>NW_026947502.1:50968784-52239284 GCF_034190915.1 Cavia porcellus | reverse complement strand
TCTTCTGCTTTTACTGTCTTCTGCAGCCTAGGACTATTGTCTCTCTGCCATGTGCCACCCTGATTGGAGCAAGCTGATTATGAACAGAAACCTCCACAAACTGTGAGATAAACAAATCTTTATTTCCTCAACTTTGGGTGTTGGGTATCTTGTCCCAGCAATGAGAAATAATTAAGTAAGACATGGTTTGTACCCTAAGTTCAATGTGTTGGTTGGGAGTTTGGTCCCATTATGGCATGTGGGAACTGATAGAACTGTTAATAGGCAGAGCCTGGTGGGAAGTCCTTAGACCACCCAGGGCACTGCCCTCCTAAGGGCACCCTAGTCTCATGGACTGAGTTCTCAGGATAATGAGTGGTTATAAAAGCCTGAAGTGACCTTTAATTCTCTCTGCTTCCTGCAGAGATAGGGGTGTTTCCTCACACATACACCTCTACTAACATATAACATAACTGGAAAGGTCCTCACCAGAGCTGAGCAGATGCCAGCACCATCAGCTCACTTCTCAAACTGCTAGATAAATAAAGCCCTTTTATTTGTAAACTTACCCTGCCTCCAATATTTCCTTTTAGTAATGCAAAATGGACTGGTGTGTGTGAAATTTGACAAGTTGTTTCTAAAATTTATATGGAAATGCAAAGGGCCAAGAATAGCCAACTCACTTTTCAAGAATAGAGGAGAAGAGTTTTATATCAATTTCAAAGGCTTATTCTAAAGCTATAAAAATTAAGATAGTGGGACAGCATACAGTTCAGAAACAGAACACAGACCTACATTGATATGGGTGCTTAATCTACAACACAGCTGCCAGGACAGGCAGGTACCCATACCGAGTAAAATTAAGTTGCCATACCTAAAACAGAAATCAATTCCTGATGGATTATACTTAAACATAAAAGGCAAAAGTATAAAACCATCTAAGATAAGGAATTATCTACCTTCATTTTTCAGTGTAGGATAGGATTTTTAGAATAAGACAAAGAAAGCATTAATCATAAAGTCCTTAAATTTTTTATTATTTTAAAATTAAAATCTATTCATTAAAAGACACCATGATAACGATAAAAAGGCAGGCCCAAAGTGTCATAACCCTGGTTCCATCCCACGTCAACTTCATGATTGTAGGAAAGTTCAACCTCTAAGAATTGCAGCAAAGTAGAAGTAACAGTAAAAGTAACAGTTCTTACCTTGCACTGCAGATTTGAAAGTTAAAGACAACTTATAACATCATGTAGTAGTACAGAGTCAGCATTCTATGAATACTTGCCCTTTGGAGGAACCTGTGAATCTCCTTTACATCAGTGTCATGAGACCATAATCAGGAGTCACTGCTATCATCTTCTAGTCCTGACAAGCAGAACCCTTCCCTGTCGTTCTGCTCCCTCATTTATTCTGTCTGCACAGAACATTCTGGAACATTCTAGCACCCAGAATACCATTATTCTTGCCATCTTTTCCCTCAAGCCGCCAGCCCTAGGCAACTACAGGGCTCCTGTTCAGCCTTAAGAAAGGCTGCTGTTTAAACAAGAGTTGCCCAGCCAGAGGCGATGTGTACAGTGGTTTGTCAACAGCTAAGGAGCACTGAAAATAACCTTTACATGTTATCTGTGTTTATGATGTGAGCACTTCTCAGAAATAAAGATGAAGAAGAAAGGCTTTGCAAAATACTGTTGGTATTATGCTCAGACATCTCAGAACCTCAAGTGTAATCACAATAATGATAGTTTTCCTAGGGTCTGAAAACCAGCTCCAAACTGTTGGCAATGATTTGGACTTCCCTCTCTGTGATTCCTCCCAAATTAGATTCAGTCTTTACATGCATTGAGAGTGCTGGGGGTTAATTATAACAGTGAATATTCACAACAGTCATAATACCCTGGTATCTTGTATCTGTAATGGAAATCACACAGTACAGAAATAGCAGTGGATTTCCAAGATTAAAAACAGTAACCTACCTCTCAGGAGGAATACAATTCCATACCTGTTGTTCAAACAGCTCCCAAACTTAAAAATCTCTTTAACAGTTGTCTTGGAATACACCAAAGCCTGACTGCTTCATTATGCAAGATGTAAGTATAGCTGCTGTTCAGGTATTTTTATGATGATAATTCTAGCATATACATTTGTATCACAAAGATAGTCTGCCTGAGTGCAAAATAGATTTTACCATCTGGATGGTAAAAGTTTGGAAATCATGGGAAATAGCCAGGTAGTTGAAAGGACTGGAATCTCATTCTTTAAGAGAATTGAGAAATAAGGGTACTTTGTGAAGAACACTCTATGGGCTATCCTGTTAAGGGAGATTTGCTTTCGCCTGAGGTTCTCCAGTTACAGAGCCAGGATCCTTAATTAGAAACTGGAGAGAGGCAAGAACGATAGCTAATATTCAGGGAGACTCAGAATGAGTGAATATTATTTTAAAAGGAAGAGGATTTTTGTGGTAACTTATCTGTATTTCTTATCCCTTAAAGCAGAATATGACCTGGGCACTCCATTTCCAATCACAGAGCTTGCTCCAAGTTATTTTTCAAGCAGCATTGCAGTATACCTAGGAAGTTTAGTTGCTTCTTCTAAAAAAATACTTTTCTTTTCAAGCTCTGTGTAGTTTCTGTTATCAAGTTGAAACTACAGGGAAAAGTTTTTAAAAAGTAGATCCTACAAGTTGAAAACTTGAGCTATTTTATTTTTACTTTGTTAATATTAAGAAGAAAAGGTAAAACAAATTTCCACAACAAAATAATAAAAAAGTAACAATTGTTGATAAATTATACATCATTATCTTTAGTCACTCAAGTACAAAATATGGGCATAAAAATTTCTTCAATCAACATTAGCACAACCTTTCCTATTCAGTGAACTAAGTGACATTAATGGTATAACTAACTTGCACTTTTTTCTTTTCCCTTCTATCCTTTCTCTTTTCTCCTATCTTAGTTTCTTCTTTTTATTGAACAGTTTCCTCCCATTTCACAGTGACTATTGTATATTTTGAACCTTATGGTTGCACATATGTCACTGTGGTGTGATGTTTTTCAATCCTTCTGGGAAGATACACAGAAGGGGAATACCTGGGTTGAATGGGACGTCTAATCCTAATTTTTTGAGGAATCTCCACACTGATTTCCACAGTGTTTGTACTAGTCTACTCTCTAACCAACAGTTGAAAAGGGTTCCTTTTTCTCTACAGACCCAGCAGCATTTTTTATTGTTTGATATTTTTTAATTAAATAATTTTTAATGAATAAGGGAGAGGATGAGATAAAAGGGGGCATAACAACAACACAGGTTAAAGCACGACACTTTCAGCAACCTAGTGCTTCACCACCAAATAACCCGACTTAATAGTAGTTACCATAGTGTCTTTTTCTTTGAAATATTTGAATATAACTTCATATGCTATAGCATCAAACATATCAAGACTGTGTAACACCATTCAAGTGGATGAAAGCATTGTAGAGTATTTAGAACCAGCTAACAGAAAAATGAACAATGGTTTCTATATTGTCTCTTTGCCTATAACAATTTTTGTTTATACTACCACATACGATAAAATACAGCAGAAAACTTGAGCTATTTTAACAAACATTCCTTTAAATATTAAGATATCTCAATACTTCAAAGATAAAAGATTTCATCTACTAAGAAATCTGGGTTGATAGCGAAGCACTTTAGAACTCACAAAGATAATGCTGATAGGTCTTACCATAAACATCTCAGCCTGCTAAAATAAACTGAGGTGCAACTAGAAAAAGCATTGCTATCTCTGCTTTAGTGTCCAAAGTATCACAACATCACTTAAAAGTTAATATACAGAAATCTTGTCTTCACCTTAAGCAGTTATGATGCCATAAAAACTTACATGTTATCAATAAAACCTTGAAAATACGTATTAACGGAAGGAATCGAGGTAATGTGCTAAACATGTATCCAAGAGGGTCATTTGGGGAAGGTATTTAAGCAAAGGTCAAAGGTGGTCAGGAGACCAGTGAAGGAACTCTTGTACCCCTGTAGCCTAAGCTCAAAGGAGTCTAAAGTGGCACACAGATCATAAACACAGGTTCAGGACAGCAGAGGTGTGAACTGGACTCACTGCAGTTCTCTCAACGTTTCTCGGGTCATGTGACCTTCAGGACACTCAGAATCTCCCCCTCCCTCAGTTGATCCACTGTACAGAGGATAAAATTGTTAGGATGAGATATGTGAAGGTACAGAAAGCAAACAGAATGCCTGACACAAAGCAAATGTTCAGTAAATGTCAGCAGTCATTGGTATTCATGTCACTGCCCTTATTATTGTCACATAAAACTGGGACCTGAATGGGCACCATGAGTGTTTTAGAGATGAAGAATCCTACAAAGTCAGGATCTAAGGATTTGGATATAGACATGAACAGGTATGGCGTGAGTCATTTTAAACTTTAAACAACATTTCAGGACCTATATTCTGGCCATCAAGGGGCAATGTAGAGGGCAAGGTGACAAAGCTCAGGGCAGCCTGAGAGGTGGTACCTGGTACGCATCTGTTCTCTGTTGCCATCCAACATGGGCTTCACAGACTTGGCTGTTTGCCGGCTACCTGTGATTATTTCTTCTACCTAAAATAAAAACACAACACACATCAAGTGTCATGTTACTCCATGTCCAAAAATATACATTATATGCATATATGTAACTTTTTAAAGATACTGAAATACCTTAATATTTTTCCACATTTTCCATGAGAGTCAAACTTAAGGACCCCACATAGTATAGAGAAGGTGATATCACAAATTGTATCTGTATTATATCATTATCCTAAAAAGCCATAAACTATCCAACAATTGCAAAGCCAAGCAAGAGGATTTGGTGAATATGTTTAACAAAGTTTACCTGAGAGCCAAGAAGATGCCACCCCTTTCCAGGGCAGAGGGGTGTTGAGGACAGAGCTTGCAGGCAGTGGTGATATATTGGGCAGCACTAGGAAGTGGAAGTTTGCACCCTTGTCCCAGCACACTGCACCTGGCTTAGTCCTCCCTGAACATGTCGGGAATCAGGCTATGAATTCACAAGTCATTTGAAGAGTTCTGTAATGCTACTTCTTTTAAAGTAAACAAGCCTCGTGTTAACCATGCTGAGGTCACAGTAATAAAACTGACTGACTCCATTCAGCAAGCATTCTGCAAAGATCATTTGGATCCAGCAAGTTCCTCGAGAAGCTCATCATACAACACAGTGTGAAGAGAGAAGAGAATGCTGCTTACTACTCACCAGGGACCATCCACAGGTGAGGCACATAGCTATCAACATGAGATAGAGGAAGGTATATTTACCTGTTTCCTGTCTCTCACTACCATTCCTAGGTGACAGGAATTGCTCCTGGACCCACAGAATGAAACTTTTAAAACTTTTTTTTTTTTGGCTTGGACCTAAGGACCAACACAGGGGCCTTCTGACCTTTCTTATCAAGGAGAATACCCTGAAGTGGATATCACACCTCTCTAGGCCTTCAGCACAACCTTCTCTGTGGCAGACAAATGATGCGCTTACTTCTGCATCTTCCAGGCAGACAGGGTCACTGTTCTAAAAGGTGAGGAACATCTGCTCTCTTTCTCCATTCTGTCTGAGCCTTGGTATGCTGCACAGCTGTGGTCCAGGTCTATGCAATTGTCTAAAGAAAAAGTGTCTGTCTGGACTTGGAGATGGGACCACTGAGGTCCATCTGCTGGCTTGGGTAAGCATGATAGACACACAGTATGCATTTGTGAAGGTAGCTGAGGGTGCTAATGTAGCCTCAACCTTACCTGACATGTGATTAAATTAATATGAGGTGTGACAGAAAAATACAGAATATGTTTAATGTTTAAAAATTTATTATAGAGCTGGGGAGCTTTGATGCTCCATGTGGTGTGAGCTGAAGGTCTGCACAGCATACTCCAACTAGCTGTACATCCTTGGAGTCCACTTGGGACCTGGTAGGGCCCAATCCAGCAAGACCAATTAGCTGAGGAGCCTCGGTGTTCCAGGGAGTGGTGAAGGCCCCCCAAACATACTCCACTGATTCTGGGAGCCTCTGAGTGCCACCAGGGACCTGATAAGGCCTACCTAGTGACAACCACTTATCTGGGGAAACCTCCTGCATTATGGACAACTACCCACCACCCATGAAGCAACTGAGACTTTGCATTCATCTGCCTTAGGCAAACACAGGAAAATGACAAAATGAAAGAGCAAAATGTAATCCTAAGCCTCCATCTCATCGCAAACAAGCCTAGGAGACATAGACATAGAAGAAAGTATAAGTCACACACCTGAAACTTCTGAAATGATAGCCACTGAAATAAAGAAACAATTCCATTAAGCTGTAAAGAAAATAAGATCAGAAATAATCTCCCAGGTAGAAGAACAAATGATAAAGGTAATGAAAGAAATGCTAAACACATGTAAATAAGACATAATTTAAAAAAATAAAAGAGCACACAAAATCATCGAAAGCCTGAATGAACAATATAAGAAACAATTAAATTAGAATGCATGAAACAAATTCAAAGAGATGTTCGAAAATCAAAAATTCCATCAAAAGCTGGCAAAACCACCTCAATGAATGTGAAGATAGACTTTCAGACCTCAAAGACTAGATTGAGGCTAGAGGAAACAAAAAGAAATATTTTAAAAAATAACAAGGAATCAGGAAATAACATTTTAAGAGTTGTAAGAAGATGCAAAGAAAAAAAAACATAAAATTGGTAGGTGTAAACGAAAAATGCAACAACTCAAATGATACAAAAAGATTATTTACAGAAATAATGGCAGAAAATTTCCCAAACATGGGAAAAGAAACTGACACACAGGAAAGTGAAGCATATAGAACTCCAATTAGCAATAACCTAAATAAATCTAAATCTAGACATATATTAATCAACATGCCAGAAATTCAACATGAGAACAGAATATTAAAAGTTGTTAGAGAAAAGAAACAATGCACCTATAAAGGAAAGCCCATCAGAATAACAGCAGACTTCTTAACACAAGCAGTCAAGAACAGCATGGAGTGAAATATTTCAAATTCTAAAGGAAAATGACTTCCAACCCAGATGTACTCTGCAAAACTGTCCATGAAAACTTATGGGGAAATAAGATACTTCCACAACAAAGAATAGCTGAAGAACTTCAGGACCACCAAACCAACCCTACAATGAATATTGAAAAATATTCTAGATAGACAGAAAAATAACTATGACTTCAAGAACACCAATGGGAAAAAAAATACCAAGCAGGCCAAACAACCAAAAAAAGGGGAAAGATAAAGAACAAACAACAGAAAAATAACATGATAAAAATAAGCCAGATTATATAACTTATAACCATTATTGTAAATAGGTTCAATTCACCAATTAAAAGAAACAAACTGGCAGAACAGATGAAGAAACAACATCCAACCATATGCTGTATACAAGAAAATCCATATAACCTCAAAGGAAATTTATAGACTAAAAGTCAAAGAATAGAAAACAATACTTCATGTATCAAGAACCCCCTCAAAAGCAGGAGTAGCTATTCTCTTTGCAGACAACATGAACTTCAAATCAAGAATGATCAAAAGAGATAAAGGTCATTACATACTTGTTAGGGGAAAACTTCAAGAGGAAGAGATAACAATTTTAAATATATATGCAACAAATATGAGAGCACCCAGCAATAAAAAAACAAATATTGATAGACATGAAAAATCAAATAAGTAATACACAATTATAATGGGATACCTTAACACCTGATTGCCACAAGGAGACAGATTAACTATACAAAAAATCAGCAAATAACAGAACTGAATAAAAGTTGCGAACATATGGACTCAGTAGACATGTACAGAGTGTTCCACCCAACAACATCTTCTCAGCTTCACACGGGACATTCTCTAAAACAGATCATATACTAGGCCATAGAACATGCTTAAGTAAATGCAAAAGAATCAAAATTATCCCATGCATATCATCTTATCATAGTGACATGAAACTGGAAGTTAATGACAAAAGAAACTACAGAAACTCCATAAATATATGGAAATTAAAATTCAATAATACCCTCCTAAATGATCAATTGCTCACAGAGGAAATTAAAGAAGACACTAAACAATATCTACAAGCAAATAAAAATTCAAATACAACTTACTGGAACCTTGGGATAAAATCAAAGCAATTCTTAAAGGGAAATTTATTACAGTGAATTCCCACATCAGGAAAACAGAATGAACACAAATAAATAACCTGATGCTACATATCAAATATCTAGAGAAGTAAGAATAAGCCAGGCCCAGAGGAAAGAAAGAAATTTTAAAGATCAGAGCAAAAATTAACACAACTGAAACTAAGAAAAACATAAAAACAGTTAATGAATCAAAGAGCTGGTTCTTTTTTTTTTATTTAAGAGGAAAAAGAGAAAAACACAAAACAAAACAAAGCGGTGTAAGGGTACACGTAATACAGAACTACAAAAAAAAAAAAAAACATAACAGTAAGAAATCACCTGTTAATAGACTACATATTATCATCTTGAAAATAGTTGCTCAAATCACAGTATCAAAGAATACAAAGTGGACATTCAAACAGGGAGACTGCAAACAGCTGTGTTCAATGATCCAAAAACATTGATATAGTCAGCTATTTAACACCCCTAAACACACTTGCTGTTATATCCGTTAGAGCTCTTTTTTTTTCCTCTCTTTTTTACAACAAAATTTACACATTTTGGATTTTATTACTCCTTAGTTCTTATTACTTTGGGGATGGGGGAGAGAATACAGTCAAATATGGCAAAACAAAGCTGTCAGTCAAAACCAAGGATAGACATTGCACATGGTGTAGAACAGAGTACAAGGTTATCAACAATGGTTATCAACGTTGTCTCTTAGAATAAATAAAATTGATAAGCCTTTAGCCAATGTTAATATAAAAGGAAAGAAAAAACTCAAATTCATGTAATAAGGAATAAAAAGGGTGAAATCACTACAGAACCTGTGGAAATATAGAAGATCATCTGTATTTACTTCAAAACCTTTCCACAGAAGAAATGGACAGATTCCTAGAAACTATGAATTACCAAAGGTGGATCAAGAACAGGTAAATCTGCTGAATAACCCAATTTCAATTAATGAAATTAAAAATGTAATTAAAACCTTATTAATAAAGTAAAGCCCAGGTCCTGATGGATCACAGCTCAATTCTAAAAGAAATTCAAGGAAGACTTAATGCTAACACTTGTCAGATTCTTTAATGAAATTGAAAGGAAAGCAATTCTCCCTAACTCATTCCTAGAAGCATGTATTACCCTAATACCAAAACCAGAGAAAGACCCAACCAAAAAAGAGAACTACAGGCCAATATCTCTAATAAACATAATGCAAAAATCCTCAATAAAACACTGGCAAACAGAATGAAACAAGTCATCAAGCAGATTATACACCATGACCAAATGGGATTTATCCCAGGAATACAGGGATGGTTCAAGATAGACAAATCAATAAATGTAATACACCAATTCAATAGAGCCAAAGATAAGAATCACATGATCATCTCAAAAGATGCAGAAAGGCTTTTAATAAGGTCCAACACTCATTCATGATAAGAACTCTACAGAAAATCAGAATAGATGGTCTTTATCTCAATTTAATAAAAGGCATCTATGACAAACCCAACAGCCAGCAACATATTAAATGGTCAAAAACTAAAAACTTTCACTCTGAAATCAAGAACAAGACAAGGATGTCCACTATCACCACTCCTATTCAATATAGTGCTAGAATAGTAGCCAAAGTAATTAGACAAGAGAGAGAGAGACAAAAGGAATAAGGATAGGAAAGGAAGAAGTTAAATTTTCATTATTTGCAGATGACGTGATACAATACATGGAAAACTCACAAAACTCCATTGAAAAAATTCTAGATGTAATAATCAAATTCAGTAATATAGCTGGATATAAAATCAGCACTCAAAAATCCATAGCATTCCTGTACACAAACAACAAACTCACTGAAAGACAAATAAGAAAAATCACACCCTTCACAATAGCATCCAAAAAATTTAAATACTTAGGAATCAATCTAACAAAGGAAGTAAAAGATCTACATAGTAAAAAGTATAGTACTCTGAAGAAAGAAATTGAAAAGGATTTCAGAAAATGGAAAGACATTCTTTGTTCATGGATAGGAAGAACAAACATTGTGAAAATGGCTATTCTCCCAAAATTGTACAGATGTAATGAAATTCCAATCAACATACCTCACAGATCTAGGGAAATCATTTCTAAAATTCATCTGGAACCAGAAAAGACCTAGAATAGCAAAGGCGATTCTGAGCAACAAAGGCAAGGCAGGAGGCATCACAATCCCTGACTTAAAGTTATACTACAAAGCTACTGTGATAAAATCAGCATGATACTGGAATAAAAACAGACCTGAAGATCAATGGAATAGATTACAAGATACAACTACAACTACAAACACACTCAGTCACCTTACCTTAGACAAAGAGGCTAAACATATTCACTGGAAGAAAGACAAGCTCTTTAATAATTTGTGCTAGAAAAACTGACTTTCCACATGCCAAAATCTAGATCCATATCTATCACTATGCACTAATGTCAAAATGGATCAAAGATCTAAATATTAAAACACTAAACATGCTAGAAGACAAAGTATAGATACCTTGAAGACATAGGAGTAGGCAGAGAATTCATGAACAAATATCAAACTGTATGGGAAATATGTCCCAGAATCAATACCTGGGATCTTGTATTGTTAAAAAGGTTTTGCATATCAAAAGAAATCTCCAACAGAGTTAAAAGAAAACCTATGAATTGGGAAAAACATCTTAGTCAATTTTTCCTCGAACACAAGACTTCTATCTTGAACAAATAAAGAAAAACTCAGGGCCCCAAAGTTCAAAGACCCAATCCAAAAATGGACATCTGAGATGAATACTCACTTCTCAGCTGAAGAAATACAAGTGGCAAATAGATGTATGAAAAAATGTTCATCATCATTGGTCACTAGAGAAATTCAAATTAAAACCACATTGAGATTCCATCTCACTTCAGAAAAAATGGTCAGAATCAAGAAAACCATCAATAACAAATGCTGGAGAGACTGTGGGGAAAAAGGAACTCTTCTGCAGTGTTGGTGGGAGTATTGACTGGTATAAGCACCATGGAAATTAGTGGGAGATTCCTCAGAAAGTTGGAATTGGAGGTGCCCTTTGACTCAGCTATCCCACTTCTTGGCATTTTCCCAGAAAAACTGAAAACATCATACCACAATGATATATGTGCACCCATGTTTGTAGCAGCACAATTGGTCATACCCAGATCTTGGAAACAACCCAAGTGCCCATCAACTGAGAAATGGATAAAAAAAAAAAAAAAAAAGATGTGGTATTTTTATATAATGGAGTACTCCTTAGCTATAAAGAAGCATCACATTGAGGCTTTTATAGGTAAATGGATACAACTTGATACCATACTTATAAGTGAAATAAATCAAATAAATATGGTATGTGTAAATACCATATTGTCTTCCTAGTGTATAGGAATAAAGAAATTGAAAGAGTAAATAAGATCCAAAATATTCAATAAATATTATGAAAGGGTAAGAAAGGGGAACAATAACTCAGGAAAAAGGAGAAAAGAAGGGTAGGAAAAATTTGTATATATTCATTTAGGATAGCTACAATGATTGCACTACCAATTCTATTAGTTCTTGGAACAAAACAGTTAACACTCATAGGATTAGAGAAATTTTGCATATTTATAGCTGGTAATCTGAGTAATTCTACTGAAGATAACTATGCAAAGTAACAACTTTTGTTAAATTATTACCATCTGATTTTGAAATTCTATATTGTCTATATTCTATATACTGTTTTTTATACACAAATTGTTTTTGCGAAGCCAGATTTTGACTGAGATTACCGAGGAAAAGAACAACGAATTCTATACTGTTAAAGAATATATACTGTATTGTCTATATACTAAAGAATATATACTGTATTGTCTATATACTATATACTGTTTTGGGTTTCTTGTTATTATTTGTCTCTTTTGTTTCCTGTATTTTTTTTATTTTGTTTTTTCCTCTTTAAAATAAAAATTTACTGTAGTCAAAGGCACTACCTTTACCTCTTCTCAAAATATTCTCCTTAACTTTGAACACACTGATTAGTACTTGCCACTTTTTGAAGCCGTTCTGAAAGTTCTCTTTGGGGTCTTAGGTTACGCTGTTGAGGATATCTTAGCGTCCTGAATGAATTCAAAATGTTTATCATTCTTGGTCATTTTGACTCTGGGGAGGAGCCAGATATCTCATAGTAGCAGACATGAATAAGGTAAGTGAGGACACGGTGCAATGTTTTTACAAGCCTACCTTTCTACTGGGTGTATTCCACTGTATTTTTGAATAGCTTGAAAGAGGAATTCCATAACTGTTCCCGCAAGTGGCAAGAGTGATGGGATAAGTGTGCTCAAAGCAAGAGGCAGTATCATGTGTGAGATGAATGGAAATGTGCCTTTTACTGCAATAAATTCAATTAGGCAGCATTGTATATTTCGATCAACCCTGTGCACAGGTCAGTTTGTTTCCCACTTGATCAAGGACTTATGGTGGAATGCAGTATGGCCCGAACCTCAGAAAGACACATGTCACTTAATGGACGATAAAGGAAGGGGTGGAGGAAGGAGTCCTGGTCTGAGAAATCACAGCATCACACTAGGTAGGCAAGGGCTCTTGTGGATCGGCATCTCTCAATCTGTCTTCAGTGTTACCCTTTCTCAGTGTCGTGTGACACTGCAAGAACACAATTCTTACATAGTGCAGCTGTGGAATTTCTATCATGTCTATAAAAATGCAACATGCACACATGTGTGATTTAGTTCAGCCTCTTTATACAGGAGCCCATGAACACAGGCATGTCTTTCTCTTCCCAGAGGCTTTGTGGGAGGTCTGAGTGTGATAAGGAAGATTTGCTTAAGCTCCACCTTTCAGTGTAGGCTTTGAACACCAAACTGATACCCAGAAGCTTCACAAATTGTTTTTGCAAGGCCAGATTTTGACTGAGATTACTGAGAAAAAGAACAACGAAGTCTATACTGTTAAAGAAATTACATTTCAGGGCTGGTAGAGTTTGTTTGGAAATGTTTTATAAGCGGTACATTACAAACACTCATAGGAGATGGTGTGGACTCATGCCACTAGAGCAGTTTTCACTGAATAATTACAGCAGGTGACTCACACAGTAGAGGAAGATTTTATTATCAAGCATGCCTGGGTGGGCATTAGGCTTCCTCTAAAATGTTTCATCTGTTATGTTTAAAATAACAGCTAATATAATTTTATTGTTTGGCAGTAAATTTTTCCTGGCCAAATGTGACAGGATGTGAATGTTTACATAATGCTTTAATTTGAAGACAACTAGTTTTCTTTCATTTCGGTAACTAAATTAGTGGGATGAATACAAATGCTTCCTCATAGCTTGATCTATATTTTTTAAAATGGGAAAAAATCTTCAGTTACTATTGACCCCATTTATGTTTTACTAAACTGTATCAATGTAATTGGTAACTGAAAATAGAAATAGAGTTAAGGTGAAAAACAAAAATGGGAGTTTCCACAGTTTTGGCGAGAGACAGGATAGAGGGGTTAGGTGGTTGGCGTATGTGCCTGCTCCTGGAAGGCTGCAGGTGGCAGGCGGCAGGAAGGCAGCAGACCCTCTGGGCAGGAGGCCGTGGGCCCTGTGTGCACCAGCACACCCTTCAACGTCTTCTGCAGTTCTGTTTTCTTACGACCTTCCCATATATTCCAGTAATACTGACTGAAACATCCTGTGCTGTCTACACAACAGGAGTCTGGGCATTTGGAATGTGCTTAGTGCAACTGAGAAAACGGTGTCATCTTTTTTTAATTTTTTTTTTTTTTTTTTTTTTTTTTTTTTTTGTACCAGGAATTGAACTGACAACTTCACGTTTTCCAGGCGGGCACGCACACAGCTTTGCTAAATCCCCAGCCCGAAGTGTTGTAATCTTATTGCATTTTAATAAATTGTCACATATTTACCTGGAAAGATAGAAACATGAGCAGTGTTAACTCCAATCCTAAAGTGGTGGTGTCTGAATTCTTCTCTGGGCCCAAAGAACATCAGATACTTCTAGATCACCTGTGGACTTGTTTGTGGGTTTGTTTGCTGGAGTCTCCTTCTAGAGGTGATTTTCTAGATTCTTTTTGTCCTGAGCAAAGGATTGGTTGATAAATGGTGGCAAAGTTTCATGTTTATTAAAGGTAGGAAAAAATGGGCTCTATAGGGTAGTTTAAGCCAAGTAGGAAAAAAGCAGAAAAATTTCACCCTACAGCGTAGGGTGGGCTATCTTGAAGAGACAGGATGGAGAGTGCTTCGAGGCGATGGGTCACCCCTACTTTCCCAGCCAGTTTTAGCCCTGTCCTGTCTTCCCTGCCTTAGTTCTAGACCATGGGTCTTCTCAGCTCTGAACTCTGTTCGTTCCATGACATACCTGGGACCTGGACCTTGCATGTGGGTGTGAGAACCCAGGAGCATTAACCAGACTCCCTGATCAATGAGGTGTCCAAGGAAACATGATTTGGAGGCTCTAAGGACTGGTGCTGGCCACAGAGCTCACAGAGGGCCTGGCTTAGGGCTCGGGTGGCTCTGCACTGCTGCTTACTCCCTTTTGCCCATTATTGATGGCTTTCCTTCCTTCCTGCCAGTTAACCCGTGGGCGTCCCTCAATGTCACAGGCTCAGCTCCACCTCAGGGTCAGCTTCCCACATACACTTGCCATTTCGGCACCTTTTTCATTTTAAAAATATTTTAATTACTGTAATGAGGTCATTGTTTGTTAAAATTCATTAAGACACCAGCATTTTGGGGGAAAAAAGCTCTTGAACACAAAGTACAAGTTTTACAGTGCTTTACATTGTAAACGTACTAACAGGAATAGCAGCACATCCATAATTAGAGTCTTGAAACACCCTATTTCTAACACTGCTATTTGTCACATAATAAGCACAGACAAAGATTCTCTCTGTTTATGGAAATGCAAATAGCCACAAATTTGGAACTTTTCTTCACAGGGAATTTGTTGTGCACCAGAATCTAAATGCGTTTTTTTTTTTTAAAATGATATTTTCAGCACATTTAGTTTTAAAGATTCTTTTAAGTTGAAAAGTTACAGGGAATTAAGGAGATAGCGACAAGAAGAATATGAACACTGACTCACATCCTAACAGGGAAATTCATCTTAACACCAGAATTCCTATTAATCATAGGTAAAACTCTGCTACTCAGATCTAGGTTGCTAGAGCAGCGGACTCCAAGCTCAGAGATCCAAGGCTCAGAAATTCTGACACTGGTTTCCCATTGTCCCTCCATCGTGGGGGTGCTCTTTCTCTAGAAAACAGTGCTTGTTAACATCAAACATTGCCTTATTTATCTGTGCTAAGTGTGTTTAGGGATGACTAACGGAAAAGTTTGCAAGGTCCAAAACATGTTCCATAAATTAGATAATGTAAGAGGAGTGGTTTCCTATACCCAAAGAGAGAAATGTAATCAACTATTTGAAAATTCAATTGTGGCATAGGCCCAAAGGCACAAATGAGCAACTGGAGGATGTTTCATTATTTTAACCCTCAAGTTGTGATGCAGCTGGAAGTTGAGAGTGTACACAGATTTAGTGATAGACTTGACTTTTCTACAGACTGTAAAAATGCCATCGAAGGCTCCTCCAACAGCTGACAGTTGCTTTCGAGCCCTTGCTTAGTTGGTCCCTAGTTAGTCTCATCACCTCCTGAGGAAGCAGCCTTCCCTCAGATGACCTGTAGTTAATAAAATGTGTATGGCTGCATTACCAACTATAAAAGTTACTCACTCAAGAAATAGACTGGGAAGTGTATAGCAGATACAAGGGACAGACTTGGTTCCTGATCCTTTTTTATTTAGGTTAAATCTTATAAATTGCCAATATTTGAAAATTTTGACTCACAAAACTGTGATTTCATATAGTTCAAATTAGTAGTGACTTACACGATTATAAACGAGAATGAGCCAACAATCACTCCATTTTTAATGAAGATTTGTTACCTGTAAATTAAAAGGATGAAAGGACATGGAAAATGGACAATATTCCTAAGTACTATATTTGCAGAAAAAGAAAATATAAACAGTTGACTTTGTAAACTTTTTTTCTGTGAATTCATCCTGACATCCTAAGTGATAATGGAAGTCAAAATAAATTTCTTTTTTTCTTGGAGATTTTAATTTTGCTTCACAATTTTAACTGTTAGTTCCCTGAAGTCTGCACAATGAAATATTTACCAAACACCTATCATGTGTCAAGCATAAGACTGAGGGGTGGCTATGGAATGACACATTAGTTATCCCTGGTCACCTAATGAGGGAGAAAGGTATATTATCAATCAAAACATATTGAAGGTCATGCAATTGATAGATGGACATGCAGAATTCTATACCAAAAGATGGGGCAGATTATAGTGGGATGGTGGCAGGATCAAAGGAGGCCTCCTAGAAGATGTGAGGTGTGATAAGGGCTTTAAAAAATAAGTAGAAGTTTTCCATAAAATAAAGATTATTTACATTGGAGATGGAGAATATTCCAAGGAGAGAAAAAAATAAGGAACAAAGGCCAGAAAACAAATGACCACATATAGCACCAACGACACTGGGCACATAGGCAGGTGGATGTCAGGCTGAAGCACTCAGACATGGTAAAGTCTGAGGGGTTCATTTCGCTGTGCTAGGCCTTTTAATACCAAGTAACAGGACCTCTGCAAAGCTCTCTTTCCACAAGAGACAGAGTTGTGCATCTCAGCACAAGAGTCACATTTTAAGCATCCTTCCTTACTCCTTAGGCAGAGAATGTGACAGTAGCAAGGATACTATGTCCAGTGGAACAATAACTTTTGAAAGAAGTGTCTTTTTTTCTTCACTAAATAAAAATTATAATTTTCTTTTTGTATTACAGTCAAGTGCCCTCCCCCACTCAGCCCCAGGATGAAAATCCTAACAAGGCACCATCCTGCTGGAAACTGGCTAAATATGCATGGCAGACACTGAGCCCCTTGCAGGAGCACTCACATTAGCACTAGTGGCCAAATGTGCTGCTCTGTTGGACTTTGATTTGCCTTCAAACTTCACTGCATACATCCTCCTACCGGTACCTGACCACTATCTAAAGTGAGGTAGGGCTTGGATTTTGCATTCAAGATCACTTAGCACTTATATATCCTTTTCCAGATGTCACCTTCAGGCAATGCAGTCCATTAGCCTCAAATGCTCCAGGGTCATAAACCAAGAATGTTAAACAGATAGTCCCTGTAAATAAATTTACCATTAATAACTGGCTTTTGCTCTCTTTAGAAGAGTCCATACCAGGTCACATGACGCTGTGATCTGGTATCCTAAGTCATAGTACAAATGCATAGTACAAGCTTAAACCTAAGCCTGCTTGCCTATCACTCCTGTAAGTCTTTGCTGGGCTCTGTGTATCTCTGGGAGATGGAACTCTGTGGGCTTCATTATTCTACTTCCCAGGGCATCCGGTGTCTGGCTGGGCCCAGCCAATGGGAGGCACTGGAGGGCAGTGGAGGATGGAAGCTTCTCTAGATTCCTCCAGGGCTCTTCTGTGTGACCTCTTCCCCAGGAGAGAGGGAGTCTGCCTGTGGCTCAGACTGTATGCAAGGTGTCTGCTGCAGTTCTAGATTTTATTAGATGACTCTCTGTCCCAGGAGATGTTACAAATTTCTCCCTCTTTGAATGTCAGAAATTTTTTCCCTCTTTTGGCTTCTCCAGTTTTCCCTAACCTGTCCATATGTTTCCTCAATCACTTTTATAAACTCTTGTAGAAATCTTGTATACATTTCACTACTCAAACATTTCCTGTTTTTTTTTTTTTTCTTTAAATGCTTACAGATTTACTTTGTATTTCTCAGACTTTGAGATACTTATTAGTTTCACATTTTCTATTTAAATCTAGCCTGGGAATATAAGATTTTTTTGACAAGTTTTTCCCAGGTGATTCTTAGGATCAAGTAAGAGATCAGTCCTGGATAATTCCACAACTTCCAAAGTCTTCCAGTTTTGTTTACATAACACTGGGGATGGAACCCAGGGTGTTTTGCATGCTAGGCAAGTGCTCTACCACTGAGCTACATAGTCAGTTCCAAGGGATGTAATATATTAATAGCACCCATATTTGTGGGGGGGTCTATAGTGTAGAAGGAATAGTTCTAGGACCAAGGACACTACAGTGAAACAAAAATATGGGCTTTGCTTTAATATTATATTTCACATTTCCACTCAAAATTATATACTTTGAGCTAGGGATGAAAGGTAATAACTATGTAATACTTCATTTTAGTGAAGACTATTCTGTAATGGACAAATTTTGGATACATATATTGTTTTAAAGTTCAAATAATTATATTGTGGTGTCCATTTATATCCACAAACCTGTATCATTTTTCTATTTTCTTGGGAGCCAGTCCAAAATTAGAATTACTAAGCTACAATGTATACTTAAGGCTTGATGTATGTTGACAACTTTACTTCCAAAAAGATTAAATCATTTCTTATATTTTAGCAGTTTAAAAGAGTATTCTTTGATTGTACCCTGGCTAGCATTTATAAAAATGTTTTTGATAGAAATTTGGCAGCCATGTCTGCAAGATGGCAGAGGTAAAGGGCTAGAAGGGAGGTTGGTTTTACATTAGAAATACTAATACCCTTGAAGTCTGTCCTGTAAATATGTATAACCTATGTAAAAGTAAACAATAAAAACCATAAAGTCTCAAATGGTTGATAATAATATGAACACAGTGTTTTCTTATAAAACATAGTGATAACATCTCATATCTCTTGAGCTGCTTTTGCATCCTATCTTTGATGTGGTTTTCATAGGTGTCTGAATGCTTTTGTAAAATTATGATATCTATTTTTTGTTTTTTCCTAAAAGTGAGACATACCAACAGTGTGTTAACTTATTTGTTTGTTTTACTCCCACTAAAATTCCATGACAGCAGGAACACATGGACTGGGCATAAAATATCTTCTCAACAGTTATTTCTCAACTAAATGAATAAAGCATACACAAATAATAAGTATTAATGTATTAATTATAGTTTTTAAATACAACTTTAATATATTAATCAAAACTATTGCTTTTCTTTAGTGGTTTTTGCCATTGCTTCACTTTAAAAACTCTCACTGGCAAAGAATAAAGTAGATGTTGACCTTCATCTCATTTTTAAAATAATATTCAATTATTATAGCCATATAAAATGTATTTTGGCTTGTGGTGTGATTTAAGACAAAAATTTCATATTTCACCCTAAATATTTCCCAATTTTATTGTAAAATAGAATTTATTTACTCAATTTCAGTCAAATACTTTTTATACCTGTTAATACCATATACCTTCTCACTGAGCTAGCATCGTTCTAATTTCAAGGAGCTTACAGTTTAGAGGAAGGGGAAACAAGCCAAGAGGAAGTTGCAGGACAGCCTGGGAAGTTCTAAGAAGAAGAGTAAGCATGGGATGCCCCAAGGGCACCATGGAATAACAGGCCCACCCTGGAGGTTCAGGGATTTTATCAAGGAAATGTCACCCGAATGAAAAAAGAATGATCCAGCCTCCCACAGGAAAACAAAATACTATGTAAAGACCAAGAATGGTGCAACAGTACATTACTTCCCATGCCTAAAGCTCAGCTTTGCTAGGAGAGAGGGTGAGCTGAACTTGCAGTGTAAGTGGCCAGAACACATAAGATCTGTAAGCCACTTTAGCTGTTAGGACTGCATCAGAAAGATGAGAACACTCAGTAACAGGTTACATAAAAGGAAGTAACATCATTGTTGTACTCTAAGAAAATAGCTTCGTTATACGTGTATTATAGCAAACCTGCAACGTGGCTTACTAAATGTATTTTTTTATCCTTTTTCCCTAACTGATATGTTAAGTGACCTAAATGATATGTTGAGCAATACTCTCCTCTGTAAAGAATTGCAAGAATCTCACCTAATTGATATGTTAACCATTGTTGCCCTCTACAAACTACAGAAGTTGTGCTAAAACAAGCTAATAAGGGTTGTTAATCACTGTTAGGTGCCTCTATTCTCTGCTAAAGAGCTAAAGAAAACTAGGGATGGCCCACTAATTTACACTTGTTTGAAGTAACTTGCTTGTGTGCAGAGAGATTTGCGTATGAGTTTAACCCTTTACCTGACCTTGATTCCCTTCCCAGAAAGAAAGAAAAACATAACTGCAGTTTTCTGTTCTGTATGGCGCCTTATTGCCTCCCTCTCCCCTCATCTATCTATCTAGGCCATAAAGAATTTGGGTTTCTGGTGATCTCTTCCCGACCCGGTTATGATCTGTCATAAAATGAGCCTGCCCCAATTTTAAGAACTATTTAGCTTCAAAGAAATTACCGAGAAATACTATGGCCCAAACCCCAATCGGTGCTTTCCTTTTGTTCTGTATGCATCAAATGAGTTAGATATCAGATCTTTGTAAAACTTAAGTTTCAGCTTCTTGTAAGTCTTGACCCCTTCGCACCCACTAGCGAAAATGAGCTGTCCTGGGATAATTAACTCTCCACTTTCTTCTCCAAATATTGCTACAGATGTGCCATTCCAGGATAATGTCAGTCTGTAGGATGGGAGTAATTTGAGAAACACCAGGAACTCCCAAGATTGTCAGAGCTAAGTGGACAGCAATACAGTTTCCAGATTCAGGTCAACAAGTTTGATGGCTCTGCAGGTTTCTTTGTTTCTCCCCACTGCTTTTCCTCCAGCCTCTTTTTAAAGTCCTCCCTTCAGTCTCTGGGGGGCAGTCTCCAAATTGGCTCCCGGAGACTCATCCCCAGACCTGGAAATAAAGCCTTTGCTACCTAAATTTTCAGTCTCTTGCTTCCTTGGATTTTATACCAGGGCCCGAGTTATAACAATCATAATCTTTGTATTTTTGGAAGGTTTCTGGATAGCAGAGTATGTATTAAAAGAAAGAAAACTTAAAAAAGTAAGCCCATTTATAAGAATATTGTAGTAATAAGAGACTATTGCCACCTCTATTGAGATAATGACAGTGACCACCAAGAGAAGTCAACATGAGAAATGAAAGGGCCAAAATGTAGCAGGCTTGAATGTGGAGTGCAAGGGTGGAAGGGGATGATGAAGAGGATGTCAAGGAGTACAGGATGGTAGAATTCATTAAGAAAAGGTATTTGGGAAGAGGAACAATGAGTTCATGTGTTAACTCAAAGTTCTGAAGAGATGTACACACCCTTCAAGTTAACATTTGAAACCACTTCAACAGGTGAGATCAGTGAGGACAGTGTAGCCCAGGAAGAGGAGAGTTAGATAAGGCACATGCAGGTGAATGTTTAAGGAGTGGCAAAGGAAGAAGGACCTATAAAGAAGACTGTAAAAGAAAGTCACACAGGACAAAAACAGTATACTGATTTTTCAGGTGCATGATGGAGAATGAGCAGTATCCAACAGTATCTTATGCCATGGAGAGATCAAGTATAATAAGAATTACAAAATATAAATTGAGCCGAGAAAAAGCAATCTTTGTGTAGTACTATAGAGTAGTACAAAAATAACAAACCTTAGAGATTACCTAAGTGCACCCTGCAATCCTGTGGCACACAGAGTCTACCCGCTGTTTAATGGTATTTAAGAGCAACCAAGAGTGGGCAGCAGGCAGAGGAGTCAGATCCTTGACAAAAAGTACTGCCATGAATAAGATGAGGGTTTGTACAGCTTTTCAGTGCAGGGTTCTCCCCGGCTCTTGAAGGAAGGGTGGCTAGAACTCAGGCAAAAAGATGCACTCCTACTGGTTTGAGGAGTCGCAAAACAGATTCATCTGATCATTAGAGTGGCTGAAAGGTGGTAAGGACCAACAGAAAAGGACTACAAATAGGCAGGTAAATCTCACCCAAATGCTTGGCTGGTTACACAGCAAGGCAGAAATTTCAAAGCACTCTGTACATTACAATAACTAGAAGGCTAAAAACAAACAAAAATATTTCAGTTGTAGCCTGCTGTAGGAGACAGGGCTTCAAACATCAGCAGAGATGTACACACTCTGATGTAGCAGAGTCAAACTAACTACTACAGATAATGTCCATTCTCTGGAGGATAATAAATATAGAGTGTCTACAATATATAACTTACAATGTTTACAGCATAATAAAAATTACTAGATGTGAAGAAACAGGAAAATGTTCCTCACTTCATAGTCAAAAAAGCCCTATAAAACAGATCAAAAGATGATCCCAATATTAATATTCAAAGAAGAACAAAATGATCAGGGAACATTAGTAAAAACTGATGACTTCATAAAAATCAAAATTCTATAACTGGAAAGCACAATATCTGAGAAGAACACATGTACTGAACAGGGTGGAGATGGCAAGAACATAAGAAAGAAAGAAATAGAAAAGAAAAGAAAGAAAGAGAAAGAAAACAAAAGAGAAAGCAAGAGAAAAGAAAAACAAAGGAAGAAAGAGAAAAAGAAAGAAAGGAAGGAAGCAAGAACGAGAAAAAAAGAAAAACAGAAAAGGTGAGAACTAGTAAATTGAAAGACAGGTCCACAACAATCATTTAATGTGAATAACAGGAGAAATATTTTAGAAAACCACAGACCATGAGTGTCAAATTGGATAATGTAAAATCGTAGAAAAGGACCTATAGATCCAGCTTGAGAAAAATCAAAACAAAAACAAAAAACAACTTGATTTGGAATAGTTGCCCATATGACAGGCTAAAATATTAAAGGAGAAAAGTAAAGATTGGGCAAGATAGTGTTTGAAGAAATAAGGGCCCCAGCTCCAAACGTTGAAATGCTTGTGCATAACAATTCAAGGAACACAAAACCCAAGGCACATAAACAAAGTCATTCAGATTTGAACACAAGATGAAGGTGAAATCTTGAAAGTAGTCAGAGAAATGATACATTAAATACAGGGGACAAGAATATAAATTACTGCTTACTTCTCTTTAGAAATAATGGAATGGTATCTATAAAATGCTGAACAATGGAAAAGAAAACCTGTTCAAAAAAACTATCAACCCATTTCCAGAGAAAGCACACTTCAAAAACAAAGGCAAATTTCACATCTGCCCATGATACAAGAACTGGTATTGGGAGGAAGGTGTTATTATAAACAACTGAAAAACTGAAAAACAGAAAAACACAATAAATGAAATAGCTGCTTTCAGAAAGGGAGTTAACAAGTAGGACAAAGCTGTATCTATGAGAGAAGGGATAATAGGAGACATTTTAATGGTGAGGGTTCCTCCCCAGCTACTTTCTAACAGCAAATAAACAGACAAGAAATAAAGTTTGAAACTTTATGGAATAGAAATAAACTCCATTCAAGATGAAATATTCTGTTAAAATGATTAAAAAATGAGTAATTCTAGTAACCAAGAATATTTGGTAGCTTTAACATACAAAATCACTTTTATTTCTTTATACTTGTATGAAATTGAAAAATAAAATGTATAAGAAAATTGTATCTATAATAGTAACAAAATACATAAAAGAAAAACTATAAAATAGGAATAACAAAAACTGTGCATGGCTTCTGCATTTGAAACTATGATCTATTGTCGAGATATATTTTAGGTCCTTATTAGAACCTGCAGGCTAGCAAAATTACTAATATCAGCATTTTTACATTATGCAAATAACAAATGATCATACTTTTTGATCATATCTATAAAAGATAGAAATTGCTCACAAACCAAACAGAGCAGATTCTGTTGCTATTTCCTTGTGTTTTTAATCTCTTATGCTCTATGCACAAATAATGAGCAACCTAGTGAATACAATGGTTGGATCCTTACTTTATTTTGTGACAAAAGAATGGTTCTCATGATCGTATTTAACGCTGCTGTGCTTTAAATTCTATCACCTGATATCAGTCTTGCCTTAATCACTAATTTTTGCTTGCATTCCCCTAGTATTACTTTCTTTTCTTATCTGTTTCCTGTGCCTTTAGATTCAGATGTGCTCCTGTAAGCTTAATGTCATAACTGATTTTTAACCTAGTATTTTATTAGAGATTTTCAGCTTTTCATGTTTTTTTTTCAATTTTCTTTTAACATGTAACTGTACTGACTTTTGTTTGCTATTACTTTCTATAATATCTTATAACTTACACATTTTTACTTAAATCTAGTTTTTTCCTGAAAATGCTAAGTATCAATGTGAATAAAGTACAAAGTATATGTTCGACATTTACAAAAGAGAAAATGTCTGTTCTCCCTACTACAATTTTAGTATTTTCACATTTTAATCTGAGTTATATAAATCATATAATTTTCTTTTTGAGTCATCTCTACTATTTCCACCAAGGAAAAAATAATTTTTGAATCTTCTTGAAACTGTGCTAAAACAATCAAAACTATTTATACAATAGCACTGAATACATTAGGGGCAGGTGATAGTGTCTCAGCAGCATAGGGACAAGGGACATGGGATGTGATGGGGTAGGAAATGAGAATCTCTCACTAGGTCTTCAGTCGAAGCCGACATCTGAGCAGCACATCACAGCCTCCATCCTAACTCTGCAGGATGCTGCCTGGGTGGATCTAAGTCAGTACAAATCAACCACTGTCTTTGCATTTGTAAGAACACAGCATACATGTCTGGCAGAACGTAGATGCTCAATATTTCTGGGGTGAAAAAGTGGATGGCAACAGACTGGAAATAAAAGGCTTCTGGGGACTCGTTCCTACTTGTTACACCTGTCATTGGGGAAGGGCGAGATTCTGCAAGTCAAGGTTTCCTATTGGCCTGGGTCCTGCCGGTACTGTGGCTAATGAGAAGGAAAAAGGCATCTGAGGAGCCATGAAGAAGTCATGGCTGATACTGGTCTCTGAGCCATCAACACAACTTCCACTCTAAGAGGGTAGAGAGAGACTTACAATAGCCTGCGCCTATTCAAAAATGGGACTCAGTAATGGGGGTGTGGGGGCCGGTTCTGGAGATGCAGGGCGTGGAGCCAGGAGGGGATAGGCAGGAGAACCAGAAAGACACCTTCCATAGTTGCTTTCTCTTCTATAACAATCCACACAGAGCTCTGTCTATGCCAAAGTACTTAATGAATCTTAGCTGAATTTAATACATATTTTAATTAGCTGGTTAATAATTCATAAACTGCCTAAAGTGATGTGGAATTTTCTAAAAGTTTTTCTATTCCTGAGTTCTAGCACCCTGCATCTATGCATGCCCTTCCTAATATAGTAAATATTTCCCTCATCCCATATTAATAACTTCCATATAATTTATTTATGTATATAGCTCGCTTGTCTTCTTCCCATCATCATCTTGCTTAAGTACACAAATTTAGCATCTTAACCCATGCCTTGTAAATAATTTCTAGAAACTGCTCCACATTTTTTCTTCATAAAACTTCTAAATTGTCTACATTCTTCAAAAACTAGCTGGCCATGATACAAGCCAATTATGACTTGGGAATGGAGGAAGCTTGGATCAGACTATATTAATAGCATGCTAGTAATGAGGCCCAGACATGCAATTATAATAGAGTACTATTTTCTAACAATTTTCATAGCAACTTTAGAGAAATTTGTTCACCTGTAAATTGTTGGTCTTATTACATATTTCTGGTATTTATATTCATTAGTTAATCACCCATAATAGTAGATTCAATGTTTAAATATGCAAAGTTCCTATAAAAGATATTAGTGATGAAAAAACTAAGAATTAATAAGATTTCCTATTATCCCCTGTCATTATAGGAAGTTTATATATGTATACGTATACAAATTCACTGTTGGTATTTTGATTCAAAACTTGATTATTTCTTAGCTCGGTTCAGAGTGACTTTACTAGAAGAGGTGCATAATTCCATAACCCTATTACAAATAACAAGGCGAACAAGATATTCTCCTTACTTTAAAAAAGCCATTAATCTATAACATTACAAAACACAAATGTGGCCATTTGAACACATAAAAATAACTGTGCTAGTCAAACATTTTTGAAATATATTTTATATCCAACACAAAACTGTAGCACAAATTTTAATTTTGGAAAAAAAAACTGATCAGAAAAATAAAAAGGACAAAGAGTACTGCTTTGATTACAAAGCTGTTGAAGTTGTCTGAGGAAAACTTTAAAGAGCACAATTAATGACCATTCATATGTAAAATCAGTAGTGAGAGTTACACAGGACAGTTAGGAGCCTTGGAAATAAAAGTAGAAAACAAATCCTAGCAACTAGCCCTGTCAAACTCCTTCCACAGTCCTTAGGTGCAACGTATCTGATAGTGCTCCATGGAAGATCTGCCTTACACTGCAGCCTGAAATTGAGGAGGAAATTTTATTAAGTAAGGACAAGCACCAGGGATGACAATGATGTTTAAAAAGAAAATACCCTTTTAAAACCTCAATAGAGATAGCTGCAGTGGGAAAAAGTTTACTTTAAGAAGTTCATGATTGTTCTTGTCATTCATTCATTTTAACAAACACTCATGGAGGCATCCGTCACAAGCCAGACAGTTTTCTAGGTCCTAATGATTCAGCACTGAATACGATAACAAAAAAGCCTTGTGCCCCTGAGCTTACATTCTAGGAAGAGGGGCAGAAGGGAGACAGAGAACAAATTATCTAACACTCATGGCACGAAAGTGCCAAGAAGAGCAGTGGGGCAAACGGGGCTGGGCAGTGAGGAAGGCTGCCAGGGAACCTTACTCAGGATCAGAAAAATAAAAAGGACAAAGAGTATTGCTTTGATTACAAAGCAAAGTAGAGCGGTGACTCAAGCAAGTGAGCTGAGATGGATTCCTCCTGCTGAGAGGACAAGGCCAGTGCAAAGGTCCTGGGAATGAAGGGGGCACCAGGAGAAGGCCCCTAGGAGTGGGCGGCTTCCTGGAGAGAGCCTGCAGGGGTAGCAGGCAGGGCTGCCTGCAGGGGCCCTGTTTCTGCACCCCTTTTCTCCAGCTTCCTTCCATGACTGTGTCCCTTCAACTTCAAACACTGGAAAGATGAACAAATAGAATCTGTATTTGTTGAACAAATCTGTATTTGTTCTTACATCTAAACACTCTGCTTCTTTTCTTCATCTACACTAAGATTTTTTAAATTCCTCTTTGGGATAATCTCTTAAGGGATATAAAGAAGACAAAGAGAGGGAAGATCATTTGTGCTTTTAAAAAAAATTCTTATAATTGTGTGTGAGAAAAATGTAAAATGGCTACAAAGTATCCTCCTTTGTAACAGTCTCATTTCCCCCCAGAGTTAAACAAAGTTGAAGTCAATAAACCAGCAGTGATAAGAGGTCACTTTTCCAGGGATAAATGAGTCAGTGAAAGGACATCTTGCTCTGAGGCCCCAGGCCCTGCTTTAGGTTAGGAGAGGCTCCCCTGGGTGCAGAGGAGCCAGGAATCCCCTGACATACATCCTGCCTTAGGGCCTCAGCTTCAGCACAATTCCTGAGGTTGGTAATGCGTAAAGCAAAGAGGCACATATGGCTCATGGCTCCAGAGGCGGAAAAGGCCAAGACCCGCTGAAGGTCTCACCCTCCTTCATGCCCTGCTCCGTGGCAGTGGCTTACTGAAGAAGGGCAGGGGCATTCGAAAGGAAACTCTGTTCCTGTGAGAAAGGAAGGAATCCATTCAGAGCCTCCACTGCTACAGCCTGAGTGGCTCCCTGCAGACCCCGCCTCCCATCAAAGAGCTCTGGTTCCAACAAAGGAATGTTTGCAGATACCTCAATCCATGGCACGTATGAAGTGTCCCGGTGACACCGAGATCAGACTATTCAGGAGTGGAAATGTTCATCAGAAGAGGCTCATAGACAGAGGAAGAGAGGTTACAGGGAACCACTGAGATTGAGGCAATTAAATGAGTAAGTCCAGGAGACACTGTGGGCAGCACAATCTTGAGAAGCTGCGAGAACTCAGCAGAAGAAGAAAGAATGGGGAGGATGCAGAATGCTGTATAAGCTTCCCCACCACGGAATGACACAGTCAGCCATGCCAACCACAACCACTCCTTACGGCCTGGGCATTGGACTTAGGGTGAGAAAAAACCACATACAAGTGTAGTAAACAGGAGTGAAACCTGCGCAGTCTCCTTAGCAGGAGCAGAGCTTCTCCAGCTGACTATGAGAGCTTTTTCATTAGGGCAGGGTGTGAGCCAGTCTGTAGGGTGACATTCAGGCACACTCCAGTCTGCCCGCCCAGGAGGAAACCCTGAGATTCAGAGGTGTTGCAACAGCCAGCTCAGGCTACCCTTGCTGCTGCCTGGGTAGGTAAAGGAGTTTAGCTGTCAGCCTCCAAGGGAGGGACAGTGTGATGTACCAGAGGAGGAACTGATGTGCAGGTAGCTATGGCTTTGCAGTAGTCTTGAACTCATGATTGGCCTCCCCTTTGCACCTTCATTTGATAGGAATTAGAAGAGTGACTTAAAACCTAACCCAAAGGAAAGAGGAATGAAGTCCATGTTGTGTGGGAGCTCTGAAGTTCTGAGAAGCTGTCACCGTCTCACAAAAGACAGTTCAAAGAGTCTTCACAATCAGAGTCTGAGCCATGTCAGTATCAGCAAAGAGATAGCTGGGATCATCCAGTCTTTTATTATCTGATGATAATAATAATGTTTTACTCCTTAGTAAAATCTTGTATTACAGTTTTGCCACCTTCTTTCCATTTTTTATTGCTTACGTTTTCAAATTCTATTATTTTACCCACCCTTATTCCCTCACAGCTATCTTTATTAGTATAACTATTAACCCTTACAAGTCTGTAGATAGTTAACTATATCTTACTACAGTTTAACACTGTTCTATTGTTAATGGAGGTAAAATTACCCTATTGAGTAGATATTGACTGTAGATAAATATCTAGTTTATCTTAGAGTTTGTACTATATCTATAGATTTCATTTCAGTGGTTAAAGGTGGTATAGTATTAGCCATTATAGTTTGTAATTATCTAGTTTGTATTTGATATTGTTGTTGCTGGTTTTACTGTTAGCCAATATGACATAATTATTGCTGTCAGCTGGTTTTCTCTGTGTGTCAATATCTAGATTAACTGAGGCCATAAAAAACACTGCATTCTATCACTGAAGAACTTGGTACTGGATCAAATAGGCTGAAACCTCTGCTCTCTATGGAGGTTGCTGGATCCCACAGACTGGAAGACATCTCTGAGAAGTAGACATTACCTAATCCCAGCATCACACACTGTAAATCCAGCCATCTCAGAAAAGCCCCACCTATGACTGCATGTGGCTTTGCGGGGAACATCTAGGTATAAGACATACAGAATTTTCTAATAAATCTTAAAAATTCAGAAAAAATGGATAGCATCCTACCAAATACATAAACTAACAAAGCTAAAGCAAGAAGATACAAAAATCATGAAAAATCTACTATCAATCTGTGAAACTGAAGATGTAATTTAAAAAAATCTACCAACAACCAGCTAAGAAAAGTTCAAGTCCTGGTAGATTTGCCTATGAAACTCTGTAAGAACATTACAGAAGATCTAGTGTCAATATTCTTCAACCTCTTCAGTGAAATTGAAAGTGAAGCAATATTCCTAAGTAAGACCTGTAAGCAAGCATTGTCCTGATACCAAAACTTTAACAGGACTTGAGCATACAAGGGAACAACAAGCCATATGTTAATGAACATAGTTTTTAAAAGATTCTCAAAGAGAAATCAAAGAGAATGAAGCAAATTATCAAAAGGATTATATATGACGAACAAGTAGGATTCATTCCAGGGACGATTTAAAATATGTAAATGTAAATGTAATATACTATATTAGCAGAAACAATGTCAAAAAAACACATGATCATGTCAAAAGACACAGGAAAAAATCTCACTAAAATCCAACACTCATGGAGAAGTTGGGAAGATGGTGGAACAATAAGGAGCAAAGTAGAAAGCCTTTCTAAGAGAAATAGCCCAGATGCTGGAGTGTAGCATTCTGGAGAAGACCAGAAGGAAGGAGATAGATCCTTGCAACCCAGCAAGAATCTACAGTGAAAAAAAGAAAAGAAAGCTTGGACAGAAGGTGGTAGCCAGACGAGCTCTCACCAGAGCTGGTCCCACTGTGTGTGAAGAGCCACTAGAATGCGGAGACACACTGTCATGATGAAGTTGGGATTGGCAAGCCTAAGAGCCTTGGTGAGAAGATGCAGTCATGGAGGGGAGTAGCAGAATGGAGAACTGCACCAGCTTTCAGTGAGTGTGGAGGACTCAGTCCTGCAGGAGTGGGTAATTAGCCCAGTGACATTTTGGAGTTGGAACAGGATAAACCTGGAACCAGAACTGTAGCCAGCTTCATTCAGCCACTCCTAGTGCAGAGCAGATTGGTGAGAATTGCTTGGACTGAATCCCACCCCTGTGCATGATCCAATAGCCAAGGCTGAGGTTTCCCTAAAGCTATTCCTAACCAGCCCCAACTACGTGGCATACACTAATGTGATGAAGACTCCCAGTGGTTAACCAGCCCAGAAGGGAGGCACCAGCCCCACTTTTACTCCAGTAGTCACCAGCAGATTGGGGAAGCAGCAATCTCTAGCCAGCATGCTTCAGAGTAATTATAACCAATGTAGGAAGTGCTCACCACCCACTTGTCTGGAAGAAATCAGGAACATGACAAGAAGAAGAAACAAAAGGCAGTCTCCAGCCTCTAACCCAAGCAACATTGGCCTGGGAGAGGTAAACACAGAGGAGATCAGGAGTCACATGCTTGCAGTTTCTGAAGCAATAGCATCTGACATAAAGAAACATCTTCACAAAATTATAAAAGAACTTAAAACAGAAATACTAATACAAGTAAAGGAAGATTCAAGAAAAGTAATAAATGCTAAGCACATCTCAAGAAGATACAGATGGAAAAATTGAAGAGCATAGAAAAAGGAGGGAAACCTTCAAAGAAGAATATTTTAAAATTTAGAATACATGAAACAGATTCCAAGAGATTATAGGAAATTAAAAACTCCATTCAAATATGGCAAAACTGATTGAAAGAAATTAAAGACAGACTATCAAACCTTGAAGACAGGTTTGCAATGTGTGATCATGAAAGGAAAAATCTCTTAAAAATAACAAGGAACCAGAAAGTAACAATACAAAGGCTAGAATATGACAAGAGTATCTAAAACTTAAGAATAAAAAATGTATGTGAGTGAAGCAGGGGTAAACACAAATGAAATATGAAGGCTATTCATAGAAATAAAGAAAACTTCCCAAGCATAGGAAAAGGAAATGATATTCAGATATATGAGGCATACAGAAATCCAGCCAGCTATAACCAAAATAGATCTATACCCAGACATACAATAATCAAGATCCCAGAAATTCAACACAAGAACAGAATATTAAAAGGTGTCAGAGGAAAGAAATATATCACCTACAAAGGAAAATCCATCAGAATCATGGCAGGCTTCTTGACACAAACCATCAAATCAAGAAGAGCTTGGAATAAAGTATTCCAAGCCCTGAAAGAAAATAACCTCCTCCCAGATTGATATATCTTGAAAAACTCTCAAAATTAATGGAGAGACAAGATGATTCCATGACAAAGAGCAACTGGGGAAGTTCATGACCACCAATCAAACCCTACAAAAAATACTGAAGGACATTCTAGAGACAGAGAGAGAAAAGACCATGGTTTCAGGAACAGTGGCAGAGGGGCTCACTGAATGGGTCAGAGAGTGGAATGAAGGGGAAAAGTAGACAACCAACAGCAGAAAAATAGCATGGCAGAGACGAGGCAGAAAAGGCTGGCCATAATCGCTAACATAGATGGCCTCAATACACAGATACAAAGAAACACAGGCAGAGTGGGTCAGGAGATAGGATCCATCAAGATGTTCTCTATAAGAAATATAATTAACCTGAAAGAGAGTTTATGGACTGAGAGTCAAAGATGAGAAAATAATGCTCTACATGACAGGGAACAAGAAAGAAGTGGGGGTAGCTCACCCATCAGCTGCAAATTGGTTGGAAAGACATTTTTATACAATGGAAAACTATTTGGCTATAAGGAAGTAAAACCTTGAAGCTCTTGTAGTTAAATGGATACAACTTGGGATCATGCTTAGGGGTTAAAAGGTTCAGAACTACTTAGGTAAATAACAGGTTGCCTCCCTAATCTAAAAATTAAATGAGTTAGTAGGATACAAAATGTACAATGCACCCAGGGAAAGTGAAAGGGGAGGAATTGTCTAAAAAGGGAAGGCAGCAGACATTGGTAATCTTGTGTCATGATTTGAAACCCATATTGTTTTTATTGCTCTGTTTGGGTTGGTTATACTCTGTTCCAGTTTTCTACTTGTACTAGATTTGATGGCATGGACAACTATTCCAAAGATAGCAGGATATACTATGGTAACCATTTTGGGTTTCTTATTAACTTAATTTGAAGCCCTGCATTGCTTTCACTGTCTTGTTTTGACTGATTTTATTCCAATCTGTTATGCTTGATAGTATCAAGTCTGAGGGTATAGGCAACTACTTTGAAGACAATCAGCTTCTCTATGTCTCTGGTTTGACTAATACCATCTTTTGAAGTCCTATAATGTCTCTAATGTTTTGTTTTTATTGATTTTGTTCTTTACTGCTATGTTCAATTTTATTATGACTGATGTTATGGGCAATTCTATTGAAGATAATAAGAGACATTATGGTAACCATTGTTGATCACCTTATATTTTGGTTTTAAGTTATGTACTATGTCCATCCTTTTGTTTTGACTGATCCCATTTTGTTTTCTTTCATTTGGTTTTATTCTCTTCAAAATAAAAAAATCCAACACCCATAAATGATTTTTTTAAAAAAACTCTGTAGAAAATAGGTATATGTCTTTTTAAAACCAATCTATGACAAACCAATGGCCAACATCATATTAAATGATTGAAAACTGAAACTTTTACTCTAAAATTAAGATAGTTTTTCTCTATCATCACTACCATTCAACATAGTTCTTAAAAAATTAGACAGAGAAATTAGACAAGAGAAAGAAATGAAATGGGATATCTATAGGAAAGGAAAAGCTAAATTATTATCATAAATTATCTACATGTAAGGGCCCCAAAATATTCATCAAACAATTCCTATAATTAAGAGTCAAATTCTGTAGCATAGTGGGATACAAAAACATCAATAATAAACTGACCTATAGAGAAATAGGGGAAACAATATCTTTCACAATAGCATCAACAGGAATAAAACACATAAGAATTAACCTAATGAGGAAGTATCTACAATGTTAACTATAGTACTCTGAAAAAGTCAGTAAAAAAGAATATTAGAAAATGGAAAGATAACACCTGTTTATGGATAGAAGCAGAAATACAGTCAAAATGATCATACTTTCAAAAGTTTTATGCAGATTTAATGCAATCCCAAATCAAAATATCAATAGCATTCCTCACAGAACTAGGGAAAACAAACCTAAAATTCATATGAAACCAGAAGAGACCTAGAATAGCAAATGCAATTCTGGACAACAGGAGCCAAGCAAGGGGATCAAAATCATGAATTTCAAAATATACTACAGTGCTACAGCAATTAAAACAGCATGGTAAAACTTCCAGGAAGATAGCAGAATGGTGAAGATTTGGAATGCAGATGCTGGAACATAGCCACAATAGAAAAAAACTTAGGAAGGATGTGGGTCTCCAGGAGCCGGCAAAGATCTGAAGTGAAAATTAGAGTCCCCAGGGAGAGCAAAGAAAGGAACCATAACAAAGAAAAGGGAGGTGGTAAGAGGTGCTTTCTGCCTGAGCCCAGTGCTTGCATTTGGGGAAGGGCAGCTTGAACTCACAGAAGCACAGTGACCACTGGTGACTTGAGGCCTCCATGGGAAAAAATAAATAAAAATAAAAACACCAGTGGAATGGAGCATGGGATGGTCCAGACTGCAATGACTGGTGAGTTATTTGGGTTCAGGGCCCTCCAAGAGAGGGCAACTGGCCAGTAGCCATTTTGGAAAGAGGTCAACGGAAGTGAGAACTCAAGAGCAAATGAAGGTTGGCTCTGTGTAGTGGCTACAAGTGTAGGGCGAGGACAGCTGAGTGCAAGCTAGCAGGAGGTCAAGGAGCTGAGTTCAAGCTGGCAGTGAGTCAAATTCGAGCTGGCAGTGAACTGAGTTCAAGCTGGTAGGAATCATTTGGAGTGCTGCAGGCTAAAAACCCAGGTTCCGTTCTCACAGTGAGACACTAAAAGAAGTCTGAACTTCAGTGGAACCAAAGGCGCAGGTCTGCGAGGGTTACCCACCACTGGCTAATTCTATGGATGGCTTGCTGGAATCAGTCAATATGTATCTGGACTCTGCCTGTCCCCTCAGTCAACCAGTAACAGAAAAGACATGCCCTGAAAGGAACTTTTTTCCCTGCTTTTCTTTCCTTGCTTTTATATTTGTTGATCTTTAAAATCTTTTTCTTGATTGTTTATTCTTCTTTTAATGAGAACATGGTTTCTGGGCCCCCCATCCCCATTTTTCTCTACTTGTTTCTTCCTTTTTTCTTTCTCATCTTCTTCACCAGTTCTCAAAGTTTGTGTCAACATCCTTCATCCTTCAGTCATGATTCTGATTCCTTTCACTTCTTCAATTTCTCTATTTTTTCCCCTAACCTATTATAAATGTTCTCTCTTGAGGGTCAAACTGCTATATTGAGGGGCTATCCACTGTACATAATTTTCTGATTTGTTTTAGATTTGATTCTATAACTAAACCTGTCCATACAGTTAAAGTTAGAAAATTAATAGTTAACATAATTTGCCATTTTCTAGGCTGTACTTGATGCTACTGTCATTACTGATTGTGCTATTTTAGCTAAGGTGACACAATTGTTCTAATCAGTTGTTCTTCCTTGTGTGTTGTCTTAGTTACTTCTTTCTCATTGTTGAGACAAAATACCTGACACCCAATATGAAGGAAGGAAAGGTTTATTTCTTACAGTTTTTGGAGATTTCAGTCCATATTCAGCTGGCTCCAAGGCAGGGTGGTGTGGCTGAGGGACAGTCATTCATGGTGGCCACAAGCAACAAGAACAAAAGGGCAAAAGGGGAAAACATGCATTTTCTCTCCCTTATAATGTATGCTGGCTCCACCTTGGGTGGATACAACACTCACACTGCCAATCCCAGTGCTAGACAATGAACCAATCACAAATGCTAGACTCAGGTGTTTCCATGACTGTATGAGGCTTGGGGGAGCCACCTAGATATAAACCATAACATATGCCTAGAGTGAGATTGCCTAGGGTCATAAACGATACTATCAGCAAGTGCCAAAAAACCCGGGGCCAGGCCAAATAGGCAGAAATTTTTCATCCCCCAAAAATTGAAAAGGTAGGATACTGCAATGGGCTCAAGCCAAAAAGCCAATTACACCTACATGATACCTCTGAGAAGTAGTCAATTCTGAAGTGTTCTTCATACTAGCAATAAAGATACCTACCATAAACAATTTACAAGCATCAACTTGGGTACTAAACTAGAAAGAAAGAAAGAAAGAAAGAAAGAAAGAAAGAAAGAAAGAAAGAAAGAAAGAGAAAAGAAAAAAAAAAGAAAAGTATTAATAGATGCAGGATGCAACGCCAGATTTATAGCTCACCAAGGACAAATCCAGGGAGCAATGAGGTGAAACAAATTGAAAGTTACACAACTGGATTAGACAACTGGCAAAAGTAACAAAGCAAGTGAATGAGGTTCAAGAAAAATAAAATCACAAAAATTTCTGAAGAACTTCAGAGATTATGACTATAATGAAGAGTATGATCAGTGAATCTAGAGAAGATACAGATTTTAAAATAGCAGAGTTTAGAAAAATGATGGAAACCATGAATGCCCAACATAGGAAACAAACAAAATCCATGAAACAGATTCAATCAGATACCCAGCAGATTAAATATTCTATTGAAAGTACACACAGCAGAATAAGCTAATGTGATGACAGAAAATCATGTGTAGAAGACAAGATCATGGTTAGTGATAAAAAGAAAGATTTATTTAAAACAAAAAGAGACCATGAGAAATCAATCTAACAGCTACCAGATGATGCAAAGAAGAAAAACATAAAATTGATCTGAATCACCAAAAAAGCAGGTAATAGCACAAATAACAAAAAAAAACCTGTTCACAGAAATAATGGAAGAAACTTTTTGAATCATGGAAAAAGAATTTTATATACAGATAAGTGAGGCACATATTACTCTAATTATCACATAATCTACCCCAAGGCAAGGTAATGCTCAGCACTTCAGAAGCTGTACACAAGAACAGAATATTAAAAACTCTTACAGAAACAAATCACTGGTAAAGGACAGTCCATCAGAATTACCGCAGACTGCTCAACACAGACTTCAAATCAAACAGAGACTGGAGTGAAGTATTTCAAGCCCTAAGAGAAAACAACCTCCAACTCGCATTGATGTAACCCACAAAAGCATCTTTCAAAATTGATGGAAAAGTAAGACACTTCTATGAAAAATAACACCTAAAGAAATTGACGACCACAAAAACAGCACTCCAAAATGTTCAAAAGGACATTATAGAAGGGGATAATGAAGACTACAACTCCCTGAACCCCAACAGAGTAAATCTACTAGGCAAGTCAAGTTATAAGACAGAGGGTAAAGAAAGAGCAACAACAACAGGAAAATAATATAACAACAAGGATAAGTAAACATCTATCGGTCATAACCATCAATACAAAAGGTCTCAATACATCAGTCAAAGTAAATAGACTTTCCTTTGAGAAGAGATCAAAACCAAGTACAACAATATGCATTAAACAAGAAACACAAGCAACTCAAAAATAAATTCATAAATTGAAAGTCAAAGGATGGAAAATAGTACTTCATGTGTTAGGAACATGTCAAAAAGCAGACGAAGCCATTCTGTGCCAAGACAAAGTGGATATCAAGCTGATACTGATCAGAAGAGACAAAGTTATATCTTTGTTACAAAAACCATCCAAGACAAAGAGATAACAACCATAAACATATATGCAACAAATACCAGCATATTCAATAGATAAAATAAGTATTAATGGACATGAAAATTCAAATAAGCACTAATACATTTGTGATGGGGAACCTCAGTGTCACACTGGCACAAACACACAGATCAACTAGACATAAAAATCAACAAACAGCAGAACTGAATTAAATTTTTAAATAAATGGACTTATTAGATGTCTTCGAAGTGTTCCACACTACAACATCAGAATACATATTTTTCTCAACTGCACATGAGATTTTATCCAAACAGATCACTTACTAACTCATAAAACATGTTTAATTAAAATTGTCTCATGCATATTATCAGACCATAGTACAATGAAATTGAAAATCAGTGACAAAAGAAACCACCAAAATTACATAAACACATGGAAACTAAATAACACCCTTTTGAAAAAGCAATGAGTCACGGGTAAAATTAAGGGAGAAATTAGACAGTTTCTGCAATTAAACAATAATGCTAACACAACATACTAGAAATTATGGGATGCAATGAAAGCAGTTCTATGCAGGAAATTCTGGGGTGAATTCCCACATCAGAAAAATAGAACAAGCTGAAATAAATAACTTAATGCTGAATCTCAACCTTCTAGTAAAAGAAGAGCAAGTCAATTCCAAAGCTTATATGAGGAAGGAAATTATAAAGATTAGAGTGTAAATTAATGAGACTAAGGAAACAGTATAAAGAATCAATGAATTACGAGTTGTGTTTTTGAAAAATTAAATAATATTGACAAAATCTTAGCCAAAAAGATTCTAACCCACATAATTAGGATTAAAAGTGGTAAAATAACAGCAAATCCTGAAGAAATCTAGGTCACTGATACCTACTTTGAGAATCTGTATTCTAATAAGATAGAAAACAAAGAAAAATGGACAGATTTATAGATACATACGAATTACTGTATATATGAATTAAGAAGATATAAAGAGTCTAAATAACCTTATATCAATCAATGAGATTTAAGATGTAATTAAATAGCTAGCAACAAAGAAAAGCCTAGGACCTGATGGATTTACTGCTGAATTCTACAAAAAATTTACAGGTCTAATGCTACTCTTCAAATCCTAATGAACTTGAAACAGAATCAATATTTCCAAATTCATTCCTAAAATCAAGCATTACCCTGATACCCAAACCAGAGAAACATCTAACTAAAAAAGAGTGCCACAGATCAATCTCCTAATAATAATAAGTGCACAATCCTCAGTAAGATACTGGCAAACAGAATGTAGCAAATCATCAGGAAGATTTACACCATGACCAAGTAGATTCATTCCAGAAATTTAAGGCTGGTTCAGCATACACAAATTTATGAATTCAATACACACCATATTAACAGACCTAAGGATAAAATTTATATGAACATCTCAGTAGAAATTTGACAAACTCCAATATCCATTCATGATAGAAAAACTACATAAAATTGGAATAGATGGCCTTTACCTTAATCTAACAAAAGCCATCTATGACAAACCAACAGCCAACATCATAGCAAGTTGCCAAAAATTGAAAGCTTTCACTTTAAAATCAGGCACAAGACAAGGATATCCACTATTACCACTCACTTTTCATGTACTTCTCAAAACATTAGCCAGAGCAATTAGACAAGAGAAAGAAATAAAAGGAATACAAATAGGAAAGAGAGAAGTTAAATTATCATTATTTTCAGAGGACATGTTACTCTACATAGAAGACCCCAAAAACTGGAATGAAAAACTAAATTTGATAGTGTAACTGGATACAAAAAAATCAGTGATATTCCTGTATACAAAAAGCAAACTCACTGAAAAATGAGAAGAACCACACCTTTTATAATATCATCCAAAAACAAAAAAGAAAGGAATATCTAGGATTCAATCTAATAAAGGAACAAAAGGCCTTTACATTCAAAACTAAAGTATTCTTAAAAAGGAAATCAAAAGGATATCAGAAAATGGAAAGATATCCCTTCTTCCTGGAAAAGAAAATGTAATATAGTTAAAATGGTCATACATCCAAAATTGCTATACAAATTTGATACAATCCCAATCACAATACCAACAGCATATCTCACAAATCTAGATAAATAAGCCTAAAATTCATTCAGAACCAGAGGAAATCTAGAATAGCAAAAGCAATTCTGGGCAACAAAGGCAAGTCTGGAAGTAATTATACTACAAAGCTACAATGATAAAATCAGCATAATGGCAAAAAACAGTCCTGATGATCAATGGAACAGAGCAGAAGATGCAGAATCAGCTCCAAACACATTCAGCCACTTCATCTTTGACAGTGGGGCCAAACACCTTGCCTGAAAGAAATATAGCCTCTTTAATAAATGGTTCTGGAAAGACTGGATTTCCACATGCCAAAGACTAAAACTAGACCCATATCTCTTACCATGCAATCAACCAAATTTGAAATGGATGTAGATCTATATATTAAAACAGAAACACAAAATCTGGTGGAAGATAGAACAGGTAGAACTCTAGAAGACATAGATGCAGGCACAGACTTTATAAACAAAACCCCAGTCACACAGGAAATGTCACAAAGAACCAACAACTGGGGGCCAAGAATTTAGCTCAATGGTATAAACACCTGCCTGGCAAGCACAAAGTTGTGAGTTTGATCACCATTACAAAAAAAGGAATCAATAACTGGGACCTCATCGTATAAACAGCTTTTACATGGGAAAAACAATGAAGACAAAATTCAAAGAGGGAAAAATATTTTTCCAACTGTTCCTCAGACAAAGGACTAATATAAAGAATTCAAAAATCAGATCTCCCAAATTTAAAGACTCAGTCCAAAAATGAGCATCTGAAATGAATGGACACTTCTCAGATGAGCCAGTAGAAACAGCAAACAAATATAAGGAAAAATGCTCAACATCACTATGTACTTGAGAAATGTAAATTAAAACAGCACAGATTATATCTCACTCCAGAAAGAATGACTATCATCAAGAAAACCAATATAAAATGCTGTAAGGTTGAGGGGAAAAAGGAATGCTTTTGTGTAAATTGGTACTACCACCATGGAAATCAGTATGGAGTTTCATCAAAAAACTAAAACTGGAAATTTCATTCCACCCAGTGTTCCCCTTCTAGGTATCTTCCTGAAAGAGTTAAAGTCCTCGTACCACAGTGGTACATGCAAATGCATAGCAGCACAATTTATAGTAGCTAAATCTAAGAAAAAAACATATGCCCAGTAGTAGATGAATAAATAAAATGGATATTTAAATACAATGGAGTGCTACTCTGCCATAACGAAAGAGAAACCGGAGGCATTTTTAGGTAAATAGATGCATCTCGAATCTGTAATCTTAAGTGAAATAAATCAGACACACAAATTTAAATATCGCATTGTTTCATTTGTGTGAGAAATCCAAACGATGAATAAAAAGTGAAATAGATGATAGATATTAAGATGTACAAAGAATTCTTTCGAATAGGAAGTAGAACAAAGGATGCGGGAAGAAGACGGAAGCAAAGATAAAGAAATTTATAGAAAAAAATGATTAAAGTAAATGGAAACAGAACATTTCCAAATGGGAAAGAAAGAAGGATTGGTGGCAGAGGAAGGTAAAGGAACAAAAACAAAGAATTAAGACTGTCATATATACGTAAAAATCCTCCATGATAAATGTGATCATTATGCATGGCAAACATGTACTAATAAAAATACACAAAAATTTAAAAAATAAAATTATGCATAGTTCAAAAAGAATAAACCCATAGGAACAGGGGCTAGAAATGACGAGACTATGAGAAAGTGCCCAAAGCTGCTGGAAAGCAACAGGAAGACAATGGCTGAACCATGGACACGCTAGAGGCCTCGAACAGAGGCTTCAGTGAAGTGTGGGGGGATAGTAGGGTTTGTGGGCTATGCAGAAGTGAAACAGCAAATAAATACGTCTGCTTTTAGAGTTGCTAGGAGGCAGTGAGGTAAATATAGGAGGATGTTTTTACTTTGTTATTTTTATTTTCAGAAGGGAGATATTTCAGCGTGTTCTTTAATAAGCATGTCCTTTACTATAAGGTCCAGAGAAGGAAAATTCAATGAAGCAGTACAGAGAGGAGAGAACAGCAAAAGGAAAAGTTTCACCTTCCAAAGCAAGTGAAAATAGACTCTGACACACAATGAGGGGGTAATTTGATTCAATCTCATCAGGTATAGTTTGCGACCAGAATGTGGAAAGAATTAAGTTCATGAACTGAGGTATCCCACTGAATTTTGCTTTTCAGTTAAGATGCTAACTTCCTTCATCTCAGCTAATTACTCTGCAAGATCACCCAGAGGAAATTATGTCCCTTGGAGTGTTCCTGTAACTTGTCAAATTTAGATGGAAGCTTAACTGATGCAAGTGAGCAAGCCTCTCAGTGAATGCAAATTTTCAGTTAAATCTTGTTAAGTTGGAATGTGGTGAGATCATATGCCGAATATCCCTAGGCTGCTGCTGCTATGATTCTCTTTGTACATATACCTTTGTACGACTCCACATCTAAAGAATAGGCTGAAAGGCAAGCATATATTTTTAGAAAATGTGAAGGAGAATGATCTCCTTCAAAATAGAAACTAAAATCATGTGCATGGTACCTATAAATAAACTTCAGAAAATATGCAACAACTATAGAGAGAAAAACAGCTGCAAACACCTTCTGATGGTCATAGGGGTAATAATAATGGAGAAAATTATTATAAATCTAGTGGTATCCACTCAGTCATATTCCAATCAGTGGAATCGCAACTGCTTTGAAGCAAATGTGGTTTGTCTCTGTGGAAATCCATGTTGAAGGCTGGGCTCCAATGTAAACAAAGCAAAAGACAAGGAGGCCTGTGAGTGACAAAGAGCCTGGGGTGACAGGGTCATGGCTGTCCTGTGAGGGGACTAACATGGGTTTTGTAGAGAGATTAGTGCCCCAGAGCAGGGTGCTGTAAAAGAGCCAGCATAACCTCTGTTTTCATTCTTTCTCTTGTCAGCTGACCCCTCTGATTTTCTCTTCTGCTCCCATCATATAATCGCATCTGTGACATCCTGTAACACTTTGCCAGGTGCCAGTGCCACTTTGCTTGTACTTTTCAGCTGCCAGAATTGTGAACCACATAATCCTCTCCTTATTACTTTCTTAGCATCAGGTGTGCTGTTATAGCAGCAGAAAAAGGACAATGATTAATAATTATAAATCATTATTAATTTCTTATAATTAATTTCTTATAATCAATAATAATTAAAAGTAAATATTGATGCATGTATATTATATACAAACTTCTCAAAGCAATATTTTGAGGCCTGACTTATTATCAATATTATTTTATGGCTGAAGAGTCAGAACACAAAAAAAATTAATAGTTTTCCAAGGTCACAGAGCTGCCTGGGAAAAGTATTAAAAATTTAATGCAGCTTCTCTGGCTCCAGAGCCCATTCTTTTATTCATTTCTTTTCATGCCGCCAAATCTACAGCAACATAAATTATCATGCCCTTTTTTGGAGGCAGAATTTCATAATCTTATTTTAAGATTAATCTGGAATAATACAGATGGAAAAAATACTCAGAAATTCTTGGAAGTAGTTGGTAACTATGAAAGACTCATGTTTTAAATGTTAGAGTGCCGCTAATGTGTTCGCTTAGTTAGAACAAAAATTGAAACGTTTACTCTTTTCCAGGTTCTGTTCTTCTATGACAGAGCAAAAATTGTTCTCTTGAAGTCTCAGTTCTTCTTGGAGAAAATAAAGAACATTCTTTCAGTAGGTTCTACTAGGAAAGATACAGGAGGGAAGAGGTAAAGAATGCTGAGGATGGGTGAGCACGTTTTTAAACATGGGTTATGAAAGGTCTCCATGATAAAATGGCAATGCTCCAGAAACCGAAAGGAGAGAAGACAGAACGCTATCAGAGCACCAGGGTGTGGGCCCTTCAGGAGCCTAGCAGCATGCTCAGAACTGTGACATTTGTGAGTCACATAGGTACACCCGCCTGCCCTAGACCAGGATAGCACCCAGCACTGCAGAAATGGCCTGAGCAGCGTCTTCTGGAATAAGAAACTGAGCTGGTGATGCCCAGGAGGTCAGTAACAGAAGATCTTCCCTTGACTGGTGACAAGGAACAGACTTGGGTTAGTGGAGCTCACCTCCTGGTCTGTGCCTAATCTGTACAGATCCAGCCTCATTCAGGGGTAAGAAAAGCCAAAAATATCAATCCAATAGCAATCAATTTGAGAAATTCTCAGTGAGGTATTAATAAGAAATAGCATATGATTTTGTGGATCCAAAGACGAGTTTTGTGCCCTTGAAAAATGGAAATAAAGTTCATGATAAAATTTCCACAAATAAACACGATGCAGTCATCACATGCACAATCAGATAGGTCAGCTCCTCATGGCACTCTAAAAACCTTGTCACTAAGAGGAAATTACTAAACATTAAATTTGACATTCTTTTAATTCATTTAGACCATCCATGTACTGTATTAGAAATGACAAAGGACAGTTTTAGGTATTTCTGAAATGACTAAACTTCACTTGATAGAATTGTGATGCTATTTTATTTAACTGAATTAAATTTACACTGAGTGTCTATTTGAATCCTCTTTTATATGTTTTTCTTTAACAGTTAAACCTCTTCAAGTCAGAATTTTCCGTTATTTGAAGCCAAAGTTATATTACATAATTTTCCTTTTCAGAAATAAATTTTATCGTGCATATTTGAGGTACCTTGACTGATATGACATGCACACAGATAGTAAAATGGTTACTATCATGAAATAAATTAGCACATCCGTCACATCTGTGCTTATCTTTTTTGTTGTTTTTATGGCAAGAACAGGGAAATTTACTCACTGATCACGAACCCCAAATGCAGTACAAATTTATCACTGGTCCTCATACTGTACGTTAGCTCTCCAAACCTGTTCATTGTCTATGTTTGTAACCTTGTATCCTCAGCTATAGCACCCCATTTTCTTCCTTGTTTGCATCCTCAGTAATCACTGCTTAATTGTTTGTCTTTCTATATTTGATATCGGTCTTATCATGTTGTATCTTATTGGATTTTATTATATGTGATAATATAAACAAAAAATTTTAAGGACAAGGAGATAATATAGAAACCATTGTTCATTTTCTGTTAGTTGGTTCTGAATACCCTGTAATACTTTCATTCTCTTGAATGGTTTTACACTGTCTTGATATGTTTGATGCTATAGTATACAAGGTTATACTCAGATACTTCAAGAAATGAGACACTATGGTAACTACTGTTATGTCGGGTTATCTTGTGGTGAAACACTATGTTGCTTAAATTGTTCTGTTCTGACCTGTGCTGTTGTGTTGTTATGTCCTCTTTTATCTCAATATCCTTTTTTTAAAATTAATTTTTATTTTTTTAATTAAGGGAAATAATAAAAAATAGCAGGATATATTACAGCAACCATTTTGATTTCCTATTAACTTGATTTGAAGCCCTGTATTGCTTTCACCATCTTGTTTTGACTGATTTTACTCTATTCTGTTTTTTTTTTTTTTTTTTTTTTTTTGATAGTATCAAGTTTGAGGGTATAGGCAACTACTTTGAAGACAATAAGATTCACTATGATGCCCATTCTGGTTTGACTATTATCTTCTTTTGAAGTCCTGTAATGTCTCCAATGTTTTGGTTTTGTTCTGTAGTGTTTTGTTCAATTTTATTACGACTGATGATATAGGCATTTCTTTTTAAGATAGCAAGAGGCATTATGGTAAACATTGTTTATTACCTTGTATTCTGTTTTTACATCATGTACTATGTCCATCTTTTGATTTGACTGACTCTGTTTTGTTTTGTCACATTTGGTTTTATTTTCTTCAAAAAATAGGAATAAGAACTGTGAGAGTAATAAAACCCAAAATGTGTAATTGTTATTGTAAAAAAGAGAGGAAAAGAAAGTGCTCTAAAGGATATAACTGCATGTACATGTGTAAGATAGATAACCGTATTACTAAGTTTTTGTTGTATCATTGAACCAAACTGTTTGCAATCCCACTGTTTGAATGTCCACTTTGTATGCTTTAATTTTTTTTTTTTTTTTTTTTTTTTTTTTTTTATCGGTACCGGGGATCAAACTTATGACCGCCTGCTTGCAAGGCAAGTTCTTATGCCGCTGAGCTAAATCTCCAGCCCCTTTAATTTTGTAACTTGAACAACTATTTCTAAGATGACAATATGTAATCTATTAACTAGTGATTTCTGTTTATTTTTTTGAAATTCTGTATTACTTGTACCCTTTTTCTGTTTTGTTTTGTTTTTTCTCTTTAGACAAAATTTAAAAAAAGAAAGATCCCACATATAAGTAAGGTCATGCACTACTTTTCTTTCTGTGTCTGGCTTATTTCAGGTAGCAAGTTCACTAATAGCAAAGTGTCCTTTAACATGTATGTATGGATAGATGGATGGATGGATGGATGGATGGATGGATGGATGGATGGATGGATACACATCAGACAGATATATAGAGAGATACCAAAGGATTTTTATCAATCCATTTGTCAATAAACACTAAGGTTGATTCTTAGGATATGCTTTAAAGTTCCAAGGATTTGCCTCAATGATTAAATGCGGACTGAACTCACAAAATTCCATAGTAAATTTGTAAATCTAAACAAACACAATAGCTCAGAATGGCTCAATACTCTCAGTATTTTCAATGTCTCAATCAACAGGAATATGTTAAGATGTTAACTTCCAGTAATATACATTTCAGTAAGTATAAAGAATTTAATTTATTTTCAGTTATTTCAAGAAAAGCCTTTTGTTGAGCTCTACTAATAACTACTCATGAATGAAAAACAACCTGTTTTAGGCAAGAAATTATTCTCCAAAATATTTTTACTAAATTTCCAAAGGAATAATGAAGGAATTATTATACTTCATACCTACTTCAAACCTATTTTAACACTGTAGTATGAAATATTAACCAATATATACCTCAAAGGAAAAATGTTATCTATGGCTCATCATTGAAGAAAAATAGAACAATTCCTGGTCCCTCTCTATAAATTGTCTCTTATTTCAGCCAAGTACATCATTAAAATTTAGATGGCCACAAAAACCAAAAGGGAAAGTGGAAACAGAATGTTGTATTTATTTAAAGACTCATTAACATAACCAGAGATTTTTCCATCAATTCTGTGACACCTGCAGTAGTACATAAATCATCTCTTAATTTTCCTATAGGAAATGGCAAAGTTACATTTAATCTTTGCCTTTTGAATTAGAAGTTTTCAAGCATTTGTGTGACATTATAGTGAAACACAAATAACTCATCAAAATACTGAGGAAATGAAGTTGTGTCTTAGATTTCTCTTTAAGGTATACCTTTAAGCACACCAAGCACAATGTGATTCTTTCAATTCTGTTTATATTGTTGCTTCACAGCAAATTGTACTTGCTATTTTTTTGCTTCAGTATAAGAACACATAATTGATTATATATAATCAATCTGTTGGAAAATTGGCTACAGGAGAATAAGGATTATGATGAAATCACTGCAGAAACTTCACTGGTTAATCAAGCTATTTCCTTCACTGCAGGCACTCCTACCCCACTATCCTTTCCTTCCTTGCTAATAGAACCCTCTTGGAACTGGTTTCTCTACTCTTTACCTTTGAAATCTGAGTTAACCTGGGTGCCCAAAAGTGACCTGACCTTAGCTCTAGGAATGAGGTCAGACTGACAACAACAAGTTAAAGCATTCCCATCCCTTTGGCTAGAGACTGGCTCTTCCACCCAGGATGAAGCAGTCAGAGTAGAGGGCTCTCAGTTGATTGCCCAGGCTGTCTGCAGGGATACAAAGTCCCCCCCCCCCCCAGGATCTATTTCTTGTAAGATGAGAACAAGAAAGGCTATTGCTTAAGTCACTGCCAGTTCTCTCATGGGAGAAAGCCGGTCTGAGAACAAATTGACATCTTCCTCACCTTCTAATTTGTAAGAGGTGGGATTGCTCTTTCTAGTCAGAATCAGTTTTACTTGGGGTCCTGTGGCTTACAGCAGAACACATCCGAAGTGATTCATAGAGCCTATGATGAGGAATTCAGATACTTCATACAGACAAATTAATACATTTAACATCTGTAAGTTCTTTCAGAGTGGCTATCCATATATGGTGTGTCTATCAGGCTTCCCCACAACTTCTATCTCACATATTCTAGTCTGAGATCAAAGTTAAAGATTCTAGAAGTCAGCAGAGGCAACCCTGTCTGTCCCTAGAAGTTATAATCACTAGTTTTTAATTCACCAGGAAAGTGCAGCCTTTATTTTATCTCTAATTTCTCACTCAATAGCCAACGAATCATTTATTCTATTTCTCTAATATTTTTCTAGCTATATCAACTATGGCCTCAAATACTCATCCTTGATTCTTCATGGCCTCCAGCTACTTGCCTATGAACCTATTCCCATTTATAGCAAAACTTCTCAAAGCCACTGTCTGAAATTCTGGTCTCCACATCGATATTGCTCATCCTTCTATCCACCCTTTCCACAAATTTCCAATTTCTGTGCCCCACTGAAATGGCTTTAGATGTCCATAGATGGCCTCCCTTTGGTCAAATCCAGTGATCGCTTCTATGTCCTTCTCAGACTCAACCTCCTCCTTTCTTCTTAAAATGTGTATCCTCCAGCCTTCATGGTTACCATGCACTTCTGTCCACCTTCCTAACTCACTGAGTACTGATTCAGCATTTTGTGTCTGGCTTCTTCCCAACTCCACAGTGAAGGAGTGATCTCACTCCTCCAGTGTGGGCCTGCTGCCCTCTTCCACCTCAACGTTCCTCCAGTGTGTGCGCTTTTTCAGTCTCACATTGATTAAAATCACCTGTATGTTCATCATTTCCAATTTCACATCTGACCCACTCCACTAAGATGGTGGCTTACATATGAGATATCAACCAGCTGCTTCAGGACATCCATAGTTTATGGTGGCCATATGAATCCACACTTTTGCTTCCCCAAATTCCTCCATAGTGTTCCCCGTCTCAAGGAATGGCATGAGCATACACCTACTGGGAAAGCCTCCTTGATTTATCTGCACTGTGTTGACCCTGTCATCAAAATCCATCAAATGAATTATTTGTCATCCATTCACCAAATACCTGCTGTTGCCCATCCTTTCTCAGAGACTACCCACTGTGCTGCCTTTCCACTGCTTGTACTGTGTTTGTTCTTCCCATTTCTACTGTTTTTGCCCTTAGATCTTCTCTGTGTGTGTGTGTATGTGTGTGTATGTGTGCGCGCGCATGCGTGCTTTTAAGGACTGAAACCAGTGCTCCTGCAAAGGCACTGAGCGATAACCCAGCTCTTAAAAAGGCACTGAGCATATCCCCCGCACCTCTCCCCACTTTTTGAGACAGGGTCTCAGGGTCTCAGGCTGGTTTAAATTTTTCAATTTTCTGCCTCAGACTCCCAGATTCTGGGATTACAAGCATAAGCCACCATGCCTGACCACCATCCTTCAATGCTTAATCCATATAAAAGGCAGAATGATCTTTAAATATATAAATCAGATCCCTTTATTGCTCTGATTAAAACATACCAATGGATTCCATACCACTTGGAGTAATAGCCATTATCTGTTGTGGCCTACAAGGCTGTACACAAAGCCGTCTCAGCCTATGTTGCGGGTGTCTCACTTGACTTTCCTCTTTACTCATATTCCAGATATTACGGCATTTTTTCCCTGTTCCTGGAACACCCGCCTTGTTCCCTCCAGAGTTTCCACCTTCTTGCTGTTCCTTCTGCTTAGCACATCACTTCCGTACTCCCTTGATCCTTCATAGCATTAAGGACTCACATTAAATATTATCATTCGCAGGAATCTTTCCTGGCCTTCGTAAACTCTTAATGTGGCAGGTCACAGTCACATGCCCTTAGTCATCCCTTTTATGCTTATTATCAGCTTTATCCTCATCATAGGGATTATTTCTATCAGAAATAACTTTCTTTATTTAATTGTCTATTGTCTGTCTGTCCCTATCTATGGGAAGGAATCTTATTTCACTCAGCATTTAGAGAAGGATTTGCCTTCCAATATGCACTCACTAAATATGAAAGCATGAATTTATAATTCATATTTTTATCATTTTTAAAAAGCAAAACAGAAAAAAAGGATAGAAATAATACAGAATTTCAAAAAAATAAAAAGAGTAGGAAACAGATTTTGTAACCTGAACAATTGCTTCTAAGATAACAATATGCAATATATTAACCAGTGTTAATTACCTTTATCATTTTTTGCCTTATCTGTTAACTCCCTCTCTGGTTTCTCCAATACATTCTCAATGCCAAACTACATCTAGAGTGATATTTATAACACCAGCCTGTGTACCTGTGTACCAGTCTTAGTCACTTTTCTCTCAGCTGAATTACAATATTTAACACTCTCAACTTAAAGGAGGAGATTATTTTGGCTCATGATTTTTCAAGGATTCAGTCTGTCACTGGTTAGCTCTGAGGCAGGAAGGTATGGTGGAATGGTCTGGCAGCCAGGAAGCAGAGAAAGAAGGGAGGAGTTAGGCAGGAAAATGTATCCTTCCACATCATGCCCCTAAAGATCAGCCTCTAACCAGGTCCCACCTCCTAAGGGCACACTGCACTTAGAACTCTTCTGTGGACTGATCCACCAATGTGCATAGTGCCTCATGGTCTCATCACCTCCTGAAAGTTCCACTTCTAAGTGCATGAGAACTTGGGGGACTTTCCTAGTTCTAAACCATAACAGTTTTCCCTTACTTCCTTCTTCACATCTGTCCTCTGCTACAGCCACGTACAACCACTTTGTAGGAAGCACTATGCCTTGTGCTTCCTGTCTCCTTGCTGTGTGGCCCTCTTGCTTTCCATGTGTCAAACTCAACTCACTCTTCGAAATCACAGTCTTATACTTCTTCCTTACCCAATCAGCCTGCGCAGTGCCACCCTTATTGTTTTCTCAGACTGGAAATAATTTGTTTGTTTATAATTGATTATAGTAGACTTACTTTTTTCAGAATATTAAAGGAAAGATTTCTTTTTTTTATTTAAAAAGAAAAAAGAAAGGACATAAAAAAACAAAGCAGTAAAAGGGTACAAGTAATACAGAATTTCAAGAAAAAAATATACAGTAAGAAATCACTAGTTAATAGGTTACGTATTGTCTTCCTAGAAACAGTTGTCCAAATTATAAAATTAAAGCATATAAAGTGGACATTCATACAGTGAAACTGGAAACAGTTCTGTTCAGTGATCAACAAAAGCTCAGTAATATGGTTTTCCATCCTACACACTCAAACATACCTGTGGTTATATCCCTTAGTCCACCTTCCTTTCCTCTCTGTTTTACAATAACAATTACACTTTTTGGGTTTTATTACTCCCAAGGTTCTTATTACTTTTTTTTTTGAAGAGAATAAGGTGACTAAGCAAAACAGAGTCAGTTAGAACAGAAGGGTGGGCATAGTATATGATGCAAAAATAGAATACCAGATGATCAAAAGTGGTTACCATTGTGCCTCTTGCTATTTTTAAATTGAGTTGCCTATATCATCGGGTCTAATAGAATTGATCAAAACAGTACAGAACAAAACCAATAAAATCTACACTGGAGAACTTACAGGACTTCAAAAAAAGATAATAGTCAAACCATAATGGGCATCACAGTAAATCTTATTGCCTTCAAAGTGGTTGCCTATACCCTCAAACTTGATACTATCAAACCAAATAGAATAGAGTAAAATCAGTCAAAACAAGATGGGGAGAGCAATACTGCGGTTCAAATCAGGTTAATAGGAAAACAAAATGTTACTATAATATGTCCCGCTATTTTTAATTTAGTTTTCCCTTAATTAAAAAAAGAGAGAAAATAGATTAATTTTTAAAAAGGGGGAGATTGAGATAAAAGAGGACATTGTAACAGAATAACGCAGGTCAGAACCAAACAATTTAAGCATCATTGTGTTTCACCACCAGATAATCTAACATAATAGTAGTCACCATAGTGCCTCTTTCCTTGAATTATTTGAGTGTAACTTCAAATGTTATAGCATCAAGCAAATTTTTATAGGCAAAGAGATAATATAGAAACCGTTATTTGTTTTCTATAGTAGACTTATTAAAGATGATGGTTTTTATTCATTTTTAGGGAAACAACTGGCACTCAGTAAATATTTGTGATACAAAATTCATATAAATTAACGACATCTCAATAAAAGAAGAAAAGAGTTTCAGTTAAAATAATATCTAAGTCCTGTCATTAAAAACAATATTAAAATAATAGTGGCCATTTAACTAATTATGCTAACTATGTTATAAATTTTATATGCATTCTCTCTCTTAAAAGTGGTGACAGGGGCCTAGAAAGTTTAATAACTTACCTAATATCGCAAACCTGATGAGCCCAGTATTTGGAAATCAAGCACAATCTTTTGAGAGATTCAAGGCCTAGTACTACAGCTTCTCTCATAGTTACTTGTACAGAAGTACTGATCACCATGGAATAGAGGTCCTCAATGGGACCTGCTCCACTTAGAATAGCCATGATCTCCCTCCCGACAACCACCCAGGCTCCCCAGATACACAAGAAGGTGCAGAGATGCGAGCTGCTGTAATGTATGGGAGGAGGAGCCCCTCAGGCCCAGACACCTCAGTCTCAGCTCTCTCTTCTCACAGGCCTTGTCCTCCTACCTGGGCTGGGCTAAGTCTATTTTCTGTTTCTCTCAACTGAAAGAGTCACCATTAGCTTTGACAGTCAAGTTCCTTCAGGAACCAGTGTCTCCAGACCTGCAATCAATGAGAATGCCATCACCTACCTTGGGCATGCAGATTACCAAATGTCCTGTCGTCTGTGACCTTTTAGCAGAGCTGCTGTCAGGTTTAACTTCTGCAGGAAGGACGAGCTGAAAGGGCTGAAAATGAGTAGAAGTTATTGACAGCACTGGCATGTTACATGGCTGCATTACCTCCTGAGATCTTTTCATCACAAATTTAAGATGTACTGCTCAGTTAAGATATGTATTTAGATTTATTAGGGAAAATAATAAAGAAGATATAAGCTATCCTTAAAATGCATGAACGATTTGATCTATTTTAACAGAAAATCTAAAGAATAGTCACTAAACACAAATAGTGAGAGAGCAATGAGTCTGTTTATGGTTAAAAGGTAATTTATATATAAACTATAACATTTCCATCTTAATGTCTTTAAGCTAAAAACTACTATTTAAAAATGACATAATTCCAGTTGCCATGAATGAAGTCATTAACAATTTAGGCTGTGTGTATTATTTAACTTTATGTAAAGGATACCACGTATATGATAATTTTACAGCCTTTAAAAAGTATATCACAACAGACATCTGCCTAAGATATTAATTTTCTTAAGCAACATTATTATCAGCTGTTTCCCTCCCAGCCCGTATATCGATCCCACGGTATAAAACCATCTGCCTAAAAAGTAGCACTGTGACCGGGTTTTCTCTTTTCCTATTTTACTAACAGTTTCTAAAATGTTTAAGACAGCGCAGCTCAGTACAAGCTTTAGGGCTGTATTCTACAGGGTTGTACGCACCTTTCCTTTCACCATTACTCGTACATACATTGGCTGCACATCAACGTCAATTAAAGAGGTATCCATATACCTTCAAAATTAAACATACCAAAGCTTAAAGTTTTCAAAAAATAATTGGTTCAAAAATTTTCAGATACAAATTCGCATTTACAGAACCATTTAAAATGAAAGGCATTTTAAATTTTCATGCTAAGCAGGTTTTTTAGATTAGTCTTACAATAATCCCTAGTCCAGAGGAAATTCAACACATCAGCAATTACAGTTTTAGACCAACAAGTATACTTGGCATTGATTGCCCCTAACCCAAAAATATCTAAGGTCTGAAACACCAGAGGTATGCAAAAAACAGTTTGCTGTGTTCTTTCATGAATATTTTATTTTAAGCCCCTACGACGTGAATAGCCTGGAATGCTGAGTCTACTGCAATTGAAGCTTGTAGTCACCAGCTCCAGCCTCCTCGGATGCTCTAGGAGCCTGGCAGCTGTTTTGAAGCTGTGCTTGCACCATCTTTCATGGGAGAGGAGCTTCCTTCTCTCCCCCTTGAAGTCATATCGTACTGAGTAAGCAGTCTTCTTTTGATGTCAGTGACCCCAAGATCAGGTTCTCCTTGTCTTGTGAGTAAAGGAGAACCTTAGATTTAATATTACTCCTTAAAATAAGGAGTTTTTTTCTATCTTAAAATATTGACTCTGAGCATTAGATAATGCAGTCATGATTAAAAAAAATCACCAACATTAAGACAGTGAAGGGAAGGTTACAGGTTTAGGCTTTGGTGTCACAAAGACTTGTGAAGAATCCACCCCACTGCTTCCTCCTTAGAGCACATTTCCATCTCTTCACTTAGCCCTTCTGAGCCTCAGTTTCCTCATGAGTACAATGAGAATGTCAGTGTCTTACTGCCAAGGTCACTGTAAGATCACACGTCTGCTGCCTAGTACATAATGCTAAAAACTAGTGTTATGCTATTTCATAAACATTATAATAAAAATAAACACAAATTTTCTTGCCATGCAATGCATAGTTACTACTTTGATGATTACATATTCTTTCCCTTGCTTAGGTTCTCTTAATGTGTTTACCTGTTCTTCCCTGCAAGGATTCTCTTTGTCTGAAATGACCCTGCTAGTTTGGTTAGAGCAAGCTACTCCTCTTCCTTCTATCTGTATTGCTCATGTCATCAAATTTTCCTGACCGTCCCACAGCACCAATCACCAAACACTCACCTCTATATGCACAAACTATTATTCTGCATCCCTGACCCTGTCACTGCCCATTAGAGCACACTTTCCCCTTTTACTGACTCATTAGGTGCCTGGTTGTCTGCTGTCTTCATCCTTTTCCACCCCATGCCCTGCAGTGGGCCATAAGCTATAGGAGAACTATGATTGCATCTGGAATAGGCTCATTACAATCTCCTGTGAGCAGCACGTACTAAGTATTCTACACATATTTGCTGAATAAAGGCAGAAAGCATATAAGAATGAATGGCTTTAATTTCATAAACCATCTCATGAGTCAACAAGTATAATTCGTTAGACAGAAAGATGGGAATACAAGGGTTTGACTACAGACTGGAAAAATATAACCACTCTTTGAAATCCATATACATAGCCATGAGAAAAGCTTACTACTTGAATAGGAGGCAACCTGCAGACTTAAAGGGAAAGCTTTATATATTCACTAAACTCCAGAAATAAGGCTTAAACATGGAAAATGTTAGGCAGAAAATTAGACACTAGCAGGCTGGAGAAAGGATTTGAAAACCAAAGCAGACATGATGCTGCTTTTCTTTTTTTCCTTTGCTTTTTTAATCATTAGCTTTAGATAAAATCTATAGAAGCTTGTAGTTTCAAACTTTTGCTCAATAGAATGTTACATCGTCTGAATGCCAATGAGACCGAAGGGCTATAAAAAGAACAGACTATGGGTGAAAGATTGGAAAAAACCTTAAGTTCTCAAAAGAACTTAAATGGAAAATATCCACTTAGGCAGTAAACAGGGACCTAGTAGGTCAACACAGATTATTTTGCTTGTAAAAGGACAATGACCTCAGAGGAAAGACAATATTCCTTGAAAGACTCAGTTAATCTTACAAATGTAACCTGAGATCTTGATCAGTGCAACTGCCATCTGGGCACTTGCCAGCCTTCATGCTTGAAGGTGCAGGGTTCTCTTTCTCTGACAATCTATTATTTGGCAATAAACTCAACCCATGCTTTATAGGAAGGCCTTCATATCTGGTCTGAAACAGCTTGTAGAAGATACAAAGAACTGAGATGAGCAGCCAGTTCTTCATGGCATTAGGACTTTCCTGTGGAAGGACCCAGCTTCCTGCTAGGAGAAAGGACATAAAAGAATAAAATAAAGAGTATTTAACCGAAAACAACATAAATACTGATTGTTGATCTACAGAACAAGAGGTCATTAAGTCAGAAGGGAGAGCTGGAAACTCATTAAAAGCAGTTACAGGAAGCAAATGAAGACAAGGGGTGGGAGATAGCTTGATGTGAAGAGGAAGAGACCAGGCTGAGACCAATCCATCTCTATCAGCCAACAGTGCAAAAAAAATGTCCATCAGTTGGGAAAAAATAATGATGTGAGCTATATTCATACAGTGGAATATCAGGAAAACATAAAACAGAAGGACACTGTGGCACATCCTATAGCTATGCCTTCAAGAGATAAAGTGAGTGACCTAGATGTCTTCAGATAACACCCAGGTGGAAGGTTATACAAGCTGAGGAGTGTATGTAAAGGCCATGGAATTTCAGGAGAAGACAGAAGCAACAGTCTGATGTAGGAGTGAGGGACAAGCAGGACATCTTGCCACTCCTATCCACTTAGCATAGTCTGTGGGAAGGAGCCAGTTATGAGGTAGGAAGGTGCAGGGGCACCTACCTGATTGGTGCACCCCCAGCCTCTAGGATGGGATAACAGAGAGAGTCTTCTTATTATGTCAAAGCATTTTGGAAAAATAAATAAGACTACAAAAGTAATATGGCAGTCACAAGAACAGAGTCGGTCACTGCCAAACCAACATCAGAAGTCAGGAAAGCGCTGAGAAATTATTTAAACTGTTTTCCATATTCTAGTGGGCAAAGCCATGGCATTGTGAGCTCATTAACTTCTCCTTTAATTTTCACACTTTTAAAAATCACAGTGGGTTTTGTTTCAAAAGAAAAGAGATTTCATTTAACCACATGGCAAGCCAAATTTCATTCCAAGTATTTCAGCACACAAAAGATTTTTACCAAGAATAAAAACTGATGGAAAGCTATCAAATAATGTATAATAAATGCCTTTACCTATAGACAGCCAGGTCCAGGATGATCTGATTATGTTTTTCATCATCTTTCAAAAAGAAATCAAGCCTAAAAATAATACATTGGAGAAGAAAAAGATATTTTTAAGATACTACACGTACAATCTCATCACATAATCAAGAATAAATTTGATAATAATTATTTCCAATGACAAACTTATTTTGAGAGTGGCACAATAAAATAACATGTTAATTTTAAAACTGCAATAAAAAGCTATCAATAAATAAGATATCAATAAATTACATGCTTGTATTGTTTACATAAGAGAATTTTAAGGTCAAGTCCATAAAAACAATTGGTTTTGGTGCAGAGATGGAGACATCTGGTGGCTAAAGTTTTCCTTTCCATTTCATTTGCATTTGCCAAAAAGCAAATGAATCACTGGAATTAATGGATATTTAAATAGATTTTCAGCTCCCTTAGCCAATACTTCTATTCTTAAAAATGTTCAACAGTGTCGTCTTTTTCTTGGCCACCTTTTTCCTTCTCCTTTCATTGCTAACATTGCCATTGTTCTGGGGAAGGCTCAGGCTGACAGTGCTTTATATCTCCACTTTATAGATGAAGAAACAGAAGCTCACAGAGGTGGGCCCAGCCAGAGAAGCAGCCAGGGAATCCTGGAGAGACAGGGTGTAAAGTTCTGAGGCTTTCAACTGTATCATGAAGCCAAATCCTAAGCATGGTTTCCATGCCGTTGCTATACTATTCAGAACTATTTGGTCCATTTCCTTCTGACTACCTCACTTACTGTGTGATTTATTAAATATTAAAGAATATAAGCTAAATTGGAAGATGCAAAGTTGGCAGCAGACGTGGCTCCTGGCAATGGGTCTGCTATGGCAGGCACGTCTCATTGCACCCAAAGATCCAGCATTGTAGGGCTTCTTTGTGGTCTCAAATGACCCTTGCATTCTGGAACCATCTCCAGAGCTTTTTTCTGTGCTAATCTCCCCTGTTTTGATTGCTTATTCCCCAATACAGCCAAATTGAACTCTCCCTTCATGTATCACTGAAAGTTAGTTTCAGAGAGGTTTTCTCTAGCACTGATGCTATTCACTTCCATGTTCTGCTCATTCTTTATCCTTGGTAATAGGCCTCCTGATTTCAATTACCCACAAAACTATATAGCACAAAGACTATATTTTCTAGCCTCCTTTGCGCTTTGGTGAAGTCCTGTGATTTTCTTTTGCAAGGGGAAATATTGTATAGTGCTTTCCGAGAATTTTTCTTAAGAAAAAGAACTTGTCTTCCTTCTGTATTCAGCAAAGAAAAGTTTGTGGAAGCTAATGGATGAACCAAGGAGACTACTTAACAAGATGTTGCAATTGTCTTGGCAAGAGGAAGAAATAAGGTTATGATGATGGAGTTACTGGGAAGTGGTTGGAGTCCAGTTGGATAGAAGGAAGAGCTCATGGGCTCACCAGCAAAATGAGATAGAGAAGAAGCAAGGATGAACCCAAGGGTTTTGGTCTCAGCAAATGAGAGGATTCTTGTTACTGTGGTGGAGAACAGTGGGAGACAAGCACATCATGGTGGAGAGCGGGGGCTGGATAGAAATCAGGAGTTCTGCTTTAGCCATATATTTATGATTACTGTTTTATATCAACACAGTGAAGTCACATAGCCAATAGAATGTTTTAGTCCTGAGTTCAGGGAAGAGATCAGATTTGGTTATGAGCAATATAAAGACAGGGTTCAAAGCTGTGGAGTTCAATGAGATTCTCTAAGAGTGAGGAGTTTTCTCCAGAGCACATAGGAAACAAAACAGAAAGGATCCAGTTAACCACAACAGAAGGAATAGGAAGGAAAAGAAAAATCAGAAGCAAAGGCAAGACAGTGCTTTTAAAAGAAACATCATGCTCAATTAGACCAGATTCACTAGATCGAGCAAGATAGTGCTGAGCTATGAACACTGATATACCAATAATATGACCAATGGTATTTCTTGGTAATAGCAAACCCAGAATGATTTCAAGAAAAAATGGCAAGTAAGAAATTGGAGACTGCATATGGACAACATTAAGAGGGGCATAAAAAACAGACTGTTATCTGGCCAGGACACTGGGGAAAGGGAGACCTCAGCTTTGTCCTGTTTTAAGGCACACAGAAATTATTACAATTGGTGTGCATGCTAGCGTTACTAGGCCAGTAGAGTGGAGAGAACTGATGCAGGAGAGCTGGCATCATTGATAGATAATCTTGCAGGAAGTAGGCAGGGATATGAGAACCATCAGAGACTCAATCATATCAGCAGGCTTGTCCTTGGAGCAGGAGAAGAGAGAGTGTGACACAGGTACGGACCTGCTGGTAAACTAGTGTTGGGAGGAAACAACCACCGCTTCTGGTTTCTCAACAAAATAAGAAGTAAAGCCTATGGTTAAGCTGTGGAATATAAGGTGGTGCCAGAGGTAAGTGGAAAGGAAAGGAGCGGGGAGCAGCCTGCAGGAGGCTAGAGGATGCACTGCCCAAGACAGTGCAGAAAGCACTCCAGCAGAGTCCACTCAAGACTGTGGCCATGTGAAAGTAAGACCAGCAGGCGGAGGCAAAGGGTTCCCCCAGCCACCGGGAGTGGGCAGGGTGCTGGATTTAAGTAGTGTTGGAATTTGTGAGGTGAGGACAACAGAGGGAGGGAAAGACAGGGGAGTTGATGTGCCCTGGATTGATTTCTGTGAGGAACCCTAGTACCAAGGCAGGGTGAGAGATGGTGAGGACTGAAGGGCTGGGGAAAGTACAAAGGAAAAGGGCTGGGAAAGGGTGACTTGACTCATGCGTAAATGGGGCCAGTGGGCTCCCAAAAATGTAGGTGATGGTGCTCAATGAGGTGAAGAAGACTGAGGTGGAAGAAACAATGATGGTAGAAATCTAAGAATGAATCAGAGGTGGGAAATAGGTGGGTGGGGGTGAGGTGGGGGAAGACCCGAGCACTCAGGGCTTCTGATGATATGTGGTGAAGCTGCCATGGCTGGCAGAGAAGAGGCTGAGATGGGTCTGGGTGCTAGCGTGATGGGAGAGGGTAGAGGTTTGAGATTTCCTATATTAATCTGACAAGGGCAGTAACAAGGGGAAGGGCCAGTGTATTAGAATGGCCTGTGCGTCACAGAACCAGGCAAGTTTAAAGCAAGAGGAAAAGGATCTGAAAGCAGCCATGGGTGAACCTCCCTGTGGTTCACATTGGGGTACATGAATGGCAATGGAAGCAAAGTCTCAGCTTCTGTTAGTGGAAGGAGAAGATGGCACATGGAGCAAGAAGGCTGGGGACACAGGCTTTGCTGGTGAAGCATAACCTCCGGAGGGCACAGGAGAAGGTGAGGGTCAAGGAAAGGAGACAAAATGAGTGGGGTTCGGCCTATGTGGGAATAAGATTTAGGAGGAAGGGGCTGGAGATTTAGCTCAGCGGTATAAGAACCTGCCTTGCAAGCAGGCGGTCGCGAGTTCGATCCCTGGTACCAATAAAAAAAAAAAAATTGGGGAGGAAGTAGATGAACTAGGTGGGTGACTGGGCATGGAGGGAGTGGGCAGTAGTAGGGGGAGGTGGTGAGTAATTCATTTTTCATAGCATCTCCCTAAGTAAATCGATTTTAGAGGCAGAGAGTGTGGTCAATGTGATGGGAAATAAAATGGTCTTACTAAGGGTACCTGGAGCTCTGGGGTCTCCCTTGTGCCCTGTCTAGGCTGGATCTTTAAGCTACATGAAGATAGCTCCTACTGCACTTGCTGCCAAGTCCCTGGGCCCAGCCTAGAACCTGCTGCTGTGTCCTGTTTGCTGACTAGAGAAGGTATGTGGCAGGCGGAGAGGGAGGCTGGAGATGCGATCTGGAAGTCACTAGAACTGGGCGAGCAAGGGCCAGACAGACACCCCACCAAACAGTCACAGGACCTTGCGCAAGTCACTTCTGCTCTCAGATTCAGGTTTTAGAGCTATGGAAGAGAAATCTTGCCTACTTCCCGTGATGGCTGGGAATATGAATGATTCTAGACAGTGCCCTTATCATTATCACAGTAATAGCACAGCAAATGAAATGATGAAAGTGAACAAATGAGATTTAACCCACAGACTTGTTTGTCTCTGTTTAGGACACACAAGGCCTTTCGGCTACTTTCTAGTTTTCAACTTTAAGACAAATAGATAGGGCAGATCAGACATTGTTAAGCTTGAGGACTTCCAGTTTGAATATTTTTCCTTTCTCATTAACTTCATTGAGGTATTTACATCAATTTCTTCCCCTAGCTTTTGAATGCTTAGAAAATGAGGTCCAGAATATAATGTAGATGCAAGAAGATCCATCAGTATTCTTAGCCAGCTTGTTCATGGCAGAGTTTTAAAAATTCATAAACCAACAATGATGCAGTGGTAATTTCCAGGCACAAAATTGTATATGGTCCAAACTTTCATTGAATACATAAATAACTATGATTCCGTATGTCGGGACCATTTTCTAGATGCCAAGGAAATTATGCAGTTGAAAATGTAATAGATGTTTGGCTTTTAAATGTGTGCCAAAATGACACTATTATTAGACTCATCAAGCTTATTAGGAACCATCACTACAGTCTTCGCAGAGCAGGTGAGTCAGCCATGCAGGAGGGCTGCTCCTTCTGGTCTCCCCGGCCTCACCTACTTGGGCTCATTGACATTCAGGGCCTTTCCGGAGTCAGTGACCAACGTCCGCAGTGGCTTCACTTCTTTCTTCTTTTTGCTGAACATTGGGGGGCAGTGGGAACAAGAGGCAAAGGGGGAGGAGAAAATAAAAAGAATACGAAAGTAATTAATACGTCTTTTGTGAAAGTTTCAGAAGAATCAAACGTTTTTGAATATATAAACAATTCCCTTATTAAGTCAATTACTTTAATGTTGTACTGGGGATTAATCAAGCCAGATTTTAAATGGATGTATCCATATCTGTAAAAAAAAAAAAAAAAAAAAAATTGGATGGGGGAAGAAAATTTCTTTTCATGAAATAACTGTGAATACCCATGAATATTTAAATGAGTCTGTTTTATGCATGATTTACCCAGATAACTGTCAATTGTGCACAGTTTCTGCTTTAGTTAAAATTATAATTTTTAAAATATAATTAAAGTGTATTCTATAGAAATAAAAATACCAGTACATAAAGATCTATGTAAAAACATATTTCTCACAAATTCATTTGTAGTGGCAAAACCAAAAATTGTAAATGTCTGTTCAGGATGGGTGACTGGATCTGCTATAGCACATTAATACTATAAAATATCTTAATAACTATTTAAATTTTTTTTCGCTCTTTACCTACTGATCTAAAAATAACATGTTTTAGTGAAAACAAATACAGTATATAAAATATAAGTCTACTTCTTTGTGGTGCTTCCGTGAAGTACAGGACCCCAACCATGCCAGGCAAGCCTTCTACAACTAAGCTACCAGTCCAGCTCAATTTTTAAAAATTTAAATCCCAATTTTACTCTGCAAAAATGATTTACATGATTATAGGCAAACCAATGTACAATAGTATCAGCCAACCTACTAAAGCCCATGTCACTAAAGGAAAAGAAAATAAAAAAAGATTATTATGAAATAATGTAAAATAAAAATTTAGTCAATTTCTATTTAAAATATCTGGAAGAAATATTTTTAAAACCTTGAATAGGTATATATGGACAAGATCTAAAAGATAAGACAGACAAATTTGTTCAGTTGATAGAATTGTAGGCTATGTTTGCTTTGAATTTCTACTGTCCCTTTAAAAGGTATTTTGTGTCAGTTAACTTTATTTTTAAAAATTATATTCTGCATCTTAAACTGGAATTCTGATTCCATTTAGGCTGCTATTTCAATACTGAGGATAACTGAATGGTATTCAGAAATACCCGACTTCACCCTAGATCTGGTGGGCAAGGACCAGGTTAGGAAGAAAGGTTTTCTCTTGTCTCTGGATTCTCCCAGCTAGTGACAATGACCAGTCACAGGCAAACACCTCTGGAACTCAGTGGGCTGGGCAGGCTCCAGCACAATACACAGGACAGCTCAGACCTCCAATGAACTCAGCCTTACTCTTTTACATGCCAGGGATCAAAAACACAACAAAAGAAAACAACATTCCCCTGGTTTCAGGCTCAGCATACCTCACACATATACCTATATAAATACAACCTGCGTGTGTGTGTGTGTGTGTGTGTGTGTGTGTGTGTGTGTGTGTGTGTCTGTGTGTGTGTGCTAGAAATATGGTATATATTCTATAAACATGTGGAATTTTCATTCCAAGGGCTCTTGAATCTGCATAATACATTCACATTTAATGGCTCATCTAATTATCTTTTCTTTGTTTCTGTGTGTGTGTGTGTGTGTGTGTGTGTGTGTGTGTGTGTCTTTTTGAGACAGAGTCTCACTGTGTCGTTCAAGCTGGCCTTGGGACTCACTTTGTAGCCTAGGCTGGTCTCGAACTTGCAACAATCCTCCTGCCTCAGCCTCCCAAGTACTGGGATTATAAGAGTGTGCCACCATGCCCGGCTTCATCTAATTTTCTTAACAAAATAGTAGAGTGAAAAAATAGATATATAGGTCTTATTTAATGTGAGGAAATAGACGCGGAAATAGAATTTGTGAACTTGCAAATATCACTTAGCAAGTGACAGGTCAAAGCACACACTGTCTCATGTTAGGCCAGTGCTCCTCCAAAAGCAACAGAGATCATTCCATGGGTAACTACCCCATCTACCAACAAGTCTCAGGTAACATTTCACTTAGTTGTTGTATCTCCTTATATTTCTAATAAACTAAAAATATTTGATGAGATCAGCAGAGACTTCAATAGTCTTTCTACTGATAATCATAGGAAGATATACTGTGTAGTGTTCATCTCACTGTCACGCAGATTGCTGTATTTCACAGCTAATTCATTATGTTTCACGAGACAGTAAATTACAGCCATTCCTGTAAGTGATGCGTTGTGCTAGGCTTAGGCAATGGCATGAAGTGGAATGACACAGAGTCTGTCTTTGAAAAGTACATGAAAAGAGTGGCTTCCAACAAATCATCAGGTTACATGTAAACACTTCAAAAAGTGAAATCACATTCTTAACTGTCCAAGAGAGTTATATTGTGAGCATAAAATGTCAAATGAAATTAATTCTCTTTCTCCATTTCAGAAATTTCTAGAAATAATTTGAAGGAGTTCATTCAATCCACAATGACCTTTTTACTTGTACTCTGCCAACTAGTATTTCTAACCCAGGCCATGCTATTCCTAGATATTCACGCAATGGTTAAAATGTCAAAGACATACAAACAAAATTTCACCTCAAATGCCATGATTCATTTTCTTATAAAGAAGCATAATGAATGTAAGCCAATACAATTCAATAAAAAGCTTTATTTAATAAAAGTAAAGTTATATTTTACTTTCATAAAAAGTAAAGCTAAGAAAAGCTTAACACAAATGATGAGAAAAATAATCTACAATCATGAAAATGCAGTCCTTCAGAGTACTGTCCCATTCTTGATGATGGGAATATATATGATACCTTAATTTTTCTTGTTCTTTCCGTTGCTTTTCCACATGTCTGAGAGTTTCCAGTCTAGATTCCGGAGTATACAGAGAGGGTTTGTTCCAGAATTCCAGGTCATCTTCACTTCCATTCAATTTCTTTGTGCTGCGTGCATCTTCTTGTATTTCTGGTAGCTGGACTTGTTCTTTGTTCTCTGACGAAGATGGGCTAAGGAAAGCAAGCAGACACAGAGCATGGAAGATCAAGAGTTCCCTTAAATGTCTCATGCAGTTTCCTTAGGTTCACTTCCTACCTTTGAATGAAAAAATGCTTCCTGGTGTCTCTCTAGCTAAGTTGTTCTGGTTTCCAGCTCAGCATAATATACATTACCTACCCTCATGTATATGCAGATAAAACATACTGTGTATACATGTACATGTGCATGCTAGGAATACAGTACACATCAAGAGACCCAAGTTGGAGGAAATCACTGTCACATGACTGAAACAGGCTTGCATCCTCTGTCAGCGCAGTATCAGATTCATAGGCTCATAGGCCTGGCTGATCTGCATTACCTGGGGAGCCATACAAAAGGTAACATTTCCTGGCCTCCCATCAAAAGCTCATCAGTTGATCTGGGTGAAGCCCTGGAATGCCTGGGACATTAGTTCGCAAGAGGTTCTGATGATCAAGCAAGCAATGAGACCAGGGAACTTCAATAATCCATTTCCAGGTCTACCTCAGTGCTACCCACTACTGTTGACTCTAGTGTGTGCACTGGGTCACACTCGTTCCAGGTCCTTTACTGACTCTTTCCCTCCAAAACTTCCTGGTGGGACACAGGAGACCTTCCACAGTATGGCCTATGCATATTTATTTTTTGTAGTTAACTACTGATTATGTAGCTTTAATATTGTAATAGTTTTTTGTTCTCTTTTATCCTTGTTTTGGACTGTCAGAGAATTAAATGATGTGTTTACAGATCCCTGCATGGATATTGTATGAAATAGTCCACATTCATTCAATACAAGTTTAAGAAATATTTTCTGAATGGCAGGCATTGGAAACAGAATCCTGGTCAAGGAAGATCATGACACCACTTTCAGAAGATGATTCTATTCCAGCAGGAGAAAATGACGTTATTAAAACAGTAAACGTTGGGTACGGTTGCCGCCCTCCCCCATCTCTCTTTAGAATATGCACTTTGTTAGAAAATGGATTAAATGAAACAGGTACATGAAGCCTTTAGTACCAAGTCTGTCAAGTAGTAAGTACTCAGTACATGTCAAGTTTGGTCGTTGTTGTTACTGACACGAGGTAACACAGAAGGCTTATTTAGTTCATCTTCATACAAGATGCTTTTCAAAGAATGCATCCATTCTTTGTAATAAAAGTAATAAAACATGACATTTAACTAGTGTAAATGACCTGGAATAAAATCCTGCTTAGCTTCTCTATATATTAATGGACCTAGGTATTTTAATAAATAAAAGATGCAAATTATTGAAAGTAAATGCTCTGCCATACAGCTCTCCTTCTTTAAGGTATTGAAAAAACAATGTATAAAGGAGACCTATACCATTCTACAATATTCTAGCTAATTGCAACTAGAATAATTGATTCCATTTTCATTAAGTGACTTCTTCCTGTAGAGTAATTAACTGGCTTACTTTTACCTTTTGCAACTTAACATAATAAAATAAAATAACTCTAAGAAACACTACCAGGAATATAAACTAAGCAACATAAGTCTGCAAAAGGAAAATGGGCACAAATATAGGTAGCTAGTTGATAAAATAAGGTCCATTAACACTTGAACAACAAAATCTCCTTTTCATTACTGCCTTTACCACTGCTCTCAGAACCCTCTTCCCACACAGGAACGGATCGCAGAGTTCTAGAACACTTTCAAGAACATGCTCATCTCAAGTAAAATCACTTCCAGGCATTAAAAGTCAGTAGTTTAACAAGGCTTCAGACATACACCTAAATCCTACTTTCTTCTTTCTCTAAGCTTCTCTCTCCCTTCATCTGAGCTGTGGACAGGCGAGGCACAACAGCTATTCCTATCCCGCTTGGTTTATTTGAATACACTGCCCTGTGATCTATCTCACTGGGACTTTTGGGGCCCCCTGCCTTCAGTTCGGGGCCAGAGGGCAGTATGGGAAGAGGTGAGTGTTGCTGATATGACCACTGTTGTTAGAAACTCAGTGTTGCTGCCTTGTCTGGGCCGACACTCAGACACCCGTTTTTCCTCTCGTGGGCCCTCCTTCAGTTCCCGGAGATACTGTGAGCATCCTCTAGGGACATCATTCTCTGTCAGGATGGTCAGTATGCTCCCCTGCTAGTCCTGCCATGACAGCTCTTCAGCTTCTCCCACTGATAATCCAACCCACACTCGCTTACTGCCTTTACCCTCTTGGGCAGATCAAGCCAGGCTTCTTCTGCCACATGTTCTTGGCCTTGGAAATGCTTGCATTGTGAGCTTTTCCATTAATCTGTGTCTTTCCTGATCCTCTCTTCCAGATGCTCCAGCTCATTTCCCATGCTGCCATTCTCCTGGCTGGAACCAGGTTCTATCTACTCCCCACGTAAAATGTTCATCTCTCCCTCTTTAGTCTCCAAATCTCTGTGTTTCTTCTTTTTGCCTTGGAAAGTCTCTTACTATTTCCCAGCTAAGTCAATGTCTCCCTCACATAGTGACTTCTCTAGACTGCCTGGATCTCTGTTCTCACAGGCTGGATGGGGTGACAGCAGCAAGTGCTGCAGGACCAGCCAGTCCTGTGGGAAAGCAAGTGAGCATCTTCAAGAAATGCAGCTATGTGCCTCTACCAAAATACAAAGAGCAGGAGACTTTCAGTGTAGGCTTTTAAAAGACAAAAATAGCACATGACTCCCCAATAAGTTTCCAGGATCACTATCAATCTGCTGTAAAACACTACCAAAAAATAATGAGTAAGGAAAACATACTATAGCATAAACTCACTTATAAACATAGGTTCAAATATTATAAATAAGTTCCTAACAAAAAGAACTCAGAAATGAGTTAACGAATATATCATAGACAAGGTGGGTTTACTGTAGAAATTCAAGGATAATTTAACATTAGAAAATCTATTAGTGTTATTCAACACATCAATAGCAAAGCATTTAATAAAAATCCAAAAGCATGATGATTAAAATTCTTCATCAAAGGAGAATAGAAGGAAATTTACTTAACTTTACCAATCTCTATAGTAGACTTTATATTTAATGATGAGGAATTGAAAACCTTGCTTATATCAGGAGCAGGATAGAGACATCCATTCTTATGCTTGCTGTTCTCTTTCCTATTGGAGAACTTTGTGGGTAATGTGATGAAAATGAAGTTTACTTTGAGAGATTTTCATTAATCATCAGCTTGCTATTTATAAACAATGTATTTTTTACATAGAAAGCAGAGTATAATCTACAGGCTAACTATTGTATCTTTTAAGAAGGTCAGTAAGATTGCTTAATCTTTATCAGTATCTGGAAATCATCTCTCTCCTTAAACAGCAGCAAGAACCAATTATAAGGTTATTTTTAAAATCCAATTCTACAAGAATCTTAGGAACAAATTTAATAAAAGATGGTGTAAGACCTTTATAAGGAAAAAAAAATTTTATGGAAGAATTCAGCAGATCTAAGTAAACAAAGAACTATTCCAAAGTTCAGCAAGAAGGCCGTCAAGAAGATATCGATTTTCTCCTAATTAACATATAAATTAAACAATATAAATCAAAGTTCTACTAGAGATTTTTAGGGAATTTGATTAGTGGATTCTAAAATGCATACAAGAGAGTAAAGAAACCAAGAAATTTTTGAAAAATTAGAAGATATTTTACTGCATAGTTAGATTTACTATGAATCTAGAGAAATTAAAACCAAGCAGAGGGACTTCTAAGGAGCAGCTGAGTGAACCAAAAAATGGACCTATAAATACATGGTCAAAAGGTTCGTGGCAAGGGTGGCATTTTAGATCAACAAGGAAAGAACAGAAACTTAATAAAAGATATAGACAATTAGCTACACACTTGAAAGCCAATAGGACAGCACCTGTATCACCAACAAAGATTAATTCCACATAGATAGATATGGCAGTGGGATAATGATGAACTGCATACACAAAACTAAAAAGTTTAATCATTTTTGCTTTTTCCAAAATAGAACTACTTAGAATTAAAGGCAAGTGACGGAGAGAAGATAAAAAGACAAGATATTTACAGTCATGTAACCACAAAAGAATTTGTAAGCAGAACACATAAAAAACACAAATAAATAAGAAAAAGACCCTACAACTTAATGAAAATAATCAGAGAGCATGAATAGGGCAAGTGTGAAGAGCCAATAAACATATAAGAATATATTTAAGATATTCAAACTCTTTATCTACCTACATAAATGCAAATTGAATAAAAATAGGTACCATTTAACAACAAACTTTGTAAGTTAATGTCTTTTAAAAATCATGTTTTGGAGCTTTGTCTGTATTCCTGATATGTGAGTATAAATTTAGAACACTCTTTGGCAATACATATGAAGTTAAAAAGATGTCATAACTGATGCCACAGCAATGTGGCTGTGACAGGAACATTCTAGGCAGAAACACCCACATGTGCACAGAAGAGCTGTGTGTGACAGTGCCCGAGGAAGTGGAATAGGACAGAAAACATACACAGCCACCCTAGGACTCACGGCTGCTCCACACAGGTGGCTACAGCTGGGACAGGTTCTGAGTAGGCAGGGTTGATGAATCCTGTCTGGTAAATGTTTTGAATATCATCCCTGAAATAATTACAATTTATTCACTCAATGGAATGTGTATTCCATAGTTAAAATGAATTAGTTTTATACATAACCATATACAGAAAAACTCAAAAATGGTGAATGAAAAACAAAGCTGTCAGTAGATGACATCCACACTAACTGTATGCACATACAAAAATCATACTACGTTGTGTAAGGAGTGGTAACTGCACATATTAAAATATGGATAGCATGAACGTGCCAGGCTTCACAGTGTCAGAAACCACTAAGGACAAAGGAAGGAAGAGCATAGAAGAGAACTAACTACTCGATGAGCTTCTATTCCTTAATTATATTTTATTTCTTATACTATAAGGAGCCAAAGCAAACATAAAAACAGTCATTATATCTATCTATCTATCTATCTCTCTATCTATCTATCTATCTATCTATATATATATATATATATATATGGGTGGTGAGAGAATAGGTGCCACTTAATTATCATTTAAACATGGATGTATGTCTGGATTATTTTATAATTATTGTTTTCTTGATTTTAAGTGATTGTATAATGTAAATATATAAGGATTTCATTGTATGGAATCAAATAAACCAAGTATAGCCTAAAGCTATTAAAAAATTGAGATTCATAAAAAGAATGAATTAGAGAATTACTAATCATATTAAAGAGATATTCAGTGTATAATTCACAAAACAGAATGTTTTATGATGCAATCAGCATTATTCAGTTTACAATCATATGAAGCGCATTTAACTTTTCTAAAATGCCTACTTTATAAATCAAAGTACACCTGTATATTTTTTACAGAAATTCCTCTGGAGATAATTTTAGATGCAAATTAAAATTATTAGTTTGGAGATTGTTAGATATTTTTCTTTAAAGAGAGATTTGTCACAACCATGGAATGGTCATAGTATTCCCCCCAAATTTGCTTCATACTTTATTTTTCAAATGAATCTTCTAGAATGTAAGTGATATTGTGAATATCTTGGGAAGAAAGCATACATTGCCGTTTCAATAAGAAAACATTCAGCTAGAAAACCAGCACTACTGATTTACATACAGTGTCACAGGGATGTCTGTGGACGGAAGCCCATCAGTGCCTGGGTTGGTCTTCTTGTCTTCCTGTTCACATCCTTCCGCAAGCTTCCCCAGAGCCTCTTCTTTCTCTTTGGCTCTTCTGAGCTGGTAAGCTTTTTCCTGTTCTCTGATTTGCTCTTCAACTACTGGATAGTTCTGCAGTGCCTGAATCCTTTCTGAACGACCTATTTCTTTACCATCTAGCCACTTAAATAAACAGTAACAAACAGCACAATTACTGAAAAGCAGCTGTGCAAATGAGTCAGCCCCCAATTCTCTTTGATAGCACTATTTTAAACTAAGAAATAACAACAATGTACCATAGTTATGGAGAATCGAAACAAAATAATTAATGGAAAATATCAGACTCATTGGTCTAAATCAATATTCATTTCATATAGTTAACACATGAGTAGATTAGAAAGCACCTGTACTAGTACTAATAAACAAGATTTATATCAAGCTGACAATTAATGAAAAACTCTCAAAATATTTTAATTTTATAACTGCTCACCATGCTAAGAAGTCCAATGCTTAAATCAAATCTAGCTGTAAAGGACAATAACAACAATCATAGTGTTCTCTACTAAGAAAGGCCTTGAATCTCACACTAAGTGAGCTCAAATACAACAAGCCCATGTCCCTTCCTTGAGAACAGATGCACAGAGTGTACTAGAATCATTATAGTCAACACTTATATCTGCTGTTTTTATAATACTGCAGTTTTCTAATTAAAATATTAAAATTCAAATACCAGCTACAATCTGAAATAACAAAGTTACCAGTTTCAAGCTAACTGCTGTTTAACTGGTCTCTCTCTACAAAATACAAAGATATTTGGAAATGTGCTAGGAAGATGATGGTCTCTCAATAATGTCTATTTTCTAACCTCCACAAATGTTATCTCACATGCCAAAGACAACTTTACAGATGTAAGTTAAATATCATGGGTAATCAGGGTGACGCTTATAAGGATCATAACCTCCCTTGCAAGAAAATGAAGAAGGCTTAAGTATTGGTATCAAAGTTTGGGCAAGATGTGATAATGATCCACTGCTGGCTTTCAAAATGGAGAAAGAGGCCAAATGTCCAGAAATACAGGCAGGTGAAGGATTTCTCCCCTAGAACCTTCAAACAAAACACCTTCTGATCTCTAGAACTAAAAAATAAATTTGTTTTGTTTTAAGCCACTAACTTTGTGTTGATTTGTTATACCAGCAACAGAAAAGTAACATGAAAGGGAAAATACATTAAAATGTAAACTAAAAACTATTTGGATAAATTAAATTATATATCAAAAATGTATTGTGGAGATTTAAAAAAATAATTTCAAATATGTTTTGAGAAGAATTCATGTGGCTGCTATAGAGGGCTTGAGATTTGGTTCGGCCCCCAGAAGCCAAAGCATAATGGAAAAAGCATGATCAGTTATACAATTTGCAGTCTTTAGTGAAAACGTATGGTTGTTTCTGGATGTCTTCTAATATAGTATTTAACTCTACAACATACTTGTATAATTTTATAATGGAAATCCTGGGAAGATGCCTTGTATTCTTCCAGTAGGAGTAACAGACTGTAAAAGGTTGTTTCTTTCAGTATCTTCAATGAAAGATAGGGCCATAATGATAAAATCTACTTTGTAAGGTAGTAACTAATCATACTGTACATACCTAAATTAATCTATTTCAGAATTATTATAATTTAATCAAGTTGGAAAATTCTGAATATACAAATTTATTATATAAATATCTCATAAGAAATATAAACATAAACAATATATTTGCATAACTAATACTACATAAAATAACACATAAAAGTAATTGATACTACATAACTTATGTAAATAATATTACATAAAAATAACACATGAAAGTGAATATATATCATACAAAGATACATAATAAATAGGAAAACTTTGGATAAATCCAATTTCTTTCAACCAGGCTTTTGTGGAACACTAAAGTTATGGTTTGGATATGGGACGTTCCCCCAAAAGCCTCATATGTTTGGAAGGTAATTGGGTTACAGGGATGCTGTATTCCTCAGTGGTTATCCACCGAGAATCCATAGTTTAATGCACTGTTAGGCAGTAGAATCTGGTCCTAAGAACCAAGTCGCTATGGCTGTAACCTAAAGGGTATATTTCTTCCCTTGCTCTTCCTATTTGCTTCCTGTCAACCATGATGTGAGGATCTTTCCTCCACCCCTATGCCATTTCTATGTGTGAGCCTGCCAACCACAGAATGAAACTTCTAAAAATGTGAACCATAATAAGCCTAGCCTCATGTAAACTGCAGGTATCAAATATTTTGTCCCCGTCATGAGAAAGTGACTAACACAGATTTTAGTACCAAGAATGGAATCATTCCCAGGTGTCTTGGTTACTTTCTTCTCATTGCTGGGCCAAAATAACGGACACCCAATATGAAGCAAGGAAAGATTTATTTAGCTCACTGTGGAGGTTTCAGTCCATACTCAGCTGGCTCCAAGGCAGGGTGGCACACAGCACCAGGGTAACACTTCAAGGCAGTGGCCAACAAAAACTGCCAAAGCAAAAAGGGGAGAACAAGCCTTCTTTCCTCCCTTATACTGTACACAGACCACCACCCCTCCTCAAGGGCAGGTGTAGTACTCACAAAATCTCCTTGCCCTCTTCTTGCACAGGATGAGGATGTTTACAAAGTAAGGAGCCTGGTTCCCTGCTGAGTCTCTTAGTTAAACTTCTCAACATGACCGAATGTGTCAACCATAGCACCATGGCTATCACTGAACATATGGCTAAAAAATCTTTGAAACTGTTTCTCAGGAGGATTTTGGAAAGGTTTGGAGATGCCAGCTAGAGAAGCTCTAGGATGCTGTAAACACAGATTGCCAGGAGATTATGGTTGGAGCTCAGAAGACCAGAATGGCGATATAAATGCAGAGACCAAAGAACCAAAAGCTACTGAGACATTTGATTAAGGTAAGGAAATAAAGAATGGGTAACAGTTGAAGGTAGTTACAAATACTAAGTGTGAGTGCACAACTGGTTATAGAAACAAGGCTTGTAACTGTCATTAATACTTCTATTTTATTAATATGCTTGTGCATATATACATATATTAAACAGGTTTCTTTATTTTCTTTCTTTGTAATGTAATGCTGATTAACTTAATAGTGGTTCTTAAGTATTGTCAAATCTATATTATAATGTTAAACTATGGAAGATTGGTAACCTCGGTTCATGAACTTAATTTGTTTTACAATTTTGGAAAGGTGGCCACATTTGTGTTTGTGTGGGAAAGATGGCCACAGTTGTGTTGGTCATCTGATGCAGTTTACAAGCAAAAACAAAATTTTGTGAAATGTGATTCAAATTGTCTGCAAACAAAAGTGTTCATGAATTGACACACTTGTGTATTAGGGTAGAGAAAGTGCTACCTAAAAAAAACTGCCATCTATGTTGGGCAGGGAAATAGTTTCCAGTTGTACGCAGAACAGTTGTATCATGTTAGGTGTAGTTATGAACTTGCTACTGTGTTTGGAGATTAAGTAGATTTAGGAAGATGTGTGTGTTTTTCCAGTTGATATTAATTATGATATATTAATGGGAGTAAGAATGGCCTAATCTGGGTGTGTCTCTGCATGACTCATGTAGTCCAGCAAACAGGGAAAAAGAGTCACCTAGAATGTGGGTGACATCAACCACTAGGCTTTTAGTTTGAGCAGAATAAAAAGGGAAAGAAGAAGGAACTGTTTCTGCTTTTTGGAATATCTCTGGTCTCCATTGCCTTTCAAATCTGGTCTCCCATTCCTCCAGCTTTTCAGGGCAGACTCCAGCCTTCCAAGGCAGACTCTTCCGCCTTCTGATGCGGAATATGCGTGAGCTGCCAACCACAGCTTCTGATGCTCCCAATCTTCCGCCTTCTGATGTTCCCACCACTGACAATGCAGGGATCCTCCAGGTCTTCCACCTTCAATAGCTACTGGCTCCTTTAGCTTTCCAGTGCACAGTGGGGGCATTTCTGATTCTTTAGCCTCTTACCCCACAGACAGATGGCTTGTGTTTCTGATCCTGTAAGCCTACCTAATAAATTTGTGTAATCATATACATATTTTGCAATGAATATATTCCTCTGGGAACCCTATCAAATACAACTGGGAAGCAAGTTGATATTCTCTTACCTGTATGTGGAGTACATGCATGTGTTTAACAAAATGTCTTTATGCTTGGTTTAAATAGTGACTTGATTAGTCCTCCTATAGCGATACCTCAGTTCCTGAATTTAATTCATTCTATGATTCCGGAGAAGATGTCCATGTTTGTGTTTGTGTTCATGTTTGTAGAGTGAGGTATGTGATTCATAAGTAATGGGAACATGAATCAGACCCTGTCTCCTAGCACATCTATGCCCTACAGCACAGTGCCTATTTACCGCCTGCAGTGGCTAGGCACTGGGAAAAGAATACATATCAAGGGCTAAATCTCTTCATGCCTCTGTCCCAAGGATGTCTAAATTCAATCATTGGTTAGGGTTTTAAAAGGCCTTACCCCTAAAAGTAATTAAAGTTATAACCCCTGGATCTCAAAATGTGGCTTTTTCTGAAAGTAGATACATTGCAGGTGTAATTCATCAAGACGAAATCATACTGGAGAGTGGGCTCCTAATCTAATTTAACTGATGTCTTTACAGAAATAATGTCTTGTAAAAGGACAGAGACCCAAGAAGAACACCATATATAAATGAAGGCAGAGATCAAAGTGATGGATCTACAAGTTGAAGAATGACAAAGAGTGCCAGCAAATGCCAGAAGCCAGGAGAGAGACCAGAAGCAGATTCCTCCATCACAGCCCTCAGAGGAAGACAATGCTGTTGACAACTTGATCTTGAACACCTGGACTCCAGAAGTAGGCAATAATGAATTTCTGCTGTTTAAGCCACTCAGTTTGTGGTATTTTGTTACAACAGTCCTAGGAAAATAATATGTCTATTAACATAATTCCTTTCAAGTAGATCACAAGTTCTCAATGAAATGATAACTAAAATTGTAAAGCTTATTGATCTGTTTCTTTTTTGTAGTATTTGAGATTGAACCCAAGGCCTGCACACTGAGCCACACCCACCACCCTTTTATTTGTTTACTTATTCACTTATTATCTTTTATTTTTGAGACAGGATTTCACTAAATTGTTAAGTTGCCCAGCCTGGGCTCAACTTTAGGATTGCCCTGCTCAGGCTGCCAGAGTGCTGTGACTACAGGGATACACCACCATGCCTAGCTTTATCAACCCATTTTCAAAATTAAGAGCACACTTGGGAATACCATCTTTCAAAAGGAGATTGTGGTCTATTATAAATACTGATTCAGTGCAGTGTTTCTGAAAGGAAAGATTTAATATTATATGTTAATGCAGTGAGAAACAGTGAGTGTGGATGTAGAGTGAATGCTGGAGGCTTAGAGCCAAACTTATACAGGTGCAAATTCTACCCGTTTCACTCACCAGGTGTGTCAGTGTAGACAAAAGGCATTGATTCTCTGAGCCCTGGCTTTCTAATCTCTGAATACTCTCTACGGTCTCCTGTATGGCTCTGGGAAGAGCAGAGGTGCTGTGTGAACAGGCCCTGCCCAGCCTGTTCCCACCCCCCAGAGGAGGCCTGCACACCTTCAGCTTGAACACCCCACCCCTGGCTCGGGCTCGGCTGTGGGGACCTCACGGCCTTCCAGCTCCTTCGTCAGCTCTCAGCATCACACCACAGGCTCCACCCTGCCTCACTCTGGTTCTTGCCGTTCATTTTCTAGGAATCCACTGTACAATGATTATCCATCTGGTATATATTTCAGGAAATCGATCATTTATTCACAATCAGATCATTCTCTTCATCTAAGAGATTTTACACTAGAAAAAAATCAGTCCTGTGAGTCTAGCAGTCAGCAATCTGTGAACTACAGAGGACACAAAAATCTAAGAAATAAATGTCCTCTGGGAACTGAGCAAACACCCATGGCAGAGCTGCTGCGACCACACATTTTCTCTGCAGAAGCACAGAGCTACATGCAAGGGGAGAAGCCTTGGAATCATATAAGCATGAACACAGCCACTTGGATAATTCTCAGTTGTGTGTGCTTTCCCTAGAAATCTTTATGCCCAGATTGTAAAATTATTAGATTCAGGGGATACATATTATGACATTTATGATACATAATTTTTAGTTTTCCAACCAGTTTTAACCACAACTTCCTCACCAAGGTGACTTTTAGAAATAAAACACAAACTCAAACAAAGCCAGGGCTACAAGTGTGGCACACAAGTAAAGTACCTGTCTAGCACATGAGAGTTCCTCTCCCCAAACCCCAGCCCTAGAAAATAAAAGTTCAAATAAATAGTCACATTTTCTAGCAATGTGGTGCATAAATCGTGGATTACTGTCCTGGCTCACTTTTATTTTTCCGGGTTTTCTCTCTGTGCCCGGAGGAGGAACACACCTGTAACTGCTCAAGTGTGGCCACCACGAACTGCCTGTAGCCATCGAAGTCAGCACACGGGTTACCCATGAGGAAGAGCTCCTTCAGGTGGATGTTGTGTTTCAGGCTTTTAATGCTGCTCAGCTCCCCAACGAAATTCACAGTCAAGTCAAGTTTTGTCAGCACTTCACATCCTGTGGAGAACAGAGAAGAGGAAGAAAGGGGGAGATCATGATGGTACCAAAATGCATGCTATGGGTAACAGTGAGTTGTAAAATTTTGATGCTCAGAGGAATGTCATGGAAAGGGTGAGCCTCTGGAGCAGAGATTTGTGCTGTTATGGACTCTTCCATCTTCCCCTTTATTACCCAGATAGCCAAATGCTGCTGATACTTCAATGAAATTCAATTTGAATTTGAATTAATTCCCTTCACATTCCATGGGAACTTGGTGGTTAGGAGTCCAGACTTTGGAATGAGGCAACTATGAATTCAAATCCTACTTCTGTCTCATCCTTGCTGATAATGATCTTGGACAAGTTATCAGTCTTAGTCTCATCATCTACTGAATTACAATATCACCAGTAATATTACTGGTAGGAATTGCTGTAAAGATGACGTAAGGTGTTTAGTGCAAAATGCTTGGAACGGTGCCCCACTACTCAAACTGCTTCATAAACATGAGCTATGACACAGTCCCCAAAGAGGGCTCTTCTGGTTACCCTACGGCTATGTGGAAACAGGTTCCTGGGGAAAAGAAGTAGGTGTTCTCTCCAGCAGACAGCTTGCAGTTTTTACTGTGAACTAAGCAAGAATTAACCTGGTTGACACATCTGCCTTTGTGGGCTTGGTGGAGTATAAATCTGACTTTCCCTGAATTCAGACACCATGGAATGGACACGGAAGCATTTGCAGCACTTGTATGAGACAATGGAGCAGATAATGCATTCATTTCTTCAAACTTTTTTTTTTTGTCTTTTTCCTTTTTATTGGTACTGGGGATCGAATTCATGGCTGCCTACTTGCAAGGCAGGCGCTTATGCCGCTGAGCTAAATCCCCAGGCCCTCATTTCTTCAAACTTTTGCACACTGCATCCTTCTCTGTGCTTCCTGACTACATGTAGCTTTTCTGTCACTGTTTTGTGATTATTGAATTTAGAGTCAGCTTTGGTTCCTGATAGCTTAATGTGAGCTTGATTTAAACTAGCTCATAATTCTATAACTGGGTAATCTTTGGAAATGTTGTCCTCACCTCTATACCTGCAGTAGAATGAAAGCCACTTAGTTGAGATAGTTCCCTTCCTCTTACTCTTTCTTAACTCTTGTACCAGACACCACTCAGTCACAATTTCAGACTTTTTCTTCTCTATTCAGATCCCAAATCAGCCTCCTCCAAATAACTCAGATCTACTGTACTGTTTCCAGAGAGAAGTGCTCACTTCATATCCATCCATCACCCCTGCATTCAAGCAGGAGTTACAGGTACCTGCTATTTACAAGTTACTGTGTCTGTTCTTCAGGATAAAGTGATAAAAATGTAATCCATAGTCTCTGCTCTTAAGCTTATCTAAGACAAATGGAACTAGAAAAGAAAACTGAACTTGGAAAAGCATCAAGAAGTGAAGCAGAACCCAGAAGTAAGCACAGTGTACACTGTAACCCGCACTAAATTGATGGTCACTGGTACTTCTTTCTCAATCCCCATTCTTTCCTGAACTCTGTGCTCCTGGCTCTCACTTTCCCAGTATTCTACACAACCCCTTTAAAGGTGACACAGGATCTTCCTGTTGGCTAATCTCAGAACCCTTCTTAAACACACAGCACCACTAGAACAATCTGCTGCTTCTGGCTTGATCATGTATTCTTGTTAAAACTTTAAGCTGTCTTGTATGGACTTCTCAAACCCTTTTCGGCAATACAACCCAGAGCTTTACTCTTGACCCAGGCTTTTCTCATTGTCTTCTGGGTGACAACACTTGTCGTCACTGGATTTGTGACCCCTAATTTTGATGAATCTCACATAACTCCTCCATACCTGATCTCCCAACTGAATAGACACATCATATTTAATATTTCCCAAACACAATCCATCCCATTTACTTTTACTTTTCAGTTCTCAACACAGGTGCTCTGTCTTTATGTCTAAAATGTCACCACCACTGTCTTGGTGTCATATGAGTTTGACATAAAAAGGAAGCCAGGATCTCAAAGTTAATCTAAATCACTTTCTCTCGTCCTTCATGTCACCAGCATGCCCTACTGGTCTTCTCTCCTACATTCTTCTCACATATTTCCTATCCACTAATATCCTATTACACTACAGTTCAGGTTCTCCTTACTTTTGCATGGAATATGGAAATAATCTCCAAAATCTGAACATACATGTAGGACATGAAGAAGAAGGGGAAATGGAAAAATAGAAAAACAAATGATAACATTGGAATAATTTGATGTGCCACAAAACAAGGGAATATTCAGAGAAAGGAAAGAACATAGCAAACCAAAGAAGCCTGTTTGCAAGGGCTCTCCCAGCCAAACATGGAATAAATTGATTATCAAGTTAAATAATGGTAGTAATATAATTCATGAGTCCATAATCCTGTTAGGATGAATGAATGAATGAATGAATGAATGAATGAATGAATGAGAGATAAGACAAAGTTACTCCTTAGGATAGAATGTCATCTAACACATAGAAACAATGATAGAATTATGTTATTGAAGAATGTTAAAACTAATGTATGAGAGTATAAGGGGGAAAAAGATATTCACATAATGTCAAAGTATCTTCCCACAAATTACTCATTATTTGCATAATGAAATATAGCAACTTTAGAGTGGAGAGATGTAGATACTGCCTTTCCCTTCATTCTTTTTATGGTAGACACTCTCAAACAACACACATGATCTCTTTTAAATTTCCTGCACAGCATTCATTCATGGAGACTGGGGAGTTACCCTGTACAATACTTCCTTTAGTACACATAAAAAAGACACCTTGACAAAAGACAGGGGATTACGAAATGCTTGCAGAAGGAAGGAAGGAAGAGATGGAATGAGGGAGGGGGCAAGAAAAGAAAGAATGAGGGTAGAAGACAAAGAAAGAGGATAAATGGGTAAGTAGAGAAGATCAGGGATTAGTTGATTCAGGTGAAACGTAAAGGAAGTACAGCTTCAGAGCTAACAGAGAAAGGAGGAAACAAACGAACTGACAATGCTGAATCCAGGTCAAATTCTGCCAGTCCCTACAGGTGGCTCTTAGAGTTATGCATTAAGTTATGGCAAGGATAATTACAAATCAGCACACATCCAAAGAGAAGAGACCTACACATCAAATGTAGAACAATGGTTATGCAGCATTGCAATAACATTAAAATTGACAATTATGGGAACTGTATCACCACAAGAGGAAAGCTTATAAGATGATGAAAGTGGAAACAAGAAGACATAATATTGCTTGTATGTTACAATTACAATATAAAACAAAGGAAAATTAGCATTACACAATGATAACAGGAATAGAATTGAGAAGAAATATTCTGCCATTCAAAAAATTGTAAGATTGTTATATTTGATATTTTTCTCATACATAAAAGGAAAAATACATGAACCCGATAGAACACTAGGAAAGATACAAGTACCATTTTCTCAAGTATCATGAGTGTGTTTCCCATACATACAGGATGGTTTTTAATTACATGGCTAACACACTGATTTAGTGCTTACCTTGAATAAAAGTCTTCATAAACAGCATTTTACTTAGCGATAACACTATGCCTATGGAAGAGGTACCATGGCGACTGTCCCCATTTATGGTTGAATACTAGGTGTGGGCACTTGGTTCCCAGAGGCACAACGGAAAACATTCATACCATCACCATTCCCCCCAAGGATTCTGGCCTGTATAACTTCTGTACCTATCTGCTCCTGGGCTGGCCATTGTGACTCATGTGACAAATAGACTCTGGAAAAAGCAAAGTTCTGGGACTTCTAAAGCTGGGTCAGAAGATGCCCATGGTTTCCACTAGGGGTATATAATGCACACTCTGGAAGGTTCTTTCTTGGAATAATGACTCTCGTACTGGTCAGAGGCCACACAATATGTCTCGCTATCTAGAGTCCATCATGCTATGAGAGTCCAAGCCACCTGGGTAACCTTGAGGCAGTACAAGAGAATAGAACCTGTGTTTGTGGAAAGAGTACTGGCCAGGACACAGAAGCCACTGAAGAAACAGGGTCTCCCATAGTTGCTGCTGCAGGAATGCCCGGCTCAGTCACACACCTTTAAGCTCCTGACCCATAAATCTGGGGGCTGGGGACACTGGGTCTGGAAGGAGATTTCTGGTTATTAATCTTGCTTCACTACAATAGATAAATGCAACTCTGAAGCAAATGAGCTAAGAAGTTACTAATGTTTACATAGCTCCTATGTGGAGAAGTTGGGATTTGAACTCAGATCTGCCATCTAAAGAGTCTCTCTAAACTAGCCAATCTTAGCATTTATTACAAACATCACCACCATCACTACCATCAACACTTTAATATTCCCAAACTAAAACTTTTGTGAAGCACCAATACGGGTTTGTCAGTAAAAGCCATTGCCCCCACCAGCAGAGAGGTGGCCAGGCAGGACTTTCCTGGAATTCACAATGGTAGAGAAGGTCAAACCAGCCTGGAAAAGGAAGGAGAAGGAAAGTGGTGAAGAAAGGTCAGACAGTCAGCTGGGAATTAAATGTACTCTCAGCTCCCAACCAAATGCTGCATCAGAAGACCAGTCACCATGAAACAGTCCACAGCCCGCATCTCACATTCGCCCTTGTTATGTCACATAAAAATAAAAGGAGGGGAGATGGGAGAGAATTGAGAAGCTTGAGGACAGTGGGAGGGGACAAACTCTCCATCTTTCCCCCATGGACACTGCTAGGTGATGTCTAAAAGGGGAATGTGAAAAAATAGGTGTAGTACATGTACATTACTCAGAAACACGGGGATAAGCATGGTGTAGACACACTGCTTAGATGCAGGTGGGAGAACCAACACAGAACTGAGAGCAATCGCCTCTGGAGAGTGGGACACGGAATAAGGGGGCACTGGCAGGGGATACTAATACAGCACTCTGAATTTAATCTATTGTTTTGCTATGGAAAAAATATTACACAGTGAAGGAAAAAATCAACAGAACACAAAGGTAACCTAGAGAATGTGAGAAAATATTTGCAAATTATACATCTGACTTGGCATTAACTATGAGAATAAATAAAGAATTCAGGCAACTCACTAGCAAAACCCCAAATAACCCAATTAAAAATGGACAATAAATCTAAATAAACATTTTTCAAATAAAACATACAGATGGCCAGGGAGTACATGAAAAATACTCCACATCACTGATCATCAGGGAAGTGTAAGGAAAACCACAGTGAGGTCTCACATCACACCAGTTAGAGAGGATTTTATTTAAAAAGGAAAAGGTAAGTGTTAAAGAGGATGAAAAGTGAATCCTTGCGTTGCTGGTAGTGATGTGAATCATTACAGCCAATATTGAAACTGTAGGACAGTTTCTCAAATTGAAAAGTAGAACTACCATATAATCCCGCAACCCCACTCCTGGATACATATCCAAAGGATATGAAGTTGCTATGTTGTGGAGACAGTTGTACTCCTGTTTAGAGCAGAGCTCTTCACAACACCCAAGAGTAGATTCAACCTAACTTTCTATCAACAGATGAAAGGATAATGAAAATGTGCTACATGCCCGAAGTGGAATATTATTCAGTCATAAAAAGAATGAAGTTCTGCCAGTTAAAACAATGTGAATGCAAACAGTGCAATAAGCTAGGAACACAAAGACATGTGCCATAAATCATACCCACATGTGGAATCTCAAAACATCGCTTTTGTAGAAACTGAGAGTGAAACGGGGGTTAGCAGAGGATGAACAGGGTGATGGGGCTGGTTAAATAACAAGTACTAAGCCATAGGTAGATGGAAAAAAGACATGTAGGTGACTACATGGTGACAGTATCCTTTTTTAATCTAGAAGAAAGAATTTTGATTTTTTATTATAAGGGAATGATTTTTGTGTGAAGAGATACATAAGTGGACTTCCATTTGAAACTTACACCTTACAAGTAGACCTGTATAAAAATAACAACATAGAACCCCACATACATGTACCATTTTTATTTATCAGCTTAAAAAATTAAAAACAAAAATAAAAATTGTTGAAAAGATGAATACACAAATAGAATACCCCTGCTGAAAGCAAAGATGATTTGTACCAAGCTGCTCAGAATAGTTCTTTTCATAATAACAAACATAATTAAAAAGCATTTCTAGCAGTAAACCATAAGGAATTATTTAAAACTCATCAATATAACTGATCACTAAATTATAACAATGTGGACCCAGCCACCATGTGGAGAATGGATATAAAACTACATGCATAAATAGAACTCTGTATCTCTGTGCCTGGATGTTTGTTATAAATTGACACGAATGCCCGTGGATTGCATAAATGTGGAATGCAGATTTGGGACAGTCTGTTGTAAGATACAGAGTACATGGAATTCAGTTCGCTATGGAAGGTTCTAAAAGACTTTAATGACATTCTTCTTTCATATAAGAAAAAGCTGACATTCAAAAAAAACTCCAACTAGTGAAAAATTCATGCATTTTGATTTTGCTGCAATTGTATAAATGAAGGAGCCAGAACATTTCAAATGTTTATGATATTTTTCAGAGTGCTGAGTTTTGACTTTCCTCTGAATTATCCTTCACATATGCCACTGAAGCACCTTCTGCCCCTTGGAGCTGACCAGCTCTGGCCCCACCGCTGTGCCTGAGGGAACCACTCCTTTGCTAAAGGCAGTGCTACTCCAGAAGGGGGCTGAGTGTGTGTACCTACTTCCTCCTCTTGCCTGCAAACCCTTCAAATTGAACAAGTACGTATTTGCCAGCAGAGAAGACTCATTTTCCTACTCATGCACCCACTTCTTCCCCATCAGATACGCACGCAGAGTGCCGGCCCCCTGTTCCTGCAGGTTAGAGCTGGAAGGCAGAGTGCCAGAGGAAGCCAGACCTGTCCAGGTACAGGGCGAGCAAAGCTCCACACAATAGTGACGTTGCTGCCCTCTAGTGGTAGACGAACAAAACAAGCCGCAAAATCCAAACTTCCGGTCCAGTAAGATACTTGCAAACAAAAATAATTTCTCTGAAATGTTAGACTGAAATAAAGTAAATGATAATATAGTCACAAGGGAATACTGGTAGTTCTGTCATCTGAAAAAGAGAAACGACTGCATTGCTAAAGCTGCAAAACGACAGTACAGTAAAGGAAGGTTACATCATAGGTTCATCAGTGAAGCTGGCTTTGGAGTCTTGAAAATGGTAATTTTCTAAGGTTTTAGAGTAAAAACTTGAAACACATGCATATGTATGTTCTTGCTGATTCGCAGACTTGATAGTCACTGAAATGTGTATTTGCGCACTGGGAGGTAAACAGACTAAAACGCAGCATCACCTTCTTGAAGCCCTCCTGTTACGAACCTCAGACTAGACAGGAGCCGGGTGGGCAGAGCAGCTCCCTGGCATCTCTGCTCCAGGCCTACGAGTTGAAGGAAGCTCCGGTGAGCATGCTTCACCCGCCCAGAGTCCCAGCCTATGCAGCCAGGACAGAGGCCAGCTGGCTGGGGAAAAACGTCCACAGCTGCGGAGGAAGCCAGCGTGGCCATGGACAGCGTGCACGATGGTCATCAGATGTCATGTGTTACCACCTAGAGAAAACGTGCAAAAAATAGAAGGCTGCCAACGAAACAGAAAACCACAGATGAAGAGAGAAAATTTGGGAAACTATAGAAAACTGGCACCAAAGAGTTCTAATAAGTAACTTGAAAAAGATTTGAGAAACTATCTCATGTATGACACAACAATTGACCCTACAGGAAAGCAGAAAACACCATTCAGGAAAATGAAAACTGTGGCTAAAATAAAGGACCAATTATAAAGGACATGAGTTACAGAATGAGCAAGTGATTCATGTAAAATAACTACACTGGTTGGTTTCCTGTTACTGGATCAAAACAGCTGATATCTGCAATTTAAAGGAGAGGTTAAAAAAATAAATCAGAGTGGTTCCTTTGGCTCATGATTTCAGTCCATGGGCAACTGGATCCAAGGCATGAATATCATGGCAGAAGGGCATCGTGGAAAAAAGCCACTCAACTCATGGCATCCAGGGGAAAATAAAGGCAGGAAAAGATTCTGAGAGGAAAGGATGAGGACTAAATATAGTCCCCAGGGTCACACCCCCATAGCCCACTTCCTCAACCTACACCCCACCTCCTAACAGCTCACAGGGCTAGGAACTGATCAGTGGATGAACCCATGAAGAGGCCAGTGCCCCTCAAATCCAATCGCCTCTCCAGGAGTCACTTAATCCCGCAAGTTCAACCAGCAGAACAATTATTTTGGAATTTATATCTGGTAAAATAACCCATAGAATAACAAGATAAATAAAAAACACAGATTAAGGAGGATGGAAACTCAGCCTACTACAACCATCATCTTATTAAAAGAAATTCTAGAGGATCGAATAAAACAGAAAAGAGAAAGTCACTAAAAACCAAATAGACAAAGACAAAGATAGATAGATAAAGGCAAGAAGGGTGAATAAGTACCAAACAAGAATTCTGTGTCTGGGAAAACTATCAAAAATGAAGCAAAAGCAAATATCTGTAGAAAACTGTGAGTGTTTTGTCACCAGCAGATCCACCTTACAAGAAGTGCTACAGGGCGTCCTCCGGCTGAAAAAGCCAGAGAGTGACTCAAACTTACAGGGCAAAGTGAGAACAGGCTTTGCTCAGCTGTCCGGAGTGGGGCTTCACAGCCCAGGGAAGAGGAGCCTGAGTGCTTCAAGGTCAGCGGAGTGCTGCTGAGTGCCCTGGGTGGAAACACTCTGCACAAGCAGGCATGAAGAAGGCTCTGCAGTGCCGGTTCTGCCCAGAGGAAATGCCTAGAGCAACTCACCCTTTCCGTGAACATGGGGCAGGGGTTCTCAAGACTCTGGCAATTGAAGGCGCAGATTTCAGTCAGCTGTAGACATTCTTGATGCTCAACTCAAAGAGCAAGGTAGAATTGTAGCTGACCAAGCTGCCCTAATTTCCAAATTCCAAACAGGACAAAAATCTGAGAGAACCTCCGAACCAGAACCACTGAGACAATGCCCTTTAGGGACTGAGCTAGAAGGTTGTTGAGAAGTCTCACTCAAGGCACTCATACTCACTCTAGAAAAGGTAGACAGGCCAGCCAGCATCATGGACCTCAGACTAACAGCGTCAGAAGAATGGGAAGTGATATAACAGGGCTGCAGGGACCAGCACTCCATTCCTCCCAACACCTACCAATAACAACAAGAAATCCGAATTTCTCATGCTTCAGATATGATGGGGTCAGTATCAACCAAGTCTTGAACTGTTCAGAGATAGAAGAAAGTGTTAGCGAATTGATGTAGTCTGACTAACCAAAGATGGAGTGGGAAAGATTTGGACTTATTGAAATGCAGGTGTGCGTGACCCTTCCCTATGGAATTAAAATGAAATGATCTCCCCCATGGGTACTAAATTCTCAAATCTTACGGGAAAAATATCCTGAGAATCCTCAAAAGTTAAGTACATAGATAAAAGTAAAAGGCAATCTAAGTGTCTTTCTCTTTGTACCCCTTTTTCTCTTAACAATGAATACATAAAGAATTACAGATCTATGTTGATGAGCAAAAATAAATATAAATATGTAAATTACACAGTAATAGAAATGTCTATATAGAAGCAAACTTTAATATATAATTAAAATTAAATTGATAATAATTTGAACTACATCATTAAAAAATGACAGCAATTGTAATTTCAAAAGCATGACTAAGAGAATAACCCAAAATATACAAAGAAGGAAATAAAATTAAAATATTATACAAGAAATGAACAGAAATAAAGACATTAAAACAGAAACAGGAGTAAAACAACAAGAATATGTAGAAAACAAATAGGAAAATTCAGCCTTATCACTAACTACATTAAATATAAATGGATAAAACACTCCTTTCAAAAGACAGAGATTGACAAGATGGATTAAAAATAAAAATATGATCCATATGTATGCCATTTTAAAGATATGTATTTTAGAATTAAAGAAGCAAGTATGCAGAATGTTAAGAGACAGAAAAAGTTATATCAAGCCAATAGTAACTACAGAAAAGCTAGAGTGGCTATACTCATATTAGGCAAAATAGATTTTAAGAAAAACATTAAAATGATAAGATCAATTCATCAATAAGATTGAACAGTTGTAAACATATGTGCAATTAATATGTGCACCAAACTAAAGGAAATCAAACCTGACAGAATTGAAGAAGGAAACAAACACCTCAACATTTTTAGAGACCTCAGTAATCTATTTTCAGTAATGGATAGAACAACTAGACGGCATATCAGCCAAGAGAGAAAAGAAAAGAACAAAACTTGAAAAATAAGAACAAACAAAAAAGTAAGCCTAATGAATCTTTACATTTCACCCAAGTAAAATACACATTCTCTTTAAGTACACAGGAGACATCCCCTAAAATAGACAAAAGTATTTGGATTAAAGAAAATATTCTGTAGATATACACACACTGGAATGCTAGCCATAAAGCAGAATGAGATCATGTTAACTGCAGCAAAATGGATGAAACTGGAGATCACCATGTTAAATAAAATAAATCACACTTAGAAAGACAAATATCACATGTTTTCTCTCCGATGCAAAATCTGGGGTTGGTAGGGAGATGACACTAAAAGCAGTACAGATTCAGGAGAACAGAAAGACTACAGGAGGTGAGATAAGTAAGGGGATAACAGAGAGGGTAAACACTATCAAAACACATCATTTGCAAGTATGACAGTGTCACAGTGGAACCCATTATTTTGGACAATATTCACTAATAATTATAATATTGACTCTTTAAATGATTGAAATCAGAGAAAGCATGTTCTTTGGTCCCAGTGGAATGACTCTAGAAATCAGTAAAGGAAGACAATATGGGAAACTCACAAATATGCAGAAATTAAAAAATACCCTTATATAAACAACAGGTCAAAGAAGAAATTCCACAGGAAGTCATAAAATGTTTTAAGATTAATTACAACAAAGACACAATATACCAAAATTTAGTGGATATAAGGAAAGTAGCAGTCAAAAGAAAAGCACAGCTATACATGTCTACAAAGAAGAAAACATCTCAAATCAATAACTGAAAGCTTTCAGTTTAAGATGTTAGAATAAAGAGCAAACTAAATGCCAAGCAAAAAAGAGAAAAGAATAAAAATTAGAGAAAAATTAAATTAAAAAAATACAAAATTAACAAAGTCAAAAGTCAGTTATTTGAAAACATGAATGAAATTGACAAGCCTTTTCCTATACTTACCAAGAAAAAAAGAGAGAAGACTCAAACTAAAATCAAGAATCAAAAATGGCACATGACTATTGATCTCCTACAAGTAAAAATAATTATAAGAAAATCTTAAGAACAATTTATATCAACAAATGAGAAATCCTAGAAGAGATGGGCAAATTCTAGAAGACATGAGCTACCAAAACTGCCCCACAAAGAAACAAAATCTAAACCGGTCTATAACAAAAATATTAATTTAATGATTTACAACCTTTCAACACAGAAAAGCCCAAGCCCAGAAAGTTTCCTGGTACAGTGTGTACACCAAATATTTAAAAAGGAAGTAACACCAATCTTTCCCAAACCCTTAGAAAAGGAGAATTAGAAGAATCATTTCCCAATTCATTCTATAAGGCCCATATTATCCTGACAATAAAACCAAAGACCCATCAAGCAAAAAAAGCCACATGCAAAGCAAAGTTGTTTGTGCACCATCAAGAAATTTCAAAGAAAACCAACAAATCAAAGAGTATATCTGACAAGGGTCTAGTAGCCAACTCTTCCAACTCAAGAAGAAAAGACAACCTAATTTAAAAATGGGCCAGTGTTTTAAATAAATATTTATACAGAGATTCTGTATGCAGTGGCCAATAAGCACATACAAATGCCCACCACCATTGGTCATTAGGTAAATGAAAATCAGAACCACAACAAAATGCTACTTCACATTCCTTAGGAAAGCTACCATTAGAACATGGAAAGCAGCAAGGATGTGGAGAAATTAGAACCATCCTAAATCGTTGGTGTAGATGTAAAATAACACAACTCCTTTGCAAAACAACTTGGAATGTCCTCAAAAATGTAAGCATAAGTACTATATAACCCAGCAATCCCATTCCTAGACATACAAAATAAATAGAAAATAAATGGTTACTGTCATGGTTTATGTCAGTGGCCCCCAGGGCTCATGCATTGGCATTATGCATCTGTGATTGGCTCATTGTATAGTGCTTGGATTAATGGTGTCAGTGCTACACCCACCTAGAGGTGGAGCCAGCATACAACGTAATGGCAGGAAGAAGGTGTGTCTTGCTCTCTTGCTGGTTTCTGCCTTGCTGTTTTGCAGCCTTGATGAACTGAGGCCCCGCCTTGGAGCCAATTGAGTATGGACTGAAATCTCCAAAAACTGTAAGAAATAAACCTTTCCTTTCCTAACTTTGGCATCAGGTATTTTGTCTCAGTGATCAGTAAAAAGTAACTAAAACAGTCACACAAGACACTTGGGCATGAATGTTCACAGAAGGTTGATTTGTAATTGCCAAAACTGAAAGTGACTCAAATGTCTACCAGCTAGTGAAGGGACAGCTGACTGTGGTGCACACATACCACAGAATGTTACGTAGCCATAACCAGAAATGAGATCTGAAAGGGTTACAACATGGACGAACTCTGCAAACATTAGACTCAAAAGTTACATATGCTATGATTTCATTGGTACTGCATGTTCAGAATGGGAAAACCCATGGAGAAAGAAAGAGGATTCGAAGTTCTTAGAGGTTTGGTGGGGACAGGAAATGAATGTTAGTGAATATAGGGTTTCATTGAGATATAAAAATGTTCTAAAATGCATGGTGGTGATCGATGCACATACTAAAAGCACTGCACTATTAAAAATGGTGAGTTTTATGGTGTATGAATCACCTCTTAACTTTTTTAAATGTCCAGATATTGCACTTGAGACATTTTGAGGAAAAAGGTACATTTTGATTCATTTTTACATGATAAATTTAAAATAGGTTAGAAATATTAAATGTAAAAAGTGAAATCATTAAAATTAGATCTTAATATACAAGATATACTAAGAAACTATAACATTTAAATATTGATAAGAGAATATTAAAATATAACCCTTTACATATCAGCATCATAACAAATAAATGAAAAGTAGATCAAGAGAAAATATTTATAGTATATATGACAATGGATTAATGTCTGGAAGGTATAAACAAATTAAGAAGGGACACTATCAATAGAGAAGTGGCAAAAGATGAAATATCTTCTTATTCACATTAGAGAAATACAGATATCCAATAAGCAGATGAGGATTTTTAAATTTATATATTTATTTTCTTATTTTAGGCAGGGTCCCACTATGTAGTTCAAGTTGGCCTTGAACTCACTATGTCACCCACTACGTTGGCCTCAAAATCATGGCAATCCTCCTGCCTCAGCCTTCTGAGTGGTGGGATTACAGGCGGGCAACATCACGCCCAACAAACACCTGAAATTCTTATGCAAGCTCAGTAATAATAGGTGAACTGAAAAATAAACCAATAACTAGACAACACTGTATTCATATCTTTAAAAGATATTTTATATAGAGTGTTAATGAAATTGTAGAGAAATGGACACTGGCACAGGCCACCAGGTGCAAGCATAAATTGATAGAATCCTTTTTGGGAAGAATTCGGCAGTGCATTCAAACACGCACATATTTAAACCTAGGAATCCCGTTTTGAAATAGAACCTTAGACAAAGCTGAGTACATGCACACAAAATGAAATATAGAAGGATGCTCACTGTAGCCAGGGTATAGCAAATGCTGGAACGCCCCCTCACCCCACCTCAAATGTCCATCTGGTTAGAAAAGTTAGTCCACAGTAATTCCACATCATAGCTAGCCACCCCCGTCCTAGGTAGTAAGGTAATTTCTAGGAAGAAGTTAGTTTTCTAAACAATACTTATAGTATGATCCCACTGATAGAAAGCAAATGAAATGAAATGGATTTATGTATACCAAAGTGTTAACTACCACCATTTTTAGTAAAGAGACTAGGTTAGAAAGATTTGAAGGTAACTTTCACTACTGAATTTATACATCACTGTTTTGTTTGAGGTTTTATAAAAATTAGCATAAAATTTCATAAAATGTCAACTTTAAAAGTATGCTTATTATTTATGATACACTATTTAAACCTAATTTAAATCTTGACTTCAAAGAAAATTCTTACCTTCCAAATTTTCAATTTTTTCAATGTTGTTTAGAGCTAAATTCAAATATTCAAGTTTCTTGAGTTTGCTAACATTTTCTGAAACATACAAATAATGTAGTTAACCTCCAAAATAAAGATTAAAGATTTTAATATAATTACTATAAAATGACAAATACTCACTAAGGAATACTTTGTAATTATCAAAATCTCACTACTTTTCAAGTCTTACCTGTACGTGAACCATGCAACACCCACATCTCCCTCCATCTTTCCTAGTGGAACCTAGATTTGCTTATGTCTCCAGTTAGCCCCGACTCTGAGGGTGGAGTTGGCTTACCCAATGGGGTGAGTCCCTGGACATCCCACCTCTCTTGCTAGCAAAGGCTCTGGAACTTAAGCCTAAGCCAAGCAGCCCCTGGAAGTCCCCTAGCAACCACGTGCTACAGGGCTCACCCATGGAGGACCCCAATCAGATAAAGGAAAGATCTATAGTCTACACTTGGGGATATCTTATCTCTTTTTCCTTTTAGGTGTTAATAAGCTTGGAAGTCCAATTCCTACCAGCACTCACAGGGAATCAGCTGTCGGATAAAGCCCACACTGGCTGGTGAAGCAGACAAGAAGGAATCAAACAATCCTGGAGTCTGCTATATCTCTAAATTTGGAATTGGGTAAAATAGTAGCCTTTCTTACTGTTAAGCCACATTCTTTTGTGCAAAGTCAAAATCAGCCTGATAAAAGATTGTCTTTTTTAATGAATCTGAACGTTCATATGGAGAAACAACATGAAGCAGGACTTTTTAGAAAAAGCTAAAAATAAGATTTAGTTCACATTGTTGATTGCTTACTGTGTGCCATATGATGTTTTTGCACATATTATTTTATCCTCATAATAACCTCGTGAAGTAAAATCCATTGTCTCCTTTTACAAATGAGCATACAATACCAAGGCACAGAGAGCCCACTTCCCCAAGGTTAAATGGTAAAGCCAGAAAGTTGGACTCTGGAGCTTGGCACTGAATCATTACATTGCATGTACCTTGAAAGAAAGAAAGAAAGTCCTTTGTCATATAACATGAAAGATAGTGCTTCTGCTGAGGAATGTGTTTTGGGGTCAGCCTCACTTAAACAATGCCTCTCTTGTCCACTTCTCAAGGATGTTATGCACGTCAAGCATCATAACATATTACCACCACCTCACTGCCATTAACAGCTCATCTAACATGCATGAAATATGTATTTGTTCCACATACATGAGAATAACTGTTCAGCCCTCAAGTTCTCAGTCTACTGATTCCTTAAGATAAGGATTTGGGGATAAATTCAAGTTGTGGAGATAAATTATTCAAGTAATACTACTGTTTACAAAAGGTTCTTTGGCAACATCTGAGCATTCAATCATCAACAGATTTGGAGGTTTCTTTCCGCCAAGAATTAGAAGAGACAGAATGTCTAGTCTGCATCCTACAGGAAAATATTCAAAATTATCACTGTGAAAACTGCCAGTCCCTAATAAAAACCTGTGCAAAACAGAATTCCCTTTCCCTGTCTTTGTTACATGTACAGCCCTCGAAAGGCTACAGAGTCATCTGGTAGAAATAAGATTTTTTTCTGAGAAAATTGCCTCCATCACCCAAAGAAGCAAAGAGCCAAATTGGTCACAAGGGGGAAAAAACACTCCTTATATAAAAATGTCCAGGTCCTCTGGGGCAACAGAAAGGGCGCCTGAGAGCTGTAGCCCACAGCTTTCTGCACGCGGTTGTCACCCACTGACACAAACAGGATATCCCATTTTGAGGGACCCAAATCCTTTCCCAGGTAGAAGAACTCTGTGAGCCCCAGTTTTGTGAGCTCCATCAGGAAGAAGCTGCAAAGGGACCTGAGGCGCCCACCCCCACCCTACCTCCATGCTTTCCTGGACCCCAGATGGTCCGGCACTGGCAGGCCTGCTGAGCAGAGCCTTCCTCTGCATTCCATCTGCATCTCCCAGGGAGGCACACAGCATAGAAAACACAATTGTTCTGCGAGTTTCTACCTCAGACAGCAAGTCTGAAGCTGAGAGAAGTAGTCTGACTTACTAAATAAATTCCTAACTGCTTATGGGTGGCGAGCTCTGAAAAATCCCATTATTAGACTTTAAACGTGTTTAATTTAAGAATACTTTGGAAGAAAAATTTAAACTTCCTCCCAGCTCTGAAAAGCATGAAATGCTATGCTACTAATTAGTAATTGTGATGGACCCAGCTGTGGAGATTAAAATTTGGGGAACTCTTTTAGATGTGTACAATTAGGACTGTTCTTCAATGCTCTGTGCATAAAAGCTGGTGGTTTTCTATAACAGCCTTTTTAATTGAACAATGTGCCAGAGTTTCTAATTTCTGGTAAACTAGAAGATGCTGAAAATAATTATCTGAAGAAATAAGCAAATTTAGGCTTGCTACAACCCTGGAGCCAGCAACCATACCACTTGGGGTTTCTCAATCTCAGCAACACTCACATTTGGGGCTGAATAATTCTTTCTTCTGGGGAGCTGTCTGTCCTATACCGTATATGATGGTGAGCAGTATTCCTGGCCTCTACACACCAGATGCCAGTAGCACACACAATCCACCACATACCCATCGGTGACAACTAATAACGTCCCCAGACTTTGCCAAGGGCTCTTTCTTGAGAACCACTGTGCATCAACATAGGAAATTAACTACAACCCTACAGGCGTACCTCTGGGCTCCAGGGCCAGGGCACACAGGCTCTCTAGTCCACAGCTGACTCCAGCCCTTCTTTTCCAACTCTCTTCACTCTCCCTCCTGCTCCTACCTTCCCTCTGCCAGTGCGGGGCACTCTGGGGTAATGAGAACATTAATAACAACAGCACCTGGCTTCAGTCTAACGAGCACCTCTTTTGTGGTGAGTACAACATGACACACACTGTTTCGTGTACCTTTCACACCAATACATGCTACCGGCCTTGTTTTATAGACGATAACCCTAAAACTCAGGCTAGCTAACCGACTTGTCTAACTTCACACAGCTGATATGCGGCAGAGTTCACAGCCACGTCTACCTGAGGCCAGAGCCCAACCTTGCTTTCACAATACCATTAACCTCTACTGTGGCTTTTCCAAGCATCAGTAGTGCTCACCTCTTTTCACACGGTAGGGCCTCCATTAAACTGACTGCAGTGTTCCCTTCCCTGTGATGCTTACTTAATTACTGTGTGGGTGTGAGAGGGCTAAGGGTGAAGACCAATTTATCTCAGAGATAAACTGGAAAAGAAACTGAGCATATTCAGTCCTATCTCTGGGTACCAGCATCTTCCTTACAGCAAAGAGCACATGGTTTCAACAAAGGTCCACTGGGTTGCTATGGTCTAGTTTATTACAGTAAAAGTGAGCCCACTTGGCTGCACATCCAAGCCACGCAGCTCAGAGAGGTGAATCAGTTATAATTTAGTATTTGATCTTCATCCACCTGACTCCTGCACTTTATTCCCATTCTCATGTAGAACTTCTTCAGTACCTAGTGCTGAGCACAATGCCTTGGAAGCAAACGGTATGGAACAGTTACAGTCCATGATGGCCTAGTAAAGGATTGGTTAATTCCCACTGAATCCTTCCAGTTTTGTAGATTGATATAAAATCAGATGCATGAATTACATTCTCCTCCCTTTCAAACTTACAAAAAGCTGGTCAACTAATATATTCCTTGCATCCAACTAATTCCCTAGTTTGATGGAGATTTTGTAGGGCAGCAGGAGTACTCACAGAAAGGATCAGGGAAATGTTACACATACAATCACTGAGAGAAGCTTGGGTCTGTTTTCCCACATCATCATTTCCAGCTATGGTCTCCATCTAACACTGCATTTTGTGAAATTCTCCTATACCCAGTAAGAATAAAGTTTCAACACTTACCAATTTTCCCAATAAGGTTATTTTGAAGATAGAGAATTTTTAAATCCCGGCACCATTTGTCAATATGTTCTAGTCTTTCTATTTCTTGCTGATGCAAGGAAAGTTCCTCCAGGGAAAAAATTACACAGTCATTGTGTTCAGCATTCCGTCTAATAAGATCTTCTGTGACTGAAAGAAAATTTGCTGCATATTACATTTCTATCCCCATTGTTCATCATCTGGTTATTATGCTATTAATATGCTAGATTTTATTCACAGCTACACATCAGTTCTCCAAGCCCAAGTGATTTCCAAAAGGAAAGAGATCAGAAAAATGCTACCTTCTTCTGCAGTTCTGTACACGATGTAAGTCAAAGGGGAAAAAGGGGATATCTTAAGTCTTGTATTTGCATGCATGGGGTCTATATACATTTGCTGACTGAAGACACTGATAGCTAATGGCAATAAGAATGTTGGTACAGATTCTTGTGGTACCATGTTAAAGTGGGTGAGATTCACTCTCTGATCTGAGAAAGATTAACTTTCACTGGATATACAGTCTGCCTGACAGAGGACAGAAATACGAAAACATCTCCCACTATTCAGTAAGGAAATTTCATTCTTTAATTCATTTAACCAATATTTATTAACTATAATTTAAGAGAAAAGAAAGGAATGCCCTAGGTCTTAGATTAAAGTCTTACAAAGCAACCAATACTTGTTCTGTCTTCAGGAAGAATGAAAAAGCTTCTCATATTAGGAGCAGACAGAGTGCTCCTCCCTGCTAATGTGTTCCTTGCATCTAACTAATTCCCCAGGGTTAACATGAACAGTATGTAGCATTGGGCTGCCCAAGTAAGACTATGTAATGACAATGGCACTAAGACACAAGGGACAATGTCATAGTCTACTGTTAGAGCCAGGGGCAAAATCATGAACCAACATGGCAAAATGATAGACCATTTGCAAATAAAAACAGGATCAAGAGGTGGAGGGAGAAGAGAGGGGAGGGAGGGAGGTATTAAGATGTGTTATGTGCATGTGTGAACAATCCATGATGAATGCCATCATTGTGCACTGCAAACACCACCATTAAAAATAAAATGCACCAAAATCAAAGGGACAGAGACACTTGAAAAATCCTATCCCTTCAAATGCTTTTAGATTACTGACATATTTAAATCCATGCATTTTAAGTAGAATGTGAAAATACCACACATCTACCCCAGGAGTTAATAAAGGCTCATTCACTGTCATTTAGGAGATGCCAGGAACTATTCTAAATGCATTATATGCTCCGAAGTACAAATACATAGTTATTACTTGCATTTATTTGATGAGGAATTGAAACACAGAGTTTCAGTAACTTGCCTGGGTCTTGGCAGTGAGCTGGAGCCAGGTTTTAAATCTATCGCCCAGCACCTTAGTTCTTAACTACTATGCTACGCCACCTCAAACAGGAGCAAAGGAGAGTCACTGGAGGTTTTCTGGGGTTCCCAAATGTGCATATTCATCCAGCTGAGACAAGCTCTTCACAGCACTGTTGGCTGCTTCTGTTTCTGATACATCTTTAAAAATGCAGCCTACCTTTTTTCTATATGTAAAACATATATGAATTTGATTATTTGTGTGCAGTTAGCTGAACTCTGATACTTCTGATTGTGGGAGATAAGGTTGCTTCCAAAGACAGTTCTTTAAAAGAGAGATAAGGGAAATGTGGAGACCCAGAAATTAAAATACCACATATGAGAAATATTCTTGTGGTTCTAAGCTTTGGCTCAGCTGACAGGCAGACATGGCTGCAAACCCATTCATGGAAAGGGGAGGTCAAAGTGGCTTAAAAGGAGGTTAAAAAGGCAGCGACACTACCCCTAGTGCTCTGATGCTTGATATCTCTGGAATGTTACTACTAGTTTGTAGTACAGCTTTCATAGACTGATCTGTTCAAGGAAAAGAAAACAAATAAACAACTTCTTGAAAACCAAGGCTGAAAGAAATTACCCCTCTCCCACACACAGTGGTTTGTTCTGATATTATGAATCCACCAACAACAAATTAATGGGAACAACCGATTGGAGTATAGACAAAGCTGCTATATAAACTAAAAAGAATTAATTCTGTGTAACTTATCTACAAAATATTCTCTTAGAAAAGATGCAAGATGGATCAAGTGATGAGATAGCATGACCAATATTATTTGCACTACCTTAACTAAATGTGAGAGTTAAAACTTCACAAACCCAAAGAGCAGGTAAGTGTACATTGGAGGCTTTGCTGCCCTTAGACCTGGAGTCCATGGGGCCAGGAGGATGTGCTTATTGAGAAATTATGTGTCCTTTCTTCTGAGGCTCACTGCTCAAAGGCCCCCAAGTCAGTCCCCAAGATTCTCACTGGCCACTTATCCAGGTTCATTCCCAAAGACAAACTGTACCATTGGGTGCACATCCCCACACTCAGTGTGTCCAAAGAACAGTTGCTTGCCAGGGATATGGGCCAATTGGATGTATAATCTGGGGTATCCTCCTTATACATGAGCACAGCAGACCAGAACATAGCCAGTGATGGGAAAGGGTGTAACTGAGGGGCAGAGGAGCAGTTATATACAAAGTTATACCGAAAGATTTTAAGGAAAGAGACACTATGGTAACTACTATTATGTCAAGATTATCTTGTGGTGAAACACTATTTTGTTTAAAGGCTATGTTTTGACCTGCACTGTTTTGTTGTTATGCCCTCTTTTTTATCTCATTCTCCTTTTTATTATCTACTTTTTCATTTTTATCCATTTAATTAAGGGAAAAATAAATAAAAAATAGCAGGATATATTATAGTAACCCACTTTGATTTCCTATTAACTTGATTTGAAACTCTGTATTGCTCTCACCATCTTGTTTTGACTGATTTTCCTCTATTCTGTTATGCTAGAAAGTACCAAGTTTGAAATTATAGGCAACAACTATGAAGACAATAAGATTCATTGTGACACCCATTCTGGTTTACTATTATCTTCTTTTGAAGTCCTCTAATGTCTCCAATGTTTTGGTTTTATTGGTCTTATTGTTTATTGGTTTGTTCAATGTTATTATACCTGATGATATAGACAATTCTTTTTAAGATAACAAGAGGCATTATGGTAACCATTGTTGATCACCTTGTATTTTGTTTTTACATTATGTATTATGTCCATCCTTTTGATTTGACTGACTCTGTCCTGGTATGTCACATTTGGTTTTACTTTCTTCAAAAAAAAAAAAAAAAGTAATAAGAACTGTGGGAGTAATAAAACCCAAAATGTGTAATTGTCATTGTACAAAAGAAAGGAAAAGAAAGTTCTCTAAAAGATATAACTGCATATATATTTAAGTGTATAAGATAGATAACCATATTACTGAGTTTTGTTGGATCATTGAACAAAACTGTTTGCAGTCTCACTGTTTGAAAGTCCCCTCTATATGCTCTAATTTTCTAACTTCAACAACTATTTCTAAGATGACAATATGTAATTAACTAGTGATTTCCTACTGTTTATTTTTTCTGAAATTCTGTATAACTTGTACCCTTTTTCTGGTTTTTTTTTTTTCTCCTTAAATAAAATTTTAAAAAAAGAAAAGAAAAGAAACAGGAGGTGGATCCCCAGGACTCAGAAAGGATCTGAAGGGAAAACTGGAGCTCACAGAGAAACTGAAGAGATAGACCACAATACAATGAAATGAAGGGACGACCTGCGCTTTCTCCCTGGCTCTTAGCTTGTGAGAGAAAGGAAGGTTGAATCTAGACACATAGTGACAGTGGGCAACCCCAGAGGCCCACTGGGAAAAAATGCACCAGTATAACACAGCTGAGGACTCTGTGCATTGCAACACCTGGTGAGTGACTCCAGTTCAAGCATCTGCCATATCCCCTGGAGAAGGTGTCTGGTTAGATGCCATTTTAGGGAGGGGCTAACTAAACTTGGGCCTCACAGCAGCCATGGCCTTATCTCAGCACACACAGCTTTAAATCTCACAGTCACTGAGTGAGGGACAACCACGGGAGAGGCCCATGGTCAGGGAGCCATAGTCATGCTGGCAAAAGACACCCAGCATACTACAAGCTCAATGACGCATCCCCAGTCCCATGATCCAAGGCCAGGTTCAGCCTGAATTTCTGCAGATTTGAAAGCACCAGAACTGGCATCAACCACTAATCCTACTGCCAGCTTGCTGGGATTGTTCGGCATGGATCTGGGCTCTGACTCTCTCCCTTACCAGTGAGAGCAGAATCACACCTTGAATTGAACACATGCACAAAATAGTAGACCATACAAGGTAACTACACACTTGAAATCACAGAGAAATTTCTTTTTTTTCTTTCCTGGTTGTGTTTTTTTGATTGCTTGTTTTGTTGTTTTGTCCTAGTATGACCTTTATTATTTTTTGGCTTTTAGTTTTGTTTTGTTCTTATTTTGGTTTTCTCTTTCTTTCCTTCTCTCCTATCTTCTTAACCAGTTTCCTAGGGCTTGGGTATTCTTCCTCTGTACTTCAGTCTTACTTTTAATTAGTTTTTCTCCTTTTTTATCTCCTTTTTTTCTTCTTTTCTCTTTTAAATTTTCTCCCTTAAGTTAAAATTGCTCTATGGAGTGGTTATTTACTGTATATAATTTTCTGATTTTTTTCTTAGATTTTATTATATAACTACAAATTTTGTACCTAGAGAAAAGGTGGAAAATTATTAGTTATCACAGTTCAGCATTTTCCAGTCTGCATTTGATGCTATTGTTATTACTAATTTTACTACTTTACCCAATGTTACATATTGTTATGATCAACTGATCTTCCTTGTAAGCCAATACCTAGATTGTCTGTGGGTCATGAATAATACCACAGCCCAGTACACAAGAACAGGCTGCTAGACCCAAATAGCCTGCAACTTTCATCCCTAATAAACAGAAGAGTCAAGGTCCTGGCCTAGGACAGACTCAAAGGCCAAAGCCCAGCTTTTCCTAGAAGACATCTCTGAAAAGTAGTAATTTTCTTGAGGTTTTGATACTACTAATAAAGCTATGTACCATAAGTAATTTACAAGCCTCGATGCAGAAAAAAATTAACAAAAAATAGAAAAATGAGAAAACACAGAAGCAAGATGCAACCAATAATCCCAACTTGCCCAAGGCAAATCCAGTGGCAATGAAGTGGAAGAAAACAAATCCACCCAGCTGAACATACTGAAATGGTAATACAAGCAACAAAACAGATAACTTCAATTACCTGGCAAAACTAAAACAGAAACAATTACACAGATAATTAAAGACTTGATGACCATAATGAAAGAAATGGATAGTGAATCTACAGTATATATAGATTTAAAGAGAGAGGGAAAAAAGACATTTCAGAAAGACAGGGAAACTATGAATATCTAACAAAGAACTGAATGCTACGAAACGCATTCAAATAGCTATCCAGGAGACTAAAAATTTACACAACAGAATAAACCAATGTAAAGACAGAATATCAGATTTAGAACAAACAGTTATGGCTAGAAATCATCAAATGAAAGACTTCTTTAAAAATAGCAAGGGACCACAAAAATCAGTCCAATAGCTACCGAACAATGCAAAGAAAAATAATATGAGAATAATTGAAATCAGTGAAAAACCAGAAGCTAGCACAGGGACATAAAACAACATTTTAACAAATGTAATAGCAGACAATTTCCAAACATGGGAAACAATTTGGCATACAGAGAAGTGAACCCTATAGAACCCCAAATAGCCATGATAAGAAGACAGCTAAACCAAGACATTACAGTAGTCAAGGTTTCAGAAATTCAACACAAGACTAGACGAAAAAAGCAGTTAGAAAAAAATCAAAAACTGTAACTTAAAATATTATATAAAATAGACAAACCTTCAGCCAACCTTATGAAAGAAACAACGAATGAAAAAAAAAGGACCAAAACCCATTTAGAAATGGAAAAGTTGAAATCAAAATATTTCCTGTAGAAATGCAGATCATCAGTACTTAAAAGAACTTGTACTCTAATAAGGCTGGAAACTCAGAAGACATGGACAGATTTTTGGATATATTTAAATTACCAAAGCTCCATCCCAAAGATATAAAAATTCTAAATAAGCATGTATCAGTCAATGAAATCAAAGAAGTAATTTAAAAAACTACCAACAAAGAAAAGTCTAGGTTTGGATGAATTACTAAGAATTCTACAAGAACTTTAAACAAGATATGATGATGATGTCACTGCTCCTCGAACTTTTTAACAGAATTAGAAGGAAAGTAACACTCCTAGTCATTCCTGGGAGCAAGCATTACCCTGATACCAAAACCACAGAAGAATTCACCCAAAAAAAGAGGACTATGGACTAATCTCCTTAGTGATTATAGATGTGAATGTCCTCAATAAGATATTGGCAAACAGGATACAGAAAATTATCAAGCACATTATATACCATGAACAAATAGGATTAATTTCAGGGATGCAGGAATAGTTCAACATACACAAATTTATAAGTGTAATATACCACATTAACAAACCCAAGGAAAAAACCACAGGATCATCTCGATAAATGCAGGAAAAGCATTTGACAAATTCCAACATGCATTTATGATTTTAAAAATCCCTACAGAAGGGGCTGGGGATTTTGCTCAGCGGCATAAGTACCTGCCTTGCAAGCAGGCAGTCGTGAGTTCGATCCCTGGTACTGATAAAAATGAGAAAAAGACAAAAAAAAAAAAAAAAAAAAGAAATCCCTACAGAAAATTGGATTAAAAGGTTTTATATCAAGTTAATAAAAGCCATTGTCAAAAACAAACAACCAATATCATACTCAATGGTCAAAAACTGAAAACTTTCACTCTAAAATCAGGAACAAAGATGTCCTGTTCAATACCATTCTCAAGATACTTCTCAGACAGAGGACTAACAACTAGAATATATGAAAACTTATAAAAAATCAGACCCCTCAATTTAAAGACAGGGCATCTCAAATGAACAGATACTTCTCAGATGACGAAATACAAACATCAAACAAATACATAAGGAAAAAAAGTTCATCACTAGTCATTTAAGAAATACAAATTAAAGCAATGCTGAGGTTTTCTCCAGAAAGAATGGCTATCACCAAGAAATTAACTGATAATAAATACTGATAAGGCTGTGGCAGAAAAGGGTTATACCTTCATTTTTGAATGGAGTGCAAACTGATATAACATATGGAAATCAGTATAGAGATTCCTCAAAAAGAACTAAAACTAGAGGGTCCATTTGACCCACCTGTGCCTCTTCTGGATATCTTCCCAGAAGATTTAAAAGCACTGTAACCATGTGTACAGCAGCACAATTTATGAAAGCTGAATTTTGGAAAAGTCCATATGGCCATCAATACATGAATGGATAAAGATGTGGTATTTATGTAGATGAGGATAATAGTCTGCCATAAAGAAGGATAAAATTGAGGCATTTTTAGGTAAATGGATATATCTCAAAATCATAATGTTAAGGGAAATAAATCAGACATACAAGTTTAAATATCACACTGCTTCTCTTGCATGAGCAACCCAAAGAATAAAGAGGAGCAAAATGGGAAATGGAAAGAACACGTTGAGTGGGGAAGTAGAAAAAGGGAGAGGGAAGAGGGGGGAAAGAAATGGGCTTTTCAAATAATAATGGAAGAGAAAAAATGAAAACAAAGCTTCTGTAAAAGAAAGGAAAGGGGGCAGAAGGGAGGGAAGTAGAATGGGAAAAAAGAATTCAATTATGTACAGATACAAATCCCCTGTGATAAATGTGATTATTATGCATGGCAAATATGTATTAATAAAAATAAGCTTTTTAAAATAGGCATCTATCATGGGCTTCTCCAGCTCTACAGTCCTAAAGGCTTTCCAATTGGTCTTTGAAGATTTACAGGGTTGATGAAATTCCTACTGCTACAGAATATCTTTCCATATTCTCCTGTCATGTTTCTTAAAATTTAAAATCTATTTTCATCATGCTATTATATGTGTAAAACTGACCACTTGTAATCAATTATAATAGGTATGTAGATAATAGGAATTATATTGATCAGCATTTCCCAGTCATGATGATTACGATGAAAATCACTATTAAAGGAGGTGGGAATGAGGGCCATTCCTTTATCATTAATGACTAATTCATAATACACACATGCACCCTATTCAAAACACACACACACACACACACACACACACACACACACACACACACACACACAAGAGGGGGACTCAACAGTCATTCAGCACAATAGGAAACGTGCCCAAAAATAAGTTATGCAGAAGTAGGACAGATTTTTTTAAATGGAGAATCACTGGTAGCAACACAGACTGTGACATTAAATTTCCCAATGGCCCTTTCCTGAATTGTGCTATAGGAAGAAAACAGCTCTGTGGCATGCTGTTGTATAGCACTTAAGAAATTTGTAACACAATACTGATTTATGTACAAAGGCAAACCTCAATGCAAAAAACACAGTTCTCATTAAGAAATGAGTAAGAACATCTATACAATGCATGGAGATTATAATGTTTGACATGTTTAAATGAGAAAGCCTTTTGCAGTTCTATATACAGTATTATCTAATTTAAAGCACTCTTTAACTTCAAAGAGCATTGTTCTGCTTTACAAGGTATCACTTTGAATAATGCACCATTGCACTTAATGTGCACTTTTAGGAATTTAAAAATCTTTTGGAAGTATTAATGTAATCATGAGACTTTCTAGAAATAGCATTATAATACCTGGCGGATGGTATAGACAAACATGTCAAGGTACTATGTGAAATGTTTCTTTCATTTCCTTATTTTAGAAAGTTTCAAGTAGTAAACCTCAGATAAAGAAGTGTCTGACCCTGGAAGGGGCTAACCAGTATTTGCATGAGTCGAGGAATTAGTGCTTGATGAGGGACATTGAAGGCTCTAATCTCAGGTATTTATCTTCACTTAAAGATGCTGCCAGGGGGATCCTAAGGTTTAACCAAACTGGTTAGTCAGCTTAGCTTTCTTTCCAGTTTCTTAGCACTGTTAAGTTCTTGATAATTTGAGTGCCATTAAGATAACTGCAGGACAAAGGATAGGAGGAAAAGTTTCTGAGATTAGAGGTTGTCTGGCTATTTTGACTTCTACAAAGCTTTTCCATGTACTCATCAGTGTCCTAAAACCTCTAATATTGACAATTTAATATTCATTTCTTCAAAGTTTTCATCAGGTTCTGTAAAAAGCTCTGTCGTTCTCACAGAGTAAGCTGAGTCAATAGATACTTTTAGCAGACTTGTCAGAATTTTCAAACATATTGAAAAATCTAGCAGACACATATATGAAATAGAGAGTTAGTAGAAATAAAGGAGTCACAAATAGGTGAAGCTTACCTCTTGAAGTATACAGGCTTTTTATCTTGTTACCATTATCAAAATAAACTTGTAAAGAAAATGCCTTTTCTTACCGAACCAGACTCATCATAAAGAACATTATTAGTAGTTATACTGTACCCTAAAATCCAATGATCCTTTTAGGGGCTATGAAGGAGAGTTACTATTTCACAAAGTAAGGCATTGATGTGCACAAAGGCAGAAATGGTCAGTGTCCTTAAGTCAGGGGAGAGAGGTCACAAGAGACTTCATTGAGGACCAGCCTGCGCTGAATTGTGAAATGGGAGTCAAAGTTTTCCAGATAAACAAATGAGCAGAGGGCATCCCAGGCTACCTTTGATGATACAATGTGCTGGCTGGCTTCTCAAAACTGCAAGATTAATTCCTCTAACTGTCGGGAGCTCTGCCAGCAGCCAACCGAAGCTGCTCATTTCTTTGGGAGCTGCCTGTGCTGAAGGGTAACATTTCATTCAAGGTCATATCCTTTCCCAGATAAGACCATTTTCAATGACCAGTTGATGTCAGGCTGTACAGGTACAGGCCTTCACCCAACTTGGGCAAATCAGAAAGTCCATTTCAAGTGTAGGGCTCCTGCGGTTGGCTAACTGGGGCCTTTATGAAAAAGTATCTCTGCCCAAATCCCCCTCTGATCTTACCTTGCCTTCTTCCCTAATATTCCCACTCCAAGAAGCTTTTCTGTTACACTTCCTGCATGCTAAAGTGGTCCACTAAAACAGATGTTAGTTGAGATTTGTGATTTGATTCAAATCTGCAGCTAGACTGGCAATGTGGACACCATTATGGTCAGCTGGTGGGACACAGAGAGTGCTTAGTCAGACACAGCTGTGCAATCATTAAGACTTTCACTGCTGTTGAGAAGAGATAGGATACAAGTGAAAGGGAATTCTCTAGCGAGCATGACTATCATGTATTACAGAAATATAGGGGGCCTATAAATTAAAAGACAGTTGTGCTGGGTGGTGGTAGCTAAACACAACTGATAAAGGAAAGCTTAAGATGCTACTTGGCTATTAAAAGCTAAACAGGGCCAGGTATGGTGATGCCCAACTATAATTCCAGCACTTTGGAATCCAGGAGGATACCAAATTCAAGCTCAGCCTGAGAAATTTAGGAACTTGGTGAGACATTAACTTTATTTTTTAAAGGGCTTGTTGAGAGGGCCCTGGGTTCAATCCTCAATACCGGGGGTGGCTAGGGGAGCTAAGTGTAAAACCAGAAGAGTGCACTGGTAGCATATAAATAAAGTTTTATTTATGAAACTAGAGAGTGAGAAAACTGAGGCATAGGACCAGACTTAACCATAACAGTAGCTGAAATTTTAGGTTCTGGACATGAAGTCATAGGATAAAATTTATCCTCACAGCTGAAAATAATTTAAATTCAAGACTAAATGCATGAAAGTAACATTTTGTGAAACACTGGGCATCAGAAAAATCAAAAGAAATGTTAGTATTTTGAACAGAATGAAAAAAAGCAAAACTAGAATATCAAAGTACTGGGATGCAGCTAAAAGGTTATTTGAAGGGTTAGCTCCCACTTTAAGAAACCAGGAAAAGAACAAAACAAAAATTAGCAGAAGAAAGTAAATAATAAAGATTAAAGCAAAAATCAAGTGAAAAGGAAGTAAAAAATAGAAAACCTTAAGATTTAGGGAAATATAATTGGTAAACTTCTATCCAGACCTAATAATCAAAAAGAAAAAAGACATAAGTTGCCAATATTAGAAATTACAAAGATGATATGATATATATATGTAGATAGATAGATAATAAAAGGATAATACAGAAATAGGACAAACCACTTTATGTCAATAAATTTAAGAACTTGTATTAAATGGATAAATCTCTTAAAAATGCAAATCACCAGTTTAGTCAGGGGATATGGAAAAGATGAAGAGCCCTCTACCTTTTAAAGTAACTGAGTATGTAGTTACAAATCTTTCCCCCCAAAATCTATGGCATACATGTGTCTCCACTGATAAATCCTACTAAGTATTTAAAGAAAAATAAAATGCTATGTACACACAAGGTAGAAACTGGAAGAGTTTCTAGAAACTGTAAGAGATCTTAGCGAGTAACAGGTCATTTATAGTGAAGCACTGGGGAAAGAGACTATTACAACAGTCCAGAGAACCTCTCCTTGCACCTGAATCTTTCAAACGTGTCCACCCTGCCTTGGATTTAGCATGGTATACTGTGGGATTCAGAGACTACCTTTGAGAATTCAGTTTCCAGTTCTTCCTCAGTCACCTCCATCTAAAAATGGATAATGTTAGCAAGTCCTCCTTCCTTTAAAAGGCTACAGGGAAGATGAACAGGAGAACACCTCTAAAGCATCTTGATTGGGCTTGGCACATAACAGATACTTGTGGGAAGAGTGGCTATTACGTTCCTGCTGCCAGGGCTTTGAAGTCTACCCTCTCCCACTTGATTTCCTGCCTGTCCAAGTTATTTCCATGCATAAAACTGTGGCTCTTTAGTGAATTGAAATCTTACAGATTTCTAATGTCTCAGGAGAACTCCAAAACCTGTATGATCCAATCCCTGCCTACCTTTTGCTCAAGTCTTCCATCTTTTTTTCCTGTCATTCACCTAGGTTCCAGGCAGTCACAGCTGACCACCAAGGGGTCTCGGGCTTTTTCCTGTCTAGGATCTCACAGGGACCCATTGTTTCTTTTCTGACTACACTGCTTCCTGAGACAAGCCTCTGCCTGCCCCAGGGATCAGGGCCCAGTCACACCTCTCCCACTAGGCCTCAATCATGACATTTGTAAGTGCTGGCCTTCTGCCCTAGGAAAGTGGCCACGTCTGCCTTATTGATCACTGTATTCCAATCCCTCGACCAAGCCAGGCACTTCTAAGCCTAATAAATCAATGATTTAATAAATGAAAGGTTGGAGATTCAGAGAATGACAGAGTGTAATCTACAAGAAAGTAAAGATGAGTAACAGCTCCCAGAGAAAATACCAGTACCTGGCTAAGAACGGGGGTTAGCGCTCCCTCCACTCCTCCCCTCCTGGTTGTCACCTAACCAGGTTAGAAACCCTATCCTCCGCACAGTATCTTGCAGAATATAACATTAACTATGGCACTCTTAAAACAAGTGATTAGTAAGGACTGTAGGAAACTGCCATTTGTGGAGTTCCATTTACTATGCCTGCTTCATTTTGGAGTTGAGGAAGAGGGTGGGGACAAAGGCACAGAGGCAGCAGGTGGAGGGAGGATTAACTTTTCCCCGTCAGAGTCAGTGCACTCAACTACCAGACAGCTCAGCCTCCCTGAATGGGTCTAGCGAGAGCTGCGGACCAAGGACAAGTGCAGGACACAGCTGGGTATGGAGGGCGCGGCCCCACCCAGCTCCGAGTGCCAGGCCAAGCCCCAGGCCCTCTTAGCCGCCTCCTTCATCTAGCCCAGGGCCTTTCCAGCCCTTCTTCTGAAGCCCATTTCACAGATGGGACCCTGGGCCTCTCCCGGAAGGTGAGGCTGCAGGGAGGACCTGGCATGGTTGGCTGTGCAGTGAGGGAGGCGCTCGACTGTGATGCACAGGGCGAGGGGCCGCGGTGTCCTAGGCAGGCAGCGAGAGTCCCCGGGGACTCGGCACGAAGCCGCGAGGGGACAAGGAAGTCGGGTTTGGGGTCGCTTACTCCAGCCCATGGCACCTTTCCTGTTCGCTGCCCTTGGAAGCCAGACCCAGGCTCCCGGGACTCCCTTCACCTCTGAGGCTGCCCCTTCGCGTCGGCTTCAGAATCTAGGAGTCATGGCAACGGGGACTCTACGGTGGCCGCGCAGGACCAAGCAACGCCGCATTTTCTGAACTCCAAGGGAAAACTGAGGCGAGACTCTGGAGAGGGACTGCGGATCTTTCCCAGTCCAAACCTAGCCTCCTCCACGTCGCTACTCTAGACCTTCCGCAGGCTGCTTCCCTCCCTCCTAATCCATCAATTCGCCAGCCTGGACGAAGAATCCTAGGGTACACTTACTTCTTGTGGGCTCTGCCTCCTGGTGCATTCCCAGGGCTTTTCACTTTTTTTGTTTTTTCCTTTTTTCCGTCTGTATTTTATTTAACATGTCCTGAGCCAACAGATTTGGATTTAGTCTCTACTGTATTTTCTAGCTGTGTAACCTTAAACTTTGTTGGCTTCTATCTCCATGTAAGATGAGTAGTATTAACAGCCTCAAAAGAGCTTTGCAAATTTTAATGAGATAATTTGAATGAATAAGACACGTTAAAATCAGCATAAAAGTTGTCATTATTTTATTTCATCTCTTTATTTGATGGAGTCAACATCCAATACCAGTCAATAATAATGCTAATAAATTTTCTAAAAACACCATCCATTATGTAGTCCAACTTTCCCTGCTCTCTACTTCATTAACAAGGAGAGAGTGTAATACACAAAAGATACAGTCTCCCATTCCAGCTACAGCAAACATCTGGAGAGCAGGCTTCTTATCTTGATATGGATACTATGTTTGCCTCCTAAAGAGATTTATAGAACAATACTGGGGGCAAAGAAAGGTATTACATCAGCAAATATCTAATAAGCTCTTTCTGTTGGCCATTATCAGGGTTTGCCAGCTGGAGATATGGGCTGAAAGGCAAGAAAGTCAAACGAGATGGAAGAAAGGTGGAGCAGGGGACACTGACCAGTTTGGCTGTGAGAGAACTGCTTAAAGGGATTTTTGAATGGTAAATCTGAAAGAGCAGATCAGGTTAACAACCTTAAAAGCCAAAAGAACTGAGCTAGAGAGGTGTCCTCATAGCAGAACTCTTTGGTGTTCCAGTAAGATTTCTGAGGGCTCTCCATCTGAGAACATTCACTGCTTCTACACAAAAGTCAGGTTCTCTCCATTTTCCTGCTTTTAAGAGCAGGACAATGGGTGTAAGATTGTAAGCTCTGGCTCTGGAAACATATTTATTACTATATGTTACTGAGTAGATGACTCCTCCTTTGAGAACTGGTTCCATGTGAGAGCAATGTGAGTGACCACCCACGCCTGCCTTTGAGCGTCTGTGTTGCCTGAGTGTGCTCACAGCAGATGAATAGCCAAGAGTTCAAGAAGTTTAGCAAATGTGCCTGGGCCTGAACTTGTATATTCTGACAGCCAGGCATTTATGGAGGGTCAAAAGGATCTGGCTTCTGCCAGAAAGCTGCTACAAGGGTATTCGAGTGCAGAGTTTAGTTTCTAAACTGACAGAGGTATGAGACAGGGCTCAGTCTCTGGATCAGTTCAGGACTCTAGAAAACTTCCAGAAAATATGGCGACTCAGATGTCTGACTGGACCACTCCTATCCTCACCTGTGTACCTACTTATTCCACAACTCTCAGCATCACTTTTGAATTCTCTAGTTGTCCAAAGGATACTGTGTTTTGAATATTTCTGCCTTTTTAAAAGTTCATGTTGAAGCCTAATCCCTAATATAATGATCTTAAGTGATGAGTTTGAGGTGTTGTTTGAGTCATCAGAGAAGATTAGATGCTCTAAACAAAAACAACTGTTTGACACAAAGAGTTGGCCCTTTTCCACCCCTAGTATCCCCTTTACCATTCCCTCTGCTAGAGAACTCAGTGGCAACATGCTATCTTGGAAGCAGAGACTATGTTCTCAGCAGATGCAAAAACCTTGGTACCTGATCCTGGACTTCCAGGATTATGAGAAATGGCCTTCTAATCTTTATAAATTCCCCAGGCTCAGATATTGTGTTAGATAAACCTGAGGAGACTAGAAGAGGGCCTTGAATTTTTTTCTGGGAACCTTAATATCTGTGGGACTTAAGTATTCATTCATCCATATGTGAAAAAATGATGATGGGGTGGTCATTCTTCTGGTAAAATCCCTAAGTTCCTTTTAAGTACTGTGTGGTCAGCACAGACCACATGCTTTGAAACTGCAAACTCAATCCTCACATCAGCCTTCAAAAATAAGTCATATTATCAATTTATTACAGATGAGGAAATAGGAGTCCAGTGGAATTATATTCTTGGAGAGAAGTGAGCCAGGGTTTTGCACCCAAATCTGAATTTTGTGCTGCATCATTTTCCAGACTGAGAGCTACTTGAAAGCATAAAGGAAATTCCTTTATTGTTTTGTCCATCTCTAACAATTCCTGACACTTGTTAAATAGTTGTTGAACAACTATATGAACAAGTTTGTGAGCCAGTCTCTCCAAGAGACTGGTCAGAACCGTATCTCATGGCTCCAGTAGAATCACCATGGAAGAGTCCAAGTTATAAGGGGATCTATCAGGCTACCCAGAAAAGGATCACACTCCTCTGGTCACAGTACAGTTTCTCATTTTCTGAAATTTTCACCAAAATCTGGAATAAGAGCTAGACCTATCGCAGGGTCTTAACAGATTGCCCTGCCACGCTGGTGGAGGAGAGAAAACCCTTGCAAAGACTCACTCTTGAATTATTGTACCAGGAATATCTTGTCTGCTCTCTATCGTAGGCCAGTCTGGGCTGGTTAGACTGTGCACTTTCTTAACCCAACAACACAGCCATTGTGTTTCTCAGAAGCAGAAGACCCAGGAGGTATAAAGGACATGTATAAAATGTGCTGAGATTGTTTTAGCCCGTCCACAACAGGGGAAATTGGCAGATAAATCATGATGTGCAGCTTTAGGTATAAGCAAGTTTATTTCATTCCAAATGAGTGGAATAATTTAGAGTGGTGCTGAGTCTGTTTATGCAATGAATTCTTCAAAATAGACTGGTTTCCTTGGCTCCTAGAAATGTAACCAGATGAACTGTGTGCTTCCTGGGCAAACCATTGCCATGTTCTGTGTCTCCAAAGTAGGAATAAATCTTAAAGAGGAATTTTTAAAATTCTAGTCACAAAAAACAGTGCTCCTAGGGATGCTGACCTAGAAAGCTATGTGGATCTCTTATTTTTATCATTACATATAAATTGGTATTTTTATGATGGTTGAACAATACTTTGTACTTTAAATAAATTTTTTTTCAAAAGAATTTCTTCATCAACCCTCTATAACAACTAAACCAAGCCCCCAAGTTTACTAGTATCTTTACAACTTCAACTCCTCTTTGTCCCTTCTCACTTCTCTCCCTTCCCTTTCATCCTCCCTTCCTTCTTTCCCTGTGTCAGTCTCTGGGAGGAGTGGTAGACAGGACATATAAAACTTGACAGTGTGGGTTAAGTTTATTTTTTTGAAAGCAAATTAATCTTTGTAGATAGTGACCCTAGAAAATGGATGTTATTATCATCACCTTTTTACAAAATAGAAAATCCCATCTCCCTTACCCCAATTCAATGAAAAAGATAGAGGAAAACATACTTACATACTGTGCCTGCTTCCAGGGATATGGGAGGAGGGATGCATTGTTTAAGTTGGCCTCCAGCATCCATCTGAGGGTTGACCTTTATGTCCTAGAATCTATGACCAAAAAAATGAGAAGAAAGGCAGAATAGAGCAGCTTTATAGTTATCCAGGGCTTCTTTGACTCTATCTATGGCTATAAATTTGTGCACTGAATAGGAATTCCCCAGACACTTGAGTAATTAAATGGAAACGTGAAAATGCATTTCAAAGTCAAATGTAAAATTATTTTTAAATTATGATTTGAATTTATTTGTCCTATCTTCTACCCATCACCATGAGTTTATCACAGACATGGTTGATATTTTAGGAAGGCCTCTTTCTAATCTGAATATAATCTGAAGAGATTAGACAGAATGTCCTGCTCTATCACTGAGGACTCAAGCACCTGGATCTGAAGCAAATTGCTTAACTTCTTTGTTAATTTCATTATGTCTCAGTTTTTTTAAAGTAAGAAAAATTAAAGTGCTTGCTGGATTGGACTTTAACAAGGTTGAAAACAGATAGGAAATAGTATTTGCTCATAATCAGCGCTCTTCATATCTCTACTTAAGATATGAAAGTTTTTAAAACATGGTTAAAATTTATTCATAGTCCTCCCAGTAGAAAAACGGTGCCTTTTCCTACCTTGTTGAATCTGCATGTGTTTCCCATTACTACAGCCAACGGAATATCGACTGAATACTCTAAGAATTGAGAAGTTGGCTTTCAAGAATTCTTTGTAGTTTCCTTGTTTCTGCTGGATTTCAGAGCCCTAAGCCACCCAATGTAGAAATAGGACTACTCTGAGGCTGCCATGCTGATAATCCAAGTATAGGTGATCCCCACACCCAAGTCCCCACATTCCAACTCCCCCACCCCAGAAACTAGACACATGAGTGATGCTGTCTTGTACCCTGTAAACCACCTCATCGAGCAGTGGAATATCACTACTCATTGATCTCTGTCGATGTCACATGAGATTGAAGAATCACCCAGCCAATCCCTGCCAGAATTCTTGACCCACAAAACCATGAAATACATTCCAGTATGGTAGTAGTTTTAAATTTATGTGGCTATTTCGGTACACCATGTCCAGACCTTGGTAGTCATTCCCATTGAAAACACAGTCTTAACAATGGCAAATGCATTCACAGTGCAGGAACGGAATAAAATGTTTTACTTCCCAGTACCTGAGCTTTCTTGGATGGGTACCTGGCATGCCCCCCTCTATCAGTTCTCTCAACTTGTTTCTTTATTTCCCCTCCACACCTCTGGCTTCTCCATTCCTTCCCAGCTCTATCCTACCAGTGTTCTTCGTGTGTGTGTGTGTGTGTGTGTGTGTGTGTGTGTGTGTGTGTGTGTTTCTACTGTTTCTGCTGTTTCTGACTCCTCTCTAGCTTCATTAAGAGGAGACTAAGTCTTCAGATTCTTCAAAGTAGAGAATGTGTAACACAAAATGAAATCTTGGTCATGTTGATTGTCTGTCATAGTGATACTCTTGAAGAAGGCATTTGTTACGTTTTGGTGTCCATCACATATTCCTTTAGTCTTATCAGAGAACAATACCAAGGACAACTTTCCTACTATACACGCTTAAGTGACTATGCAGTTATTCTCTAACCCTTGGAAAACAGCCAGTGAAAGGACACATGACCTAAATTTGCCCATGTAGGTCTTCTCTGAGGGGAGTACCTGTGATCTGAGACTTTAGCAGAGGCTACCACGATGATGTCCTGGCCAGACCATTTCACCAGTGGTTGCTATGGTTTCTGCATCCAGCTTCTTAGCACTCTATGACACTTCCAGTTCCTGCCCTTGCAAACTTTTCTGCTTGTTCTACAACTCATTAAAGCTAACTGCAACATTTTATATTTCCCTCTCTTCTCACCCCAACTGCAACTTTGAAAAGGTGTCCAAAACCCATCTTCAGTTTCTAAACTTTGCTGGAATTTACTAAAAGCTGTCATATTCACATTAGCAGTTTCCAACAGAGAAAGGGTACAGGTAAAGATCCATCGAAGGAAGGGACTCAAGGGCACAGTACAGAAGCTTTCATTGTTCTCCTCCTATGGAGTTAGGACACATTTCTTTCCCATCATCAACATGTGACCATATGCATAAATTACTGAACTGTCAACCAGGAAAGATTACCTGAGCCTTGGTGTCCAGATGTTTTCCTGGGATTTCATCATGTAAGTATATTGGTTGATTGATTGTCCAGGTAGTTAATCTTACTCTGCAGGTTAACTAGCATCATGTGACCAAGAGCCCCTATCTTTATTCCTGTTACATTGTTAGTGTTTCTGGCGTAGACAGCCTCCACTGTAAGTTATGTGTGTACAGTAGTACAGTAAACTATACTTTAAACTATGTTGTTAGATGAGTGACCATGACCCAAGGTTCCCAGAAGCACAAAGACACTCAATGTTACTTTATAGAAGCAGAAGACAAAGATTGGACCTTCTCTTCGGTCAATGTCGTATTCTTTACTGTACACTGACCCAAGATTCCCAGTATTTATGTGAGCTCTCCTATTATTCCAGTCTTTTATTCTGTTGCAGAGTCATTTTCATTGTTATCAACAAAGAACTATCAGGTGTACCATTTGGATGCCTTGTATGCTAAATAATACTCTCTCCAAGGTGAGGGGGAAGAGCAGAAAAAAAGAGTGAAGGTCAGAAAGCCCAATTCTGTCCTGTCACCATTCAAAGGCTTACCCACTGCACACTTTCCCACAGAATGAGGAAAGTGGTGTCCAGTTTATCCTTGGTTGCTTTATTTCCATCAAGTTCATTCATTTTGTTGTTTTCTGGCACTTCCTGGGAGATAAGTGATAGCAGGTGCTCAAGACCTGAAAAAAATTGTGAGGAAAAAAATCATCTACTAATTTAATTTTCTCTAAGAAATGAATAAACAATGATGCTATACGGTTGCAGCATTAGCACTCATGAGGCCAGCTCCTAGAAAGCCTGGGGTCTAAAAGATTACTATGTGAGAGCTATAGAGCTCTACTCACTGTAGATAGGGTCAGGAATGAATGAAATCTATAAAAATTAAAAGTGTATCTCCAGAAACATCAATCCTTCCTAAACAATCTACATGGATAAAGTTGAAATGAGGCCCATGAGGAAATTGCAAGTAACTGCCAATTTTGCTAATGATAATTAGTTTATTTTAATTGCTAATATATTCCTAATTACTCTAATTTTAAAATGTTTACTTCAGTGTCAGTCACTTCTTTGATTTATGCTCTTTGTGAAAACACTTTGTCATATCAATCAATCCTTCTGAAATTTAGCAGCAGCTGCTGCATATGATCTCACCTTCATTGTCAGGCAGCTCTGCAGGCACTGTTTGTCCCAAAGGAGAAGTCTTGCCCATGAATTTTTCAGAAAACAAAGCTGTCCATTCCAGGTTAGAAAGAAGTTATGTTTTCAAGGTTAGCATGTGGAGGATGACGTCATCTAATTCAAGCATTTTTTTGTTTTATCTTTTATTTTTATTATAATCTGCATTTTAAAAAATTGACACATAACATTTATACATACAAGGTATAGTACAATAATTTAATTCTTGTATAAAATACATAACAAGCAGCCATGAATATATACCTGGATGATATACTATGCATGTGTGTGTGTGTATTCAAATTTTCAAGGGTGTGAGATAGTTGTAGTGTAAAGTTTCCTAATGTGGCTGGGTATGAGGATCCCATCAGTCTATTACCTAAGTTTTTTTCTTCCAGGAAACAGTATTAAGACAAAGGGGCTGGGGGTAGAGACCAAGAATGAAAAGGAAGTTTTAGGATCAAGGGAGGAAGATTTACAAATAATAAACAAGTATGTATTATGTAAGATATCGTGTAATGATTTCAGCTATTAAAGAAACTTGGGGTGACAGAATAAACATGTAGGAGCATACTTTTGGGTTGTGAGTGTAGGTCATTGGTTATCATCTCAGAAGAGGAAGCCTTTGGGTTAGGAACAGAGAGTAATAAGTAGACAGTCATGATAAGAGAGGGAAAGAAGACTGGGAAAGCTCTTAGAGTAGAGGACGCCTGGACTGCTAATGGCAGAGGTAAGGAGGCTGCCATGAAGGGGCAGGTGAGCAAGGAGGTGTGTAAGGAGACTCGGTTATCCCACGTGTGAGGGGGGAGTTCACATGGTTTGGAGGTGATTTGGGAGTTAGGGTGAGAGAAGTTGGAGCAGTGAGAGCAGCAGAAGGTTTTGGAGAGGATTGCAAGGTGAGCTGGAGCCTGCCAGATGAGGGGAAGGACACTGGTGATGGGCAGAAGTGGACATGCTCAGGAAAGTTTGGGAAGAAGAGATCCGGGAACATATTGATAAGGGAAAGAGAGGGATCTGTGATGTTATTCCCTTTCTGGTTATCTAGATAGCTGGTTCTTTATAGGGACTGTTTAAAATTCAATGTAGAAAACATCTCTTCACTTTGCTTGCTCAGTGTCCATTCTATCTTCCCTGGAAACAGCTCCCTGAATTTTTACTGAAGAGTTTCTCATGTTTTAGAATAGTGGCCCAACCTACAGGCTATAATATAACACCCAAGATCTGCCCAGTCAGAACTTTGTCCTCCTCCAGCCCAAGCATTTGGTTCATGGATAAGCATCTAACCCATGTTGGTCCAACAAATCAAACTAAGACAATCACATAACATTATTACCCTGAGACTATTCTAGAATTCCTTGAGACACTTTTATTTCTTCAGAGGTTGCTGGAAGCTCTCTGGTCACTGCAATGGAGAAGATCATGTAAGAATGAAGCTAATATATGGAAAAGAAGAACAGAGGTGATGAGCAGCCCATTGGGACATGGAATGCACATCTGGACCACATTGTACAGGAAGGTCAGTGTTGAAGGTGGAACTTGCACACATATAAAATATTAATTTTTCTATTCTTAAGTCAGTTAGAATTAGATGTCACTTATTGCAACTGAGAGAATCCATGAATATGTTTTAAATTCCTTATATTAAAATATTGCACAAAGATTGTAGCTATGTAATCTAAAATATGCAATGAAACTGAGAGTGCTTTTGCCAATTTCCTTAGAATTTCATTTCAAGATAATTTAAAATGAGGTAGCTTATTTCTGCTATATTTTGAAACTGGTTCAAAAACTGTTCCTCATGTTTAACTGTATAAGCTCTCAAGAGGTGTTTATCCTCCAGTATTGTGGGTAGAAGAGAAGCAGCATACACAGTCCAAGACAAAAGGTTATTCCTTTGTGGTTCCTACAGCTCTATCTGATAAGCCATGAGACCTGGGTAAAGTCTTTGAACAGCTTTTTACCTCTTCAGTAAAGTAAGATGATGGTGGTGATGAAACCTATCACAACAGCTACAATGTTAGCATACTTTAAAAGCCATGAACCACTCACAAAAGACAGTTGCTCTGATTTGCACTTGAAATGCAAAGACCTGAGGTTTCCAATAGAGGTTTGGTGCCCAGTCATAACTGTGATGATTGATCCTGATGTCAACTTGAACAGATTGACAGATGCTGAGGAGAGTAATAAAGCACACTTCAGAAGGTGTCTAGGTAGATCATGGGGGCATAGTGCTGAGGAGTATTTCCGGTCTCCAGTCCTTTCCTCTCTGGTGTTCTTCCCCTGCTTTCTGTTTCCTGGCTACACTGAGTTAAGCACTTTCCTCTACCACACCTTTCTGCCATGATGGTGCTAATCATGGACTGAAAACCCAGAAACCATGAGTCAAAATAAAACTCTATTTCCTTTAAAATTGTGCGTATAAAATATTTTTCCGGCAATAGAATGGTGACTAACACAAGAATCATCCAGAGTTTTTGTGTTTGCTGACTTGAAGTACTTTGAGATGTATATCTATTGTACTACATCAACAGTACAAAGATATACAAGAAAAAAGTTGTAATGGTATCCCAGAAATTAATGCCATGCCCTAAAAATAAATTCTATTAACAGTTTTTATATATGTAACAGTTAATATATTATTTTAGTTATATATAATTATTGATATTAATAATATATCAAATTATATATATAATTTTATATTCCTTCTTACATATCCATCTTTCTTTTCCTTTAATAAAAATTGGAATATATCATATATTCTGAAATGTGTTTTTTAAAGCTTATCGTACGTCATGACCATCCTCCATGACAACAGTGATTTTATTAATATTTTATAAAATTGCTTACTGTGCATTAGTCATCTACGTTAATGGGGCATTTTTAAATTAAATTCTAATGTTTAGATATTTAGAAGGTCTAGTTTTTAAGTTTAAGATGTTCAGAAAAGATGTAAGTGTAGAGCCAAATTTTCTTATGTTTTTATATTCATTTTGATCAGTTGTTAATACCTTATAGTAGTACAGTATATTATTAGAACTGGAGAACCCACTTTGGCACACTATTTTAAAGTTCATATTTTATTTAGATTTCCTTAGCTTTCACCTACTGTCCTTTCTGTGTTCTAAGATCCCATTCGGGACACCATGTGACTTTTAGTCATGTCTCCTTGACTGTGATGATTTCTCTGCTCTAGTTTTTGATGACTTCAACAGTTCTGAGAACCACTAGTCAGGTATTTTGTGTAACACCCTTTGTTGCACCTGTTAGGTTTCTTCTCACGATTAAAACGGGATGATGATAGTGTTTTATGGGGGAAGGCTTCAGAGGTAAGATGCCATTTTATCCTATCAGGAGCACACTTTCGGTTTGCCATGGTACCATTTGTTGATTCTTGGTGCTCTTTCTTGTGCCATTCTATTTCTATTCAGAAAGTCCTTGCCTGCACTTTTGTCTCCAAGCCTTTTGTCTTACAATAGATTGTTTCTGTTTTGACATTTAGATCTTTGATCCATTTTGATTTTAATTTATCACATTGTGAGAGACGTAGGTCTGTTAAATCTTCTGCATGGGGATAGCCAATTTTCCCAGGAATATTTTTAAAGAAGCTGCCTTTCTTCTAGTGTATATTTTTGACCCTATGTCAAAGATCAAATAACCAAATGTCCCTGGGGCTTTTCTGCGTCTTCTATTCTGTTCCATTGCTCTATAGGCCTGTTTTATGCCAGTACTATGCTGTTTTCATCACTGTGGCTTTGTAGTATAACTTAAAGTCTGGAATTGTGATGTGTAAGATTCTGTACAGAGAAGGAAATAACTGAGTAAAATGACAACCTGCATACTAGAAAACCCTGTGTTTAGCTATTTCTAGAACTAATACTTAATAACTAGAACATACAAAGAACTTTAAAAATCAGACACCTCCAATAAAAAACCTTAATCAATAAATGGGCAACTAAAATGAATAGAAACTTCTCTATACATGACAAATAAATGAAAAAAATGTTCAGCATCACCGGCCATTGAAAAAATGCAAATTAAAATAATACTGAGATTCCATCTGACTCCAAGAAGAATGGCTATCACCAAGAAGACAAACAATAAATGTTAAAGAGGTGGCAGAGAAAAATGAACCCTTCTACATTGTTGATGGGAACATAAACTAGGACAACCACTGTGAACATCAGTGTGGAGATTCCTCAAAAAAACAAACAAAAAAACCGGAAACTAAAAATAGAAACTAAAAGAAATAAAAATAGCTATTTTACTTCTTATCTTCCCAAAACAGCTTAAAACATCTTATTACAGTGATACATATCCATAGCAGAATAATTAATAATAGTTAAATAGTGGAAGCAATCTGTTTATTCAATACCAGATGAATGGCTTAAAAAATGTGGTATTTAGACACAATGAGAGAAATATTCTTCCATAAAGAAGTATAAACTTGGGTCTTTTGTAGGAAAATGGATGCACCTTGGAACACATATTAAGTGAATAAATCAGACATCCATACTTAAATATTACATTATTTCTCTTATTGAGAAATCTAAAATACAAAGATCAAAATAATAGATAATAGGATACAAGGAGATAGTTCTTTTCCAAAAGGGAAGGAGACCAAAAGATAAAGGGGAAGAGAAAAGAGAATAAGGGACAACAGAAAATTTAGATGTGTTAAATGCATGTACCAACTCCCTCTAAGGAATGAGATCAATATATACTAAAAATGTGCTAATAAAAATTACAAATTGAAAAAGGAAAAACAAAGAGTATATTTTCTCCAAATAATGTATCAATATTGATGTTAGCCTTGACCACCTGACTGAAGGAGTACTTACCAATTTCTGCCTATAAAGTTACTCTTTCCATCACCCTTTTGTCCTTCTGGGTTTTTGGGGAGCTAGGCATTATGCTCATCTCATGACTGTTGAGTAGGGAGCTCTGTCCACCCATAGTGGAAAGTGTTTAAATGGATCAGTCTAACTGTTGTGCTGAGACTATCCCATCCTCCTCTGTTCATGTCGGACTCAATTGCTTACTATCTATATCAGCTTTGCTCATATAGCACCCTGAAGTCCTTAGCTAGGTACTCAGAGATCATCACTGGAATGAGAAAATTATGTACATGTGTATCGGTTGTAGTGTGTCTGTTAATAAGTTAACTGATAAAAAATAAATCTGTTGTTGTGGATATTTAATTCTCTTGCAGTATTTGCATTATTGTTTATTTTGCTGCTCAAAGTAGTTGAGGTTTAGCCATTGGAAACTCACTGGTTCTTATGTCATCTTGACACAGATCTATCACTGTATTCTTTTTCTGTTTTTGGGGCACTTTCTTAATTTGTGGCACTACAAAGTGATCCAAACTCATCATGTGCGTTTCATGTCCCCAGCGCTTGAATCAGTCATTCTCCAATAGCCTCATGCCTTTCATTGGAGAACGATATTAGAAACTAAGCTGAGTTTGAGAAGGTTTTGTGACTGGAAAGACAGCGAGTGGTTCTAGATAGAACTATAGAGCAGAATTACCAAAAGATGTAGCATCTTTCAGTATAGCAAGATACTCAGAGTTCATCTTTGGAAAGAGATAACAGTGTTTAGGTGTGATACTCAGATTTTCACCACTATGACCCAAGCATCCAACAAAGGAGGTATAAACAAGAACTATGGAGAATGCTGAAATTTTTAAAATGTACTACAGTAAACATACATGGTCATTAATTTCCCCTCCAAATACTTGCTCCTTGCTTTGAGCACACATGTTCCATTATTCTCACCATTTCCTAAAAGAATGTGAAAAGTACTCTCTCAATATTGTGTGTAGCTGTGCTGGTACAGCGGCCTTGATGTTCTCAATCCATATGAAACATTTGCTCTTCACTGCCATTTTGAGGAAAAAGGAGAAGATTCACAGCAACAGGTCCAGAGGATCAGGTGGATGAAGACATACTGTAATGTTTTTACAAGTCTGCTCTTGCACCGAATGGCAGCATTAATAGCCAGAAAGGCGAGATAACTATTCGAATCGAGCAAGAGTATTTTTGAGGGAGATTCTTGGCGATGCATCTTTCACTGTAACAATTTTTTAAATTTAAACACTCACTATATTTGTTTATTTTGGCTCATGGTTTCAGAGGTTTTAGTCTATGGTGTGCTGGTTTCAAGGTAGAAAGGTCATGGCAGAAGAGTTACTCATATCATGACATTCAGAAACAGAAGGAAAGAACCAGAGAGAAATGAGACAAAATACACTTTTAAAGCCACACCCTAGGTGACTGATCTGCTCCACTAAATTAGATTCTGTCTCCTAATCAGGTCATCCAACTAAGGAATCCAGCAATGGATTAATCCACTTGATGAAGTTAGCAACCTCACATTTCATGCCCCTCTTTGGGCATCTGACTCTAATCAAGTTGGCAATCAAGATTCGCTGTCAAAAGGGTGAAGTAGAAACTGATGTAGTGTGATTTACTTTTAGCAACTGCTCTGATCTCTATAAAAAAGTAAATAGTGGAGAGCTGGATGAGAGTTGAGAACAGATAGAAGACAAGTTTAAAGGCTGATGGTGTCTTAGAGAAGATAGTGGCAGTAGAAATTGAGAAGAGGTGACTGCTGTAGACATTGTATGTGGTACGAATCGAAAGGGCTTGCTGGTCATTTGTGGGAGGGGTGAGCTAAAGACAGAACTCAAGGAAATCCCATCAAGTATAGGAATAAAGCAATTTTTTGATAGACTTTTTGTTACAGATATGCCCTGTCCTCCTAAGGACCTTTAACATTGAGTTCTTCCTCTCTACTCATCTCATCAATGAAAGAGGACATTGGATGAGTTCAATTTGGAGTGCCAATCACCTGTTGAGTTTCTGATCTCATGAGTTAGCAGAATGGAAGTTTAATAATAGATTTTGATTCTGGAGTAAGAGGCCAGCAGTCAAGATGGATGTACACCACGCAAGCAGCATTTCTGACATCCTGGTGTTGACATATCATAGTTGTTAGACAGCCAAAGGCTGCTCTGCCCACAGCCTCCTGGAGCCCCCAAATCCTGGCACCACATCGCTGCCCTGGGCAGGCCTTCTGTCTGTCCTAGGCCCTAGCCAGCCATGTCCCAATGTCCATTCACAAACTTCCACCTTGCCAGGGTCCAGCTTCTAATTTTTCCTTCCTTCTTATTCCGCTGGAGGAAAGAAGTATCCATTTTTAAAAAAATGTATATTTGGAGAAGCTGGGATGGTTCTATTACATGAATGTATCTTTGGTTTTAGTTTGTTTTGTTTTTTTGGTACTGGGGATTGAATCCAGGACTTTTGCATTGAACTATATCTGCATCCTTTTTAAATTAATGAATGAATTAATTAATTTTTATTTTCAGAGAAGTTCTCACTGAGATTGGGCTTGAACTTGCAATCCTCCTGCCACAGCACCCTAGAACATGAGTTTATTATAGCGCTAAACAAGGTAGCTAAGCACTGCCCACCTCTTCTCATCTAAAAATACATAAACCTGCAAGCAACATTTTCTACAACAGCCTCAAACCAAACCCTAGAACAGAACCACATCTAGCCCTGGGACTGTAAGCCTGTTAAGCTGGTGAGCGAGGCAACTGGGGATGAAGAAAAGGCAGGGTGGCTACAGCTGTGACCTGGAGCAGATTTTCTCTTGTAGCTTCAGAATAAGAACATGAATGGAAGGAACAGAGCAAGAGGCATGAGGACAGAAAGAAAGCAAGTTAGGAAAAGTGAAAAACAAGTCAGAGAGACTCAGAAGGAGAGCACGCAGAGAGAAATCTAAAGAAGGGAAAACAGAAGAAAGCACTGCGTTACTAAAGCTCCATTACTAAACTTAAAGAAAGCACTGGTTGTGGTTCTATTTCCTCAAGCCAGATTCATTATGTGGTGAAGCTGTGTAAAAAGGAGTTATAGTGTCGCCTTCTGCCAGAATTGTGGTTTTATCAGGAAAACGCAAATAATGGAAAGAGATGCAAGAAAGTGATTATGTGATAGCTATGGAGCCTAAGCTAAAGATGTGACAGGAGACGAGTGAAAGGTTGTCCAGGTTAATGAAATTTGATGCCAATAATGTAGGAAAGTGGAAAGGGAATAAGCTGTAAAAGAGTAAAAGATTCACAGTTCATGTTATGGGAGAAGTCCGATTACAGGTAATGACAAGTCCGTGACTGTGAATAGACACAACTGATTTAGGATAGAAGGCAAGATTTTAAGCAAGATAAGCACACAAAAATATATTTGAAATCAATGGCCAATCAGAAAATGCAACATAAAACCAAATGATATCTTACTTCATGCCCTAAAGGAGTAATGTGACAGAAATTACTAAATGCTGAAGAGGATGTGGACAAACCATAACTCACTCTGCCAGTGAGAATATAAAAAAGGCATCTATTTGAAAAGCAGTTTAGTATTTCCTTTAAAAGTTAAGTACAAATTTACATCACCTGGCCACTCTATTCCTAGGTGTGTACTCACATAGAGAAGTATATTCCCACAAAATCTAATATGTAAATTCCATAGCAGCATTTTTGATATTAAACACAGTGAAAGCAACCTAAATGTTTATAAATCTTCATGGGTTAACACACACAATACATACACACAAAGTGGGATCAGACTATATGGTAAATATTGAAGTTGTTAAGATATTTATTAAAATGGAACACACATTACCATTATGTTTCTGCCAAACACTCCCCCACACCGCAGATATGCTTACCCCGCCATTCACCAGGCAGAGCAGTTCTGGAAATCCTCTTTTATGAACATTGCACGTTATGCTATCATAACTGCCTTGATGTCCTGGGTCAATTCAAAACCTTTAGATTTTGTGATCATTTTGATTTTGAGGAAGATCCAGTAGTTGTGTGGTGCCAGGTCCAATGAATAAGGTGGACAACGACCTGCCTTAATGCTCTCACAGGCCTGCCTCCTGGGGGATGGCACTTGGTGTTGGCACCCACTCATTTTTGCTCACTCATGGAAGAGGATGTGCAGAGCTGCTTCAGCAAGTAGCAAGAGTGACAGCATCAGTGTAATGCACACAAGAGGGAGTAGTCTGAGGAGGATTAATGTGTTTCTAACTATAATAATTTTAAGTAATAATTTTTATTTGAACATACAGTGTATAATACATTACTATTCTTCCACAGAAGGATTGAAGTAGCAATTCATACTACAAGAGGGTAAACCTTGCAAACACTATGCTAAATAAAAGAAGCCAGACACAGAGACCACATACTGTATGATTTCATTTATATGAAATTCCACAATGGGCAAATCTTTAGATACAGAAGACAGATTAGTGATTGCTTTGGACTGAGTGGCGGAAATTAGAAGTGACCTCAAATAGTGGGAGGACATTTGTATGATGATAAAAATATCCTGAAATTAGACTGCAGGGATAATTTCATAAATCTCAAAGTCATCAAATTATACACTTGACACAAAAATGTTTTATAAATTGTAGCCTAATAGAGCTGCTTTTATAAAAACTATAAGAAAGGAAGAGAAAAGAAAGAGATAAACCAGAACACTGGAAGAAAACATCTGCATGGATATCAAGATCCCTAAGAAGAAGGGCAAGAGTCAAACTAGAGAGTGTGACAGAGAAGAAGGTGCTGAGGTCTCCAAGGGCTGAGAGGCTGGCAGTTGGGTGCACCAAGAAGTAGAAACAGATGGCACAGAGTGGTGTCCTGGGCTCCACAGGGGAATTCACAGGGAGGATGGGGCAACTGTCCACTAATAACAAGGAGAAACAAGAATGATGCCATTCCTGTTTCCAACTCCAGTTACACAGTGATACAAGGAGAACACTGAATGCTTGTACTTACTTTTTTATATAAATGATCATCTCACCCACCCAGGGTGGTAGGCAAGGAAGTAAGGCAGGAAACCTCTTAGATCTAGAGGCAAACTTGAGACCTTGGTCTTGACTCCTCCATTGGCTAGCAATTGACTTCAGGCAAATTATTTACCCTCCTGGACTCCTAACGATAAAATGAGAGTAATGATTTCCTTCAGCCACACTGCACTGCACAATGCAGGGAGGTTCTGGGGTGAAACTTAGAGTGACCACACCCTCATGGTTTATGGTAGACCATGGGGAGGTATTACCCTCTGATAACCTTCTTACTTGCCCATGAGAAATCTGAACTTCAGAGAGGTTAGACTGACTAAAGATTGCCACCAAGCACTTAAAGAGAAAACAGATCTGAGTCCTTTCACCAGTCATACTGCCTCTCTCCTGCAAATTCACGCTTCATGAGCAATTGTCTTCTAGGATTTCTATGCTGGCTCTGAGATAGAAACAATAGAAAATATTCACCTTCTTTCAGTATTAGAAAACTATCACTAAAGACATGTTAGAATGAGTCTGGTATAAAGAGGGATCTTAGAAAATCTAGATACAGTCAGTATTTCTTCCACGCCCTACAAATTGGCCTCTACCTCACCCACAGTCTACCAACTGAGGCTCTTATTCTGTACCAGACACAATGCATTCCTTGCAAGTTCTCCATCACTCAGTGTCCATAGAATGGAATATTCAGCCTTGAAAAGGAACAGTGTCAACATAAGAATGAGAGAATGTCAAGGAAGCTGAAAAACATTACGTTAAGTGAAACAAAACTTGACACAAAAGGTCACATATTACGTGACTTCAACTATATAATACGCAGAGAAATCCATAGAGACAAAAAGCAAAATAGCGGTTGCTAGGAGCCAGAGAAGGCAGAAATGGAGATTGACTTCCTAATGAGAATAAGGTTTTCTTTTGGGGTGCAGAAAAATATTTGGAATCTGATAGAGGTTGTATGTGAACACTATGACTATACTAAATGCCACAAAGTTGTATACTTTTAAGTGGTTAATTTTATATTATGTAAATTTCAGTTCAATTTTTTTAAAGAAAAAGTGTCTTAGACATACTTTTCCTTTTTAATTTTTTTTATTTTAAAGAGGATAAAAAAGAATAAAACTCATCAAAACAAACCAATGTACAAGATAAAAGACTTCAAAACATTACAAAATCAACAATAGTTACCATAATGTCTGTTGATGTCTTCAAAATAGCTGCAGATAACTTTGGACACAGTAAAAATCAAACAGAACAGAACCCAATAGAAACAATAAAAACAAGACAATGAATGCAATAAAGGACTTCAAAACAAGCCTATAGTAAATCCAAAATTGCTACCATAATATTTCTTCCTGTCTTTGAAATAGCTGCTCCTGCCATCAAGTTTGACATAATCAAACAAAAGAAAAGAGAATGAAACCCAACTCAACAAAACAATGGGAATGATATAGGACTTTCAAAACAAGACCACAGGAAATCAACAATGGCTGCAATCCTCAGAAGGAGATCCCCCCTAGATGTCATACTATGTACCACTATCCTCTGAACAGATCCTGTGATCAGACCACTGGCCCTAGAGCTGCAATGTTAGTGAAACAAAGCACCACAGGTATCCAATTGCATTTCACCTCCATAGCGATCATCACAGCCTGTGTTTCTCTGGATAAGCTGGTCTCTTACAGTGGGAGATAGAGGAGGGTGGGGGTCTAGGAAGTGGGTGGCATGGATGGATGGTACTTCTTGTTTGCCATCCCACATGCCAGAAGGGGCTGCGGTCTGTCTGTTCCAGTATGATGCTGGTTCCCAGATTGGGCTTTCTTCTTCATGTGGCTTTGTTTTCTCTACCTCTACCACAAATGACTGACTAGCTGGGAGAGGCTGGGGTCTGTCTATTCCAGTCTGGTGGTGGCCCACACATTATTTTTACTTTTTTTTATAACAGGAAAAATGAATGTATTCTAAGTTAAATTAAAAGGAGCAACCTACTGGAGAGACAGGAAGTTCTTCAGGAGCTCCAAGAAAGATCCAGGCAATGACATTTGAGGGGCAGGGGCCAGGGAGAGAGTACAGCCAGCACTCCCCAGCTCATTCTTGGACCTCTGGAAGAAAGAGAATGTGATTGCCTAAACTTAGGTCTCAAGAGGTCAGCATCCCCACTAAAACACATGGAGTGAGGGAACGGTTATTGTCCAAAGAAAGAGGTGTTACAATTCCGGAAGAAGGAATATTGGGTGTCAGTCTATGTATGTAGAATATTGGGTCTGGTTTGTGATAGAAAACCAGTGGGGGGATAAGAAGACAAGAAGTATGAAATATAAATAACCTTTATTTTGAGAATGTGGGGAGAGACACTCCCGATCCCCAGGGGTGCGGCATCTCTCCCGGGGTCACCGTGAAACATGTGGAGTGGGGATGTATACATATAGCTTAGGTTGGGGGTGGTGCCTGAGGGGCATTGGGGTTGCACAGGTATCTCATTGGCACTAGTTGGGTGCCAGGGACAAATTCCTAGGGGTGGGGAAGATGGAGCTCCTTGGTTCCACCTGAGGCTTTACCAGCTACAGTGTTCTATCTGCACCAAAACTTTTTCAGTTTGATCAGCAGAAATTTATTGGCTACAGTTCTAATGGCTAGGAGACTAAGATAGAGAGGATATATCTGTAAGCGGCTTCTTGTTACATCCTCTCTGGAGAAAGAATGAAAGACAGACAGATAGACAGACAGACAGACAGACAGACAGACAGAGAAATTTCCCTTTTATGGTGGCACTAACCCCATTGATGGGAATGAATCCTCTACAACCTAATGACTTCTTCAAGGCCTCCTCTTAATACTGTTATAATCGCAGTTAAATTTCAATGTGAGCTTGAGAGGAGATAAGCATTGTGGTCAGAGCACTGGAAGAAGAGCAAGTGTCTACTGTAAACACCATTCAGATCACACAACATCTCAATCGCATCTGTCTGGTCACCATTTACCGATCACCTCCCCAGCTGACAGCAGCTGGGCATTAGGCACCAAACGATAACCACCATGAACTGATCCCTGCCCTCCTGGAGCTGGCAGTCATGGGGAGGATTGTGGGCTTACGCCTGTGGGCTGAGTGCTGACGGAAGTAGAGGGGATGTCTGGAAAGCTTGTCTGTCTGTCTCTTCATTACCCATAGTGAGGTGGAAATGGACCACTCATTACTCCATCGTCACCACTTATTTGTGTACCTTGCTCATTGGACTGTGAGTCTCTGAGCTCCATGGACCACAGAACTAACTCAGAGAATGGAAGTTGAAAGAAAAAAGGAAAGGAAAGATAGAGGGAAGGAAAAAGGATGGGAGAAAGATTCTCTGATACAGGAACGCACTCGATTTTAGTTCATGTCCTGCTTCCCTTCAGATAAAGAATCTCGAAAGTTGAATTTCACTGCATGACTGACTTGCTCCCATTTAAAGGCAGGCGTGGAATGACACTAACATGTGACAATATGGCAGCTGATGGCTCTACCCTTACCGGGGGGTTGGGTCTGTCATCTGGTGCCACTTTCTCCTTCCAAAAGCGACATGGTCACAAGACGACCCAAGCTGGTAACCGATTCTCTGTCCAAAGTCTCTTTAGCTGGCTTGATTTGTAGCAGATGAACCTTGCAACCAAAGAAGCTTTCTAGAATAAAGACCAAAATGTTGGCCATATCCCCTAATTGACAATGGAGAATTCATTCTTTTTATGATTTAGATTTTCTTTTATATTTCAGTAATATAAGTCACTTTCAAAACAAAGAAAATCATCTTAAAGAAGAGATTTTTAAATGCTCACCTTTGTCCTGCAACTGCATAAGTTTGCATTTTCTTATTTGGTCTTCTTTATGACAGAGGCTGATATTATTTGACGCTAGCATGTCACACAGGCCATGAACACGAAATCAAGCCTGGCTTATAAATGGAGAATGTGATGCCCAAAGGAGAAGAGTGATAGGTCAGAATCGCACAGCTGTAGATGGCCAGGTAGCCAGAAGTCCATGTGTGTGTCTGTGCCTAAGTCCACACCAGGCTTTAGAATCCATGCTTTTGAGTTGATATGCATTTATTTCCTTGTTTGTTTGTTTGTTGAGATAAGGTATCACTATGTAGTCCAGACTTGCTTTCGTTTCTGGAGAATCTCCTGCCTCAGCCTCCTGAGTGCTGGAATTACAGACATTTGCATCATACCTGGGATACCATTTATGTTTTGTTAAATATTGGAAGAAGTGTATTTAGCTAAGTAAACACAACACTAACCAAGCCTCACCTTATCATTAGTCTCTTCTTTCTACCACTCACCTACTGGCTGAAAACTCACCATGATCCCTAAAGGCAGAAATATTACTGCTACTGGTGTAATTATTAACAATAACAACAATGGCAGCTTCAGCTTTTGGGAGAATCTTGTTATATACCTAGCACTGTGGCATCTTTAAATTCTCATGCAACCAGGTAACATTTTTATCCATTTTAAAATTTGGTGAGAAGGGATCAGAAAGACGAAATCCCTTGTCAAAGGCACAGCAGCAAGAGAAAGGATGACAGCCAAGCCCCGGGGCCTTGAGACTCCAGAGACAGAGCACTGAGCAGCAGTTGCTGCAGTGTCCAGAGAATGTGACTCAGCAGCAACAGAAACTAAGAAAACAGGGAAGGTGGACAGCTCTGGAAGGAAGTTCTTGATTGTTCTTTTTTTGCAGAAAAAAAAGAAAAAGAAAACTGACTTGTGGGCCCTGAGTTTCACTACCCCTGCACCCCGCAGTGGATCACTTATAATCTGACCTGAGCTTTACACACACCAAGAGAGCTGCTGAGATTTGGATTGGGGGAGAAGACTGAGGTGCCCTCTCTTTCCACAGTGCAAAGGCAAAATTATTGTTCGCATTAAAAGCCCTATTCCTGATACATCAGTCTTCGTCTCCTGGCATTTTATTCTCCTTGTTTTTGTTTCCTTTGAGGCTACAAAAGGATTAAAAATTTTTGAGGGGTGATTGCCAGGTTTTAGCATCCACCTGCCCCCCTCCCCAGGTACCCTGTCTGTTTCTCTGGCAGGTGTAGCTTGCAGCTGTAGCAGATTTTACCCAGCATGGGCCAGATGGAGGGGATACAGCCAGCACAGTGGGAGAGATTTTTAAAAAGTACATGATTAGACCTTCAGCAAGGCCTGGTAGGAAACTGTGGCAGTGAGATGAGGTATGCCAAGTTGGCAGGAGTCTGTGCATATTGCTCTGTGTGAGCAGTAGTGGGATTCCTTTGGCATCCCCTGCAGCAGGCAGATCCTTCTGCAGCTAAGTTGTTTCAACGTAGCTACAGCAGCTATCTGCTTGGAGAACATTTGCACAGGTCCTTTGTCATCTATGGTGAAAAGCCTGGCTCCAAAGTTTGCACTGCATGTTGTAGGGCAAGAAAGACCTCCTCTATGAGATTTGCCTTCATTACCTTTAAGACGGGGTTAGCATGCCTGTTGTCTTAGGGAGAGTAAAGCAGGAGGATCCCCTGTGTAAACACAGCCTGGGCAGCTTGGTAACCTAGCAAGACTGTTTTGAAATAAATAAATAAATAAATAAATAAATAAATAAATAAATAAAGCTATAGATGTAGCTCTTGGGTAGGTTCTGGGTTTGAACCCAGCACTGCAAAAAAGGAGGAGGGGTGGAGGATATCGCAGAGCTGCTAAAGCTCACCAAGACCCAAGTGCTTCTCTGCTTGGCTCCACTTGCTTTGGTGAGGTCATGTGACTCACCCTATAAGTAAAAGGAAGTGCACCTTTCCCAAGTCTGAGGCAATTAAGAGAAGGTTTATGAGACAGGCTAGGAGACATGCATGGCGAAAGGCAGAGCTACAAGTTGAATGAGGGCTGCTGGTCTGGAAGGACGCGTGGAGTTGCCTGCTGCCATGGCCAATGCAGGAGAGCAGCTAGGATGACAGAGGATGGAGTGTGCAGCTGGCCCGCAGCAGGTGCACCATTAAAGGGCCACTCCTTCTGCTGCGAGTCACTGCAGCTACCTGAGCATCAGCAAGGAGGGGACTGAAGAGGAGCAAACATCTACACCATGAGAGGGCTTACTCTTACCCTGCATCTCATTCGTGCCAACTGTCCAAGGAGCTCGGCTGCAGAACCTTGAGACACAGAAGAAACGGAAAGTTCGGAGTTGTTCCTGGCTGTTTTTCTTTGGTCTTTTGCCTCCTGGAAAATTTCCATCTGGGTTAGCATTTGTGGCAAAAAAAGCTCTTTCTTGTGTTTGGTCTTGAAGGCAACCCCTACCTTGCCTGCATCCTTCAGCAGTCAGGACAGCAAGGGTGCTATGTCAAGCAGACCTGGAAACATCAGGCTCCTATATATCATCTTGAGGAACTCTTAGGAAAATGATCACACTTCTCTAAAGTTATCTATTAAATGTGGAGTGTGGAGGGCTGGACATGCAGCTCAGTGGGAAGGCACTTGTCTGGCATATACAGTACTCTGGATAACACTAAAAATGCATAGAATGACAATTTCATACCTGCTGTATTAGAAAATCCAGGGAAACAGCACAGAATAAGAAAGTGTGTCATTTAATTCATTGGTTACAATGTACCTTATAAATACATATTATATATAGAATACTATGTTATATATCTCATTAGTTATTAGTTGTAAGATTATATTCTCTATATTATACAGCTATATTATATTGTATATCCTATTGATTCTGTTCTCTGGAAAACTGTTTTGTATATAACACACTGAATGTGAATGAGGGGGAGAAAGAGAGAGAGAAAGAAATTATAAGAATATGAGTCCAAATTCTTTAGGCAAAATGGCAACCTAAAGATTCAAGTAACTGTGATGTAACAGTCTTGAGTACACAGGTTGGGAACTCAAGCAATGTCTACGTAAAAGCAGAAATGCCTCTTTTTTGGGGTAAATCTTGTTCTTTGCTCGTAAAGGCTTCAATGGACTGGATGAGGTCTGCCAACACTCTACTTTGAGTTGACGATTGTCAATGTTAATCACCCTTACAAAATTCCTTCTCAGAAACATCTGGACTAGCATTTTCCTAAACAACTGGGCACCAAAGCCTCTCTAAGAAAGTGCATGACATTAACTATCACACCCGCCTGAGGGTTGTCAGGACTTTTAGTAGGTCCCCAGCAGCTGTGCTTCCTGCCGCCGTTTTCTCCTTACCATCTGCTTGTTTCTTGCCTTTTCTTTTCCTTTCTCCTGTTCCCAAGGCCAAGTTTCCTCTGCTCTCCAGAGTTCCTCTCAACCACAGCTCCTATCAAACCAGGGAAAGAATTCATATAAATTACTAAAATTCTCTCTTGTAAGTATTTTAATGCACTTATTTGTCTATGTATTTATCTTTTAAGAATGTTTGATACTTTAAATTACATCTTTAATCCTTATGTGTACTGACAATTTCCCTTAAGAGAAGGATAATTTCTTCTTTATCAAAAACAAACCTGATTTTAAGAAAACACAAGATAATTATCAGTAATTGCAATACCAAGTAAATTTCTATACAGCTGAATGAGCTAGAACAATTATAAACTGTAATTTTTTTTTTTTTTTTTTTTGTACAAGGGATTGAACTCGCAACCTCACGCTTGCCAGGCAGGTGCATATGCCACTGAACTAAATCCTTGGTCCTAAATTGTAATTTCTAATGTGGCAAAGTAATATCTCTAGTAAAAGACTTCAGAAAACTTGCATAAGTCAAAAGAATGGTGCCCTATTCAGCAAAATTAAAGCTCTACCAGTATTCGTTACAAATTTGAACTAGTAGTTATTACGGCTTGTTTGTTTGTGGACCCTTCCAAATTCATACATTGAATCCATAGTCCCGGTGTGATGGTATTAGGAGGTAGAGTCTTAGGACAATGATCAAGTCATGAGGGTCGACTTCCCAGGAATGGTCCACTGGGGAAACATCAGCTCTCTCCACATGTGAGGACACAAGGAGAAGGTAGCCTGCACACTAGGAAAAGAGCCCCTACCAAACCCTAAATCAGTGGGAGCCCTGAACTTAGGCTTCCCGGGCTTCAGAACTTTGACACATAAACATTCACTATTAAGCCACCCAGTCTCTGCTGTTTTGTTATAGCAGCCAGGACCAACAGACCTCTACATTTTGTTTGGCTACATTGTGTTTATTCTTTTCACTGTATACAATGCCTTGTGTCCTGCTAAACAGCAAATTCTTGGAAGGCAGGCATTGAATCTTAAAGCATTTAGCTTCAGGCTTAGTTTTTTCAGGAAATAGGAGCCCCGAATAAATGCTGTCTGGTTGAATATTAAAAGTTGAGTTTCATTGTATGCATAGTTTCACCCTTTAATTTACTTTCCCAATCCTTTTGATATCTTGATGAGACACAATATACACAGATTTTGGAAGCTGGAAGGTATACTTTCTTTCTTTTTTTTTTTTAATTTTATTTAAGGAGAAAAAAAAAGCAGAGAAAGGGTACAAGTTATACAGATTTACAGAAAAAATAAACAGTAGGAAATCACTAGTTAATGGATTACATATTGTCATCCTAGAAATAATTGTTCAAGTCACAAAATTAAAGCTTGTAAAGTGGACATTCCGACAGTGAGACTGCAAACAGTTCCGTTCAATGATCCAATAAAACTCAATGATATCATTTTCTATCTACACACTTAAATATACATGCAGTTATATCATTTAGAGCACTTTATTTTCCTCTCTTTTGTACAATGACAATTACACATTTTGGGTTTTGTTGCTCCCACAGTTCTTATTACTTTTTTGGAAGGGAGTAGAACCAAATGTGACCTAACAAAACAGAGTCAATCAAATCAAAAGGGTGGACATAATAGATAATGTAAAAGCATAATACAAGGTGATCAATAATGGGTACCATAATGCCTCCCACTATCTCTAATAGAATTGCCTATATCATCAGTCACAATAAAATTGAACAAAACAGTAAAAAACAAAACTGACAAAACCAAAACATTGGAGACATTATAGGTCTTCAAAAGTAGATAAAAGTCAACGAGATTGGGCGTCATAATGAATCTCACTATCTTCACAGCTGTTGCCTAAACTTTTGAACCTGGTACTATCAAGCAAAACAGAATAGGGGGACATCAGTCAAAAACAAGATGGTGAGAGTAATACAGGACTTTAAATCAAGATAACGGAAAGTCAAAGTGGGTTACTATAATATATCCTGCTATTTTTTATTTATTTTTCCTTTAATTAAAAGGATAAAAATAAAAAAGTATATAATGAAGTGGAGATTGAGATAAAAGAGGGCATCACAGCAAAACAGCACAGATCAAAACATAACCATTTAAGCAGAATAGTGTTTCACCACAAGATAATCCTGACATAAAAGTAGTTACCATATTGTCTCTTTCCTTGAAATCTTTGAGTATAACTTCGTATACTGTAGCATCAAATATATCAAAACAATGTAAAACCATTTAAGAGAATGACAGAATTACAGGGTATTTAGAATCAACTAACAGAAAATGAACAATGGTTTCTGTATAATCTCCTTGTCTTTAAAAGTTTTTGCTTATACTATCGTACATAATAAAATCCAGTAAGATACATCCTGTTTAGACCAATGGAGACAGAAGAACAAAAGTTTGATGAGACTTCAAAACAAGATGATACTAAATCAGTATTACCTATTAAGGTGTCATTTTCTCCAAAATAGCTGTTCCTATCATCCAATCTTCTCTGCCTCTTTTCTGTTGAGCTCTTTTTCTGTCATTAGTTGTCAATTTGTCTTCTTCATTTTGTTTTCTGCTCCATTCATTGTGGCTTCTCTGCCACTATTTCTGGATTCTTTGTATTTTTCTTTTTTAGAATATCCTGCAGTATTCTCTGTAGAGTTGAATTGGTGGTTGCAAATTCCCCTAGTTCTTCTTTATCCTGGAAGCACCTTGTTTTTCCATCAATTTCCAGGGATAGTTGTGCAGGATATATCAATCTTGGCTGGAGATTATTATCTTTCAAAGCTTGAATTATTTCCCCCCACACTCTTCGTGATTTGATGGTTTGTGCAGACAAATCTGCTGTAATTCTGATGGGTGTTCCCTTGTAAGTGGTCTGTTTCTTGTCTCTGACAGCTTTTAATATTCTGTTCCTGTATTGAATTTCTGGAATTTTTATTATTATATGCCTGGGTGTTGCTCTGTTTGGGTTGTAGGTGGCTGAGGTCCTGTATGCCCCATACATCTGAGTATCTTTACCTTTTGCTAAATTAGGAAAATTCTCCTGGATTATTTCTGTGAGTAGCTTTTGTAGCTCATTTGTTTGTGTCCCTACTTCTTCTTTTATGTTCTTAATTCTTAAGTTATGGATCCTCTTATCATCTTCTTGTCTTTGTATTATTGCTGTTTGTTTCTTTGTTATTTTTAAGAAGTTTTTCATTTCATTCTCCCATATTACAAATCTGCCCTCCAGTTCAGATAGTCTGTCCTTAGTTTCTTTCAAGCTGTTATGCCAGTTTTTGATAGAGTTTTTAGTTCCTTGGTAGTCTCTTTGAACCTGCTTCACGTATTCTATGCTTTCTCTATTTTCTCCATCAAACAATTCTCCCCTCTTTTTCTGTTCTTCCATTCCACCATCTGTTTTTTCTTGGGTGGTGCTTAGCATTTCTATAACTATTCTGCTTATTTCTAGCTTCAGGTCATTAATAACTTCATTCCTGAACTGATCTATAAGGCTCTCTAGATGGTGCTTTATGTCTATTGGTGCGGTGTCCCCTATTGCCTGTTTCTCAGGATTGGGGGCAGAGGAGCCTTTCTTATTGCTGCCTCTTCCCATATTCTTTGTTCCTTATATATGCAAGCTTATATAGGAGGCCCAGCTTCCCTCCCTGTCAGCCACAGCCTGATCGAATTGCGCCGGCTAGGTGTTCCCGCCCACCGCAGCGCACCAGAGAGTTACGGACCAGGCAGCCTACGCAGGGCCCACCCCTCCTGGCCACCCTCAAGCTCTGGCATCTGGGTTGTGCTAGCCTACTGGGTCTCTGCCAGCAGCCTCACGTAGGCTAGGCACTTCTCACCAATCCCGCTTGAGAGGGGGATACGTGGCTGAAGTTGCTGCAGCGCCCCGCTCCCGCAAGTCTGCCCAGTCCCAGAATGTCTTCCGCTGGGGTTTCATTAAACTGTGGAAGAGTGTCAGTTTCTCTCACCCACCTCACCACAAGTCAATGAACAGCTCCCCGCCTGTCCTGTTTTCTACTCCGTTCGCCGATTCCCATTCTCAGGTCTCTCTCCCTGCCAAGCCAATGTAGATGCAGCCGCCGAGCGGCGGGAAACCCAAATCGCGGCTTCCAATGACGCGGGCTCCAGCTTCGACACTGAGGCCCCTCTGTTCCTGCTCTAGCACCAGGACTGCATTCCAAGTTGGTTTCTCTCAGCCAAGTTCATTCCTGGGTCAGCAGAACATATCTCTACCTGCTTATGACTCCTTATTCCGCACCATTCCTGAATTATAAGCCGAGTCTTTCAGAAAGCCTCCGTAGCTGCTGCTATCTGTCCACCATGTTCTCCCGGAAGTCGAAGGCATGCTTTCTAAGCAAATCTATGACTGAAACATTGTTTCTTCATAGATAGAAAATATTTATTATTTAGAGCAGCCCAGCTAGGCATGCTCTTTTTTAGAGATACTAAAGAACTGAATCTTTGTTTTAAAAATTGGCAAATAAAGGGGAAGAGGTAAGTATTTGTTCTTCTTTTTCTACAGAAAATGAATTCCTGGGTAAGAAGTGTTTCTTGTTATAAACATATCCCTACAAATAAATGAAGAATATGTGACTGAATGGAATAGCTTCACTTTTTAACCCAAATGAATCAAAGATCAAACCGTTGTGTAGAAATGGCTACTTACAACACAAAAAGGACATTATGATGTTCATAATGGAGATTAAGACAGTACCCTTGAAGTAGTTATATCCCCAAAACTCAAAACTCAAAATATTAAGTGTCTGTAATCAACTATCCTTTGAGAGGAAACATGGAAGACTTGGATAAACATTAAACTTAACCACTTTTTAGTGGTTTAAGCTTTAACCATTTGCAGTCAGCAAAACTGCAATACAGGGAACTACAGGACAAATTTTTCTATTTGCACAAGATACACACTTCAAAGGGAAGGAGAGATGGCAGAAGGAGGAAGAACTTATGCATTAAAAAGTCCCCAAAGATATATTAAACAAAAAAGTGGACAAAATAGTACTTAGGATGTATGCTGGAGTAAAACTACAAAGCAAAACATAAAACTCACTACCGTAAAAGTCCACAGAAGTGATTTTGAGGGTAGGGTGGGAGTATCTGGAGGCTGCTGGTACAGGTAGCAGAGTCCTGTGTCTTTTCATGTTTTATCCTTAAGAAGGCACTTGCCCTATTCTATAATGGTCTATCAAATTACACATTTGTTCGAACGTATTTTTTCTGTATATCTGCCATTTTCAAAATGCTAATTTGAAAATGGCTATCCTGTCCATTCCACAGAGTAAAAGATGTCTATGCCAATGTGAGATTTCAAATATATAGGAGCCTTTACTGTCTTCTTTAGTGTCATATTGTCAGGACACTTGACACAGGGTCTGACTACCTGTACATTTATTGAATGAAGGAATAAAAGAGAATCAACGCACATGTTCTGATTGCTATTATACACTTTAGCAAGTAACACATTTCCAAAGAGTGGACTCTGGGTTTGAGAGGTCTTGGTGTAGTGTACAGATGGATTCTTATAGCCACATGCTGGATGCTAAGGTTGCAGTGACACATGGAACCCTCAGAAGAGCCAGGTTGGTCACTGACTGGGATAACACCCTATGCTGAACCTCTCCTGTTTGCACACGTGTCAGCAGTCAGGCGCTAACCTTCTGTCACAATTGAGTCTGCAAGAGTTTCAATGGATTTAAGAGCTGTGGATAAGACGTTCTTGTCAATCTCATCATTCAGGAAACTAAATGGTGTGGTGGATTGATAACTAGTGGCCAACTTGTAACACCAGCTGAACTGAATCAGCATGGTGCTGAGGGTGGATGGCCCACCTGCAGATTGTTGCAACATAAAAAGGAGAACTGGAGCAGAAGACTAGTGTCCTTGGTTCTCTGTGGTGTTGTTGGTTCTTCTGTTGTGGTTGGTTCTGAAGAGGCTTGTTGACCTGCTTTTCTGATTGAACTTGGCTGTTCTCATCATCAGAGGAGCTCGGAATCTTCTTGTCACTGAGAGTGGCTGTGGTTCACTTTGAGGGAGCTCTGGTCCTTTCTTTGGGTATTGCTTTTTGGCTCCAAAGGGAAAGATGTGTGCTGTTCTATCTCCTGGAGAATCTTGTCATACTGGCTTCCTGATATGAACTCAGCCGTTCTCATCTTTGGAGGAGTTTTGGACCTCACTGTCACTGAGGATGGCTGTCATAATTTTCCTGGGAGCCATGGTCCTTATTTTGATCACTCCTTTCTGGCTCAGTGTAGAACCCTCAACCTAATGGCACAGATTCTTCATCTCACTGGCATAGACTTTCTAGCTTCCACCGTGGAACGTTGAGTCTTTCCAGTGCAAACTTCTGAACATCTTTCATGAGATTTTGTCAAGGGCTCTAGGCCTTCATCTGGACTCATGCAGGTTGTTGCCGTGGGATCCAGGCTTCAGCTGGATTCTTTGGGTCTTAGTGCGTGAACAGATTTCTTGCACTCTTTCTTTTGTTTTTGACTTTTTGAGTGACCATTATAAATAATACTATAAGTTATGTGTCCTGTATTGTCTTGTTCTCCTTGAAATCCCTGACTACAATAAGATTGTTTTAAAAGTTTTGTGTCAACAAGCAGGGACAGAGACCAAATATATATATTTGGGTTAGGGATATCCTGACTTTGCAAATCACAAGTATCATAATTGTTTTATCCACCTTCACCTTAACTCTAAAGAAGAGATAGAAGCAATCAGTTGGACAGAATGTATCCTCTGAATTAACTCAATCTTTTGAATATTGAACCAATGACGCTGTTGGGGTAGACAGTAGCCAATGCTGATCTGGCTGCAAAATGGTGTAAACCTCTTTCCAGGCCACAAGTCTAAGAGGATGTCAGTAAAGGAGAGAAGAGAACTCAGATGCCTGTCAATAAGTCATACGACTTTGTCCTAGACTGGCTTTATTTGGTGCTGTGAGGTCAAGGCCATTGGCTGGTGTAGTGATCAGCTTTCTATTGCTAGACACGATACCTAACACCAACAAATTAAAGGAAGAAAGGTTTAACTTAGCTCAAGATTTTGGGGGTGCAGTCCCTTGTTACATCACAGCATGGCAGGGCAAAGCTGCTTAGTTCTGGGCAGCTAGGGAATGGAGGAGGGGAACAGTGCCAGAGAGGAATAGGAAAGGGACTACATACACCTGGACGCATTCAGAAGTGTGCTTTACTAATCTGTGTATTTTTTATTCCAAAGAAGTTGATGTATCAGGACTAATGATCAGACCATTTTCACTATGAAAAGTCCTTACTCCAGCAGGTAGAGGCTATGCATCAACCTCCAAACTCAGCCAACTCTCAATCAGACCAAGGGGCTGTGGCATTGATTCTTTGATGGTTCAGACAATGTTAGTAAGCAACAGAAGCTTTCTTAAGGCATCCAGTTGCTAGAAATATCTTGTATGGGAGCCTTAGAGCCAAATTTGGCCAATGGTTTTTTTCCATTAAAATTTGACAAGATGATTGGAAATAGTTGCACAAATCAACACAGAATTCAAACTACAGCTACTTCAAGAAGGCAGAAGAACCAGTCTGTAAAGATAGAATGAGCTATAAGTGGGATAAGACCTTAGCACAGTCCTGGAGCACAAACTTAGCACTTGCATAGTACTTTTTACTGAATTTCACCAGTTAGCAGCAACATCTCCAGAATTGCTGCCATAGTCTGTCCAGATAACACACGTGAGAAATTATGGGTCATTAGAAGTGATGCAAGAGTACAGGTTTTAAAGACCTGGAGGAGCCTGGGGCATATATTACCTTAAAACTCAATCAGTAATTGGCTTGTAAATGTTTGGGGAAAGGATAGTCTTTTCAGTAAATAGTGTACGAAACACTGGAAAATAATAAAAATCAAAATAATAAAACCAGGTATTTATTTTATACCACATTTAATTAGCTCAGAATAAACTAAAGAACTAAATGTAAGACCAGAAGCTGTAAGAATAAAATGTAGAGGAAACGCTCTTTATATTGACCTTGGCAATGATTTTTTCCCCAATAACACAATGAAAGCTTTAGAAAACAAGAGCAAAAGTAAACAAGTGGGATTATATTAAATGAAAATTCTTCTGGCTAGCAAAAAAAAAAAACAGTCAACAAAAAGTTAAACTATAGATGGGGAGAAAATGTGTTGCAAACACATGAAACTAATAGATGCACAAGAAAGTCACACACCCTGAAGCAAAAACACAAATAACCAATTTAAAAAGATAGGCAAAGAACCTGAATAGACATTGTCCCAAAGAAGACCCTAAAATGACAATAGGTAAATGAAAAGGTAGTAAAAATTTGCTGATGACTCCAGTTATTTATTAATGTAATTTCTTCCAACCTAAAGTGTGCTAAAAAGAAAGGATTTAGGAAGTACTATTTTGATATTGCCATTTCAAACAAAAATAATTTTTCCATGCAAGAGTGTCTAGTCAGGGAATATGACACGCAAATTGGAAGGGCAGGCCACCTTTGCTTCTTGTGTATACACCAGGTTTGGGAAGGGAGCCTCTTCAACCTTCAACCTCCAGCATTAGCTATCATGCCCTTTGCAATTTTTTTTCTTTACTATGCATTGATTTTAATTGCAACTTGAGTGAAAGATAATCATGATCCCCAAGCAAGTTAAGAGCATGCTGATTAAATGGCTCAAAAGAAGAATGTACCTTCCAGAAAATAATGCTTCTGTCTGTTTTTTCACTAACAATAGCCTACAGTACTTATTAGCTTCTTATTGCTGTAATGTAATTACACATCTAGTTCGTAGTTCTACGGGTTCCGATGCCAGCATTTGCTTGACGCAATAAGGGCCTCATGGTAGGTGGCGTCACTGTGGTATGAGTGTGCATAAGAGAGAATCATAGGATCAGACAGGAAACCAGAGAAAAGACCAGAGCCTAACTGGGGTCCCACGCAAACTACGTGAACCCCTTCCAAGAGCAGTGTCCTGGTGACCTAAAAATGTCCCAGGAGTTCTCTTTTCTTAACATTGCTATCCTGGGAATCGTGCTCCCAACATATGAAAACTTCAGGGACCAACGGCAGCAGAATTATTGTGCCTCCTGTCAATATCTAATATCAAACCTAAAATCTGATACGTTTGGGGATGATGATGCACTTTTACAACTTTATATTGCATCTGTGAATTGCATTTATTTACTTTCACATTGGTACAGATTACATGAATTTGTTTCTTGTTCAGTTGAAGTGCAGTTGTATGCTGGTAGACCTGGGAATCTGAACTGTTACAAGCACCTCACAAAATTCTCTAATAAAAATTGATGTTTGGGAACCACCACCTAAGTGAGTGGCAAAGGAATATTCACTGCTGCTATTCTGTCCTCTGTTGCCATTCCCCAGCCCTTTCCCACTCCTCTGCCAGGATTTGCAAATGGAAGAATAATTAATATCGTTTTTATAAGCACATTATCATTATGGTAGGACACTGAGGTTTTTAAAAATCATACAGTGAGATTAAAATAGTTTTCCACAGATATCCAGTTCCTTACTCCTTTCCAATAAAGGAGTTGATTGTGAGTAGGCTTTGAATCCGACAATTTCCAGATATCTAGACTGAAGACATTCATCAGAGGCATTCTTAAATTATTGCCAACTTTTGCTGAACCTAGATGGGAAAGAAGGAAATGAATAATTCATACACAGGCACAGGAAATTAGTCACTGTATGTGCACACACACGCACAGCTAGCTCAAACCATCTCAGCCAGAAAAACTGGAGCCTCAGGTAAAGTGAATTTCTGTTGTCGTCTGTGTTTTCACTGTGTTACTTCTCAGTATTCTCTTTCTCTTAAATACTAAGAAGATTTCAATTCCAAAGCCCAGGTTGGCACTTGGTTATGGCTATTTCTTATTGTTTTCTTTTCCCGCTCTCTGTAGAACAGTTTAGAGGATAACTTGTATATTTTCTCTGTATGTTAAACCCTAGTGTTTATTCATTCACCTACCAAGTCTATGAATGTATCTTCTAATAGTTTATAAATATGTCAACTGCGTGCCTTTTTTATGTTTCATTTTTTAGGTTCTTTTCTAATTTGTATAGATTTGCAATGTGTAATTAGTGTATTACATTCATCGTGGGGAATTGCACCTATATACATCATATCTCAATCACTTTTACTTCCCTTTCCCCTCTGCCCAATCCTCCCTGACCTGCCTTCTGATTCTGATGCTTCATCAGCCCCCTGGGATGCCTCTAATGACCTTTATTTCCAAGGGACATTCAGCTCAACTGTGAACAAGATTAACAGCCCCATCACTGGAGATTTCAGATTGAATGAGAAAAGCATTTGAGAAGAATTGCATCATGCTGTGAAAAGGGAATATGACTTGAAAGGAGAGCCAAGGAAGAGGCATCTGATCTCATCTGAACTCGCACACAGCAGGCTGGGTGTAAAGGCTGTGGCGCTAATATTTGTTGAACCAAGTTCAGTGCTCAACCTTCATTTCCTTATTGCCCATTCTTAGGTGTTTGAGGAGGCTTACGAGACTCTTGAATTCAATAGTGATGGGTTGGCTTATCAGCCTCTGCATATGTTATGCTTTATATCTAGCTGTCTCCCCCAAAGCTTCATACACTAATAGGTAAGACTTTTTGAATTGCAATTGAATGAATCATGGGGTACTCTAGCTAAATGTGGTGTCACCAGGCAGGATCACTCAAGGATATATCTCTTCGACACCAACTGTCTTCCGTCCTTTCATTTCTACTTCCTGATTAACATGATCTGGGCATCTTGCTCTACATAGTCCCTTCCACCATATCTGACTGCCGGGAACCAAACCAACAGTAGAGTAAAACCTCTAAAAACATGAGCCAAACAGACCTCTCCTCCTTCAAATTGCCAGAGCTGGGTATCATGTTCCAGTGACTAGAAAGTGACTAAGACAGGCCTGGTGAGTGGAAAATGGAAAAAGATGGAGAGGAAACAAGAGACGGTATTAGTGCAACCATCAGAAAGACCTCCCTCCTGGCATTTCCTGGCCTTTGTACTATCTTTATTTATATCTGGTCTTAGATATTAAGATGCAGCTTCACCTTGCCCTCTGCTTGTATGTTGCTCTTTGAAACCTTGTGATTAACTAGTCAAATGTGTTGATTCTGCACCCAGGGGAGAGATTCTATTAATGTCTGCTGAGCTGAATTTAGACTCCCTTCAGGATAGAGCACATCACAGTTCTCAACAGAGATTTGGTAGATTAAGTAACAACTGTTCAGTAATCAAGGGGTAAAGGGTTTGGGGATTGTCTTTCCTAGATTCTTATAGTTAATATGCAAGAGTTACCAATATAGTTTGTCAAGGTCCCTCAGAGACTTTGATTCAGCAGCCTGGAATGGCAATCCAGAAATCCATTCTGTAAGCAAACTGGCTCGCTGATTCTAGAACACATAGTCGTGTCCACACTTTGAGGAACTGTACCTTCACCAGAGCCTCACTGCAGAGTATAACTTGTCTTTCCAATCAATTTCCAGGCTAACTAAAGACTCAGAGAAAAGGATTTCTATAATCTCACTGTGTGACCAGCCATAGTACTTCTATTTCTGAAACTGGACTCTTCAATAGCTCTTTGAGTGATGATCTTTTGACACATATTTGTTTGTTCAATCCTGACTACTGGTCAACTCAGCATGTAAAGCTGAGCATCCTTGAATATTTTGTATTGAACATCCTATAAGGCCTTTGGATCTAGAAAGAAATCTGTAATGACAGACAGGGAAGTAGGTATCTTAGAAGACTTTGTAAACAAACAAAGTCTTACAAGGGTTAAAGAATAATAATTTTTTAGTCATCTCCACACCAAACTTCTAAATATCAAGTTAAATAAAAGTGTCTGTATCAGTGGCTTTCTTCAGAAACCTGAGAGGACTAGAAATTATGAGACATATCACTCGATGTGTTAGCAAATCAATGTTGTCTAACATTGTAAGCAAAATAAATCTTCATTCACCACCACTTTGATTTCAGAATTAACAGAAAGATTTTGTAAACAGGGAAACAGCATCAAGGGCAAAGACCAGCAAGGTAATTTGAATCACAAACTCCCATTTCAGAGCCATGGATGCTGGCCTCTGCTTTCATAGTTAAATGAAAGTCATTAACACTGTCAATCTTGCCAGCATAGATCACAGTGCAAACCATTTGAAATTCTCCAAGCATTTCACCCAGACCTCAGGAAACCTTTAAAATATGGTGAACATGGCCATCACAAAGAGGGACCATTAGATGAGCCAAAGAGGGCATAACAATTAGTTTGCAACTGAGGTCATCTCATGGGCAGTTTGCTAGCCATATGGGAAACTATAAAATTCTCTTAATATAAGGTATTTGTAAAGTGCTATGCTATGAATCTATAAAGGCACATTTAAAACCTCTAGAAAGGACATTTCTTATTATTTCCTAAATTCTGTTGCCTTAAAAATTAAATATGTATCTTTTGAGAAGAATATAAGAAAAAAAGTAATAAAACTGTTATATTTTAGCATTAACAGAAAGTATTGTCCAGGTGAGACTATCAGGACCTTTCCTTTATGTGATCTTTGTCATCTATTACTCAGCAGAAGCCATTCAGATGTCAATTATGGTGTTTTTATTCAGATAACGAACACAGCACAACACAAGAACAGGTGGTGGCCTTGAAATAATTGACAAGACTGAGCAACAATAACTTCACAACATTATTGGTAGAAAAAGAAAATATTTTTAAAAATTTCAAATGACAAATACTCAAATGGAATACAGAAGAAATCAACTACAGTTCACCAATGTGCATGCGAAGACATTGGCTGATATGCCTCCCATGCACCATCTGAAACAGCAGAATTGCTTAGAGCATATATTTATGCATTTCCAATGTGTAGAACTTAAATTTAGTATAGATGTAGGATTTCAAAATTTACTGCAAAAGAGCCATGTTATGGCTTGTATCTAGAGCCTCCCACCAAAGTCTTATGAGATCATAGGAGGGACTTTTTTCAGAGGTGGCTGGATCTAGAGTGTAAGGTGGTGAGTTTAAGGGTGTGGGCTTAGTAACTGAGTCCTCTGGTAGGTCTGGCATAGTTCTGGATATGAGCGCCACTTGCTCTAGACAGAATATAAAGGAACAGAAAGTGGCTGCTCTGTTGTCACTTATTGTTTGTGGCTTGTTAGTGGCTTGCTGCCTTCCACCTACCATGAACTATTTCTCCTCTATGAAGCCCCTCTGTCAACTGATTACGGACTGAAACTACTATACACTGTGAGTCAAAATAAACTTTTCCTTTTTAACTTTGAGTGTTATGAATTTTGTCTTAGCAACAATAAAAGTAACTAAGTCAAGCAGTTAAAAGGTCATTGTAGTATAGGCAAAAGGATTGTGGGAGACAACTAGAGTGACTGCCTTGAATGCAGAACAATTGCTGCAACTATGTCCTTATACATATCGAGACTTATGTCCTTATACTGATATGTACAGAGCTGACCATGGTATTTCCTTCTCTCTTCAATTGGCTCAAAGGATTGCAAATAAGGCTAGTGAGGTACTGGTATGTAATCTCTAAAGCATCAGACAGTCTCCTGTTTCCTTGCATAGTGCTGTCTGTAAAATATATGAGCATAGCAGAATGGTAGAGCTAGTCAGCTCCAGCAATGTCAACTGGGTATGAGCTTTGAGATAGAAAGCTATGAGTCCCCAGGGTACAGAAGTTACATATCAGAAACTGAAGCAAGAGCCATGAAAAACAATTCAGTTGTTACCTTAATTGAATTATGCAAATTGACCCTTCTGCATATCGCTATCCCTGCATTTTGACAATTTTTTTTTTTTTTTTTGTCTTTTTCCTTTTTGTCAGTACAGGGGATCGAACTCACGACTGCCTGCATTTTGCAGATGCTTTTCTCCCTACCTGGCTGGCCAGCTCAAATTACTCATGTAATGCCTGCCATCCTCACTGTCACTCACCCTCCTTCTTCACAAGATAATACATTTTGGGAAAGGTCTTCGACCAGGACCTCTGTCCACACATCCTCACAGGAATTGGACTCAAGACCGCTTTGCGGCCCTTAACTTTGAAAATGTCTTGGTGTCTTTACTCTTACCATGGGTTGCATTGGAAGTGGTAGACTGGAGTTAACTTGATAGGATTCCAAAGATGTCTCAATGGGATTACAAATACAACTTTTTGGATTGTGGGGAAGACTAGAAAAGAGATGGTAATATACAATATTTGGGATTAGAATAATGCCTATAACATCATGTGTTACAGGCAAAAGGATGACATGTACATTAGTGAAAATGAATAGAACATACAGAAATAGATTCAAATAGATATGGTAAGCTGATTTTTAACAAAAGCAAAGAGCAGTTCAATGGAGAAAGCACAGTCATTCCCACAAATGGTACTGGCCTCATTGGCTATTCACATGCAAAAGAATGAACCTGCACATGTGCATTGTATCTTACACGAAATTTAGGTGAAAATGACTCATAAACTGAAACATTACCCAAACAGGGATGCAGTTTTTTATCTATGAAAGATACTGCTAAGACAAAGAAAAATAATGTACAATCTGGGAGAAAATACTTTCAAATCATATATCCAAAAAAAGCCTTCTATCAAGATCATATAGGAAAAGCTAAAATTCAACAATAAATAAGCAAATAATCTTAAAAAGTGTAAAAACATCCTGAACATGTATATGATACCTCACCAAAGAAAATATACAGGCAGAGAATAAGCTGATGAAACCATGTTCATCATCATTTGCTTTAGGTAATGTGATTTAAGCAGTGAGACACCACTGCACATCTATTACCACGCAGTAACTGTAACAAATGGCAGAAGTGATTCAGGGCAAAAGAAACTCTCATTTATAGCTGATAGGAATGAAAATGGCACAAACACTTTGGAAGATAGTTTGTGTGCACAATTGGAGATAGATTTATATAATCTAAAATACCAATTTTTGATATGTACTTATGTACTTCAAATTGAGTTGAAACTGTTTGTCTTAGGTAATTCACTAGTTACTGAGACAAAATACCTAACATCAAAGTTTAACAGGGACATATTTGTTTAGCTCACAGTTTGCAGAGGTTCTTATCCATAATCAGAAGGTTCCACGACAGGGTGGCACATTGTAGAGAGGCAACAATTCATGGCAGCAGAAGACTGAAAAAAGCAACCAGAGAGAGGGAGAAGACACAAGTCTCTTTGTGTCCCTTACATTGTATCCAGGCTACCAGGATTAGGATGGTACAGTCCTATCAGTGCACTGATCCAGCAATCACCCACCCTTAATCCCAGCACCTTTAATCCCAGCATTGCACTACAAATCAATTACACACTCTAGATTTACCCACATCCAAAAAAGCCCTATGACCACACGAAACTTTGAAGGAAAACCTAGACACAAACTATAACACCATGTGTCCTCAAAAATCATGCATGTGATTTTTTATAAAAATGTTATTCAAAATTTCAAAAACTGGAAGCAGTCAAAATGATTATCAGGAGGAGAATGTATAAACAACTCTTGGTCCATTCATACAATACAATGTTATTCAGCAACAAACAGGATAAAACTGCTAGGAATGCACATTTACACTTTTGTGGGTTTCCACACATACAAACCTGCGTCCCACTACCTGCCATTCATTTTCTTATAAGAAACATGTGTCTTAGTGGATCATTATTCACTCTATGTGGGAAAGTGTCCTAGTAGAGAAAGGAATTAAAAGAAAACATTAGTGGTAGGAAAACCTATAGTCCTACAAAGAGTAAAATTCAATGCAAAAATTACATGCTCTCTTATCTTTTTTAAAACAAGGGTTTCCTCTTAATTAAAAGTAAATTATAAAATAAAAAAGAATAAGCTATTAATTCACATTACAGGATGAATGAATCTTACCCATGGGTAATGATGGACTTGTGAAAGAACACAAATCTAAAAGGCTACGTAATGTGCAATCACATTAATATAATATTCTGGGAAAGGTAAGGTTATAGAAACAGAAAACAGATCAGTGATTTCCCAGAGTCTGGGGAAAGAGAAGTGTTTGAGCTGAGTAGAATCTCTTTTGGGTACTGAGAATGGTATGGAATCTGAATGGTGGTGGATACCTGGGCTTATATATTTATCAAAACCCATAGAAGCATATAACACAGAGAAACCTTAATATATGCAAATTTAAAAACCATTCAGGAGGATGAAAAATTCCAGGATAGAATACAGACAAAAGAATCTGCTTATATTATCCATACATGATATATCCTCATTGAAGGAAGGAAGAAAAAGTGTTGACCAAAGTAATTGTAGAAAATAGTTTCAACTGGAACTCTAGGTCAAACAGAAAAAGAATTGTAACTGTACTGTGGTCCATGGGCTTTATGTCATGGCGGGAGGGGGTGGTTGTTTTAATGATTCTCAGCACCTGCACATGTGTGCTGACATTAAAGAAGTTCATAACTGTGTGGGTGGTGGTAGGATTCAGCCGTTAGCTGTGGAGGAGGAGCTTTCAAGTGAGCAAGGTGAGGGACAACCTGGAATGAGCCATGGAGTACTGGACCATATAGTGAGAGAGGTCAGTGTGAATTCATACATAACTAACGTAGGTGTTGGCAGGTACATAGATAATTTTCAGCATGTACATAGGTACAAGTTAGTAAAAGCACACATATTTCTGTATAATATCTGCCATCAAGACCTAGAAATAATGCTATGAACACACCCAACTCTCAGATCTCTTAAGATTCTGTAATAAAAAACATGAGAAGTTCATAGAAAAATGGTTGAGCTGAGGCAGGAAAAACATCGATTTCCTCAAGAAAATTAGAGCTGTTGTATTGGCTTACAACATGGAGTATAAAATAGCCACAAACATAAATATAGAAATAAATGCTTAGATTTGGACTTTTCGATCTTTCCCTGCTCCTGCTCTTTCTCTGCCACATTGCATTTAGTCGTTGCATCTCCTACAGTTCCCCTGAGCTGCGACACTTGGGTTGTGATGACCTTGACAGTTTCGAGGAGTCCAGCTCAGGTGATTTGTCCACTGTCCCTAGGTCTGGATTTTCTCTTTATTTTTCTCCCGGTTAGACTGGGTTTTGGAAGACCACACAGATAAAGTGCCCTTCCCCTGCACTATATCCAAGGCACCTGTATTCCAAAAACACGTCCTTCTTGGTGTTGATTTTGTTTATCTGCCCTGGTACTAGACAGATGTTGACACAGTAAAATTATCTTATCTCTCCCATTTCCTCACTCTATTTTTGGAAAACAGGTTTCTGCATACAGCTCACATTAGAGGGATATCGAGCAGAACTCCACTCATAAGTGGAGACTACATCTGGATTGATGAACCCCAGAAAAACATTTCATTAGCAACACTGGGAAATACAAATAAGAGTTTCCTGGTCAACTTGAAAGTTTGGAAGCCACTAAGTTAGATGCAGCTAATCATTTTTCTCCCCAACATGATTTAACTGAGCCTTTATTATACGAAACACATTGTGGTCTCCCAATTTGGGATACATAATGCAGAATTTTGCAGATTTATTATTAACCGTCACACCTCCCCTCTTTTGTTCTTTTGGCTCCATTGTAATCTAAAAATGCTTCCCAAACCTCATAATTAACTGGAAAGCTTGTTCTAAAATATTGATTCTCACTAGACTTAAATTAGCATCTCACAGGGTAGTCTCTAGAACTCGATATTTATAAAGAAGATTCTCTGAGAAATATGGCAGAATCTGAAGCTCAGGAAGTGCGACCGACAGCAGGTAGCAGCGCTGAGCAAAGCCTCAGGATTATACTATTTGCCTTTGTCTCACTGACTCACTGAATATCAGTGAGACCTGGCAATGTGGGTAGAGAAATGAAGGAACTCATGATATCTTTGCTCTCAGGGTCTCACACCCTTGTGTGGAGGACTAGACCAGTAATATTTGGACAAGTGAATAGGTCAGGAGGAGATAAGGAAGTAAAGCAAGTGTGTGTGTGTGTGTGTGTGTGTGTGTGTGTGTGTGTGTGAGAGAGAGAGAGAGAGAGAGACAGAGACAGAGACAGAGAGACAGAGAGAGAGACAGAGAGAGAGAGAGAGAGAGAGAGAGAGAGAGACAGACAGACAGACAGACAGACAGAATAGTGTGATGTCCGTACAGGAAGGCCTCGCTGATGTTGTGACATCTGAGCAGATTCTAAAAGGAGGTAAGGTCACACATTAGGAGAATATCTGGGGAAGATTTGTACCAGATACAGAAAACAGCAAGTGAAAAGGTCCTGAGGCATAAATGGGTTTAGCACTAAAAGGGCTTGACCTGGAGCACAGAAAGGACAGTGAAGTGAGCCAAGGACACATGGGACAGAAACACACTTTGCTCTAGAGCAGAAACACACTTACAACCAGATCTAAGCACTCATGTGCTCTGAGGTGCTGAGCATGCTTCTCTGGAACACGGGCTGTGTGTGTGAAAAGAATGTGAATACTTTTGGAATCAAGATGCAGTCATGGGTCTGGGATTTAGTTCAGCGCCTGCCTGGCAAGAGCAATGTCATGAGTTTGATCCCCAGTACCAAAAAAAAAAAAAAAAAAACAAAAAAAACAAATGCAGTCACTTGCATCAATTCTAATTCAAAGTAAGTGAAATCCATAAGTTATGCAGGAATGATTCTCACACATGGTTGCCTGATAGAAACTATCACAAAACACTGCTAGAACCAGTAGCTTGCACTGAGCCCCCCACATCCTTAACAAACCACGTCTACATAAACATCTCCCTGCAACTCTGTCTTCTGCTTCAGCCTACATCACCCTTGTTACTGACCACACTGCCGAAGATTGTTTTCGAGTGCAGATGCAATCCTCCCATTTTGTCTTTAGAAACTCCACCTTACCTCATCTTCTGAAAATGAGTCTACTTAGGTGTGCCCCCCTTGTAGCACTCTGTTCATCCCAAATAAATATCATTATTCTTTGCAGAACCCCTCACTTTTTAGATTGGCCTATCTTAGGATAAAAAACACACTAGGAAAAATGGAGTCTTGGTGAGGATTTTGGGGCCCCTGCTGGGACTTCAAGCACTCTTGAAACTCATGGAAGGGGGACATAGACTGAATCTGTGATAGGAGTTACACAAAGTAAGGGAAAGCCTGATGCACTGTGTGGTCCAGTTTTAAGCAGGATGCATTTTCTTTTGTTTGCTTTGTGAAAGGATAAGAGGAGAGAGGTAAGAGATAAAAACACACTATGACAAATAAACAAAACCTAGCCACAGAGCAACCTAATGCGTTCTGTGGAGTAAGGCAAGGAAATATCAATTAATCACAGCTCCCTTAATTAGGAATGTTGTTACATGAAAATAAAATCGAAATGACCTGGCACACCCAGAAATGATGAAGCAAGCTATGAGCAGGATTGTACGAAAGGAGACCGCTTGCAGCAAGCTGATCTTCAATAAGAAGAAAATAGTGAAACAAATGTGAAATCATTGCTGATAAAATACTCTTGGAACAAAATGATTTTAAAAAAGCTTCTTTTTTACATACCAAAACCAAGTTCTTGATAGAACTGTGGGGGACCGGCGGTGGCTGAAAAGATAAGAAGTATGAAATATAAATGACCTTTATTTTGAGAATGTGGGGAGAGACACCCCTGATCCCCTGGGGCACGGCATCTCCCCCGGGATTGGTGATCTCTCCGTGGGGACATACATGTAGCTTAGGTTAGGGGTGGTGCCTGAGGGGGCATTAGGGATGCACAAGTAGCCCATTGGTACTCTTTTGGTGCCATAGGTAAATTCCTAGGGGTGGGGGAGATAGGAGCTCCTTGGTGCCACCTCTAAGGCTTCACCTGCTACAGTGTCCTCTCTGGGCCAAAACTCTTTCAGTTCTCAAAGGTATTCTAGTTTAAGCTACCTGTCATAAATAAAAGACAAAATCACCTACTGTTATATAGGGCCATTCATTAGAAAACTTCTGCAAATAACATTTCCTTTATCCTATTAAACAAAAGGCTATGCTACTTATGAAATTCTGGGTTTGCCCATTGTTTTACCAGTAGAAAAAATCTTGCAAATTTAAGCTTAGGCAAGAAATCTAAGAACTTTGATAATGAGAAGAGCACCGATAATAATAATGCTTAAAATTGGCCTTTATAATTCACAAACAACACTCATACATTACTTCATTTAAGAGGCTTTAAAACCATGTGAGGTATTTTCTGAATTCAGCAAGAACTAACGAGAAAGGAGGTAAATGATGAAAGTGTCCAAGGTGACACAGCTCCTGGGGTACCAGAGCCAAAACTTAAAAACCCAAATCTAGACAGAACATAATGTTTTGTCTGAGGTGGGAAAGGGAAAGACAATCACAACTTTGCATACTGGGAGTCTCTAAAAGCTGAAAGAGAGAGCATTGACTGTGAAACATTTGTCCTTGCAAAACTCTTGGCAATCAGTGCCTGCTGCCAAGGCACAGTGAAAAGGACTACAAATACATTAGCAGTAACATGATGGTTAAACTGATCACGAACCTGAGCATTCTTTTAATCACCTAAAAGAAATAAGAGCTAGTTTAAGGATAAAGACATAAGGGAATGCATGAACAGATTTCAATTTAATTTTTGCCAAATGTTTCCAAAGCTCAATTTTGCAACAGTCACTTAAAACTTGGAATGATTTTATGCTACAAGTGTATTTATTTTGCTATTTATGCTATGAATGAGGATTGAATCAGCTAAAAAACCTACTTAGCCCGTAATGTGGGTGGAATCCTGAAGACTGGCAATGCGAAATGTAGCTGTAGTAAATTATGTCACTATAAATGTATTTTATGTATGCTGTGAACTTAATAAGTTATTGTGGGTTCAATGGAACACTCATCCATTCTTCTAAAGTGTGTTTCTATTCTTTGCTTCCCCTAATTTAATGCGGAAATTCAGAAAACATTTCCTAACAGAAGCAAATTGGGCTTGAAAAACTAAAGATCCCTAGACAGATACTGAAATATAAATGGGTTTAAACAAGACTTCCTCAAAGAGTTGAGTCTTAGAATTTGAGCCCATTTTTTCATGGGTTTCTGGGAATCACTCAAAGCAGTTCAGACAATGGACTCAAAAGAGAGGCCCCGGGGGGAGCAGAAGCAGGTAGGCTTCCCAGAGGGGGAGGCTGATGAGCCCATTAGGCATTGATAACCTGGAAACTAGCTGAACAGTGAAAGCTGGCATCTCCATCATTCCAACACCTGGAAATGGAATTGGTTAGCACTTATGTAATAGCTGCCCTGGGAACAAAATGTTCGAGGCATACTGGTATTTGGGAGCCAAAGAGATGGCCAGTAAATGTATTTGGGATTTTGTTAGGGAAAATATTTTTCCATTTAATCTCAGTCTCACATTCATCGAGCATTCGTGGGAGCAACTCCGTATGCTAAACATTTGATGCGAATTATTTTAGTCGTTGTAGGGTGGGAACTAGGATTCTTTCCATGTGCAAATGAAAGTGTTCAGTTTTCAATTCTGGCAAGCTGCTTAGAGAGCCTGGTTAAGTTGTATCCTAAGGAGTGGTGGCTACTGAAGGGGGAGCTGGTCTTTGAATCTTGGCCAGTTGACAACAAAGTCAGATCTCTTCACCTTGACACAATGCTTTTGAACTTCTTCCAGATTTACTTCTGATGGGAAATGCCAGTACCTTTAAATCTTTTCCTTTTTCTTTCTGGGGATGTATGAAAAGATGTTGATTTTTGTTCTTTTTATTTCTTTTCCTTCTTATAGAATATGTCAAATACACAGGTAAGTATAAAGAATAAAATGATAGAGAACTCTGTTTTGGTTTTTGTTTGTTTATTTTTGCTTTATTAAAACCCAGCATTTTGTCAAATGTCTTCAGTGTTTCTGCAAAAAATGGAACACCACAGATCTTCTGATGACTCCAAGAGGACTTCCAAAGGCAAATTCTTCCATGAGAGAATTTAGCTCAAGCCAAGGCTAAATCTCCTTGCCCAAGTGGTTACCAGCTCCTAAGCACATGTGAGTCACCCATGTCATTCTCAGTCATTGAAAGGAAGAGCTCTCTGCATATGGCAAAGATTTGGGAAACTCACTTGAATGATGCAAAATGCTCTCTTGGAAATGTCCAGATGCTTTCCATGGGGACCAAAGGAGGAATCCTAGGAGTTTTCCCTAGGAAGTTGAGGTAGGACGTGGCTAGGAGAAGCTTCCTCAGACTTTAGTTGGCTCTGCTTCTAACTCTCATTGATCGGCCAGAGAAGAACCATCAAAATTACTTCCTAAAAGAAAACAACAAAAAAGACAAGAGCTTAGTTTCTCTCTCTTTCCCCACCCCTCTGTGCTCAGTGACTATTCTATGCACAGCTCCTAATAATCATAATAATAATGTGGATGTGCTATTAAACTAGGATAGGGAAAGAATTTCTGGATTAAATGGCATTATAGTTTGGCATCATCTTTGAAGATTGAAAGAAATTGATGTCAGTGCAGAAATAAGTAAAGATCAGAGGCGTGAAACTTTGGTAAAGGAAACCGATACAGTGTGGTTAGATCAAAGTAAGGAACCCAGAGGAAGGTGAAATTGAAAACCAAGTCTTAACCACCAGTCATGGAAGGCATCAACTTCTTGGTTGAGGAATTAGGAATCCACACTGCAGGCAGCAGGAAGAATAACACTTCATGTTCATAAAACTCTATGTGATTTTGATAGATGATAAAATCCAAGAGGCCTTGGAAGAAATCATATTGTAAGACCCAATTAGATCCCCGAAAAGATATCCTAAGACCCATGTGCAGAAGAAACCAGGCTATCTCACTCTTAATCTCCAGTTTTGGGCACTGTATGAATGGCTTTAGATGATATATTTATAGCAATAAACTTCATAGCGGATGTAACTCTTCTACTTCTAAGGCATTCATTCACTCATTTGAGATTTTTTTGAACACGACCATATACTGTATCAAGAACTGACGAAGCTTTTGGAAAGCAACAGTCAATTAGAAAGGTGTCATCTATGCCCTCATGTGTTTTACATGCGAGTACAAAGCAAGTGTAAGAATGTCTTGTCACAGTTATCATTAAGAACCTCTTGCTTCTAAGAAATACATTGAAATTCTGAATAAAATACTCTGGAGTAAATATTCGCTTTGATTTTTTTCATTCAAAAAGGCTATTTTATGCATATATATTTTCAAGAACATAAACAAGTTTTTCTTTATGAAAGTTCTATAAATATGTATATAACTAGTCCCCAAATTAACCTAAAATGCACCCATCCGAAAAGGTCAAGTTCATCTCAAAATCATGCAACCTGGAGTTTCAAACATGCTAAAATAACATTTAGAAATAATTGATGTCTTCAACCTGAAGTCATTAAAGAATGACATTTAATTGTTGACTTTTAATTTGACTTTGGGTCTAAGAAGTCTCAAACTCCCCAAGATAAGCCTCATTGGAAATAATCAGGATGGTAAGAATGTCTCTAAAACCCCATAGAAAGTTTAGCATTGAATCTCTGATTCATTGGAATTTTCAGATGATTTTGCCTTTAAATGCTCTTGGTTCTGTCTTTGGAAGTCTACGTGATATCACCTAGTGTGTAATTTTGGTAAAACATTTTCTCTGGTGTAGGTTCATTGGCTCAGAGGCAAAGTCACTCTTAAGGAGTTGGTGGAAGTCTTGCTGTCACACACTTGCTAACGCAGGTACTTCCTTGGCTGACATTGAAAAGACAGCACATGTCCACAAAAATGTATTTTAATTACACAGCTGAGCTATAAAGAAAAGAGCCAAGAAGCTAAGCCAGGGACATTCTAAACAAGAGTTGTCTGAAGCTGTCCTAAGGGATACAAAAAGTGACTCGCAAGATCTAGCAACCAAAGGGTTGGGGTTTAAATGACACCATAGGAGCAGAAAAAAAAAAAAAATGTCGTACACTTGACAGAGGTCTTTGGGGAAACTGGAACAGAGTTCCTGTGAGACTCAAGTTTGTTTCCTCAAACAAAAGACAAGGCAAGAGAAAAACTTCGCTAGTTTAGAGAGAAGGTATGAAAGCTTATTTGTTTTGGCTTAGCCAGTAAATGGAAGAAAATTGTTTCCCCTAATGTTTCATATGTAAGCAGTTTCAAGTTAAAATGTATACTGATCTGAGAAATGATGTTTTTAAAAATGGGCTCAGGTTGGTACAAACCCTGTGATATCTGCCAGAAGCCAGTATAAAACTCAGCATAGAATCACTTTTATCCCAAATTGAAAAGCTTCTCTTAGAGAAAGCATGGGAGCGGGGGGAAAGCTCACAACCCCAGTTATAAAAGAGACAAGGATATAATCTCACCCAAAAAGGCAAATAGATGTAGTGCTGCAGAAATGGAGAACCCTAGGGTGGACTAGGGTGGAGGCCTTCCTGAGATTACCACTTAGCTTTCAGCTTTGAGCAGAGTGTGGTGTTTGTGGAAATTGTCCTGACTTATTTTATCTTGGGGAAACTTGGAAGTGGATCTATAAAATTTGATCTCATTTTGCACATGGTACCTCATCCCTGATTCTTATTTAAGTAAGACAATTATTTCTGTGGTCCATATTAGTCATGCTTTTGTGTCTAGGAAAAATACACAAACCAACTGGACACATATTTGGCAAACTCATACACTGTGGGATACTCATATACACGGGAAGGGACAAAGAAGAAAGACACAGATGCTGACTGAAAGGAGGTCAGAATACTGGGACTGCGTGTGTGTGCATTTGCCCACACACACACACACACACACACACACACACACATATGCGAAATTGTTCCTTTGGTAAACAATAAGAAGAACATTGCTCAAGGGCGAGAGGATGCATGTAAGTAAAAATTGTTTGTTAAAAAGAAACAAATGTCATTTGGTGGAAATTTCAAGGATCTGAGGTTCAGAAAGACCAGAACATGAATCTCAAGGGAACACAGGGTACTTTACTTGATTTTCTGTCTCTAGGTCTCTTCATCTATAACACGAAACAATAATTTCTATTATTCACAATTTTTTGATAAGTGAATGAGAGAAAGGAAAAATGTAAATATCACAAAATACAGAATAGCTGGAGGGAATAGGAACTTCTATAATGGATAGGGACCATAATACATGTGGTCCCCACTCATATTTAAGAGTCTCAGGTCCATAGTGGGACTAGAACATGCTGCCCCAGTCATCAAGAAATGTTTCAGGGTGGAAGGCATTCTCAAGGTTTTATCATAATAACTAAAAGAGTTACTACCCAAACCTGAGAAAGGGAATCTTTTCTTTTGAATTAAATATCCAGTAAATTCCCTCCCATAAGGTGATTGTTTAACCTGTTCCCAGATACATCTGGGCACAGCATTTACCCCAATGGTGGCTTTATTTCCTTGCTTCTGCTGTATGACAAGGTGCCTTCTAGAAGAAAACATCTCAGGACAGGGAAAAGGATGTGTTCTCTGTCGCCTGTCCCATTGCAGAGCTGAGCATGTATGGCAAAAGGACCTCCAAGAAAACCACACATGAAATGTGGTAGGAAATCATCACAGCCTTAGGATGAGGTTAGAGATAAGGACAACAGATGAGCAAAGAAGGAGAAGAGTCAAGAAGATTATTTTACTGTCTAGTGGGAACTTCAAAGGAAACAATCCAAGCAGTTCTAGTTAATAATTAGAAAGGGTTTTTATGCTTTGAATGCTTTCATGGGACACGTGGAACATAAAATGATTAAGAAAAGGACCGGTTGGAAGAATGACTTGAGGCCAGCCATAGGTGGCATCCCCAGAGAAAACTCCCAAACCCAGGGGATTTAATAGTGCAGTAAGAGGAGAAGAGAAAATAGAAACTTCATTGGCATGGGGCAGGAAGTTCTCCTTATTTGTTCCATGCAGTTATTACATACACTGCACACATAGCTCTGCTCAAACAACTAGAAAAAAACATATTGCTGCCCTACTCATGGTCTGGAGAAGGAAGATATATAATTAGGCAATTAAAATGCAAAGAGGTGACTGGCAGAAGAGATCCAGGAGACATCCAAGCAGGGCACTTTAATCTAGTAAAACAGAAAGGCTGGACAGAGGAGCAGTGCTGAAGTACAAACCAGAGCGATGAGTAGGACTCGTTCTAGGACTCAGGAGGAGCTAGACGCGTACAGGAAAAGGAGCAGGAGCAGCAGGAAAAGGAAAATTCAAGACATCATCAGTCTGAGAGAATAGGGTGGGTTCCCAAAGAGCAAGTTCGATGAGGCAGTCTGGGATCATGTGCTTGGGGAGTCCTGGGACACGATTCTGGCTGGAATGATTAGCAGAGGTCAAATCATGCATATCCCCCTGCCACATCTGGCAGCTTAGATTCTTCTCCAGGCATCTGGAATCTTTAGGGTTCCAGGTATGCACATGATGTGAGAAATTTTGTGTGCTAAAATGCCCACAGTTTCAGTAGCAAGAGGTTTGAGATTCTCAGGTTACCATTCCATGAGTACTGCATGAATAGGATATCCAGGAAACAATTGGGGGCCTCTTGGAAAAGGGCTCTTAATGGGGGGGGGGTGATTTCTCTTCCTAGGGTATATTTGGTACTGTACAGAGATGTTTATGGTTTACAAATCTTTGGAATAAGGCTCTACCAGTGTCTAATGGGTAGAAGCTAGGGATACTGCTAACATTCTATGAGGCACCTGACTGCTACCTTCGTGAAGAATGTTCTGGTCCCAAATGATCAAGAATAGATTTTTGTTTATCTCTGAAAAGACATGCTTTGCCCCTAACACATACTTTCCCCAACTGACATTCACTATTATTTCTCCAACCTAAATAACAAGCAAAAGTATTATGATGCAAAAACATTTCAACAAATAGCTTTAGTTATATTCGAAATTTCTAACTTCCTATCATTTCACTTGCTTTCTTTAAATTTGATGTAGTTTACTTCAATTTAAAAAGAGATAATCCTATATCTCCAAAGCACATCTTCCCAACCCTGCATGTGAAACAGGCATTATCATTTTCTAAAGAGAGAAGCACAAAGCAACAGTCAGGTTGCCATCAGAGACATTTATAGAAGGGGCATTATTTCAAGAAAAAAAACCTCAGACTACAAGCTTGGAACTTGCCTGGGGCCATCTTGTCTGTCCCAGGGTTGGCAGAATTAGAGCCACTGGAAGGTCCCCTTAAGTAATCCCTCTATAAATTTTCTATTCTCTTTCAGGATGACTCACAGACTCTGGGAACACATCCCAAATTTCAGTATTGAGGTCTGTGGAGCTACAAAATGCCATGGCTGAAGAATGAATTGAAACTAATGAGAAAAGGTGTCTCAGCACAGCTGGGGAAGGGGTGAACTGAGGACAAACAAAAAAGGCAAAAAATCCTCTCTCGCCTGAAAACCGAAGCAAGAAAAAATCAGGGGAAGTGGTTTTGATTGCATCCACTGCATAGAGAGAAAACAGCAAAATAGCTCAACTTTGAGTTCTTCTGGAGCCTTCTAATTAGGCTATATTTCCAAAGAAAAATAAATTGCTGATAGGCTTTGAGTAAATCTGGAAAACAAAAACTCTAGGGAAGACTTGATTACAGTTGACAGCAGAGATAGGAGATTTCAAGATCCTGTGTGCACACAGGTGAACTAATAGCAGATTTTTGAAGGGGGTGGTTTGATTTGTCATATTTAGCAGATAGTTGGCAACCCTAAGAATTTCAGTAAGATACCGCAGACATATACACTGCTTTTGTGTTCAACTTCTTTAAAATTACTTGGACATATTTTAAAGAGACAAGTACAGGAAAACTCAAACGTTAATTTCCAAGTCTTTAAAATACTGCTTTTGCGACAGTGAGCCTCAAACTCTGACCATCAAGCATCATCCCCATGACCTTTTCCATATCCTTACCCTGGAATCTCTTTGCTCTTTATTGCTTAATGTTTTCCTCAAATTGTTTCACCCTACACAGCTTGTTTTAAAGGAATGTTTATATCAAATATTTAACTGCTCTAGTAAGAATATAAATGTAAAAAATCAGCACAGTGAAAATTAACCTGTGTGTTAATCAGTTTTCCCAGTTCTGGCACAAAATAGCAAAAACCACCAATTTAAAGGAGGAGAGATTTATTTTGGCTCATGATTTTCGGGGGTTCAGTTCATAGTTGACTGGCTCCAAGGCAGAAATGACATGGTAGAAGGGCCTATGAGCAGGAAAGCCATTTCATGACAGCCAGGATGTAGAGACAGAAGGGTGAAGATGGGGTTGAGAATGCACCTTCCCAGGTTACAGCCCAGTGATCTACCTCTTCCAGCCAACCCACCTCCTGCCAACACATTCAGCTATGAACCAAATGTGTTAGCCCATCAATGAATATAGTGTCCCCAGGAATATTTAGATAAAAAAAAAAAAACATTTTTTGCTAAATAATGGTGTAGGGAAAACCGAGGGCTTGTCCTTTGTTAAAAAGAGCTTTTTTAAAACAAAAGAGAGATCAGCTAGTGTCTGAGAATCCAAAAGCTATCAGAGCTCTAAACTCAGTGGGCTTTATTTGGTTCCTTTATGATTGTGAGGGAACTGGAAGGTCACAGACTTTCTCATTGTGGCATTCATGGCTCTTTCTGCTGGATCTTAGAGGTGCCATCATAACCACCACCTTGGTGCCACCCTCACCACCACCTTAGGAAACACTGTGTTTGACCACCGAATACCTCTATGAGCTTGAGGCAGTTACTTTACCTCTCTAGGCTTATACTTAGCCTGTATTAAGTGGAAATGACAGTAATATAATTTACATCTTAAGGATTCAGAGCAGGAATTGGACATCCAAGAAGAGTATGTTACAGCTTATGTCTAGATGCCCCAAATTCATGTGGCTATAGCTGGGAATTTTGGCAGGTAGTTGAATCTTGGTATGTGACACTATGTTATGGTTGTGTGGTAAACGGGTCAGTCCACTGACTGAATTAGTGTAGATTTGGGTGTGGCTGATTGCATTTGTTGAAGTATCATAACACAAACCAGTAGGCTTGTAGCCTGAATGGAATAAAAAGTGATAAGAAACAAGGAAGGATTGTTGCTTTCTGTCTTCCCCACCTTGCTCTGTTTCTCCTCTGTCATGTGCTTCTGCCACACGCCCCACCTTGGAGCACCTTCAGACTGGAACCTTTACAAACTGTGAGCTGAAATAAACCTCTCCTATTTAACTTAGGAGTGTTTGGTATTTTATCCAAGTGACAGGAAAATAAGCAAGACAGACTATATGCAGGAAACAGGATTTTACCCAACATATGGAAAGTAATCAAATGACATTCATTTCATGTATTTAACAAGCATTTGTAGTTATGATTTTAAGGTAGAAAAGAAATGGATTAACACTCTAAGGAGATATTTGGCAACTCACGAAAACACTTTGCAAAAGCCTGGAGAAAGTAATGGGAGGTGGGTAACCCTGGAGGTATTCAGAGCACTAAAGAAACCTGCAAAACTCTGAACCAGAGATGATATTGTTCTGCATAAGGACAATAGAAAGAAGCTAAAAGAAAGCAGAACGCAAACGAAGTATAAGTAGTTGACTCATCTGATCTTAACAAATGTGACAGAACAGTAAACCTCTGTGTCATCCATTCTACTCTTCCTCCTAGGCACAGAACTGGACTCAGTCTCCTTGCTTGATAGCCACTAGGAGCAGAGAGTAAGATCCAGGGGAATGCAAGCAGAACTGATGGCATTTGTCATCTGGACCCTTGAAGTAGGAAAAAAGTAGATGTGATTTCACCTGAAGCCAAGTTCAACTTACTCCAGTGTAGAAGTAAAAAGAATAAGTCTTTTCATTTAAGTGGAGGTAGGATTATGCATGGAGTTTGACTCTTGATTTTGCTATTGGTTAACTGTTCATTCTTCATCAGCATTAGTTTACTATAATGGGAATCTGTATGATGAGTGTTACCCAGATCCAATCTATGGGATTGCTTATAGGGTAAAGATAAAGTGTCAATTTCACAGAAAGTTATTAACCTCTGTGACTCCAACAGGCTAAGTGCTGTAAGTTACATGTGTTAGCTACTATTTGATAAGCCCATATTTTTGTGCTTTTGGAATATGGAGAGATTTTGATTATACTATGTGGTATTAATGTCCTTAATGATGTAATTAAAATTAATCATTGTCAATAATAATTGTCAATAATAATATCACTGGTATTCATATGCCCTTAATTCAGATCATGGATGAAAATATTGAACAGCATAAGTAGAGGCCTGAAACTCAGGAAATACTGGGGGAGACTAGTTCCCAGGTATGCCTGATTCACCTTATCAGCACATTTTGACGATTGCTTCCCCACAAACAAATAAGAAAAAGAGACTCTAGTAGGTTGAGGTAATTGCTCAAGATCTAAAGTTGTGTGGGTAAGGATTTACATCCTCTGTCTCTCATGATGCTTTTTCCTGTACAGTTTTGTCTTCTCAAGAATTAGAGGGAGCAGTATCATCTGCTAAAAATATAGATGACAGAGTTGTAGACCTAATTTCTGACGTTTCTATTTTTAACAATTACCAACTACAGTTTTGCATCCCCTCAGGCATCTTTCCTTTTAATATTCTTTGAATTCTCCTTTGTGTCTTGGTTGTAAACCAAATGAAGGTCCTCCAACATCCGCTTTGTAATAATGAAGAGACCATTCCCAAACAGTATCAGACACCTTAAATAAGTAATAAAATTATCTCTAGATCCTGATGCTCATTTTTATTCTGCTACAATAATTCTAGCAGCTGGTTATTCTTTTTGGCAGGTTAATTTCAATTGATTTCAGAAATCCAACTTCACACCAAAGTCCAGAAACTCACCAAAGTGCCCAAAGAACAAGTCCTTGCTTGCCTGCAATTAACTGGGCCTTGCAAGAATGTAGAGTTCACATTTCTGAGGACAGAAAACAGACCAGTTGGTTTTGAAAAGGACAAATACCTTTAGGCTTTTAAAATTTCTCAATATAATTACTTATGCATCAATAGATTGTATGTCTCTCATCTTTATCTACATGGCTTTCATGTGCTTCTGAATGTCTGACTATTTCATTTTTAAAAAAATGTATGCACAATTAATGTATATACTCAAGTTGTTAGTGAAGTATGACTTTAAATATATTGTTTACTATATTCTGAGCATGGATACAACCCCACATTTTGTGCTTTGTCTACTCTTCACAAATATTTCTTAAAGCTAAGTATCACTATTATGCATATTGTACAGAAGGGAAAGAGAGAGATGCAGAAGGAAAAACTAGCTTCGATACTTTACGTAAGACAGAATGTGACAGGGCTGAGATACAAACTCTAGTTGGTCTGACTCTGGGACATGAGTTCATTCCAGGTTTTCTGCTCATTCATCTTTAGCTGACTCATTTGGTGGAACCAGGAAGCCTAGAATTTGGAAGTAGGGGCAGGTTCTATTACCAACACCTCATCCCTTTTTACTATTTTAGTATAGACACATTTCACAAAATGCTGGGGAAATTTTGAAGAGAGATCTGTATAAAGAAGGAGAAGGAAATGAAGGAGGAGGGGAAAAGGAGACACCATTGCAGGACTTGAACAAAATGGTAGAGTTTACTTGCCTGAGTAGAAATTGGTGGCTTCTATATTGGGTAAAATGCTGTGTCTCTTGTAACATGAGATAGGAAAGCACATTTAAGACAATGCAGATTTGAGAAAAAAGTAATCATCCAATCAGTATTCAAAATGGATTCTTTATTTGTCAAAGAAACAATGTGTGCCTGCCTATATACAACAGAAAAGAAAAAACCTGTAAGACTGGAAAATTTTGACTTTGTTTGTGCATGGGACTGGAAGTATATAATCACATTGAGATTGGATGATAGTTATAATAATTTTAAACTAGGACAAATTATGACATACTATAAGAAAATTTGAATGAAAGCTCCGTGACATACCGTGGAAAACACGTGTGGTAGATAATTTACCTGCACATTCTCTATAACCTGGAGGAACTCGGAGGAAGTTGCTGACTCTCACCATCATGCATGCATAATTGTTAAAAGTAGAAACGTCATGCATGTGCCATAACAGTAGTGGCACATGATAAGCATGAACAGCTAGTGGCCCAGTGGTCAGAAGAAAGACTACAACCAGGACAGCCTCCTAACAGGTCAGCAGCCTAACTAATCAACCTAGGTCTCTGGTGGTAACCTAAAGTTTTCAATCTTCTGTCCCTGAACACCCAAAATGGTCTTTAGAGGTTCCTTAGAGAAAGATGAGGTAATAATTTATCATTAGTGTCAAAATGAGCTTATAAAAGGAGGGGAGACAGCATCTCTTGTGAGCCCGTAAGAGACCAAACCAATTACCCCATGTATTGGTTATTGTAGTTGACACAGAATCTAAAGAATGAAAGCGTCACCTCAGCCTAATCCTCATCAGGCCAGTTTAAGACGCTTCTACTATAATAAGTAGAAGACATCAGTTGCAGGCATAATGTTTTGTTTTACATACGATTTTTCCAATGTATGAAGCCTGTATGTATTCTTTATTTAAAAAACAAATGACTCACTCACTCATTCCAGTGTAAACACAAGCATAGCAACATACTTTACTTGGGGAGACTTGCAGGTGGTTAATATTCTAAAGCATAATAGAGATTTTAATCACGGGCAGCAATAGTGTCATCCCTTGTCAATAGACAGGCTCAGTGGACTTGATTACTTTACTGAAAATCACAACCAAAGACAAAAATGAGCTGAGACTTTCAAACAGGGCTCGTTGATTTGTAAGGAGAAGATTATGGGTGTGTGAGGCAGGGTTAGAAGTGGGATTTGGAGAGACAATAACAAGAGGAAGGAAGAAACTTGAAGCTACTACCATTCGAACAATGCTCTTATTTTCTGCAAGTAGCTATCAAAATCATTCAGCCTTTTTTTATAGGCAAACAGTTTTGCATCTTAATAGTAGCTGATAAACAATCTCCTTTCACATTGATGTTCAGGCTTCTGAAAAATGGTGACTTTTTGCTAAAAGGAAAAATGCCACATTTCTCTCAAGGAAAGAAATGAAGTCAAAATCATTGCTGAGGCACACATTGGCATTTAAGAAGCACAAGCTACTGACAGATGGTTAATGGTCTGAGTATCAGCAAAATCAAAGCAAGGAAATTGCTAAACAGCATCTAATCGTTCAAAAGATAATTGCATATAGCAGTTCTCCTACATTTCCTTGCTACTGGTGTTGACATCAGTTGAGATATTCGCTACATCTTGAGAAGACTGCTTGTTCAAACTCCACAGATTTTCTGCAAAAGCCTTTATAAAAAGATGGACTATATATTAAAAATAGAAAAATTATGCCAAAACAGATGGCATCTACTAATTGTACCAGTTAGATTTATTTACTGAAATAGTACAGAGATACAGGATTGAAGGCAGGAAACCAGATTGGAGGGCCTCAGTAAGCTTGTGTCTACCTCGACAGTTTTGTATTCTATTTCTATTATCTCATTCAGTGCATCTAAATCATCTCTTTTGTGTAATAAGAAAAAATTTTATTTGAGAATGCTAGATTTACAAAGGTGGATTTGCCATCCACACAAAAGAGTGAAAATGAGTTGATTATGAAATCTGAAAATTAACTGTTTGCACAAATGAACTGTTTGCCCCAAGGCAAACTCATTCATATTTAAATCATACATTGCAAAGTAAACTCATTGTCAAGTATCCAGCAGTACACAAGCCTTGCTGTCTGTTTCACCTGACAACTTGAATGACTGACAGGTAGTCACAGAGAGAGGTGGTCCTCTGTGTATCCGCTATCTATTTCCTGCTTGGACATTTCTAAACAACATGAGCAGTATCGCACAAAAAATAGTACAACACTGGGTCAATTTCAAAACTCAGTTCTTATGAACATATGATTTACTCTCAATGTACAAGTTAAGCCCATATTAAAGTATGTGAATTGTATAAACTTTGATCATTCAGCGTTCATCAAATAGATCTATCTTTTGTTGACTATTGGACCCAGTGTATATGATCGCATAACAGTTTTGTAAGATAGAAACACATCCTATTCTGATTCACCATCTCTATCTTTTTAAAATCATGACAACTCATGATGGATTGTATTTGTAGCTATAATACAATAACTCAGTCAGGGTAATTCTTAAATTTCAAATTGATTATTTAAATAAATGATCTACAAACGTTGTTTGGAAGTAGAGAATACATAGCCCTTTATATATTTAAGCAAACTCTTCTAGTATTCTTTGGAAGATCTCCAAATCAAAATATACAATTACAAACTTCATTTGTTTGAAATATAAAATGATGTACTAGTAAGCTACTTGTCATTTTCATCTTTGTGCATATAATATGAATATGCCTCACTCAAATTACCCTTGGTTAGTTTTTCTCAAGCATTAAACTTTTTATTAAGCTAACAAATTACACAGCAGAGAGTAAAGTCTCATTATTATATCTTACAAATGTTTTTAGTCATCTGTAAGCAGTCAGCTGTTAAGTGAGAATTTGTAGCAGTGAAAACAACTTTACTTACAGCCCTAGAACTTTGCAAGAAACAGACTCTGTCTACCAATCCTATCAAAACAATACATCTGTTGTGAAAAATAATTTGCCCATATGTGTGATCCTTCCAGGGAGAAGTTCCCAGTCTCTTTTCCCAATGGATAAATGACAAAATAATTGCTGAAATACAAGGCTCCCCATTGTTGGCAGTGGTGAAATCAAGGACTGAACTGTAGAAAATGCCTTCAGCTTGTCAGCAGTGACAGAAATCTCTTCACAAAGCATTTCCCATCCTTCTAACAAGCACCACATGCATCCCTGCCTTGAGCAGGAGTTTGCTGGGGAGTTTGATCTTCCATGGCCTCTCGTTCTTTTAGTTGCTTCCTAGAAGAGAAGAGCATGTAGTTCTTGAGAAAGTCAGCCTTCAGTGATTCTTATTTTCTTTCAAAAACAACCTGTACAGTCAAAGGCAAAACAACAGTATGAGGCCACACTTCCTGCTGGGCTCACATCAGTGGTAGTCCCATAGAGGAGTCTATTGGAGATTTCAAACACCTCCTAGGTCAGCAACAGGAGGTTTGAAGTCCACAACTTAGGCCATCCAGTAACACGATAATCCCTGGAGAAATACTCTTCTGAGCTACCTCATCATTCATAGTTGCAAGAACACAAGAAAACTCAGCAAAGCAATGTTTCTTGTTATCATCTTCTGGCCATTGTTAGAATAGTGCGTAGTCCAGCCCTCTGTCCATATCATCTACATTTTTTGGAGAATAATAAATTAATTTTTATGTTCAGAATACTATTAAATAATGTCAACACCATTTTATGAGGATTTCTACAGTGGTAATGGATTGGTCCAATAAAAGTTGGATATTTTTCAAAACCTCCATGAGTGACATTTTATATTTCATATTAATAGTTCAAAAGAACCCAGGAAGTCAATTATGTTTGTGCTATTTGTAGGAACTTTGAGGCAGTTCCTAGAAAAGCAAATGTATGTTCTAGGAACCTTGAAGCAGTATTAGACAGTGAGAGTATAGTTTTTGCAGTCACACAGACCACAATGCAAACTATTTTCCGATACTCCTGTGGCCTCAGGTTTGCAACTTAATCTCTTTGAGTTACAATTTTCTTCAAGTGTAAGTGTATTTCACTTTCACTGAATGGCTTGGAAAGTTAAATGAGATGAAAGTAATGAAAAATAACTAAGTGATCAGGACAAATGTGCAGAACATATGCCATACTGATTTGTCTTCTGGGATCTAGGTTGATCAGGCTGGCACAAAAGTGGGTTCATCCACTCCCAGTGGTCTCTTTCTCACTGAAGTAATATTACATGGCAAGAGCTTCTGTAGACCTTGACCTGGGCACCAGAAGCTGTTAGAAGAATGCAAATGATGCTGGGACAGCTTCTGAATTTCCTTCTTAATATGAAAGTTTCTGAGCTGCCTTGCCCTTTCTGCTCAAGATTCAGTACTGAAACAAGGATCAAATAACTCTGAGTGGTCAAATGCTGTAAAACCCTGGGCCCCTGGGATTGGGGAGCATGCCTTGATACAGCCCTGGTTCTGCACTCGGATATGGCCACTCAGGCAAATGTTTATGGCTCTTGGCTTTACTTTTCAGGAGGTAAAATGTTCTATCCCACTGCTTGTACTGGTCAACTCCAAGAATTAGAGACTATGCCTTCCTTGAGGTTATGCAACTTTTCAACCTATTGTATGCTTTTTAGAAGTTGAAAAATGGAAAGATACTTTGAAACTGTCAACTATCATGATCTCCTTGAAACAAACTGGTACCTTTTTGATTGGGCATTCTTTTTTCATTCCAGCTAGTTCCCTGCCTCCATGGCCATACCTCTAATTCTTTTGAGTTATACCCATCTCTTTGTTTTTAGTTGCTGGACCTTTGAATTTACCATATTGGCCATTTCTTGAGTATCTTTCAGGTGTCATATAAATAATTCATTGACATTCTCTTTAAAGAACTTTCAAACTCTTTAGTTTTACGTGAAGTAGACATATGTTAGCCATGTAAATCGTGCTCAGATTGTAAAATAAAGATGCCAGTAAAAGGTTATCTATCATGTAGGTGGTAAGGAAGTAGAGATTATACTTATCAATACTGTAGAGCATTGATAAAGTATTGATAATAATGTAGAGTACTGGTAGAATAGTGATAACTATGCTTTTAAATACATAAACAACATGGTAATAATTCAATTGTCAATTATATTCCAAGAAAAGGCAAAGAGATCAGAAAAAATGGCTAAGCAAGATAGATTTGCACTTACTTAAACTGGTTCACTCTATTCCTTTTAAATAACAATGGAATATCTCATGGCCAATAGTGATAGAAGAGTGAAATCCCTAAGAGCTTTTTATGATTTTTCCAATCTACAGTTTCTGTGTAGTTTAATGCATTGCAGTATTTTCATTACTTGCCTTTAGATTTGACTCTTATAATTGATATTTGCAGACTTCTTTTGTTGCCAATACATCTTTATAGGATTTACACTTAATTTCCTGCAACTAGAATTTCTGGCCCTCAAAAGTACTGTAGATATATCCCTACTGTTTGCTCAAGGTCTATATTAAAATTACAAGACTTTTGTTTTGCTTTGTTAGAGAGGAAACTGAGAGAGATGGAGAGAGACAGATTAAGAAATGTGTGGTGGATAGAAAAGGAAATTTAGAGAGCAGAGAAATAGATTAGCTAGTGAAACTCCATGATAAAGTCTTAATAAAAACATACATCCTGGGTAGCAAGAATAGCATTTGATTCATCTGTGGAATCCTTAGCAGCAAACACAGGGTGGAATGAAGAGTAACTATTCAAAAAATGTATGGTTTTATGGAATCATAGAGAGTACAACTGAGAATTCTCTCAGAAATCATGACTAAATAAATAGATCTCTGCAAAAAGTGAGAAAGGACTATTAGAAATCATTTGGCATTTTTATGATGACAGTTTTCAAAACATGTAGAGAATTTTTCCATCCAACTTAATTTTCATTACAACTCTATGAAGGAGAGTTAAAAATTGTATTTACATGTTAGGAAAAATGAAGAGAAGAAGTATGTAGGCCCCAGACATATCTGTAATGTGTCAAGTCTAACAAATAATTCCTAGCTTTATTCCAAATCCCTGTCCCTGACACACTGTTTTACTGTCAATTGTTAGAAAAAAAAAAGAGAACAATAGCTAGAAGCAAGTTATGAATTGACTAACTTAAAATTTAAGGATCTTATGGCAAGATACCAGTGGGGAAAAAAGAAAGAAAGAAAGACAGACAGACAGACAGACAGAAAGAAAGAGAGAGAGAGAGATGTTTACCTTCTTCCTGGTATAACTGGCTCTGTTGAATATTTTGCATGTTTTTCAAAGATACAAAAGAGAAAGTAATCCAATACTTGACTACAGAGTATGTTGCCTCAGAATTTTTACCAAGGCAAACAGAACTGTTATCAGTGCTCCTGCTGAAAATCTCTCTGCCCCACACCCCCTCCAGAGAAAACCTGTTTTGTCTGTATGTCCAGCAATTACCTTAGAGATGTTGATATTATGCCCTGATCCTGGCCAAGAGAACAGAATCTGAGACAAATTTCAAGTGACCATTTGCAAGAGACTTTGCATATTCTTCCATGCTAAAACTTCTGCTGCATCCAAATCAACCCTTTGCATGTTGATTAAAATAACTACACTAATATTCTTGATTATGTCCCTTGAAACCGGCACTGTACTTGGCACTTTTCAGATGTTCAATAAGTCCTGGTGGGAAAAAAACTGGAAGAATAATCATATTTTTGTCAACACTTGAATCAAAATTAGAAGTCATTAATAATTATAGAATCTACATAGAAATCTTATTTCAAGCTTACTCAACCCTTCAATCCTACTCTGAGAATATCTCTTCCTTTACGCAGTTTTCCTTGATTTCTCAAGTCAGAATGAATATATTCCTATGGCATCTACATTTTAACAAATTTATATTTAGCTTCATACTGTTCTTGGCTATTTCCTTACTTATCTCCCTCTTATGGCAAATCAGCTTAGTTTGAGTACCTAGTTCTTAAATTCTTCTTCCTGTTTCCACACTATATCACCTTGTTTCTAGCACTGTAGAAATGAAAAAAAAATTTGTAGAACTCTGTAAACTAAGTTTGTGATCCCCTCTAAACTTGTGTTGAAACCCTAATCCTCAATAGGATGGTTTGGCAAGTTGGGGTTTTTGGCAATTAATTAGATCATGAGGATGCAGCCTTTTTAAATAAGGTTAATGCTTTCATAAGATGCAGAAGATAGATGATATCTCCCCATCATAGGAAGACACACTGAAATAGTGCCTGACATCAAACCAGGTAGAGTTCCAGGAACCAAATCTGTTAGTACCTTGATCTTGGACTTCCCAGTCTCTGCAATTGTTAGACATAAATTTCCATTGTTAAAGCCAACTAGCTTATGGGACTTTTGTTATAGAACAGACCAAGACATTAAAGTTCTTAAACAAATAAAATATGAATGAATACATGCATTCATGCTGGCTGCTTTGTTTGAAGATGTCACACAGTATTGATATCTCTGTTCTCAAGAAAAACAGTGACCACTCAGATATTAAAGTGGCAGTTGCTGCTTTTCTCCTCAGGTCCTAATATTCTGTTGCTAACCCTTTCCTCCTCTAGTTTTAATAATTTCCAGCAAAATGTTTCTACGTTTTAGAAACTCTGTCTAAAAGCCAACACCTAGGGAATCAGGAATGTGAACAATTGATCAGTCTTTCCCTAGATTCACCTTTCATGTGGCTCATTTTGATAATTTTACAAATCAGGAAGTTTATTCTCAGTTTTGTTAGATAGCTGTACTTTGTGATTGAAAACTGGAATTGTAGTCAGTAAAAAAACGTTGCATCAAATACTACTTATTTTTGTTGTTCAAGGTTTACTATCTTTTTAAAGTTGCAGATATAGGAGAAGCTCCTGCCTCTAATTTATCCTACACCTGCTGAGGAGGGTGCTGCAGTTGTGGCTTGACCAGCAGCTGTCCAGCCTTCTGACTTGCTTCCCTTTGGTCCCCCTCACCACCACAAAAGACTGAGACAGTTTGCCTCAGTGTCACCCTGGCTATCAAATCACTATTCTTCGTTCCAAACTGAATTCAGCCAGAGAGGCAGGTAATACCCCTCTCCAACTCCTGCCACTTCAGACTATACTGTTACCTTTTTGCAGAAGTGAGGGGTCACATGGAGTAGCTAAAATCAGAGAGGGAGGGACCTAGGGCCAATATTTTCATAACCCAAAATTCAGAGCAAGTTTGCATTCACCCTCACTGAAACAGACCTGCAGTTGCTACACAAGCAACCTTTCCCAGCTACTTCTGTGGTTTTAGTCTAGGAGGGCTCCCTCCTGTGTACTTACCCTACTGTACTGTAGCACAATATCTGTCAAAATCAGAATTTGCTTTGGTGTTCTTGTAAACCTCCTTGTGATTTGTTTCTCTGATCACATTAGCCCCAAAAATCCTGGGTTTTTTTATTTGGCATTTTTTTCCTTGGAAAGCATGGACAGAGTGTTTGTTTCCAGAGAAGGAGCAATACATCCTCAGAGTTGTTAACATTAAAAAACTCTGGAGGCTATTAGCCAATAAAGACCAAGGACAGAGACCAGTATCTGGCAGAGTCATGGTGTTCAGCACAAGCTGGCAGTGGAAGGTAGCAGCTGGAAGTGGCAGTGACCACCAGCTGGCTGTGTCAACTGTTGGTATCTAGCATTACCTGGTGACATCAGGACTGCTAGAAGAGCTGCACTTAGTTGATTCATGATTTCCACCTGAATTGAGCAAAAGAAGCATAGGCCAGTTGGCAACAGCAGGATATCAAGTTTTCTTTAAAGACTTCATTTATTTCCTCCTTTTAGTCCCTGAAAATTGGGCCAATCTCTACTCTCATTTGAATAATGAGAAATGGACCCAGACCTAAACCAAATTAGTGCGAGCCACTCTGTGGTCACAATACTTGGTTCAAGGTTGGTCACTGAACTTAATTGAGATCAGAGAGAGAATGACTTCTAAGTCTTGTTTTTATGTTCACTAAGATGTTATATTGACAAGTAGAAAGTTGAGACCAGAGTATAGTCTCCAAGAATCATACTAACTCCTAGGAAGCATAGTGAAAGCTATTTTAACTTGATCTCTGAAGTGCACTGACCCAGAAGGAAGACTTGTCCCTTATTTCTTATTAACTTCCTAATGTAATCTTTTTTTTTTTTTTTTTTTGAAAACCATGTCTTCCCTTGAGCCAGGAGCAGCAACCAGGGAGAATGGGAAGAGAATCAAGAAACCAAAACATGCCTTCCCATGAACCAGTCACCGTGTAGCCTAGGAGACAATAAAAGCAACACCTCCCTCCCCAGAAAGCAATGGGCTGATTTGGAGGAAGTCAGGTTGAGACAACAGCAACTGAAATAAAAATATAATAATTCAATGCTTGTTTTGTTTGATTGATTTTGCAGCCCTGTCTTGGTTACTTTTCTCTCATTGTTGAGGTAAAATACCTGACACCCAAAGTGAAGCCAGGGAAGATTTATTTATTACAGTTTTTGGGATGCAGTCCATACTTAGCTGGCTCCAAGGCAGGACGACATGGCAGGACAGCCACTCATGGCCACCACAAACATCAAGAGCAAACAGAGCAAAAGAGTAAACACACCCCTTCTTCCATCTTTACACTGGCTGGCTCCACTGCAGGGACAGTGCAGCACTTACACCACCAACCCCAGCACCAGACAACAAATCAATTATGAATGCCAAACTCAGCCACATCCGTGATTGCACGAAGCTTGAGGGTGGATTCAAGCTCAAATCATAACATTCCACTTTGATGGTCACCTGGAGTTAAATACAAGAATGTGCGTGATATCTGTCCACAACACTAAAGACTTAGAATATTCAGCCAAGGGCCTGGACCCCACGGCAATGTCCTACATGGGTCCAACCCATGACAATGCCTTCCAAGAGTCCAACTGAATGTATAGGATTCACAAAAAGGACTCATGCTAGTCTGCTGGGAAGGCCCAGTGGTCAGAGATGGAAGCTAGAAAGTCTATGCCAGTGGGGTGAAGGAGCTGTGCCATTGGATTAAAGGTTCTATACTGTAGCTGAGAAGTCATGCTTTATATAAGGACCAGGGCTGCCCTGAAAAGTACCATTCTCATCCTCAGAGACTGTGAAATCCCCAACTCCTCCAATGATGAGAACAGTTGAGTACATGCCAGGAAGCCAGCATGACAAGCTTCTCCTGAAGATTAAGCAGCACAAATCCCTATAGAGCCAGGAAGCAATATTTCATGTAAGGACCAGGGCTCCCTCAAAGTGAACCACAGCCACTCTCGGCAACAAGGTGCCAGCTCCTCTAATGACAGTGGTCAAACTCATACTTGGAAACTAACCATGATGAACTCCTCCAGAAGAACCAACAGCTAGAAACAGCAACACTTAGGAGAACCCACAACACCTCACTGTTCTCCATGTCTCTACTTATGCTGGCAACTTTCCTCAAGTTGGTCACCTACACTCAGCACCATGCTGATTTGATTCAGCTGGTGTTAAGTGGACCACCAGCTTTTAATACATAACAATCCACCTTCCACCTCAGTAAGCAATGAGCTGATTTGGAGAAAGTCAAACAGAGATGACAGCAATTGAAGTAAAAAAACAACTTCATGCTTGTATTGTTTGATTGACTATGCAAGCCTAAAGCAGATAGTCTTAGCATCTATTTGGAGAATAATAATATGCATTATAACAACATTGGGGGATATCCTTCTGTCTTGTTTTTGAAATTAAATGTTTTGTTATGTTTTACTGTTTTGTTTTATTCTTGTATCTGCCAACCTGAGCAACTATTTTGAAGATAACAATATGCAACATAATAACCATTGTTAAATTCCTATCGTCTTGTTTGAAAACCTATATATCTATTGTTGTTTTTGTTGTTGTCATCATTTTGCTTTTATTGTTTTTTATTTGTTTACTCTTTAAAATAAAAAAAATTATTCTTACAGAGCATCTTAGTTACTTTTTTCATTGCTGAGACAAAATACCTGATATCCAGGGTTAAAGGAGGAATGTTTATTTAACTCACAATTTGCAAGGGTTTCAGTCCATAATCAACTGGCTCCAAAGTAGGGTAGTATGGTAGAGGGGCAGTCATAGATAGTGGCTGGGGAAGTAGAAGATACCAAAGGCAAAAACAGTGAAAGGGGAAAAGTGGGAAGCAAGCCTCCCTTATATTGTAAGCAGGATACCTGCCCCAGGGCAGGTACAGCACTCATTCTTCCAGCACTAGACAATGAACCAGTCACAAACTCTAAATTAAGCCACCTCCAAAAAACCTCATGACTCCATGAGACTTGGAGGGGACATCCAGACACAAATTGTAACACAGACATTTTTATTAAACTTTCATTCACAAGCAATCACATGAATCATAACTTCATGCAAGTCTGCAACTTTTATATGCATAAGAAATAATTAGGGTGGCTTGTTAAGGTGTAGCCCCCAACCCTAAAATACAAAGTGGGATCCAGGAATTTGCATTTTAACCACAGTCAGGTGAATCTAAGTTAGGTTATTAGTGGAAAAAAGCTTGAGGAATGCTGATATCACAAGGAAAAATCTACTAGTGAATTGAAGAATGCAAAGAGGTGTAGTATTAATAAAGCAAGTGAAAATAAAGAGCTCATCATTTGTCCTGGTATTGCAAAGAGGAAAACCCACTGAGGTATCAGAAGTAGATTCTATGTTCAATGTTTATCTGTTGAAGGAACCTCCACCTTATTTCTCATTATTATTTATTCTTACTTTATATGGCATGATAGTGTGTCTATCTTTGTCTGGGACTTCCCAGAGACCCACCTGCTACTCTGGAGTAATTACTACTAACACTTCTTTCCACTCTCAAAAGTATTTAGGTTTCAATGATAAATATAAGATAGATCCCTTCCTTCAGGGACATATGTACATAAAGGAGTTCTTTGTCTCTCTTGCTTTAACTGCTGAGCCAAATACTGTTTTATGACATTTAGTAGCAGAGACTCTAATTATCTTTAAGCCATTCCTGCTGAGTCTATGTCTTTAGACTCACAAGTGGAGGGTCTTCTGAGTAACATTTGAATTTACAATCAATATACATTTAAAGTAATATATATATATATAATATTATATATTATGTATGCATATCAAATGTGCCACTTTCTTAAAACAAGCCAATTCTAAAGTTGATGGAAAATTGCAAGTGACTTTAATACATACATCTATACACATACATATCAAGTGGTATATTACTATCTATATATGTATGTATGACTACAAGAAAACAGTACATAAACATATAGCAAACAACAATAAGAACTACATTAGAAATGTGAGCAGAGTGTTGTGTGAGCATCTGCAGAGATGATGCCTCTATCGGTTCATATTTGTCCTGGGGGTCCAACTGTCAGTGATTCATTCTGGAACAACTATCACTTCTGGTCAGCTGATAAAGAGATGTCGTGACAGAGACAAGATAAGTAATTTTTCTGCTGGTGAAGGAAATGATGTTAATACATTTTTAAAGGTTTTAAATACCTGAATTGGAGAGATTTGCCAGAGGTGTCCATTGAAGCAGTTAAGGTTTCCACTGAACTCATCTATTAAAAATAACTCAAATCTTGAATTACATTGATTGTCTTTACTGTTGCTAATCACAGTTATTAAATAAATACACAAAAACCTTTCATGTGTCTTCTATGTAATAAAGGAATATCTGATATTTAGGAGTAACTTTTTCCTCCCTCAAAATAAGTATATAGTTGTTGAATATTCCAGGAAGTATTATAGCTCCATATTCATATTTTAATGTTGGAGGAATTTAGATCAGTGATTTCTGCCTAACAACTGTTGTTTCAAGATAATTTTCTCACTGCTTGTTTGGTTCTACTCAAACACAGCTGTAAGTTCTTCCTTTCTATATTTGGAGATGGAGTGCCTGATGGCCAGCATCATCCATCTGGAAGAAGGGCAAAGTTGGATGGAAGAAAAGAGGGTACATAGCAATTCACAGCCCTGGAACACTGATGGGGAGTCACTGTTAAAGTGTTTTGCTCCACATCTCTGATCTTATTTTTAACTTTAACTCTATTTGGGCACAAGTGAAAAAGGTGGTATCCGTGATGTTTTTGTTGGTTTTATCAGAATTAATTTCCCCTTTTTAGAGTAAATATTTTGAAATACCTTCTCCATTTTCTGAAATCAAATTCCTAGATAATAATCAAGGGCCATGTACATATATAATTTTTATTTATCAATAAGATATAATAGTAATATAAAAACAAGCATTATGGAAGTTATTCATAATAAAATCATATATATATGTCGAGAGTGAGAGAGAGAGAGAGAGGGAGTGAGTGTGTGTGTGTGTGTGTGTGTGTGTGTATGAGAGAGAGAGAGAGAGAGAGAGAGAGAGAGAGAGAGAGAGAGAGACATAATATTTAGCCACAACTTACAAGGAGACATAATGAAATAGTTAAGTATTTTAACCTAAGGTTACATTTACCTTGAATGAAACAGCTATGAAAACACACTGATACAAGTACATCCTAGCAGCGACCTAAATACCATGAGTGGCTTAGCTGTTGGTGACATGGTTTTTTAAAAGAAAGAAAGTCTTGGTAATGTTTAGAAAAATAGAAACATTGCCTCATATTAGATAGTTGCTCTCTTCTTGGAAATTAAATGTACATTAAAACCTCGCAAAAGTACTTTGGGCTTTATATGTGAAATTCAGTTCTAGGTGAAATTAGATAAGTTTTCACCCATGTGAATGTCTGGAGGAACAGTCAAAGTTATGCATGACTGGAGGCAATATTTCAAGGCATGGGAATGCACTGTGCATTTCAGGATATCTAGCAGTCCTTGTCCCCATTTACTAAACAGTAACACTGTCCTGCCCCAATCATTTAACTAAAAATATCTCTCTTCCTTATTTCTAAAGTGACCTTAAGAGGGTGGTAGTAATCCCACAGAGAACTACTAGTCTATTCTGTTTACATAAGCCACTTATTCACATAAGATTTCCTTTGCATTTTTATTCTTTCAATTTACATTAAATGGAGAAAATCCTTGTTAAGTCTCAGTTAAAATTGAAGAATCATCTTCTGGGAGCAGATTATGGATTCATAGATTCACAATAAATAGTGGAGATTGAAGAGAATCTATATTATACTTTATGAATACATTTTACTTAAAACATCCAAATTTTTTATGATATGTATTTTTTTCTTACCTACTGGCATTCATGTTAGCAGGAGTTCTGCCAGTGTTCAGTAACACTTAGCTCTAGCTAAAGTTTAGGAACTTTATTGTCAGTACTTCCACTGATGCTGGAGAATGTTTCCTTATTTTGAATATCATTAGCAACTTCTGATACTAAAATTGCAATAAAAGAGTTTAATTAAAAGAGTTGAGATGAACACTTAGCCAAAAAGAAGACTGAGAACACTTGTTTCTGAAATTTTCATTTATTGAGTGGGTGGTTGATTCTGTCTCCAAAGGAATCTGCCATCATGGGTAAGGTTGTGTTGCATAACAAACAATCCTTATCATTGTTACTTTCTTCTCACTGTTGAGACAAAATACCTGACACTCAAAGTTAAAGGGTGTTTAGTTCACTCAAAGTTAAAGGTTTGTTTAGTTCACAGTATGTAGAGGTTTCAGTCTATAATCAGCTGGGTTCTAGGCAGGGTGGCTTGGAAGAGAGAAATCGCAGAGGAGAACCACTTCATGCAAATGGAAGATAACAAAAGCAAGCAAGCAATGGAAATGACAAGACTATACCTGTCTTTTCTATTGTATCCAGGCTACCCAGGATGCAAAAACAATTGGTGGACTCATTTGGTAATCAAACACCTTTAATCCCAGCATCACACACTCATCAGCCACCTCTAACAAAGCCCTACATATGATCACATGAGGAGGTTTTGGAGAGGCATCTAGACCCAAACCATAACAATCCCCAAGAAATAAATATTCATGATTTTAAAATAAGTAATTATTTCCTTATACAACATAAACCTCACAGATTATCAGTGGGTAATGGGTTTATCATATTCTATCTAGCACTGGGTTACTAGGGCAGCTGTCATTTCGAAGAAGGCTTTTCACTGTGCTATGCACAGAGAGCTTCATGAACTGGTTTTTGATGTTATGCTGAGCATGATAAAATCTGCTTTTTATTTCATTCCATAGCAAATCAAATGGCCACATGTAACACTAAGGAAAGTGGAAAGCATAATCCTATCATGTACAAAGCAAGATTCTAGAAATATTTGATTGCTAAACTAATAAACCCCCATGAAAAATTTCTCAAACATGGAAAGTAGTACAGATGCTAGGTAGACAGAAAACAAGACAAACATCCAGTAGAGACTGTCTTATTTACTTTTTCTATGTATCACCATGCTTGAAGCAGCTCAGTAGCTACTAACAACATACTAAGTGATGAATAAATGTCTGTCAGATAAAAGAATGTTTAATTTTCCAAATTTCAATGTAATTGAAGCTTAAAGAGTTACCTCTCCACTTTAATTCCATACTCTGGACAAAATAAATGTAAATGCCATTTGTATGCAATGATGCATTTAGAAAACTTCGAAATCTGAGTGTCACAGCGGGAGAAAAGTTGTGTCATCTCAAAATTACTTCAACTGGGACCACTTGTAGGTTTTCTGTATGGCATGGGCAGGGCACTATCCTTTGTACTCTGCACAGATTTATGGACATGGTATTTATTCAATGAAAGCAGTTCTGCTGTCAACAGTTGTGTCGTCTTATGGAAGGCACGCCACACAGGTTGTGCAGCTGCACACATTTGCACTCTTTAATAACATCTGTATTTTGTATTGTATGGCTCTCCTAGACTGTTGAGAGCAATACAGTAATGATTGCCATGCAGTATATTTACAGTATGTTGACTGCCACAAAGTGTCCATTTTAGATATGTTTATGGGTTGTTAGCAGCAACTACATACTCTATTAGAGTGGAATGGGATGTATATGTAGGAAAGTAATACAATTAAAGAAGTCTTCCCGGGGTCTTGGGAAGAGGGACTTGGGAGAACCTGGTTCCCCAGGAAATCAATAATAATGATCAGTGGCTTTAAACCTCATCTTTCAAAGATCAAATGCTTCTAAAAGCCAAAAATTGCATTAATGGATAAGCTTCTCCGCAAACCAGAGCACCTCTGGCTTTTGATGGGCCAACTATACAAAGCCCCGCCCTCCAGGGCAGCCCTCCAATCAGCCACGCGGCCCGAGCCCAACCCTCGTCGGTCACGTGACACGACCAGGCCAGCTTCCGGCGCGTCGCAGACAGCTGACGTCTCCCGGCCCGGCGTCGCGTCAGGGTTGGCCGGCGGCGGAGGCGGAGGTGGAGGCGGAGGTGGAGGTGCAGGCGGAGGCGATGGCAGTGGACCCCGAGCGGGCTTGAGGGCTCTGACCCAGCTCCCTCCCGCGCCTTCTAGTGCCGACCCGGCGCCTCGGCCTCGACTCGCTCAGCTCCTGCTCCCTCCCTGGCCGCTGCCCGGGCGGAGGCGGAGGCCCGGGCTGGCCGCCCTGCTGAGCCCCGGCTCGGCCCTGGACGGCTCGCTGCTGTGCGGAGAGGAGGCCGAGTCGGTAAGAGGCGGCTGCGGGGCTTGGAAGCCCCCTGGCCCCCGCCTGGTCGCCCGGGACGCCCCCGCCCTGCTGTCTCGGCAGCCCGCTCCCTCCCGCCCCGCTCCCCTGCTCGCTGGCCCTATTGTCTGGGCGCCGTCGCTCGCTCCCCCTCCCTTCCTTCCCCCCTGCGGAGGGCCGGCGGCTGTCAAACCTGCAGGCTTCTCGGCTGCTGGCCAGCCCTGTCAGAACCTTTCCTGCTTGTCCCTCCACGTCCTCCTCGCCCCCACTCTTCTGGCTTCGCGGTCCTTCGCTGACCATTGCTTCAGTTTTCTCATGTGTGTGTCTTACTGATTTTCTGGGCTCTTTAACTTGTCATCTCCCACAGCTTCCACCATCCTTGAATTTTTTTGCCATTCTTTTTCTCACATTCCTTTCAGTTTTATTCTACTCTGCGCGTTCTGTTCTGTCCACTTCTGTTTTCCTTTGAATTTTTCCTCCCAGGTTGTTTCATTTTTAAAAAGCTCCTGAATTAAAATGTCTCGTTTTTTCCCTTCCAAGAAAAATGAAATTTTGACTTTTGTGGAGCCTCATCTCTAAGTTTGTGGTGGGGTGGTGATGATGGTGGTGGTGGTGTTTTTACTGCTTATGGACATTAAGTGTGATCCTAGAGCGTGTTAGTGTAACTGTGAACTGTCTGTCCCTTAGCTCTTCATGGGAAGAACAGTACAAATTCTGGCTGGATTTCTACACACACATTTAAGTAACTACCTTATGTACTGCACATTGACAGGATTGCTGTTAAAATATTAATACGTTTATTCTTTTTACACAAAATACACTCTGGAAACGATTCCCACTAACTTTTTAATTCACTTGTGTTTGCTGATGCCTTGTCAGAAGGGTGTCACCTCGCTGTCCCCCAAAATTTGAGTTTACTCTTTTTGAGGGGTGAAGACTGTCGATGCTATTTTTTCACCTTTCCTGTCTGATTTTTTTTCCCCAATGAAGGAGGGGCAGTTGGAATTTTATGTTTCAAATTATGTTTTTGACTATTTTAAATTGTGACCAAATCATCATAAAAATTAGGTTTAATACAGTCATTAGTAATCTTAAGTGATGAAATAGATTACTAGCTCTATTATGATTAGACCATTTCACAATGTATTGATATTATTCAAATACTCAAAAGGAAAAAGGAGTCAACCTTAATGTATTAGGTGAACAGTGCAGCTAAAAGTAAACACTACATGTGAGTTACAGAGAGGAAATGTCCTCTTCTGCTATTTTTGTTCGACATTACAGCCACTTTTCTTGGCAATGTGTGGGCACTGTTTATTGAAATATATTAGAAATAAATTGTCAGAGTTAAAATCTGTAAGTGTTATCAAATATGAAAGACAAATTTCCCTTGCAGTTGTATGTTGAAGTTCTTCAATTTTTGGCAGTCAGAGTGGGAATCCATAGATAACAAAACATCCTAAATCACAAGAGTAATTACTAGATTGTTCATCAATGGAGGGATATTTCTGTGGTTTCCTACAGCCTTATGTGTTCTTAGTATCTTACCTAGTATTTTGTATTATGAAGCCCTGAAATGTTTCTTGAGACTAAATGAACAACTTGATTAATTTGTTCTATCAATAATTTTAGTCATATTCCACAGAACTCAGCTGTCTTAATTTTTCAAAGACAGAAAAACATTTTAAGCTGTGCTGCTGGAAATTTTCTCATGTTTTCAAGTTAAAATTTAAAGTACTTTTACTATTAATATAATGGCACATCTTTATTTTTCTAGCTGTCTTTTGTATATCCCCTTAATTCTTTATCAAGATTGCCTGTACTTTGCACATTCTTTTACCTGGAAATACTGATAACCATCGTTCAAATTTTGAAAACTTTTGTCATGTATTTTAAATTCTTGTATTAGTTTTTAAAATGTTTAATTTTTGCCTGTGCCTTTACACACTCCGTATGCATTTTACGCATTGGACTCTAACTTTCTTTTTTCCTCTTGAGGTAGTGAAAAGAGAATACTGAAGAATAGGATCTCAAGATGAGTAAAAAGCCCCCAAATCGTCCTGGAATCACTTTTGAGATTGGTGCTCGTTTGGAGGCACTGGACTACTTACAAAAATGGTATGAAAAGTACAGAACTTTGACCTAACGCATAGTATCTGTAGCTTTACATATGTTGATCAATCGCTGATAATTCTGTTGATAAACATCAATATATTCACATTTTAAATACACGTGCAGTGGTAGTTAGTTTTTAAGATTTTCAGATTTAGTGTTTTAAAACTTGAGTAATTTTGTACAATGGTTTAAGGACAGAAAATAATGGTGTAGAATTTAAGGCATGTTAAGAGTGTTGGTCCCCTTGTGTACTTAAACTATGTTGGGAGAAGGAATTTGGATACAGTCAGCTTCCTGAGTGTTGAATAAATTTCAATAAGTCTGTTTTCTTACCTTGTGTTAGAGGTAGTTCTTTCAAGCTACAGGGTATATTAATGGTTAATGTAGTACTTTTCTGATACATTTCAAGAAATTTCAAGTACATTTCAAGAAATATCTACACTATTCATTAATCCGCCTGAAACCAAAATTGCACTGGTGGGTCGTTACTGTCTCCAGTTACTACATGGTCAGTCTTCTCAATGCATTTTCCGTTATCCTGACCGTCTGTGATAGGACATAAAATTAAAACACCTCCACTCCCCAACATACTCTTATACATTGATGTAGGAAAAGTTGGTAAACTAACAGCTGGAAAGGAGAGAAGAGAAGCAACATGGGGGCTAGGGATGAGTCCCCTTTATCCTCTGGAATGTGGTGTTTGTTCAGATGGGTGGCTCCTAGTTCTGTGCTCCTTAGATGCTCTGCTTCCACCCAGGCCCCTAATCTAGAGGGAAATTTGAGAGGTTCCTCTTCTGGGAGTCTTGCTGACTTTGCTTCTTTTAAAACCCTTCGGTTGAGGGGTTTATGGACTAGCATCTGTCCTACTTCAGGTATCAGACTTCTTGATATTTTCTTGCTACAGTTCCACTAAAATCAAATGGTCATTTTTAGATTTGCTTATGACTGATTGGGATTAAGTCGACTTCCTGAGTTGGCAATGACAGATGAATCTTGGGTGGTCACAATACTTTACATTAGCCTAGGGTTTCTCTTTCCTGACATCTGGCCTTTGAGCTCAGCATGCTTCCTTGACCCTGGCCTCGGCCTTGGGCTATGCTTTATAACAGTTTGAAACTGCAGTTCGAGGTGAATAGTCAGAGTTACTTGCCCCTCTCCTAACCGGTGTCTCAGTGGGTAGTTCTTTTTAGTTGGCCTAATGTCACTCTCTCTCGGGTTTGGTATACACAGTATCTCGGAAGGAGCTTGAGAGAGCCTGGGAACCAGACAGTTGCTCCCTCCCAAGTAGTAAAGACAAAATAAAATGTCTGTAGGTATTTCCAGATGACCATGGAGGGTGAGGAGTGAATGCCTGCATTTGAGAAACACTGCTTTACATCATGAAAGATGCCGAGTTAGTAACAAGTGGCTCTTTTGGTTCAGCTTTGGCTGAAAGTAGCTTTAACGTGTAAAGGCATGCTGTTGAATTTCCGTGTTATCCCAGAGTACAGTAATACTTTTTTGATGTTAATCTTAATACTGTTTTTTTGAGGTTATGATTTTATGAATATATGGTTAATTCATATTACTGTATTCTCATAGGTTTCTTAACTGACATTATTTGAATTAAACTAACTTCCAGTTTTGGAGAAGTCTATATTATTATTATCCCAGTACTTTTCAGAGATATTAAGACAGTTTTGGTATTGGTGAGAAATTTACTTCTGTAGTGAAATGTTTTCTTATTCAACAGCTTTAAATTCATGATCCAATAGTTAAAAGAAAAAGATTGTAAAAAGATCGACTTTCAAACACCATGTACTTTTATTGTTTAGTGCATGTGTAATTTTAAAGACCAAATGAAAGTTGTTGTTTCTCACCAAGACATTTGCAAAGTGCTGATTAGATAGGGTGGTAGCATGCAGTGCATTCATTGGTAAAGTTTAGATTTGATTCTGATGACCCCAGTAACAATGTTTTCTTTAAGTAAATATTAGCTAACATAATCTCATGATCATCATTGAAACTTGCCATTGTTTTGATTTTTATGAGCTCATTTATAAAAATTTTAGCTTTCTGCTACAAATGGCTCCTTAATTGAAAGAGAATTAAGGTAATTCAAACAAATAATTTTGTTACTGTGATTTCTGCTTTTTATGGTACTAATATGAAGAACTAGTTAGATGTTGGTGTGCTATAAACTTAATTTTAGTGTTTTACTACCGAATAATTATAAATTGCTTAGGTTTATTCAGTTTTATCTGCAGCACAAAAGTTCTGTAAGATTTAATGCTCTTAACAGGTTTTATTTCTTTTTTTTAATTCTTTCTTTCTTTCTTTATTTATTTGTCTTTTTATTGGTACCAGGGATCCTCACGACTTCCTGCTTGCAAGGCAGGCGCTTATGCCACTGAGCTAAATCCCCAGCCTCTCAGGTTTTATTTCTAAATGAACTAATGACACTTTTTCTTCACGTAATCCCACTTACAAAGTGCCATTCTATACATTACATAAATTCTGCAAAGGTTTACTGTAGGGCCCAGTAAAAACAGAAGATTATTTGATTATTATGAAACTTACATTCTTATGAAGACCAGAATAATCACTGGAAATGTTCCTCCACATTTTGTGTTTTCATACCTAGTAAATGCTGTCTTCCAAAATTATTCAAGTTGAAAAGTATTTACTCATACTTCTATAAGTATATTTTGAACTGTTGAAGATATTGGAGTGGAGCAGGAAGAGTGAAGCGGGAATGCAAATCTTGCTTACGTGTCTATACTCAAGACCTTTACATTGAGCAGTATACCTGTCACTGAGGACTTAATATATCACATTGTTGATATTATCCTCTTTTAAAACAAAATGCTCAAGAAAAGTAGTAAGAGTGGAAACTCTAAATTTAATTCATTCCTTATAGAAAAGGTTTTTAATTACATAAAAATAAAATAATTTTTACTATGTGCCTTAAAAGGATGAACTTTAAGTTAGAAATAAGCTCAAGTTAAGCTTTCACTTTTAGGTTTGTGGTAGATTTAACTTGATAGATTTGATTTAAGAGGAAGACTCGATCTGTTTTTTTTTTTTTTTAAAGTATGTCACTGCTTAAACAAACCCTATCACATACTCCTTAAGGTTTGCAAAGGTATATTATCCTTGAAAGTACACTGTATGATTTTAATTAGTGATTCATTACTTTTTTTTTCCCAAGTAAGTTTACAGAAAACCCATTGATGGTTTGATTATTTACCAATACTACTAAATACAGGCCTTGAGGAGCCACGGAGAGGTCAGTCATTTTCATTCCAGTATTTGATACTCAGATTTCTTCAGTACTTACTAAGATTAACTCTTACTGATTAGTATGGACAGTTTTAATTTTTGAAAATGTCATGGTCTTAAAATGTTTCTTTTAAGATTTATTTCTCAGTAGTGGGTAAGGACTTCAGCATGCTAGTGTTCAGTACGGAGTCACGCATTTTCTATCGTACTCTCATCACATTTTCCAGTATAACCTCTGCATATCCAAACCTCCACATTGATTTTTGTGGTGCTGTGAGGGAAGAGACATCCTAGAAATGAAAGTGGTGCAGTATTTTGATTCATGAATATGTTTGGATAAAGAAAAGCTTTGGGCTAGAAGTTACACTGGAGAAACTTAGTGGACAGGTTTAAATTTGAACAGTTACTTATTAATCCGGTAAATATGCTAAGTCCATTAACTTGGTTTGTTTATCAATAAAAGGAATACAGTATTACGGTTTTTATTTACAGGTTGACTTTAAGTATTAAAGTATATAAACTTAAATTCTGAAAATTCATGTATTATAAAGTAATATAATATAAATTATATATATATATATATATATATATATATAATAAAAAAATATAAAGTAAAGAGGGGAGGTTGAAAAATAGATCTTTGGGACCAGTAAGTGTGTAAGCTTTTGAAATGGATCCTTAGAGAATTGGTTGGGATCATAGAATCATAAAAGGAAAAACATGTTATTGCAGCAAGTTGCAGCAGTCTTTTTGGGGTGGTAATCAAATTTTCATCTTTCCATGGAGCTTTATAGTTCATAGAGCATCCTTGCAAATATTACAGTATCTACTCATTCTAAACATTGTCAGTAATAAAAATGATAAAATAAAACTGGTCTCGACTACTGATTTAACTTCTGTTTTTTGATAGGAATTAAAACTTACTCCATAGTTAAGTAATTTAGTTGTGAAAACAACAGATCAAATAATATAGTCTGGTGTTAGTCTTAAGAACCTGGAAATATAGAGTCATTTAAAACATTCAGATTAGTTATGCTCTTCTGACTTCTTTTGGAATATTTCTATTTAATTCTCTTCTAGATCTAAAGAAAAAGAAAATGAAAGATTAAAAATGTGGAGCTGTTCCCAAGTATCAGAGTTTGATAGAACAGTGTAAATTTGACTTGGTAAATGCTGTTTCCACACATTTGGAGGTTTTTGAACTGTATGGAACATTTGCAAATGTGAGTTTTTAAGACATTCATGAACAAAATTTGAATAGTGTCAGAAAATTGAGGAAATTAAGATTATAGTAAATATGAATACCTTCTAATTTAAAAGAAGAACATATTTTCTAAATAAAACGAGTTTTTTTTCCCTGACTGGGTTTAGCTATTCAAAGAAAACATTATGTGATCTATATTTAGAATAGGAGAATGTAGCATATGGATCAAATTTTTAAAGTGAAATTGTATTTAAATTATGTAACTGAATTTGAAATTTGTAGGAATGTTAGATGAATACTTTTTAAATACTTTAGAGATTCTTTTGTTAATATGAATACAACTTTTGTCTTTTGATACATTTTTGCCTTAGATATATGTAACTGAAAAATAATTATTATTGAGTCGTGACCTTTGAAACTCTAACTTCAGCAACAGACTCAAAATATATGCAATTGCATGTGGGTACTACAAGGATTAAATTACATATTAGGTTCATGAATTCATAGAAAACTTGTCCATGAGCTCCAAGTTAGGAACTCTGTAGCAGAGAATTCAAATTGAAATCTTTTTAAATTTTGACGTTGTTTACATTTAGATAGTCACAGATTTTGAATCTTAAGGTTGAAATAAGCCAACTCATATAATCATCAAGTAGATCTATACAAATGTACATCCATTTTAGTTCTTCACTTTTTGAATATTCACCAGATAAAGCCCTTCAAACATCTTTTAATGATGTTAGAGATGAGAAATCCCCCCCAAAATGTGAAAGGCAATATTAGAAACTGGTTAAACATTTATTTTACAGCACACTTGGTCTCATTGCACTTGTTGCATTCTCATGTACATCTTTCAGTTAGGTTGATTCTTTTTTTTTTGGTACAGCCTTCTCTGATCACAGCCCCCCCCCCCGCCCCGCATCATTCAGCAGTTTTCTGGAAAAGAAGAGAAAGAAAAAAGAAATTTAATTAGATAATCAGAATATAGATTGTAAGTGCTGCTCTGCCTTCCAGTGAGAATGTGACATTTTAGATGATATTTCAGGTCCAACTGAATTCTAAACTCAATTGCTTTTATCTGTTTTTAGCTATTCAGCTAGGTCAGGTCTTCTGATCTCATTTTCCAGACAGGTAAATAACACAGAGATGAGACAGAAGTAAGATAGACAAGGAAAAGTCTTGGGGCTTGTTTAGAATTGCTGGAAATTTGAAGAATAAAGGTCAGAAAAGTAAAGAAACGTGATTATAATTTGAACCAAACACACAGAGGCTTGACAGTTTAGATTATAGATCCTTTTGAATCCATTTGTAATGGGCTCTCTTAGAGCCTTGCCTCCCATAAAGCTCCATTGAAGTGTGTGGTCTCAGTCAGCTAGGGCTCAGTGTTCACAGGCCATCTGAATTCCTGACTTAATCTAGTGGTATATATATGTCTAGTTTTAGAAAGGTCCTGAAAGTCCAGCAAGAATATGTTACTCTTATTCCTTAGATTTAACATGGGAGACACAGGTAGCTTCCCCCTGGACTTACTTTAGAATCAAAAGTTGCAAGCAGGCAGTTGTGAGTTCGATCCCTGGTACCGATAAAAACGAAAAAGACCAAAAAAAAAAAAAAAAAAAAAAGAATTGAAACTGATGATTTCCTAGACTCCTTTATAAAATTATAAATGTTTCAAGTCCAGAGGTCTAAAATTTACTTGTACTTTGTTCTGTGCATATGTTTATGTGCCTATGATGGTAAAGATTGGTCCAAGAGGCAAAACAGCTTTATTTGCTTACCCAACATTTGGTTGAAGTGCAGCCATCATGTATCAGTTCCTTACCTCAGTCCTGCTGAATTTTGTCATTATGTTTTGTGATATTTCACACTTGTCACATCACGTTAGATAGTGCTTTGTTAGTGGGGCTTGATTAAAGCCACTAGCTAGGAATCGGTTAACTACTGAAAAGAATATACTGCAGTTCTAGTTTTGCTGAGTAGACAGAGCTGGCATCTGCAGATGCTTAAGTGTTTTTAATTTTGTCTTTGAATGATTTTTTAAGCTGAAGGAGAAAATACTAGTTTTAATTTTGTTTTCAGTATCAATAGTATAATTTTTTTAAGTTAACAGTTTATTGAAAAGTCACCTTTGCTATGCTTCAGAAGAGTCCCAGCCGAGACATCTTAGTGAGACTCTGACTCAAAATAAAAATGGGCTGCAATTGTAGCTCAGTGCTAAAGTCCAGGTTCAATCTCTAGTACTGTACCACCAAAACAAATAAAAATGTGTGTGTGTGGGAGGGGGGGTGGGCAGTAATTTTACCTAACACAAAGGAGTTCTGTGATTATTAAGATTATGCATGTTAAGAGTTTAACATGGTTTCTGCCACATGGCAGCCACTTAATTTTATAATGTGAACATTAGTTATTTTAGGAATGTACAGCAAAATAGAATATGAATGGATGTTAAATTCTTAAAACTAATCAGTGGACATATAAGTTAATTTTAACTTCTTGTAGTAGTAAAAAATAATTGAAGTACACTGCAGCCTGCTAGGAGTTTTAGTTTTGGTAGTATAATTAAGTAAAATATATTAACCCTATGCATGATAATGACAAGAGCAGTTCCTGATGAGCTCATGGACTCTGGTGGTAGGAGAAATAGGAATTTAAATTCAGTGATCTGAAATGAAACACTAATGTCTTATGGTTCTAAAGGAAAATACTTAGTTAAATTTCGGCTGCAAAGATATGGAAAAGTAGGAAGCATGTTGAATTGGCAGCTCGCACTGGAAATGTGTTCTAGGGATGAGTGGGTCGGAGTAAAGATCTGAGGAATAATGTGATGAGGCCCTTAGAATTCACTGTTGGGAAAGATGTGATTTTTACCCATGAGCTACTATTTGAACATTCCTAAAATTCTACATTATTTTGTATTTATGTTTCATTTTAGAATACATTGGACCCTCTGAATTTTCAGAGGTTATGTTTATAGAGCACCCACAAATTTTGGAAAACCACAACTTTCAGGTATAGTCAGATAAATGCTTGTAAATGTCTGTTTTTATAGTTTAAGCCCTAAATATGCTATGTCTCCTGGGATTATGTAATTTAACTTAATAAACTCTGTAAAGCCTTAGGAGGTGCAGTTGTTGGCAGCATTTTAGGGATTTTAGGGCTTTAACAAGAACAAACCTGAGAATGCTTAAGATAGCAACCTGTTATACTGCAGAAATACTGGTGCATCTGATGGAGATGGGTTATAGGGCAGCAGCCAGTCAGCAGCTAAGGCTCTCGCATTGGCTGTTTACAAACTTCCAGCCAAAAAAAAAAAAAACAGTTGCAGAGGGTATTTGTGGCTCCCACAAATCTCATAGGTTTCTGCAAAACATTATTAGTTTGGTTGTAAGGAAAAATCCACCAAGGACTGAGACCTCGGACTGAACAGTAACTTTGCAGGGATTTACTCTATCAAGTTTGAAGACTAAAGATTTTCTTCTTTTTTCAGTATGCTTTTTTAAAAGTGCAAAATAAATTTGCACATGTTGAATGCACTGAATTTTTAAGTTGTGTAATAGTAAATTACATTGTCATTGCAGGTATAATCAATGGGTATGTGAGAGAACTCTTGAAAATTACAAAGCATAGTGAAACTTAAAGTACTTCAAGGAGGATAAACATGTTAGATGTTAGGTTACAGAAAATTGTGTTTGCTTTGAATTACTTTCTGCCATAATTCTTATTTGTCAGATAATCCTCCTAACAATCAAGTAAGTTAGTTCATTTGTATTTCACCTTTTCTAGCATGTTTGTCATTTTTAATCAGTACCAAGTTGTAAATGACATTCGTATCCATAGGCTTTTTGAACTATTAATCCTTACTCCCTAGGATCTGCTAATAACTAAGATTATGTTTAAGTCAGATTTCAAGTATATTTTATACATTATTACTATGAAACTTAAAAGAACTATCCTGTTTATTTTTCTTAAATCTTTTTTTTCCTGAACATAATACACATTATCTTTAGAAGCTATTGTATTATGGTGCTTACTAGGTTCTCTGTTACATTTCTGACTAAATGAAATGAACCTAAGAAGTTGTAAATTTCTAAAGTTACATAAATTAGAAATGTTATGGGTTTGGGGACATAGCTCAGTGGTAGAGTACATGCCTGTAACACACCAGGCTCTGGCAAGGTAAAAAAAAAAAAAAACAAATCATTATCAATATAAATAAGAAGATAACTATTATGTTTTTTAATACCAAGTACATTCATTATAAAAGAAAAAAGTTATGAAATGTCCTCATATCTTTCCTTAAGAAATTAGAAATAAAAGAGAATAAAACCAAAAACAAATAGAAGAAAATAATAGATCAGAAAACACAATCCCTTATCAAAAAACCAACATCATTTTTCATAAAGATTAACATGTTGATTCATACATTTCTGTAGAAATACAAAAGACTCAGAATAGTCTAAACAGCTTTGATAAAGGAACAAAATTAGAGCTCCAACCCTCCGCAATTCCACAATTTATCACAAGGTTACACCAATCATGACAAAATGGCATTGATATCAAGATAGACAAACCACCAAGGTACCAATATGGAATCCCAAAATAGATACCCACATAACAGACAATTGATTTCTGGCAAACATGCAAAAGCAATTAAATGGAGAAAAGATGGTACCTTCAGTAAGAAATATCCACATGCAGAAAACCCAGACCTTCTAGCATATCAGAAATTTCTTGAGACACCCAAAAGTCAGCTCACAATGGCTCACAGTGGGTTAGGTAGGCAAATGTGATCTGAGTTACTGCTTTGGCTGAGATCGTTCTCTTGGGGCAAAGAGACTGGACAAGGTGCAGAAGGGAAGGCAGAACCACAGAGGTGTTCAGTGAAGGGAGTCAGTGAATCTGCTTCTGAGCAGGCCATGTGGGTAACAAAGGAGACCAATACACTTCTTTAAAAATATCTTAACTTTTATATGCATATACATGCACGTGTTTCTTTCAGCTTGTCACACTAATGAAACTATGTCTACATATGTGTGTCTTATTTATTTGACTAATATGTTCTCAGGACACATCCATTTACCTATAAAAATGTCTAGTTTATCATTCTTTATGGGTGAGTAGTATTCTGTTGTATAGAAATACCACATCTTTTTTATCCATTCCTCAGTCATTGGGCATTTAGGTATTTCCAAGATCTGGCTGTTACAAACTGTGCTGCTATACACATGGATGCGCTTATATCGCTGTGGTATGATGTTTGTAATTCTTTTGGGAAGATACCCAGAAATGGAATAGCTGAGTCGAATGGGACCTCCAATCCTAGTTTTTTAAGGAATCTCTACAGTGATTTCCACAGTGGTTGCTCCAGTCTTCATTCCCACCAACAGTGGAACAGGGTTCCTTTTTCTCCACAGCCCCTCCAGGATTTGTTATTGGTTGATTTCTTAATATTAACCCTTTTTGGGGTGAGGTGAAATCTCAGTGTTGTTTTAATTTGCATCTTTAGAATGACCAGTTCTGTTGAACATTTTTTCACATATTTGTTTGCTGCTTATACTTCTTCATCTGATAAGTGTGTGTTCATCTCAGGTGCCCATTTTTGTATTGGGTCTTTAAATCTGGGAGGACTGATGTTTTTGTGTTCTTCATACTTTCTCAATAGTAATGTTTTATCTGAGGAACAGCTGGCAAATATTTTCTCCCACATTGTGTGTTGTCTCTTCAGTCCACTAGTGGTTTTTCTTGCTGTGTAAAAGCTTTTCAGTAGGATGAGGGCCCATTTTTTGATTCTTTGCAATAAGTCCTGTGCAGTCTGGGTTTTATTCATAAAGTCTTTGCCTACATCAATGTGTTCAAGAGTTTTATCTATCTTCCAGCAGATTAAATGTTTCCCTTTTAATATTAAGATCTTTAATCCATTCTGATTTTAACTTGGTACATGGTGAAAGATACAGGTCCAGTTTTAATCTTGAGCCTCTGGAAAGCCAGTTTTTCTAGCACCGTTTATTAAAGAGCATATCTTCCTTCCAGTGAATGTGTTTGGCACCTTGGTCAAAGATAAGGTAGCTTAGTGTGTCTGCAGTTGTTTCTGCATCTTCTAATCTATTCCATTGATCTTCAGATCTGTTTTTTCCCAGTCAAGACTGTTTTTATCACAGCATTTTGCAGTATAATTTCAAATCAGGGATTATGACGCCCCTGTCTTGTCTTTGTTGCCCAGGATTGCCTTTGCTATTTTAGGTCTCTTCTCATTCCAGATGAATTTTAAGACTATTTTCTATAATTCTGTAAGATATTTGCTGTATGAATTTTGATTGGGATTGCATTGAATCTGTGTAACAAGTTTGGAAGTATGATCATTTTCGCTATATTGTTTCTTCCTACCCAAGATCATGGGATATCTCTATTTTCTAATACCTTCTTCAATCTCCTTTTTCAGAGTACTGTAGTTTTCAATGGAAAGGTTTTTTACATACTTTGTTAGATTGATTCCTAGGTATTTCATTTTTTGTGATGCTATTGTAAGAGGTATTGTTTCCCTGATTTCTCTTACAGTTAGTTTGTTATTCGTGTACAAGAAGGCTATTGATTTTTGAGGGTTGAATTTGTAATGGTAACTACACTACTGAATTTGCTTATTAAATCTTGAAGTATTTTGGTAGAGTTTCCTGGGTCTTCTAATTAGTGTCATGTCATCCACGAATAATGATACTTTAACTTCTTCCTTTCCTATCTTTGTTTCTTTTTATTTATTTCTCTTGTCTAATTGCGCTGGCTAAAATTTCCAGGACTACGTTGAATAAGAGTAGAGGCAGTGGGCATCCTTGCCTTGCTCCTGATTTTAGAGTGAAAGCTTTGAGTTTTTGTCCATTTAGTAAAATGTTGGCAACAATTACTTAAAGTATATAATTTGAATAATTTATTGGGAAATTTATAAAAAAGTACTTTCACCGTTTTGATTGGCATGGCATTTATTTAGCTGATTCCTTAAATCTGAACCCACATCTTTCAGAAGTTGTGGTGATTATTAGGGCGTTTGGCAGCACATTCTGGCCTTGCTTAGTGTGGATTACAAACTGTTAGTAGTTATCAACTCTGTCCTTTGGTGTAAGTGCAGAAGGTTCTAGACCATAACTACAGCGAATTTTCTTTGTAATTGTCTTGCAATTGGGCTTTATCAGTATAGGTAAAATGTGGATATATGAATCTAGATAAGAAATTAGAATGAGCTCCCTAAATTTCAAATGTTTAATTGTTTTACTCTGTTGAATCAGAGCTTTTTTTATTGTTAATCCATTACATGATATTTCTGGCATAGCCACACGTCCACATTTCTTCCCTCTTCGGAACACTACTGGTTTGAGTGTGAATAAATGAGTTGCATTCTAGAAGTTGTTTGTTTGTTCCTGGAGCCCTTTGAAAATCTGAGCAAGCCACTCAGAATTCTCACCTCTATACGATGCTCATAAATGTACACTCTTGACACATGGCCTTTGGAGTGCCTGTAGTCTCAGAACATTCACAGTCCCTTGACCTAGTCAAGATCTATTCATGTGAAAAGAAGAACAGAAAGAGCTGTAGGAATTCACCAGTAATGGTAATTTCTATTCCGGGTTTCTTATGTATTCTTTGTGCGTGGATAACACACGCAAGTTGCAATTATGGGGAACTTTGTGGTATATCTAGTATATAGCTAACCTTTTAGTTAGCATCTGGTTCTTACTAAATTAGTCCAGATCAAAAATATGGTAAATATTTAAATTTTAAAAATTTATTACACTAAGACACATTGCCATTAATTCTCCTCAGAATTAATGAATTAACTTGTACTCACTTCAAACACATTTATCCCATTATTCTCACCACTTGTGCAACAGTTCTGGAAGTCCTTTGTGAGTTTTACTCTTGGTTGCCTCCGTGACATGGCTTGGTTCAGTTAGAAATGGTTCCCCTTTGTGATCATTTTGACTTAAGGGATGAGCTGGAAGTCACACAGTACCAAATCCAATGAAAAAAGAGGAGAAGACACATTATAATGTTGTTATTTAAGAGAAATTGCCATAAACTTTTGAATTGATTTAGGACACTGAGGCGCCTTAAAAAGAAAACTTCCATAACGGCTTCAGAAAATGACATGAATGATGGGATAATTGTGTTTAAAGTCAGAGGGAGAATTTTGAAGGAGATTAATGGCAGTGAGTCTTTTACTAAATTTTTTAAAATTTAAATTTAAATATTCAGTGTGGTTTTGTAGATATTGCTACTTTATGAACAATCTTGTACAAGTTAGAAGTACCAGTGATAGTGTTAACAGGACAGTGTATCAGATAAGGCAATAAAATGCTCTAAGAATTCAGAGAAGATAAAAACCATTTTTATTCTTAGTGATGCTTTAACCTCTTTGTAGCTATAGCTACAGTTTAACTTGCCTACTAAAAGACATGGTCAAGTTAAGGGTGAAAGGGTCCCATGCCGGTTCAAAAAGTGTCAGATTAAGTCATCTCAGTGTTTTGGTATGTTCTGTACTTCCATTAACTCAAAAAAGCTGGAACTCATTTTAGGTGAATACTTTTCCTTGAATTTTCTGAGGGTAAACTCTGTCTTCCAGGATCTGGTATAAAGGACATAGGAAAGTGAGCTAGATCCAGAGCATTGGGATTATTTCCTTATTTTCTGCACAAGGACCTGTTACTTAACCACTTTATATGTTTGGTAGTGGGATTATAGTAGGGATAGTAGCTGATGAAAAGATTCTGTATTTTGCAGTAACATGATGAGGAGTAAAAGAACACTGTATAGAATTTTGATGTTAGGAAATAATACTTTCAATGAGGTTACCTTGTCTCTATCTCTTTCTGTTGAATCCTTGGGAGATACGTGTTAGTGTGGTTTTTATTTTCTTGTTCCTAATCATTGTTTTGGCATCTTATATTTGACACTAAATTCTGAAACTCCAGTTGCCTACTTCTTAAATCTTTTTCCTAAAGCAGTTAATTATCTGTGACTGAACCTAATCACTGTTCTGTACTCTTAATAGTGTTCTGTGATTCAGCATTTTAAAAAATGACAAAAACGGGGGGATTTAGCTCAGCGGCATAAGCGCCTGCCTTGTAAAGCAGGCAGTCATGAGTTTGATCCCCGGTACCAATAAAAAAAAAAAAAAAAAAAAAAAAAAAAAACAAAAGGAAGAAGACAAAAAAAAAAAAAAACACTGCATCTTCTGAGTTCAGTAAGAAAAATGTTACGTTCAATTCATAGTCAGTTATAGTAAAGAATAAATAATGAATCAAAATAATTTTGTAGTACAAGATAGTGAAACATTTGTGAATACATTTGCTTAAGTGTTTTTTCCTTTATTGTGTGTATGAAAACATTACTATAAGCCTTCTGTTAGAACAGTGCAATCATTTTATGCTATAGAACTGAATGCTTAATTTCCATTTTGTGCGGTTTGCATAGATTGCAAAGATCTTGCTACTGTGATTTTCTCCTAAGGTGTGATTGCTAACCAAATCGATTGTCAACTTTAAGTGATACCTAATTTTCAGAATAAAAGGTCATTTCACTGGTTTGCTGTTTCAGAGCACTTCACGTTTGAACTAAGCAAGTTTGATGTTCCACTGTTTTCCTTTAATAGCCTTGCTTTTGACCAGACAGTCTAGCCACAGGGAGCTACATCCTGCTTCCTCTAACTGCCCCTCCAGGGTCTCACCACACGGTCCTTGAGGACAGATAGCATGTTCTATTTGTCTGTGAATACTCACTGTCAACTCTGTCAGCATAGATTCCTATGATGATAAATGGAGGCTGAGTAAGTAAATTTTGGTCTGTGTATAAACTTTGCTTTGTTTAAGTCTAAATCTTTGGAGTCCCATTCACTGGATTCCTTCAGTGGATTCCACTTTTCTCTAAGTATTAAAGCATCTTATTTTGTATGCACTTACCGTTCGGTGTATGATGTCATCACTCAGATACAGACTTTATCTCATTTCTTCTTTTGGCACAGAGCATGGGCTTTTGTGCCTGTTAGTCTTGGCTTTGAGTGTTAGCTGCATCATGTGCATTCTTGGGCTGATCTTCATCCACTGAACAAAAATTATCTTATCTCTTTGTTGGTTGGTTCCACGATCAAATGCAACAATGTATACAAAGAGCACTTGACATTCAGTAAGATCAGAGAGTCTTAAAGATTCAAACTTTTATTAACAAATCTTCCAAAATAAAAATAAATTATGATCCTGGCTATTTGTGTTACTTATTTAATTCTTGGCCCTTATCCTGAGTATGTTTATCTACCCCTAGATAAGTATATAGTGAGTATAATATTCTCCTGACTTATCCTGAAGAGATTCCCTAAAATATAAATTTCAGTCTGGTTATTGCATTATGCATGCTGTGAGCCAGAAGAATTTGAAACATATTAGGAAACCATAAGTTACTTTAAAATGTGAACTAGATTTACATTATTTAAACTCATTTAGATTTGGAATTGTTATTGAATTGAATCATGTTATGAAAATAGAGATTGTTTAGCTGTTATTGTAGGCTATTTTCACTTTGAGAAACGTTTCAAATATATAGAGACATACATTTAGAATTTGAAGGAACTTGAAGACTAAGCTCTTTATTTTTTATTCAGAATTTACAAACCATAATCATAAATTAAGCCTGTGAAATTAAAGGCTCTTATATTTTAAGAAAATTTATCGATTTTTATAATTGAAAAAATCTCTTCATAGTACATTAATGGCTAATGGATATTGAAATTAAAGGCAAACCTTGTTTTGGGCTTTCCTGGGTGATTTTGACAGTTTGTATCTTTAAAAACAGAAGCAAAAACAAAACTAGAGCAATTCTGCAAGAGACAGGCATGATAATTTTGATTCTGATTGCATCGGGTGGGAAAGTGTACCTCAGGGCGTTGACCTCCGCACTTTTTCTTCAGTGAAGGTTTCCCTTACCTGCACTCCTTCCCCCGAAAAGATGACTAAGATTTAACTTGATGTTACAGGTGAGTCAGCAGCCTGCATAGACCTGAGGAAGGGCGTCAGTTGTGACTTCCTATTCCTGGCAAACATTCCCTGGTTGGCTGTTGAGCGTCCCTGTGCTAGGGTACTGGGGCCTGCAAGGATGAACACGACTCATTGTCCCCATGCTCAAAGGCGTATTAGCATCAGGCATGAGTCTACCTCAGTAAACAGTGGGAAATACGCTGTGCTAAGAAGGGCTGTGTATTTCCCCAAGTTTGGCAAAACTGAATTCTTTATCTGCATCGTGTTGATAGCACTAAGAGGTCTTGATAAAGAAATCAGTGTTTTTTAATCCAGTATATCCTTTGCTTATTTGATTGTGCGTTTGTATGTATTTGTGATACATAACAGTGTTTCCAGGTATACAAAAATGCTCTACAGCACTCAGTTGAAAACTCACAGAAAGTTGGAGTGGGTTTGATAGGGAAGTGGGAAGTGGAGAGAAGTCTTCACTCCAGTGATCACATGTCAAAGCAAGTCTTGAATGTTGAGAATATACAGAAAAGAAAGGGCATTTCAGTGCTGAGCAGAAAGAATAAACCTTCCAAAGAACAAATGCCAACAAATGTCTTGGTATTTGTGGTGCGGTGGAGAAAATTCCAGGTAGCTTGGTATCATGAAATAAGAACAGCATTGTCAAAACTAAGGTCTGTCAGAGAAAGGTTCAGGACCATTAAAATGTGTAAAAGACCTTTATGACATGATAACAAAACATGTACTAATTTGTTTTAGAGTTAGATAAAGTCTGCTGGGCATTACAGTTAAAGCTAGTTTCCACAGGGAAAGCAAACTTCATATTTATTGAAAGTTAGGATAAGAAAAAAAAAAGATAAAGATTGCAGCTAAATCATCTCCCATGTCCTGTGAATTCTTAGTATTATTTAATCATACTTTCCAAAACTGTTGAGTCATCTGTGACCATTTTAATACAGTACATTAGGGATAATGAACCTATTTTTCTTGTAAAAATTTTCAAGTGAACTAATTTCTGTTTTGAAATTATCCCAAAGAATAATTATGTGAAGAAGAATCCTCACATGTAAAGACAAATGCCATGCTATTTTTATATATTTAAATTTAAGGTTTTGTTGAGTCTGTCCTTACCATCATTGATGTTCATTGTAAAATACTGGAAAGTATAAAAAAAAAAGAAAAAGAACAGATGTAATTATATAGACGTAGGTGTACATGCTGGTATATTTGTATTCTTTCTCTATACAATGTATGTATATATAACTAAATATAAATATAGTATTCACTTTTTACATTTTTCCACATTAAAAATTCTTTATAAATATAAAGACTAACATGCCTTTTAGTAGATATGCCATAGTTTGTATAGCTATAGACAATCTTCGATTTGTCCAACCATATTTTTAGATGGCATTCTCCTTGCTGCTGCAAATAAAGCTTTGTGTTTGTAGAGCTAGAATTGAGATTACTGAATCAAAAAAGAAACATATTGTCTTGAGGCATGTTGACACATTATTTTTCTAAAGCAGTGTAGTAATTTAGATTTCCACTGGGAGTGTATCAAAGGGTTTAATTTCAGATCTTAGAAGGAGTCATTTTTAAAAAGTCAATCAAACTTATGGCTTTGATAGTGTAAAAACATGAATATATATTGTTTTCTTCATGGTTCTAATGGTATGCAATATAATTAGTGAAATATTTCAGTTTAATACTTTGTATAAAGTTTTTAAAAGTTTCCTTTTATATGAATTCTTTTTATTTTTTGAGGTATCCATCACGAATTGAAAAAATCGACTATGAAGAGGGGAAGATGTTAGTCCATTTTGAACGCTGGAGTCATCGTTATGACGAGTGGATTTATTGGGATAGCAATAGGTTGCGACCCCTTGAGAGACCTGCACTGAGAAAAGAAGGGCTAAAAGAGGAGGAAGATTTCTTTGTAAGTAGCAAACATTTTCAATTGGCTAAATTTGCTAGCTGTATAATAAGATATTTTGAAAGGATCATGTTAAGATTTACAAAAACCTGTTTTTGTTAAGGAAATGCTTACTATATGTGAAATTGATCTTAAAAGTTGTTTAAAATAGGATTTTAAAGCTGGAGAAGAAGTTCTGGCTCGTTGGACAGACTGTCGCTATTATCCTGCCAAGATTGAAGCAATTAACAAAGAAGGTATGTATTTGAAAGTGATCTGAGTCTTAAAATTGATAGTAAAATTGTACTGTTTTTTAGTTTTAATTTATGTAACTGTTTCATACTTCTTTGTTTTATGTTTTATTGAATAAATTTTCTGCCAGGTGTTTTGTTGTTGTTTTTGTTTTTTTGAGACAGAGTGGCCTTGACTCACTCTGTAGCCCAGCTGGCCTTGAACTGATGGTAGCACTCCTGCCTCAACCTCCCAAGTATTGGGATTACAGTCATGTGCCACCAGGCCAATCTTCTACTAGTATTTTTTGAGAGCATTTAATTTGTAATATATTGTGTAGTATAATAAGATGGCACATGAATTATTGCTGCAGTAAACACTTGAATTAGTAGAATTCTAAAAGTTATCAGTTTTCAGCTTAAGTTATATGCATTTTATATCTACTTCTTGGTTCCAGTTAGTGGTTTTATTTTTAAATCTCAACCAGAGAGTAAAGAAAGGTGAAAGACAAGAGAACTTTGATAGCAGTTTAATTCTAGGGTAGCTTATAATAGTGTATTTTCTGAAAGAATACTATAAAACTTTAACAGTTTGAGGTTTTCTTTTTATGCCTCTCTGCTCCCATTAATACCTATAGATTACCAAGTTGATTTTCCTAATAGTCTTTGGGTGGACATTTGTTAGAATATTCAGTACTAAGCAGATACTACTGAGGTGGCCAAAACTGTTGAAAGTAACATGGGGATCAGCCATATACAATATTTCATACATGTACTTGGAATCCCAAGGCAGCAGGATCACTCTGTGTCAGGAGTTCAGGATTGGCTTGGGCAGCATAATAAAACTCTGCCTTAGCAAATAAATAAATAAATAGGAAAACAAACTAAAATTTCTGAGCTAGGGGTACAGTTTAGCGATAGAACATTTGTCTATAATATAGCAGGTTAGGTTCAGTCCCCAGCACAAGGGAAAAAGACACACAGAAATCAGATGTGTTAGTGTGAGATCCTAAGATAGGATTGGCAATCTTTTGGACAAATAATGAATTTAAAATGCAGAACTTTTAGACTGATAGATTTGGAAAGGCATGAGAATTAATCCTTAGATTATTATTGGAAATATGCTTAAATATATTCAAACTTTTTATATAAAATATTTAAAATAGTTGTGAAATACTTAACATCTTTCAAGTCAGTTACATGTTAGTTTTCTATTACAGTTATTTCTTAAACTTGACAACTTATTCATTGTTTTTGCTATAGAAACTGAATGACAGCTTCTTGCCAAGAAGGACATTTGAACTAAGTAAGGGGATACTTCCTTTAAACTGAGTCTTGAAAGATACATAAATTAGTTAAAGGGGATACAAAAGCTCTTCTGGCAGAAAATATGGTGCATGGGAAAGAAGTGAACAAGACATCCTAACTTAAGGAAATGCATTTTGGGGTGAGAAATTTCTTTATAGGGATAGAAGAATGGGAAAAAGAAACATGAATCAATAGTTGAGGTATCGCATAACCTTGCTAAAGAATCTGAAGAAACTGAGTCTTGAAAGATACATAGATTAGTTAAAGGGGATACAAAAGCTCTTCTGGCAGAAAATATGGTGCATGGGAAAGAAGTGAACAAGACATCATAACTTAAGGAAATGCATTTTTGGGGTGAGAAATTTCTTTATAGGGATAGAAGAATGGGAAAAAGAAACATGAATCAATAGTTGAGGTATCGCATAATCTTGCTAAAGAATCTGAATGTTCTTTGGAGATGACAAGAGGTAGTGAATAAATTTAACCTTAGAATTTAAGCTAACAACAAATGAGAGAAAACAAGAGATAAACTAGAAGAGCGAAACATTTAAAGTATTAAGAAGTGTTACATGTGAAAAATTAAATTATAGTACTCTAACTTGAAGTCATCACACAACTTTACAAAGGCTTCACTCCCTTTTATTTATTTATTTTTATGAATTAAAACCACAGGCATGGATATGGTTTCATTACCTGTTATCCATCCTACTGCAGGAAGAGTAGAGAAAGGTCTCAGCTATTAGTTGTGCAGTTTTTTTCTTTGCACTGGGACTTTTGTTTCTGCGTGCACTGACACGTTTGCAGAACCATATTATAAAGCACATATGCTCACATCTTTTTCAGAGTGTCTTACACTGTAGCCAAAGCTAAGCACAGAAGAAGCAGGAATAGTCTAGAAGGGCAGGAAGGCATAATTCATGTGTTCTGTTTGGCAATAGGATCTAGCTTAAAAAGAAAAAAAAAAAGGCAGAATTCTCTACTTGAGCAGTCCCTTTTGGTGTGGACAGCTTTGGGACTTCTCCTTCCATGCTTCACATTCCTCAAGGGAATGCCTATGTGGTTGTGTGAATACGTGTGTGTGTGTCCATGCATGTCCCGCTCAGAAACTGCCCTTCCTTATCCTATCCTGTTTATCCACAGACATTTGCTATAGAAAAGTCAGGTTACTTTGATGGAAGAGAAACAGTGCTGGTCTGTGACTGCCTCCATTTCAGGAGGTCCATTGAACCCTCAGCTAAATATCGCCAGTCGCTGTAGATTTTCTTTAGAAGTCTCCACAAGCAATACTGTATGACATTTTATGATTTCTGTACACCTAGCATAGTGGATGAGACTACATCAGTCCTACCCCAAGAAAAAAGAGAAAAAGGCAAAAGAAATTCAATTTACTATAAAAGCAAAACAAAATTAAGAGCCGTAAACATTTTGATATTTAGAAAAAGCTTGTAGACATGACAAGAAGGGGCTAGTCAGTGTGGATTGGAGTGATCAGGAAAGTTTTCATCTTTGAAGAGTGAGTAGGACTTAGGCTTCAAGGAAAGATGAAGGAGAAGAGAGTATGAACAAAGTGGGAAGAATGAATGCCCAGATGAGGGCCTAGCCAGCAACCTGGACTCCTCAGAATGCTATGGTAAGGACTAGGAGAGACAGTTGCAGGAAAGTTGGGAATGCAAGGTGTGCAGATAGTTTGACATGCTCTCAAAACTTGTCTGTTGTCTTTATATATTACTGTAAGATATACAGTTGTTTCTTTAACTTGGGTTTAGATTATTTGTTGCTTCTGTAACTTAGGATTAGATACTTGTAATAGTTAACATTATGCTAACTATAGAAAGCATAGGGGTGAAATAGTGTTATTCAGATTACAAAATTTAAAAAAAAAACTTTGCACAAATTTTCTTTGGTGTCAATTCCAAAACCATTAATCATAATTATCCCATTTCTTATTTATGAATCTTTTGTACAAGTCCATTATCTGTTTACTTAAGGTGGCATTCTGCTTGTACTTGAGAAACAGAAAGACATTCATGCAGGTAACTGTAGAAAAACATTTGAATTTCCATGAAGATAATACTCATATAATTTTTTCTAATAGTCCTCCTGGCTTATATTGACTTGAACTCAAAGGGTCTGTAACAGGAAGTGAGCATATTTCATTATCTGTGAGTGAATGCACGAGCAGAAACTTGAGTTGCGCAAGTAGGCTGAGCTACTAGGAAGGGCCCTAGGTGGCTTGACAACCCTGGGAATGTCCTTTATGGCTTTACTGACGCTTAGCAGAATATCATGTGGTGCAGATGTGGCCTTCCTGGAATTGAATGTCTTGATTGATACACAGACACATTGATCTAATTTGTTTGTAAATGATTTTCTGGCTTAAAAGTCTGGGAATCTAGAATTTTTATATGCCAGTTCAACACTATTGCCAAGAGAATAATCTTCCTGGGAAATGATGATTTTCATGGGTCACATCTTTCTCTCTGTTACTTACTTCAAAAGAATTTTTCCAAGAGAGAAAATGATCATTACTATGGAAATACTGTTTTTGCATATACTGATTTTATCAGATACATTATAATTCTAAATGTATTTACATTAGTACAAAAATCAATTTTGGAATTCCCCAATGAATGTCAGAATTGCTACTAACTTGCAAGTCTTTATTTATACTCTTTTTAAGGAAAATAGTTGAGGGTAGTTTTTAAAAAGAGAAAATAAAGTTAAACATGATGGAGTCTTTACCAGAGGTAATGTGTTTGCAGAGCACTTCTTTGTAGCAGGTCACTATCTCCTAGTTTCAAATGTTGTTATAAGGTTGCTTGATGTTTTCTAATGATTGCAACTTACTCCTGTTTCAGGGACATTCACAGTTCAGTTTTATGATGGAGTAATTCGTTGTTTAAAAAGAATGCACATTAAAGCCATGCCTGAGGATGCTAAGGGGCAGGTAAGAGTGTTTAGTATTCCAGGCTACCTAAAGGGATGTCTTCTTGGATGGTGACTGATCACAATATACAATATATATTTTTAAAGTGAAATAATTGTAGGGTTATGTGCTGATAACCCCAAATAGCAGCAAGGAGGAAAAGCTTAGAATGTAAAATAAATTATACACTTGACTTTTGCTTCTTTGGTGTTAGACCTGCTAAAGTTATAGGTCACTAGTTTCTGTTCCAGGTGAACTCCCAGCATCCACTAAGCTGGGGTTGTCCTATCGACCCAGCTGGATCGTGTAACCAGTCTATGGGAAGTGAGGTAAGTGCCTTTTTAAAAAAAGTTTGTTTTATATGATATATACTATCATTTAGAAAGTTAATGTTTAATACTAAATTTTACATTGACTTTATCTTCTTCTTTTCCTTCTACAAATCGTAGTCACTCATCTTCCTTTAAAAGGCGCTTACCTGACACTCTGTAGGCGGTTTCAGGTAGGCCTCTCTGAGGTATATGATGGGAGCAGTGTACTACACACTTTTCACTGCTCATAGCAAGCATGAGTGGTAAGCATCTGAAGGAAATCTGGGATGGAGTTGTAATTGTATTCCATTTGTGGACTATGGTTCATAAAATACTGGAAAGAAGAGGTGCCGTTAGGAACTTGCTTTTATGTTATGCTGTTATTTGGGATTTTCAGCACCTGGACCTACAATTAATTTTAAGAACTTGAAAGTAATCCATAAACATTTAGAAATATGTTGCACACTTAGTCTCTACCTTCTGACAAAAATGTCATGCTGAAATGTAATTTGCTGCCTGGTAAACCTCAATTAAGTATATACAAACGTTTAATAGTCAGAATATGTATACTACCACATTTAAAAAATTATTTCTGAAGAAATCTTCTGAGAAGTGTTATTGTTTTAAATCTGCTGGTTTCAAAAATTTACTTATGATCAGCTTTAGAATTCCTATATATCAATATTTAAATGTAGTTTAGAATGAAAATGTTTTTGATTAGAAATGCTTTGTGTCTTTCTTTCTGTCGGTATAAATAAAATGTTCTTTTAAGCATTCAGTGGTGTGATTTCTTGGTTGCTACACAGAAAAATCAGGATCTTAGTTTGGTATGTGTCTGTATAAGTACACAAAAGTCTTGTTAATTTTCAAGGGGGTTTTAAAACTTGGTGTTTTATTCCTGTTATTCAAATGGTATGAAATAGTGCTAATATTATTGCCTAAAAGTTTTCCTTTTTATACAGTGGGGCATTGAGTCAGTTTGGTTTGTAATAAAATCACAGAGTATAAATAAGTGTATTAGATGTTTATTAATATATTTGTCATACCATGATATTTATTAATATTACAATCAGTGCAAAATGAGAAAAAGTACTGAAAAAATTTCAGTAGCAGTATAGTTTTTCATTTTTTCTTTATAACGCTTAATTATAAGCAGATTAAAATATTTATAGAATTTTAAAAACCTGTTTCCATTTTTTTTCTCAGCAAGTGTTTTGCTAATTTTCACCTGACATCTAGGCTAAACAAGGTGTTTGGAAAGGGCTGAGACCATCCTAAATCTTGGCAGATTTTGATTACTTTGATAATCCCTTTATAAAAATCTAAAGTAAAATATCTTTTAAGGTAGCAGAAAATAATGTATCAAGTAAATGTACTGTGGAAATGTTCTCTAAACTTTCTCTAGGACCCATATAAAATGAATTAGCTAGCAATATTATTTATGTGAACTTTTAGAGTAATATTTTTAATCCTAAATAAAAGTCTTAATGCTATTGTGTTTGGCCTCTCCTTGCATTCAGAGTTTACCTTGATTACAGAGTTTGAAATGCTGTGTTAGATTAAGAGTCTAAGATGTGGTCCTCCTTGTACAGTTGCTACAGGTGTTTTTATACTGGGAAGAAAGTTTGGTGGACACGTTCATGGTCCAGAGTAGGAACCCTGTCTTCTTACTTACCTTCATTTTTTCTTTTACATAATTTTATGTGGAGTGTTAGTGTTGATCCATAAATACCTATGCAACTGACACATTTTATGAAGTGGAGATTAATTTCACCAACTAATTTTACCTTCTTACGATTAATTCTGATCTTTTATGCTAATAAAAGCGTATTAACAATAATTACAAGGTGAGAGATTGTTTCATTACATTAAATTTAGTCTTGTAGCAGGAGAAGGACTTACTTTGTCTTTTCTCCTCCTTGACATAGCTGATGGAAAATTTACATTGTAGCACATTAGTGTCTCACTGGCTCAGAAGAATCTTTACAGTCATAAAACATTTTTGCATATCTTGTTTTATTGGATTCTTACATCACACCTTCTCACATAGGTCTGGCTGGTATTTCTCTTTCCTGGTTGAGGAGTTCAGAACTTAGAGAACTCACTGACTGACCTAAAATGCCACTCTATCGTAATGTACAGAGCGACTCCTTGAATCCAGATCTCATTCCAAATGCAGTGTTTTATTTTTTATGCGCACTGTTTTTCACAGTTAACTTGCAATTATGTCAATATTCTAACTCATGAAAACATGATGCTTATTTTATTTGACAATTTTCCTATTTAAAAATACATAAATAAGCCTGTGTAATAGTGTGCGTCTCATATCACAGCTATTCAGGAGGCTGAGGTAGGAGAATTTCAAGATCCAGGCCAGCCTGGGCAACATAGTGAGACCCTTTCTTTCTTTCTTTTTTTTTTTGTCTTTTTCCTTTTTATCGGTACCAGGGATCGAACTCACGACTGCCTGCTTGCAAGGCAGGCACTTATGCCGCTGAGCTAAATCCCCAGCCCCTGAGACCCTTTCTTAAAAAATAAATAAAATACAGAAGCAAATAATAGGAGGAATTCTTTTATCACATGGTTATAATGATTCTCATGATTAACAAATGTAATCAAGAGGCTATTTTAATATTCAAACTTTGAGAGTTGAAATACGGTTTTGTTTTTTTAGTTGGAGGTACAAAACATCTTGAAAATGAAAATGACTCCTGACATTTTCCAGTATAAGCACTGAAAAATTTCTCTGCAGTGTAGAACCGAGAATTAAATGTTACACTTTCAATAAGTCAGTAAACACATTCTTTCTGCTGCATAAAACATTGCTAGTCTGGGTGTACTTACTCCATTTGCTCTTTCTACTTCGTTGCTTGTTCTTTCCATTTTTCTCTTTGTAGTGCTTGCTTTCCTTACTATTGGAATGTTAGTTTGAAGACCCAGCCATAATACATTTAGCTTTTCATACTATTCCTTGAGGTTCATCCTTCATTCCTTTTCCTGTGCGCTCTGACTTCCATGACTGTTTCTCCTTTTAGTTGTCATTTTCCCTGGCATACTCCACTAATCTTTCTTTGTCATCAAAGATGTTTTCTCTGTTATCAAAGATTTGTCATCTTTTTTCTTGTCCCATAGTATTTTGTTTATTCCTGTATTATATCTTCTGGCACATTGCCTGAAGGTCAGTTTAAATTTCCTGTGAGTTTCAGTTGGCTAGGACCAGTTCTTTTATCACCTGTCATGTCTTGAGTGCCTAGCATGGTGCCTGGCTTATGCAGCAGTGTGTTCAAAAGAAAATTAGGGAATGGCCATGTTGGGTGTAATCACATGGTGCTTCCAGTGTATTTTCATCACAGAAGACAGAGAGAATTATTTTTATAATGGCTTGTTTATATTTTATGTATTTTCAAGGGCAACCATTAGTCATTTTTTGCTTTTTACTTAATTTTGTTTACCTGTGATGATTATATATCAAATGAATTAAATTCATTTGATGTTGTAAAATTGTTTTCTGTTTCTTAGAAGTTTATTTTGTGCTTGAATAAGTCTAGTGTGTTACAGAGCTTAATGGTCTTGGTGAAAAATGAACTGCATGTAGACATTACAAGTGTTTATTTTTAAAAAATCTCTTTGATTGTGAAAATTAAAATATTAACACAACTTTACACTTTTTTACATTTTTCTATATATTTTGCAACAAATTTTTAGTAAAAATGAAATATTTAGCAACAAGTAAAGATTTAAGGGAAAAATAAATACTTGCATTTCAGGAAAGTCTTACACATCAGCAGAAAGTGGTGTAGCATAGGAAGAAAGATTAATTTGGGGACTGCTAGTGTATGCTTTACATGGTCCAGTCATGTAGCCCCTTTAATAATGTAATTCTACATGGAATCCTAGGGACTGGACTGGAAATTATCTCGTTATCTTATTAGTAGGTGTGATGTCCCAAGTAGTGAATCCTCTTAAGTTCAAATTTATGGTTAGGTGACAAGTTGACATGGAGATTGTCCTTTTCCCTGATAAAAAAAACCTTAAACAAACAAACAAAAAAAACCCATAAAGCTATTGTGATAAATTGATTCTAAACTTAAAAGCTTTAGAAGTGATAGGATCGTACTTTAATTTCTATGAAATTAATGACAATTTGAATGGAACATTCTTCCAGTAATAAGGAATAATTTGGCAGTGGGAATATACTTCCTTAATTTTCACAGGATTACAATATAAGCATTTTTCTTTCCATTTATGGTCCACTGTATTATAAGAAGGAAAGGTAATGTTGCATTTAAGTCCTAAAATACTAAGGTAGAGTGTCCTGTTTGTCATACCTTTTATGTTATTTTAGGTTTCATTCCTGTGAAAAGATAGCAGCAGAATGTATGCTTTCAAATAATTTCCTGTTTTATGGAATCCAGTTAACCTATTAGATTATTAAATTTGATATTCTACTATGTTTATGATCTACCATGCAAAAGTAGTTAACTGTTTTTATAAGCAGTTATATGTGAATATAGCTTTGGGAATGTGATACTTATTTTTAGTCAGCGTAACTGCATTATGATAAATTTTTAATACATTACCTGTTTTTGTTTTTCCTTTGGAGGATTGGATAGCTTTAGTCAAAGCAGCTGCTGCAGCTGCAGCCAAGAATAAAACAGGGAATAAACCGCGAACCAGTGCTAACAGCAATAAAGATAAAGAGAAGGAGGAGAGAAAATGGTTTAAAGTACCTTCAAAGAAGGAGGAAACCTCAGTTTGTATAACCACACCAGAAGCTGAAAAGAAGGAAGATCTTCCCACATCTAGTGAAACATTTGGTATAAAGTGCATTCTTTCTTTCTTTCCTTTCGAGACCGGTAAATTCATGAAATTCATGTACTGAATAAGTTGACCCTTGGCCACCTGTAATAATAATAAACATATGAAATGATTAGTTTTTTTTACCTACCATAATATGATGACTAACTTTATTAGCATCTCAAATAGATCTGAAGATTAGCTATATCATTACTTAATGTAAGATGCAATCAATATTCTTGAATAGAAACAAGTAGTAATTTTGATTTGCAAGTTCTTGGTAGTAGATTTTTGCTGAGTTTTGTTTGTTTGGTTTTGTTTGTAGTTTTTCTTTAAGCTTTTAGGTGCCCAGCATACATATCTGTGTGTTTTATGGAATTAAGCACTAAGTTATTCATTTCTTGATTTTTTTTCTTAAAGCATAACTGCTTAAAGCTGGGCATAGTAGTTTATATCTATTCTCCCGGTACTTGTAAAACTGAGACAGGATTGAGAATTCAGGGCCAGCCTAGAGTATGTAATGACATTCTGTCTCAAAAAATTAAAAAATTAGTTTTAATTCTGATATATCAGTCTAGGGGGATTTGTGTTATTTGAATTCTAATGAAGTACTAAGTGAAAAAACTGTACAAAGCATTTTTTTATTTTATTGGTTTTTAAAAATTCATGTGTTTTAATTTTGGATTCTAGATAAACTCTCATGTATTTGTTCTGTTAAAAGTAGGACTTCACGTAGAGAACGTTCCAAAGATGGTCTTTCCACAGCCAGAGAGCACATTATCAAACAAGAGGAAAAATAATCAAGGCAACTCATTTCAGGCAAAGAGAGCTCGACTTAACAAGATTACTGGTAAACTGCAATGATTCTTTTTGGGGGAAAGGGTTTCATTTTAAAGTAGTATATTTTTAATAAAGTAAAATGTACGAGATGATTCAGTGTAATGAATTGATAAGAATTGTATAGTTTTGGGTTCTTTATAGTAAATGTCTTTTAACATTGTCAGCTTTTTCTATTGTAAAATGTGAAAGATAGCAAAAATTTTTCTACCTACCTCACAGGGATGTTGTGAGGCTGTTGATAAGCTCAAAATTATGTAACTTTTGGATCTCTTCAGTGATAAGAGTAGTTTCTGTAAGCAACTACTTTATTAACCTATGGTGACATAACTTCCAAGGTTCTAAATATTTTATGCAGCATTCTTACACTTGGCCATGCTCACTTAAGAATGGAAGAAGCATATGTTTGGAAAGATGGACATATAATTAGACTTATTTTCTGCTTGTGACTTGGGGTGTAGCAGTGCTAGGATGAGGGAGCACACTGACAGTCCTCGCCTACTGAGGGCTCACAAAAGAGGGTTTGAAGAGCTGGAATCAGGGCCACTCATCTGAGGCCCTGCACTTCCAAGGCCTACTCAGCCTCATTTACTTGGTCTTAAAGCAATTATGCACATATTTCTTTTAGTGTATATTAAAGGGGAGTTAAAATATCTTAATGATTCAGTAGTGCATTGTTTTTTTTAATGGCAGCTTGTTTTTACCACCTTTGGCCTAATAAAGCTGTCTAAACCTTTGCGAAATGCATTTAAAATCTTTTGAAGAAGTTTGGTTTTTATTTTCAAATATAGGAATAAATATTTCCACAATTTTTGAGGAGGAGACACCTACTGCTACACACCTCAAACAGAGTTGTTAAGAACCTCTCTTGCATTATGTAGTTCATCTAAGACATTATAAATTGGTTCTAGCAGATGAGAATATTAAGTCTGCTTCCATTTCATGAAATTATTTTTGTGCTTTCTTCTGATAAAGGAAATATTTGTCCCCCACCAAAAAGGAAATATTTCAAATCATTTCATGTATTAAGCCCTTTAGAAAGTATTGGTTTTGGAGAAAACCAAAATGTTCTCCCAGGAATTGTTCTGATGGCAGCCCGAGACTTCAATTTTGCCTTAAACTGAGGACCCCAGTGCTCCATGCAGGACAGAAATGGAATAGTTCTCCTGACTCCCGGATACAGAGATTGAAACAGCATTGCTGGAGGAGCAAGCTCAAGAAAGGTGGAGGAAAACACTGACAAAATAAGACCGCCAGCTTTCCAACATCATGGTTTTTTTGTTTGTTTTTCTTTTGGTCTGGATAACATGCCCTGCTTTTAATTTTAGTCAATACACACATATACCTTACTGGAAGGTGCAAGTTCAAGCTCAACATTTAAATTAAAAAACAAAAGAACGTGAGTGTCTGGTGATACCTTGTCTTTGTGTAGCCTTGGAAAGAGGGTAGTGGGAAGGAAAGATCCATTGTGCCTTGCACATCAAGTCCCAATCCTGGTTGCTTAGCAGAGCCCCGTGGCTTTGTTGAAGGGACTTCCTGTGGCATCTCTTTGGGAGTCTCAAACATGAGTGTTTGGCAGCAGTAGCAATGTCTTTCCCTTTCATTTATTTATTCAGAAGAGTTAAATGTCTGATAATCGTCTTAGGATCTTCTCTCTCTGTATCTGCTTTGGTTTTCGTGTTACAACTGTGTAATGCAAAAAGTAGATATTGTAAGACTGTCTTCAGTGATTGAAATTCAAGCTTACCTCTGTACAATAAATTTCAGTTGTTCAAAAATATTGCTGAGAACTAATATAAAATCCTTTTAGAATGACAGTGTGTTTTATATTTATCAGGCTCACCTGTATGTGTTTTATGTTTCATTAATACTTAGAGGTATGGGGCTTATTGGATATCTTACTCTGATACTCCCAATGCATTTTATTTTTTAAGATAGCTCCGCTTGGAAATAAGTGAATCAGGGGCTGGGGATTTAGCTCAGCGGCATAAGCGCCTGCCTTGCAAGCAGGCAGTCGTGAGTTCGATCCCTGGTACCGATAAAAACGAAAACGACCAAAAAAAAAAAAAAAAAAAAAAGAAAGAAAGAAAGAAAATAAGTGAATCTGTCGCCAGATAAGTTCAATTCTTTGTATATTCATATCTTCTACATATAAATACTTTACAGTGATTCTAGATCTGATTTTGGTAGAGAATAATATAAATTAGGGGTTTTTTTTAGCTTATAAATAAGTAGACATTGAAAAAATATAGTTGTATTCCAGTGTCTTATTTTTCATTATCTAATCTTTTTTTTTTTTTTTTTTTTTGTACCAGGCGTTGAACTCATAACCTTGTGTTTATCAGGAAGGCACTGTGCCGCTGAGGTATATCCCCGGCCCTTGGTGGCTAAATCTTATGCTGTATGCATACTGATTTAAGATAGACAATTTTGCCTATATTCTTAGCACTGGAAGTCAAAGGCAGGAGAATCACTGCAAGTTTGAGACTAGCCTGAGCTATGTAGTGAGTTCAAGATCAGCTGAATTGAGACCCTGCCTCAAAAACAAACAAACAAAAAAAACAACAGGCATAGTGACATGTTCCTGAAATCCTAGGACTTAGGAAAAAGAGGCAGGAAAAGCATCTCAAGTTTAAGGCTAGTCTGTGCTACATAGTTAGCTCCTGAACATGAACTGCAAATCTAGATCCTATCTCAAAAACCAAAACGAAGAAACAAAGCAATATTTTGTAGAGAATCAGAAATTGATACATTTGTTGTAAAATTGCAAACAAATTAGAGTAATTTTTGTTTTGTTTTGTTTTTTGGTCTTTTTGGTTCTTTTGAGACAGGGTCTCGCCATGCATTTTAGGCTGACCTTCAACTCACTTTGTATCCCAAGCTGGCCTCAGCTCACAGCACTGCTCCTGCATCAGCCTGCCAGATGCCGGAATCACAGGTGTGCATCACCCTGTCCGGCTAGGATAAATTTTATAACAGAAATCTCTAAAGGGTAAAAGGAAACAGTAGCATGGAGCGGTCTGTTTCTAATTATTCCTAGAAGTTTCTGAGTATTCTGCCCTTTTAGATAGGTGTTTACAATTTAAAGAATTTTCTTTTCCTCTAATTTAAAAAGTCTGGAGTTTGAATTGATTAGTAATATGTTGTTGGCAATAATATCAAAGTTACTTGATTGTTGGTTCTGGCAAAAAGAATGTGTTTTGAAATTGCTAGATAAAACAGAGAAAGATTGAACAGCTTTGTGCTTCCTGTGTTCCTCCTAGATTTGCAAGGAATATTGACCACTCTTCCTCTTATTCCTATTGGCATAGAGAAGGGTGCTGTGTTTTTTGTATAGAGTTTTATGAGGTGGTAATTTTGTTTGTGATTAGGACTGATGTGTCTTCATACTGTCATTCGGCCTTGTGTTTAAATATAGTGGTACCTTAGTTTATAAACTTAATTCATTCCACAATTCTAGAAAGATGACCATATTCATGTTCATGCAGGAAAAATGGCCATAGTCTTGTCACCTGATGCAGAATTCAAAAACAAAAACAAAACTGCCAAATGCTTCTTTGGGAACTAAATTGTTTGCAAAAAAAATGTTTGTGAGTCGAGGTACCATTGATTTCTTAAAGCTGTATAATGTATTCTTTTAGGAGAATCTTTGGGAGGAGGGCCTATCAAATATTTGCATAAGTATTTAAAAATAATTAAAATTATTTTAGTTTGTTTCTGTTTCACCTCATTTATATCCTGTCATTTTGTGTGGATTTTACATTTCCTCCTATAATGTTAGTATGTTTATATAACAGATTTTGGACTGCCTTTTAAAACAGAAGAACAGTCCTTTCTCTAAGTACTTGTTTCATTGTTTATCTCTCCTTGTTAGTTTTAGTTAATAACTTTAGAGTTGGCATGCATGTGAAGTATACAAAGTTTAAATTATCAATCATATTTCAAGCTTTTGAATTCTCCAGAGACCAAGTATTGTATTTTAAAATAGTTTTTCTTAAATGCTTCATTATTTTCTATGAGCACAACACAAGGCTGTTTTTCTTCCCAAGACATTATATAGGGATGGCTTTTCATTAATCAATTCTGTAATATCCTAAAGTGAATTCACAAGTTATGACTGAATTATTTGGTGTAATACTTGTGGTACTTAGTTTTCATTTTACAGTTTGTGGTGCATGCTGTCCCTTGATGATCATTAAAATGTTTTTCTACCACTTGTATGGAAGGAAACAAAATAGAAGATACAAGTATTTAACATTGATTAGCAAATATGTGTCTTGTTTGACTAGCCCTTAGAAGTAGAACCTCTACTTATTTCCTTGCAAAATCGGTTCTCTAATTTTTTTCTTTTTATTTCAGTCAGTCATAGCTTCTCACGAATACTAGCTATAGAAGAAAAACCTAATAAATGCAGTTTTAAATGTTAAAAGAAGTATCCCATGCTATATCTTTTTTTAGTCATATAAACATATGTTCAGGGTATAATTAGGGTTGAAATGATTTAAAAACAAGTTCTCTATATCTTTTTCCATTTAAATTTAACCTATATGAAGTATTAGGAAAGAACAATGAAAGTTGTTTTCTCAAACTGGGGCTGGTATATTGTTACTGCCAGTCATTGATACATCAGAATATTGCTTCCCACTATCCTTTGCATATGTATCAGTCTAAGCTCTAGATATTCAGCGTTCCAATACAGGAATGGGGCTTATGGTTAACTAAATATTTGGCTCTAGTACTACTTTAAAAATACAGTTTTAATGTGTGAATTTTCACTGTGTCAGGACATGGTGCCTGTAGACGGCTCTATGGAGTGTAGTGTTTGAGGGCTCCTTTTTTCGGCTATGAAATAAATGGTGGAATAATGGCTGTGACAGTTTTATTATTATGTTGTCAATTGTTATCATTCTTCCTTTGAAGCAAAGTTTTTATGTGGCCAAATGATTTTTTGATGGCCTTTTATAAGGAAGATGGCCATAAACAAATACAAATACTTGTTGTCATACCATGCTTATAAGCCTGTTTTCACTGAAGGTGCTGACAGACTTAGCAAAAACTTTAAACAAGTAAATATTTTTAAATTATTAAAAACTGTCTTTTATTTTTGTAAAGTTACATACATTCCAAATAAAATATGTGTTGGAGAAAACTGGAACTTCTAGCTTTTTACCATCATGTGAAGATTGTAGCTCTAAGTTGAGGTGGGCTAGGAAGCAGCCTTGCTTTTTTCCAGTTAATATAGAATGGATCTACTGACTTATTTTACCAAAGTTTTTGGAATTTTGGTAAGAAAATAAGGTGTAACCGAAAACAGAGATAAAACACACAAAGCTCAGATTAAAGTATCTACATGAAATTAACAACTAGGAGCATTTGTTTTAATAATAATATTTATTTTTGTCTGTAGTGCATTTTATGAGCATTAGCAAACTCAGCAGTCTTAATCAGGACTTTTAAATTTTTAATTTTTGTACAGAAAGGAAGAATCTAAGAGTAATATTTTTAAAATCCAAGTAACTATGTGACACTGAAGTTCTAATTCAGTGCCTTGATTAAGGGTGTTTATATTTTTGAAAAGTAAGTATTTGAGAAATTTTGTTATTTATTAGAAAGTATGAGATTTTCAACTGCTACAAGTTTTGAAAAGTTAACTGGGGGGGTGTTAGTATTTTTTCTAATAAGTCATTTCTGTACGATCTTTCTCAAGGTTTGTTGGCATCCAAAGCTGTTGGGGTGGATGGTGTTGAAAGCAAAGAAGACTACAATGAAACAGCTCCAATGCTGGAGCAGGTATGAAATGGTAGCATTTGATTTTTTTCAAGGTGCCCACTGGAATGATCGCGGAGCTGTAGTGTCTACGTACTTGCAATTGCCCTTTTGATCAAATATGTGAATAGGAAGCTAATTGATGATATATTTTTAATTCTGCCTTTTTCAAGGTACACAGATAAGCTACAGACTTGATTAGTGTTTGTTTTCAATAGGCTGGCAGTAAAGCCTTTGTCTCCACATCTGGAAGGCCTGCAGACAGGCATCCCAGGGTATAAGCTTCCAGCTGGATCACCTGTAACTAGCTTACACAGAGACCCTCACACAAATACTTTTCATTTGTGAGTTAAAACAGGGTTTTTTGACATCAAAGCTTCTTTTGTAAGAAGTTTCTTTTATATTGTACAATTGGTGTTGTTAGACTATGTGTTTTATGAATTGATCAATGAGCCATACATTTTTGCTAGGATGTATATTTTAATAACAACAATAAAAAAGAGAGTTTAAAAATCTATTAAGGGTCTGTCTTTAAACCACCTAACAGAGGAATTTAAAAGTGAAGGTTGCAGTTGGTAGACTTTGCCTTGGCTACCTTCGGATTCCCACAATACCTGTACATAATGAACTGTGCATGCTTGTACATTCTCTAAGGGCTTAACTTCTTAGGCACTGTAAGACTGTAAGAAAACAGTAATAGCCATAACTGGATTTCCGTGGTTCTCCTGTTTTAAAATCTGAGCCTTAATGTAGTTTTAATATATCTTTTTTGTATTATTTTAATTTTCTTTATTAGTAGTCTAATAAAGAAGGCTTTAAGATGAGTATCTTTGCTCTTCTCTAAATGTATTTTAAAGAATAGTCAAAATTTAATTGATATTGTATTGAGTTTTTCAGGTAATTTTAGGCCTAATTTAATAACAGTGCATTGTTTTGGTGCCTCCATTAATGTTGTATTAAATCAGTGATCTTTTAAATTAATATGTCAATAACATATCTTTTGAGTTTTGTTTTCATTCAACGGTTAAGTCCTTGCCGTTATTGTCAGTTCATCGACCAAATTTTAAATGACTTTTTTTACTGTGTATTACTATATTTATTGTCCCAGATATAACAATATTTTGTACTATCACCACTGTTATGATATTCTCAGAATGCAATATATCAGGGACTTGGGTAATAAAATGTTTCTGGAAAATTCATTACAATGTCAATCTTACATTACGCACAATTGTGAGGTGAATGTGGTATGAAAATTATGATTTGTGGAAGTTAGTGTAGACAGCAGTACCCATTTCAGGGAGAAGTACAGAAAATGACAGTTTGAAACTGAGTTACAAAAGAAGGAAAATGGAATAACTCGGCAAATTATATATGCATAATTAAAACCTTTTTTTGGAGAGTCCTTGCCAGTTTTACAACAGAGACCAATAATTATTAATGAAAATGCTGTAAATTATTTAGATCTTACGGAGCATTATGATGTTCCCTCATTCTTTACTTGTCATTCAGGTTGACTTCAGTGTGAAAATGTTTTTGTAAACTGTTAATTTTTATGCTATATCTTAGCCTTGCTTCAGAAATAAAAAAGCCGAGTTGTAAAGCTCTTAATTACATCTTTCTTGGTATCAACAATAGACCTGACAGAGAAGTATTGATTGTCACTAACTTTTATTGTCCTGATGATTTAGAATAATGTCACTTATGACATAAATTGATAGTAGGCTTATAGCCAAAACTTATTGTGCTAATGGATTTATTTTATTTATATTTTTTAAAAGATTCATACAATGTGGTCTTGAACCTCATTCTCAGATAATTAACTATAGATTATTTAATTGTATTAGGGAAATGTCATGTTATATTTACTTTTGGATAAAACTTGCATTAGATGCATAATAATTCAGTAAGTTTTTAAAAGTGTTTAATTTGTCCTTGTTTAGAAGTTAAGCACTTTATCAAGATTAAGTTCAAATTTTGTTTATAACTTTGTATCTTAAGAGTAATGAATGCTGTAGTGATGTCTTTCACACATGTGAAGATGAACAATAAAATTGTTTATTTACAAGTAATGGCTCTTAATTACTTTTCTGGCAACATCTTTTATGACAAGTTTAGAGAATACTTCCGTTTATGGAGTACTTTTTCAAGTGATTAGTCCCACTTAAGCACGTATATAACAAGTAAGCTAAGAAATAGAAATGAGAACTGAACAAGGGGGGCACTTGACCCCGTGCCTTTTCTGTGGTGTGTCCTGCATGCCATCTGTAGGGCATTCAGCGGTGCCCTGCTTAATAACCAATATACACCTTTTCCCCACCAAAATTGGAGGACCTTTTCCCTTAGGAGAAACAGAATTATTTATTTGGTCCCCCAGACAGTGACCTTTAATATTCCAGAGAACAGCAGAATGCAGATTGACTGATCATTCTTCAAAATATATGGAAGTTAAAAGATTTTCTGGGGACAAGCATGTTCTTTATAGTGCTAGCAATTTGACTTATTACAGTGACCTATCATAGATTTTTTCAAAATTTGTCTATTTTGCTCTCAGATACATATATCAGAAAGAAATGAGATATAGCATAAGAATTCCAGCGTGCTAGATTGCAAACCTATCCAGTGTGGCTGTTTTCTGTTGCCTTTGAGCAGTAGACACATGCACCCATAGTTTTGCATATGTAGGAAATTTTACTGCCAAGTAAATAAAAATATTCTTTATGAAAGAACTGACAAAGTTCTAATTTTTTTTAAAAGTATCAATTGGCAGGAAGAAGGTAAAAACTCTCATCTAAGAATGCGACGTATTTTGTTTTTAAATCCAATGTTTTTAACTTAAAGTTTATCTCTTTGGTTTTTCTTTTTTTGTTGCTTGTTTTGTATTGTTTTTTAGTCTTTTAACTCTCTTGCTGGTAGCTCTGATTTCATGATGCATTATGCTTATGAAACTCTAGCTTTCAGCACTAAAATGAGTTAAAAATGTTTTGTTAATTTGGTCATTGTTTTCCTGTTGAGATCTTTCTTTAAAGAGAAACTGTCTACTTATGGGAAATGTCCACATTCAGCTTGATAAAGGAAATTATTTATAAGAAAAGGTCCAAAAGTCAAAAGTTTAAATATATTCATCTAATTCTCAAAAACATAATGATGCTGCATATGTACTTAATAATTATTAATGTCCCTGAGAATTTTCATTCCAAAGGAGATATATTTTAATTTAATATCTATTTAGTATGCTATTTTATATTCTGAGGATATTTTAAATAATATGTTAAAATATTAGACTAAAAGTTGACAGTATCTCTTTAAAGATAACCTATTCAACTTTTAGTTAATAATTTGTGGGGTTGTTTTTGGTTTTTCATTTGTAATAGAAATGTTATATGTTGCTTAACAATGTTTTGGATACTAAAGTTGCTTAACAATCAAAATAGAATACAAGAGCAAAAATGAAGAAACCAAAATAAAAATATCAATTTTTTATTATTTATTCAGGCGATTTCACCTAAACCTCAAAGTCAGAAAAAAAATGAAGCTGACATTAGCAGTTCTGCCAACACTCAGAAACCTGCACTGTTATCCTCAACTTTGTCTTCAGGGAAGGCTCGCAGCAAGAAATGCAAACATGAATCTGGAGATTCTTCTGGGTGTATAAAAGCCCCTAAATCACCACTTTCCCCAGAATTAACACAAGTCGAGGATTTGACGCTTGTATCTCAGCTTTCTTCTTCAGTGATAAATAAAACTAGTGAGCACAGATTTTTAAAAAATAGTTCCTTAATCCTATAAGATACATTAAGATAGTTTGATTGTAGTGATACTGTATTTTTATGAAATTGCTTTTTGAAAACTCAAACTTAAGTTGCTACAGGGCAGACTGGAAACTTTGCAGGGGCAAAAATAAGACATTTCTTAAGTGATGAGTTGTTGAAAGAAACCGTACCACTTAGTGTAACACAAGCTCCACTAAAGTTGGACTCTCTTCAAGTAATAATCAAAGCTCACTGAGAGGCCTGATTCATTACAAAAAACAAACAGTCCCCCCTCCCCCAAAAAAAGATAAAACAGACATAGAAGAATCCATATTAGATATTTTAACTTAATTCCTAACAATTCCTATGCTCAAGTGTAGTATCCCACTTGTCTGCACACCTGTACAATATGTTTCATTTATTCTTGTACTATTTACAGTGCAGACTTGAATTCAGTGTTCTTAACAAAAAAAGAGTGCCTCCTTGTTTATATTTTTAAACATTTCACTGTTTCAGTACTGCTAATCTTTTAAGAGTTAACTGAGTCTTTTTAGAAATTTCCTTTCAAAATAAGCTTGAATATGTATGACGACTTACGTTGACTCTGAAATTCTTATGTTAATCTTTTAAGTTAGAGACATAAAAAACTTACTTGGAAAGTAATGGGGTACATGACACTTTTTCTTTTGCTCTTTATACAACAGGTAAATTAGTAATATAATCAATAAGGAATATGACACATTTCCTTAAGAATTATTTTTATTGTATCTTCCACAATAAAGATGTTGGTTTTGAGAAAAGCTTATCAAAAATATTCTTTTTCATTCAGTTGCCATGTATACTATTAAACTTTTTCAATTCTTGATCAAGTTTTTTTGTTTTTATTTTGTTCTTTTTAATAAATGGTTAGAATGGGAACAGAAAACGTCAGTTATTTCCCTGTAATTGTCATTTCATTATGGCATTTATCATGACATGCTGTCACTAAAATGTCACATGGAATTTGTAAACATTTCATTTTGAAGTAGTTTTATATCTTGGTATTATTATGGTAGTATGATAACAGTTGAATTTTATTCTTTCTTTTTTTCCATTACCTTCATGTCTTTTTTGGTTTTACTGTTGTAAAGTTACTCTGAAATGCCCAAAGCCTTAGCTCCCTTAGAACACTCTCATTTCTTCTTTCTAAATTAACATGAATTTATTGGTTTATATAACCTGCCTGTGCCAAACAAATAGGTTTATATGCAAGTAGAATTGTCAAAAGGTCTTTAAACATTTGTATTATATTTCAAGAGATGTTTAAAAGAGAAGTTGTTAAAAAATAAGAACATATGAAGACAAAAACTGTCATGCTCTTTAACAGTTTTCACTATTTGCCCATAATATGTTAATTTATGTGCAGTTTTTTTTAATGAATCAGGCCCAGATATTTTATTTTCAAAAACCTATTTGAAAGCATAAAGATGGGTTCAATTACTTGCATTAATTTTATTTTGTCAAGTAAAGCACTAAGTATACTCTATGTAAGAGTTTTGTTACCTATGCCCCTTATCCCTCATTTTTCCTTAGAGTCTAGATTTATAATGTAGCAAAAGGAGTATATAGATATATATATTTTTCTCTTTGCTGTCAAGAAACTATTTTTGCAAAGGAAACCTGGAAGTTTACACAGTGATCTGCAGTTAGAGAACTGACTAGTCTGTCACTTGGGGGAGCTGCTTGAAATTCATGTCCCATGTTATTTTCTTTTAGTTCTAGTAGGTTTCAGATTTTAGAATTTTTTATTAACTCTTTTTGTAAATAGGGCACAGTTTTTGCCTTTTCAACATGCCATTCCTTGTGGATATCTTATAACAACATCAGAGGACAGAATATGAATCATTTTTCCCTTACCTCCTTAAATATTATAAGATGATCCTGGTATGTATCTGCTTCGTGAACATTGAAGATCTTTTTCTAGGTCCTCCACAGCCTGTGAATCCCCCTAGACCTTGCAAGCATAGTGAGCGGAGAAGAAGGTCTCAGCGGTTAGCCACCCTACCCATGCCTGATGAGTCTGTAGAAAAGGTTTCTTCTCCCTCTCCAGCCACTGATGGGAAAGTATTCTCTATCAGTTCTCAGAATCAGCAAGAGTCTTCTGTACCAGAGGGTAATGTATATTGATTTCCTACAGAACCAAACATAAAGGAAGATAAAGAAAAATCTGAGAGATAAATTATTAGAATATTAAGAAATTTCTGCTTTTTCCTTACATATTTTGCAGTTATAAGCACCTCATTTACAAATATGTATTGAGTACCTTCTTTGTGCCTGGCACTGTTTAATGTATGTATCACTGTCCCACATTAACATTAAGTGGGCCACTTTGTTAATATTAAGCTGCACTCTTTGTTTTGTGTAGTGCCTGATGTTGTGCATTTGCCACTGGAGAAGCTGGGATCCTGTCTCCCTCTTGACTTAAGTTGCGGTTCAGAAGTTGCAGCACCCCTAGCCTCAGATTCCACTTACCATAATGAATGTTCCAAGGCAGACAAGGAAGAAACACAGATGCTTACACATCCTTCCAGAGCAGTCCCTGATGGGAGAGGAGCTCCTGCAGCAGCAGGTGAGAGGGACTCTGTAACTACTTCGGCTGGCAGTATTGATGCTTAGCTTCATTATTTTATTTATACGCTTTCTTTTCATAAATACTTGTAAGTAATATGCATGGAGCGTAACATTTCTGTCATTTTTAAAGTTCTCTTGTGTGATCATTTTCCTTGGAAATCTGACCTTGTCACTTTAATCTGTTTCCTTTTCCTGGCTTTCTTCCATTCTTATTTCTGTGAAATACAAATCATTACAGCTAAATAGAATTTTAGAGATCTTCCCTTTGAAGCCAGAAAATACTTCATGGGATCATTCATAGGTTTGAGGGTTTCAATAGAAATTCCATAATTAAAAAAACATTTAGTTTAAATTTATATATATACCTATATCTTAAATATAATTCCATATTTGGCAGAATCCCCCAGATTGTAACTTGTTTTAAAGTTATTTGAAAAATCACATATGTAAAGTTAACCAATATGTTTTTGGATGACGAGTGTGTGTGTGTGTGTGTGTGTGTGTGTGACCTGAAAGCATATTTGGGGCTTTTTTTTATCAAATTAAATTTTTAAATCTAACAGAAGTATAGTTCATATTTCCATGTGGTTGAATTATTTTGAAGTTTATAGAATTATAACTTCATCTAAAGATCATATGTAATTCAAAAGAGTAAATAATGACTTCAAATGCTTTCCTTATAAGTTGCTAATTTGGAATTGGATAGGTGAAAGAGGTCTAAATACAGTCATTCCTGAAATGAGAACATAAAGTAGCTTGCTGATTTGCAGCTACACATCTTGATGACAATCATATGTAACAACACATTCCCTGAAATCACTTCTACTCTTTGTCTGAAGCATAAAATAGAGCTTGCTGTTTTCTGGTGGGTGGAGGTATGAAAGTAATACAGTAAGGTAATGTAAAATGCATTTATTTTTAGTCTACTGCCTTAAACTTTATTCCTTCTTTCAAAGTAAAAATATTATAATTAATTACACAATTATCTAAATTCCATTTTATCTGTAATGCTAAAGGTTATTTTATGCATTTCAGTGTTTCCTTAATCTTGTTTGTATAAAAATGTCACCTGAAGATTTTTAAAACATTTCTTATAGTTCTCAATTCTGATTCATTGTCTTCAGACACTTTTTATAAGCCTGATCTTTTCTTAGCGTAATTATTTTCCTTTCCTTTTTTCCCACAAGCTTTCTGAATTATCATTAACTTTTTGAGGTATTTTTCCTGATGGAGGTTTCACGGAGGTTTTTTTTTTTTTTTTTTGCCATTGTGGAATCTCTTACTGTACTGAATATATCAAAATACGTTAAAGTTATGATGTATATTCATTAGAAAAAATATTTTTAGATGTGTATATGAAACTATATTTCTTTAAATACATATATTCAAATTCTAGTACTGAGACTGGAATATAAGTCAGTGTAAGTGGCTCTTATCAGCCGGTTTATATATCACAAAATGTCTAAGATTGGGCATGGAAATCTTTTACCCAGGAAATATTGCTCCTAACCAGAGAATGAACCTAGTCTTTTTCTCCCCAGAATCTAGCATATTTGTAGGGACTGATCCACCCCACCCCCACCCCCCGGAGTGCAGTTTTGGCACCTCAAGGTAGATAAAATGCATGCACTAAGTGGGAGGGGAGTAGCCAGCAGGCTTCTTCAGGATACAGGCCACAATGAGCTGAGAAGTGAAAGCAGTAAGGCGGTTCCTTGGGAGAAGGAAATGTAAACGGAAGTTAGTTTCCTTGTATAGTAAATCTGTACATGTGTCTCGAGGAGTGAAGATCTTTTGGGTGTTTGGGCTTCATGGAAGTCTAGTGGTTGGGAACTTTTACTGTTACTGTAAACAAATAGGTGGTTTTAAGTGTTACTCAAAGTGAGTTTATGAGAGCGTTTTATACAGTATGTGAAGTGGGAGGGGGAGAATTCTAACTCATTTTTACTACCCTTTTAATTTTTTATGTTTGAGGGAAAATGAAATTCAGATCGCATTGTAAGTGGACTCTTTTTTGTTTTTATTAAAACCTTGACAGCCTGTTTTGCTTGCACCTAAATGTTAAGTGGTTGGCACTCTAATATTTTTTCTACCTACTCAGTATACTTGTTTTGCAGTATGTTTGGACTTTTGTCTGTTCCCTAAAGTTGTCTTACATGTAGAGCATTAAATGCCAGGATTTTGTGTTTTTGTATACAAACACACACACACACACACACACACACACACACACACACACACAATACATTATATGTGTGTTTATATATATTATACATTATGTATAATATGTATATATATATATTATACATTGTGTGTTTATGTATGTATATATGTATATATATATATACGTATATATATATATATATATACGTATATATATATATATATATATATATATATATTATACATTATATGTGTGTTTTGGTAACGTTAAAATTTAAAACTTCTGCTGGGTATAGTAGTACACATGTGTAATCCCAGCCCTTGGGAGGCTGAGACAGGAAGATCGAGGCCAGTCTGGGCTGCAAAATGAGTTCAAGACCAGCCTAAACTGCACAGTGAAGCCCTATCTCAGAAAGACCAAAACTTTTTGCAGAAAGCATTCTTCACCAGAACTTACATCAGCAGCATTTTCCCTTTTCCTTTCTCTCTGTCTCTCTGTCTGTCTGTCTCTCCTCAGTTCGAAACTGTTAGGGGATTTAAATGATGAGAATATTAGTTGTTAATTGGAATTAATTCAGCAGACTTAAGTTTTTACTTTTTTATGTGCAGAATATGTTAAGGCGGCTCAGGCTAGCAGTGATGCTGAGAGGTCAGTGACCCAGTTACTGTAGATACCTGTTGCTGGTTGCTTTCCCAGGAGATACATTGAACTTGCACTAATTGATCTGCATTGTTCCACTAGAATAGATGTTAACATGACTAAGGTTAAGAATACTGTTGCTGCCCACATCAGTAGAAAAAAAAATTGCTGTTTGTAAAAAAAAAAAAAAAAGAAAAATTGTCTTTGTTTTCATGTCATTGCCAAAATGTTTTATCTGAGGGAGCCAACTCTTGATGTAGGAATGCAGCTTCAAAAATACTTAGTTCAGTTTCTTTAATACCTGGGAATGTAGAGTATATCAAGTCTTTTAAAAAGACCTTTTTGAAAGAGATCTCTTCCTATCTTCCAGGGGCCTTAGACTCATAATTATCAGTTGTTCCTTGACAAAATTCTGTCTTGAGGTAAGAAACCCAGTCTGCACAGGATAATAGCACCTGTCCTCTAGCAATGAAGTCTAGAATGGGTACAAAGCTGATATCTGAAATATGAGTGTACATAGAGTAACTTTAAATATAAGGTGTAAGCCCCTGAAGAGATACAGAATGATGCTGGGTGCAAGGCTACCCTCAAGGGCCTCAGGCAGAGAAAGAGTTGGCTCTGTACATGGTCTTAGCTAGGTTGGCAGGATAATGTTTTAGGAACGCTGAGGGACTATCCACCCACCTCCTTTCTTTGCACTTGTTTTCAATGGAGTAAACAAATCAGCCTGCTTGGAATGCATCTCTTCATCTGTGTAAAGAAATTGTAGTAAATGATACCAGTGGTCACTTTGGTGCTGTTTGCCTGTTAATTATATCATGAATCATTTAGCAAAATCTAAGTTTATTCCAAAGAAAAAACTTGAAATTATTCTTAATTTGTAAATTCCAAGTATTCTTAAAAGTGATAGCAAATTCTGAGTAAACCTTGTTGATACAAAGTTGAGATTTGGTTACAAGAATATAATTTTAAGCCTAGTTAGTCTGCTGTTCAAAGAAATAGCTTTAGTAATACATCTTCATTTTCTTTCTTTTGAGCAAATTAATACATAAATATCATGGAATGCTTTTGTTTTATTGCAGAATATTTTGGTTAATTTGGATATGAATAATAAACACTATACCTTAACATGTCAGGTTTAACAAGTACGTTTTAAAATGAATTTAATTTCATTTTAGATGAAATTTATTAAGCTTTGTTTTACTATAATTCAGTCATATTTTGAATTAGTTTTTGAATGAAATATAAATGTAGGTAGACATGTAAATTTATCATACTTAAAATAGTTGTACTGTTCTTAGTGAATCTTGTGTAGATTGTCCATGCATTATGTTATTTGATTAACACAATGATTTTGTCACCAAGGAAGACCAGTAGGTCATTGAGTTAATCTGAGTTAGGTTGATAAAAAGCATGACAGAAACTATCTGGTAATCTGACTGGCTGGTTTTAAAGTGACCTTTAATCTTTCCCTATCATTTTATGTCAACATACATTTAGTATTTTAAAAACTTTTTTGTTTCAAATTGTTCTTCAGTTTATATTCTAGAATTGCTCTAAACAAGACTACAGTTGGAAGCTCTAACCTTTCTCTACCCCTGCAGCAATTCCTCTGGGCTTCTCCAGAGCTGGCGTCGCCATACATGGTCTCAGGGATTGCTTCCTTTTTAGCCAGAAGAATCTGAGAGGCTTAGCACCCACAAGGAGGCTTGAGAATCAGTTTACATCACTGGTTTTGAACTTATGTGAAAACAAATGTTATTTAGAGATATCTTTTCTATTTTAATAAGTGTAGCTCATTTGTTTTTTGCATTTTGTTTTTTAGGTTGTCACATAATAGTGTATTTGAAGAAAATGTTCTTTTAATAAAATTAAGTTTAAAAGTCACTGTTCTGTAATCTAGTGCTTAAGTTTTCCAATTCTAGAACAGAGTGAAGTAAGAGCAATCTGGTGAATTTCTTACAGAAGTAAATATGTTCTCGGATGAATTCTAGAATAGGTCTATTTTGTTTCCTGTAGGTATTTTTAAAAGTTCTGCCTCTGTTATATATCTGAATATTTATTCTAATATCCTGTTCTGTGTAAAACACTGACAAGAACACTTTGTCAGTTTCCTAGTTTTGCTTTTGCACTTTCACCACTTGTAAAAGCTAAAGGTTTGGAAACCCAGGGAATATGTGACAGCAGGAGCCAAACCTGGCTGTCCTGACTGCACATGTCCTGTCGTGCCATCCCTGGATTACGTGCTGCTCCTTGTGCCCGCGTTTGTCTTCCACATTCCCGAGGGGCAGGTGACACATTCCAGTCAAGGAATGCAGTGTGGGAAGGCAGCTCCTTTAGTCTGACCGGGCTCAAACTTCAGGATATCAGGCATCACTGCTCTGGCTATCCCAGCCCTTGAGGGCGTCGAGGCAGTGACCATTGTCAGGTACAGCTTCCAGACCCACCTCTTCTCTCACCTGCAAGCACAGTTTCACTGTCTGAATTGCAAATGCTGCCCAGTTTTCAAGAAAACTGCATAATTCGTACAGTTCCCATGGTAGAAAATTAGTGGGGAAAGGGGATGCATTTGTTTTTAGTCTTGAAATAAATATATTTCCCCTTTTCTAATATCCTTTTCACATTTTCTGTCATAAGAGATGAAATGATCAGTATTGTTATTCATTTGAAACTTATTTAATAACCCTTATCGACATTTGAGTGATATTTTTCTATTTATGTGTTTAAATCACAAATATGAAGTATTTGGAGGTGAATGAAATGCTAAATTTTTGATGCTGTTGTAGAATGATTTTTAAAAAACAAGTAATCCATGGTGATGGTAACTAAAATTTAATAAAATATATTGCAACTTTTAAAATGTCATGTAAATACACTGTAGTATGTGTTTTAAATGAACCCTAGTCACAGATTAGTTACCAGCATCAGGGGTGAGAATCATTAAATATATCTGCGTCATATTGCTATCCTGAATGAGGTACAACATTGACTTAAAACGTGTTTTAAATACAGATAATAAAAGCTATCATTAAAATTAATTATTTTATGCCGTTGGATTTTACATTTATATAGAAACCAAAATGATGCACAAAATGTTCTGATTTGGTTATCATTGCTACCTAATAACATTTTGAAATGGATTGCAAACATGTAAAAGTTTTAGGCAGCAAATGGTCAGATATTAGCTTAAACAACTGTATACAGGGTGTTAAAATCAGTCTGACGGGGGCTGGAGATTTAGCTCAGCAGCATAAGTGCCTGCCTTACAAGCAGGCAGTCGTGAGTTCAATCCCTGGTACCGATAAAAAGGAAAAAGACCAAAAAAAAAAAAAAAAAAAAAATCAGTCTGACGAACTGTAATATTCCATTCAGATGCCACCAGTTGCATTTGTGTCAGAACTGTCACAGAAGCAGCAGTGGTCTCCGGGCACAGTGCTTACATGGGTGTTGGCATCTCCTGAGTTGGGCATAGGTTGTAAAAAGCATTTGCAAGACACCTTTGCTCCTAGCTTAGGAATAGGATGGACCTCTTCATTCTTGTTTATAGTCAGACCTGTAGTTATGCCACTTCTGAAAGTGATACAGACTCAAATTATTATCCCACCACAAAGGAAAAAGTGAAAAAAAAAAAAAAAACTTATGTGCCTCACATGAGTCTAAACATTTTATGTATTTTTGCTTTTATAGTGTTGATAATAACATGTGGTCAACACTCATATTCCTGTTTGACAGATAAGGAAACTGAGGTCCAAAGTTATTAAATGACATATGCAAGGTGAGTTTTGAACTTGAGTAGTCTGAAGAAACAAAAGTTGTTCCCTAATTTATCAGTGTTTTGAAGTAAGAAATCGCATTCTTTGTTACTAGTTCTGGCAGTAAAATGTAGATCTTTAAAGGGGAGAAAGAGGATCCTATAGAGTTTTGTAAACTGTTGTCATTGGAAGCATTGTCCCATATTTATGATCTTTTCTGATGAAATATATTTCTTTTCCCCTTAACTCACAGGAATCTCGAAAGCAGAAAAAAAAGTGAAATTGGAAGAAAAAAGCTCAACTACCTTTGGTATGAACAGAAAGTAATCTTTAAGCAAAAGACTAGAAAGCCTTAACCAGAGGGAGGAAAAAGCCTGTCTCTTCTTTGCCCTCTGTGCCGTTTTTAAGCGATCACTTGTTCCACTGCTTATCAGTGTCAGTCAGTTGCAGATGCACTGCCCTTCAGTTCACATCTCATAGTCCATGTGTATTTTTTGTCACAATTGTATCTGACTTTCTTACAAAAATTTCTGGTTTCTGAACATTCCTTCTTAAAATTACGACTGTTTCAAATAAGCCTCCACATAATGTTGATCCTTAAAAGATGGATGAAAAAAATTAAAATATTTTTTCTTTAGTATACCTTATAAAAAGTTACTTTTTGCTATGTTTTCTATTTATTGTGCTGTAATAATTAACAGTCATGAAATAATGGATGACTGTCTTAAACATTGTTTAGTTTAGCTAATCAGAACTTGAGTTTCTCTAAATTGATTAGCTATCATTGACAAACTGGACCAAACTATGAGGAGTGAAAAAATAGCTACCTGAATATATGTGATAATTTAATTTGCAAAATGTACTAAGATATCCAATTATTTTCTTCAAAGTACATATGATTGGAGAAAAGAATGCTTTAAAATTTTAGGGAAATAAATTTGAAATACATTTTTTGCTTTCATAGTTCTACTCTTCATTCTTACATACACAAGGAAAGTGTCAGAAGACTGAAATAGTTATTTAGGAATTACCTTAATTGATTTTTAAAAATATGTTTTTCCAAAGGAAAAAAGTCCACTTTTAAAAATCTTACTATGTATTCTCTTCATAAGTTATATATGGAAATGCTGAGTTTCCTTGGTGAGGTCTTTCTTTTATTATTATTATGGGGTTTAACTATATGCCACATTAGGAAATTGAGTATATTACTCATTTAAAGGTTTTAACTACTGTCTGTGTTAACTTTAAGGTGTCAGGAGTTGGGATTTCTCAACACTGCTAATGAAGATCCCCTCTTATAGTCCAATAAGCTAAGCAGGACTTCCAGACTCCTGAGCAGTTTAATTGACTCCATCCACTCTGGGCAGGTGACTGTGATAGCTGATGAAAATATAAATGCTGCCTTTTAGGGTAACCACAAAGGAACAACTCAGGATTCCTCAGGATTACTGAAGTATTTGCTCTTGTCATTTAGGTAGGAAAAAAGAAAAGGATAAGGAAAGGAAAGAGAAGAGAGATAAAGATCACTACAAACCAAAGCAGAAGAAGAAGAAGAAAAAGAAAAAGAAATCTAAGCAACATGGTAAATATGCAAAATTAATGGGTTGACCCTGTTTATTCTCTTTCACCTCTCCTTTTTCCTTTCATCAAAATGCAGGTTTCATTGTGGTCAGAACTGAGACTGGTAGCTTTGGTTTTATATAATTTATATAAATTAGTTTGGAATTTAGAAAAGGAGAAAACATTCCCATAATGGGGTAAGTAGGGTCTACCCAAAACATATGTCTAGGTCCTAACCCATGATACCTGTGAATGTGATTCCCATAAAGAATAGGTTCTTTGTCCATGTGCTTGAGTAAAGATCTCAGAATGAGATATCAGAACTTAGGGTGGAGCCCTGTGAGGTTTTGAGGCTCACAGTGGGGAAGATCATATGAAGATGATAGCAGATTAGAATGGTAGAACCATCAGCTGTGGAACTGGAGCCCACATAAGCTTCTAGAAGTCAAGAAGCATTTTCCCCTAGAATCTTCCAAGAAGCATGGCCAGTACTTAATTCTGGCTTTAAGAACTTTGAGAGGAAACATTACTTTTTCTTTTGGTATTTGAAATTGAAAATCCCTACCCCTTTTTATTTTTGAGACAGGACCTTACTAAGCTGCCCATGTGGAATTCAAACTTGAGATCTTTCTCACTCAGGTATGAGGTTATAAGCTGTAGGACACTGTCCATGCAGTTTCTGTTTGAAGCCACTAAATTTGTGGTGATTTCTTGTGTACCCCTAGGAACCTAATACAAGTCCACATTTATTTTAATGATGTAAATGTACTTCAAAATCAGAGAATTTAGGTAGGAAATTATCAGGGTATAAATGCAAAAACCATAAATGAAAGTCATTAATGTAGCAATGAATGAAAGGTATATAACCATACAGAATTTGATTGCAGAGTATCTACAGTCCAGAAAATCCCATTAATGAAATTTAACCATAGTAAGAGGGAAAAAAGTACTATCTCTATACATGCAGAAAATCCATTTTTACATCCATATGCACTTACATTTTTAAAGATTGCTGATTATAAAACATTTAGTAACATTAAAGAAGGCCTCCATAAAATTACGGAGAGAATTCATTTCACAGATTGAAAGATTCAGGGTTGAAAACTTGTCTATTCATTTTAAGTAGGTCCATAGAGTCAGTACTGATTCTGAAACTTAATATGAAAGAATAAAAACCCAGAAATAACACAGCTATTCTTGAAGAGCAAGAAGACTCACTATTCAGCTATAGTTATTAGTACTAAGGTTATTAAGGCACACAGTTACTTTGGAGGCACCCATAACCGTCAAGGACACAATAGATAACTCAGAAGTAGCTCTGTGCATATTTACACAGAGCTTATATTGCAGATCAGTGGGTTAAGGATGAAGTTTTTCAACAGACGGTGATAGAACAGTTTACAGAAATTTGATTTCAGTTTTATCAAAGGCTATATGAGGGAAAACTATAAATCTTTAAAAGACAGCTTTGGGCAGCGATCGGCTTTCAACAAAAAAAGTGCTAATCTAAAGGGGAAGGTTGAAAAGGTAGATAGTAAGAACTTTGGTTCATAAAAAAAAATACTTTAAAAGGATTTCCAAAGCAAAACAAATTACTGCAACACTATACCTGACAGAAGGTTAGTATTTAGAATATTTCAAAGTCTTACAAATCAAAAAGAAAAACAAATATAACGTAGTCTAAGAGAAGCAGAAACCTTTGTACAATAAGATGAATTAGAGTGCTCAGTCTTATGAGAGGCTAAATGTAGTGTTTCAAATCTGATGAAATATGTTTCACCTCTGCTATATGGGCAAAAATTACAAAGTGGATAGCATCAGTTGTTGCTAAGGAAATGGAGACAACCTCACAACTCCTCCTCAAAAGTAGCTTGCTTGTACCACATGACCTAAAAAAATCTGAAGAAGCTCATGTGGTATACGAGGAGCAAATCACTGAGTTCTCCTCACAGTGCTAGAAGCAGCCTCAGGCTCCCAGAGGAGTCACCTCTTTCTTCAGTTAGAGGTAAATGAGTGAATTACATCCATAGGAATCTCCTGGATCATGTTATGCTAAGGTCTGTTTAGTGAGGAGAACATGGTATGATCTATGTAGGTAAAGATCAAAACATTGCCATATCAAGCTATAGATAGATATAGACATAGAGTTTTTTAAGAGAAAAAAGATTGAACTGAGATCAAACTGAAAAACAGTGAAACTGAGTTTCAAAACAAGTTAATGGGACAGTTACAGTAGCTGATACGTTGTGAATTGTCTTTCTGGTAGTTATTCAGATTACAGGATATAGATACAATATCTTGTGTGAACAATATGAGCAGAAAACATTCTTTTTAAGGAACCAATAGAAGCCAGCTGTGTAATTATCTTAACTATCTTGTGTATGTATATTTTCCTTTTTCTTCCTTTCCCCTTTTCCATCACAGTTTGTGTTTTCTTTTGAACAGTTTCTTTCAAATTCACAATATCTGTTGTACATAAGCTATATGTGTATGTATGAGAGTCAGCTGTTTGGAGAAAAGCATTAAAAAGAAACAAGAGAATGATCAATAAAAATTCAGGATAGTGTTACCTGTGAAGTGGGGGTGGGAATTTGTTATCAGAATGACATGAAAGAACTTCAAAAATAATAATTTTCTTCTAAATTTCATGTTCAGTACCTAAATATTCTGTGTTACTGATATTCTTTATGTCATACCATTTTTACCATATTCATCAAATATTTCATAAAGCCAATTTGAAGAATAATAAACTGAGTGAGGCAGTGTCATAGTGGATAATTGCAGTTGGGAAATACTTAGATTTCAACTCTCGTTATAGTGCAAAAACAACATTTAATTTCCCACAGACTATGAAGTTCCTGCATTGTGCAACACTAAAGCCCCCAAAGTAAACTTGAACATACAGAACCAAAAGAAGGCTGGCGGTACTTACACTGCACTCAGAGCACAGACCATGTCCAGGCCGCCCTGTCCTGCCCACTCCTTGCTGCTTCCCTGCTGCCTTCTCCCAGCTTTGTCCCCTTTGTGTGCAATTCTTAGAATTCAAATTCCAAATGACTTCAAGTTTAGAAACACAGGAGCCTCATAGACAAAAAACATTAATCATAAGCTCTTATTCCTGACTGCCTTGCTGTGAGTGGTGTGTCCCAGCTTCAGACTGCAGTTAGAATTCCCGATGCACTCTCAGCTAACCAGAGTCTTCTCCAGGACCATGAATCTGGCCAGGGTGTTCTGGTGGAGATCCTGGGTGATCAGTGCAATGCGAATGGCCTGCTGTTTATGCTGTCTCACACTGCATTGGAAACCAAGGCTTATTGCAGTGGTTAAGAACCTTATATATGCTAAATATACAGAACCTTATATATGCTAAATACCCAGAATGTGGGGCAGAAGATAACAGTGAAGGACTGATTAAAAAAGCAGTAAAAAAAGGCCTACACTTGATAGAGTTAGAGAGGCCTTAGAGAGCACAGCAGGTGAAAATTCAAAAGAAAGAAGAATTAACTAGAAATTAAAGACAACTGCAAAGAAAACCTGCAATTCAGAATAGTGATTAGACTTTCACTACAGTATTTTACAAAAAGCCATTTTTAAAATAAAAGTAATGCTTTAATTATGTATACATATATCTTTTCTAATGGAAAATAAAATGAACCTTGCATCTTTGCTTACATTTTAAAATCAGATCTATAAATGAACATTCCAACTTTGTCCAGGGAGCCCTGGTAAACACTGAAGATACATAGAAACAGTCCTGCTTACAAACAACAGGTACTGAGTCAGTATCTCTTCACTCTCCCCACATTAATGGGCACGTGAAGGGTATGAAGGGACCTGCTCAAAGTAACGATGATGCTAAAACTGGTACAGAAGTCACCAGTAAATCCCAACACAGAGACTTTAGCTACCAGCATTTTTGTTGTAAGTTATTACAGTTGAAGAAAATTATTATGGCCATTTGGAAGTGGTAGTTTTCCCCCAGGTGATTACATTAAAAGATGAATCTTTAAACATTTAATATTTAAAAAAAAATTTTTTTGTCTTTTTTTCCTTTTTATTGGTACTGGGGATCGATCTCATGACTGCCTGCTTGCAAAGCAGGCGCTTATGCCGCTGAGCTAAATCCCCAGCCCCAATATTTTAAAAACTTTAAGGGCATCCTAATGTTAAAGAATTCACATTATAATATATGAGGTTCCTAGCATCATTTTAAAATTCTTTCATTCACCACTCAGTGTTATTTTGCATACCATATGGTATTTAATATATATAAAATACTAAGCATTTTATAGGTATTTAATTCATTTAATCTTCATACTATAGTATGAAGTAAGGCCTGATTGTCACACTTTGCAGTTAACTGCAGTACAGTGAGATAGAGTTGTCTAACTTGTACAGCTAATGCATAGTGGAAAACAGGTTCAAACCCACAGTCTGACTTCATTTTTAACCACCGAGCTATGTTGTTAATTTCACCTTCTGTACTTCAAAATTGTTTAGTGGACTGTATTCTTTCATCTCTTTGTCTTTATTGGTATGGAAAGTACTTAATTTTACCTGTTATTTTAAATGAAGTTATAGTTTGTAATTTAGTCTAATGTTCTTTATGGTTACTCTATACACTAGTGAATTAACATGTTTGAATTATCACAGTTAATTTACCCGGTGTGAAAGGGGCATTGTGTTCACCCTGGATGTGTGAAAAGTCTCTGTGTTGGGATTTACTGGTGACTTCTGTACCAGTTTTAGCATCATCGTTACTTTGAGCAGGTCCCTTCATACCCTTCACGTGCCCATTAATGTGGGGAGAGTGAAGAGATACTGAGAAGTGCCACAGCCTGACATGCACATTAGCCCAAGGCCTTGCTCACTGAAGCTGAGGTTCCCTGAGGGGAGCCTATAAGCAAGACAGTGCCCAGTACATACAGTCAAAAGCACATGTAGCTGTCTACCACGGAAGTGTCATTTGCATTGTAAGAGTGGCACAAAGTAAATTTACCTAAAATTTAGAAAAGTCTGAATGATCAAAAAATGGGATTAGTATTTGGTAGGAAATTACTTCAGATCTAAGCCTTGAAACATAGCAGTAAACTTTCTTTGTAATAGCTAGAGGAGATTGTCATAGGGAATGCAGGTACAATGTAGAAGGCTGAGAAATTTTGTTTGCTGACACATAGCAGTTCTCTGTCAGCCATGTTTCTTCTTTAGCACCAGCCTGGAATTTCTTCCATTTTTATAATCAGACACCTTTTATTTTTGCTGGGAGGGAGATACATAATCTGTCAGAGGACAGCTTTGATGGCTTTGTGTAAGATTTCAAATCCTGCTCATCACACTTCAGTTGGGCACCCTTTGGCAGGCCGTTTAAGTCCTCCCTCTGTTTCTTCATTTCTAAAATCTTAGTGATGGGTTCTGCTGCATCTGTGTATCCTTAGGGTTCAGGAAGGTAAGCATGTGAAAGGATCTGTCACTTAATCAATGGTGGTTCCATGCCTGTTTCTAAACTGCATGGTCTTGACAAACTGTACTGTGTCTGTGAAGCCATGAGGGGTGGCACAGTCCAGTGCCATGCACATCCTGCTCTGTGTCCTAATGGTGTGTGTTCCCTTTGGCGGTGTTTCTACTCCCTACCTGCTGGGACCGAGGCCTGGAAATCTGGACTTTAACAAGCTTCGCAGTTTAGGCACATTTTAAATGTCAAAATCCATAGATAGCACCGGTTCCTGGAATCAGGTTGTCTGGTTTAATGTTTTCTTTGCCATTAATAGCTGAGCATCCTTGGATAGTTTACTTAACCTACTGTGCTTTCATTCTTTCCTTTGTAAAACAGTACCAGCCATCAAGTTCCCCTTATGGGATGATTGAAGGAAATAGAATTACCACATAAAAGATGCTTAAAATTGTCTTTCGGACACACAGCCCTCAATCTGTATTGGCTATGCTGTTATTTATGATGGCCACTGCATACGCTTCCTCACAAATTATTACATATCAGTGCTATAAAATAATGCCTGCTTATTATCTGCAAGCTCTTGGGGTCAGAAATCCAAATTCACTGGTCTAAAGTCAGGGTATCTGCAGGCTAAAACTCACCGGCTAAAATCAGGGTATCTACATGACTGCTGTCCTTTCTGAAAGTTCAAGGGGACAGTCCTCATTCTTGCCTTTTGCAACTGCCTCACTTTTTCCCTTTTGTCTTCTCTCACATTCAAGGTTGCATTGTCCAGCTGTGTGTCTCATATTGCTTCATTCTGGCACCAACTCTTCTACCTCCTTCTTTCGCTGTTAAAGACCTTGGGGCAGAGGGAGCCACCCAGGTGATCCAAGGCACTCTCCTCACTTTCAGAGCAGCTGGTTCATTTAATTCCATCTGAAACTTTAATTCTCCTCTGCTCCGTTGCCTAGCTAGTTACCAGTTCCAGGGATTAGGACATAGGCTGTGTTCTGCCTAGTATAACCAGCCCCTTCCAATAGATACTTTTCACAGACTAGTCTCATTACTCCTCTGCTCTTGTAAACTGCTTTTCCACCCTTTCCCCTACCTTCTTACTCATTTCCGCCTCTGATTACATCCTCTACCTGACATCTTTTGCCTCACACTTAGTTGAGGTGATAGACACACAATTGAAAACATAGTCCTCTCCTGTCCATATCTACTTACTTACATACTGTCTCTGCTTAACATCTGTCTCTGTTAAAAGCGTGGCCTTGCTTTCCCCTCCACCCATGGATCTTTAGATGTCTACAGATGGTATATGTAAGTTCTTACCTCTTCAAAAGTGTTGCTGTGAGCCTTCACTATCTTTCTATTTTCCCTATCTCTCATTCACTATCCCATCCATCTCTGACCTACTTTCAAAATCCAGTTGCTCAAGCTGAAGCCTGGAAATCCATCTTCTTTATGCCACATCTGCCCCTCTCCTCCAGTCTAAAGCATTACTACATCCAGTGCTTTCTCGTCTGCATCTCAGCCCTCCTTCACTACCCCCCCCCAAGCCATCCCCAGCGTCTCTTGCCTGGACTGGTTCTGTGGCCTCTGACACATCCCCCTTTTCTACCCGTGCCTTCCTTTGCTGCCTCCTCCATCCCACCGCTAGAGCAATCTGTTAGTGGGCTTAGGCTGTGACACATCCTCCTCTTACAACCTTGAATGGCTTCATGTTACCTTAGGATAAATTGTGCAACCTGATGTAGCCTCTGTCAGTCTGGTCTCGTATCGTACCTCCTTCCCTCACTGTGCTCCAGCCAGTGTTGTGTGAATCAGATATGCCACATACTCTCAGCTGTGAAGGCTCCACTTGTGCTATGGTCACCCTTCTCTGATGCCCCTTTCTCTTAGGACCCCCCCCCACTCCTTCTAAGCTGTTGGGGGTTTTCCCTTTCATGTACCTGTGTAACCTTTCCTAAACTGAGAACAGTTGTAGGACCTATTCATTTCCTTCAAGTTTTTCTGTTTTTTGAAAGAATTATTGATCAGATTATCACTATAATACACAAATTCCAGGAGCATCTCTTACCAAATTACAATAGGCTAATATGACCTGAAATACCTTCCTGAAGATTTGATGGTGATTGTAATCTAGGAAAATGTAGAAGCTGTCAATTTTCTGTTTTGAACTACTGCACAGCAGCCTACTGCTGCCAGGCAGAACCTGGTGAGCCCTGGTCTGTGCACTGTGTGAGGTATTCTGGTTTCCTGGGTATTCACACCAAACCCCTTTTCAGCAGATACAGAATCATCTAATGATCACAAATGAGAGAGAGAAAGTGGCAGGCATGGTTTCTTTATGTGCGCCGAGGCATGCCCTCCTTGTGTTCTTTGCAGTGACCTCTTGATCATTTAATATTTTTCTGTGTGTCTTATGTTGCAGACTACTCGGACTATGAAGACAACTCCTTAGAATTTTTGGAAAGGTGCTGTTCTCCACTGACCCGATCTTCTGCGAGCTCTCTGGCTCCACGGAGCATGTTTACGGAGAAAACCACAGCCTATCAGTACCCACGGGCTATTCTGTCTGTTGATCTTAGTGGAGAAAGTAGGTTTCCCTGTGTAATAGTTAAAACAGAATGAAGTCTTTAGTGTGGAACTGAGAATACTGTACTTTTTGGAATGTCTGCTCACACGGAACACAGGCTTTACAAGAGTGTTACATAAACTAAGGGGGTTAGAAATTCGCGCTGCATTTTATTGGCTTTTAAGGAAACCAGTGTCAGTGTCTACATTGAACTTCTGTAGGTGCTTTTTGCATATATTCTCATAGACTTTACTACCAACTTGGAAAGGGCTGTTGCTACACACATTTCATAGGTAAATAAGCAGAGGCTTACAGTAACTGTATAGGTTGGTTAGTGGTAAATTCAAACCAAAGTGCATCTTTACTCCAAAGGCTGCTTTTTTAGCCATATACTTATCATAGTCTTGAAAATAGACTTTTGAATTTCTAATCATAGGGACACCCGTGACCTAAAATGGGAGACAGTGGCTCAGTCAGTGATTTACATGCACTCCGCAGCTGAGCGGCCTTCTGTGGGCTTAGGCTGCACTGGGTGTGAGGAGCAATGGTGCTGAAGTGTGGTCCCAGTCTCCTCTTACTTCCTTTCTGTTGCTGTGTTCAGCAGGCGGGTCCCCCTGCCCTGGACAGTGCCCACAGTGCCTAGAGAGTAGTTTCAGCAAGGCAGGGGCCAGAGTGAGGAATGAGAGTAAACGTGGGGTCTTCATCTGTAGTAAAGCCCAGAGACCGTGGGGAGTGCTGCTTTCTCTTCTGAGTGCCCTACAATACAATACATTTTGTTTTCACTTGCACTATTTACTACCTGATCTGTTCTAGTCGTAATTACTCCCTGGCTCACTGTGGAGAAGAGCGTTCTCTTCCCTATAATGTGAAATAAACACACAGTACCTGTAAAATTTTAATTTTTAAAGTTTGAGATGGGCCAGACATGGTGTTGCACACCTATCCTAGCATAGGGGAAGCCAAGACAGGAAGATTGCTGTGAGTTTGAGGCCAACCTGAACTACACAGTGAGACCCTGCCTCAAAAAAAGAAAAAAAGAAGGAAAAAAAAGTTGGAGGTAGGGAAAAAGTTTATCCTGCTTCTCTTTGCAGCCTTTTCTAACAAATGCAGGTTCCTTTTTCTCTTGTTTGGGTCAGTGGGTTTTCACTCCAGGTATACATTCTAGTCACTGCTGTGGTGCTTTTAAAGCATACTGGTCGTGGGTCTTATCACAGTGCACAGTAGGTAAGACGCAGGGAAGGTCTTGTCAACCTATAACTTCTGAGTTGGTAGTCACTAAGTCACCATATACCCCAGGCTGCCCCTCACTGATGGTGGTCTGTTTCTAGACAGTGCTGGAAAATAAAGGTTTGTATCTGACAGTGGTGTGGGAAAGGTGGCAAGTATCATAGATGTGCAGTCAGTCCTTTCTCTGCCCTGCCCTTCTGATGATCAAGCACCAGACTAGGAGAAAGAAAACAGATAGACAGAGGTAGAGATCTTCAAATGTGAGGATCACAACCCTGAGACAGATTGTGAAGACAGTGTCTGAGCCCGTATCTAAAATTTCTGATTTCTAGTAAGTTCCTAAATGAGGATGATGTTGCTGGTTTGGAAATAGCACTTTGAGAATAGCGTCATGGGAAACAGCAGTGATGGTTCAAAGGAAACTGTTCTTATGGCATTTGGTTAGAACCATTTACTTGGTTCCCACTCTGTAAAGAAGAGGGACCTCTGTTTGCTTTCCTTAAGCAAATAAACCTGGCAGTCCAGTCGCACAGTCTCCAGAATGCATTCAAGCATGTGTCCAATGCTTGGGAGTTACAGTTATTTAACTGGATTTTCTGATTAATTTGTTAATTGTTCATGCCAGCACTATAAATTTGAAGGCTAACACCAAGCAAGTGTATGTGTATTACACGCTGATTTCTTTTGGTGATGCAGTTTTAAGATCACTATTGTGTCATGATTGCCATTTGGTAACACATGTATGTTATAGCAATATTTGAAACTCTTAATATTCTAGTTTGTCACTTTGCAACGTGAATCTGGTGTTCAGGAAAGTTCAAGGGAGAGCACTAGTTACATATCTCAGCCAGTGGGCTTATGGAAGCATGAAATTTTCTACTTTAGATTCTCAAAAGCTGTCATATTGTTAATATTAGAAAGATACTCAGTATCTAATGGGGTGACACATTGAATATTTTCAGATATTTCTTTGCCCTTATTTCATTTCTATTCATTTTATTTAGGATGTCCTAAGATCCTGAGGAAAAAGAAGCATAATTTTCTATAAAATATTAACTTTAATAAATCAAAAATAAGACATTCAAAAATACTGAGTCATGGAAAACTAAGCAAGAATAGAAGCTGATAAAAGAGATGCTACATCATATGAAATACTTGTTTTTTTAACAAATTTCTGTAGTGCTAGGGATTAAACCTGAAGGCTTCTTCATGTATAAGTACATGCTGGGCTACTGATCCCCACGTAAAAAACATAAATAGCATGATTTTTTTAGTTTGAATCTAGCTGACTTCCATCTGGTCTACATCTGAAAGGAAGATTTTCTCTCTGTCCCCTCCTGCCTTAGCTCTCCACAGACATTCTAAATGGCTACTATATATATCCTATTTCACTCTTGAGTGTTAGGGATGTAACTTCCAATTATATCCTGTATTACTATGTTTGCTGTATTGATTCTGATGTTGTAGAAAGGGAAAATAAACAATAACCAGGCGAAGGAATAAATTACAATGTGACTAGAGCCTAGAGAAGTGAGACAGAAAGGAGTTAGTTACCTTTGTGGTCAAAGTGCCCAGGTCAGTAGCCTCTGTTTCAGATACATGCAGCAGCAGTGTTAATGTCTCCCACCATGTGTCTTATGATCACAGTTTTCCCAAAATTTCTTAAGTTCAGTATTGCAAAACCTTCCTCAGTATCTAGTCATCATTTCTCCTCTGATGATGCAATAAATAAAGGCTCTGTTAATGTTTATCTTGGTTTATTTTTCTCTCAGTAGCCTAAACGATAGAGTTTGCATCAACCCACTCATAAACACAAACCAAAAGCCTGTATTTAAATCAAATCATATGTCACGGCCATCCATATAATCTAGTAACTGGAATATGTTTCTTAATATTTTAAAGATCTTGGTCAAAAGGAAATTTATTTGTACCACTTCCCCCAAATGAATGCAGTACCTATGTATCATAAACATATGCTAATAAAAAACTAGCAAATGAAAGAAGTTGTCAAAAAAAAAAAAAATCTCACAGACTTTAGAGTTAGGCAGTCAGTGCTCCGTTGGTTTTGCCACTGCCTGCCTGTGTTCCTCAGCTGAATTAAAGTGCTCTGTATAGGATCTGGTGAATATCAAGTGCAATGGTAGTCAGTACTACTAAACTACTACTAACAGTAGTAGTAGTAGACAGTAGGCGGCAAGCTCTTTCACCTATCTTTAGTTGTTTATCTCTGTAGGTTAGATAATAAAGCCTGTTCTTTTTTTACAACCAAAATAGAGCTACTTTTTGTGAAAACACTGAATCAAAAGGGTAGTATTTGTGAAAATGCACAAGAATTATACAAATTTAAATTATTAGCCAATGTCTCTGTAAACTTGAAGACAGGACACATTTAGTGTACCATGTTATGTGACGTTAGGAAGGGAGCAATCATAATTACCTAAGCTTCAAAAAGAATGTGTTTCTTTGTTCAAAGACAAATGGTCTATTCATATTTATTTTCTGCCTGTGTGAATGCTTACTGGTTTAGAGCCACTCCTAACTCCTTTCTCTCTGAAACATGAAACAAGAATGGTAAAAAAAAATGTGCTGAATGTACTTTTCATGTATCTTCTAGACTTATCAGATATGGAATTCTTAGATGATTCTTCAACAGAGAGTTTGCTTTTGAGTGGGGATGAATACAATCAAGACTTCGATTCAACTAATTTTGAGGAATCTCAGGATGAAGATGATGCTCTTAATGAAATTGTGCGATGCATTTGTGAAATGGATGAGGAGAACGGCTTTATGATTCAGGTAGTTAGTTAGCCTCTCTGCCCTGCTGTACCAAATTAGTTCAGGTGCTCAGAAGTGCATTAGACTGTGCTCCTTTTCACCTATCACCCAACAGCAGACAGAGTTCCTAATGGATTGTCAAGTTTCCTGTGCTGCCAGGGGTAAAGATTAGGAAAGCTTGTCATCAAATCTTGTCTTGACCATTGTTATAGTCTTTTTTTTTCTTTAGTTTGAGGCCCACAAGCTAAAACTCTCTAGGACTAATAAGTAAGATAGGTGAGTCTATCATTGAAAGATAGTCACACTGGTTCTTCTCCTACTGGTTATTGTCCAAGATGCTTAATAATTAGAAGTGTACAGTAACTCTCTGTTATTCAAAGAAGGAAAGAAATTCTATCAAAATTCATTTTGCAGGAGGAATATCTAAGAAAAGGAAGCCTAACCCATTTTTTGTGATGATATAGAAGATTTAGAGATGTTATGTTATAGCAGTGAAGTGTTATTTCATTTTTTCTGTACATTTTCAGTAGTGTTCTCAATCCACACATTTATACTTTTCCCACATGAGTGGTACATTAAAAGTTAAAATCTCATAGCCTTGCTACAGTCTTTTAAAAAAGGAAATTCTGGTGTGTAGCTAGTTGGGGGCTGAGGCAGGAGATCAGCCTGAGCAATTTAGCAAGGTATCAAAAAAAAAAAAAAGTCTGCACTTTAATAAAATATGTAAAAATTTGTAGGGACATTGATTAAAATCAATTGGAAATAGATGATAAAATTCTGACATTTTATTAAATAATTTGTAAAAACATACATTAATAGTTGCAACAAAAGGAAGTCCTTAAACATATGAGTATTTAAAAGGTAAAATGCATCTCAAGTCATGATTTGCTTTTTGTTATATCAACTGGAAACTGGACCAAGCATGGTAGGAAAGCTCGCCAGCTAATTAGAAGGCAGGTGCCAGTCCTTGCTGTGCACTGCAGGCGTGACCCTCGGCACTATGGTCTCCTCTGTTCTCTGGCAGTGTGAAGAGTGCCTGTGCTGGCAGCACAGCGTGTGCATGGGGCTGCTGGAGGAGAGCATCCCGGAGCAGTACATCTGCTACATCTGCCGAGACCCCCCGGGTGAGTGCCTCCCTGTGCTGACTGCCTCAGGACCACTGTGGGTGTCACCTGCGCTGCAGGTAGCACCATTGCTGTCAGGCTTGACTCAGCTTTCATGTTAGAGTTTCAAATTTTTTTACTGTTATCTTTTCATTTTCATATTAGTTATGAAGACAAACACACTAGCATTAAATGGTAGAGATATGGCTTGTTCCAGGGAAAGAAGCAACCTTTGCCTTTCTCTGTGTGTTAATTTCCAGCTTGGCATATTTATGGTGATTTGAGTGAAGCAGCGTTCTAAGGTTGCATTCCTCCTGCCATCCTCCTAACAGGGTTTTGGTAATGCTGCATATCCGGTTCATTGTAGAGCGGCCCTTTTGTCTTACTAAGGAGGCACCTGGGGCTCAGAAAGCTGCTGTTCCTTGTACTAGGGAGTACAGCAGATGTGGCCAGGGGAGAGGAATCCTGAGCTTTCCAACCCAGTCCATTCTGCTTTCCCCCACACTGGTTTCTTCAAGGAGCATGTTTCTCATACTGACTGTAACTTTAGCCTCAAAAACATAGAATCCTTAGGTATATTCAATTAAAAGGCAAATTAATTGCTTCTATTCCCACAAAAAAAGTCACAGTAGGAAATGGGAATTATTCAGACCTATATGAATGTATATATTTATTAATTCACCAGCATACATTGTGGACTTCATTATTTGTTCATTATTATTCAGTAGCACATGTAGACATCTGCCCTTCATTGCATAGCATTTATTCACCAAACATTATGGAAAGATGATTTAACTGCCTCATAGTACAGTAGATGGCACGGATGCATGGACATCTGATTGTAGTAGGACTAATTTCTATTAACGTTAAGGTCACAGAATGGTACAGGATTCTCTAAGGTCACAGACACAAAAGAGGAGTTACTGTTCACTCAGCCAGAACTCTTTGCTTCATCCAGACCAAAATAACAATGGTTAGTAGGGGGAAAAAAGAATCTCTGTAATTTCTATCCAGCACTGGAGCTCTTTAAGAGAACAGACGACTAATACATGAAAAGCGAAAACAGTGTACTTAGGATTTTCTCCTCAGGTGTCATCTCTTGGTGATTGCATCCTTAACAGTTTTTGAGATTCCTTAGTGGACAGAAACATGAAAAGGCGAGCACGTCAGATCTTCTGAATTCACTCTTGGTTCCAAAGCTTGCTGCTTCCTGAGTGACAGGAGTGGGGTGGTCCTGAAGGGGAGAACTGAGGAAGTGCAGCCCTTTGTGATTTTCATGTCACCTTCTTCTGCAGGTCAGAGGTGGAGTGCAAAATACCGTTATGATAAGGACTGGTTGAATAATGGGAGAATGTGTGGTTTGTCATTTTTAAAAGAAAACTATTCTCATCTCAATGCCAAAAAAATAGTGTCTACACATCACCTGCTCGCTGATGTCTATGGTGTGGCAGAAGTGCTACACGGCCTACAGCTGAAGATCGGGATACTGAAGTAAGTGAAGGTGAAGGAAGGTCACACTGCGGTGTGCGCTGAGTAAAAACCCGACAAAAAGAAGAAACTTAGCAACTATGCCGCAGACTGTCAAGTTATGACCAGCCTAATGTGCACACAACTTGGGTTATGCCCAGAATCTTAGTTTTAACATGATGGTCTTGGATTATGATCCAGATTATGGCTGTTTGTGCTTCCTTTTGGTCTCAGTAACAGATTTCACCCTTAGAGACGTCTGGAAAGAGCATTATAACATCTTTTCCTCTGTGGGGTCATTGAGAAATCCTGGGCCAGTGTCTAAGGACAGTGAGCTCTGCCTATGAACGGGAGACTGAGGCAGAACAAGAAGAGCCTGAGCTTCCTTTGACCACTTGAGATTACAACCAGCCTTCGGGAACCAGTTGAGTTCTTGTCGAGGGTCCAGTTAACTGTAAAATAATACAGATGCTCTTTGAAGGTCTGGAATAGCAATCTAAAAGAAAAAAGAGATGTAAATTAAGACTACTTTATAAAATAAGGAAAGCTAGGTGTGGTGGTGCATGCCTATAATTCCAGCACTTTTGAGAGGCTGAGACAGGAGGAATGCTGCAAGTTTGAGGCCAGCCTGAACTATAAACCAAGAGTCTATTCTGAAAAACAATAATTAAAAGGAAAAAAGGTTACTTTTTTGGATGACAGGCTGCTGCTGACCTACCCTTGAGCTCATGAGAGTGGTTAAAAGTCAGTGCAGCATTAGTATTTCAACCAATTTTAGTCCTAGTTCCTTTGTCTTACATTCTCACCAGGTGCAAAATTAAGTTTAGTTGCTGTGGTGAACCCTCTTTCTTGTCCTTGTGGAGGTGAACCAGATTTTTAGGCAACTGAGTATACTTTTTAATCACCTCAACAGTGACTGAGAAGGGATGAAGAGAGTCAGCAGATTCTGAAATCAACCTCTGCTGTGCATCAAATGTTTTAGGTCCCAATTGTTTTCCCCTAAAGAAACCCTCAGGCTCCAGAGGCATCACTGTGGAATGTTCTTCAAGGTCTTGTGTTCTTTTCTTCCTAAAGCCTGACAAGAATTATTTAAAAGAACAATGCCTCCCCCATATTTTATATAAAAACCGACTGATTTGCTGGTTTTTCACAAGATTTTCATTTGAAACTTGGCCAAAAAGTTGCCCCTGTTTCTCCTTCCATCCCTTTCCCTAGGTCTCCTGCGTCCTTTCCCCCAGTACTGGGAAGAAGCATTGGGTTCAGTGCTGTCTCTCCTCTCTGATGCCTTCTCAGCTGACTGTTTAATTGCACGTCATGGCTTCTATACTTTTTGATGCCTTGTGACTCCAGTCTTTGGCACTTTCATCCTCCCGACTTGTGGAAGCATGATGTTAGTGAAAGATAAAGAAGAGCCTGTCTCTTCCTATACAAGAGTGTGTTATTGCTGTTCCCTGTGAGCAGCCTGAGTTCTCTAGCATGCTGTCAGAGTCCTTCCCTGCTGTACAAGTTGTTGCCATGTCTCAAACTTCGTGCTTATAGTGAGCCATAATTCCTGAACATGTCATGCTGTCTTTCAAACCCAGGCATTTTACTTACTGTATGAATAACAGCATCCTCCCACCAGCCTCCCTAGCAGATGCCTTTCAGAATTACCTGCTCAGCTAGAGCTGACCACATCCTTTTTGGCAATTTGAAATTGAAAGAATTCAACTTTTGGATGAAAACTGAAGTAAATTCACTTAAATACCTTTGCTTTTGTATGAGTTCTGACCTCCTACCCTAGTTCTGGAATTTATTTTGGTCTTCAACTTGTTACTAGATACTATTTTTCTGAACTGTTGTTTCTCCAACTTTCTTTTAAGAAATAAACACCACCCTGACCTTCATCTCTGGGCTTATTCTGGGAAGCGAAAAGACCAAGATCACGTAATAGTTGGAGCAGAAAAAAAAATAAATCAAGACACAGTTAATCTAGAAGAAAAAAGATATGTACATAACCATAAAGAATGTCTTCATTTGCCTGTAAAAATGGAAGGAACTTACATAACAAGTGAGCACAGCTATCAGAAGCCACCAAATTTTAGTCAAGAATGTAGATCTGTCGCAGACCCTGGGAGCTCAGATGATGATATGAGCAGTTTTGAGGAAGAACAAGAATGCCCCATGAGAGAAAAACACCGTTTCCAGTACTCTAAAGATCATGGAATTCCAAACAAGGTACACAGCTGGCTTCTCTCTCTTTACTTCTGTAATGGGACAGGGCAGAGGGAAACTGTATCGAGTAAAGCATACTAAGTTCCCAGGTTTTGTTGATGTTGTCAAGTTTACAAATACCTGGTTACACCAAAGGTGTTTTTATTTCCTCTACGGGAAAACACTATCACTTAATTCATAATTGTTGTAATTGTTATCCCAACATTTCAGTTTTGAAGGTATCTAAGTAGATGCCTTCAGAAACTAGTGAGCCATATTGAAAATGTACGTGAGAACATGGAAATAGGTATAAGCACAATTTGCCTTCCTTTATTATGCATTTTAGATAAGCCATGGCACATTGTCTTTTTTAAGTTTAGCACATTTGTAAATGAATTATAATCTCATTGTACAGAAAACTGAGCCCTTATCACCGTGTGCACAAGGAATGTCTTTAAACTTATCTTTCCTTTGGGATTATCTTTGAGATGCACCTTCATTTTTTATTATCAATTAGCAAGGCCATTTTAAAATCAATTTTTTACAGTTTTGCCTTCCTTAACAAATATTCCCTATAAATAAATACTTAACTGAGTTTGAAAAGATTGTATGTCTTGAAATTTGTGGTAAACTATCCTGTCAAAATAATATCTTTCCTGTGAAATAAATTATTTCTGGCAAATCTAAGTTCAAGTTTTGTGTGCATATGTTAAGTACTTTGTACTCCTGAAAGTTTTAAAAGAGTTTCGTATTTTCCTCATCTCATTGATGCCTGCAGCAGTAAGGTCCAGTGTATAAACTTTGCACTGGTCTTTGACAGTTTTCTTGATTATTTTCCATATTTGCTCTGCCCTCACTCCACTCAGGTCACCATTTGAAATTAATTGGTCCAAATTATGCGGTCATTCTAATTATGGAATAGGAGTAGTGATTTTATTTATGGAGTCCATTTGATTGAAGCCCTCTCCCTGGCTGGCACATGCTAGCCTTTGTGGCAGACAGAGCAGGCACATGTACTCTTAAAGACTGCCAGAAGTAATCTCTGGGGTGCGGGGGTCCCCACTTCCTCAGAATGCGTCCAAGAAGCACATTAGACTGCAGTGATCATTGAGGGAATGAGAGGATGAGGTTTCCCCCTTTTGACTGCATTTTACCACCTGTCTTTGTTCTGTTTTCCGATGGTCTTTTGGAAAAGAATCCGGCTGCTGGGAATAAGATGTTCATTCAGAATGAGAAAAAGGGCACTGAAGATCCTGGAGATGCGCATCTTCAGTGGCAGCTCAACCTCCTCACCCACATTGAAAATGTGCAGAATGAAGTCACCAGCAGGATGGATCTCATAGAAAAAGAAGTTGATGGTAACTTGACAAAGAGCTGAGGAATGAGTTCTGAGTGTGTTCAATGGTACCACAAAGAAGCTGTGTGCAGTGCTTAAACACTAGAGCAAAAGCTGCCAGTGCTTGCCCCACCAACAGGGCTTCTGCGCTCCCCTGACGCTGCATTTAGCACATGGAGGGTCTCAGAGGCTTAGCCCGAATGACTGGGCATTGTCTTAATACGTTTTGATGTTTTTATTGTTTTTGTTTTTGGTAAGATAGATAAATATTTATTAAACACTATCCATTTGCCAGGCTCAATATACAACATGTACCAAATATTCTTTAGTTTCATTGGACTGTATTTTCTTTGGAAGTTAGAACTTTATATGGAGTTTAAACATGTTTGAAATATGAGGAGAAAGGTATTCTGCAGCTTACTTTCATTAGTATTTGTTAAGTGGAGTTAACAAACTCCTATGAGGTTAAGTAGGTAGATCTTAAGTTGGCATGCAGATTTTTGGGTGGTTTTCTATTACATTTTAATATTTTATTATCACACAGGAGCCCTAAGAAATAGACAAGAAAGAATAAATTGGATTACCAGATTTCCTCTCCAATCTTCAGCTTATGCTTTCCAAGTATTTTCTTTGTGACTTCATAGGTTGCATTGTGCTTACTCCGGTTGTTGTTGTTGTTGTTGTTGTTATTGTTGTTTCTTGACTTTGCTGCTGCTATACTGAGTCAGAGCTCTCACTGCCTTTTCTTAACGCTTGGAGAAGGGAAAAATGGACATTCATTTCAGAAGCATGTGCTGTCAGTTTTTGCTATATATATTTTTGAGTATATCTTTGAAGAAAAGAAAATGCAATTTGACACAATTCCATATTTTAGGGTAAATTTCTAAAGGAAAACAAAAAAATGAAGAATGTAATTAATTGCATTCTGCCTAGAATTTGATTACACATTCTTATTTTTTTTTTTGTCTTTTTCCTTTTTATCGGTACCAGGGATCGAACTCACGAATGCCTGCTTGTAAGGCGCTTATGCTGCTGAGCTAAATCCCCAGCCCCCCACATTCGTATTTTTTAAAAAGTATAAAACTTGAGTATGTATAGGTATCCATTGTTTCCTATTCCAGAAGAGAGTAAAGGGAGACATTCTGAATGAATTTGGTGTATGTATGTATGTGTATGCATACATATGTCTATATATAACATACACACACACACACACACACACATATATGTAAATACATGAAGGAAAAAATTGGGCTGGAGATGTAGCTAAATGGTGGAGTATTTGCCTAACAGGCTTGAGGAACTGGGTTCTATCCCCAGCACCATTAAAAATAAAAAGAGAAAAGAAAATCATTTGAAATAACAGAAGTTATGGGGAGGGGACTGGAAATCTTGTTGACCGAGGACTATCTTGAGTTCGTTAGAAATGATTTGAGTCTATTTGCCTTTTAAAAGACAGGGAAGTGCACTCTTGGCTCCATTACCAACCTTCTAATTAGGCCATTTCTGACTGCTTTCCCAGATGCCACTTAAATTTGTGTGTTGTCTTCTCTCTTTTAGTTCTGGAAAGCTGGCTTGATTTCACAGGGGAGTTGGAACCACCAGATCCTCTTGCAAGACTGCCCCAACTTAAACGACATATAAAACAGCTCCTAATTGACATGGGCAAAGTACAGCAAATAGCCACTCTTTGCTCCGTATGACAGTGGTGAACACTTGATGAAAAGAATGTGGCTGTCTTCAGTGGAATCATTTTTATCTCCATGATTGCTGAGTAGATGGTTACAAAGCTTAGTAATGTTTGGTTAGTTGGTGCAATGTCAGTAGGATGCCACCTTGGAAAGGAAAAAAGCAACTTGATCGAGGAAGCTAATACTAAAAAAATGTGTGAGCAAGCTGCAAAAGATAATGTTTTATATGCCAAGGATCAATGAAGTAGAACGTAATCTATACTAAGGGAATCAAATTGCCAGGATGTTTGAATAGTTGCTTACCTAAAGTTCAAAACCTATAGAGAGAAACATGGTGTGTTTATGTAGTTTTTAGTAGAAAGATCCACATTTATGAACCAACATTTGGCCAAAAGCGAAATTGTAAAGGAAATTTAAATTCTGGAAAGCTCTACAAGACTGCTGTGAGAACTGCCTTCCCAGTACCTGGATCCAGTTGGGTGGAAGTTTAGGTTAGTTAAACTTTTATAGGATCATGAGCTTTTTCTTGGTTGACGAATGTCCTTAATTGGAAAACTGATACTAGAAGTCTCACTTTTGGGGATAACAATTGTGGAACTCTTCATTATGAATGTATTTAGAAAACAAACACCAAATATATTGGAATTTATTGCAGGCATTAAAGTCATTAAAAACAAATTGGCTTGCAAAAGGGTCCGATCTGCCAAATGTTGACGATAACTGCTGGAAAGAAGATGTTAAATACTGTGGGATTACTTCCACCCCACATCTTGCATAATGCATCAGTTCAAATGAACCCTGTATCTCACCTGTACTATCTGTATCAGATACATGGTTGAATGGCAGTATTCAGGCTTCGGTTTTCCACTTGGTCCTGGACATGCTTGGTGTTGCCTTCAGGAAAAAAATTACAAATAACCTCAGCTGGGATGAGGAGTGACAAAAGTATCAAAATAATTTGTGGCTGTGGATTTTTGTAACTACTAGTAGTGAAATACTGGAAAAACTTCATTTCTGAAATGAATTTTATTTTTTAAAAATATGTGCACACTCAAAACTTTAGCTTTGACTGCAAACGGACAGATTTCTGAAACCAAAGGCAACTAAGTTGCTGTCTTAGCTCTTGCTGGATTTTGAGCCTAGGTCCTACTGTCTGCCAGTCCTCATGTGAGTTGTATGTGCCCCCAGTGCTCTATCGCAGGTATGCATACGTGTGTGCTTGTTTAAACTCGCCACGTACATATGTACATAATTGACACATATTTATATCAGACATATCTAGTTTTATTACTATAGACTATATGAATTGGTGGTTAACATGAAATGTTACCTTTTAACAGACTGTTTTTAAAAATTAAAAATGTATGTACAGGTTTTGAAATTTTTTTAAAAAGGGGAGAAAAGACTCTTAAGAGGTGGCTTTTTGATGACATATAACACTTGAATATTTTATGCCTCATTCTGTTTATCAGTTCTAGCAGTCTGTATAAATGCATTTTAGAACTGATAGGCAGTGAACTTGAATTTATCTTTGATAAGAATACATGCCACTGTACATTCAGATATTATTTAAATTTGCAAACACACTGTTGTATATGTAAGGTACTGTACGTAAAACTCTTTATTAAAACTATTCCACATATCCTGAAATTTCAGCTTGCCTTTTTGCGGCCTTATATTTTCATGTAAAGATTAAAAGAATGTGCAAAACTGTCAGAAATTTTATTGCCTTTTGAGATTCTCCAAGTTGACAAATGTGCCAAAGATCAGTAGACATAAAATGTAGTTCTCTGTATTTACTTGTGATACATTATCTTTGTTAAAGATCTTACTGATAAAAGCTTTAGCAGAGGTCATATTGTGGGGTAGTTGCTTAAATTTGCATATTAAAGAATAGTGCCTGTTTTCTATGTGTGGGGTAAATTTGCCAATGTCTGTATGCTAAGATTGATGCTATATCTTTCATTTTTATTTAAAAATAATGACTCTAACATTATTTCTGTCATGGTTAAACTCTGGACATTGAATTTATGACTTGTATTTTTTAGAAATGGAGCAAATACTAGGATCTTTAATCTATGAATTGTGGTTTGCCTAGATTCTTACCACATACACAGAAAACCGTTTATGCCCAGTAATACTCGTCTTCTTACTTGCTGGTGAACACAGCTAAATTAATGAACATTTATTCTTATAGTACAGATTGAGCATCCTTAATCCAAAAACCTTAAATACTTCAAAATGGAAAGCTTTTGGAGTACTGAGAGCTAATATAAATGAAAAATTCCATATGTAACTCCAAGTGGCAGATCACAATCAAAATGCAGGTTCACTAAAAATGCTGTATCTGCTAAGCTTCAGGCTATGTCCACAAGGTGTGTATGAAACGTAAATGAATTGCAAGTTAAGATTTGGGCCTTATCCCTAAGATGGGTCATTATCTAAAGCAGATATTCTAGAATTCCTCCAAAAGATCCAAGCTCCAAAACATTTCTGGCCCTAAGCATTTCCAATAAAGGATACTCAACTTGTATCTTAAAATTAGATTACTTTGTTAGCAGCTTGAAAATTGAAATTTCCATTCATAATTATGTGGTTTTACTCTGCTCACATGTATATGAACTGGAAATGTAATCTTTAAGTATCTGTTTATATGCACATGCCCATTTAATATGGAGCCTGTCAATGATTGGTTGAAGCCTTTTGGTAAATGGTGGGCTGAGCCTTTCATCTTTTGAGAAAATGAATTAGTTTTGGCGAAGCAAGTTCACTGTGAGAAGTGTCATGAATTGTTTTTCTTTTAGTCTTTTAAAAAAATCACTATATTTAAATATATAGAATAAATTAGAGTTTCTTGAAAAGATCATATTTTATTCAAAGTAGAATGAGCCTATGTGGGGAGGGAACCCTTTTAGTGTATTACTGATAAATATAATTTGTATTTCCACCTACTTGTTTGTGGTTTTTATTTTCATACTTTTAAGAGAAATGTACATACCTTTTTTCCTTAAAAGAACTTGGTTTTTCTTACGATCTCTGTTAAAAGCACTTTTCCTAACACTCAGTCTTGTTGATTTGCTTCTTCTCAAGTGTTCATATTTCACATGTTCAAAATGAAGTATACTGTTTTCCCTCCAATAAACTGAATCTCCTTGTAATGTCGCTGTCTCTGTTAATACCACTGTCTGAGAGTTCAGGCCTGAAATGCTGAGTTAGGCCTTATCTCCATTTCTCCACCAGCTGTGGTGATTTCTCGTAATGAAAGATGTCCTCTTTTCTGCATCAGTTTCACTGGGAATCCACCATTTTTCATAAACTAATGTCATGAAGGTATGACAGGTGGCCTATCCTTATTTGTCAAAGTTGTCACTGCAAGACTAGGGGACTGATACTTGATGTAGTGCTCTGTGCTAGGCATTATACATGTTAACCACATTATCTAATCATTTAAAGAGATAAAATCATTTTTTTTAAATGAGGATACTGAGATTCAGAAACTTGATCTTGGATAAGATGTAAGGTTTAACATTAAAGCCCTGTGCTACTCAAGTTATCATCCTTTTCCTAGCATATGTATTTTGGTGGTACTTACCGTTTCAGTTTTTTTCTGTAAGCCTATTAGATTCCCCAGTTGCCATATTTGGTCTGTGCAATCGGTCTTTTGCAGTTTACCTATTGAGTTCTCAAAGTCATGTAAATAGGAGTATATCCTTAAAACGTCTAATTTCCAACTCTAAGTTTCAGATTATTTCCCTGTTCTGCAGAAATCTCCCATGTTTGTATCTCTGTAAACCCAATCGTATTTTATTTAGTTTCTCTTCCTGTGAGAGGCAGTTATTGGTGAAGCTTTATGGTATATGATATTGTACCATCCTGAAGAGGAACTACATCAGTGAATAATAAATTCATATAATGGAACAGGCTTGAACTTTACAATCTTGTCCTTGAATTTTCCCTCTAGCATTTACTAGCAGTCTGATCTCTGCACTTTGGTTTCTTTGGTCATGAAAGGGAAATCATACCTACCTTGGAACCTTGTTTAAAGAGTTAAAACAAATGAAGTACCTGAATGCTCCTGGTATTAAATAGATTGGGAGTTCACGGACATACTGAGTGTCATCCTGTATGCTAGCTGTGAAGTCAGGGATTGAGAGTGGATATAGAATTAAGGTTAAGATCACAGTATATAACCTAGTGAAAACAACCGTTTTTCAGTAAAAGTAAAAAAAAAAAGCTAAAGAGAAGATTTGTATGTGAAGGGGTTTCAGGAAATATACGGTGCATATTAATTTAAAAAGTGATCTCTGAATGTGTCTGTCAGCTCTGTAAAAGGATTTGGAACAATTACTTTGGCTATCCTTGCTTTGGAACTTGTGTTTGGGTATCCTGAAAGTAGAGTTATACACACGAGTTGAAAAACAATTTCATGTTTTTCATTTTTAATTGCATTGATTTAAATCATCTTTTGGTAAGATTGCCTTAGGGCTGTTCTATTTTGTTTATTTTTTCAAAGAACTAGCTCTTCAATTTTTTGGTTATTTAATCTTGATTTCATTTGTTTCTGCTCTGGTATTTATAATTTCCTTCATACTAGGTTTGAATTTAGACTATATTTGTTTTTTCTGTTACTTTGAAGTACATCATTAGATTATTTGATGATTTTGTAATGTAGGCATTCCCTTTTGTAACTAATTTTATTGTATCCCATAGGTTCTGGTATATTATACTGTAATTACTGTTTCTTAGAATTGCTAAATTTCCTCTCTGACTCACTGATTATTTGAGAGTATTATTTAATAGCCAAGTATTTATAAAACATCTATGGATTCTTTTGCCATTGATTTCTCATTTCAGTCTTCTCTGACCTCATCTACATGGGATAATTTCTGTTCTTTTGTATTTATTTAAGCAAGATTTATTGGTGAGTATATAGTCTATTTTGGAGAAAGTTTTATGTGATGCTTAGTAAAAATGTATATTCTGTTATAGTCAGATAGACTGCTTTGTGGGTATCAAGTCCATTTGTTCAAAGGTGTGGGTTCAGTTCTATTACTGAATTTTCAAATGATTGATCTGTTTGTAAAAGTGACATTTTGAGATTAGCCACTGTGACTGTATTAGTGTTTATTTGCTCTTCTGTGTCCAACAGTATTTGTTTTATGAAGTTGGATGAACCAGTATTCAGCATGTGTATATTTATAATTATTATCTCTTCCTATTGAATTGTTCCCTTAACTAATATGTAGTGACTGATCAGTTTTAGCTTGAAGTCCACATTGTCTTAAGACAGCTACACCTTCTTGCTTTGGGAGGGGGGCTTTTGCATGAAATAAAGAACCTTGGTTCATGAATCTAATTTGGTGTATGACGGTGGAAAAGATGGTCATGTTTGTGTTCATTCAGGGAAAAGATGGCCTTGGTCATGTTTGTCACCTGATACAGAGTTCTAAAAAAACAATTTTGTCAAATGCTTCTGTTTGCAAACCAAATTATTCACAAACAAAAGCGTTTGATAACCAAGGTACATTGTGTTGCTTTTCATTCTTTGATTTTTAGTCCATATATTTCTTTTTTATTAAATATGCCTCTTGTATGCATCCTACATAATTTAATTTTTTTTAAATCCAGTCTATGCTTTTTGATTAGGGAGTTGTGGCCATTTGTAGTGAGAGTTATTACTGAAAGGTGTTGACTTGCTCTTGTCATTATATTTCTCAGTTGACTCATTTATTTTTTTCCTGTTAAATGCTCATCTTGCTTGATATATTCATTCTATCAAACTTTTTAGCATTGTTGGCTGCATTATTGTAATCTAGGATACCATGTAAAAATTTTTGGAGTGCCTGTTTGGTGACCATTAACTTCTTCAGTTGTTCTTCATGGCATGTACTTATTTCTTCATCTATTTTGGAAGATTGTTTTGCAGACTTGGTTGGAAGTTTAATTTATGACTTATAACACTTCCTGCAAGCTTTCCAGGACATGAAGGTTTCTGTTGAGAACTCTGCTGTAATGCTCATGGGTTTAATCTTACATATGATTTGTTGCTTCTCTTGGACAGCTTTTAAGATTCTATCCTTTTGCTGAACTCCTGGGATTTTGCCTCTGATGTGTCATGGGAGAATTGTTCTCTGGTTGTGACTTCTTGGTGTTCTGTATGTGTCATGTCACTTTATTTTGAGTTCTTTCCCTGTACTTGGAAAGTGTTCTGCTATGATTTTTGTAAATAAACTTTTTTAAATCCATATGTGCTGTCCTCTAACTTTTCTCTATTTAGTCTTAGTCATCAATGTATCATGTTACTATTGGATCAGTTTTCCTTGTTCTCTTGTTTTTAAGGTATCTATATATGGTGTCATTGGACTTATCTTCTAGATCTTTTATTCTCTTCTTACATTGGTTACTTGTGCACCTCATGTAGTCAATAGAACTCTTTATATATGAGCTCTGTTTTTTCACATTCTCAGACACTCATTTCCTGGTAAATTTGTCGTTCGTGTTTTGAGTAATTATGGTTAGCTCTTGTCATTTTTTTAATTTGACTCTCCTTTAAACTCATTCATAAGTGGGTATATGAATTCCACTATCCAGTTGGTTATTTCCTCTATGAGAATGACAAATTTGCTTCTTCATTTCATATAATTTAGCCATTTTGTATTTGATTTTGTGTCACCATTGGTGCTCGTTTGTTTTACCTTGGGGGAGTTGGGAGGCATTTTCTTGCCTTTTCTCATGTTTCTTTTCACTTCCTTCGTAATGGTTTTTTTTTTTTGTTGTTGTTGTTGTGAGGATTGTGCTCAAACAGAATGAAAGACTTTGTTGTTAGCATGGCTGACTGTTTAGTTAGATTATGCATTCCAGTATTCAGCCTTGGTTTTATTTCCCATGAGATATACACTGCCTTTTCAATTTAAGGAGTTTAATAGGATTAGACTACGTCACTGTGTTACAAGGGGAGAATTGCTATTGGTTATAGTAGCATCAATAGAGACAACCATACATCAGTCATAACCACTTGGACAATTTCAGCCTTTATCAATGCCCCTTATAGGTTATACTATACTATACTGCAGTTATCCATTAGAGTGTAATATGGAGGGAATAGGAAGAAAAGAGGAAGGGGATAAGTTAGTAAGAAAAGGGTGAGAAGAAGAGAAGTATCAGTAGGTGGAGGACTGGATATTGGACTGATGGAATTATTTTTATAGTTGAACTAAAGTGATAGTATCAAGGGAATTTAGGTGAATATTTTAATAAGTGAGAGCAAGGAGCAGGATATGAAGCTGTGAGATCATCAGACCCTGTGAATACACTTATAATAGTTTTATTTGTATCCTCTATGCACAGTTTTGGTGTTACCCTGACATGCCCATGAAAGGTACTATTTAAGTTAAAGCACTGGTTCTTATTCTCTGGCATCTATACTCTGTGTGTGTGTGTGTGTGTGTGTGTGTGTGTGTGTGTGTGAAGGTGGAGTGGAATACAGAGAAGATAGTATCTGTAAATAAAAAAAGGACAGGGAGGAGAAAAAACCTAGACCAAAAGAGAGAAGAAATAAAAAACAAACTAATGAGCAATAGCCAGAATAAAGAAACCAAATTCTCTCATGCAGAAAACCACTCAGCATGATTGGAGGTCAGCATGATTGGAGCTCCTCAAGCTGGTTTTCACCCTTGATCTGCTTCACTGTGGGCCTGCAGATCTCAGAGGGTCTGCCTGTTGGCTGCAGATTATGCTTTGGGTGTGGCTAAGCGTAGGTCTTTTTGTCTTTGTCCCAAAACTAGACCACCTTAGTTTGGGAAGAGGATTTTGTGGGATAGTTTTCCCATCACCAGATTCTCTATCTACTTCTGCCAGGGCCTACTCACTCCTGCGCCTTTCACTGCCAGGCACGTCTCAAGGCTGTCTCTCTTTTTCCTTCCTATTCGCCTTTTACCTAATGTGCTGCCAGAAGCCCTGTGACCCAGGTATCACTTTTGGTCCTCCAACTGAAATCCTCCAAGAGCTTCATAAACTAACTCAGAACTTGATATCCCTGTCCAGTGTTGTCCCTCACCGAGGGTGAAGGATACTCCACCATTGGCCTCTCCTGGCAGACCTGAGCAGCTCACTGGATGTTCTTCCACACATAGCACTCCCAGTGTGTGGGGAGGAATGAGTGACTATTTGTGGGTCAGTCAAGCTTCTTTATGCAAAGTCTTACCATACCCAGATACAGTTTGCTCATGTAGCTCTTGTGACTCAGCCTTATTGGCACTTAAGATTGAGGTTCCTAACACCAGTGATACATTTTTTTTTTTTTTTAAATTCTGGAGTTCCTACCGATGTCCTAGCATGTACCACTCTGACTTCAGGTTCTCTGAAGCCAAAGTCTGCAATCTAGTGATCCTCTTCCCTGTGGGGAGATTAGAGTGACTGTGGACATTTTCTACCTGCCAGGCCACCACTGAAGAGCTGTCCCCCTTCCCACAGATATTCTGGTCAGGATGTCATGTACCGAGGACTTCAGATATAATGCTGCCAAGATCCAAGACCAGTCCAGCTTTCCCTTCCAAATCTCAGTAGGTAGATTTTTGTCCACTAAGTTAACTATTTTCCCTTGCATATCTGGGTTTCTCTACCCCCTGCCTTAGGGCACTTGCCTCTCTTCATGCATGGTCTAGAGACCACTTCCTTTGCTGTTGTAGTAATAGGCAGCCTTGATGATACCTCAAAGTAGTTTCTGATAATCCTTTGAGTTTTGAGATTATTTGTTGGGATTTTACCTTTTTAATTTCCAATTATTATGAATTTTTATTTCCTTACTTTGATATGATTGATAAAATTTCATAAGATTGATAAGATTTTATTTATTTTGATATGATTGATAAACAAGAATTATGCATCTTGTTTATTCTTTCAAAGTACCAACTCTGATTCATTGATCTATGTATTATTCTCAGTTTCATTAGTTTATGCTCTTACCTTTATAATTTCTTTTTTCTCACTAGTTTTGGGTTTGGATTTTGTTTTCCTAGGACTTTGAGATGTATCATTAGGTTGTTTATTTGTGGTCATTGTATTCTTTTAATGTATATTTTCTGTCAACAAAGAAATATCAGAGTTAAACCATACCAGTGAATAAATGGGCTTAATTAGATATCTACAAAGTATTCCATTCAATAGAACAAAATACATATTTTTCAGCAGCACATAGAACTTTTTCCAAAATAGACTATAAAACATGCTATCTTTAGATAAATACAAAAAATTGAAGTAATCCCCAGTATACTATTGGATCATAGTGGGATGAAACTAGAAAGCAATATGAAAAGAAACCACAGAAACTATACAAACATGGAAATTAAATAACACACGATTGAATAATCAGTGAATTGCAGAAGAAATCAAGGAAGAAATAGAAAATTATTAGAATCCAATGACCCAGGAAATGGAATATACAAAAGATAGCAGACAAAATGAAATTAGTCCTTAGAGGGAAGTTTATACATTTTTATAATCTTAATTTTGCCTTTCCATTTTACTTCCCAATAGAATGTCACCTTTTTTCTCTTATAGGTCTTTAACCTACAATCCTCATATTCCCCCCCCCCAAAGTGGTATAGTGAAATTTAAAAATGTACTTATAGGTAAAAAATAAAGCAAACATCCATATCAGAAATATGAAAATTTCTAATTATAGTTGAAAATATTCAACCTTCCTGTAGCATTAAATGATAGAACAAGCAGTCAAAATCATTAAGAATATATAGAAAATTGAACCAAAAATGATCATCTAATGTGACTTACATTAATAAAACATTCCATCCAACATTAAGTTTGAATATATTTCTTTCTAAATAACTCATATCTCTTTCTAAATAAGTAAGAACATAGTAAAAGTAAAATTAGAATAATAAATTGAAAACGAAAGAATTTGTGGAATACAACTCACTCTTACAGTAAAATTTATAGTTTTAAATGCTTATGGTTGAGAAGTATAAAATTACTAATCTAAAATTCCATCTTCAGAAATAAGAACCAGCAAGTTAAAACTAAGCAAGGAAAGGAAAAATATTGTATATGCTAAGACCAGTGACATTCTAAATGGCTAAACAGCAAAACAGCTACATATAGCAAAAATTTAATTTTCTCAATGGAGCAATAAGATTTCATAACTTTAACTGTAAAACTTAGAACAGAAAAGGAAATATTACATAGACAGCTTTAAAAAGGTTTTCTGAGTCTTAGATGGAGTGGAAAAATTTTGTGAAATGATATAGATTATCAAAAAGAAGAGTTAAATGTATAATTAAATTTTTACTTCCAGAGAGCTCTAGACCTAAATGTGAATTCCACCAAACATTTAAGGGATAAGTTATCACAGTTGTGTATAAATGATTACAAAAAGTTAAAAGAGCATTTCATGTCTTAAGTTTTGAGACCAACAATGACCCCATAAAGCCAAGATAAAATATCAGAAGAAAAGAAAATTACCAATGAATACATTTTCCTCCTAAATGTAAACAGAATTCTTAACAAAATAAATACTAGCAAACTTACTCAGAAATATAGATTAAGGATAATTACTCAGGTTGCATATTTCCCAGGAACATAAAGTTGTTTTAGTATAAAGCATTAATGTAATATGTTACATCAATAAAGGAATTGAGACTTTTAAAGTCAGTAGAAAATATTTTAAAATCCAATCTGACTAAATTCTATCAGAATAAAAGAATAGAAAGAAATTTGTAATTATTTTATAATAACTATCTACCAAGAAACTTAACCTAAAATCATGATAGTAAGCTAATTTCTCCCTTAAAGAACAGGTAAAAATATCACCATTGCCACTTCTTTGAAGAATGTGTTGGATGACCTGCCCACATAATGCAGCACTACAAAATAAAGGAAGGAAAATAAATAAAAGGAATACCAATTGAGAAGGAAGAAAATCATTTCCAAGTGATGTGTTGTACACATACAGAAGTCTGTGGGATGCTACCAGAACTATACATAAAGAGCAGTTTCAAATTAAATATCAACATCATTTTCAATGGAATAAAAGATGCAAACATTTAAAGATACATTTTTAAATGTGTGTGACATACACAGAAGGCAATGAAAACAATGCTGAGAAATTAGAGATAAAATAACAAATATTATTGGAGAAGCTGGGAAGATGGCAGATCAATAAGCAGCAAAGTAAAGAACTTCTCTGAGAGAGAGAGAGAAACAGCTCAGATACTGGAATAAAACATCTGAGAAGACCTAATGGAAGGAGATGGATCCTCTCAACCGAAGAAGAAACTAAAGGGGGATAAAAAAAGAAAAACATCGACGGAAGGCCAGATGCATTCTCACCAGAGCTGGTCCCACTGTGTATGAAATGCCACTGGAATCCAAAGATGTGCGATTGTTTGCAGTTGAAGTAAAGTTGGGGGTTGGCAAGCCTGAAAGGCCTCAGTGGGAGGATGTTGGTGTGGAGGGTAGTGAGGAAGCAAAGAACAGCACCAACTTGGAGATCTATACCAGCTCTTAGTGAGTGCAGGGAAATCAGTCCTGCGGGAGTGGGTGACTGGCTGGGTGACATTTTGGAGTCAGCCACTCCTAGTGCAGAGCAGATTGGTGAGAATTTCTTGGACCAAATCCCACCCCTGTGCATCATCCAATAACCAAGGACAAGGTCTCCCTGAAGTTATCCCTAACTGGCCCCATTCATGCAGCACACATTAATGTGGTGAAGACTCACAATGGTTGACCAGCTCAGAAGGGAGGGGCCAACTTGCCCAACTCCTGCTTGTACTTCAGTGGTCACCAGAAGACTGGGGAGTGCACCAATCTCTAGCCAGCATGCTTCAGAGTAATCATAGCCAATACAGGAAGTTACAGGGACTCCCACTATCCACTTGTCTGAAAGGAACCAGAAACATAACAAGAGGAAGAAATAAAAGGAAGTCTCCAGCCTCCAAGCCAAACTGTACTGGCCCAAGAGAGGTAAACACAGAAGAGATTGGGGTTGCACACCTGCAGTTTCTGAAGAAGCAGCATCTGACATAAAAAAAATCTTCATGACATAAAAGAACTCAAAACAAATACTAATACAAGTAAAGGAAGATATAAGAAAAATAATGAAAGAAATGCTAAGCAGCTCTTAAGAAGACACAAGTGGAAGAATGGAGGAGCATTGAAAAAGGAGAGAAACATTCAATGAAGAATTTTTTTACAATCTAGAATACATGGAACAGATTCAAAGAGATTGTCAAGAAATTAAAAACTCCACTGAAAGCTGGAAAAACTACTTAAAAGAAACTAAAGATAGACTATCAATCCTTGAATACAGGTATACAACATGTGATTGCCAAAGAAAAGATCTCTTTAAAATAACAAGGAGCCACGAAGTAACAATACAAAGGCTAGAAGATGACAAAAAGAAACATAGAATAAAAAAATGTGAGTGAAGAAGCAGGGGTAAACACAAATGAAAAACAAAGGTTATTTATAGAAATAATTAAAACTTCCCAAGCATAGGAAAAAGAAATGATCTCTAGATATAGGAGGCATACAGAACTCCAGCCAGCTATAACCAAAATAGATCTACATCCAGACATATAATAATCAAGATCCCAGAAATTCAACACAAGAACAGAATATTAAAAGCTGTCAGAGAAAAGAAGCAGATTACCTATAAAGGAAAACCCATCAGAATCATCACAGACTTCTTGACATAAATCATCAAATCAAGAGCTTGGAGTGAAGTATTCCAAGCCCTCAAAGAAAATAACCTCCAACCCAGACTGATGGACCTACAAAACTACCTCTCAAAATTAATGGAGAAACAAGATGCTTCCATGACAAAGAGGAACTGGGGGAGTTTGTGAACACCAATTCAAACCTACAAAATTACTGAAGGACATTCTAGAGAGAGAAAAAGGACCATGGTTTCAGGAACAGCAGCAGAGAGGGCTCACTGAATGGGGCAGACAGTGTAATGAAGGGGAAAAGTAGACAATCAATGACAGAAAAACATCATTGTAGAGATGATGCAGAGAAGGTTGGCCATAATCTCTTAACATGGATGGCCTCATACACTAATAAAAAGAAACACAAGCAGAGTGGATCAGGAAATAGGGTCCATCAAGATGCCCTATATAAGAAATATAATTAACCTGAAAGAGGGTTTATGGACTGAGAGTCAAAATGTGAAAATAATGCTCTATGTGACAGAGAACCAGAAAGAAATGGGGGTAGCTCACCCATCAGCTGCAGATTGGTTGGAAAGACATAACACTTTTGTACACTGGAGAACTACTCAGCTATAAGGAAGGAAAACCTTGAGGCTCTTATAGGTAAATGGATACAACTTGAGACCAAGCTCAGGAGTAAAAAGGTTTAGAACCACTTAGGTAAATAACGGGTTGTCTCCCTAATCTGAAAACTAAAGGAAGTTAGTGGGATACAAAATGTAAAATGTACTCTGTGAAAGTGAAGGGGGAGGAATTGTCTAAACAAGGAATGCAGAAGACATTGTTAATCTTGTATTATGAGTTGAAATCCATATTGCTTTCATCAATCTCATTATATTCTGTTCCAGTTTGTCTACTTATACTAGATTTGAGGGCATAGACAGCTATTCCAAGGATAACAGAATATACTACAGTAACCATTTTTAATTTCTTATTAACCTGAAACCTTGCATTGCTTTCACTGTTGTGTCTTGGCTGATTTTATTTGAATTTGTTATGTTTGATAGTATCAAGTCTGAGAGCATAGGCAACTTCTCTGAAGACAATGAGATTCACTATGATTCCTATTCTGGTTTGACTATTAGCCTCTTTTGAAATCCTGTATCTCCAATGTTTTGTTTTTATTGATTTCATTCTGTATTTCTGTATTCAACTTTATTGTATGTTGGAGACCACTATGAAGCAGCTCTGAGCAGGATTTAAATTTTACTAATTGGATTTCTATGTTTATCTGTGTCTGTCGTAGGCCTTGGTCCCTTGCCTGGTGATGGATGCTGATTCATAGTAAGTGAACTTCTATGAATCACTGGTCCTGGCTGAGCCCTGTAGTGACCAGTCAGTTCAGAGATACCTCCAAGGGCAAGATAAGGCAACAGCTGAAAACAGCTTGGCTCCAACACTAATTAAGTAAATAGAGACTAGGGCTGAAGGAATTTCACTCCTGCAGTAGCACTTCTACCATAAATGTCAAGTTGAAGATAGGACAGTTCTTCTAAATTGGCATAGCTTACTATTTGGAGAAGTATTTGAAATGACTCCCAAAGTCCTCATTTCCTGTGCTTTCCTCAGTTTCCCTGCCTTTTGTCCTTGATCCTAATAAAAGTGGGCCAATCCAGAGAAGTCTTTGTCTTAGCCTTTCAAGTCTTGAGCTCAACTAAAGGGTTTTGACCCTCCTGGAGTCCTAAAACCATACAATCTGTCTCTTTTTATTTAAACCTTCACCATACACTCATTTGGGGGATGGGGGATCGACATCAGGACTCAATAACTGGCACCTGGAACAGGGACTTAAAATCCTTGGACTAGGAATTTTAGCTTGAACAAGTAAGTCCACCCAGAGTAGAAAGGTTTAGAAATGGAGGAGGCCTTCACAGCACAAAAACTTTGCCAAGAATGCCTGAAGAGAAGAGAGGGAAGAAAAAGGATGAGTCTTCCTGCTGTAAAAAGCCATTTTATCTGGGAGCAAAATATGGGGCAAAAGGTTTCAGCTGAGGAGCAAAAGTATTTAGAACTGCTTCAAAGCCTGCTTAAGTGTTCAGAGGCTCATGTGCCAAAGAAAGCCTTAACAAAAATGTTAAAAGAGGTACCCAAATATAATCCATGGTTTCCTCAAAAAGGCACTATAGAAATTGATATTTGGGAAAAAGTTGAAATAAATCTTTAAAAGGCCCACAGGGCAAGATAAATCATCTCCCCGAGACATTCTCAACTTGAAATCTGGTCCATTCAGTTTTTAGTCCATTAAGGAGCTCAGAGTCAATAGTCTGTGATTTGCACACAGAGGGAAGAGAGCTCCCTACTGAGGTTCCTGCCACCAAAACAAAATCCTTAGAGGGATTACCTTAGCAGGAGCCAAAGCCTTTACAAAAAATATTTCATAGGGCTCTATCCAGAAACTTACAGGTAGTGCAAGAAGAGGCAGCCTCATGGGGAAAATATGATACCCTCCCTGCTTGCTTCCCAGTCGGAATTGAAAAAGGTGATCAGAGCATTTTATTCATATGCCTTTTGAAATATAATTGCTAAAAAATCTTAAAGTATGGTTAACAATGGAGTCCAAAGTACATTTACTGTGGGACTTTTACAAAATGTTTTGGATACATATCAATTGATACCTTATGATATCAAACATTTGGCACAAACATGCCTGTCTCCTGCCCAATTCCTTTATTTTGATGTAAAGCTAAAATTTCTTGTTTCTGAGCAGGTTCATAAAAACAGGATGGGTCCCAATCCACCTCCAGTAATAAATGAGGAAATACTTCCTGAGACAGGGATATATGCACACTTGAGGAACATATTTGATGTCCTGAAGAGCTATTTCCACAATTGGCAGAATTAGTAAAAAAAGCATGGACAACTATTACAGAAGATGGGGCTCTGGTGATGTCCTTCTTACATATTCTGCAAGGACCTCAGGAACACTTTACTCAATTTGTGGCAAAATTACAAGAAGCTGTTTGCAGACACATATCAAACACAGAAGCTGTGAACATTTTAACTTTAAAATTAGCATATGAAAATGCTAATTGGGATTAGTAACAGGCTTTAAATCCTGTAAAGTCAACTAATGATTTAACAACATATATTCAAGCTTGTCAGGACATTGGAACTGAGTTCTATAAGACAGCTATAACGGCTTAGGTTATGGCTGGTCTTGCAAATGCAAAAAGAAGTAATGTGAAATGTTTTTACTGTGAAAAATGGGACATACTAGAAAAAATTGCAGAGTTCTTGGTAGATCTGATTGGACAGACACAGAAGCTGCAGCACATCAAGAGAAAAGTGCAGGATTAGATCTTCCTGCAGCTTGCAGAGTCAGTCTCATTGGAGGTGACAAGTGTACCCCAATTCCCACAGGAATTTGAGGTCCCCCACCTGAAGGAACAGTTGATCTTGCACTGGGGAAGGCTGATCTAAATTTAAAAGGAATAACTATTGTGCCTAGTGTGATTGATGGTGATTGTCAAGATGAGATACAAGTTCTTGCATGTGCTATGGATCTCTGAGATTTTGAACAAGGAGACTATGTGGTGCAATTGATTTTGTTACCTATAGAGGAGCCTTCTTTTGTTAAGTATAGACAGCTCAGGAGAGAGCAAGACCCTCAGAGTAAGACTACAAAAAGACAAATTTATTTTACACAGAAAATGACTAAAAACAGGCCTATGTGTTTTATAAGGATTAATGGGAAATACTTTGAAGGTCTAATAGACACTGGTGTGGATGTGTCTGTAATTGAATTAGAACAATGGCCTGCCACGTGCCAACACAAAGGGCTCCTATGTCCATTATCAGACTGGGAACCCCTCATCATGTGTTTCAGAGTGCCTCACCTTTGCCTTATGAGGGACCAGACCAACAAAAAGGTTTCTTTTTACCTTATGTGGCACTTATTCCAGTTAATTTGTGGGGAAGAGATTTGTTAGAAAAGTGGAAATTAGTGCTGACTAGGGATTCTGATTTTAAAGCTAAACAAGCAAGTCTCAATTTGGAAACTAAACAAATAGATTCAGATCCTAAGATTAAGAAAATGATAATTAAAATGGGATATCAGAAAGACAAAGGACTAAGAAAAAAGTTACAGGGAATCAAAGAGCCTGTTAAGATTACACCTAAAAATGACAGGCAAAGTATTAGATTATCAGCAGGTTTTTTGACAAGGGCCATTGATGCTTCTCCCCACAAAACAACTCTGCATTTACAATTAACTAAGGATCCTGTTTGCGTAGATCAATGGCCCTTGTCAACAGGACCTTAGTTAATTCAATTGCACAAATTAGTTAAAGAGCAATTACAACCAAGACATTTAGAAAGCCCTGTTAGCCCTTGAAATACTCCTGTCTTTGTTATTACAAAGAAGATAGGCAAATGGAGGTTGTTAGGAGGTTTAAGAACTGTAAATGCTTGCTTACTTCCTATAGGGGTGCTACAGCCAGATCTGGCAGATCTAACTACAGTTCTGAGAGACTAGCCTCTCATCATAATTTATTTAAAAGACTACTTTTTAAAACATTCTTATTTTTCCCACAGATAGATCAAGTTTTGCCTTTTCCATGCTTACTTTAAGTTTTAAAAGATCAATACAACTAATAACGTGGAAGCAAGGTTATGCTTGTGTCTTAACAGGTGAAAGATCCATGAGAAATATGCAGCCTTGATGGAAGACTCAATCAATGATGAGGACAGCCTTATGTGATGGCTCCGCCAACCTGAGCCTCCAGAGACCTGCCTGTCACCAGAAAATCAACCTCCAGTTCCCCCAAGAGACCAGGAGAAAAGACAAGTGATCCAGTGGAATAACATCTAAGCCACAATTCATGAGGCTAGAGATATAGTCACCAGAAAGGAAATTCCACCAATCCCTAAAAATCTTTTGGTTGCCTTAATGGCTCTGCTGGCAGTATCTGTATATATGACACCTGTCTTAGGAGTGGATAAAGGACTTAGGTCTCTGATCCACCACTACTTAGACCCATTACTTGGGCAAATTCTCCACCTGAAATTTATCATAAACTAGACTTAACTTCCTAAATTGTGCCATTACAAGGCTACTCATTTCTACATAACTCCTTTGCATTATAACAAATCTTTGCATCCTTGGGAGGCTATAAAGAAGCATATACAAGGAGCTATCCATCAAAATGTTACTATGAATATTGATGGACTCCAGAAGGAGGGGTTGTCAATGTCCCAATAAACCTAAAAATTTGATGAACAAATTCAGAAATTTTTTGATGCTTTAGATAAATTAAATCCATTCAACTATCTGAACGCACACTTCTGGCTTTACGTTGTACACTTGGATTAATCTGTGTGTTTCTCATTATTCTATTCATAGTCTGTCAAAGAGGAGCCAAAATGGGCTGACTCCTAGGCAACATTGAACTATGCCTTACCCTGACCCAGCTGTTGTTATAAAAACAAAAGGGATGTTGGAGACCACTATGAAGCAGCTCTGAGCAGGATTTAAATTTTACTAATTGGATTTCTATATTTATCTGTGAGTCTATGAGTTGGTCCTAGGCCTTAGTCTCTTGCCTGGTGATGGGAGCTGATTCATAGTAAGTGAACTGGCTAAGCCCTGTAGTGGCCTGTGAGGTCAGAGATACCTCCAAGGGCAAGATAAGGCCACAGCTGAAGACACCTTGGCTGCCACACTAATTAAGTAAATAAAGACTAGGGCTGAAGGAATTTCACTCCTGCAGTAGCACTCCTACCACAAATGTCAAGTTGAAGTTAGGACAGTTCTCCTAAATTGGCATAACTTACTACTTGGCCATCTATTCTGTTGGAGAGCTCTTCTTTGTCGACTACTCCTGTGCTGCTATTTTCCTCACCAACTCACCATACTCAGTTCATGCATATCAGCCACCTAGCCTGCTACATGGTCCTCATCTTGCTGCAGCTCATGTGGAGGACAGCTGCCATCTTATGGCCCTCTGCCATGTGACAGTGTGTCACCATCTTGTGACAGGTCGCAGGGAGTCAATGGCCTCTATATTGCAGTCCCTCATCATGTGGCCAGCAGCAGCCATCTTGTGAGTTACATGATTATCAGTCACCATCTTGTGCTCCCTCACTGTGTCACCAACAGCAGCTATCTTGCTGTGGGTCACATGGTAATCAGTTGACATTTTGTGTTTCCCTGTCACATGGGGATGAGCAACTGTTTTATAATAAATCACCTGGTAATTGCCCACACATGCTTGCTGGGTAGTTGGCTGTTCAGTGGCCATCTGCACTCCACAGCCTTCTCAGCCTCAGTCCCTATTCCCACTTCAGGAACAGGTTGGTCCTGAGGAATTAGTTCATATTCATGTTTCTTTTTCCCTCTCCAACTTATCTCAGATTAACCATAAATTAGGTTGCTTCTCTATTGATCCACAGAATTATATTAGAGAATTTAAATTTATAAAATTGTTATGATTTACATTTCAAGGATATTTATGTGATTCTGAACACCACCCTCAGCTCACAAGAGTGAGCTCAGTTGTGGTGAGCAGCTCAAGAAGAAGCTGATCACAGATATAAGGCAAATACCACTGAGAATGACCCTGGGCCTACTGCAGTTCCTGAACAGGATCCTAACTGGAGTTACCAAAATGGAGAAGATTCTTATAGAATACATAAAATGATTAAATGTATAATTTTAGGTCTTAATAAAATAGCTCACAAATATACTATAAAAAGCTTTTAGAACAGGTCTGAGAGGCTAATGAGAATCCAACTGTGTTCCTAAATCAGCTTAGGGACACCTTAATTAAGCTTACTAATGTAAACCCAGACTCTCATGAAGGGACAATTATTATTAATTCTTATTTTGTTTCTCAGTCTGCTCCTGATATTTGTGCAAAATTACAAAAGACTGAACTTGGCCCTCAAACCCCACAGGGAGAGCTTCTTAATATGGCTCTCCATGTTTTCAACAACAGAAAAAAAAAACTCAGTTGGAAAAAGAGGCACAGAAAAAGAAATTTGCTAAATATCAATCTGATCTCTTAGGATTGGCACTTGAGACTCCCAAGACAGGAAAGACAAAACAAGGTGGAGCTGCCTGAGACCCTCCCAGACCATGCTTCAAGTGCAACAAGGAAGGACATTGAACAAGAATGTCCCAACCCAGGTGTTCCTTTGGGGCCTTTCCCCTATTGCAATCTCAAGCACCACTGGAAGAGTGACTGTCCTAACTTCCAGAGAGTGGGTAAACCATCCTCTAACTCCTTGCTGTCAAAGGAGATAACCACTGGATTCATCACTGACTGACCTACTTGGACTTGCTGCTGAAGGTTAATGGGGCTTGGGGCCCACAGCCCCCATTAAGGTATAATTCTCAGAGCCCCAAGTCTCACTGGAAGTCTTAGATAATACACTATCTGCACTTGTAGACAAAGGAGCAACTGATAGTGTTCTTCCTGAGTTTTCAGGTCATTGTATTAAGTCTTCTGTAGTGGGTGTTGACAGCCAACCTAGACAGCCTCTATAGACAGTGCCTCTTCTATGCAGGTTCCAGACTCTATTCTTTACCCATAGCTTTCTAGTAATTACAACATGTCCCCACCCCTTTTAGGTAGGGATCTTCCTCAAAAGCTTAAGTTCTCCTTTAGCTTGTCCCTCCCCACAGCTCTAGTCCTCCAAACACCCTTAAAATGCACCACAAATCCATCCCCTCCTCTCCCTTCTTCTCTGGTCAATCCCATAGTTTGGGATACCTCCAATCCTACCCTCCAATAGGTGTAGTACTACGCATGCCACACCTACTTTAATTCATTTCAGTGATCCTTCAATTTTTCCTTGAATTCTCCAATACAGCTCCCAAATATTTACAAAGACTTAAACCTATAATCAAGCGTTTTTTAGACAATGATTTTCATAAACCTACCCATTCACCCTACAATACTCTTCATCTCCTGGTACTTAAGCCGGATGGGTCTTATCGTCTAGTACAGGATCTTAGGGGAATCAATAACACTGTTACCCCCAATTCACCCAGTGGTGTCAAATCCTTATACCATGTTCTCTCATATCTCTCCCTCCACCACTCACTTTACAGTCATAGATCTTAAAGATGCCTTTTTTACCATCCCCCTGCACCCTGATTGTCAGATTTTTTTTTTTTTTTGCATTTATGTGGAGTGACCCAGACACTCTCAGGTCTCAACAACATTTTTGGAAAGTGCTCCCTCAAGGGTTTAGAGACAGTCCTCACTTCTTTGGCGAAGCTCTTGCTGCTTGCTTTGCAGCACTTGACCTCAAACACAGCACCCTCCAATACACTGATGACTTTCTCTTATGTTCTCCATGCCATACATTAGCCATATAGCATTCAGCCAGTCTTAATTTTCTTGCTAGTCATTATACAAGGTTTCTCCTGCTAAAGCCCAAATAGCTTCCCCAGAAGTCAAATATCTAGGTTTCTTTCTCACTCCTACCACTTGTTCCATCACTACGGATCATAAGGCAATTCTTCAGGATCTCTAGGTGCCTACAACTAAACAACAGACTATATCTCCCCTAGGGTTAGCTAATTTCTTTTATCTCTTGATTCCTAACTTTGCAGCTCTAGCCCAACCCCTCTACAAAGCTTCTAAGGGCTCCTTACCAGAACTCCTAGACCTACTATGCCCATACATGTCCCCCTTCATAAACTGAAAGAGACTCCTAAAGGCTCCAACCCTTACCCTTGCTGACCACACTCAACCCTTCACTCTATACACTACCTCTCAGGGTCACAGTGCTCTAGGTGTAGTACACCTAGAGCATGACAAAAAGGAGCCTTCTTTTCAAGTGGTAGCCTACTTGTCAAAGCAGTTAGACAACACAATAAAAGGATAGGTACCTTGTCTCAGAGCCCTTGTGGCTGCAACCCTACTGGCACAGGAAGCTAAAAAGTTTACTTTAGGGCACTCTATTATAGTACCCTCACCTCATTATCTAAGTGAGCTTATCTCACATAAGACACTCCCTGCTCTGATGACCCCTTCTCACCTTCAACAGGTACATCTAGTCCTCTCTCAGGATCCTTTTATCTCTATTGCAACTAGTGGTCCTCTTAACCTGGTAACTTTGCCTCCTACCTCAGAAGGCTACACTCACCATCACTGTATTGAGGTCTTATAGATGACTCCCACCCCTTTCCCTCATATTAATAGCACACCTCTCTCTTTAGCCTTTGCCATATGGTTCCTAGATGGCAGTTCAACAAGCACAGGCAAACAAAAGAAAGCAGGATATGCAATAGTTAACCAGTCAAAAGTTACAGAGGCAAATCCACTGCCACCTGGGACCTCTTCCCAGAGGGCAGAACTTAATGCCCGTACAAGGGTTTTTACACTAGCAAAGAATAAAATCATAAATATATACACTGATTCAAAGTATATACTTAGCATTTTACACTCCCATGCCACTGTCTGACGAGAGTTTTATCAACTCTCAAGGAACCCACATCATTAATGTACCTCTTATCTTCAAACTTCTAGAAGTAGCACAACTCCCAAAACAAGCAGCAGTTATTCATTGTAGGGGACACTAGACTTCTGCAGATCCCATTGCTCAAGACAATGCTTTTGCAGATACACAAATCAAGTTAGCTTCACAAAGGCCCTATCCTTCTCATCTTCTCCAGTTAGTCCCAAACAGTCTACCTCAGCCTAATTATTTACCAAAGCAACTACAATTACTTCATAGACCAGGTTATACACAAAACACTCAGGGATGAATTTTCCAGGGATCAAGACTTATTCTCCCAGATCACCAGGCCTTAGATATCATCACTGACTTACACAACTGTTTCCATGTGGGATCACAGGCCCTATACAGACTCGTAGCCCCAGTAATTACACACCCTTCTCTGAGGGCTATCATTCTCAAATTACTCACATTTGTCATCTCTGTGCTAGGACCTCTCCTCAAGGACACATAGCACCCCCTTCCTTTCCTACTCATCATTTTCATGGACACATCCCTGGCCAAGACTGGCAAGTAGACTTCACACACATGCCCCACCACAAAACTCTCAAATATCTTTTCTCCTTTGTTTGTACTTCTTCAGGATGGGTAGAAGCCTTTCCCACAACCAGGAAGACTGCTGATGTAGTTACTACAGTTATGTTACAGGAAATCATACCAAGGTTGATACACCTCAGAGTATTCAGTCAGATAATGGTCCAGCCTTTATTTCTCAGATCACTCAACAGGTATCCTCAAGCTAACACAACATCTGGTGCCTACACATTCCATAGCATTCACAATCCTCAGGAAAATTAGAAAAGGCAAATGGCTTCATAAAAACACACCTCACAAAACTCAGTACTACACCAACCTTGGCCTGAACTTCTGCTGTTAGCCTTAGCCAAGCTCAGGGCACTTTCCCAGGCCCCTACATTTTTAAGCCCTTTTGAACTCATGTATGGTGCCCATTCCTACTCCACAATCTTCCTACCTCCCAAAGTCTTCCTCTTGCTGACGACATCCAGTCCTCTCCTTCCTCTGACAGTTGTTATGACAACATGCTGATCTCTGCCTTCTCCAGCCCTCTGATAGGACCAAACCAGATCCTCCAATATCCCAAGGAGATCAAATTTATCTCAAAACTTCTAAATTCACAGGACTGCATCCAAGTTGGAGTGGCCCCTACCTGGTCTTCCTGTCTACCCCAACAATGGTCAAAGTCACTGGACTGCCATCTTGGTTCCAATCACTCAAGCTAAGAGGTGTCCTCTTAATCTAACCATCCTGAGTGGTCATCTTCATGTATCTCCCATATCCATCTCACCGAGGCCCCACAGTCACAATTTTCAGGCTAAGTCATGTTTTGTTATCCTATTTGGTTCCTGATCACTTACATTCTATTAATTATTTTTTTTACAGTAGGACTCTCGGCAGTCTTTCCTAACGACTCCCACATCATATGTAAAATTGTCTTCATGCCGCTCTATATAACTATCTTAGTTCTCTCTACTCTCAGCTGTTCAGTTAAATATCAGATCCCTGTAGGTCTAGGCACTCATCTTCTTTATAGTGACACAGCCATGGCCTTCCCCAGCCCTGTTCTATAATTTCCCAAGCATGATTCCACTCTCAGATCTTATATTTCTCATGCTTCATATTCTTTCCAGCTCAACTCCTAGACCAAGGACAGGTTCGCCCTACCTACACTTTTAACTTTTACCCATTCATATGAGGGAATAATTAGCTCTCAGAACTTCACTCCTCCTAACCCCATACTTATTTTTGAGATTCTACCTCACCATGGCCCTGATGGGACAATGCATTTGGATCAAAGACACCTTTCCTTCTACCTCTCCTGGTCCTTAAATATGATAGTGGCCTGCCTCCTAATAGCACCTTTTCTTTTTGTTTCTCCAATCTAGGATGTGAATATTCACCAAGGATAAAGTTGTCCTGACTAAAATACCTGGTACCAGCTTCTACATGGGCATCAACTATCATCCCATAAACCTTCCTGGACCCCAACACAGTGCCCACTTTCAGCAGGAAATACTAAGAGAGAGTCTTTGCCCTTTTCCTAACAATATGGAATGAAAGAGTTTTGCCCTAGAATAAATTACAAGACATTATGGCAGTAGTTCAACATGATGGAAGGCCAAACTGGGGGTGTTTACCCTGAGGTCACTTCCTCCTTCCCCTATTACAACTTCCTTTTTCCTTTCCCAGTGCACATTAAGAAAATTCCAATCAGCTCCTCACCAGTCATCAATGCCTGCCCTAAGCACCACCTCCTGTCAAAGGTTACATATACCCCATATCCCAATATTTGGGCAGAAGAAAACCCAGACTGCTCCTGGTTATGGACTCCTCTCCATGTCCTTGGAATACAGGCTGCTTTGACTTTTTATGTTCTACTCCTTTATTGCTCTAAAATACTCTAACAATGAGAATGCTATTTTCTCCATTTGTGTAAGATTTTTATTTTTCTCAGAATTTTTGTAGATTTCAGTATTCTGATTTTGTACTTTATTAAATTTATTTCAGTATTTTATTTTTAAAGTTGTATTTACTTTTCTATTTTACCACATATTTTGTGCATATTGGTTATACCTGTTAATGGATTTTACTCTGATAGATGTACATGCATATATCATATATTAATCATACTCCCCACTCCTCCTCTTTTCCTACCCTGTTAGTATTTTATCCTTAACCATGCTATAAATAGAATTTCCTTAATTAAATTTTCAGACATTTCATTACTAGAATAGATAAATAAAGTGAAGATATTAAATATTTTGTATCCTACGATATGTCTGAAATTGTTAGCTACAGAATTTTATATATATATAATATTTTTATGTATTCCCCCATATGAATTATTTAATTATTCCCTCATATGAGTGGGTAAAAGTTAAAAGTGTGGGTAGGGAGGACCTGTCCTTTTATGTGTATATATATTTTTATGAATAAAATCACTTTTATTTATTCTTTACTAATATACTAGTGTCATTTATTGTTTTCATTCCTATTGAATTTCCAAGTAGGAATATTCAGTTCATTGTGGATAAAAAGTGTTAAGAATGGAATTAAGTAGTTCCTGTAATTGTGTTTTTCCATTAAGTATGATATCTGTAAGTTTTTGGTATGTGTCTTTTATCAGATTGAAGAATTATCTTCTATTATTAGTTCAGAGTTTTATGAATTTTGGATTATGTAATTAGATTATTGTGTATTTTCTTTCTTCTGTTTTTGTTGCCATATAAGTAGCCATATAGATTTTGCATTTTTTTCTTTCATTATTTTGGAGGATAAACCAACCTTGCACTCCAGAGTAAGCTTTTCTTGATTTTAATAGATAATTCAGATTATGTATTTTTAGATTTGATTTTCTGATATATGGCTACGAATTTTTGTATCTATATTCATGGCATTGTACTATATTTTTGTTTTCTTGTGAAGTTGGTTTTGAAGCTTGTTTCATTCTAGGAATTTACATTATATATAGAGTTGTCCAGTTTGTTGCCATGGTAGTTTTATAATTGACCCTATAATACTTTTAATTTCTGTGTAGTCTAGGGATGTCTTCTTTTATTCTTGATATTATAAGACCATACAATAATATACGATCTCATAATACAATACAATAATATAATGCCCCTTATCTTGCTTCCTCACTTTCCTTTTTTCCTTCCTTCCTTCTGCCTTCCTTCCTTCCATCCTTCCTTCCTTCCTTCCTTCCTTTTTTCCTCCTCCTTTATCTCCTTCTCATCAGTCTTCTTAAATATTTGTCATTTTTTAGCTTTTCCAAGAAGCTACAAGCTACTGTATATATGTATATGTGTGTATTATATATATATATATATATATATATATATATATATATATAACTGGGGATTGAACCCAGTGGTGCTATAACACAGAGATATATTTTCATCTTTTTTTATTGTTGGGTACTGGGGATCGAACTCATGGCCTGATGCCTGCTAGGCAGGCACTTATGCCGCTGAGCTAAATCCCTAGCCCCAATAATTTGGTTATTTAGACTCTTTTTTTTTTTTGTACCAGGCATGGAACTCATGACCTTGCACTTGCCAGGCAGGTGCTTATACCACTGAGATAAATCCCTGGCCTCTCATTTTTTATTTTTAATCTTCACATAGGATCTGAAGATGCTGCGATGGCCAAGCTGGACTTGAACTTATGATACTATTGCCTCAAGCTTCCTCAGTAACTGGGATTATGGTTATGTGCCACTGCCCTTGGCTTTATGCTGTTGAGTTTTGTTTTATGTTTTATTCATTTGTGATCTGATGTTTTAAAGTTTCTTTCCTTTATTGAACTTGTGTGTTCTGCTATTTTGGGTAGGTATTCTACAAATGTCAATGGACCCTTCTGTTTGATGGTGGTGTTTTCTTCTGTATATCTGTTGATGCTCTATTTGTTCTGTCATCTAGAGAAGAGTTAAATTGAGAGGGAAATGTTCAGGTCCCCAACTGTAATTTTGAATTTGTCAGTTTTTCTTATAATTGTGTCAGTTTTTGCTTCACAGAGTTTGCAGTTGTGTTGTTTGATGCCTACAAGTTAGGATTGCTATGTCTTCTTGGAGTTTTACCCTTATGTCATTATGTACCAATCCTTCCTTTCCTAGGACTTGACTTTTCTCTGAAATCGTTCTGTTGGAATTAGTGTATATCATATAATAATACTCACTCCTTTATTTGATTAATGCTTGCATGGTACATCGTTTTCCTTCCTTTCCTTCTTATCTTCTATACTAATATATTTGAAGTGAACTGTTTTTATTTTGGGACAAGGGCTTGCCTTGTCGTTGAGGCTGATCTTAAACTCACTATGTGGCCCAGGCTGGCCTCAAACTCATGGTGATCCTCCTGCCTCGGTCTCCTAAATGTTGGGACTACAGGCATGCACCACCACCACACTGGACTACAGTGAGATTTTTGTAGATAGCTGGGTCTCGGTGGGGCAGGTGGGCAGAGAGGTAGAGAAGTTGATAGGTTAGGGTTTAGGTCTGACGTTTTGTGTTTTGTTTTATGTTTATTTTCTTTTTTGCATTCCTTCATTTTCTTTATTCTGCTTTTTTTGGGTAAATTGCACCCTTTTTAGCATTCCATTTTGGTTAGTCTATAGCATTTTTGAGTGTCTCTCTGTAACTTTTTAAATGGTTGCTTGAGGTATTACATTACTTGTTTAAAACATATCATGGACCACTCATACTGACATGTTGTACCAGTCCAAGTGAACCATAGAAAGATTCCTATCTCCATACCCATACCATCCTTCATTTACAATTATGTCTTTTTTCCTCCATAGACAATGAGAAAACTGCAAGAGTCTGATAATTTTTGCTTCAACCCTCAGAGATAATTTAGAAAACTCATGAAGAGGACTATTGAATTTATCAGTTTTCTCTTTTTTCCATTGTTTTTCTTTTAAATGCTTCAAGACTCCTATTACTACTTCTTGTCTGTTTAGAGACTTTCTTTTCTTATTCTTTTAGTGGAAGTCCTTTGGTGCCAGATTCTCATAGCTTTCTTTCAACTGTGAAAGTAACTTGATTTTATCCTCATTTTGCACTGGATTCAGAATTCTGAAGTGATTTCTGTTTTTCAGCATTTGAAAATGTTGTATGATACCCTCCTGCTTACCAGTAGTCATTATTTCTGAAGAGAAATCTACCGATAACTCATATTGCTTTTCTTCTATAGAAAAGTATTATTTTTCTCTTGCTTTCTTCACAACTTCTAATTGTCAGAAGCTTGATTTGAATATGTCCAACAGCATTGGATTCTCTAATTTTTTCCGGTAGAGTTTATTCGGTTTCTTAGGTCTGTGGCTTTATGTTTGTTTCTTCATTTGTTGCCAAATTTGAGGATTTTCAGCCTTATATCTCAGTTAGTTTTTACTTTCTATCCCTTAGTTTTTGTCTCTATTGCTTCAGTGACCTGGAGAGTAGCCCTTTTGTTATTCTGCCGTAGTCACTCACATGCTTATTTTTGTTTTTAAAGTCTATTTTCCCTGTTGTTCAGATTGGATCAGTTTTATTGTCCTGTCTTCAGGTTGTTGTTTCTGTATTGTTGCTCACATTTGTTGAGCTTTTATTTTGATTATTTTTAACTACATTTTAAATACACATAATGATAACATGCACCATAGGAAATTTATACCTCTGCATGGTATATTTTGCTGCTTCTTTTTTCCCATTGCCCTCACCTTATTTACAAAAGTTGTGTTTCCATTTTCTCCTGCTATTCTTTTTTTCTTATCCCTCCCTTCCTTTCTCCCTCCCCCTCCCTTGTTCCCCTTTTCAGTTGAACATTTTCTTCCCATTAAAATTTCCAAATGGTTATTCTTCATATTTTCTTTTTCCTTATCGAGACTTTTTACTTTTTATTTGTTTCAAACATGTTCTTAATTCCTCATTGAAGCATTTAGGATGGTTGCTTTAAAATCCTCATCAGTTAATTTTAACTTATGTGTCAGGTAGTGGTGATATCTGTTCACTTTTTAATGCCATTTGCAATATTCACAATATTTTTTGTTCTTAATACAAATAGTAAGTTTTGATCAAATCCTACAAAGTTTGGGTTTACACGAAAAAACTGGGTCTGACTTAATTTTGTTTTCAGTGAATTCTTCAGAGGTCACTGCAGTGAGGGGAAAGGGTGCCATCTTGATATAGGGAAATGAAACTCCCAACCTGTTTACTAAATGTCCAGTAGGAGTTCGTGTTCTTGAGAATCAAAGAATGAATTTTAGTAACAACAGAGGTTAAGAGTGGAATATATTTATTGAAAGAAAGACAGCGTCTGTCTGAGAGAGACAGCAGGGGTCCCAAGTGGGTCTCTATAGACTCTGTCCTTTCACATATTTTTATAGAGCAAAACCACAAGATGAGGAGTCCAAGGTGGGGAAAAAATGGGAACTCAAAAGGTGGGCAGAACTATGGTTAACCAATAGGATTAATTGCTCAGCTAAAATTAATTAAACCAGGTACAAATGGGGAAGCGAGTGTCACGTAGCAAGTGGACATGTTTAAAGTACAGTAACCCTTCCTGCAGTGGGTTGGGATGGTGGCTTCTGCCTTTCTCAGGGTGTTAGAGAACTATTTAGAACACCAGTGCTTAGGATGAGGGTGCATTTGTTTGACCCTTTGTCTTAGGCTGACCCACAGCAGGAGGTGTCTGTCTGCCCCACAGTTGCTGAGTGTCTGGGATTCTGCACTGGCTCCTTCAAGGACCCAGCCCTGTCTGACTGCCTATAATATTTCTATCTAACTCAGCTGCCTGCAACAATCTCAGCACTGCCAGGAAGGATTGAAAGTTTAGATTTTTGTTTAAATGTTGTGGACAGGAGACCTCTGCTGATGCCTCCTGGCTGGAGAGTCAGGGAGTAGGTAGTCAATGTAGCCTCCAGTAACACTGTTGAGGAATGGCCTTGCTACTTCTGGGCAGGGGAAGGCCATCCCTTTTTACTAAGCCTCTTCTGATAATACCCCGTGTCAAAGCAAGAATGGTATTTATTGCTACCTACTGGGCATGGAAGATCAGTGTCCCCAGGAGATCACTATTGAACCACAAAGAGGGCAGCTATTACTTATCATTAGTGATGAACATGCTGGTTCTGACAGTTCTCTGACATTACCTCTCAGGCCCTTGTAAAATCTCTTTCCACCGGGCAATAGTGGAAGTCTGAGCCTTGTACTTGGCCTTTGTTGTCTTGGGTGGGATTGGAACTGGTTTTTCTGTGATGTTTGTCATTGAAGAGGTTATTATCTAAACTTTTTTGTCTTGCCAGGTCGCCTCCTTCTTTGAACTTTTCTTGCTTTTATGGCCTTTGTTTGTTTGTGCTATTGGCATGCACCAGCTATCAGTTCGTCTACAACACAGTCTGAGGCACATGAGATGAAAGTAACCTCATGAAACTCACTAGCATGCCCCCTAGCAGATTGCTAATTAGTCTGCCTTTTTCTCTCTAGCTTGCAGTGTCTTCTTACGATTGTTTATGGTTCCGCTATATAATATATCCTCAGGGTGATAGAGGTGGGGAAATAAGGGAAAGTACTTTTACTACATTTTTCTACTTGTGGAAATCAAGTGCTGAGAATTTTGCCTGGCAACCTAGAGGGGTGAGACTTTGAGTCATGGAGTGTGTGGTAGATGGGGAGAAACAATCCATAGGGGTAGCTTGGAATCCAGCAATGAGGTGCAAGCTGGTGAGGGAAAAGGGACTGGTAAGTAATTTCTTGGTGAGTGTCAGCTGATGGGTGGATTCAGAGACAATGGTAGCTGATATTCTATTTGCAGTAGTCTCCTCTGTGTGGCAGTGACTTTCTATTTTCTCCTAAATATGTAACAAGCCTTTATTATCCATAGAACCTTCATGTAAGAGAAAGCAGCAGATGAGGGGAAGATTCTACCATTGCATTTGGGTGCAAAGACAGTGACAACCAGTGATGAAAACCCTACTGACAGAAGGGAGCCTGAGCCCACTGTGGGCATGTGCATTAGCTGTGGAAGCCTGCATGTTCTGAGTTCAGAGGAGAGGTCGTAGCAGCGGGGACCAGGAGCTGAGTCATGGTGAGGAGAGAGTTTTGCTAAGGCTTGGTCCTCTTAAATTCACTGTTCACTGTTAGGATGAAGTGCTCTCCTGCAAGTGGTTTTGAGGCTCTACCAGAAGCTCAGGTGTTCTGGCCCATGGAGCAGAGCTCCCTGTCCTCTCCAGGTGGGCTGTGACTTGGGGCCTGCTGCCATCTGTCCCCTCTGTGGCCTATCTCTGGTCTGCGTCATGAACCCTGAGCCCAGAATCCCTGAAGTATAAACCCAGTGGAGCGGAGACATCCCTGGCAAAGACCTGACTCTCCTGGTTCCACCCTGCTGCTTTAGGAGCCAGGCCAGTGAGAGTGACTCAGCCTCAGACCTACCCGCCAAGCTTACTGAGAGCCTTTGGGCTATGGAAAGGCAATAAGCGTGGGCTTCAGAGTGACCTCTAACCAGTGGAACTTGTTCTAAGATCCACTGCTTTATCTGGAAATGGAGAGATAACACATACCCTACCCTACAGTGTGGCAGTGATTCTGTCACTCCAGTGAGAAGCATGCTATTGGCCACATCACAGCATACTGTGACTGCACCCTCCACAACAACCACAGCAGATGCTGGGTGAGGGAGTCCTTCCTTTTTGCCTTGACTTGTGATAAAATTCTTCTAAGCAGTCATTGAGTGAAATCTAAGTATTAGTGTTAGTGTTATTTTTCCTACTCCCCAAGGACAGATGGAAGAGGGGAGAGAGAAGAAAGAAGGGATAGTTTTTTCTCCATAGTAGCATAATCTTGTTGCTCCCAAAGCTATCAAACTCTGGCCGCTCCCTAGAAGGAATTCTAAAGATACTCCATATAGTTCTGCTCCCCACAGTCCAGACAAAGTTTTCCTGCCCCACTGGCTACTCAAGTGCTGTCAGAGGGTGCAGTTGTGGAGGAGGGAGCTCCTTGTGACCAGAACTGAAAGCAGGATGAGCTACTGCCCAGCTAAGGGCCCCTAAGTGGGAGAGCAGTGCCAACCACAGCTCTATAAATGCTGCCTGCTGGAGGACCTGGAGAAAGAGTCCTCCTGCATCCCAGACAGGGGCCAGGACAATGGCCCTGGTCCTATGGGCCTTTGGCCTGCTGGGCTCAGCTTGTTTGGTGTCAGCCAACATCTTTGGTGAGTGCTCAAGCTAAAACCATGAAACAGGGGAGGGAGGAAGCCTGGAAGAATTCCAGGGTCAGCCAGGCTCTTCTCTGGGGCTTTAATTAGCTATTTGGTCTAATTTAATCCTCACAAAAGCCCAGAGTGGGCTATTGACTCTTCTTTTTTTCCAGGTGAAGAGAGAGTGGCTCAGAGAGCTGGCCTGAATCACCAAGGTCACAGTGCTAGTTACTCACTGAGTGGAGAGGGGAAACAATGTCTTCCTAATTGTCTAGCTCCCCTCATGCCTATGTTAAATTTCTGGCATTGAGATTGAGCTTTTTTCATCCCTTTGGCCACCCCAAAGTCTGTGTCTTCCATGTGAGTGTTTGAGACATAACCAGAAGCCAGTAGAGAAAAAAAAATCTACCCATATAATGAAACAGATCTATGCTTTGGTTCATGCTCTTGCCTTCCTCACTTTGGATAAACTGCCTAGCTACAGCTTCTCCACTAAAAAGTACCAATACTACTTGTCTCTGTTGACGGAGGTGATTTTTGAGCAAGAGTCTGCATGTTACATGGTTCTCAGTGAATAACAGGCATGTGTGTGTTAGTCATTGCTCCATTACCACTGTGTGTGATGGAGGGGCTGCATCTGCAGGAATCAGCTTGATAAGTTCAAGAGCAACCTCCTGATCACTTTCTGACCTCACCCACAGTGGCTCAGGTGAACACAGTATCTCAGGGTTTGTTCTGGAATCCTTCCCTCCTTAGCCATTGACCCTGGATGAGTGATTTGTTCTCTGAGCCTTGGAAATATTACCCATCCCTTCTAGTAGAGTGCAAAGGATTGAAGTGAGCAGAGTCACCCTGGGAGTAGAGTGCATGGCTGCCACACTGCTGGCAGACTCCACTAGTTAGTGACCATGCTGCAAGAAAGCAGCCATCCTTCGGTGAGCCTGTCTGGATCCACCTGTACCTGGCTCTCATGAGTTGCCTCTCTTTGCACAGAATACCAGGTGGATGCCCAGCCACTTCGGCCATGTGAGCTGCAGAGGGAGAGGGCATTTCTGAAGCGCATGGAGTATATCCCCCAGTGCTCTGAGGATGGCAGCTTCCAGTAAGGCTGACTTCGGCGGGGTCTCCTAGCTCTCCACTCCTGCCTCTGCCCATTCTGTGCCTTCCAGCTATGTGGTGTGGGTGTGGAAGTCCTGTCATTTAGAGGGTTACTTCTTAGTTTTTCAGGCTAAATTGACACTGATCAGCGTGGCTGAGAGAATTCATCCTTCATCTCCCTACTGAAGAATGATAACCCTTCTCTTCCTACCAACACACTACCCTGAGTTACTTCAATGAAAAGTGTGTGTGGTCTTTGGTAAAACACAAAAAGGAGACTCCTTGACACCTCCCCCATTCCCACAAGGTATTTTCTTGTTACCTCTGGGATGGAAGGAAGCAGATGTTGATTGTACCCTTGGGTCCACTGATGCTGACCAGCCCACCCAGTTCTTGAGGTTTTTCCTGGTTTGCTCGGTCTCCATCCCTCTTTGAGGAGTTTCACAGCTACCTCACACCAGCTTGGTTTCTGACAGTGTCTCCCTGTAGCTGTGATGATACAGTGAGCAGCTCTTCCCTACGAAGCAAGTGCGAATACTGGAGAATGCATCCAGTTCAAATTTGCATTGCTTGTGCAGATATGCTGAATCTGGGGAACTCTGTACGGCTGTGCTATGAGAAAGAGCTGTGAATGCCCCCCACTCCTGTGAGTTACTTATGTGTCTAACCACGTGTCTCCTGTTCTGAGAGTGTGAAGCAATGCTTCTAGCACAGCCTCTGCTAGGAGGGTATTAGTTGGACTTCTCACTTTGACTGGCATGGTATAAGCTTCTATTCTCATGTCTTTTATTCCAGGCCCTTGCAGGCTCAGGCCTGCCCTGTCACCAAGAAGCTTTGCACACACTTTTCTCTTTGGATGTCTATTGCCATTACTACCTTTGGCCCCCCAAAGGTCTCATTTGAACCATCATTTCCATGGCCTGGTTCCGTGCCACTCAGTACACCCCATCCAGCCTTCAGGTCTCTGACCTCACCATCTTAGAGGCTGTGTGTAGCCTTAGGAATCCCTAACAGTGTCATCTGCTGTGTCCCTCCTCCTCAGGACCATCCAGTGCAGAAATGATGGCCGCTCCTGCTGGTGTGTGGATGCCGATGGCAGGGAAGTTCCAGGCAGCAGGCAGTCCAGGAGACCGGCAGCCTGTGAGTGTGAAGCAGGCACCAGGTGGGACAGGCGCTGGGCACCTACATTGTGGAAAGAGCACTGGGCATGGGCTAGTCTTGCTTGGGACTGCTGGTTTGTCCTCTCTTAATAAAAAGAGTCCCTGCATACCATGCAGGCTGAGACTTCTGAGCACCACTGTAAGAATCAAAGGAGACAACTGAGTCATTCTTTCAGCAAAACACTGCTGAGGTTTTCCCAGGCACCTAAAGAACCTTGACAAGGAGCCATCACAGTGTTCAGGCCAGAGGGTGGCCCTGAACCTGGAGTGTTTTCTCACCTAGGGTATGGGGTAGCTGTAGGACTTGGGACTTAGGTAAAAGCTTTACAGTTAAAATAATTACTACAATAATACAAGAAGCATAGTCTCCATTGAAGGCATGGCATATCTTGAAACAAGGGTTTAACTTGCTGACTTAAAATGATGAAATTGAGCCTAAAAAGAAAGCTACTCTTTAATGCCTAGTAGGTCTGTTTGGGGCACTGGTTTTATGTGGCTACTATGGCTGACTGGCGGATCAGGCTGGCTCCTTCCACTCTGGGGCAGTGTGACCTTGGCTGTGTCACATGCCCGCACTGAGCTGAGGCTGCTGCTCTGCAACATGAATACAGGACCTGCTTCTTAGTGATGTGAGGATGTAACCACACAAAATAATCAGGCACATAGTAGGTATTCAGAGGAGCAATACTTAGGTCACTCTCCCTCATGAGCCTGGAGGAAGGCAGCTTCTTTTCAACTGCAGATAAGGAGAGGGAAGCATAGAGTAGTGAAATAGCTTTCCAAGGTCCCTGCCAGTCATGCACAGAAGTTCTGATTCAGACAAGCTCTGTTAGCACTGGCCTGAATCTCCCAGCGCCGAGCCAAGGTGATGGGGTATGTGCTTGACAATGTGATACTATCCAGGATACTAGAGCCTTTTGAATGATGTTTTTTTTTTTGTTTGTTTGTTTGTTTGTTTGCTTGTTTTTATTGTTTGTTTGGTTGGTTTGGATGGCTTTTTTTTTGTTGTTGTTGTTTCTGTTTTTTGGAGACAAAGTCTCACTCTGTAAATTAGGCTGGCTTTGAACTCATTGAGTAGCCCATACTGGGCCTAGAACTTGCAACAATCCATCTGCCTCAGTCTCCTAAGCTCTGGCATTACAGGCATGTGCTTCCATGCCTAACTTGAATGCTGGTTTTGAGCTTCCTTGAGCTGCGCATTTTCCTCTCTGCTCTATCCCTTAGGGAGGCAGGAAGTGTCCTGGGCTCGGCACTGGGACATCCTCCCTGCAGCATTCCACTGATGCTGCCCTTTGCCCCCTCAGGCCTGTCCTTTTGCCAGCTGCACCGACAGCAGATCCTATTGAATGGCTACCTTAACAGCACGGCCACATCCTATCTGCCTCAGTGCCAGGACTCGGGAGACTATGCATCCGTGCAGTGTGACCTGTGGCAGACAGAGTGCTGGTGTGTGGACACAGAGGGGATGGAGGTGTACGGCACCCGCCAGCTGGGGAGGCCAACACGATGTAAGTCTCATGGGAACGCAGCACAATGGATGACACAGCTCTCCTCACGTTAGACCAGATGGTTCAGGCCTGCCAATTCACGTAGGTAGAGAGCCTGGCCTTAGAGGGACTGAGTGTTGTGAAAGTTGGTTTCATCAGTCCTGTAGTCTTGCAGGCTGCATGATTTTCCCTTAGGGTGATCACTAGGCATACAAACAGGACTTCAGTGAGTTGAGTTTTTCCTGCTGCAGCTCTTAGTTGCTGTCACGTGTAGCATAAGTAAAGGCATCATGACACCGAAACATAGGCACCTACCTGTCCATAAGAATGGATTAACATTCTTTCATTTTTAGGTCCAAGGAGCTGTGAGATCAGAAACCGTCGTATTCTCCACGGGGTGGGAGACAAGTCACCCCCTCAGTGTTCTCCAGAGGGGGAGTTTCTGCCTGTTCAGTGCAAGTTTGTCAACACCACAGACATGATGATCTTCGATCTGATCCACAGCTACAACAGGTAGGGGAAACAGCCCCGAGCTCTGCACATCCCTGGGCCAGCTCTCTTGCTCATGGGGAAGAATTACGGGGTGCTGCTGGCGAACATCCTCAGTATTTCAACATTTCTAAGAAATTAAGACACAATTGCTATTTTCTGTGTTAACTTTTTTTACTCTGGCCTGAGAAAACCAAGCTAACAGAGGAAAGATTTTCTCCGGTTCACAATTTCAGAGGTTCAGACCATAGTCACTTGACTTCATTGCTTCTTGGCCTGTGGGAAGATAGACAATCACAGAGGAAGGGTGTGATAGAGAAAATCTGCTTACTTCATGGCAGGGAGGAAGCAGAAAAAAAAGGCAAAGACTCAAAAAGGGGCCAGGGACCAGACAGTCTCCAGGATCACACCCCCACTTCCTTAAAATACGTCCCACCTCCTATTTTTAGGACCTTTCAATATCATCAAAATATGATTTCATTGAGCCTAATCCATCCTGAAACTAGAGCCTTCATAATCTGATCACTTTCTGAAAGCTCTGCCTTGCACATGTGAGCATTTGAAGGGCATTTTAGTTCTAACAGCTTTTAAAATTAAAAATGTGTGTAATCTGGACCAGCCAGCTCATGCAAACAAAAACACTGGAATATGAAGACATGTACCAAGACGGCACCTGCATTTGTTTTCATTGTAGCAGGAAAATGGAGGAAAAGATAGCTATCAGAAGTGGTAGAAGGGCTGGGCATGGTTTAAGAGATGGAAGCAGGGGAATCGCTGCAAGTTTGAGGCCAGCCTGGGCTACGGAGTAAGTTCAACGCCGGTCTGAACTATACAACGAGACCGTCTCAAAACAAACAAACAAACAAACAAACAAAAAACCAAATGGTGGCCAACTGGATAAATGTATAGGCACTGAAAAATATTTTGCAGCTTTTTCAAAGGAATGCATTAAAGCTCAAATAGCTGAATCGTAGAGCAGTGTAGAGTATGTTATGATAACATGATTCAATATATAATATGTCATAATATAACATGATTTAATTTTGAAGAAATAAGAATAAAAATCTTTATATGGGCTTATATGGTTTTATGATTATGCTAGCTATGGGAGCACAGAAGCCATGTGAAGCATATATGTGGTTATCGCTGGCCACTTTGTAGGTTAGGGCTGTGTAGAAAGGGAGCAGGCAGAAGGCATGTCAGCAGAGAAGGCAAGAAAACCATGGATGTAATTATATTATGAGCTTATATAAATTGTATATATTCATCGATAAATAACTTTGTAGATTTAGATAACGAATGGAAAAAGAGAGATGAATTAGAAGTCTTGATTCAAAGAGCCATATAGCTTTTGACTGTTCAAGATGGCACCCTGGCTCTGGTAAAAGCTTTACACAGACTTCAGATATAATCAAATCAATCTGAGTCAAAAGAAGCAGGAGTGCTGGTCTGTGAATGCTGATGAGTATTCTGTGGAAGAGCCTGAGTCTCTGGGTAGCTGACTTCCAAAGCACCCGGTCGCTCACTGTGAGGCAGCGGAGGGTCCCATGGACTGTACCAGCAGTAGTTGTAGACCAGCAGCCTGTGTGCAGGAACACTTACTAGATGGACTTGGTGTGAGACACAGAATATTTTCAAAACTGGGAACTTTTATTAGCTTATACATGGTGAAGTTTCCATTTTTGAAGAGATAAGATATAAGACATTGTAATGTAATATGATTTAATTTTTAAGAAACAAGGATAAAATTCTTTATATAGGCTTACATGATTTTATTATTGTAAAAAATTAGTTGAGCATCAGTAATTTCATATGTTCAACCTAAAATTCCAAAGTATGACTCTGTGGTTTCATTGTAGGGAATTCCCATGCATCAGCAAATTTAGGTGAGATGTTTACCCCCAGGCAACTAGAGAATGGATGACCTGTGAGCATGTAAATTCTCAGGCAGCCTGATTTACTGAATGCCTACCAATTTAAGTTAAGATGTTCTCAGATCGAGTTCAACCAAATGTTCACTGAATCCATGGGATTTAATACATGACTACTTACCCAGAAAGATGATTTCATAGTCATAGCCTCTAAGATACCCTTGAGGAATCTGGACTCTGGTTAAGGAACTCATCCTAGAAGTACAGATAGTAGGTTCTTAAGGTGTGTGGCTCCTTTCATTGTCCCGCACTGTTATGACTTGTTGGTATTCACCACCGAGTATACCACAGAGTTTTGTACGCAGGGCATCTACACTCAGTGCTTAATGAAGAGGCAGATTTATCAAGAACTCGGGCTGGGGATTTAGCTCAGTGGCATAAGCACCTGCCTCGCAAGCAGGGGGTCGTGAGTTCAATCCCCGATATCGATTAAAAAAAAAAAAAAGAACTTGGCAGATGCCTTGATGAGGCTGAAGCAAAACTCCTGGCTACCTCCACAAGAGGGCGGTCTAGTTCAACACAAAGTTAGGAATTTCACTTTCATTGTTACACACACACACACACACACACACACACACACACACACACACGTGCACAAGCACATGTACACATGCACACAATCCCTCCTAACATAGGATCCTTTTCTTTTCTGTAAGGAAACATGTTTAAGAATAAATTCTAGTTTAGGAAGGTCATGGGAAGGGTTGGGTGGTTGACAACTGCAAGTCTGTCTTGGTAATCGGGAGATTTTTGAATAACTATCTTGAGGTGGCCAGTCCCAGTTCCAGTTGCCAGTTCCAGTGACTTCTCAGAGCAAAGTGGCCATAGCCTCGGAGGAGACCACAGGGAGAGTTTAGGTTTAGCACCTGGGATTGCCAGAAGCAATGCAGGACAGCCGGTTACAGGTGAATTTCAGATAAACCAAGAGTAATTGTTTTTGTGTATGGCCTCAACTTACCAAGTCTTTTATGGCTGGGAGCTGAGGTAGGGTAGAAAATCCAACCCTGGGCTTAGACTGTGGAAACGGTGGTTGGGTCAGGGAGGAGCAGAGCAGGGGACTGAGTTTGGCAGCTGCTGGCCTAACTTGGGGTGGGGGCAGACATTGCCTCAGCCTAAGCGGACAGTGGATGGAGTGTCTGAGGGAAAGCTGGGGCGTGAGAAATATTTACCAGGTGGAAAATGCAGTGTGATGAGGGAGCAGATGTGGAGGTGAGGGAGGGAGAGTCAGGGATGGCTCCTTAATCTGCTTTCCGAGTGGGTATTAAGATTGAATTTGAAAGGGAAAAGTTGCAAAATTGACTTGTTCATGTATATACTTTTAAGTTTTAGGCAAAGCTTTCTTCAGAATATTGAATCGGGCATTTCCTTGGTAAAACCTATGGGCAGCTCATTCACCAACCCATTATGAGTTCGTGGCGTGCTGGATAATGAGTTAGACTTGAACTTGGCCGTAGCATTTGCCCATTTGAAGTATGTCGTTGGGCCTCTTTACACATCTATTTGACTGGTGGCTTTTTAAGAAAGAATGTGACAGAGAATATTCTTCAACCCTCCCCTTTCTGATTGCCTTAATTCAAACATCAGCTATGGAGATCCATTCCGCCAACCAGATCACAGTTAAAGATCTGCAGAACCTTCAAGCAAGGCTGACGCCATTATCAGGGCTTTGGTAATCTGAGTTAAAATGGTTTCTTCATCATTTGCCTTTAGTGACAGAGTTACTCATACTTGTTAGCAATGAGTCTCACCTCAAATGCCTCAGCAATAGATGCTGCTCTGATTGTGTGATGAAATGGGTTAGTGCATCTTATTATGAGATGAAGGACAACTCTCGTCAAAATATAGAGGATATCATATAGAAAACCCTTGCTGATGTGTGTATGATCATCTCCACCCAGGATTCCTGCAGGGGCGGTGGTGCCTCAGGCACCATGCTAGGCTATGGTCTCTCCCTTGAGGAATACCTATCCTAGTGCAGGAGACAGCCTCATGCATTGCTCATTCATTCACTGGTAGTTAGGGTTCTGAAGGGGCTGCTGGTTGCAGAGCTTAGAGAATCTGTGTGAGCAAGGGTCACTGAACATGAATCCTACTTTGCAAGTGACAGGATCTAGCCCTGGTGGGGACTGGCGTTTCAGTCACTAAGCTTTGTTTGTAATTTCTATAAGTCTAGGTTGGCCATAGTCTGAACATAAACTTAAAAATACCACGGCTTTATCCACCCCTAGAATTTTCTTTATTTGGGACGCTTTTATGACCACTCTCAAAATCTGCCTTTTTTGAAGTTTTTTTTTTTTATTTTACTTATATCTGTTTGCAGTTTGTATAGATTGCAGTCATCCTGGGGAGTGGCTACATGTACATATTACAGTATGTTTTTCCATGTTGTTTCTTTTTTTTCAAATTCCCTTCCATATATTATCCGCAGGAATGCTTTTCTTCTTCCCAACACAAGACAAACAACCTTTTCCACTAGACAAAATACATAATTTTATTTTCAAATACTGCATTTATTTTATGTTTCTTCTTTTTTTCTCAATATGCCCAGAATATAATAAAAATAGGAACGCTAGGAAATCACGAGGAAGGCGAAATAAGAGCTGACCTAAGTCAAAGATGAGTCCTCTGCAAACATTTTATCAAGTTTTAAGAAGCATGAGGAACATTGTATTTATCTCCAAGCTCCAAAGACCAGAGAAATGAGCAAAAGGCATTAAGTTGGAAAGTGTTAAATTATTCAGTTTCTGCTTAGACAAAAATGATTCCGTTTCTCAAAGTAATACAATCTCTTCCTCAACTGAGGACAGGATGACTTTAGTCCTCAGGCACTCACAATGACGACTGTGTGCCACTGAGTCTATGTGACCTGACAATCACCCGATGCCAGTGACAGCAGCAGTTCCCTAAGGTTGGTGCCACAAGAAGTCACAGGTGCGGCATCTCCGCACACTGCATTTCAGGGACAGGGATACAGGGGTGCTGGCATTCTCGCATTCTGCCCACAGAGTGGGCAAACTAATGTCAGGATTGAGCAGGGCTGTCCTACTCCCATCAGAGCCTTCAGTTCAGTCCAGAAGTCCAGTGCTCCTTGTGTTATGTAGGCAGGAGCTAGAGTAAGGTCACTAGAAGCCTCTTGCCCTGGCCTGGTATCCAGTGACAAGCTCCAAAGCAGAAGCAACAACTAAATCATCCTAACAATGCGGGTTAGCATGTTGGAGGAGGAGTCCAAACTCATAGGTAGTGATATCATTTCAGAAGCTACCTATTCAAATTCAGTCGTATTAAGTAGAACTGTGAATGCATAGGAACTTGGGGTGATTCAGAGCCTGAGTTCACTGCTGGTTGCTGTACAGCCCCTGGAGGTCCATGCTCTGTTTTCGTGGTAGTGTCCCATCCTGGCCACATTCTGTGTTGGAAGGGCATGGTAAGAGAACACAGGACACCTCTTCTGGGGCTTGGCTGGGGAAGCATACCACATTGCCACTCTGATTCCTGATTTCTCATTTCAAAAGGGTTGTTGCGAGAATTAAATAAGATAAAATCTGGAGAGCACTTGGCATGATGTGTGATTGTTAAATACATGTCACTTATTACTATTTTTGAGTGCAATTAATATCAATCACAAATGGTGAGGCCAGGGAAGAAATTCTGATATATTTGGTTCCAGGCACTTAGCTGTTCTTGCCACATATGGGATTGGAAAGAAGGGACTGCATGTGGCAGCACAGAACATCTTCCAAAGGGGCGGTCAAGGGTCAGCCCTAGAGGGACTAAGCAGCAGTGACTGGACTTAGGGCAATCTCCTTGCAAACTGGAAGGACCTCACCTCCACAGGAAGCCAGGGTGACCTCCAGCAAGCCTGGGGCAGGGGGATCTCAAGAGTACTGAACATATCCAGAGCACTGCTAGGTCTAGGTATTGGGCAATTTATAAAACCAGGAACCAGAAGCCCGAGGAGAGGGACTTTATTCATAAAATGGTGGAGGAAAAATAGCACAAATACTATGGAGGCTGTGATTTCCCTGAGCCAAGAGGATGAGGTGGGCCTGTAGGTTGTGGCTGGAGAGTGTAGATGGAAGGAGAGATTCAAGCTTGTGCTTTGTGCTAGAATAGATGTCAGAATCCATTTAAGCCAGCTAGGTGGTAGATAGTGCGTGTATCTCTGGTATGTCTGTCTTCAGGACCTACTAAATGCCAGGAGAAGTGAAGTGTTGAGCATGGGGAGAGGGGTGTCAGGACACAGGAATATGCATCACAAGACATGGATCCAGAAGCAAGCACAGCCAAGCACACACTGAGTAAGAGCTCTGGCAGGGTCAGGTATCATGTGGTAAGAGCAGAGTGGGAGCCTCAGTTCCCACCACGAGATCAAGTTTCCACCACGAGTGGAAGCCTCAGTTCCCGCCCACGTACCTCAGCGTCTTCATCTCTAAAATGAGATGCAGATTACACCACCTTCCTTTTAGCAACCATAAGTGGATTAAATGACTGACATACATTCGACATTTTGCAGGTTGATTCTTGTAAAATATTATTCAGTAAATAGAAGCAATAGTTACACAAATTTTTAACAATTCTAGAATTGAATTATCCTCCTTTCCAATGAATTAACTTTCTATTATATACTCCCTATCAGAGGCAATTAGGCAAAATGAAATTTCAGTTTTTATTGTGTAATACATTTTCTACAATATTCTTTTTAATATAACCCACAATATATAATAATGGGCCAATAATATGAAAGAAACTCATAATCCTATAGTTTTTATAACTTTTGCTTTGCATATTTACTTCCATTCAAATTAACTAATACTCTTTGCATTCCATATTCAGAATTGGGTGGATGCTACCCTGTGTATTTCCCTCCAGTACTGACCTGTTTACAGTCACAGCAGTGGCACATACAACAATTTTTTTTTGTACAAGGGATCGAATTCATGACCATGCTCTTGCAAGGCAGGTGCTTATGAGCTAAATCCCCAGCACCGCCCCCCCCCCTGCCACAGCATTTTATATAGCACTTTCTATACAATCTGTCCCCTTGTGGCTGTATTTATAAGTGTCATCCTTAACTGTAGTAATTTATTTCATTTAGGGAATTTGCTATAATAGACTTTCTTAATTTTTCATTTTTGTACATGAGGATGCTTCAATATTCTGGTAGAAGAGATTATAGAAGGTTATTGTTTGAACAGAAGGTTACTGATCTGCTGATATATGATTTTAAGATAGATTTCCAGATGTACTTGGGCCTCACGTACTAATTATACAGGGCTTTAAAACTCCGTCTGTGTTGTATAAAGATGGAAATTCTCTGGTGGATAGATTACTGCATCTGGGGAGGACTCTATGGCTCTCCAAACTTCAGTTTCCTGCTACTTCCAGGACAGGACTCACCCAGGCCATGAACTCCTTGTACCAACTTCCAGGTCGACCATGGCTAAGGCTGACCTTTCCTGAACTTATGCAAAACCACGATCCCCTTATTGATGTTGTCATATTTACTTTGTGTGCCCTTGTTGATGATGTCATATTGACTTTGTGTTTCTTGCAGGTATGGAACTGGAAATTTTCCTTCTCACAATTCTTGTACGGTGGAATCTGGCTGTTCTCCAAGCTCTTGAAAAGTTGTAAAGAGCTCAGCAATGATTTGATTTTGCAAAATGAGATCATGCATAGTGTACCACGTTTGTAAAGCAGACTTAGCCTTTTATCTCTAAAGCTGTATTCTAATAAAGATTCCAGTTAATGTGGTGTGTCACTGCATGTTTTTTGCCTGGCCCAGAGAGAAACATGCATGGACATAAACTGACCAAATCCCATAAATGAGGAAAATAACTAACTGGTAAATGAAAGCTACAGTTCACAAGGGTCAGGCTTGCTCTGGCTGGCTAAGACCTGTGTAGGAAAGAAATGCACTTTATTGCACGACTCATGGGACCTATAGCTGTGAGCCAAAAGTGGACACTCCTCTCCCACAGATGACAATCTGGCTACATTTATTTTGACAAGAACTGAGGATGCTTCTACACGATGGTGACTAGAAATCATGTTCTCTTTCAGGTTTCCAGATGCATTTGTGACCTTCAGTTCCTTCAAGAGCAGGTTCCCAGAGGTGTCTGGCTACTGCCACTGTGCTGACAGTCAAGGGCGGGAACTGGCTGAGACAGGTGAGCAGCCCATCCCTAGGAGCCAGAATGGAGGGACTACAATCTCCAGGCTCAGAGACTTAACCTCATTGCCAGGGAAGCAGAAGTAGTACTGACCACTGCCTCCCTTGACAGGCTGCTGGGGGTATGGGAGAGAATGTGGCCTCAGTGAGCTTCTGTCTGTGGTACTCTGAAAGCAGCTGCTGTGGCCCATCCTGTGCCTTCATGCACATTACAAAAGTCCCCACCGCTAAGCACATGCAGCTTAGATAGAGCTTGGAGAGTGGAAGGCAGGGCGGATTTCAACCTCTCATTCACTAGGCAGTGCACCTTTGTGCCATGAACAACCTGCACCCCTAGACACAGTAGCCCTGACTTTAAAGAAATGTTCAGACCTGATGCCTAACTGTGCTGGAGAAAGTTCTGTACTCCTTGCTATTTGTCAGCACAGCAAAGTCTGGTCTGTCTTTCCATATGAGCCCATCCCTGAAATGCTGGCTGCCTTTGCTCAGGTTTGGAGCTGTTACTGGATGAAATTTATGACACCATTTTCGCTGGCCTGGACCTGACTTCTACTTTCACTGAATCCACTCTGTACCGGATATTGCAGAGACGGTTCCTAGCAGTCCAGTTAGTCGTCTCTGGAAGATTCCGATGTAAGTAATACGCTGCCAAAAGACGTGTGTTTTACTGGGGGGAGCTGCTTGTGGTTTAAGGTCACTGCAGGCTGCCTGGGTGTTCCACCAAAGTAAGCACAGTGGTTTAGAATGCTAACAGCAGTGGGCAGTGCATTCTGGGAGTGTGTGCGGTGTGGCCCACTGCCTTTCACAGTGTCCTTGTTCCTCTGTGGCTCTCTTACAGGCCCCACCAAATGTGAAGTGGAGCGATTTGCAGCAGCTAGCTTTGATCACCCCTACATTCCAAGCTGCCACCGAAATGGGGACTACCAGGCTGTGCAGTGCCAGACACAGGGGCCATGCTGGTGTGTGGATGCCCAGGGGAAGGAGATCCCCGGAACTCAGCAGTGGGCAGGGGAGCCACCTTCTTGTGGTGGGTTTGCTTTCTGGGGCATCTTCCTCTTATCTCTGATTAGACACTTCCCTGTTTCCAGACCAGCCTCTCTGAAGCCCTTAGTTCAACAACCCTTTTAGCTCACCACAGCTGAAAAGCAGCTCGTTGTTACCAATTCCCAGCATGCTTCTTGTCTTGTGTCAACTATAGCTGCTTCCTCCCAGAGCTCCAGGGATATTCAGGAGCTCAGAGGTGAAATAAAAGCAAAGGGGGGTTAGGTTCACACGTGCCACAGAAAAAGCATGGCCAAGCAGCTGAAGGGGCATAAGGGTGGAGTTTGCCAGTTCCATCTCAGAGCAAATGTGAGAAGGGAAGAGATGCTTGGGAATGCTGGCACTCCACCGGAGCGTCTGCACGGAAATGCTTCTGGGGGAGAGAGGAGGGGAGCCTCATGGCAAGGATGTTGGATGCAGGTAATGCTCTGTGGGTGGTCACTGACTCAGCAGGAGTGGGGTGGAGGGGTGCTCTGCATGGGGAGATGGTGGAAGGAGCCAGAGAAGGGGTGGAAGAGCAGAAATGAGGATGATGGGGTCTTTCTTTTATTTATGTATTTGGTACCAGGAATCGAACTCATGACCTCATGCTTTCCAGGCAGGTGCTGTGCCACTGAGTTACAGCCCAGGCCCGAGATCTTTCTTATCCTACTGAGGGCTTCAAGCTGCAGGTGCCCACCTGGGTTTTGTGTGTGTGAGACAGATCACCTGTAGAGCTCAGGGATTGGAAAAAGCGTTGGATCTGAGGCAGTGGAGTCCACTGGAACAGAGATGGTGGAGGCTTTACTTGTTCCTAAGGGCTGTTTTAATAAGGCATCAAAAATTGGGTGGCTTAAAAAAACCAGAATTCATCACTTCACAGATCTAGAGTCTCAGCATCCAAATTCAAGGAGTCACAAGGATGTGCCTGTCTGCAGGTTCCTCGAGAAGAGCCTGTCTTGCCACTTCTTAGCTTGTGGTGGGTGCCAGCAATCCTGGTGGGGCACAGGCTTTGGCTAGTACCAAAATAAATCCAATCTGGGTTTCCATTGTCCACGGCTACCTTTCCTCTGTGTCTGTCTCTTCTTTCTGATGCAAGTATCAGTCATGTTAGACTGAGGGCCCCATGGCCAGCTTTTTCTTAGCCAATTACAGTCACAGGAGCTCTTTGCCAAGTGGGATCACATTCTGTAGTTCTGGGAAGATACTGCATTTTGGAGGAACATTGTTTAACCTGGTTTGGGGACCAATACTAATGTTGTAGGAGGGAAGGACATAAACTTGGGAACAGCTACTGCTAGCATCCCAGTAAGACCCCATCTCATCCTCCCAGTGGGACTGGAAGAGCGCTAGCAGTGGGAGGAGAGGGAGGGACCCAGCGCCCTCCCAGTCTTCCTCCATAGGGAGTGAGGTGGGTGAGAAAGGTCTGGAGGAGCAGTGCAGGAGGGGCATGAGCTTTGCTTAGCTACACAGTAGGCGTCTGTTAACATTCATCCAATACTTTCTTGTTAAATCATCCATTTTTCCCACTTCACCTTTTGTATTTTCTGCCTGGTGTTTGTTAGTATTCTAAGATAGACTACTAAGATAGAATATTAAGTGTGAGATTTCAAAACAGGAAATCTAGGTGCCTTCCCTTGAATGCATTTATAATTACATTTGAGGTTTTTAAAAATTATTTTAAAAAGCAAAACAGAAAAAAATAAATGATACAGAATTTTTAAAAATAGTGAAATTAACATTAGTTAATATATTGCATATTGTTATCTTAGAACTTGTGTTCAGGTTACAAGATCTAGGCACAAAAATGATGAAACGGTCAAACAATGACAGTACAAACAGTTCTTTTTGATGAACTAACAAAGACTGGTAGTATAGTTATCTATCTTGCATATGCACACACACACAACACTATATATGTATACTTACATACATACAATCTTTTCCTTTCTTCCTTTTTCTATCACAGTTGTTTCTTCCTTTTGAGCTCTTTCTTTCCTTTCATTATTAGGGATTGTTTTGTATAATTTGGATCCTATTATGCTTTCAGTTTTTTTTTTTAACTAGGGAAACAGTATGATATTTATAAATGTGTTTCATTTATTCATTGACGAGTATGGTCTCCAGTTGCCTCCATTTACCTATACTAGCCTCAAATCTTGGATACATTTTGAGTTTTGAGTATAAGGAAAGATTGCCTCCCAGCTCTCAGGTAGAAATGAAGAATTCGGACTTGCAAAATTAAAAATATTATGTCTATCAAATTCATGGTTGGATTATATATTTCTATCTTTTCTCTTCGGTGTGTCAGCCCTGTAGAAACAAATGGCCCATCGAAACAACATCTGGGTGTTTTTGCCCTGGGAGCACTCCATAAATAATGCATGGAGGGGTGGTTCAGTTTTCCATTAGCAGATAAAGATGCAAAGCAGTGACTGTGTCATCCACATCTGCCTTTAACCCCCACTAAGAGGGCCAGGGCCATGCTGGGGTATGCGCTGTGGGTTCCTGTGTTGCCACCTTTACCCCTCTCACCACATGATCCAATTCTTTTTTTGTTGCCTAAGTACCAAGGAAAATCTGTCTGACTTCCTTTTTAGTACTTATTTGAATCAAGAGGAAATAATTACTTTAAAAAGTTGAGAATAGGGTGCATGGTTTAAAATACCCTAAGTTTTATGAGTTCATGGAAAAGTGGAGCTTACTAACCTTTACCTGTGTGACTGAGGCAGCCCCTGGCTTTTTCTTAGTGGATTCCATGCAAGCTGCATACTAAGATAGAATGGCTTGAGCATGCATGGAGGTGACAGGTCGATCACCCCTAGCCAGACATTTCAAGAAAAGACTAAGAAACCCAGAAGGGATGTGTTTATGTATTTGCTGGGTGGGTATTATTGTATTATATTACAGGAATATCATATTTCCTATGCCATATATTTTATTCCATTTTTTAAATTTTTAAAAAAACTTTTTTAGAATTTAAAAAAAATTTTTTTTTGGTTTTTAGGCTGTCCTCAAACTCACTATTTGGCCCAGGCTGGCCTCCTGCCCTCTGTGATCCTCTGCCTCAGTCTTCTGAGTTTTAGATTTACAGGCATGTGTTACCATAAGAAACACTAACAATATTTAAGGTAGGAGTTTTATCCTCAGAGAGATTGCAAACTTATTAGCTTAGACGAGACTGCCTGTAAAAGAGGGATTATCAGGTAGTGAAGCATTAAAGTCTGTTAAGAATTCTAACAAGAGAACTCTGAAAGACAACATTTCAGGGAATCTGTTCATGTGCTGGCTTCCTAGGCTGCCATGATACATCATCACAAACTGCGTGGCTTAACAGAAATCTGTTCTCTCACAGTGCTGGAGGCCAGAAACCTGAAGTCAGGGCTTTGACAGGGCTATGAGGCACCATCCCCCAGTACGGTTGCTGGAAACTTTTGTCATTTCTGGGCTTGTGTATCCCCTCCAGTGTTCTCAGTTCTCACCTGGACCGCTTCTTCTGGTGTCTCCATGTCTCTATATGTCCGTCTCACGAACACTAGTCACTGTGCCTACAGATCACTCTAATCCACGATGACATTATTTGAACTTGATTCTATTTGCCACGAATCTATTTCTAAACATGAGCTCATTTTGAGGTTTGAGGTAGACATAGATTTGTGGGAGAACGTTTTTAAACTGAAGTCAGTTGGCAAACAAGGTCAGCCTTCCAGAAAGCGGGCCAGTGTGTACAAGGCCTACTGTGGACTGTACCCTAGTGGAAGCTAGGGGAGGGATCAGGAGGACTGGAACAGTCGTTTTCTCCAAATGACCCTGCAGACATGGCCCAGAGGTAAAGAAAACACAGTAAAAGACTACCAAGAAGAAAGTGCTCCAAAATGAAGGTATCTTTGGTGGGATTTTTGGTGTCTGGGTGCTAGAAGGATCTGAAGGATCTTGGGCTTGCTGGTGAAGTTAAACCCTGTTTCCCATTTCTATCCATGCAGCTGGAGACCAGTCTTGCTCCTCAGAAAGGCAGCAGGCCTTGTCCAGGCTCTACTTCGGGCCCTCTGGCTACTTCAGCCAAAGCAACTTGTTTCCTGCCCCTGAGGAAGAACAGGCTTCTCTGGGAGGAACGAGGCCTGCCACAGCCTGCCCATCTCAGATCAAGCAGCTCTTCGTTGACTCGGGGCTTCTTCACCTCATGACGAAAGGGCAGGACCCACAGGCCTCTGCATTCCAAAGTCTTCTTGGAGAGGCTACAAGAGCTATTTTTCCCTCCCGAGAGCTGGCCCGTCTCGCCCTTCAGTTTACCACCAACCCAAAGCGGCTCCAACAAAACCTCTTTGGAGGGACATTTTTGGTGAACCTTGGCCAGTTTAACTTGTCTGGAGCCCTTGGAATGAGAGGCACATTTAACTTCAGTCAGTTTTTCCAGCAGCTTGGTCTCTCGGGCTTCCTGAATAGAGGGGGAGCAGTAGAGCCAGTCAAACTACCTTCTGTAGTGCTAGATGTAAATTCTGCCACAAAATCCCTCTCTATGAATAAGACAATTGTGGGCAGCTTTGGATTTCAAATCAATGTGCAAGAAAACCAAAATGCCTTAAAGTTCATCGTCTCTCTGCTGGAGCTTCCAGAATTCCTTCTCTTCTTGCAGCGGGCTCTTTCTGTGCCAGAAGATGTGGCAAGGGACGTGGGTGATGTGATGGGGATGGTGCTCAGCTCCCAGGCCTGTGGACAGAGCCCTGGAAGGCTCTTTGTCCCCTCATGCACAGAGGAAGGAGGTTATGAGGATGTCCAGTGTTTTGCTGGAGACTGCTGGTGTGTGGACTTTTGGGGCAAAGAAATTCCTAATTCAAGAGTCCGAGGTGGACAGCCAAGGTGCCCCACTGAATGTGAGAAGCAAAGGGCTCGCATGCAAAGCCTCATACGCAACCAGCCAGCCGGGGCCAGCGTGTTTGTCCCTTCTTGTAGCACTGAGGGGCATTTCCTGCCTGTCCAGTGCTTCAACTCAGAGTGCTACTGCGTTGATTCTGAGGGTCGGGCTATTCCCGGAACTCAGAGTCCACTTGGGGAACCCAAGCAGTGTAAGTCTGTTGGGTATTTGATCTGCAGACTCACTGGTCACTCTTTAGACCCTGAGCCAACAAGCACAGAAAATTCACTGCTGGATAGAGGGTGAAATTCAGTGAATGGAGAAATTGGGTGCTTCAATGAGGAGTTATCCAGGAGGGCCTTGCTAATGTTAACCATTTGTAGGATCAAGTGGGGAGACTGCTTTTACCTTAAAGAACTCCATGTGTTTCCATAGTGCTGGTCAGTGGCTTTAGATAACATAGCCATGGTGCCCTTTGCCTATGTTGTCTATAAAGTTAAGGCTGCCAAGATTTCTGCAGCTATATAAGGTTGTAGATAACAGTTTAGGCCCTTAAGTGATTTCATTTGTGTCTTTCTGTCCTATGAAATTTTTTCAACTAAAATTCCTATTTATTATTCCTCCCCAGGTCCCAGCCTCTGTCAGTTACGGGCTGAGCAAGCTTTCCTAGGCATGGTACGGACTCTTCTCTCTAACTCCAGTGTGCCACCCACCCTCTCCAGCATCTACATCCCACAGTGCAGTGTCAGTGGGCAGTGGCAGCGTGTACAGTGTGATGGGCCACCAGAGCAGGTCTTCGAGTGGTATGATCGATGGAGGGCTCAGAACCCTGAGGCCAAGGATCTGAGCCCTGCCAGCCTTCTGATGACCCTCATAAGCTATAAAAGAGAAGCCTCTGGAAATTTCCACCTCTTTGTTCAAACTCTGTATGAGGCTGGCCAACAAGGTATCTTCCCAGTGCTGGCACCATTTGCCTCCCTCCAGGAAGTCCCACCAGCCGTGTTGGAAGGGAACCTGACTCTGTCTACAGAGAACCTCTTTCTGGAGCCCTACTTCTTCTGGCAGATGCTAAATGGTCAGCTCAGCCGGTACCCAGGGCCCTACTCAGACTTTAGCAAGCCATTGGCACACACAGACCTCCGGAGCTGCTGGTGTGTGGATGCGGCTGGGCAGGAGCTGGAGGGCACGAGGGCCAGACCAAACCAAGTCCCAGCATGTGAGTTCACTTAGGCAAAGAGCCAAATTGGTGTTGTTAGAAAAGGATGTCTGATGGGAAGGTATCAGTTTTGAAGCTGGACTTGAGTCCAGGGAGGGCCAAGGATGTCTTTCAAGGTGTAGTTGGCAGGATCAAGACTCAGGTTCCAGTGACTTTTCCACTTCTGTATGGTCAGGTGTAACAAAAGAGTACTATCATCCATTTCTTAACATCATGTACAGGATCAGACAGATGCCTTCTCTGCATTGTGCATTATCTTACAGCCAATGAGAGCTATGAAAGTGGTCATCACCTAGCCCTAGGATTCCCACAATAGATGCTTTAGTAATATCATGTGAGCTACACGCACTGTTCAGGTAACTAGCAGGTACCATTCTGGTCCTGCTGCTTACCTGTGCTGCTGGTTGGTGCTCCCAGCTTCTGGAAAGGGATGCCTAAAGTGTCTTTAATTGACTCAAAGTGATTTAATTAAGACTAATTAGAGGGGCACAAATGGAGGTCTACACGTTCACCTTATAGGAAAGCAATGGTGCAAAAAGTATATATTGAATAAAGGTGATTTTCTGTCCTAAATTAAAATGCTATATTTTTGAGTAACCATGCCAGTAGTTTTAAAAGAAGCCAAATACATTCAGTACTGTTATCATCAAATCAGAATCTCTCTAACCAGCAGTTGTTAATATAGGTAGTATCACAGCTGTTCACTCAGGTGAAATCTTTCAGTTCACTAACTGCAGTATTCTATAGCTTCAGAACCTTTTGTGACAATGTTGCAATGTAGCATATTATTTGTTGTTGGCCAAAGCTGAGACTTCAACAGAATCTGGAGTTGTAAAATGTTTGATGAAAGAGCCACGAGACGAAAGCAGTACTACCCCTGGCCTTTCAACAGCCAGGAGCCAACACTACAAGGATTAATCCTTGAAACAGGAAACCAAGGTCCCATTGGACCTTCAAAATCAATGAATTAATGCTGAGGTAACTGCTTCATATGGAGCCTTATTTACTGTTGTCAGGCCTGAGAATCATTCTCCACACCAAAGGTTGGGTCCCTTACCCAGGGATGTTCTTATAATTTTAGGTGATAAAATACCGGATTTGGTTCTCTCAGTGCACAATCATAGACACTTGAGTTGCTGATATGAAATACACTTTTCACTGAGAGTGTGGTTTCAGGGCCAGGGATATAGCTTCATCCTGATTTCCACAGTGTATTCTATTGCCATGCACTAAACTAAAATTGCAATGGATCAAAGACCTAAATATTCAAACAGATGCAAATAACTCCTCTGGAAGAGAGAACAGGCAGAACTCTTGAAGACATAGGTGTAGGCAAAGATATCTTGAACAAAACCCTGATCACACAGTAAATAATCAAATAATTGGGATTTCATTCTATTAAGAAGCTTTTGTACAACAAAAGAAATCACCAATAGAGTGAAAAGCAACCCACGGAGTGTGAAAAAAAATCTTACCCAGTTGTCTGTCAGACAAAGGACTTACAGCTAGAACAAATGAAGAACTGAAAAAATCAGACCCCTCCCCCACAAAATGTAAAGACTCAATCCAAAAATGGGTATTTGAGATGGATATACATTTCTCAGGTAAAGAAATACAAATGGTAAGTAAATATACAAAAATACGTTCAACATCATTGGTTTTAGAGAGGTACAAATTAAAACAACACCAGAAAGAATGGCTATCATCACAAAATCCACCATTAACAAATGCTGGTGGGGATATGGGGAAAAATAGACTGGAATTTTGAATCATTTATCTACCAACTGGGAGGTCATATGACTTCTCCAGATCTCACTTTCTCTTTAGTAATTTGGGGTTAAGAGTGGCTTCTTGGATGTTGTATAGATTAAGTTAGATTCAGTAAATGTGCTTAGTACAGTGCTTGGCATGGAGAAAGTATTGCTTATTAGTCATACTTACATAGTAGGTCCACTTAAATGTTGAGTGCATGAGATTATAAAGGCAACCAGGAAGCTATTGAGGAGAGAGAGAGAGAGAGAGAGAGAGAGAGAGAGAGAGAGAGAGAGAGAGAGAGAAGAGAGAGAGAGAGAGAGTGCTCTTCTGCAGGGCTAATGCGAGCAGTACCTGGTGAATGAATTCACCTGTGATATTTTTATCCCATAGGTCCTGGCTCCTGTGAAGAAGTGAAGCTCGATGTCCTGCAGTTCATTAAGGAAACAGAAGAGATTGTTTCAGCTTTCAACACCTCTCGGTTCCTTGTGGGGGAGAGTTTCCTGATAGCCAAAGGAATCCGGCTGACCAGTGAGGAACTCAGACTTCCTCCACACTTCCCATCCCAGGAGGCTTTCTTTGAGAAGTTTCTGCGTGGGCGTGATTATGCCATTCGGTTGGCAGCTCAGTCTAGTGAGTGCTGTGCACTGAACTTGCTTTATCTCTTTAGAGAAGCAAGAGCTCCTCAATCATCTCCAGGGGTTTTTGCTTGGTTTCTCCAGGCCGGGAAAGAAGAGCCAAAATGACTCTGCAACCCCACTCAAAGGTGGATGCTGCTCATATCTTTAGAGTGACCCAGGTCTTTCAGCTGAGCCACTGTGGGACTGAGCTTCATATTTTGACCTTTTGTAGAAGTTACCTGTGGCCTCATAAAACCATGTAGTATTATTAATGTAGGAGACCCCAGTGGCTCATCTAACTCCAACAGCCTGCTCCAAAGCTTCTCTTATTTTCTAAAGATGCAAGAATACTGTGAAAAGGGAGAGAGAAGAACCCTCGTTATTGAGGAGCGATTGCACCCATGAGCACATTGAACCCTGAGACTAACTCTAAAAGCACAGGCCATGCCTTGCTTCTGATGGTGGACTCCACATTCCCTCCTCTAGCCTCTAGCATAAACTTTACAATATTTAACCTTGCATTAATGCTTTCAGGAGGACAAAGCTGTAACCACCACCTGTGACTTCACAGACTGGGAGAGTGAGGCTCAGGTTAAGTAAATTGCCCAGGTTTACCCACTGAATAGATTGCAAAGCCTGGTAGTCTGGGCCTTGGGTTCATTTCCTTGGTACCTGTGCCCTGTCCAGTGGAACCCAACCTCACTTGGGATCATGCCGAGGCCCTCTTATTCTAGAGTCTGTCTTTTCCCTTCTCTGCTTTCAACCTGCCCTGCAGCCTTGACTTCTCATGCTGACCCCATACCTGCCGTGTAGGGTCATGCAATTGATCTGTCTCTGAACCTTTCCTAAGTTTTCCATCCCTTTCCAATTATTCCAGCTGATTCCCTATCTTGAGTTTTCTGGGCTTTGGTGACAAACAGGAAAGCTGTCCTCCCCAGTAATATCTGCACCAAGTCAGAGTCCTTTCCCACTGTTGGTATCTGCTGCTGGTTTAGGATTTACTTCTACCATCTGTGCACTTCTAATTCCATGTGGTGAGATCCTCCAAGCACCATCTTTGTTTCCTGCGTCTTCCCCACCAGACACCTCTTCTGGAGGACAAGCCATTGTGTCATGTTCATCTTTATACCCAGGCGCCTGTGTGGCACCTCAAACAGGAGAGCTTGGTGCTGCTGGTGAAGCAGCCGGTTACTCCCTTACTCCTCATTTCTTCCCTTCCATTTATGTCTTTCTCCCTGTACCCAGGCACCTTTTCTCTGTTCCTCAGAGACATGATATCTTCTGCTTTTGACAAGGAGCAAATTATTCTAAATTGTGTGCATGGACAAGGTGATTGAAGAGCAGTGGCCTTGTGACCCTTCATCTGTGACCACTCTTGGCTACCACCCAAGGACAAAGCTACAAGTGCATGTGACATCTGACACCTGCAGGCTTAATGTGATTGACTGTGTAGCAGGCACTGGGGATGGGGTCAGCACTGCAGTGCAGCCTTTCTTTGTCACTCACATCAGCCCCACAAGTCATGAAAGTTATCACTAAAAGTCACACAATGATGTTAAATGATTGCAGTTTTTGGGGGCTGCATGACTAGCTGTGGAGGGCTGCTGACAGCCTATGAGCCTGGTCTAGGATCTGATAGAATAGAGGGGTAAAAGGGTAATGCTAATAGGTGACCCGGGATACAAGGACTGCACTTATCCTGTGCAGTACTAACCCCATTCTGCAGATGAGCAAACTCAGGTGCACAGAGGTTGTCCCCTTCTCACGCTCACTTAGCTAAATGGGACAGTGCCAGGGTTTAGGCAGAGGTGAATTAACCCTGGGGCCCCGTCCAAGGACCGGCTCAAAGCCAGGTCCTGTTGTCCCCAGCCAGGTCCCTGACTGTGGGTTGCTGGTGTCCTTACATCCACAACTTCTCCCCTCTCAAGTCATGAAGTTTGTTTCTGAAGTTATTGCAAATAACTACCAACAGTCTTCTGTTCTGCAGCCTGTGTTTATTCTTAGAAGACAATCTGTTCCACATCAAAACACTGTTCAAGAGGCTTCCATAAGGCCTCAGGGTGAAGTATTTGTCAGATAAATAAGAAGCTACCTTATGCTAGAATAGGGCCATGTTCATTTGTCCTCAGGGACACAGCTATAGGTCAGGTGTCACATTCTGCTCCTATCTTCTCAACTTCAGCCTCGAACTTGTATCAGAGACTCCGCACTTCCCAGGATGACTGGTCTGAAACAGCTGTCCCTCTCCGGTCGGGCCCCTATGTGCCACAGTGTGACGCATCTGGAAACTGGGAGCCCAGGCAATGCCACATGGGAACTGGTAAGCAGAGCCTCAGAATTTAAGTGACACCTCTTCTTTTCATGTAGTGACAAGAGCTCCACCATGAGAGGCAAGTGACCCAGATTCTTGGACCTACGTGGGGAGGGGAGCAAAGCCCTGAGCATCTCTGGGCTCCATTTGTCTACCTGAAATAAGAACAAGGACCTTCAACTGGCAGGACTGGGGGGAGGGGCAGAGCCGCGACTTGCTGGCAGCACAATGAATGCGAGGAAGGTGACACTCAGCAGACAGCCTCCAGTGCGCTTCCTGAGCTTCCCATGTGTGGTTCTTTTCTAGGTTACTGTTGGTGTATGGATGCAAAGGGCGAATTCATCCCCAACTCACTGACTGCCCGCTCCCCACAGGTCTTGCAGTGTAAGTACAGTAAAGTCCAAGCACTCACCTATCTGAGCTCAGGATGGGTTCAGGGTGCTCAGACCAGCTGAGCTCACTTGCCTTTGGGGACACTCTACAGTGATCTGTTCTGACCCCAGCCAGACAGTTCCCGAAGTGCCGGGGCTCAGACCCCTGCCTGGAGCTCCGTGTGGGTGGGGCAGGCAGGAGGAGAGCTAGAGGGCCTTGGGAGCCCCAGCTCCTGTCCACTGCGCCTGCTGCTGACCTGTAGCTTACTACCACTTTACATCTGGACTGTAGCTTCACCTCTACCTGAAGGGGGACCCTGGGTAATCAATGGCCCACTCCATGTCTCAAAACTGGCATGCCTGACATGCTTCCTTGTCCTGGGGTCTCCTCCACCCCTAGATGTACAACTCTGAAACCCGAGGTTAGCCAGGGTCTCCTCTTTTCCTCACTTTCCCTGGCCTGTCTGTGGAAAGTGCCCTTCTATCCCCAGGCCCCTCGCCTTGTGAGCAGTCTCGAGCCAATGGGCTGCTTTCTGGCTGGAAACAGGCTGGATCCCAAGGAGACCCATCTCCAGAAGGCCTGTTCATCCCCACCTGCCTAGAGGTGAGACTCTGGGGTCCACACGAGGGGGTCAGAGGGACACCAGAGCGCATCCCAGCTGGGGGAAGTGACTTTCCAAGTTTTCAATTCATTCAGCTTAGTAAAAAATCTCTGAGGAAGTCCAGGGAGGGGAAGCTTGTCCTGAGCCTGGGAGAGCCTGGCTGTGTGACTCAGGGTAGCTTACTTGCCTTCTCTGTGCCTCAGTTTTCTTTGTCTTAAATAGGGCTGGGCCACATTTTTGTCCAGTCTAGTGTGCAAAAGTTTTGAGACTTCATAATTTTGAAACTAAATAGCATTCATGAATATTCTTTGAAGTTTCCCTGGTATCTGTGCAGTTGTTGCCATGTTTCCAAAAGTTGCCTTGGCCAAATCATTGTGCTGCTCCCATCTCAGGCCCCTGATCCAAGTGGATGATGTCAACCTGAGTCCCGCCCTGGATGGTTGCAGAAATTCACCATTCAGTGAAGCACAGACACAAAAGCTCACAGAAGAATACTTCGTTCCTGGACCTTAAATATTACTTGCCAAGACAGGAGTCCCTGAACCTTTTCCTTTCCCTACAATACTGACAATGAATACCATGAGTTTCCAGGGATCTATGAAAATCAGAAACGTAGAAGTTCACGAAGCCGTAAAGTGCCTGTGCAAGCCTCATTGTCATTGTCATTGTCATTGGTACTTAGAACATGGTTCCCAATTATGAATAAGTTTGGTAGGGAAATTATCCATATGATTGGACCTTTGTCCTGTCTGATAACCACCCACTGCTGGATTGGAGAACAAGAGTCCTTGTCTCCCTGGTGCTGTGTGAACTGAATAACACATTCAGGGCTGGGGGTAAATAGCACAGTGTGAACCTTGTGGCTGTCCTGTCCCTAAAGGTTGGGTGCTATGTCATTGCTGGCCTGCAGACCGGGAACAGAAGGCTAAAAAGTGTACCAGTGGCAGCCAAGCGCTCAAGGCAGCACCACAGTCAGGCTGTGTGGCGGCAGCTGCTTTTCTCTGCTCACTTGCTGTGCTTGTGACTCTCATATGCATACATGGGAGGAAGGGCTTTCCTGCCACTGAAGTCATTTGTGGGAGGAACATGCTCAGTACCATTCCTGGCATGTTTATTTAGGAAAACTGAGGCCCAGAGAGCTCAAGTGGCATGGGAGGGGTCCCCAGAGTGGCTGATTCTGTTTGCTGTGGAGCCAGTGATGAGGCTTGGTTAGCTGCCTTGTGTGGTATTTTATCCCCAGTGTTTAGGGCCTTCTTCATAGGCTCTTCACCAGAAACTACTTCCGGCCTCGGTGGAACTGGTGCCGGAGAGTGGCTGTGGGGGGGGCTGGGTGAGTTTGGGTCGCAGCCCAGATCTGCCACTCACCAGCTCTAGGATATTGCTCCATTGTGTTACCACTCTGAGTGAGCCTCAGTTTCCCCACACTCAAATGGGGCAACCGTGATCCTGGCCTGTGATGTTTGTATAACCATCAATTCAAATTAGATATGTGGAGGGTTACAGATGGGGTCGCAGCCCCTTCTTGTGGTAACACCTTATTGTTTGGGGAAGCTCTTACAACTTGTGTTGGGCCAAGAGCTGGTCCACAGAAACCTTGCATTGACAGCCTTGACTTTGCTTAGACAGGAGAGTTTGCCAGGATGCAGGTGTCAGGGGCTGGTGCCTGGTGTGTGGACCCTGTATCAGGAGAAGGGATGCAGCCCAGCACAAACGGCAGCACCCAGTGTAAGTACTTTTCCTTCCCTGCTTGCCCACAGCCGCTCTGGTGGACACTGGGACTGGAGTCCCCACCACTAGCTTCCCGGCTGTACCCTGCTGCTTCCACAGCAGTGAAAGGGCAGCTCCTGGCCTCATTCTACCCCAGCTTCTCACCTGGGAAATAGGGTGGACTTCTCCCACCTGCCCTACCTCAGGACAGGGATGTTCTTTTTTTAAAATTTTTATCGGTACCAGGGATCGAACTCACGACTGCCTGCTTGCAAGGCAGGCGCTTATGCCGCTGAGCTAAATCCCCAGCCCCAGGGCAGGGCTGTTCTCTGTGACATAAGTAGAGCAGCCACATCCCACATGGTGCTGCTGAGGTTGACCAGCAGTGTAACTCTACTGCACGGTGCTCCGCCTAGCCCCGGGCTTCTGTCCTAGCTCTGGGTCTGGTATCCTCAATGAAGCCCAAAGCATGTCCCTGGGGGGGGGGCAGTGTGCTGATAGGCCTCTCTGCCTGAGCTTGTTGATGCTCCATTGTCAGGACCGGGCTTGAACTTCTTGCCATGGCTCAGGAGCCCCACCCACAGGCTCCCATCTTCTTTGAGTTCTCTTGCTTCTCCATCACTCATATTTCAGGGTCTTGTAAATGTTCTAGTCAGACACTCTTTTAGCCCTAAGCGTCACTTCCTCTGGCTCTGCAGCACGCACTGTGTCCGTACCACCCCTCCTCCTCCTGGAGGCTTCTTGCGTTCACCAGCAGCTTCTCCAAGAAACCTTCACAGCCCTCTCTCATGAGTCTGTGCTTCCAGTGGCTCATAAGTTGCACAACTGCCACCCTCATCTTACTGACTTACAGTTACTCATTACTTAAATCTTCAAGATTCTGGGAACCCTGGGGCAGGCAGTGGAAATGGAGAGAAGACACGTTTGGGGGCCCTGCCAATGCAGGCAGGCCTAGGGTGGTAGTGGGTGGCAGGGAGGGCCAAGCAGGAGGTAGGAACCCTATGATGGGCCCACATAGCTTGTCTCTGTGTGTCTAGGCCCAGGCCTCTGCAGTGTTCTCAGAAATAGAGTCCTGTCCAGGACAGTCAGCCCAGGATACACCCCAACCTGCGGGACAGAGGATGGAGCCTTTTCACTGGTGCAATGTGACCCAGCCCAGGGCAGTTGCTGGTGTGTCCTGGACAGTGGAGAGGAGGTGCCTGGGACCCACGTGGTGGGCAGCCAGCCTGCCTGTGAGCGTAAGTCCTGACCCTTGGAGGGACGCGGGCCACACATCACTTCCTATAATGTGGGAATGGGACAGTACAGAAAGAGATAGAAACAAGGTCCTGGTGCCTGATTTCCACGATGCTGGGATTGTGTCTACTTCCTGAAAATGCTCACTGACAGGTTGAAGTCAGGAAGAACCTGACCAGGGCATCTCCAGAGCTGGCATCTTAGGAAGCCCTAGTGTTGGCCAGAGACGGCTTAGGTCTTAATCTCCTGGTCTGTCCCAAACCAGGGGAAGGAGGCCTGTCTCCATCTCGAAGACTTTAGTATGGATATCTCTGTCCTATGGGAGGCCTAGTAATGCCGCTGGCTTCTGTGTATAAGAGGATGGGAGGGGCCTTCCAAGGAGGAGCAGGAGCCGGCCTCATGCCGACCCGCCCTGCAGCATGCCCAGGTCTCCATGGCCCGCCAGTGTTCCCTCCCTGTGTGGGCCCAGCTGCAGCTTCGAATCGGTGGCTCTTAGCAGCAGCTGCCTCCAGGCACAATAGTCACTTGCTGAGTGCTTGTGAGTAGAAATGCTTGCTGGGTACTTCTGAAGCAGGGAGAGAGGTGACATATCTGCCTGAAGTCAGCCACGATCAACAGTCCTCTCTATGCTATCGAGGAGCAGCAGCCTGTGCTGTCTGAGACCCATGAAACACAAGGATGAGACCTCTTCCCTGAGTGGGTCCAGCACAGCTCCTTCCGGGTCGGGATGCTCTTTGCGGCCCTGCCTTAGGGGAGCCGCATACGTGCAGCAACGCACCTGTTCAAAGTTGCCTTTCACATCCCTTATCCCATTTCCCTTGCAGTGATGCAGATTAATAAGTAGAGTACGCATATGTCCCCATCCTATGAGTGAAGAAACTAAGGCTCAGAGACATTAATGGACGTTGCCAAGTCACACTGCTAGTGAGTGGATCAACACTGGTTTAACTAGGAGACCTTTCGATGAATTCATGGTATGCTAGCTATAGGAGAGGTCAGAGGGTAGGCTTAAAAATGTCATTCAATGGTCATCTGGCAAAGGACAGGAGACAATGCTGGGAACTGTGCTTTGACTTTTTTGCTTTTATTTGTTATGAGGTTAAAGGCTGAACAGCTAACAGCTACAAGGGCTTAACTGTGGCATTGTTGACTGGGTAAATCCTCCCTAGCTCTTTTGACCCCTGGTACACTAGAGGCACATGAATGGGTGGCCAAGGAGAGCCATGGTCCCTACCCTGTGCAGGCACAGATGGCATGAGTGTCCTGAGAAGAGGTGACAGGAGCAACATCACTGGCCTCTTTAGACCCCACAGCAGTGGAAGTGGGGAGAAGCAAGTGCATTAGCATAGATGAATGAAAGACCTTATGTAGTTTCCCTGAAAGTTCGGTAGGGTCTTAGCCCCCGGTCCTGTAACGAAAGACCAGGAAATATCATGCATTCGAATTTGAGAGAGTGGTGCAGTTCTAGGATCCTACTGTGGAAGCCCAGGTTTGCTGTGAGGATGGCACTGACCAGAGTCCCCACAGCCTGACTCACTGAGGAGTGCAATGGGGAAGTTCAGAGTTGAGTGCAGAAATGCAGGCTTGTATATTAGCTCTGCTATTACCTTGCAGGTGACCTTGGGCTAGTCCCTTTAAGCTCTCTGAACTTTAGCAGTTGTTTTTTAGAGTCATAGGTAGGACTAGTTGAGATGAATTCTATCAAATGCTTAGCACTGGGATTACTAGTACACAAAATATGCATTCTTAGTTGTGCTGGTGTTGTTAACAGCTGGACCAGGACACACACCCTGATTCACCATCCAATGTCATGTCCATGGAAATCACTGCCAACTCTCCTGTAGGTATCATGGTAATCACTGATAGATAGTCTGGAGCCTCAGATCATTATTCAGGGGTCACTTCCTTCAACAAAATTGAGTAAGGTGTCCTGAAACTAATAGGTGGGCTAGGGATGGTAGCAGTGCAAAGATTAGTGTCTTGGGTAATGCTTAGCTGCCCAAGAGCAAAGCCATTCCAGGGAAACCCCAGCACTCACTGGGCCTCTGCTAGAGAAGCCAGAGAACCACAGTCATCGATCTAACAAGCAGCCTGCATTGTTGGGCACTGGAGGTTACCCCTCATTCCCTTCCTGAGACCTCCTTTCTTATAGCCATGTGCATGTACTTCCAGCACACAGCTGGGAGATACGGGGACAAACGATGGGGCTGAAACCCCACATTTACTGCACAGTAGCTCTCTGTCTGTGGGCGAGGTGTCCATGTGTGCACATCCCTCTGGCATTCTTCAAATGGAGCCAGTGAGACCTACCCTCAAGCACTCTAGGGAGAATTAAACAAGTTGATATTAAACTTTTTGACAGTGTCACACATGTAATTTTTAAACAGATACTTCCTCTAGGAGGAAGACATTGGCCTCATCACATTTTGAGGACACTGAGTCATAGAGAAGTTAAGTCAGATTGCTTTATGGTACTTGACTGGTAAATGATGGATCCAGGAGGCCAGAGCTCACAGGATGGCTGACACCCTAATCTGTCACAGACTCTTGATCTCTGGTACACACACACACACAGAGACAGACAGAGAGAGAGAAAGAGAGAGAGAGAGAGAGAGAGAGAGAGAGAGAGAGAGAGAGAGAGAGAGAGACTTGCTAAGAGCCAATTCAATAAGCCCACTGTAAATTATACTGCAAAACCTTGGTCAGAGACCCTTGTTTTTATTATGAAGAAGCCCAAGTCACCCCTGAGAGATCAGAATAGGTCAGCTCTCTTTCATCTTGGAGCTCCCACCATTCCCAAGTACCTTGGTGTCAAAGGTAGAGTGTAGATTTAAGGCTATTCATATTCTGGCATCAGTGCTGTGCCTGAGAGTGGAAATTAACTGAATCACCAATCAGATGTGATATTGTGAGTGTGTATGCTTGTTGACTAATTTATCCCTTTATTTAATACTTGTTCATTGAGCTGTTGGTTAGTGCAAGGCCTATGCTTGGTGACAGAGGGAAGGTACCTTCAACTGCATGAAAAGTTCAGCTTGTAGATGACTAGAATCTGGGTGACCAAGCAGAAGGAGGTCCACACTGGGTTCTGGGGGTTCAGGGAAGGGTATCTAAGTGTGCTTGGGAGAGGCACAGAGGCTGAGGTATTGAGGTAATATTCAAAGGTCAAAAATGCACCTTCCAGGCCATGAGCAGATGGAGGGAGAGGCATGGTGTATGAAAGGGAAGCAGATGCATTCAGAGTCAGAAGGTTCGGTGGGGGGGAGTACAGTGGGCAGACAAACATGGGCAACAGGTGTATGGAGATTTGGAGCCACATCCAGCTTCATCAGACAAGGTAGGGCAGGAGCAGATGCTGGCATCATGGCTGAATCTAGGCCTGGATGTTTGGGCTCCGAGGCAGAGGAGGCTGGTGGGTGATTCTCACTGGACTGAGAGTGGAAAGAAGGTGAGAACACCTGAGCCAAGCCAAAGTTACAAGGGTCACGCATGCTCAAGATTCTGTCACAATCCAGAGATGTGGGTTCTTCTAGGAGGAAGGCAGAGAGTGAGGGGAACCAGACCAGCTGGGCCCTGAGAACCCAGCATAGCTGGGGATAGAGAAGAGGAGGCCCAGGGAGTGAGTGAGGGGAAGTGTAGGGTAAACAGCTCAGCCCTGGACGCTGGTAGGTGCCCACACCCTCTTCTCTCTCCCGTTAGGCCCTCAGTGTCCACTTCCCTTCTTGAGCCTGTCGGATATGCCTGGTGGAGTGATCCTCTGCAAGAGAGCCTCAGGCCTGGGAGAGGCCACCGTCCAGCAGTGCCAGCTGTTTTGTCGCCAGGGTTACCGAAGTGCATTCCCATCGGGGTTGCTGGTGTGCAATCTGGAGAGCAAACGCTGGGTGTCGCAACCACCTCAGCCCCTGGCCTGCCAGCGTGAGTGGCCCTGGGGACCTATGTCCTGCACCCTGCTCCTCTTGGGGTCAGAGCTGAGGATGGGAGGGTGGAGACTCGTCACTTTGTTCCCCTATCCAAATGTAGCCTTTCATGATGAGCTGAGTGGCACCAAGGGCAGGAGTGGGGGCTGTGGAGTTCTTTCTTCTAAAAGGAGCAGATGCACTACACAGACCCCGTGGTGAAGCTCTGTTTGTGGCTTCTCTGGGGCCATGTGTGCCTTGGAAGAATTTCTGTCCTTCCAGCTTACTAGAGATGCCTTGGATTAAGGCAAATGTTCAGCAGGTGGATTACCCAGCAGCAGTTCAGTAGGCACAGTATCAATGTGCTTCAGGCTGCGTGTCAGCCTCTGAGAGGAATCCAGCCCAGCAGCCTAACCTCAAGGTCCATCTGGACCTCCAGGACACATACTTGGCAGGCAGCGGCACCAGGCCTGGCTCCAGGAATATCTGTGCCTGTTTAAATAGAGCTCTTTCTGCTGTTGACTGAACCTGCTTGACACATGTGGAAAAGCATGCACACGGCTGGGACAGCGTGGTGCTCTGAGGGCACCTGCCTGGCAAAGCTAGGACAGTCACCTGAAGCTGAATGAGCGAGGTAGACAGCAGGGATCTCACACTTGGCCCACCCAGTGCAGCAGAAAGGCAGCTGGGAGAGAAAGCCACATCCTGGGACTGAGCATCATAAGGCTCTGGGTAGCTGCCCAATACCAAAGACAGTATTTGCTATAAAGCAATCTGGGCTGTAGAGGAGCTTCATTAAGAAAAGTTTAAAATCTGACTTAATTCGACAGTGACCTGTTCCTTTGATTAGCCCCGTGTCTTAATGCTGAAGCTGAAATACAGACCATGCTCATCACCACTGACTCTAGAGCAAGGAACCTTGGGGAGGAAATTATGGGTCTCTGGTTCCCTAACGTTGAGCGCAGAGCTGCTGTGTGGTTTTGCAGTCTGTATACTGAACTACCTCAGAGAATGTCTACTTTTAAATCTCTGAATCATAGTGTGGCCTCATTTGCATGCAAAATAACATGGCAAATATTGCAGGAAGGATGTCTGGATTCCCTTGGCTTTGAGGCTGAGGCAGGCCTACACTTGCTGTGGGTGCTAAATAATTCTGAGGCAGTAAGTTATGTCAGGAAGTTACTGGACTCCAAGGGTAGCAGTATGAAACAGCAGTGCTTGTGTGTCGTAAGCTCAGAGAGGAAGGGTTATTTCTGTAGAGGAAAAAAATGCAAAAGAACCTCATGGCTCTGCCATCTCTGGCCACTGACCGCCAGTCTCACCTGCAGGGCCTCAGCTGTGGCAGACGGTGCAGACTGGAGCACACTTCCAGATCCTGCTCCCACCAGGCAAGAGGTGCAGTGCTGACTACTCGGGACTGCTGCAGGCATTCCGGGTCTTCATACTGGATGAACTGATGGCCCGTGGCTTCTGTCATGTCCAGGTGTGTTCTGTGCCTTTCCACAGGAGGGCCTGGGCTGAGCACAGGCTGATGTCAGAGAACCTGCTGCACAAAGGAACCTGGGATCTGAGCCAATGGGTACCCAAGCCCAGGCCTGGAGAGACATTTAGCTAAAGAGAGCTGTGTTGTGGCTGAGGTAGGAGCCACGCTTACCCGCTGTGGGCTTCTTCCCACATGAAGCTGCACACTGAGAACTTGCCATGTGGCAGGACTCATGCATCCCTTGCTATAGACTATTCAAAGCAGTCCTCCTATTATTGCCACTTTTTGCATGAGGAAAACAAAGACCAGGTGCCAAGAGCTTTCTCCCTATCCTTGTCAGGGCGTTCTCTAAAACCTTCAGAAGCTAAGATTTCTGATACTTTAGTGAGTCTCTCTGGACTCCATCCCTATCCAAATTCACTCATTCGTTTTTCTAAGTTAAATATCTGAATGCCTGTTACAGGGAAGTTATGGTTTTATGTCTGAGAGCTATCACAGATAAGCTTATCTAGACCCCACTTAAACTGGCAAGGATAAATTTTAATTCTTAACATAAAATTGCAATGGAGAATAAGCATGAACCAAGCTCAACACTCAGTGGTCTAGAGGTAGCTAGCATTTCAAAGGGAGAATAAGAAGGTAGGGAGAGGTTCATGGGCATGCAATAGAGTCAGGAAAGACAGGAGTTACAAAGAACAGAAGACAGAATTCATCCGTGTGAACAGTGTCTGGAGTTTCCAGCCAGCACTTATCAAACTTAGGCTCCCACCACACATACAGGCTGGGGCTTGGATTCAGTTTTCCAGGCAGGTGCTTGAAGAGGAATAGCATCACCCTGCAGGTGCAGCCCTGAGCTGGTGAGAACACGCTGTCATTGGTTCTTGGAAGGCAAAGGCTGAGGTCCAGAAGGAGGGTTCAGAGAGTCTGGGTGAGTGACTGGGCCAACAGAACATCTGCCAGATGCACAGTGGTGACATCAGGTCTTTGCTCACTCATGGGGACTCAGAATAGGGGGATGTGACACTGAACAAATGCACATCGGTGAGAGAAACTGAGAAGGGAGATAAAACAGGGCAGCCATGGGAGGGAAGGTGGAGGCAGGAGTGGTCTTGAAGAGAATGATTAGGGAAGGTCTCTCTGGGAGGAGCCATTGAGGGTATCTGAGCACAGAGAGGACAGGACCCTTGCAGACAAAGTAGGAAGGACAGAGCTGCTAGGATGGGAACAGGCTCTGTGACCCATAATACCAGGGGACCCTGCATGAGTGGAAACCGGAGAGAGGAAATGGGTCAGGGGGGGTGCACACTGTTCAGGCCCATGTCCACCATGGTTAGGACAGTGGACCTGTTCTGCACTTGTTCTGAGGCTAACATAGTGACACAGTATAGTGCCTGACCTAGTGTCTGAGTGACATAGTACAGTGCCTGATCTAGTGTCTGCTGTGTGCAGAGTGGACTTTGGCAGGGCAAGAAAGGAACGGAGAATCTTACAGTCATGTAGCATAGGAGGGGATGGCGTGGACAATGGTGGCAGTGCAGAATATGAGAAAAAGAAGAATTTGTGACAGTGGCAAGAGCTCTGGGCAGTGGGTGTCACATAATGTGGTCTGGGGAGAGAGGAGCATGAGGATGACAGGTTGGGGCCCCAGCGTTGGGGTGGAGATGAGTGCTGCCATTTAATGACAGAACAACATTAAAATGCACATAGCAAGGAGCAAAATGGTCCCCAGAGTCCTGGGGACCTGAGAGTTGAAAACAGGGCGAAAGATAAATATGGGGGCCCAGTGATGGGGTCCATGGACCTGGCATCAAGGTGCGACCAGGAGGCAGGCAGTTTCAAAGGCAAAGCGGATCTTCTTTGGAAGTAGGACACAGTGCACAAGCTCCCAGGCAGGCAGATCTGAGTTCCAGCCTTGACACCAGTCCTCCTGCCAGCATGAGCTGGAATTTTCCCAAGCTCGCTAAGCTGAGCCAGGCCTCATGCCATGGTGAGGACATAGGATGGGAACACCTGCCATGGAGAGCCAGGCTAAGTGAGAGAATACACACATCCCAGCTTGGCTCTTCACACTCTGCTGAGGGGTTGGCGGGTTCTGCAGTGAGCTGTGTTTGCACCCTAATCCCACCGTTTGCTGGCCATGGTATCTGAGCCAATTCCTTAGCCACTCTGAGGAAAATCCCTAAGTATACATGGAATAATGATTGTTTCAGCTCCATAGATTTGTTTCTGAGATTAAACTAGCTCATGTGCTTAAAGTACTTCACCCGGGCCTCACTAGAGTGTGTCCGGATATCGTGCCATATTGCCTTGTAAGAGTGCTAAGTCATGCATTCTTACAAGGACGTGCTGCGTCACACACTCTTACATGCACTCAGCATTCTTGTTATGTGTGAAGACCCACCTCTTCTCACCTTCATGGGGAATGGGCAGGCTTCTGATGCAGAGTTTGACTTTTCCCTCACTTATGCCTCTGTGCACTGTGTGGCCAGGGTGGCTATTTAGTGTCTCTGAGCCTGTTACTTCAGGAACACCCAAAGCAGAGCGATGGAGAACTACAAAAAGTAGCAGGAGCCTGTCCTGGCCCCTGCCACTTCCTCTGCATCTCTGAAATGACCGCATCACTGTATGCAGGTGCCAACCGCTGGGACTCTGGTTTCCCATCCTGTCTGTGACAACTCCTCGGTCCAAGTGGGGTGTCTGACTGCGGAGCATCTAGAAGTGAATGTCACATGGAAGTCCCAGCTCAAGGACATTCCAGCAGCCTCTCTTCCCGATGTGCACGACATTGGTAGGCTTTTCTACACTGTTGCTTGAAGAAGCCACATAGCGTGTCCCAACTTTGGTTTTCTCATCTCTAAGCACAGCTGGCAAAGCCACAATGCCTTCCTATGATCACATAGAGAAGAGTGATGGACTGATCTGGGAGAAATTAAATATAAAAATAGAGGGAAAGCATACAGTTCTGTTCTAGAACTTACTAGAGTTGAACAACAGTACTAAGGGGAGGCTCGATGGACCTTGGTGAGACCCCCTACTGCTTTGACCTCTTGACACAGAGGATACACACAGCAGGAAGAAGTAGATAGAGTGGGAGGGTCCTCACTAGTTCATAATTTATACCCTGTCACTTGCAGCGATAAACATCTCAGTTACTATTTAAAACAGGAAAGCCATGATCTGGATGAATTGAGATTTCAAAGACCTAAGAAGGAGGAGTAGGGGCTGGGTTTTGTGACAGTCCCTGTGAGCAGGTGTCCTGCTTAGGTTGAAGTTTTTGGTAGGGGAGGGCATAATCCACCTTAGTTCTAAATGGATACTCTCTTCTTTCACCCAGTAACCAAATTCCCAGTCACACCATATGGAGATTGTCTTCTGCTCTGTGAGGCGAATTTGAAAAACACTGACAGGGTATGAGGAAGGAGGCAGGCCCTGACACTCTCCTGTCCACCCCCACCTCCCTGTCCTCCTGGCAGTAACCTTCTGTGGGAAAAGTATCCCCCTGACAGCATCATGAAGTAGAGATCCCTTCCTCCATCCTGTAGAGAGGCTGGGAAATGTGGGTACATTTGAAATCCACAAACTGGGATGCTTATCCTGGCTTTGGTGCACAGGCGGTGATGATCGTGGCTTCAGGCTGCAGCCTGACTGTCCAGCAGCCCACTGTAGTGTGAATGCTTTCTGAGCGGGCATTCACTCACTCTACACAGCACTTGTCTCTCTCTTCTTGGGAAGCTGCAGGTTCGTAGCTGGAGGTCTTCTCTATGTTTAGCTGAGCACAGAGTTAGAAGGCTGCTCTCCCTCTGGAAGGTCTTGCTTCTTCTATGTGTGGCCCCTTCACGACTGTGCTCTTAGAGAACCCTCAGCAACTACAAGAGCGGGTACCTGGGCCTATTCTCATATGTGAAAACTGAGACTTAGACACAGTGGCTTGCTGAAGGTTGAAGTGGCCGAGTGTTTGGATCAGTTACGAGGTGTGGTCCTGCACCAAGATGGCCCCATTGGTGCCACAGGAATGGCGGTAGCCAGAAACCTGGGCAGGAGCGCTGCTCCTGCTTCTGATCCCTGTGTGAAAGCGAGTCAGTCAAACCCCTTCTCTGGACTGACCAATCACTGTCATGCAGGTGCAGACCACTGGGACCCTAGTTTTCCACTTTAAAATGAAACAGCAGGTGATGCCTCTGTCTTCTTTTGGCTAGGATGCAGAAGACAGTGAGGTGATTTGTGCCCCATCCTTGTCTTACAGAAAGGGCCTTGGTGGGAAAGGATCTCCTTGGACACTTCACAGCTCTGGTCCAAAGTGGCACATTCCAGCTTCACCTGGATTCTAAGACGTTCCTGGCAGACACCTCCATCCGCTTCCTTCAAGGGGACAGCAGCTTTGGTGCCTCTCCCAGAACGTGGTTTGGATGCATGGAAGCATTCTACCAAGTCTTAGCTACCAGCGAGGCCAGCAGAGACCCTCTGGGATGTGGTAGGTGGCTTCCTGTTCCTGAATGCTGTTATGAATCCTCAGTGGGAAAGGCCACTGAGCTCTCTAGAGTGGTTACTCTGGAAACACAGAGTGGAGGATCACTTGTTTATTAGTAAAGGGAAATTTTTCAGTCATCTACTTTGCATGAACTTGCAAACATCATCCATAGGAGGTAAGGAAGGAGGAAGAAGCCAGTGTTGGAAGTTACTTTTTCTGTTCATTCTTGAGCAGCCTGGAACCCCCGTGTGAGGAAGGCAAATGTCTACCCTGTGTTCTGGGCGTACATCTTTTGAGATGGTTGTAGTAATATGTCATCTACCAAAATTCCACATTATCACTTTTTAGCCCAGGAAAGTGGTTTGGGGAAGGAGGTTCTTGAGCAGCCTGGAACCCCCGTGTGAGGAAGGCAAATGTCTACCCTGTGTTCTGGGCGTACATCTTTTGAGATGGTTGTAGTAATATGTCACCTACCAAAATTCCACATTATCACTTTTTAGCCCAGGAAAGTGGTTTGGGGAAGGAGGTTTGTTTGAGCTGCTCTTGCTCTTTGTCATGAGTGCCTTTGGAGGTCATTTTCATGAGCAGGCAGCTATACATTCTTTGATGAAAGACGAATTAATTTCTGATCACTACCACAACAAAGGAGCACTTAATCATCTTTCAGTTCTGTGAGTTGAATTCTGATTTGAATTTCATGAAGTCAAATCAAAATGTGTGCAGGACTGCCTTCCTCCCAGAATCCCTGAGGGAGTCTCTCTCCTGTTTGGCATGGTTTCTGGGAGTTGGCTGCATTCCTTGAGGGTGGCTTCTTCCCTTTGTGGTCGAAGTCAGCAGTATTTGAGCTCTCTGCCCCTGCTCCCTAATCACACCTCTGTCTCAGTTAGGAGCCCTTTAATTACATATAGCTGGGTGATCCAGGACACTCCTCTAGTAGAAGGTCAACCCACAGCTTTAATTCTCCCTTGCCACATAGTCTGGCATAGTTACAGGTTCTAGGAATTGACCTATGAAAGTCTTTGCAGGCCACTTCTATCACCAAAGCTTCAGGTGTCAGGAGGGGGAGCTGTCCTCTCACATAGTGAGATAGAGAGACGTTTGTATTGAGTGGAAGAAGGGTGTTCTTAGTTATTTGCAATAAATACCTTTTCTTTTTCTGAAATCCAGATAGAGTTTTGAATTCCACATAGGATTTGAGATGCAGCTAAATCTAAGCAGAACAGAAATGCAGCAACAAAGACAAGAAGCACAGCCACTTCCCACTGATATTTCCAGAGAATTTTATAGCTGGCAATGTGACTGCAAATATTTAACTCTCTCAGTGGCCCTTGGTGACTGTTGTTTCCTCATAAGACAAGATTGTGCATTTAGTGCCCTGAACATGCAATTCAAGGCGAGATTCATGGGGTGTAACCAGTCCATGGCCCAGTAACCCCATGCCTCTGGGACAGCCCATGCTTTGTCTTTCTATCTTGCCAGAGCTGCCCAAACTGTGAGTGCCAGAAGTGGAAACAGGAGAAAAGGTGCTGCCTACTAGAGTGGGTGACATGGGGTCTCAGAGAGGGACAGTCACACAGGGACATCTGCCACCATGTTCTCATCCTTCATCCCACTGCCAAGCACTATGGCACTGTGGGGTATGCATGCATATATGTATGGGTACATGCAAAATAAAGGGGCTGGCCAGAAAATCTCACAGCATGGTCCCTTCCAGGGAGCTAGATTCATCATGATGATTCATTTCTGTCAGCTTAGAAATAGGTGAAGTATTCCTTAGCTAGGCTGGTTTTGCTTGAGAGGGACCCCGTGTGTGACCACAGTGTGTCTAAGTGGTGAGGACAGCAGTGAATTCCCCTGGGAGCCACAGTTTGTTGCCTGAGGAAGGGTTCAAGGACAGGTGTTGCCCAGGCTGTACCTTCTCTAGGATAGCAGTCAAAACCTTTTGCTGTAAAAGGCCAGGAAGCAAATACATTACAGGCTCTATGGGTCAGCCAGTCTGTTTTAATGACTCTACTCAGTCATTGGAGGGAGTTTATTGGAAAGTCACTGGGTCCCAATAAACCTTAACTTACCAAAACAGCAGGTGGTCTGCCTTTGGCCTGCATGCTGTCCTGGAACAGTTTTGGTTCATGGTGCACCCACAAAGGCTTCTTAACTCCCACAGTCTTTTATTGCCTCACAGACTGCCCATCACATGCCTCTGTCCCACTCCTGTTCTCTAAACCCACAGAAATGCCCAGAATGAAATTGACAAGTCAGTGTGGGAAGCCTTGGGTTTTCTTCACGAGCAGTTGTCATAGCCAGGTTCTTTCGTTGGTTTCTGTTTTCTGTCTTACTAGCATCTCTGTCCAGAGAACCGGGTGTTATGAGTCCCACATTATGGATGAAGAAACCAGGGTGTATAGCTTTGTGCACTGTTAGGAAGGCGCCTTGTGAAGTTAAGTGGGCCTGGACCGGAGTCCTGGACCCCACACTGTCTCACTGTAGGATCCAAGTAACATTACTTAGCCTCCCTGGGTGTAATCTGAAAAATAGGGGTAATTTACTTATTTCATGGGACTGGTTTGGAAACCATGAAACACTCAGTGCAAAGTCCATCTTAGACATAACTGGTTCTCAAAACATGGCTGCACTGTTCCTTGCTGTTTGAAGATTTACCCTCTGCTGTGTTTCCAGATTCTTCCTTCCATCCTGTGTGTTGCACACCTCCCTTCTCAGCAAGGGAATCCTTGTGGAATCATAGCATCTGCTTTTTCCATCTCTGTTGTCTCTTTTCCTTCTAAAATACATCTGGAACCCAGCTGTGAGGTAACAAGGCAGAGCTTTGTCCCACGGAAATGAAGCAGGGTTTCTGTGTGTCGTCTCAGAAAATTAATCTAGAGGACCCCCTTGCACAGCACTGACTTGGGGCCATGGGAAGTCTGACTCACTGAGACTTGAGCAAAGAACTGACATCACTGCAGAGTGGAGGCCTTGCTTCCTGTCCTGCTGCATCAGGGATCTCCTCCCTCCTCCTGCAGCCAGCCCCTGGCTTCCTCTGGAATTACCTGCTGGCTGTCTTCGTGGTGGATTGGCTCATGAAAGAGGATCACAAGGCAACTGTCTAGACTGCCCATTTTCCATTTTGGATGACATTAAGTGTCTCTTATTCACTATATATTTGTGTAATAGGTCTACTTCCCTGTGGATATGTTTCTACAGTAATATGTTATGGGCCCCTCCCCTCCTTCTGTCTTTCCCCTGCCTTTTTTCTATCCATCCATCTACTTTAAAAATATAATTACATACCAGACCTATTTTCCCCAATTCTAGTGAGAGATGTAGTTGAAAGTAGGATCTCGTGGCTGTGGTAGATGCTGGATTATTCATCCTCTGCCTCATTCTGACTTACAGAAGAGTGTCCTTTGGGTGGAAAATAGGAAAGGACAGTTGATGTCAGGGACAGAGAGGAACAGTAGAAGAAAACGGCACATGGTTCCTTGAACAGAAAGGAGGCATAGGATTTCTTCACCTGATGGCAAAAGATAGTTCACACGGGTGTGATGCTTTGTGTCTGTAATCCTAGCATTCTGGAAGACTGAAGCCAGAGGATCTCGAGTTTAAGCGTAGTTGGGGTAATTGGTGACTTTGTGATACTCTGTCTCAAAATGAATGAATGAATGAGTGAAAGAATAAATAAATAAGAAGGGCTGGGAAGTTCAGTCTCCAATACCACACACATACAAGGGTAGTTCCCAGCTCTTTTTCAGCTCCTCCCCTGCTCCTTAGAGTTTGAAAGCTGAAACACTCACACTAACCAATGATTTGAAAGGGCACTTACTTAAAAAGAGTCACAGCTCTAAAGCTCTAGAGATGATTATCAATAAGCTGACTCAAAGAAGTAACAAAACTCCACTCTGAGGGAAGGTATTCTTGGCTAGGGCAGACTGGAAAACACCATTTGGTTTCCAAGCCATGGCTTCAGTTTCTGATTTACTCAGCAATGCCAAGTAGAGACCTGGACCAGTGATGGCAGCTGCTGCATGGACACTGGATTCCTTCCAGCCTGCCCCTCCCCTCCTCCTCTTTGCTCAGAACAGAATTTTGATTTTGAGGTAAATAAATGGGTTCAGCTCTCACTTCTTATCACCTCATTGTCTGGTCATCCTTGACTTTTCATCTCTGTTTTCTCTAGTTTAGGACAGGAATAATCCCTTTCTCATAGGATTGTGAAGGTTAGGGTTAAAACATCTGGCCCTATGCTTGACGAATTACATAATTTTACCTTCCCATTGCCCTTTCCAGAAAAGCACACTAGTAAATCTTTGCATGCGTGTCATGATGCTGGGCCTCCTCACTCAGGGTGAAAGGAATGCCAGGCATAGAAGGCCCTGAGAGCAGGTGAGATTTCAGCTCCTGATTTCACTGGGTACAGCTCATTTCTGGGAGCTGTTTGACAAACTTCGGGAACACAACACTAAACTGGGAAAGAAAACAGAGAGAGCCTCATTCTTCTGCCCTTATTGGAGGATCAAAATCAGTGGGGCTGATTCTTGCCTCCGAGTGAAGCACCTTTTATCCCAATGTGGAACTCCCGGGAGATAAACTCCCTCGTTAGGTTTCTTTTTATCCAACTTGTGTTGTATTAGTGAAGAGAAAGGAGCAGGGACTGAGAGTGTTAGAACCCAAGGAAGAGAAAGATTAGCAGTGCAACAAGCGAAGGTCTAAGATTAGTGAGACATCCAGGAGTCGTGATATTCGGAGGCTTCAGTCTTGGGGACAGGCACACTACTTCTGAGTCAGTCTGAAACCCAGCAGCCCTGACAGAAGCACCTCTCTTAATCATACCCTGGTGTCCCATCCACCTCATTCTTGTCCCAGGTATGAACAACACTATTAATGACTGACAGGAAGAGGATGCTCACATCAAATGAGGTGATAATGAATTGTTGGAATTGCCCAAGGTCACCCAGTTTGGCTGGAGGGGGTGATACTGAGGTTGACTACAAACAAAATATTTCCTCCAGTGTAAAAATAATTGTCATTTGTTGAGTGCACATGTGAGTCTCGCATCATGGGAGATACTGGATGTTCATTATCACTAGTCAGATGCCATAATTGCTCCCCATTTCCCACAGGACAAAGTGGAGGTGTAGAAAATCCTACAGTGTGTCTGGTGTGGTTGGCACTGGGACTTTATCTGAGCTCTTTGCAGCCCTGCTGCACTCCACCAGGCCTTAGTTTTGGGACACATTCCTATGGTGACCCACAGATAGTTCCCCCTATGTCAAGTTGTACCCCATCTCCATCTCCTGCCATTTGCAAACTGAGCTCTGGTTCTGTAGCTGGCACTGTCTGACCCTTTCCTTCCTATCCCTGAGTGATCTGAACTCAATCCTTCTTGTTCCCTCTGGCTGGAATTTTACTCTCCTGGGACATTTTCTGAGCTCCTCCTTATCATTCAAGTCTAAGTGCCATCTCTCAGAGGGTCACTCTGCACGTACACATTCTTTTCCCTTATCCATGTCTGCCTCTTATCTCCCACCAGCACGTCGGCACCTGGAAAAGGCTGCTGCACAGCTGCACCCTGGGTTTTTAGAGCCTGAGACGCACTAAGTGACCAAGGGAACTTTATGAGCTCAATGAGCTCTCAACTCAATTTCACCTGTGTGTTTCAGAATTGTACAAGAAGGCCTTGTTCTCTGACTGGCATCTCCGTGTCTCTTTCTAGTTATGTGTCCTGAAGGAAGCTATTCTCTGGATGGGCAGTGTGTTCCCTGTCCTGTTGGGTTCTACCAAGAAGAGGCAGGCAGTGTGGCCTGTGTCCCGTGTCCTGCAGGCAGAACAACCGCCGCCATTGGAGCTTTCAGCCAGAGGCACTGTAAGTCCCACAGGGATAGTGTGAAGGGTAAACCTGTGCATCAGGTGACAGTGGGGGAACTATGCAACCTTGCACTGCAAATGTTTGGGGATTTTTTTGTGTGTGGGACCATCCTGACCATCATGGGATGCTAGTGGTATCACCAGCCAACATTCACTAAATGCCAGCAATACCCTTTCCCCACAATTTCTGACAACCAAACATAACTCTGTGTATTGCCAAGTGTCTCTTGGGTAAAGGTGAGGACAGTCTTGCTTACTGTGTAATAGTCAAAGGGGCCACCCGCTCTGAATATCGCCAGGCTCCAGGCCAGGGATGACACCTATGCTGGCTCACTCAATCCTCCGAACATCTCTTCCAGGTGAATAATTTTAGCCTAACTTTTATAGATACAAAATCTAAGGTTCAGAGAAGTGAAGTAACTTAGCCAAAGCCACGTAGCTAATTGATGTTTCATCTTGATTTTGCCTCATTCCAAAACTTCTGATTTTTGTAAGTCAAGCTTATCAGATCAAGAAGCGAAAGGTATTTCCTGCCCATGTGAGTACTTGTCACTGCCATGTTGCCCATATTCCTGTTCTGCTGCTACTTTTGCCAAGACCATATGCACCTGTGGCCTTCCTACCTGTGTTGATTTCGCTTGGCCCATGCACCCATCACCTGATGTGGCGTAGCTTTTCCTAGCCAAGACACATGACTTCTCTTGTGATACGCTTTTCATGTTAGCCTCAAATTATGTCAGTGTGAGGCAAACCATCTTTACTTGTGATATGATTTCCAGAAATTTGAAAGCGAGCATTTAAAAGAGCTAAAGTCACTGTCTTTGCCTTTGTCAGAAGAGAAACACAGGAAAGTAATTCCAAGAAGGTCAAAGTGGGAGGAACTGTGTGGGTGATGGCCTGCCTCCCCTCCAGATGGAAGCTTCCCCAGGACACAATGCCCTGCTTGTCTGAGTGCCGCCTTTCCCTGTACCCACTCTCTGCAGAGCTTTTGGTCAGGCATGGCTAAAGCACGATCAGTATGCCACTGGAGCACTTTCTTAAAGAGGGTCTTGTGTTCTGGTCCTTCTTATGTAGGGGCTGTGACAGAAACAGTGCGAAACAGGACAGATGCTAAGGCTGGCACTAGCCAAGTTCAGTCCCTTCTCTGCACTCACATTAGCAATGACTAGGTTAATACTTCCTCTCTGAACATTTCATCAGTCATCTCTAGGCGGGCAGTGATACCTCACTCATAGGCGTATCCTAGTCCAGGCTGCCTCACACACTACTGAGTGGCTTGAGTAGCAATCATCTACTCCTTTGGGTTTCTCTTTTGTTTATACTGTGAGTCATAAAAGTTACTGAGTTCCTGTGTTCTGCCGAGCATATACTAGATGTTTACAATAATTACAATCTCTTTCCTTGAGGAATATAGATATTAGTAGTAGAGGAAGTGAGTGAGCCCGTAAAATGCACTGTGATATATTTCACGATTCAGTGGAAGTGTGTTTCAGTGCTGTTACAGCAGCTTTGCTGGGTTTGAAGGAGTGGGATGGGTGGAAGGGTAAGCTAGGGGGCCAAATGTGGAAAAGACTTTCAGGAAGAGGAAATAAACTCAACACAAGGACAGAGATAGTCACCCCATATTTGCCCCTGTTTAGTGATTTTGATAGGGAGCTTATATTGTATATCAAGCACTGAGCAAGTCATTGGGAGAGTTTTGAGCAAAACCATTGCTAGACCTTGGATCTTTAATCAAATGAATCACAATAGCCACCAGCATTTCATTCACAGACAGATGGAAATGACAACCATGCTCCCTGCTTGATGGAGAGATGCAGACCCCAGGTAGAACAGCTGGCAGTCAGATAGATGGAGTTGTGGTGCCTGGTATGTCTGGGCTATTAAGGCTGCTAGAAAAAAGTACCAGAGCCTGGGAGGCTCACTAGGAGTAGAACTTTGTTCGTTATGGTCTGGAGGCTGGAAGTTCAAAGCCAAGGTGCTGGTGGATTCCGTGTCTGCTGAAGTTACTGTGGTGGTGCCATCTCACTGTGCTCTGTCATGGTAGGAAGGGCTCATGAGCTCCGTTGGGCCTCTTTTACAAGAGCACAAGGGCTGAACACTCCTGACCTCATCTCCTCCCCAAAGCACTACCTCCTCACAGCATTTTACTGAGGATTAGATTTCAACATAGGAATGAGATTTCAACATAGCAAGAATGCTTCCTCAGGTAAATGAGGATTGAGATGTGTTGATATGATTTTTGTTTCTTTAAAGAAATAAACAAGGCAGAATAGTTTTATAAAGAAAAGATTTACTTTGGCTCATGGTTCTGGAGACACGAAATCTTAGGACTGCATCTGATGATAGCTTTGCCAGCTGAGCCCCAAGATGATATAGATATCATGTGGCAAGAGCCAGGAAGCACTGTGTATCTGTTTGTGTCTTTTAATCACTCCCTCTCTTTATTTAAACCACCAGGATTCAGCCCTGACGGCTGCACCCTAATGACCTGCTCTAATCTTAGTCACCTCCTAAAGCTCTGCCATCACACACTGTAGTCACATTAAATTTCTACCCTCTCCATATCGCATCATGGGGATTACACTTCAGCATAGCAGGAAGTGGAGACCCGTGACTGGCAGAGTCTGCACTGTGACAGCAGGGAACTGAGCACATCAGCAGGGTGACCAGTTGGTGCCAAAGCCTGTGCCTGAGTGGTGGGAGTGTGCAGGGCAGTGTGGTCTCACACTGGAGGGAGCAGATGGGTGTAGGGTATGCAGTCTATGGCAGGACTGGAGGAAGGGGCTCCAGCATTCCCACAGAGAGCCTGGGTGCTGTGCTTTAGTGAAAGTGAAGCTAGTGTCTGAGCTAGCTGTGAGACTCATTCACCTGGGAATGCCTGGAACCTGAGAATCGGAGCAGGGGGACCCCAGAGGCTGTCACTCATTAGTGTGTCTGTATCTCCTTCCAGGTGTCACTGACTGTCAGAGGAATGAGGCAGGCCTGCAGTGTGACCAGGATGGCCAGTACCAAGCCAGCCAGAAAGACGATGCCAGTGGGACAGCCTTCTGCATGGACAGCGAGGGGCACAGGCTGCTGTGGTCACAGACAGAGGCCCCACTCTCCGACTCCCAGTGTCTGAGTATGTGCCAGCAGCTGGAGAGAGGTCTCTGCAGAAAGGAATAGAGGCGTGCTATGCATTTGTCTCTTACTTTCTGTTTTGAAATTCTGTAACCCACATAGACATCAGAACAGTGGGGTGAACCAACAGCTTTCACCTAGATCCAAAATTTTTAATAGTTTGCTCTCTTTTTTTGAATCATTTTAAAAATAATTTTCAGACAACCTGAGATCTCAACCCTAAATAGATTCAGCATACACTAGTGGTACACTTTTATAAAAATTAGACTTCCAAGCCTTTCTTCCATGTAGGTAGGTGAACTCTGAACCTGAGTGCTTCTCCCTTTGGTGGACTTCATCCCTGGGTGACCCGGAGCAAGCTGCCTAAAGTCTCTGATCCTCAATATCCCCAGGGGCCTCTGTCTGCTTCCTGAGATGCTGTGGGGGTCACTATCATCCTGTAACAAATACTCACTGTGCCAGGCACAGTTCCTCTGTAACATGAAGATGATCAAGACCTACATCCAACAACCTGTAGTACAAGGCACAATAGAAGTCTGCAGAGCAGAGTCTGCTCTCTGGGGCCAGAAGTGATTTAATCTCAGTGGCTCCCTTTGCTGCTGTGTGTTCTTGGACAGGCACTTGCCCTCAGTGGGTCCCTTGTCTGTGACATGAGGATGTCCTGGCCTGCGTTATATGGGAGTTGGATGCATCTCAGCAATGACACAGCCATCAGAAGTGGTAGACATTTTAGAAGGACGAGCAGGCTCAGCCAAGAAACTGGTTGCATCCTCTGTGCTTAACTGGGAGGTGGCTGCTCAGTCCCTCTTCCTTCCAGTCTTGGAGCCCTGTGCCTTTTTCCTGCAGCTCGTCTCTCTGCTGGTGGCCCTGCTGCCTTTCATTCTGACTGTATAAGCTCGAGTGAGCCCAGATGGCCAGATGCTCAGATCTCCGTGTGAGGACAGGTCCTTGTGTACAAGAGCTTGCCATGTGCCTAGCAGCCTATCTGTTCCTTTGTGGGGTACACATGCTCATCACTAGCAATTCAGTGGGGGAAACTGAGGCAGATGCTGAAGTGTGCATCTTCATTTGATAGGGTACACACATCTAGAGCTTGAACTGTGTGTATCTAACTCCCAAGCCCCTATTTTCTATTATGCTGAGCTGTGCTTCCACCTAACTCCTTCCTCATTAAATGCACACATGCAACCCACATGCACACATATGACTTACACCCATGTACACACATGCACACACACACACGGCCTGCAGCTTGCCTGTCCTCTAGGGATGTTGGTACACCTAACTACAAACCCCAGAAAAAAATCCAAGTGAGGAACCGATCATCAGAGTGGTCACTCTCAATCTCTGGCAAAGTGCTAACAAATCCCAAGGCCCTTTTGGAGGGAAGGATGAGTATGTGTGTGTCCCTGTGGATACACTGTAATCCCAACAGAAATCTGAGTTTTTCTCAGTCTCTCTCCTTATGGGCAGAACTAACAATTGTGGGAATCAGGGCTCACTGGTGCTTTAAGAGATCAAGTGGGCAATTCCTTTCTAGATGAAGGAAAGGGTCCAGAGAGAGGAAGCCACACGCCCAGGGTATTCTGGTGCTTACTGGCCACTCTGGGATCACTGCTTCCTCTCATACCTACTAGCAGCTCAGTTCTGGGGACTGTCACATTCAGTTTGTAAAGCCTGTCATGGCCTGTTCTCCCCAGCAATCAGCGCAGAAAAGAAGGTTTTAATTAGCAGCAGCAGAAGCATCTGTGAGTCAGCTCAGCTCTGTCAGCCCTGAGGATGCCTCCCTGTGGTGCTGGTTTATGCAGAGCCCCAGGCAGTCCTCAGAATCATAAGCTTCTTATATAAAGCTCTGCGTTCAAGGTTTCCTTTCTAGATATGCAAAGGATTTCCATCTTATTAACTGCTGCCACTGGAATGTCAGCTTCTCTCTCAGAATCCCTTATGTGCCTGTGAGAGGAACTTGCTTCTTAGAGGGGAACTGCAGACCCATATTTGAGATTTTTGCCCTTCAGCACATGCAAAGGACACAGAGATTAGCTGTCTGCCTCCCCGAGCAGGAGTTTCCCTGAGTGGGATTTTCTTCTCTACCCCGTGGCCATGCTTGGCCCTGGCCCCACTGCTACCTCATGTGTCACTGCACTGTACCCTTTGCACTGCTCCAGTCCACCTCTCTCTGTGGTGTTTCCTGCACAATCATTTTAAATGGCAACTTTGCTTATGGAGGTTTCCTGCATTGCTCATGGGTTCGGGTAAGATAGTAGTTTCAAAGCGTCTTTGCTAAACTCTCTCTTCACTGGACTGTAGGTTCTTCTGAGCCAGATCTATAGCTTCTTTCTTGCCTCATCCAGAGACATAGGAACATGATGAATTGCTGCAGTCATCTTCCAAACTTTCCTGCAGGTCTTCAGGAAAGGAGATTCTCCACTGGTATCTCCCTTCTGAACACTGCCAGATTCTTTGGAAACTACATTAACTTTAATTTCAGCAGAATTTAATTAAAAATCAAAAGACTTTTTAAATATTGTTTATTCTCCTACAAAGTTTGAGCATATGATCTATAGCAATTCAGACTTAGGGCCACTTTTATGAATATGTTATGGCTTTTTCTGGACCAAAGCTCAACTTTTCCAAACATAGGGTCACAGACTACAAATAATAAGATAGGAGACAACAGGAGAAGGGCTCAGTATGGGCTGAGCCTGTGAACTTAGCAACTTCATGATCAAAGTGGAAGCAGCACTTTGTAAACTTAGATTGCTTTTCTAAGTCAAAAATTTTGATGTCTTAAAGCGTGACATTTCTACACCAATGCTTTCTTCTTCCAGCCCCATCCCATGAGAATTCACATTTTTTATTTGCATGGTTTTATTATGAAAGCTGAGAAAAGATTGCTTTGGATGGCCAAGCTATATTTTCTACTTAGACTTATTGCTTCTTCATTAAATACACGTGCATGCACTGAAGTGATGAAAACCAGTCTAGACATCGGCTCGTGCATAGAGCAATGAAGTGCGTGATAATGGGTGCTTACATGCAGGTTTATAATTACATCTCGAAGAACTGATATTCATGTGCTTTGGGGCTGATTAATGGATCTTGCTTTTTGATAGCTGCCAGCAAATAGCACACTGGGCCACTTATATTTGGAAGATGAATCTCAGTCCTTGAATTATCCTCCATGTTTCTTTACTTAGTGAAGAGTTCCAAGTCATGTAGCCGTGAAAAGTTATCTTCCTCCTCATCCAGCTGGTTCCATGAGCATACGACCATGTAACTCTAACCAATGGGCCTCGAGTACTGTGTATGGATGATAGCTGGAGAAACAGGGGCTAATGCAACATTAAACAAATATCATCTTCAAAATGCCTGAGCTACAGGATACTTCTCCAAATCTTCACAAATCCATATACACAGTATCTGATTTCTCTTTATGAAAATAATTTTACCTTGTCAGAAAATTTAAGTTTTTATAGAAAGAAATTTTTAATAAAATAATTAGATGATATAGTTAGCATTTAAATACAAGTGTAGGGAAATACAAATTGTAATAGAGAAAACAACAATGATGAGAAGAAATGGATTGAAAGGTTTGGGATAGTGTCAGTATTTTGGTACCTGTCGATGATGATTTGGGAAAGGGGAGAAAGTTAAGTGACAGCTGTCAGTACTGGATAGAGACAGTGCACTGGAGCTCCCCCAGGAAGAGTTGTCCTGCATTGTGTGCTGAAGGGGTACTCATGGGGAGTAGTTTCCTACTTTGTAGGCTGACTTGACTTGATTTGTTTGCTCTGCTCAGCACTGTCCTCTAGAAGGGTGCTGCACCCTTCATGGTCAGATTTCATGTCTTCTTTATTTTCAGTGATGCAGAAATTCGAGAAGGCTCCGGAGTGGAAGGTGAACTTCAGTGCTGCTGCTCCTGGGATGGTCAGATCCAAAGTTCCTGGTTCTGACTCCCCACTGATGCAGTGCTTGGCAGGTGAGGGGCACTGGGGAAATAAGCACAGAGGGAATGGTGTAGAAACATCCTGTGCTGATGCTGGTGAGACACAAGAAAGCATACTATTAAAACCACAATGAAAAAATACAGTTTGTCAAAACATAAATCAGTTAATTTTCAACAGATATATTGAACCCGTAATTTTATTGCAGAGTTTATAGCACATATAATAAATGGCAAGAAATATACAAACTATTAGGGAACAGAAATAAACAAATTTAATTTACTATAGGACTATTTAAATGAGGCATGGGTGGTGTGTGCCAGCCCCAAAAAGGCTGAGGCAGGAGAAGTGCCATCAGTTAACCTGGGATGCATAGTGAGTCCAGACTAGCCTGAACTACATAGCAACACCCTATCTTAAAATTTTTTTAAAAAAAGCTATTTAGTGTATGTATTTGTCTTTTGCAACCATGTATTTGTCTTTAGGGTATGAGGCCAGACAGGTAGTATTAACAGCTAATATTTATTTGTCTTCACATAAATTATCTCAGTCTTGTCATCACCCATGAAGTAGCCATTCTGATCCCAAGTTACACTGAGAGTGTAAGTTCATTGACCTCGAGCTAGCAAAAGACATAACTGAAGTTCATATTTTCAGGCTGCTGGATAATAAACCTGTGATCTTAACCACTATTGCATTATTCCTCTTCAGGAAGCAAGTGGTTTGGTTGTTAATTTGCACTCTAGCATAGGCCTCTTTGGGTATCTACTCTGGCTATGCTGAGCATATGTTGCTTGCAACACAAATCCAGTGCAGGAGATAAAGAAGGCGCTGGAAAAAAAATGATATTCATAGGGCCTGGAGCAGCAGTGGTGAACTATGAAACATGTGCCCCAGTGGGCTGTTTGCATTCCAGAAAGCTCTAAAAGCTTTGCCATCACTGGCCAGTGGAACAGAACCAAGGGGAAGAAGAGTGGACACGAGGAGCTTGTGCCTAGGAGGCACACTTAACAGCGATGGCAGGATTGTGTCTTGACCTGAAATGTTGCACTCATCCCCATGCATACACTCAGACACTGTAGCAGAGTTTGAGATAGAAAGGCAGGGGAGAGAGAATGCAGAGTCTTGCAGAATGTGGTGAGCGGAGAGGGCAGGTCCATTGTTAGAATCAGGAGGTGGTTTCTGCAGCTGGGATAAACTCAGAGACTGGCATGTGGTGGAAGGAATAGGCAGCAGCTGGGCAAGACCACCATAGCAGGAGAGTCTAGTAACCTATTACACAAATGAAAGTGGCCCCTCCGACAGAGCAAACAGTTGTGCCGTGGGAATTCAGGCATTTGGCACCGTGGTTGTGTTCCTGGATGCCATGGCTAAGTACCACAGACCAGGGGGCAATGAAATTCAGTAGCTCAGAATTCACTAGACTGAAATTCTGAGGGTAAAGTTGATTAAGTCCCTGGCTTGTAGATAGCTGTCTTCTCCCATGTCTTCACATGGTTTTCCCTGGGGATGTGTCTGTATCCTAGTCCTCTCTTCTTAGGGAGACATTAACCATATTGAATTAGGGTCCACCATAATGACCTCATTTTTCACTGAGTTACCTCTTTGAAGATCTTATCTTTAAATTTAGTTACACTCAGAGGTGCTAGAGTGAGGACTTTGACATACGAGTGGACCCCATCATAAACATAATTTTACAGAAAGTGAAAGGGCCACTTAAGAGGATGGAAAACACAGGTGTATGGTAGTGAGAAAGGAGGACGTGGTGGTGAGAGAAAGGGACCAGGGGAAAAACCCAGGTCTCCACAGATCCAAGCAGTGCAGTGAGGAGCAAAGGAAAGTGTAGTGCAGTAGGACGCAAGATGACACCAGGGTCATGACAGTAGCCGTGGGTCTTGGTCACTCTCAGCTGCAATAGACAGTACTGGTCTATAGTCCTGATCTAGAACTCTCCCTGCTATCCTGATCAGTCTTGTCCCAGAGCCTGGTGCAGAGACTGCTTGCAGTGGGACCGAAGTCATACAGCTGAGGTAGCAGTGGGCTTGAGGGTCAGAAGCTGGTGAGCCAGAGTGAATTGCTTTCTTTGGTTCTGAGTGGGCCTGACAGTGTGTGGATGTGAAGACCTCAGTGCCCGGTTTGTGAGAGTGCTGGAACTATCAACACTGAGATGAAGCTCCAGAGAACCACCTTCAGAGCTGGGGTTCACCCCCAGGGGGCCCTTCATAGCCAAGTTTACTCCCCACTTTCACAACTAACCAGGGTTCCAGCTTGTGAGTTGTCCAGTCTGAGGAAAGGAAAACACCTCAGTCACCAGATCTATGGCTTTCCCTTGCCTTGCTGCTGGGAACATGTGGGGAAGCACAGGACAGGGTTTGGAGTAGGAAGCCCCTTGAATGACTACTGTGCCACCATCCACTATGTGACATTGCCAATTCTTAGTCATGGTTCCTTATCTCTAACTGTGCCTCTCATGGACCCAGTAGAAAGTGTGAGTAGTATACAGACCCTCCAGTAGTGTCCATCCCTAAATGGGACTGGCCTATTGTAAATCTTTTTTCAGTCAATTTAAATTTTTTATCCAAATCTTCCATTCTTGGTATGTTACTAGTACTATTATTATTCATAAACCCAACACAGTCTAAGCATATACTCTAACTTCATATGTTTATTAAACACTCTGAGGTTTGTGTGCTGGCCACCGGGCTTCATGCCTGTGGTACAGGGAGACTAAAGTGCTCTGAGCCCACAGCACGAACTGGGGCCTTTTGTCACATGGGACCTTGGCACAAGAAATGTGGATGCGTCTACATCATCACATCCCCAAGTTCCCCTCAGCTGCCTGGGGGGTGAAGAGCAGAGCTTTGGACACTTTTGTGACTGCAGAGGATGCCCATGTGGCCCTCCTGGAATGAAACAAGTGAAGGAGAAAGGTTCCATCCGGACAGGGTCAGCTCAGCCACTGCACAGGTTCTCAGGCCTGAACTGCTGTTTCCAAACCCTGGTTCTACTGCCCGGTGGCTTCGTTACCTTCATGGAGGAGCTGAACCCAACTGCTTGCAGTTCTTCAGCTGTCAGGTGGGGGACAAGGACCCCATGATACAGGGAGTCCTATCTGTAGCACACGGCAGGTGATGGACCTGGAGTAAACATCTCCCGTGTGTGTGCTCCTGTGTATGGTGTGTATCACGTGTGTCTGGATTGTGTGTGTGTGTGTGTGTGTGTGTGTGTGTGTGTGTGTGTGTGTGTGTTTGTCTAGATTGCATCTGTGTGTGTTCTGGGAGAGTGGATTTGGGTATGTCAGAGGGTGTGTATTTCTGTGTTGGTGTTTGTGCGTGTCTGCATGCGTGCATGTGGAGTGTATCTGGGCACCTTGTGGGTATGATGTATTTGGGAGTGTTCCTGTCTGTGCAAGTGTGTTGTGTGCATAACAGGGGAATATATTTGGTACACTGCGAGTCTGTGTGCTTGGGAGTATACATGGCTATCTTGCAAGCGTGTGTGGGTACATGGCAAGGAAGGACACGATCTGTCTTTTCTGTCACCACCACTCCAAGGCAGGTGGTGACTGTCCCTCATATGGTGTTTGCAGACTGTGCAGAGGACCAGGGCTGCAGCTTCTTCACCATGTTCACCACAGAGTCAGAAGTTGCATGCGATTTCTACAATTGGACAAGTGACAACTTTGCCTGTACTACGTCTGCCCAGGTGAGACGTGGTGACTTCCTTGTCTGTTCCATGTCAAACACACCTGATGCCATGCTGAGGACTGGTGAGATGACAGGGTGAGTCAGTCCAAGGTTGATGGCTATGTCCTCCTGTCCATCATAGAGATGGGGCTTTGGAAGTGAAGCTAAGATAGGCCTGAGCCTGACTACAGAGTTGTAAAGAGCAGTATCATTTCCTGGGGAGTCAGATGAAGGACTGATTGCTGAGCACCCACTTTCTATCCCCACTGATTACTTCATCCAGCACTTTGGGCTCACATAGTATGAGGCCATTGCCGCAACCCTGAATACTGTCTGCCTGAGTCCTAGGTGGGTCTCCAATAAAAAGCAAAAGTGTCCTGTCCTAATTTTCTAACTCCCAAACAAGTTCCTTACAAATCCTTCTGGAAAGTATCTATGTATTTATAAATGCGTTTTTATTTTTATGCTAATATTTTCTCATATGCCCTTTTGCCCTTGATTTCCTCCTGAGAGTTACCTGTGTCTGTGTCTTTTCAATGGCAGTGTAACAGTTCCCATCACGGATGTGCATTATCCATTTCACATTCCCTCAGTTAAGGACATGTACATTAGTGACCGTTTTGTAACATTACAGACACTAAAGCTCCTGGGTCCATGTCCTTGTATGAGAAATTGTATTCATAAGTGACATCCTGGAAGAGGTGTGAGTTTTAGGGTCCTTGAGCTGTAAGATACACAGAAGAGGCAGGGAGAGACTTGGGCGGAAATTCCAGCTCCACTCCTTGCTCATTGCTACTGTTCAGGTTCTTCAACCCTCGCATTCTCAAAATCTTCCACAAGGATAATAACAGTATCATTGTGAAGAGAGACTAAGTTCTCACATGGAACAAGCTGCAGAGTGAGTTCTCAGTGATCATTAACACAGTTCGTATCTCTGCTGATGCTGTCATCACACCCTTCCCAGTTCAGGTCAGCGGAAAATGCCACTTGAGTGTTATGAGGGCCCTCTCTAGGGCCCTGGGCTTGCAGTACACTGCTAGGAGCGAGGCCGGGGCTTGGACATTGGTCCTCACTGGTCAGCCTGCCCTACCTCATGCCAGCTCTGTGGTCCCAGGTTCTGCTTTCGTTTTCTCAGCTCTGCTGCTTCCAGACCAGGTTTGGACTTTGGGGTACGGGGGCTCTGCCTTTCCTGGTCCAGTCATCGATCCAGTCTCCTACTGACCCTGAGAATCTGTGCAGTGGCTGAGCTGACCCTGTCCGGATGGAACCTTTCCCCTTCACTTGTTTCATTCCGGGAGGGCCACTGACCCTGCCCTACTAGGGGACAAGTAGAGAAGGGTCAAGAGCTCTCATTCCGGTCTGCAGTAGCCCCTTCCCTCTGTGCTCTCCAAGGCTCCCTGTTGTCCTCAGGCAATCGCCTCTCCAGTGAGCACAGATGGTCCAGAGAGCGAGGTGCTGTTGCCTTCCAATGGCCTGTTCTTTTGCCTCTGCTCTCCAACAGTTCCCACTGGAAACTCAAAAGTTTGACTACTTGGGGGAGCAAAATAAAAACACAAATGGATGCATGTTGTCAAATTTATCCCCACACCTCTATAGGGTAGTATTGCTCAAAACAAATCACAAGAGAGGTCAGAGATAACTAAGAATTGGAAAACTCTGAAAATGTGACCTCACCATTTCTAAGCTTCAGAACCTTCCCTGGGAAGAAGCTATGCTCCTCTGTGTTCTCCCAGGAGCTGGCTGCGGCTCTTTCCCCCTCTGCAGTCTTCCTCTCACTGGACCAAGTCTAAACATCTGCTGAATTCCAGTGTTCTGTGTCTGCTGTTCCTTCTGCTTAAAATCCCCTTTCTTTTGTTTCTCCCGGCCAATTCCTACTCATACATTAGAACCACACCCAGATTTACTCTTCCTAGGAAACATTTCTCAGTTCTACTTCCCCACATAATTACACACACATACACCACCACCACCACCACCACCACCTTGTAGTCACCTCCTCTTTGATTACCTGTGTCTTTGCAGCTAATATTCTGGTTGGAATTACTGCTTACATGTCTGTCTGTGTCAGTACATCAGGAAAAACTAACAACTAGGAGTCTTTCCTTTTTTTTTTTCAATCTTTGGTCCCAGTGCCTGACTATGATTAGTTTGAAATGTGTGTGTTGAATTGAATTGCTAAACGACATGAAATGGTGATTTACCTGCTTTCCATCTCCAGGAACAGGATGCTCTGAGGAGCTTGCAGGTCACTGGCTTTGGAAGTCTTATGTGCCAAGTGAAAGTGAGGAACCGCAATCAAAAGTCTCTGGCCGTATATTTGAAAAAGGGTAGGTTGGTGAAACTGGGTGTCTCAGGGCCCCTGGTCACGTTTGGAGCTGGAGTCCAGCAAGGTGGGTTTGGGGAGAGCAGAACACCCCTCATCTGACTCCATGCCCTTAGTCAACCCTCTCATCTCCATTCTTCAGCAAGCTCACCCCACTGGCTTTTGCAGATAGCCGTCTCCCCAGCAGCCACAGTGCCTGGGCTTGCACATTGTGCTCTTTTGTGCCACCTGATTTGACCCTCACCTCAGTCTGTGGGTATGTGAGCCTCACGCTGCAGCTGCAGTCCTAAGCTCTAGTGGAGCCAGAGCCAAGAGGAGGAGGATTCTAGAGCTCAGCAAGCCCAACTTGTGCATCCTCGTGTAAGCCCCTGATACCACCTGTAATGCAGGCATTCCTTAGGGGCCTGGGCTCAGCTCTCTACAGTTGTTCCCCCCAACCTTGGCTGTCCAATTCCTAAAAGCTTCTCTTCCTCCACCCTTATCAGATATTGCCAGACCTTTTCCTCCCAGCCAGTCTGAACCGCCAAGGGATCCTGCCTCTCCCATGCCCTGTGCTCAGGGGAGTGCGTTAGGTGTTGCACACCTGCATTACTTGGAGAACTAGTGAACTACAGATTTGGATCCTGGAGGTGGGGTAGAGCTGAGATCCTGGACTCCTAATAATCTCTCCGAGGATGCTTCTGGTGTGGGGACCACACTTCAAGTAACAAGAAGTACAATATGCAGTAGTTTACAGCTCACTTTCCTGGTCGGATTTTTATTTTACCTTTGCAGCAACTTTTGCCAGAGGGAGAGCAGGGAAGCATTGGGGCCCTAGGAAACATGTGGGGAATGAGCAACAAGCTTTCACAGAACCCTGCGGCCTGCCCTCTTCCACCCTGCCCTGCCCTCTTTCCTCTGCTGGGGCCAAAAATTTGCCAACAATATGGAGCTTGGTCCTACCAGTGGTTTGTGACTCTCCCTGCAGTTTTTGCTCTGGACTTTCTCTTCCCTGGGGCTTAGGACTGGAGAGCCAGGATGCAGGAGTCACCGGCTCAGGGTAAACTCCAGCTCTGCTCCGTTGCAGCTGTGTGATCTTGGACATATTCCTAGACATTCTAGGCCTCCACGTCTTCACCAGTAAAGCCAGTGTCCTATGGGGACCCAGGCTATCAGGTGGTACCTACTAAAGATGTTCTCTAAAACCATGAGTTAGCTTTTTGCCACATTTTTTAAAGTGCAGTTGTGTTTCTTAAATATTTTGGGTCCCTCATAAAAAGAGCTACAATGTGTATAAGAGGACAGGAGTTTGAACACCTGGGAATGAGGACAGGCTGAGGCTGCTCAGTGAGGGGGACAGGGCAGGTGCAGGGGCTGGTTACACAGGGCAAAGGGAAAGCACTGCAGACAACCCCTTGAGGGCAAAGCTCGAGAGGTAAGAAGAAATCCAAAGTCAGGAAAGACACAGAGGGGACCCTGCGCTCCTGAATATTTCTGCAACAGCTGCCCTTAGCCGTGTTTTACTACATGACGTTCTTCTGTCAGTGTTTGATGTCACTGGTCAGGGAGAGGCCAGGGGAACAGTAGATACAGCAACCAAGGCAACTTGGGCATGACAATGACCCAGCTTTTCCATCTGCCCTGTGTTCAAACTGATCCATGTTACAGAAACTGGAGCAGGCCAGTGGAAATGGATGGAGAGAATGCAGGGGAAGCATAAGGCATGTGTGTAGAGCTTAGTAACTATGTCTGGCGATAATAAAAATAACAGTACAAGCCAATTTTGAAGATGAGGACTTAGACCTTGTTAGGTGTAAGGAGCATCCGTCCAGGTGCTCTGAGTTTAGGACCAAGGCCGTGGCTGTACTCACACCCCTGTCACACAGTCAGCCCAGTGCTTTGTGATGGTTTTGTGTCCTGACCTCTCCTCTGCTCGGCACCTGTAGGGCCCAGGCATTAGACTCTTGTTTGCAATTAGCTCTGCTCAACTCTGTAGTGTCTTGAGGTCTTTTCCATCTTTTTTCCTGCCTTTCCGCAGGCCAAGAATTCACCGCAGCAGGCCAAAAGACCTTTGAGCCCACTGGATTCCAAAACACGCTGTCTGGATTGTACGACTCCGTGATGTTCTCAGCCTCAGGGGCCAACCTGACTGATGCTCACCTTTTTTGTCTTCTCACCTGTGAACGTGATGCCTGCTGTGATGGTTTCATTCTCTCCCAGATGCCAGGAGGTGAGGCTGACAGGGAGGACTGGGCCTAACAAGGGACAGGAACCAGAGACACAGCACCCAGGATACATAACAGGGCACAAGGGACTGCAGGCATGAGGCAGCTACACCCAGACAGAGGGTACTTTCATAGGTACCTAGCCAGACAGGAATGGGCTGCTCCCACATGTCACCTACTGTCCCGGCCGCTTCCCATGGTAACACTAGTGTGTGATCACTGCTGTTCAGCTTTGCAAGCCCAGAAACAGGAGTTCTGAACATCTAGGGTATTTTTCTCATGGCCATTCAGCTTGCAGGGGACAGAGCAGGGCCTTAACCTGAGGTGTCCTCAGTAACATTTAGCTGCCACCTAATAAACAGGGCTAGTCACATTTGGGCAAAAATTTTAACTCATTCCTTTTGCTCATGATGACTCATTCTCTAGTTACCTATGACTTGCCCACTGTATTCCAGGTCCTGTGATCAGTAGGATTATTGCTGCCAGTTGTCTTTCAGCAGCAGGGGAGGATATCTGTACAAATCGGCACTTCGTAGGGCCGCGTAATAGTTGAAAAGGACTTTAATGTTGAAGATCCGGTTCAGGCCCCCAGATGTCACTTTCTAGATCTGCCATCTTGGACAAATTGCTTAAACTAACATGGAGTCTCTTTGTCCATAAAATGGGGAAGATGATTACTTATTAAAAGATAATGGACACAAAATGCCAGGCCTGGTTTATCTCCTCGGGTTAGTACCAACTTAGTACATTAGTCACTGTTTCCATGAGACTCAGCTCTGCCTCCACCTGAGCAGCATCAGACAGAGGTGTTAAGGTTTCCCTTGGGATTGCCAACACTGCTGTTTGTGTTTGCTGCTGCACTCTTTTTCCTGGTAGCTGTACCAAGTCCCTTCTACTCTCCCACCCCCTACTGCCTGGCTCTGCATTCCCTGCCCTCCAAGTCTCTCTGAACAGCTCCAAACCCTCTCCTTGCTTCCCACTCCTCAGTCACCTGGTGCACGTACCCATTTCCCCAGGGGAGTAGGACTCCCCTAGGCTTTGACACAGACCTTTATCCTCCCCACTCTGATTGCACATACTTAGGTGCAGAGCAGAGTTGGGGAGTGGGTGGATCAGGTAGATTCTAGTGACCTACCTGATTCCCAAATCCCAATGACTAGCACAGCATGCTGAGCTCAGCTTCCGTGTTTCATGATACCAAGAGCTTGTGCTTTCTTCTCCTGCCTTTACCTCCTCTCAGATCCCAAGGTAGGAAGGGATACTTGTTTATTCATAGGCCCTGAAAAAATTAGACATCACCCTGAAAATGTATAATACAAATTTCTGTCAATTCATAAAGACTGGAAATCTTTAAAAATTTGTAAGCTTAAATCAGTGAAGGGAAGGGGGAAGATTATTTTCAGTGGAAGGGAGCAGCATATGCAAAGGCTGTGTGGGAAGAGCGTGCTTCATTGTGAGCGATCTCTGGTCACCAGGGCAGGGAGAACCAGTGGAAGGTGAGGCTCTGGCTTGAAGGATCGAGAGAGGGGCAGGGCGTGCCACAGAGAACCTTGTCAGCTGCACTGACAACTATTTTTCATTCTAAAACCAGCTGGAAACCACTGTAAATTTTAAGGAAGAAGGTGCCATAGTCCCTTCGGATCTTAAAATCAGCGCTCTGGCCAGAGGATGCAGATGGCAGAAAGAGACTTCAGTGGTTAGGGGAGCCAGTGAGGAGCAACTGCAGTGGGTCCGCAGGAAAGGATGAGGCTGAGGCTGGGTGATGGTGGCGCAGGTCACAACCAAGACCCTGCACCTTCTCTTTAGGAAGCAGAGTCAGCAGGACTGTATACGGGGATTCAGGAAGAGGGAGGTACTGAAGGTTGTTCTTGCATGTCTAGCTTGTCACCTGACTGGGTAGCCTGCTCCTATGACGAATAGTAAAGGAATTTGGTGATGGAGGGGGAGATTTAGAAGGGTCATAAGTCCGTGTGGGATATGCTATGTTTGAGATATTCACAAAAAGTCTTTTGGGCACAGAGCTCTGGTGCTCAGAAGGGAAATCTGGACAGGAGATATTCGCGTATGGATTAGAAGCCTCACAGGGTGTGAGAAGCCATGGCTATGGCTGGGATTTCCTTGGAAAAGAGAAGCAAAGAGTGAGAAGATAAAGGCGGGTGGACCAAGTCCAGTGAACACCCGTAGAAGAGGGGATAATCTGCAGAGAGGGACACAAAAGCATACTCCACGTGAAGAGGAAGTGGCCCAGGAGCTAAGTGCCCAGTGGAACCCTCAGTGGGAAGTGGGCTAATGAAGTGTGGTGTCATCTTGAGTGCTGCTGAGGGCTCAGGAGATGACTATTGGAGAATGCTGAGTTTAGCTCGCAGTAGTCAGTCAGTAGCACTTAATTAAGAATATTTATTATATTATTGGAGAGGTGAGACAGGAACCCAGATTAGAATAAAATGATCGCTAAAATTCCTCTGAGGTTTAATGCTCTGTGGTTATACGATGTGGACTCATATTATGCTTAGACAGGGGAAAGCGTGTTTTACACACACATACTTACACACAACCATGCATGTTCCTTTATGTACACCTATATTCAGAAACTGTGTAATCAAACCCAGCATGCCTCTCTCCACTAGCTACCTCTTCTGTTCATACCATGGTCTCTCCAGATGCTCAATTACTTACCAGACCATGTGGACTTTCCACTTGGAAAGGGTGATTGCATTTTCCTTAGGATCATATATGGAAAAACAGTTCTGTGCCATGGAGCAGTCAGCCCACAGTCCTTTCTCCCATGATATTTCTGCCTGGCAGCTTGCTCTCTTTTCCCTCCAAGTTTAACCTGTGGTCTGTGAGATCTGCTAAGCTGATGGATCACCACATGGTGCTGACTGCCAAGCCCCTTTGTAGGCGCAGGTGAAATGTCTGGCTGATGGCTTCTTCGGGCTCATGCCCCTGCATGAAAGGAGTTTTAATTTACAAGGCTCTGGCTGGGTCTGCTGATGACCAGGAACAGATTCCCACCACATCCTTCCATCGCAGCCTGGAAAGTCATTTAACTCCCTGGTAGATTCCCCCTGTCCTCTTCCCCTTCCAGATACCTCTCCCAGAACCTCCCGAATCCTCTAGTAGCTAACCCCAAAAGGTCTTGTTTCTACATAGATATCAGGCTAGCTTCTTGAGGCTGTGAACTTACATTTTAGTTGAGGCCACTTGAATTGGGGCGGGGGGGGGGGGAACTGTGTGCCCTGAGCTCATGAATGTCACTGAAGCTGGCAGGTACGGTCAGCAATGTAAGCTCTAGTTTCCAGCTGGCCCCAAGCTCCTGGGCCACCAGACTTCTCACCAGCACTCCAGGAAGTTGCATGGGTGTCTTGAGCTGTAAGCAGGACAAACACTTGCTTTGTGTTTAATTCTGTCTGCCATAGAGACTGGGAGTGGGGCAGAGGCCGGGTGAAAGGCAGGAGCCAGAAGGATGCCAGACCACAGTGCTAGGCCTTATCTGAGGCCTGCACTGTCTCTGAGTTCCCCAGCAGACTATTACTGCCTGCTGACCATTCCACTGTTGCTCTGGAACCAGAGAAAATCATTTCCCCTTTCCATATCTCAGTTTCCCTCTGTGTAAAGCAAGGTGGCCTGCCTGGGTCAGTGAACTTGGCTGTGTACCAGAATCATCTGTGTACAAACATTAATTGCCCAGAGCCCCACCACCACCACCACTCTGTGACCTACTGACTCCAAGGGACCAAGCATGTTCAGAGCCTGGAAGTGACCACTGTAACTCTCCCTATAATTTTATATCATCAATCCAAGCCCCTGGTTTGGGAACCCTATGTTAGGTGACCTCTAGGGCTATGTTTGATTTAAAGCCAGTCTCTGGAGATCCAGTGTCCCAGTCCATACTCAAGCTATTGTCACCTGTTCCCATCTAAAGGGCTCCCCAGTCACAGAGGGGAGTCCCTGATGCCTCTGCTGCCTCCTCACTCACCTCCCCTTCTGCCTTTTAGGGCCTCTCATCTGCGGGCTGCTGAGCTCCCCCGATGTCCTCGTTTGCAACGATGACGATTGGAAGGACTCCTCCAAAGTCCAGGCCAACACCACGTGTCCTGGAGTGACATATGAACAGGGGTCCCATCAGGTGACATTTCTTCTAGGAGGCCAGGAGTTTGTGAAAAGTAAGTCTTTGCCATCTGTACCCAGTCCTTCCAAATCATTCTTGCACTGGCCAGTGAGGCAGCCCGCAGCTTCTCCAGCTTTCCACGTTGCCTGAGGGAATTCACGCTTGGGAAAAGTCAACATAGAAGAAAGTGGCTTCCTGTGGAAGCAAGCATGTGCCCATCCACCTAGCTGGCTGGCCTGCAAGTCACCGGGGCAGGTAGCTCCGGGACAGGTCTGCTCCCAACCAGTTCGTGTAGGAGTCTGGGGTCAGTTGGCTGTAGCTTGATCTGGGCTCGGCTGGGTTAGGAGCCTGGGCGCTGTTCCTGCCGATGTTAACTTTCCTCCTCCTTCACCGGGATGAGCATAAGCTTTTCCTGCAGGGTGAAAAGCAGAGCAGAAAGTTGGGGGGAAAATGGGCCTCTGAAAATCCAGGCTGGGACCTCCCTGTCATTTCTGCCACATTTTCCTGAATACGACAAATTGCAGAGGAAGGATACTGTGCCCCGTTAGTAGCAAGAAGCACGAAGTCATGAGCAAGATGTGTGACTATGATAAAGGTGAAGAAGTGGTGCCCAGCAGGCAGGCTGACCCAGAGCTGTCCCCCAGGGCATCCCTCGGAAGTCACGGAATGCCAGGTGAGGGCAAGCACATCCCTCTTACAGGAACGTGGGAGAGCGGCCCATTGTGCGGACTCAGGGAACAGAAATAAACTCCGCGCATTCTCATTCCCTTTTACTCGCTTGGAAGCTCTTCTGGTCTTTCGTTTTTACAGACTTATGAATGTTAGAGCCAGAAGGTGCCTCTCTGATCACCTGTCCCAGGTTCTCCAATGGGCCCCATTCTGCCTGACCCCCAGGAGCTGGGCCTTCTGCAAGGTCCTTCAGACCGGCATGCCAGCATTACTCATGGGGTTGGGCCAGCGGCATCAGTAGCCCTGGGATCTGGGATGGACACGTAGATTCTCATGATCACATCCCCAGGTCCCAGGAGTCTGTGTTCCAGCAAGTCCTCCAGTAGTGGAAGTTTCCTTCAATGCCCGAATTCTAGGTGAGAGGAGAGCAGGCCAGGTGCTCATGCCCTCTTCCAGCTCCTGAGTGGCTCAGAGGACTTGCTGCCCCTCACCTTCCTGCTCGGTGACCCGCCAGCACCTGTGGGAGAAGGGAATGTCAACTCCTTTCCACCTCCCAAGGCTGGAGAGTTAGGAGTGATAGATGGGGTCCTCCTGGGGCCTCTGTGGAACTTGACCTCCAGGGGCTGGTGGAGGGAGCCCGACGTCCATGTCTCCAGGGACTGCTGTCCTCAGGGCCTCTCGATGGCAGGCCCACTGTGCTCTTCTCCCACAGCCATCTTGGTCCACGCTCCTGCAGAGCTCCTGCAGGACCCCTTCGTGTCAGGCTGTGCCCTCCCTTTGCCTCTGCTGGTCTGTCTCAGTTTGCCTGTGCAGCCTAGTCGTGTGGTTGTGGCTGAGTCAGAGCTCCTGGCTGGGGAGTGGGTACTGACCATACTGGCTCCACAGAGGTGGAAGGGGCAGACATGGCAGCAGCAGTCATCTAGAAAGGTCTCCTGTGGTGCTTTTTGGAGTCCATCCTGTACCATGGCCTTCACTGTACTCACACAGCACTTCCAGGGAAGCCCTGCTACTGCTGCCTCACTTTACAGTAGAAGAAACTGAGGCAGGTGACCCCCAAAGTTTCAGAGCTGGTGAGCAGCAAAGTGGGTCGGAAACTATCCTGGCTCAGAAGCCACTGTCTGGTCACTCCTCCCTGGACAAACGCAGGTAACGAGTGGGAGAACAGGGCTCAACACTTAGTATCAACCTGAGACAGCTATCGCTGTTTTAACACTGGTCATTGTTCTTTGCTGTTTTTTAAGAACTGACCTCTCTCTTATTAATTTTCCATGAGTTCATCAAAAGCAGTTTGTGCTTTCATTGTTTGATCAATTTTTCATGCCTGTTTCTTATTATAGGAGCAGCTACTTTGAAGATAACAATACGCAGTGTGTTAACCTTTGTTCATCTCCTACTACTTTGTTTTGAAGTCTTGTATCATTGTTTTTATTCTTTTTTCTTTTTTAAAATAAGAAAATAATTTCTGGGTTCACAGCACAGAAAATCAAACCTGGCATAGAAAATATATGCGACATCTGTGGAGTGCCTAGTTACCAAAACTTGGAAAAATATTTCAGAATTTGGTGGAATTCCATGAGGCTTGAATGATTTCTTTCGGCATAAATAAAATCAAATAGCTTATTGATGTGAGGATTATGAAACACCTGGTATTCATTGTTGTGAGAGTAGCCCAGGGTGAAAACAAGCATTTCCAGAAGGACATATGATATATTCCCGGGCAATAAATCCAGAATGAATTGCTTAACCCAGAGCATGTGCTTGGTATGCACCCAAGACATGAGGAATGTGCCCTTGACTACTCTTCCTGGAAAGGAGTGATCACTAACAGGCTTTGAAGGCTTGGATTTTTTTACTGCCTGTATGTGTAGCTGCATATTCCTGGGTGAGAGTAGTTCCTCCTGTGGGGAGCTCCCAGTCTGGTTGAGGACTGACAGATTTGGACATTGCTAGAGCACAGAGACCTCCTGTTTGCCAACTTAGTTTAGTGACAAGCTGTAACTTGTCACTCTGCTCTGTGGTTAGACACCACTCAAGGACCAGTCAGGGTTTGTATCTCCCACATTTCCCATGAGTATCTCTGGGTGTTTTCAACTATGTGGTGCTGGCTTGACCAGCTTTCTGGTTTTTAAGAAAAAGTGACTTAGAAGTCTTTGGGGCTGCATATGAGTAAGTTCTCACAATGTCTTGAAGTTCCAATGAGTGAAAAATAGGCAAATTAGATGACCCTGATTCCCATAAAAATTTAGTATTTTGTAAGAGGAAAAGGCCTTGTCAGAAATATTCTTGGATTTATTTTGAGAGCTAAAAGCTTTGTAGTTCTTTCTGGGAGGCTTTTTTGTGTCAGTGACTATGGTTGCTGCTTTCTCTTCCTGAAGGAGATAGGAGTGATGCTAAGACACTTTAGTTAGCCCAAGTCTCCACCATTACTCTGTTAACCAAAGCACTTACATACTTTGCATTCATTGTGCTGCTAATAAGGCCTACCTGTCAATAGAGACTGAAAGGGCTGGTACACCTTTGGCGGCTCTCTGCAGGGCAGGCTCCCAGACAGCAACTTGCATTGACTCTTGATGACTCTGTGTTCTCCATTGTGAAATTCTGCCCACTCTAAGGGCCTAGGTTAAAACTGTGGTCACAAGTGCAACACATGGTTTCTGTGGGAGTGTCCCCGAGGAGGCTAAAACTGCACAGCTTGTGTTAACATTAAAGACTCAGGCTCATGCCAAACACCGTGGCTCTCAGTGTGCATGTGTGCCTGAGACCTTGATGGTAGAAAGGGCTGTCCCGAGTCTGTTGGGGCAGTGAGGATAGCTTATTAGGGCACAATTATAATGTAAGTATACATTTATAAAAGAGAAAATTTATAGGTGTTTTGTGATACAAATTAGAGAGCAATTGGAGATTTCTGACCAAGTTTCTGCTGAATTCACCTGACCTGGCCAGTGTCGAAGCCCAGCTGCAGACCTCTGATAAGCAGTGAGTCAGAGTAACTGTCTATGCAGTGACTTAAAAGTCACCCTGGGCTTATCAAGTACGCCATTAACTATGCTCACCCTGTAAGGGCCCCCTCCCCTTGCTCTCAGAATATTTCTATATTACGATGAGCAATTTGTTTCAACACATCTGTTCAAGACTAGCCTGCCTGACAATATGACACTCAGTGCATGTAACCAGCTATGTAACATTTTGTCACTTGCTTTGTTTTTACCACTTGTAAATGCTACATAAACTCTTTGTAAACTCAGGGCTGTTGCCTTTGGGAATGATCCCACAGCAGTCAGCCAGTGAAAAGATTAAGGGCTGCCCTCTATTCCTCTCAATGTGAAAAGTCATCCTTTTGGTTTGACTTGGGAATTTTCCCACAACAGCCTCCCTGTGTGACAGTGGAAGGAGTGGCAGAGATGCCCCAGCAGTCACCTCATCGCTGTGCATCGCTGTGCAGTAAAGACAAAGAAGGATATTGTTTGCCTCAGTTTCATGTACCTTCTTCACTTGAAGAGTGAACTAGACAAGTGTTGGAGAATGGAGTGAAGGGTCAGATGTCTGCTTTAGAAAAACACATTTGATGACTTTCTTATGGATGGGAGGAAAGGGCTCTGCATTTTTTGGGTAGACTCTGAGCATCACTAGTGGCTCTGTGTTCCCTCACTCATTTCATCTTGTGTTCATTTGTGTAATAAAAACCATTTGTACATCAGGGGCTGTGATGGCAATGAGCAATACCAAAAGGAATAAGGCCTGGTCCTTGCCTCAAGAAGCTCAGAGTCCATTCAGGGATCTTGGAATTGATCATCTGGTGTGAGGCTAAAGACAGGTGTTTTCTGAACGCTGCATAAAGCCAGGAAGGGAGGGCGTGTGAGCCTCCCAGGCCAGGTTCGGGGAGGCCTCCAGAAAGAGCTGCTTGCTTGCCTTCCTCTCTTGCTCCCTCCTTCTCTTCCTTCTTTACTTGCTTTTTTCCTTTCTCTATCTGTCTCTTTCACCCTCCCTTACTCTCCTCTTCCCTTCCTTCTTCTGTCCTCTCTTCCTTTCTTTTTTTCAGTATCGGAAAATGAGTCCAGAGTTTTTTTTCTAAGCTACATCCCCAGCCCCTTTTTTATGTTGAGACAGAATCTCACTAAGTTTCTCAGGCTGGGTTCAAATCTGGATCCTCCTAGCTCAGCCTCCCAGAGTGCTGAGATTATAGGTATGTACCACCATGTGTGACAAATCTGACTCTTGAAGAATGAGTGCATGTGAATAAAATGAGATGGGATTAGGGTGTAGGCAGAGGGAAAACATAGGTCAGTGATGGAGAGGCCGAGAAGCCAGCATTAGATGTGCCTGGGGAGAGGTGCCTTGGAGACAGAGTTGGTATGTGGTGGCCCAGAATATTGTGGGGGAAGAAAAAGTAACTTTTTCTTAATTGGAGTGGATGCCTGAAACAAAGACAGGTGACAAGAGAAAATCACATTTAGATTGCTTGAGAGATACTCAGGAATGAGTAGTTCTCAAAGAGGTGGCTTTGAATTCCAACTTATGCAGCATTTTCAACAGTGAACAGTGCGTTTTTAGAGAACTGACAGAACAAAGAGGAAAAAAACCTCTGCATCTCTAGAGATGGCAAAGTGAGGGCAGACAAGACTAGGCAGGAAAACACTGCTCAGTAAATCTCTCTGTGTCCATTCCCTGGTGCCCTCAGCAGTCCCATCAGGGTCCAGTGTTGTCTCCTGTGCTCACCTCTATTCTCCTAGATAGAGGGGTAGGGTGCCTTTTGTCTACCTCTAATGTCCCGTGAGACCTGGCAATCATTTTAATGATAAAAAGACACTAAGGAGTTGTTACTTTTCTTGTAAATTACAAAGATGACCCCATGGTAAACTATGTCTTACAATGGTCACTGGTTTTAGTGTTAGATTACAGAACAGTAAAACATCTTAGAGGTGTTGTTTTACCAACTTTTATAGGTTAAGTAACAATTGTAAAGACTAAAATAAATTGAAAACTTTATGTCTGTGTTAGCAAACTCGATCTACCATCTTGAAAAAAATTAGTCATTCAAACACATTTGAAGATAGAAAGATCTAAGAAATAAATTCACTGGTTTTCATTGTGAGACTCCAGAGCTCTACAGCCTGACCTTTTGAATAAGCCAGTGATGGCATCATGGTGAACAGTGAGAAAGGGCACAAATTGAGCAGGCAGGTGGCAGTGTGGTGTGGTGTGGTCTCCTGCATGGTGTCTTCATTTTGAGACACAATCTCAGACATCTGAGCCTAGGTCCCCCAGGTGTGGAAAACTATGAGAGAAGTCTGAGGGGATACTTTAAGGAAGCATATTATTCCACTACAGACATCACTGTTTATTACAACACTGAGACAAAATCAGATGGAATCACAGCTCAGTAGTTTACCTCACCCCCAGTGCAGAATATGATCATCCTTGGGAGAGTCATTACTTTGAGGGTGAGTTTTCCATACAGTTGAGTATATCCCTTTAAATACAAGAAACTTGATATGTTTTGGCCATTTCTGATGGGCAGAATCATAGAACGCATTATCCTTTCTTTAATGTATTTATTAGGAGTACAGCTGTGGAACTAAACAAATAGGATTTAAATTGGCACATTTACCTCTTTTGATTTCTTCACCTCGATCTTGGGGATCTTGCTGGTAGCATGACAGTGAAGTGCGAATTATGTTAAGTATAAAAGATACTCATCAGAATGCTAGATAAATGGCCATAGCTATTTATCTATAATGAGATCATAATGATAATAATTAAAAACAACATTTAATCATTTCTTGAGGTCTCAAATGCTGCGTCTCCCACAGGGTGTGGGGTTATTTTCCTCCAGATTTAGGTTTTCTGAGTACTTTCCACAGTCTTCTCCATACAAGAAGGGGTTGGAAGGAGGCAGAGGGCTGCACATGGGCAAAAGAGGAGCACTGACCATCACTGGGAAATGCACTCTTACCCAGGGTGTCATCTAATGGAATAGAATTTTACAAAAAAATGAATTTAATAATATCAGTAATAAATAATAGCAACCTGCCAATAAGTGGGTGAGGAAGACAATTGCATTTCCACTGATCAATGAGGCAAGAGTCTCAGAAGACTCAAGAGTCAGAGAAGCTAAGTAATAATGAAACTAGATTTGGGGTTTCCTGAGAATGTAGTTTGCTTTAAAAGCCAATCTCCAGTTCCCATTCATAAGTCATTCTCTTGTGTCATGATTCACAATCTCTCACCCAAATAGTCCCTTTGGTGTTATGAGCTGGACCCCTGAGGTCTGACCATCTCTGGGTTTGCGCCACGGAGTTGGAATAGAGTTTCAAAAGGCTTTTGAAGCATGCTGTGTATAAGCAGAATTATCCTTTCCAGGACACCTTGAGGGAAAAGCTGAGCAGTTGTAATGGTGGCCATGGCTGCTCATAAAAATCACATTCTTCCTTTGTAGGTCTGGCGCCCCTGGAAAGAGCTCCACGCACTGTTATCGGTTTCCAGCAGGTTTATCTCTGGAAAGGTAAGCTCCCCTTTGTGGTACAAGTGACACGGCTAGAAACTGGCCCTGCCTAGCTTTCACTGGGCATTCAGCTCCCCATAGAGCAAAGGTAGAGATCAACTTTCTAAGAGAGTGCTCTCAGTATAACAGCAGGGCCCCACTCTTCATCAGATAAGATACCACAGTCGAAAAGGAAAATGCCCAGTGCAAAAACCCAAGGAAAGAGGGAGGAGGAAGAACTGGGTTCCTGGGAGACAGAGTTCACTGAACACACACTCTCCTGCTTACCAGGACAGGGGCATCGGGGCCGTTGCCAAGTACAGCAGGAACCTGTCCAACACTGAGATTTGGGGTCAGAGGACAGAGGCTCAGGGATGGATCCTCAGGTGGTGCTGGGGAATTTTGCTAAATTTATTCAAATGCTAGTTTGTTTTTTGACCACCTGAGTGGTCTAGAGTACATTATTTCACTTTTCTGGGTCTGTTTTCTCAAGCATAAAATGCAAATATGATTTTTCACCTTCACAGCGTGCTGGAAACACCGGTGTTTATGAACTTGCTTTACACTGCAGGGCAAATATTCAGAATTTCTCTATCAATGCAATGAGTGTTATATTATGAATAGGTCGGCTAGTGTGCAGTGCAAAGTTGTGGCATCAGGCCTGTGCCACGAGGTCTGCCCCAGCCCTTGCTGAGCTCCTGGCTGTGCATCATGATACTTTCCTGCTTCATTTCTCTTACCACAGGCATATTACTCCTTCTCCTCAACATTACATGCTTTCTTCTTTTGTTCCTCCTAGATTCTGACATGGCATCTAGGCCTGAGTCTCTGGGATGCAGAAAAGATGTGGTACCAAGGTCTGAATCTTCAGCAGAGACAGGTATCAACCCCTGAACACTGCACACGCCTGACTGGCTGCCTGTAGAGACAAAAAGATGGCATCAGAGATTTAACCCATGAATGAACCCCTTACCATTCCTTGCCCACTCTACTTTACAGCGTCAAATGCCCCTCTAAGCTTCTATCCCGTGGAACAATCCAGCAACTCCTCACAGGGGTGCTTGGCATAGAAATTAAGAAAAAAAACTTAGTAACTCACCCCTAGTTGTAAATAGAAGCAATCACGATAATAAAACCAGGGGAAAAGACGCGTTGTAGAGCAAGGTTCACGTGACAATGATAAATGACCAGTTTTTATGTCAGACTTGAAAAATATAAACAAATTCAAATATTCCAAAAGTGTTTAATCACTGGTAAAACACTGTAGAAAGTAGTGTGAAGATTCCTCAAAAAAACTAAGGTTGGAGGTTCTATTCTACCTAGTTATCCCCCTTCTGGATATTTTCCCAGAAGACTTGAAAGTATCATGCCACAGTGATAGATGTGCACCCCATGTTTATAGCCGTGTGATTTGTAATAGCCAAATCTTAGAACCAATGTCCACCAACAGAGCAATGGATAAAACAGATGTAGTATTTTTATATAATGGGGTTCTTCTCAGCTATAAAGAAGGGTAAACAAGACACGTTTATAGGTAAATGGATGCAACTAGACACACCATACTCAGAAGTATGTGTAAGCACATGTTAAGCACCAAAATTATCTCACTGGTGTAAGAAACTGAAAGTAAATGAGATCCAACATTGTTTAATGGATGAGAAAGATTTTGAACATGAGTCGCCACATGAAGTGGAAGCAATGAATTTAAACTAATAGACATGAAACGTGTGGAATGTCCGAGGTTTCACTTCTAGAACCTGCAGTCGTTTACTGCTGGAGTGGAGGTAAAATACAGAGTAGGGAGAAAGGGAGAGAGAGAAGAGAAAGAAAGGGAAGAGAGAGAAGAGAAGCAGGAAGAGAGAAGGGAGGGAGTGGGAAGAAGAGTAGCTTACTCTGTGCTGCTGTAACAGAAGACCACAGGCCAGACGGGGCCATTCACAGGGAGTAAACAAGGGCCCTCTTGTGGTCAGTGCCTAGCAGAAGGCATCAGAGAGGCTCCAGGGAGTGAGGAACAGCTGAATTTGTCTTTACACCCACTCTCAGGCTGCAGGCATAGCTCAGTGGTAGGGTTCTTGCATAAAAGAAATAAGGCCCTGGGTTTGATCCTCAGCAATGGAAAGACAGAGACAGACACAGACAGACAGACAGACAGACAGACAGACAGACAGACACACACACACACACACACACACACACACGGTGAAGGGGGAGGGAAGAGCGGGGTAGGAAGAGATGGAGAGAGGCTATTCTTACCACTTGTGGGCTGCATGGCCATGGGCACCCTGCTCACATGGTAAGTTCCTTGAGTTCCTTAGGTGTAGGATGAAATCTTGCATCTCCTATCCTAGGAGATGGTAAAACTCCAGTACTTATCTGGTATGTAACCAGTAACCCCAAATGGTAGTTTCTTCCCCTTCCCAAGTTTCTTTCCAGGTCACATGAGATAATACATAAAACCAGTGGCAAAAGGGCTGGTCCCTTAGTAGTCAACTAGCAAGAGTTGCTGTGAGATGCGGAGGGTCTGCTGTTTAAACGGTGAGCTCTCAGGTCAAGAGATCAGGTTGGAATCCCAGCTTTGTCTCTATCTGCTCATGGAACTGAGTCCCCTTGAGTATCAGGATTTTCATCTGTGGTATCACAGTGGTAGCCACATGGTTGGCGAATTAGGGACCCAGAAGGGACAATTCCTTAAACTGTTGCAATATGGAGCCTGAGCTCACCATCAGCAGCTGTAGGTCCCTGGAGCTACTGGTGGCTGTGGCCCCACTACAGAGCCTGGCTCATGCAGCCATCCGATTGAGTCTCGCCCCACCCTGCCTTTCTTCCTGTCAGATAGTTGGTCCCAATGTACACAGGCAGCAGGGACACAGTTTCTGTTCTTGGCCCTTCTTCCCCTTCAAACATTTTCAAGTGAAACATCAATTTTGCCCTAGAGGAGGCAAAGTGCCCAGAGGACCTTTCTCCTCCTTATCCAGGTCTCTTCTACATAATGATGTCTCCTCACCATTCTGGTTTTTGCTCAGGGCTGTCAATGGACACACAAACCTCACAAGCTCAGGCCTGGTGTTTTCAAGTTTACCATCAGTGCTGTCCAGGGAAGGTCAGTGAGACAACAGCTCTCCAGGGAGTGCTGCAGAGGAAAGCCAGGCTTCCACCCTCCCAGCCCCCCGGGTACCAGGCCATCCATTGGTGCTTTACATACATCATCTCACAAGTGACATAACCACTCTGCTGGCCAGGGTTCCCATCCTCCTAAGAAGGAATGAGGGGCTTATGGTGCCTTGGTATCCCAAGTTTAAGCCAGTCAGCACTAAATATACAACAACTCCAGGATCCAACCAGATCTCAGTGTCCAGGTTTTTCTCAAGCCCTAATCAAGCCCTTATCCAGCCAGGTGGGAGTGGACACTCAGACCCCAGAGCTGGCCAGCACACCTGGGACTTTTGTTTAATTTTCAGAGTGGACTTCTAAATTTTTTAAAATAATTTAACCAATATTTTTAAATTGGAAAGTATTATGTAAAAAAATGAAGGCTCTGGCTTCTTGAGAGAAAGACAGGAAAATTTCTAGCAGCACTGACTTCAGATATCTCTGAATTGACCATCGTCCTCTGAGCTGAGCAATGCTGAACCATCCTTTTCATCTGAGGTTGTCCGTCCAGAGCTCCCTGGTCTCCACTATCACCCAGCAATCTGCTTCTTATCCGAGCCTCTCTGTTGTGGTCCCCAGCCTGGAAAGAGGTTCTTAGGGGTAACTACAGCTCATGGCAGGGTGAATGTGTATGAGGTGGTGGCACTTGGGAGCACTGGATAAATCCACCATTAAGCAATGTGTCAGGGCTGCATCACCAGTGCTGTAGCAGGGTGCTCCCAGGAGGGTCCCCCTCCCTCTACCACTCACCAGAATAGGAGCTTGGCCCCTGACCAATGCCCTGCAATGAAACACAGTGCACAGAAAGAGCTCTGCTCAGCTTTCCTTTCTCAGCTGATCACATTCTTGGAATGCAGAATATAAAATGTCTGCGGAAGCAAGGCTGTTGATCCCATCCCGGCTTCTCCAAGTGCTCCCTATTGGTCTGTGTTTCTCAAGGTCCGTGAGAAGGACCTCAGATTTAAAGCACAGGGAGATTTTACCCTTTCTGCATCAGGTCCCTGAGGTCAGTCTGAGTGTAGGAGACCAGCACAGAGAAGCAGTAAGAGTGGCTCTGGCTGGCCGGCCCAGTCCTGGTCTCTTTCCCTTGAAGTGGAGTACAGGGTTAGAGAGAGTGCGTGGACAGTGGTTTCTAACACAGTGTCTATGCCAGGTACAGTGAGATACAGAGTCACAAGTGGCCACTCTTTTGTCTAACAGATGCTTCTTAAGTATATGCGCTATGCCCAAGGACATTCACAGACCAGTCGGATGCCCATGTACCAGCCACCACTTGACACAGTGACACAAATGTGAAGTGCAATAGGAATGCAAGGGAGGGAGGGCGCCAGACAGCCCAGCAGAGCCAGAGAAGGCTTCTCAGAGAAGTACAGGTGGATCTGCCAGACACTTCCGGGGAACGCCTGAAGCAGGTGCCTCAGGCCAGAGGGCCACCAAGGGCAGATATGTTTGAAGGAACAGTGACTGTCTCGTTTTATATTCAAGTGGGGATAAAGGTGAAGGAACTGACTTTCTCTTTCAGGTTCCACAGCAGAACTTTTTTCCCCCGTGGACCTCAGCCAGGTCATTGTCAGTGTAAACAGGTCTCTGCCTAGTCAGCGGCACTGGCTTTTCAAACACCGCTTTTCTGCCCAACAGGCAAAGCTGTGGTGCCTTTCTCGTAAGTACCCTCAGATTATATCCTTCAGCTTTAGGACTCTGGGTTTGAGATCATAGCTTAGCTCAACTTCAGAGATGAAAATGAGATCATTCTCAGTGATGCAGTTCAGGGATCACTGTATTCCTCGAAGACAGATAGGACCCAATCCTGGATGTTCAGAAGTTCACAGTATAGTCAGTCTCTCCTCTACTCCTGAACCTACAAACCTATTATCAGTCCATCTGCCCATCCACTCTTCTGCTCATCTACCCCTCCATTCATCCATCCATCCATCCATCCATCCATCATCCATCCATCCATCCATCCATCCATCCATCCATCCATCCATCTATCCATCCATCCATCCCTCCCTCCATCCATCCATCCATCCATGCATCTATCCATTCATCTGATGCATGTTATTTTAGGCCTTGTGTTTGATTGTAGGGATCAAAGACAAAAAGAATCAGCCATGCTTTTGCCCTCAAGGTGCCCACACACACCTGTGACAATGACTGATGTAGAGGAAGGACAAAGAAATTACAAAGTTCACAAGATCTCTGGTTTGCAGATCTTTCCTCTGATTTGGTCATTAGTGGATCCAGTAGAATGTTATCCTTTCACTCCTGTATTCTTGAGTTTAAGGTCTAACCGTTATTTCCACCTCTATTCTACCTTTATTCAGGGCCACACAGCCCTTTCTCAGGTAGGAGAACCCCAGACTAAACAATCACTGGGCATCTTCCCTGTGAAGAGCTTCTGCCAAGCATCCTCCCCATCCCTGCCAGGAGACCCCATAATGGTAATTCTCCTCTTTAAGCCTGAAAGCCAACTGTGCCTTTGCTGCAGGTTGCTCCCAGGAGCCCTCCTTCTGTCAGCTTGCAGAGGTAACAGACAGTGCACCTTCATACTTCACCTGCTCCCTCTACCCGGATGCCCGGGTGTGTGATGATGTTCTGGAACCCAATGCCCAGGGCTGCAGCCTGGTCCTGCCCCAGCAGCCCGGAACCCTGTTACAGAAGAAAGGTGAGCCCACAGGTGCCTGTGCATGCTGGGTTTCTATTGGGAGGCAGATCTGTGGTTTCAGAAACAGTCAGGCTTATTTTTTCTTCTTGTTAACTTAGAAGTCAACTCTGGAGGCTACTCTTGCTCCAGGGCCTCATTCAAGGAGGGAAACCACAACTGATGTACCTGTTACCTATAATCCCATGGGGTTGTGTGGTGCAGCGGGTCTCAGCCTCTGTGCCTGTAACACAATCAGTGTTGGCATTTCTCATTAAGAGAACTAATGATGCCGTAGTGTGTGTTCTGTTTTTACCTGTATAGTCTGCCTTTCCCGCAGATGCAGCTGCCCTTAGCGTCCCTTCTATCTTCTTTGCTGGAGGTTCTTACCAGATATCTGGTGACCCTAGGTTTTCCATCCAAATGTAAATCAAGCACTCAAGGCCAAAGAGAAATTTTGACTGTTTTGTGAAAGCTTGCTGGCTTTAGAATAATCTGACTGGGCATGCTTTGGGGCCATCCCTCATGTCCAGTGTTCCAGAGGAATCTTGCAATACCTGCCTATGTCTGGCGGCCTATGCCTGGCGGTTAGTGATTCAGACACCAAATCAGGTCAGAAAAGGTAGGGCAGCTCAGTGATTACTATGAAGACTGACATGAAAGGACCCCTCTTTTACTGTAGTGTGCATCCCATCCATTATCCAGGGTGCCCAGAAACCCTCTCTATTTTCCTCTCCATGAATAAGTCTTCCATATTCTTCCATGGTGTGAGGCAGCACTTGACATCTAGGGAATCCCAAAAGGCACCTGGAGGCCTCATTCTTCTAAAGGAGATTCTCAGCCCACACAATGCTTGGGCTTCTCTCTCCCTTCAGCGTGTAGACGCTTGAACTTTCTGAGAGCCAGAGGTGTGTGGGCTTGCTCTGTGGTTCTCTCCATAGAAAGTGGAGTCTGCCTTCTTAAGTCTGTGAAACCAAGGTTTACTCCTCCATAAACTTTCTATCTCCACCAAGTGTGTAACTACAGCGCCTCTCGTATTCTCCCCACCACTGCATGCTTATGACTTTACAAGAATCCCAACTGCTATTTTGAACTGAATGTGCTATCTTTAATGGAAAATTTTGGTCTAGTTTCTACTCATTGGTTCTCATGTGCTCACAATTCTCGCCACGTGATAACATTTCTTTCTTCTGTGCAGTTGTACTGAACAGCAGAGTGAAGAACTTTTATACTCGTCTGCCATTCCAGAAACTGGCAGGGATTTCCATCAGAAACAAAGTGCCCATGTCTGAAAAACCCATTTCCAATGGGTAAGCAACCTCTGCACTACCATTAATATTTATTAGTGAAACTCTTTTGCTTCCATGAAAAAGGTGAAGCCATAGCTGTTAAAGGTAAAAGCCTGATAACAACTGCACAGCCCAAAGCTAAGTGGAAAAAGACATAATAAAGAGGTACTCATACCTGAAATCTGGGCTAAGGCAAGTTACTGACTCTGAACACCAAGCTTAGCGCTTCACTTTTAGGCAGATGATGGGAAAGGGACATATTGAACTATGTTCTGTCAATTAATAAAAGTTACCAAGCATAGCAATGAACCTGGTGCTCAGAACCTCATGGTACTGCATTCAGAATTTGGAGAGCAAGTAAACCTTTTAACAGAACCATAAGCTTGTAAGGAATTTTTGTTCCATTATTATTTCAAAAATTTTTTTGTATTGTCTATCATGTTAGTGGTTCAGTGTTTTTATAATTGAAAATGAGGTTTTGCTCAATACATTCATGGAACTCACCCTTGGAATCACAGGGAATCTTTTTATCAACTACTTTCCTGGGTCTTATCCTAGACTATCTCAGCCTTCCTGGGATGGGGCTCAAGTACCAGAATTTTAGGAAGATCCCCAGTGACTCTTTTGCCTTTTTTATTAGTAGTGTTTGCAGTACATGAGGCTTACATTCATCTTAGGAAGCAGCTACACATGTGTAACACAGCTTGGATTATTTTAATCCCCTTCCCCTTCCCACCTCCTCACTCCTTCCATCTCTTTTCCACCGTCATTCTTATTGTTATCAGTTCATGTTCATGGCACATAATGTTCCCATGCGTTGTGGGTATTTGGTACATGCACACGGCACTGCTTAAATCTTTTTACTTATTGATCTTGAACTATTGAGTTATGAACTGCACATAGCTGGCATTTAGGAATTTCTTTTGAACATGGAAGCAAAAAGATAAATCAGGCTAGTCTGTCTTGAGGTCCAGCTGGACATCGGCTATGCTGACTGAAGGGCAGAACAAGGGGTCAGTCTGACCTCAGTGCAGGGACAGAATCTGGTAGAATGGAGCTGGTGTATTCCAACTCAGGCAAGCTTGGTTAGCTGGGAAAACCAGTGGTCCGAGCTGAGGCTTAGCAAGGTAATTCCAAGAAAGGAAAAGGAAGTAGCAGATGATAGACAGGAATTTGGAGAGGGAAAGGGGAGATGGCTCCTCAGTATCAGGGCAGAGAAGTAGCCAGCAGTGATTTTACTTGGTTCCTGGAAAAACAACAGTAAGAATGTGGCAGGGTACACATATCAAAAAGGAAAAGGAGGCTGAGTAAGCTCTCAGGAATCAGATTGGAACCCATGGTGAGGGCAGCGGGGAAACAGAACACTGCTCTGAAGCACTGGTTTGGAGCCACTAAGTTCCTCCTGCAATTACTGGCTCCAGAAGCTGAGAGGTGGGTCTGGTAGCCACACTGAGTAGGTAAGTAAGGTAGGTACTAAGGAGAAAGCCAAGAGGGGTGAGCCAGAGAACAGACACATCCTCCTGGAATGTGAGCAGCTTCTGACGCAGAGTATGAGGGGACACCAGGGAGATACAAGCTCGGCTCTTTGTGGCTAAAGCAGCCCGGGTGGGCCACTGACTGTAGGTATGCCTTTTTCACTGTCTCTTCCTTTTCCTGGGTCCAAAGCTGAGAATTCTTCCTTATCTGAAAGGGTTGTAGGAGAAATCCAGAGTCCTTGACTTGGAGACTGGCAGGCAATGAGCACAGAACATACGCTTGATGGGTGGACAAATAAGTGAATGAATGAAGGGTTCGATACAGCGTTCTCCAGAAAACAGAACTTAGCTTTCACAAATACTCTCAAAGCTAGGAAGGCACTCACATGCACTCACCACAGTACCCACACTTACCCAGTCCTATAAGATGAAGGTCAGTTATGAAGAGAGCTGACCTCCAAAGTAAGAATGGTGACTATTCATCCCACCGCTCAGGTGCTGGGCATCATGGAAGCCCTCAGATCTGCTCTCTTTTCTGATGACAGGTTCTTTGAATGTGAGCGACTGTGTGATCTGGACCTGTGCTGCACTGGATTCGGATTTCTAAATGTATCTCAGTCAAAAGGTATTAACAGTAACAAGTCATTCTGCCCTCTACATAGCACTCTGCAGGCCAGAAAACACATGCACATTTAGAATCTCATTTCATCCTCAGCATCTCTGCAAGTGAGTGGAAAGGTGAGGTCCTCACTGATAAGCTGGGTTCAGAGAGGGCAGGTGCCCATTAGTGAGACAGCTGCATGTGACTCCCACCCTGGGGACCTGTTGACCTTACATGTGCATTTTTGCTTGATCCCTTTAGCCTTTTTCCCTTCCATATGTCACTTAGAAGTTTTGAGCTCATCTTTCAGCACTGTAATCAGGCAGTTTGGTGAGGTGGACTCTGAATACGTCCATGTGACCTGTATTTAAAATGTGGTTAAGGATCTGCGGGTTGGGTATAACTCAGTTGTTGAATGCTCTATTTTTGAGCCCCAGCACAAAAACAATCAGAAGGAAATAAAGCAAAACACAAACAATAATGACAACAATGAAACAAAACAAAAACTTTGTGCTATAACTTACTGGGGATGTGATGCTAGATGAGTCATTTATCTACTCCCAGAGGCTCAGTTCTCTGGTCCCTAGGGAGGAATGTACATTACCTTCTCCTTTGGGTCCTTTGAGCACCAAGTCAAGTGATGCAAGCAGAGCCTGGCACAACAGGCAGGCGCTGGATCAGCCGTTGCTTCCATCCCTGAGCCCCAAGGCCTAAAGCTCCTCACACAAGGGCTCCGGGTCTGCACCAGAGGCCAAGGTTCTCCCAGGAGACAGTGGTGAACAGCAGATATCTACTGAACACTGATTTATAGGGCTTCTCCCATTAAGTAAGAATCTCCTGTCATGCTCAACATCCTGGTCTTGGTTATGTGTCCCCAGGAGGAGAGCTGACATGTCTAACTCTGAGCAGCATGGGAGTTCAGACGTGCAGCGAGGAAAGTGGAGGAGCCTGGCGTATCCTGGACTGTGGCTCTCCTGACACGGAAGTCCGCATCTACCCCTTTGGGTGGTACCAGAAGCCTGGTAGGTAGCTTCTTTCTGGCAGCTCCATTGGCATCCTCAGTAGCCTGTATCCCAGCTGTGCCTCAGGTCTATTTCCTCAGCTTGGGGAGTATATGGATCAGAATTCACTGGGTACAAGCAACAGGTACTGATTCTCTTTATTGCAAACCGAACAGAACAGAAGTTGATTTGGAGTCTGCTGCTTGTCTCCAAGGAAAGATGCCCATCTAGGTCTCAGGGAAGAAAGAGAGCAGGCTCCACCAACGCATTAGACAAGCACAAGTAGCCAAATCCATCAGTGGACCACAGTTGTCACTGGTCAGCTCCAGAGGGGCTACATATATTCAAGGCTTAACTTAAGGGACAGAGCTTGAGCTGAATCTGCCCACAGCCAAAAGGTGTGTTAGATGTTTGAGTGACAGTGCCAGCAAGCCTAGATGCACTAGGGAAGGGGAAATTACACAGTAAGATCCTGTTGTTGGACAAGGCAAAGGAATAGATGTCCACTTGACCATCGTGCCTTAATCAGAGGAGCTAATAGGACAGCATGGGATGCAGCGATCTTAGGGAAGGAAAGAGTGACACTTGTTTGACAGTGCTTATGCAGTTGGAGATTCAGCAGCAAGGCAGAATTGGCCCAGTGTAAGTCCTTAAGCATATGTACTAAAGACATGTAAGACAATGTCCTGGCACCTTGTAGGAGTTCAATTTGCAATGGATGCAGGAATGAGTGAATGGAGACAGGACTGGACTCACATGAGAAACCATTAGTGTCTCTACATCCACCATGAGTTTGTCTTTAGGAAGTCAGGACGCTTCTCTGTTTCTCCATTAGTGAATCAGGTGAATGAGACTCACTCTAGCGCCATCACCACTTACATTCTGGGAGCTTGTGGTATGGGGGGCCTGGGGAGCTATGTGAGTGCAGAAAAAGTGGAGGAGCTAGACATCTCCCTTTATCCCAGACTCAAACTCACAAATCTGTCCCAGTCCTATAAGATGAAAAATCCCTGTTTTAGAAGGAGTTGAATGGAAAGGCTGAGCAGAGGGGTGGGTCTCTACCAACTGTCTCATGAGTGCTCACTGCTCACTTTCAGAGTAACTCTGAAATGGCCTTCGTCTTTCCTAGCACATTCCTAGAAACAAGAGCTGAGGGTTGTCTGATTTGAAAGAAGTCTTAGAGATCAATAATTGTGTTCTCCACGTTCTTCACAACCTCCCTTCACACTACTCTGCCCAAAGCAGGCAATGAGAAAGAACTAGGACTTTTCAGTGCTTACTAGGTGTCAGATGTGTGCTGGAACTACCTGGGCTACCTCACTTCAGATCCAGAGCTCTCCTATAAAGCAGGCACAGTTACCTCCATTTTAATATGGGAAATGTGTGGCATAGAATGTTTCAGGTTCTTGACCCAAGTCACATAGCTTGTATGAAGAAGAGTCATATTGAAATCCCAAATCTGATGGCCCTGGGCTCCCCTCATCCTTCTAGGATGTCATCTGGAAGGCCTTCAAGTCAGTGGGTAATAGAAACTCCAGACGTCTTGTCTGGCTGGCTTCCCCCAACTCGGTTGGCTAACTAGAAACTGACTAATGGGCTGAAGCAGAAGATCCACCAGCTGGCCAGCTGGCCCCTTTGTGGTTTGGCCACCAGAGCTGGAACTGGAAGGCAGAGCTTAGACTCCCAGCAGCATCCCTCCTTGACCTTGCTAATGACCCTATGCATTCCTCAATTTCGTGGCAGATTCTTCTGTTTGGAGGTAATTCTTTCCAGGCTGAATAGAATGTTCCTGCTGATATCTACCTTCAGAAGCCTGGGACTTGATCTAAATTCCCTCTGCTGACTTTTTCCTTTTATTTCAACATCTTAGAAACATTTTAGGAAAAAAATATCAGAGTGATGTAATGAAATAGCCTCCTCTATCTATATGTACCAGTCTGCTGGACTTATCTTACAGAGGCAGGGAGGAGGAAACACTTTTCTAGGATTTCCAGCCCTAACAGACACCAGTGGCCAGCTCTGAGCCTCCTGCCTGCCTGTCTGTCCTCTTGCCTTCTAACCCCACTAGAGTCTGAAAAATGTGCTTTTCCATCTTATGACTCATGGATGAGTTAGGTAAAAAGTTGAAGCAGGAATTCATTTGTTCATAAATATAATGGAAAGCAGACCAGAGTGTTACAACGTCTCCACAGGAGCTGGCAAAGAACCCAAGGTGTTTCTTATCCCAACCAGTTCCAGCTGTTTGCTTCTTTTTATCTGCCTGTCCAGATCACTGGGAGCTTCCACTGTATGATCTATGGGGTCAAGTTGGAGACTCAAGAGTTTAGACTGGAAACTACAGGCAGGAAGAATTCAGAGAGGGGTTCTCCCAGTCAACAAACATGGCCTGACACCAAACACCAACCAGATCTGGGAGCCTTTGTTCACTGGGGTTTTCACAGAGGGTCAAAGAATGATCTCATTTAAACTTCATACCCTGTGGGATGAGGAACAGAGGCCCAGGAAGTTACTTCACTTGCTGAAGGCCGCGTGGCAGGCAAATGAGAGCTAGATTGGGACATAGATTTTCTGACTTTAAGTCACTTGTTATATGGCTGAGTGGGTAAGTCATTATTATATTGTTATATGACGAATGGGTAAGTCATTATTCATGTCATCTAGGTACTCACAGTCTAAGGAGGAGTTGCAGAAATAACCCAACCCTAAATGAGCAACTCATCCTGGTTATGAGTCTTTCATAACATAAGGGTAGACGTTTGGAGACTTTGCTGAGTGTTTATGGTTAGTCATGTATTATGCTGGGCTCTGAGAAAAGGGAAATTAATAGCATTTAGCTATTCTTAGATAACAAGCTATGTAAGAGGACACAAGCATACATGAATGACTCTAACACAGCTCACTTAGTGAAATCGGCCTAATAAACGAACCAGTCTGTTCTCCAAGCTGAGTCATGCTCATCACTACAAAACCATCTTTTGATTTGTGATGGATTCTGAGACAAAGCATTTTCCCCTTCTTGCTTCTGCATGTTGTACAGTCTTGAATTTTCTTTTCTTTCATAACATAACTGGATCAGCATCCTTTTGGGTCATCCTAATACATAGCGGGTATCATTGCTGCCTCTTTTCCTCATCCTGGTCTTTATATTATCCAACCTCACAATGGTATTAATGGCCTCAATGGGAAAGAGAAAGCTGTTTGGAAGGGGAGCCCCTGAACCTTAGGCCTGAGGGTCGGTGGGATTCTAAGTCACCTCTCAATCAGCACTCATACATGACACATATGCTTTACCAAGCAGTTCTACTGAAGGACGTTGATAATGGACTTTGGGCTTCTTTGGCCTGATCTGATTCTTGAGCATATAAACATCTCTATCCCGTGGTAACTGTGAGTTGTTGACACTGAATCTCCTGTTGCTGAGAGAAACACAGTAGCCTTTCTTAAGCTGTACTGTGTGCTGAATGCCAGGGAGCATAAGGATAAGTTCTTAGTGCCTTAGCTGACATCTGGTTAAGGGGGTAGATGTGAAAGGAAAGCCCCTTTGGGAAGCACTTCCAGTGCGGCAGACACAGGATGCACTTTCTGTGCATTAGTTTCAGCCTCCTAGAAGTGGTGCCCTTCCCTTCCCACACAGAGGAGACAGTAGTTACCTCTGTGCTCAGAGAATCACAGCGATGCAACTGGACCTGCTGGAGGAGAAAGAGCTGCCTTCAGAGTTGAAAGGAGATCAAAACATACCACTCTACAGGGACTGTGGAGACCGGCTGAAGTTGCCACCAGACAAGGTCCAAGGAAGAGATAGGAGAAGGAGACCTGAACACCTCTGGAAAGGTCTTTGACAGCTTGTTTCAGAAAAGCACTTTAGAACACATCAGTGACAGGCGTAGGCCGATTTATTAGGTGGAGTCAGAAAGTAAGAGAAACTGGGAAGGATCTCACCTCAGGAGGCTGCAGGGACATGGCTCTGACAAAGATCAGATTGGCTCGTTAACAAAGGAAAGAGACTGATTTCACAGAGGGACTGAGATGGGCTAGGGTCTGCTGGACCATTGTCTCAGTTCGGGGTTTACCAGACGGCTCTGGAGCGGTTATCATTGCTTGAGCAGCAATCTATCTCCATGGAATGATTATTTCTGCTTGGGGAAGTCTCAGTTTTGCTCAGGCATTGTTGGAATCCAAGGTGACTGTGTATTTAGGACAGTGGCAGAACCTTTTAAACACTTAAGTGACCCTGTAAATTGCTTACCTTTGTATCTTCGGTCCCGAAAGGGATGACAGGTAATTTCTAGTTTTCAGACAGACATTCCCTGAATGAGTAACAAAACTTGTGTGTAGAGCTGAGCAGGCACCTGATCCAAAGTTACTCACTGGGCATCTGTAAACCCAAGTGAATGTCACTTTTTTTTAAGTCCCTGACTGCCTCAGAAGCAAACACAAATAGAGATTTTACTGTGTCATAGGTTAAGGACCCAGGAGTGTACCTGCCCTTTCCCCCTTGGTGGTCTCTGATTGTCTCAAAATGTCACTGGGGCAGAGCTGCCTGAGTTAAAGGACAAATGTAAAAAGCAGTGAGTTGACTGCCTGTAGTGACACTGTAGTGACACTGCCTGAAGTGACACTGAGTTATAGGGATAGGGATGCTTGCTCCCGCCTCTCAGGGCTCATGTTTCAGTAGAAGTCTATACAGCAGCCATTACAACCTAATCTTCATCCAATGGCTGTCTTCATACACCAGTAGATGAGTCTCTAAAGGTCCAGGAGGCAAAGGCACAAACCTAGAACAAGGGAGAGCCAAGAGGAACCCCAAGGTACTGCAGTGATGAATTCTTAATTACTGTCCCAAGTGAACAGAAAGTTCTATGTATCTTAACACAGAACTGCAGAGGGTCAGGCTAAACAGTCATGGATGCAAATGAGAACCCAAGAAGGGCAGGTTCTGGGAGCACAGAGGATCAGGGAGACTGTGTGGACGGGAACAAACTGCTGCTCTGCAGCCAAGGGTGCGAGTGCAGGGCATGGATGGCAGGCACTGGCTCCTTTTACTCTTGAAGAGAACCAGAACTGTCTCTCCTGTTTGCAGCTATACATGTCCTGCAAATTTAACAGAGCCTTTGCTTTACTCAAAGAGTCCAATTGGACTTCTAAAAAACAGTCAAAGCCACGTGGTTTCTGTCTTCTCGGAAGAAAGGAGAAGATGATGATTGGTATCTATATATCGCTGCATGTGGTGGGGAATATCTTAGTTACTTTTCTCTTGTTGCTGAGACAAAATACTCAGCACCCCAAATTAAGGAAGGAGAGGTTTATTTAGCTTACAGTTTGTGAGGCTTTCAGTTTGTAATCAGCTGGCTCCAAGGCAGTGTGGCATGGCATGGAGTGGAGTAGGGGGAATGACAGTCCAAGCCAACAGAAGGCAACAAGAGCAGCAAGAGCAAAAAAGAGGAAGAGCAGCCTCTTTTCCTTCCTTATATTGTAAGCAAGTTCCCCTTCTCCAGGGAAGGTGTAGCACTCACATCATCTCCATGCTCTCCTCTTGCACAGGATGAGAACGTTTAAAAGTTCTGGCCCCTGCTGAATCACTTAGTGTTATGGTTTGTGTTCGGCTGTCCCCCCAAAGCCTCATGTAGTCATGAAGGCGGCTGAATCTAGTGTCTATGATTAACCAATCATAGTTGTCTAGCACTGGGATTGGAAATGTGAGTGCTGCACCTGCCCAGGGTTAGGTAGCTGGCATACAACATAAGGGAGGGAAGGAGGCATGCTTTTACCCTCTCCCTTTTTGTTCTTGTTGCTTGTGGCTGCCATGAACGGCTGCCCTTCAGTCATGCCTTGGAGCCAGCTGAGTAAAGGCTGAAACCTCCACATGTTGTAAGCTAAATAAATCTTTTCTTCCTTCATTTTGGGTGTCAACTATTTTGTCTCAGCAAGGAGAGAAAAGTAATCAAGACACTTAGTTAAACTTCTAAACTTCTTAAATTGATACAATATGTCAACCATTCCAGAGTGTTTTCTCATTATATTCTTTTCTTTCAATTTTAACTGTTTTAATAATGTTCCATACAAAATTATCCTTGTATGTTCTCAATGGTTTCTCCTTGTAGCTGCCCTTTTTCTTTATCAATTCAGCTTTCTATTGCAGGATCTTTTTTCAGGCTTTGTTCAAATTTTAGTTTGGTGATAACCACCTTGCTAGGATTAATGCTGGAATGAACAGCTGTGTTATTTGCCTTTTCCTACTGCAAGTGTTCAGTGTATATGATGTATTCCTTCTGTAAACCTGGACAACTTTGCCATTCTGCTGAATTTTATGATGTCCTCGTACAACCTGAGCTTCACCATGCTTTCAAATGGGTATATATTGTATGGTTAGCTTCTGTCTCAGCTCTTTGTAAAGAAAGCAAGACACACTCTTCCTGTGGACATGGGAAGGTACACTGAACAATGGACTTTATAGTCTTTGCTTCATTATAAAGCATGAACAGATTGAACTTCATTTTGGCCATTGTCACTTTAGCGATGGCCACAAAAGTGACGCCATCCACCTCACTGCATTCTTAGATTGTCCTCATTTAAACAATGCTATGATGGGGTACAAAAGAAGTTAGAGGAGTCATTGTCACTCTGCATTTCCTCTCTTTGGAATATTGAGTTCAAATTCATGCCTGCCTTTGAAGTCCCTGTGTCTCTATGTCAAGAGGTCTGCCATTAATAACTATCATTAACTGAGCTCTTCTGCATGGCATGGTGCTAAATGTCATACCTTACATCATCCCCTGTAGTCCTACAGTCATTAGTGAGATAGGCAGTACTGTGCCTATTGTGAAGAAGTGGAAATTGAAGTTGGAAAGGCTAAGTGCTTTGCTCAGTTTACAGAGCCAGTGAGGGTGGTGGCAGGCATTTGCAGAGTTTGCTGTGTGTTTCTGGCTAGGTGCTCTGGGGCATGATGGGTTACACTTCTTCATCCTCACCAGGGTTGGCCAATGACACGAGAATGAGTGGTGTATGCCACTGCTACACGGAAGCTATCAGAATAAGATTGAAACTCAGTGCATCCTCTTTGGTCTGAGTGGCAATGGATAAAGCCTGGAGCAAGACAGGGCCTTCTTTGTCCTAGGTCTAAAGGGAAGTGACACAGAGCAATCATCATCCTTGTGCTTTAGGATATGGTGCTGGAGAGGGGGCTTTATGCTGCTGCCTGCCACTTAGTTGTGAAGTGGGTAGTCACCTCACCTCGGTATAACCTGACTCTGCCTGACCCCATGGCATATTGCTACCCTTCTGTCTACCTAGAGCCTGACTTCCCTCCCGTCATCCTGTCCTGGGCTCTGCTGAGGTCTTCAGAACCCAGTCATATTGGCTTATAAAAATGAGCTAAAATACTGTGTTTTCTTTTTTTCCAGTTGCTCAGAGTGACGTCCCCAGTTTCTGCCTGCCGGCTGTTCCACCTGCCTTTACCAAGAAGGGTAAGTCCATCATTTTATTACCTTTCTTAGCAAGGTACTGGCTTCTTTCTCATCTTTCCCATTGTTCTCACATGCATGTATCAGTTGTACACATATGTCGGTAAGGAGATCACAGGCAAGCAACACACATGTCCTGCAGACAAGAGGCTGACTTCCATGGTTTCTGCACTTAATACAGCTAAGCAGGTCACTGTGAGAGTGGGCCCAGTCCCCTCGCCCCCCCCCCCCATTATGGGATTCACCTCACTTACCAGGTAGGGCTGGACTAGCACAGTCCTGTGCAGTGTCAGCACAGTGGTATTGGTGGCCAGAAAGGAAAAGAAGGCAACTCTGCATTAGAATGGAGCAGTGCGGGCTCCTGGGTACTGGGTTCAGAGGCTGACATTGTGGCTGAAGTACTGTCCATGTACCCAGGAACCCAGAGGCCAGAGCCTGGCTGGGGCATGGCTGTTTTTCCTCCTGTACATTGCCTCCAGCACTCAGGCCATTACCAGGATGCACAATTAATAGCCACAAGTCTGCAGGGGCTGGCAGCAAGGGAGCAGGAGCCCAGCCTGTGTACTGGGTCAAGTGATATGGAGGCCACAAACAAGTCCAAGCATCACTGTACTGTCTGGTCTTCTGCCTCTGTCTATCATGACATGAGAGGCACAGCCTGGGCTCCAAGCACCACGCAGCCCAGAGGCGATGTGACATGAAGATATCTAAGGGGCCCTGTCAGTATGGCCTTACCACAGCATTGGACATAGCTCATGGAGGAAGGAGTTATTTACCACCAAGGTTGTGACTCAAAGTCTAAAAGTGTCCTCAGCCCATGTTATGAGTTGGCTTTGCACACGGTTAAAATGCTTTACTTCAGAGTTCTTATGTGGAAGTCATATGTACAGCACACATGTGATTTTGTTCCCTGAGCATCCTGTACAGCACGAGTGTGCTAAGCACTTTACACAATGGCAGGTGCTACTTGCTGAAATGTGCCGAGGCTGGACATTAGTCACCATTAGTGTGCTGCAATTTATGGAGGTAGAACTTAAAGAGACGTTAGGACTCCTTCAGCCTCATGATCAGTGCACGTCTGAGCCAGACTTTGGCCAGAACTGATTATTGATTGTTTTATCAAGATCATATATAAAATAGAATGTCCCAAAAGATTTATAATTAACGAGGAAAAAAAACCAACAAAACACTGTTCCTGTCTTACCTCTACTCATCTGCCCTGCACATGCAAGACATCACTTTCTATTATTTAAGCTATTTTATTCTCGCCAGCTTCTGTGCTGTCAGGTCCTATGCAGATTTCGCAGCCCTGTCTGTTGATCTGTCAGTTACAGCAGTGTCTACTGAGTTCCTGGGTAGGGGATTTCACATCAACAATCCTTTGTGCATTTGTTCACTCCCACTGTTCTTTTTTTTTTTTTTCTTCTTTTTGTTATGTTTATGAGTTTGAGCTTTTTATTTCTTCACTTCATTTTGCATGGGCTTGAGAGGGAGAGCAAATAAGCATGCTAATTATGAATAATAATACAGTATTTTTCAAAACTTCTAATCATTTAATGATGACTTATTTTTTCCTTAGCACCATGCTGTGCATTTGATCTCTGCACAAACATCAGGAAACAAGTCTTACTGTGATATGTGTTAGTTATGGAAAGTTAAAACAATGCAGAAAGGCAGAAGGAAGCCACAGACTGACCTCAGAGTTATGCTGTGTCAGTTTGCATGTTAATGGGTGTATTTCCTTCCAACCTGAGGTCTATGTGGTGTGGTATGAATAGTTGTAACCTATTTATGTTGCATATTTTCATGGACTCAACCTGGCCTGGCATCAGGTGTACACTTCCAAAGGGCCTGTCTCTCTGAACCATGCATTTACCATGCCCGCGTGTGTTTCCACCCGGTCACTCATTCATTCTTCCCTAGTGAGGCTTCTGCCCTGCTTCCGGTTATGATGAGCAGAGAGGTGAGAACAGCGGTGGCTGTCAGGTTATTCCACCAAAGCACTAGCCTGGTCCTCTGTTTTTGGATGTTTGGTTTTTCATGGTTCTTTGTCATCATAAAAATACTATGCCAAACGACACCTTGGTACCTTTCTGCTAAGTCAGGATTATTTCCTGGGTAGACTCCAAAGTGCATTTCAAATTATGGGTTTTGAAATTTTTTTTTTTTATTGTAGGAGTCTAGACTTATATTGTTAAATTGACCTCAGTCAGGTGCGTTTTCCTAGCTGTGTTCCTAACAGAAATGAATTAAAGTGGTTTCTTTTTTTTCCTGTCACATATCTGCCATCCTTAAGTATCATTATTAAAGAACCTCCCAAAAATAGATTAATAAATAGTGCTGAGATAAATAAGTGTTAAATATTTGCTGCTAAAGATGTATAAATCAATGTGTAAACATTTTCAGATGATTTTATGATGCTCCCACTATTTTTAAATCAAACATTCACGTTACTGAGACTTCAGGTAATAATAATAGAAGTAAACCATATGCTGAAGTACTGAGCACCTCCCATCACACACAGCTATGGGTCTGAGTAATTGTCTCTAAGATGGAGTTAAATGTCACAGTATTTTTAAATATGTCATTTAATGCATGTCACTTAAAAGCAGGAGTAAGGTCAGTGCTAACATACCATCTCACTCAGAGTTCCCAGATCACAGCTCCTAGTTTGGGCATATTCTTTGGATGTGAATCAGGAAGAGGGCATGATTCTGCCTTCAGGGTGTTGGCATGTCAGATGTGACTGTGAGATGGATGTGTGTGCACATATGTACCATGCCTTTGTAACATACTTAGATTTATGTCCTTTCTGTTCAGAGAAAAAAAGGAATGTTTATTAAATATCAGATGTCTGCAAATCATTTAACAAGAAAGGTAGCATAGTGTGTTTTTCAAAGGAACCTGAGGACCAGAGGGGTTAAACATACGAGCTCAGGTTTGAACCCACCTGGCCACCTCAGAGTTAGGATGACTTGGCTGAATTTCTGGAATAGGTTAACAGAGATGGATAGTGGGGTCTAGACTTGTATGGAGCCCTAGTCTCTTGGGCTCATTTCTAGTATGTGACTGTGTGTGTGTAAAGTCACCCGTTCTAAGGCTACTTTAACAAGAGAATTCTGTTGCTCTAGATTAGCTGATGGGAATTGCATGAAGATACAGGTGACTTTGAAGGTCTCAAGGACTTATCCAGAGGTTACACTGTGTGCTAAGGGTGATGCTAAGGCTTGAGTTGCTGTTGCCTAGAGAAAGCTTCTAGCTGGTTTGAAGGCAGCAGGAATTTGCCAAGTAGATCAGGTCAGAAAGTCTGTCCAGAGAGAGGAGCTTGCATGCAGAAGAACTGAGGTCAGAGACAGCATGAGGGACTGGGGTGCCGAAGAGCATTCAGTGGCAGCACAGAGCAGCTTGGGGTGAAACAAAAGACAAGCAGTAGCAATAGAAGCCCGGGAAGTACATGTGCTCTCTCAGGGTCCCAGGCTGTCCTTGGAACCGGGTACTTGGGGGGCTGAGGCTGGAAGAACGCTGTGAGTTCAAGCCCAGGCAAGGCCAGTCTGAACTACTTAGCTGTCTCAAAAAGTTTTATGCAGTTTAAATCCAGGAAGATGGCCTTAGATACGGTCAGTGACTCCCTGCCCATCTCCAGCCTCTGATGAGATGTGTGAGATGTTTTCCGGGAAGTGTTCACATTTTAAGTGGGAAAACCAAAAATTTTGCTAAGAATAGAAAGGCAGAACATTTGATAAACATTTAAGGAACTGTTTGAGGAAGGGCACCAGTCCCATCCCCTCAGACCACCGGACTCAGCAGGCTGAGTCCTAGGGCATGGTCCATTAACAGATTTCCTCTACTTCTGTGCATTGTAATTATGGCTGTTGATTGGAAATCATCATCATATGTTATTAATGGCTAGTGCTGCACAATTAACAAAAAGATCTGATCCTCCACTTACCCGACCTTGTCTCACACGCATGCATAAGACATAAGACCCTGAGCACAACCCCTAAGAGCTACTGACAGCACAGCCACAGTGGGGCTGCCTCTGTTCAAGGTGACCAGAGACACGCACACAGCCATGTGCCTTGAGTCTGCCGGGCTACATGACCTGTGTGGGTCTGGGAAGATCATTGGGCTCAATGATGTCCTTGTGCCACACACAGAGGGGACTTTGAACCGCAGTGAGTGACTAATGGTGATTCTGCACATGCGTGGGTCTCAGAAACTCTGCAGCTTTCCCAGCTGCTGCTGATTAGACACTGTAACTCCAAAAAGGAGCTCAGATGCTGCTGAGAAACCAGTTCCCATCCTGTCTCCGGGTAGCCTTTGCATCAGGGACACTGCAGTGCCAGGGGTAGGGGTTCTTGATGGGAATCAGAGAGAAATCAGGCTCAAGAAGAGCAGCTGACTGTCCACTGGGCATTTTGCTTGTGATGAACTTGTAATTTTTCATGGGTATTTTGAGGGGTAGGAATTTGGTGTGGTTTTCTCATAGCTATCAATTCCTCTAGCAGTGTCACTGAAGTTGGCAGCATAAGATATGATTACTCACAAGTTGGTGAGCACACAAGCACGTGATCTCCCAGATGTTGGACCACTGCAGCAGCAGAGACTTCATTAGAGACTTCTGCTGCCTCTAGAGAAAACAGTTACAGGGCCGGGGATGGGGCTTAGTGGCACAGCACCTCCCTGGCAAGCGCCAGGTCCTGAGTTCAGTTCATGGTACCAAAAGAAAGAAAGAACAAAAGAAAGAACAAAAGAAAGAAAGAAAGAAAGAAAGAAAGAAAGAAAGAAAGAAAGAAAGAAAGACAACAGTTGGATCATGCAGAAGGAGGTAGCTGTGACAGAGTGAGAATGGGAGGGGGAAGTGGGGGTCAAAGACTTTGCCTCAGTGTTCATTAATCCTCAGTACCTATTATTACAGCATGAGAAAATGCTGCTAATAATCAAATTGACAATAGGGTTATAGCTGGCATTTAAGGATCTCTGTTTGCCAAACAGGAATAATAATATTGCTGTTTTTTATAAACTGCCTAATCCAGGTATTAAATAAGTTAAGCTCCTTCATTAATTAAGGAGCATTGGATTCCAATTCTTTTTCCCATATTTTCAAGAGTTATTACAGTGATTACTTACATACCAGAAGACCTTGATAATTATTGAATAAATTAATTAGTTGATTAAGCAGTCGAGAAAAACAAACAAGGGGCCATTGGTTTTGTAGTATGTTATTACACATTGCACCTTCCAGTTTACAAAACACTTCCTTTATGCTGCGAGAATGAGGCTCAGAATTGCCACAGGTTGCCCAAGAGCTCAGCTCGTGACTTCCGTATTGAATAAATCAAAACACATTGTACCAAATAAATGCACAAAACTGCAAGTTAACACAAACACACTGTTAGAGAAGGGTGCGTTGTTTTGGGGAAGGAGTAAAAGCCATTGGATCATCAGTCAGTCCCTGAGTCAGTCCCTGCTCAGCTGTGGGGTGACCCAAACTGCTCCTCCCAGCTGCTTGCTCTCTGCCGTCCCATCCTGCCTCTCACAGCTTGCTCTCCTGTCTGTCTGCCCTCAGTAACTCTACAGTTTGCAGAGGGAAGCCACCACATGTTGCTACCCTGAGTTCTGATACTGATCTGCCGCTTGCCAGCTGTGTGGCTTTAGGCAGCAGTGGCCCTCTCTGAACCTCACTTTCCTCCTCTGTGAATCAGGAGTGACACTGGTCATCTCGGGAGAGAATTAGGAAACAGAATTGGACAATCTTCATATAAACTGTCAAGCATTCACGCCTGCCTGACATACAAGAGCACTTGTTGCTAGGGTATCTTGGTCATAGAATGAAGTGGCCACATGAACATCAGGGAATCTCTAGGGCCACTGTTCCCCAGCTAATGCACAGGACAGGGCCTCATTTCCAGCAGCACAAAGGTGTGGAACCTGCTGGAAAGCTCTTCCATGGTCAACTGTTTTTACTGTGTGCAAGACAGATCCACAGCAGTATGGCCAGGGTGAGGCAGGCCTGCTGCTGGGCAGGGCTGGTCTGCCTGGCACTGACTAGTGGAAGAGGTCCTAGACTACAGCATGGTGAGTGGAAGAAGCATCGTCACTGGGAATGTTGCTGGGGCCTGAGGCCAGGTTCTGTAAAACTGAAGGACTCCCCATAACCTTGGGATGCCCTGTGACCTTTCCTCCCAATGCCTCAGTATTCCAATTACTGTAAGGGGGATTGAGACAAATTAACATAAATAACCCAAATTATATGCTAAATCCCCAGCTGTTTCCACTTCTTATAGTGGGTTTGGTCAGCAAGCACTCAGGCTCACCTGTGGAACTGGAAGGCTCTCTGCAGCCAGAAACTCAGTAGATGCCCCTGCTGGCCACAGGCTTGCCTGGTTCCCCGATGATGCTAGGTGGTGATGCTCTCATCAGATTTGTGGTTTCAAAGGGTCACAACATGAGAATGACCCACTCAAGGCCAAGACTGGCAATAGGAGGGCTCCCCTGGGGTCTGCAGTGGTGACCAGAGTGAGATGGATGCAGCCTGAACAGCATGGAGAATAGTCTCAGGCTGGCTTAGAAAGCATATCTCCTGGAGGAGGTCACAGGGTAGAGACAAGGAGTAGCTGTACACTTTCACCTGTCCTTCCTGGTGTCATCTTTTGCTGCCTGATGCAGTCCCCAAGCAGGAGGCCAATAAAGCGTTGTTGAGTTGATAGATGAAGGAAAAAGCAATGCATAACTAAATTAGTTGACTCAGAGTGTTCTCAGACCAGTGCCCCACTGAGGCAGGCCATTACTAATCTGGAATGCCAGTTTGGTCCCATTTTCAAAGTAGCCTCATGGTAAAGAGCCTGCCTTTCACCTATGGCTGATTCGGTTGGGTGTCCTGTTAGAAAAATGTCAACGCATGAACAAGTGGCTACTAGTTATGCCAACAGGACTGTTTGGAAAGCACAATGGAAAAAAATCCATTCCATTTTTAGTGACATGAAGTGTTAAACATCATAAAATTTGGATGAACAGAACAAAGCCATATTTAACTCTGAGATCATTCCAGATGATAAGCTTGACTGACTTGACAAAATGGCTTTGAATTTCATCCAAAAGAATAAATAGCCAAGCAAATATTTTACAAAACACAGTAATGTGGGGAGAGTCTTATCATCACGTGATAAAAAATGTTAGAAATGACTTTAGTTTAAGGAGTAGGGGTGGGGCCAGAGTTTATGAAAAAAAAAAAGGGTTGTACCCCAGGGCACATTCGTGTATGTGTAAGTATTTAACATAGGCTAGCAGATGTTCCAGGTTTGCAAGATTACATTTTAGAATAAATGGCAATGGTGTTGCAATCTGTAGACTATTTTTGGAAAGACAGAAAAAACCCAAATGATACAAATCAATAAACCATGCACTCTGCTTTTTAGAATGATGACCTTTTGGGTGAGCTTGGAAACTCTGTCCCCTCCTTTACCTGGACAGGAGGCCAGCATTACAACAGGCACCACTGATTCATTTGCTAAGCTGAAGTGGCCTTTGCTGATTGGATAACACTGGTAAAACATGGACAATAACAGAGCTTGTGGGCATCATGATATTAAACTCCCTGTAAGCAAACAGCAAACTTACATGAAAGGACCCTCCAGTCTTCACCCTTCATCTCATTTTGTATTCACAAAGAGATTTTTCTCAGAGTGGCCACGAGCTGTGTGTGGGCCCCCAAGGATGGAGTCTGTACCACAGCAGAGGCTCATCCTGGGGTTTGTGCAGGCCAGGCACAGAGGTGAGGAGTAGGTGGAAGGCATGGCAGCAGATCAGCTTCAGACTCTGAAACAGTGATGCAAGACCTGGCTTTGACTTCAGAGGCATAACTCAATCTTAAATTACAGCATCTCCTCTAGACGTGGGCTGGGGTGGAAGCTTCCATTTTAGGACCATGATTAGAAACTTTGAAACCCATCATAACCATTCTTTAAAACCGCAGTGTCCTTGCTGTCTAAAAACATGCCCCTCTGAGATCATGTTGTAAAACTGTGTCTGGCCTGACCCTGGGCACGGAGCATGCAGAGAGTGCCAGGGAGGGTGGAAAGCCAGAGTCGCTTGCCATCCAGCCAAGGCCAAGAGCCAACAGACACTGACCCCAACCTGAGGGTGCTGCAGGCGTGGGCTCCCTCTTGCTGAGCCTGGGGAAAGCTGGCCATGTTATTTGGTGATTTCCCTGGGTGAATCTTTTCGGCTGCTTTATTTAAAAACTGTGTGTCTTTGTTCCCCCATTCCTATGTTGAAATCATCCTCCCAGCAGGACAGTGTTAGGTGGTGAAGTCATAGACATGACAGCTCGGATCATGAGACTCGAGCCCTTGCAAGGGCTCCAGGGTTCTTTTAAAAGAGACATGAGGGAGGTCTGCTGTTCTCGCTCAGCTTTGCGTTCTGTGAGGATATGGCAAGAAAGCAGCATTTGTACAGGAGGAGGCACCAGAAGCCACACCAAGATCTCGATTCCATATTTTCAGAAGTGCCTGTGCAAATTCAGGCACGAAAAAAGCTATTTTCAGCTTTACTTACCATTCTACATCTCACGCAAACACTGCCGTGCCACGTGTTAAAGACAAGCCTAAGGTGGGGATTACAGGCTCTGCACACAGACCAGAGACAGTACTGTCAGAGGAAAAGCCTTCCATGATGGCCTAATGTTTTAGAAGGTGTCTCAGAGGCAGAGGGGACTCAAAGGGACAGAGAGATCTCTGCTTGGGATCCAGAAATTTCCTCTAAAGTCCCTCCCAGCTCCGAGTTCTTGATTAACTCATGGAAGTTCTTTATATTTCCAGCTTCTCATCTGAGAGAGGTGGCACTGGCATCTGTACTTGCACCTACATTTGGGGTGCTATGAAGAGCACATTGTTTGTATATCATACAGTGCTGTGCTTAAGATTGCTGTAGTGTTCTGCTAGACCTGGGTACCAGTTGCTCACAAATGTTCAGCAATAGGATTAACTACCATGTAATGATGAAAAGGAGAGATGAGAGGAAGGCAGGCAGGCAGGCAGGCAGGAAAGAAGGAAGGAAGGAAGGAAGGAAGGAAGGAAGGAAGGAAGGAAGGGAGAAAGGAAGGAAGGAGAGAAGGAGGGAGGGATGAAGGAAGGAAGGCGGGAAGGAAAGAGAGAAGGGACAGAGGAGAGAGGGAGGAAGGAAGGAAGGAAAGACACCTTTTTCCATTCACCTTTATTCTCACTTTCCTGTCTCTCTGGGGCTCAGGCAGCCTCTGCTGGGAGCAACAGTGTGGCCTCTTTAATATGACTCGTGGACAGGGTAACGCATGCTGACCTAGGTGTACAGTGCTTTCTTGAAACAGAACGCTAACCCTGCTGTTCAGACCAGCCTCAGTCCTCGCAGGGTCACACAACCTGGCTATAGCCATGGCCTTGGTCGCAAGGAATCTGAATTATGGCAGATCTTTCACCTCTACCCAAGTCACTTCTTAGGCCACCCCACTCCATCCTCCTCCCTTGTACCTTGTGCTATGTGTGGGGCTCAGGAGGCAGCTGGGGACAACCTCAGAAGGCTAGGCACAGGTTTCATAGTTGGGAAGGTAAAGTTCTGCTCTTATCTACTGTTAAGTTACCATGACTGGGCAGGTCCTCTAGGTGTTTCTATGCCCCACTTCCTTCACTTTTAACAATAAGTGTCAACTGGGGCTTCCCAGGAGCTACTCTGAGGTAGAGCTCTGCATGCAGAGCACCTTGGGAACCAGTAAGCTGTAGGGAGTGAGTGCCAGGCCAGACAGAGAAACAACCTCACTGCAAGTCCAGCAAAGACCCTGTGATTCCCTAGGGAGTGGAAGCGGTGTTATTCCATGTTGAGATCAGAGGCCCGGCCTTCTCCATCTGTATGACAGGAGTTTCGGATGTTGGCTGTCCCTGGGTCAGGGTTCTGCCTCTCTTAGATCAATGGCACTGGATGAAAGCTACTGGCCATAAAGTTCCCAACAACTGAGAAATGAGAGCCACTGTTGGTGGATCTAGGAAGCGTAGGAGTGTCTCCTGCAGTCCCTAAGGGGAGGAAGAAGTGATGTGGTGTCCACAGAGACCTGATCACAATGATACCAGTACCTGTTAAATTATTCCTCCCATCATCGTCACCTCTTATCACTATTGCATTGAACCAGCGCCATCTCCATGGATTCTTTGTCTTCTGGAATTTTCTTCCATTCTACTGTGAATTACTTACTGGAAAATGTTTCGTTGTTTTGTCTTGGAACCTTTGTAGCGTCTCCCTCCCCAGTTTAGCACAAAGCGTGGCTCATAAACAGAACTTAACAACTGGTTGGAGAACAGAGACACCAGAGGCACATAATAAAGGTTTTGGGTCACAGGACAATAGAGACCTGCAGAGAGTGCCCCGAGCTGTCTCTGTGAACACTGGGAACATTGCCTCTACTGTTAACTGTGTGCCCAGGCTATAACTTTTTGTCTGTCCTCTGCATTTTTCCTAGTTGCTCTGGACTCATGGCAGTCCCTGGCTGTCTCCTCAGTAGCTGTAGATCCATCCATCAGGCATTTTGATGTCGCCCACATCAGCACTATTGCCACCAACTTCTCAGCTGCCCGAGACTTCTGCTTGCAGGGTAAGAGAAGTCTGCACCCCAGGAAGGGTGCATGGTGCCTCCCCAGAGCTGCTCAAGGTCCTGATTTCAGAGACACACAGAGATTTGTGGATAAATAACCTGAGGGTGGGTTTGGCAGGAAGAAGTTAGCTCAGAGGAGGAGACCCGAATGTGTCTTCCCACTGCCCCACTGCGCTGCCCTGATGGCAAGGAGGAGAGTGACTTGCTGTGGTCACAGACTAAGCTAAGACCTGGGCTATGACTTGAATTTCTTCAATGCAATTTGAAGAACTTTCTACCAAGCAAAGGTACCCACAGATGCATAACTGCTCTAGAGAGTTTCTAATCATCGGTGTTCAAACAATAACTAGGTGGCCACTCCATCGGAATATTCTGCACAGACTTTTTAGTTTCTAAAAGTGGCTAAGATCAGACACCATTTACACCCTTCCAGGATTCTGAAGCCTTCTAAGATTCCGTGAATTCAATGAACCTCTCCTACAAGATTGGATAGTAGCACTTGCAAAGCCATGGTTACCCCTCAAGCCAGGGCATCATGTACAGATGTACAAACTGTGTACTGCACACACACTGTAGGTGGCATGACTTGGAGACTGAGTATGAATAAGACCATATACAACTTTCCCAATTAAACAAGCAGCACTGATTTTAGAGGCATTCTTAGTACTGAATGCCATAGAATAGTGTAAGCAGATTGTCTGTACAGTAGCTAAGTGGCAAGGGAAAAGGGGCTGGTCCCCAGTGGAACCTGCAGGTATGTGTGAGCTCAGCAGGTGGTGAAACAGGTCAGAGGCATACTAAGTGAGGAGGAAAACAGGGGCTGGAACAAGGAAGGCCTGTCTAGGGCCACTTTAACCAGAGCCCCTCGGGGAGTCACAGGAATGTTTTCAACAGGGCGTGTCAAGGGTCACTAATGAATTAAATAAACAACACAAGTCTTCACTGCTGTGTGGAAAATACATCAGTGAGGGCTTTGGGTTCCCCACCACCACCATGTCATTCTCAGTCTTAGTGCAGTATGTAGGACGTATAGTGGGTGCTCAAAAGAATAAGCGATTTCAGACCAAAGGGATAAAAAGAAGGATGGAGAGATGGGAGAACAGGGTCTTGGATGCATGGAGGATGGTTGAGTGGAAGGATAAATGGATGACATGTCGACAATTCATGGAGACATGCATGGACAGAAGGGTGGATGGACCAACGGATTGGCCAATGGATAAATGGCTGCATGCCTGCATGGATTCATGCCTTTGTAATGATTTGGAAGGATGGGTGGATGATACTTGAATGGGTGTATGGGGACATGGGAATAGAAGGATGAATCAATGAATGGATGGGAAGGAGGATGGATGACTGCACAGGTGGATGGATTCAGGCAGTCACATGTGGCTGTGTGTGTGAAATTGACATCTGAGGCCACACCTGCCATCCTTCTTCTGCCCCACAGAATGTTCCCATCACCAGGCCTGCATCACCACCACTCTGCAGACCTGGCCTGGGGCCACACGGTGTGTGTTCTACCCTGACACCCAGAGCTGCACACACACCCTGCAGGGCCAGAGCTGCCAGCTCCTGCTCCGCGAAGAGGCCATCCACATCTACCGCAAGCCTGGTGAGCCCCAACTTGACCTGTGCGGCTGACCTGGGGACCAGAGAGGGGTTGGGGGACCATCCTTATAGTAACTGGACAGACAGTGGCTTTATTAAAGGAGCCACTTTGGCCCTTGAGTTTCCTAGTTTAATATTAAATAGGCTATTACACTGCTTTTTAGCTTAGAGAATTCCTTCACTTGCTGTATTTCATTTGGGCATCACATTAATCTTGGAAGGTGGCAGAATTCTAATTTTAATGGCTTTTATTTTTTGTTTATTTTATAGATGTTTTCAGGACATGATGATTGCATTTACTGTGGGAAGTTGGTACATAGCAATATACACCTTAATTCTTCTTTGTTTAATCTTCTGTCTCTCCTCTTCCTCCCTGCTCACCCCCTCCCATTTGCAAAAGCTCTATTTTCATCATTTTCCCCTTCAGTTTTTTCCCTTCACTCACACCCCTCTTCCCATCACTTGTCCTCATCCATTTGAAAAGCATCTCCCCACTTATATTTACTTATTTTCTCCCTCCCTCCTTCCCTCCGTGTCTCCTCCCCTCCTGTACTCCCTTCATATATATATATACGGTTTCCCATATGAGAGAAACCATGTGATATTTAAGCTTGCGTGGAACTTATTTAATTTACTATTATATTCTCCAATTGCATCAATTTACCTTCAAATACCTTAAGTTTATTTTTCTTTATGCCAAAGTAATATTTCATTGTGCATTAAACAGCACATTTTCTTTATCTCTCCATCTCTTCATGGGCATATAGGTCAATATCCAAGGTTTGTCTATTAAAAATTGTGCTGCTATAAAGATAGGTATGCATATACCTCTGTAATCTGATGACTTTAATTATTTCAAAACAATTCCTAGAAGGATCAAATGGATTTTCTAGTTTTAGTTTTCTGAGGAATCTCCAAACAGATTTCCAAAGTGGTTGCACTAGTTTACAACCACTGGAAACATCAGCAATGTGGAAGACTTTCTTTTCCCCAAATTTTGCAGCGATTGTTATTATTTGATTTCATGATACTAGCTGTTCTGTCTGCAGTAGGGTAGTATCTTAATGTTGTTTTAATTTGTATTTGTCCAATAGCCAATGATGTTGAATATTTTTCCTGCATTGTATTGGCCATATCGGTCATTCATACTTCTGAGAGGTGTCTATTCACTTTGTATGCCCCTCTTTTTTAACTGGACCTTTAGTTTTGGAGAGGTATAATTTTTCTGAGTTCTTTATATCCTGGATGTTAGTGCTCTGTATGAGGAATAGCTGGAAAAAATCTTTTCTCATTCTGTAGGTTGTCTCTTTACTTTATGGATTGTTTCTTTTGAGGTGCAAAAGCTGTTTAATTTGATATTATCTTATTTGTGAATTCTTGGTATTATTTATTGTGCCACCGGAATTATATTCAGAAATCTTTGCTTACCCCTTACTTTCCAAGAGTCTTATCTATTTTATTTTCCAGCAGATTGTTTCAGCTTTAACATTTAAATATTTGATCGACTTTTGATTATAGTGTGATACATGATGAGATTAAAGGTGAGATAAATGGGACTCAACCTTCTGCATAGGGCTTTCCAGTTTTCCAAGTGTCATTTATTAACGAAGCTATCTTTCCTTCAATGTTTGACCCCTTTGTCAAAGATCAAATAGGTGAATGTGTCTGCAATTACTGATTATTTGTTTTATTATGATCATTATGTGAACAGAAGGACACCTCTCTTCTGTTCCACTGATCCTCATAGCTGTGTCAGTACCATGGTATTCTAACACATTCTGATTGGCTTGAACCATGTGTGGCATGCACGTGGCTGTTCTATTGGGCAGCTTGTGTGACTGGTGTTACAAATGGACCTCACCATTTTGTCAGCCTTTTTACTAATAAAAATAGTAAAAAGTCATGTGATGAGACATTTGTACACATATCACCAGTGGCTCAAGCCACTCAGCAGTGAGATATACAAGTTGCAGCCCTGCTGTGAACATCCTGATCACAACAGCATTGTAGTATAGCCTCAGATCTAAGATTGTGATGCCATCTGCTAAGCTCTTGTTGCTCAGGACTGCTTTGCTATTCTGAGTCTCTTCTGTTTCCATATGAATTTTAGAATTGTTTTCTATAGATCTTTGAGAATTGCTACTGAGATTTTGATAGGAATTGTGTTAAATCTATATATCAGTTTTAGAAGTGTAAGCATTTTGGCTACATTTATTCTGCCTATTCAAGAACAAGGGATATCTTTCCATTTTCTGATGTCCTCCTTCATTTCATTTTTCAGAGTGACATAATTGTCATTGCAGAGGTCTTTCACTCCCTTGGTTAGGTTAATTCCTTTTCTTGATGCTATTGTGAATGATAATATTTTCCTTATTTCTTACTCAGTGAGTTAATTATTAGTGTATAGGAATGCTATTTATGTATTTACATTGTATCATGCTATGCTACTAAATTTGGTTGTTAATTCTAGACTTCTTTGAGGGAAATATTTTGGGTCTTCTATATAGAAAATCATGTCATCTGCAAATAATGACACTTTAACCTCATACTTTCCTGTGTGTATCCATTTATTTCTTTGCTCTTGCTTGATTCCCTGGCTAGTGTTTTGAGGACAATGTTTAATAGGAGTGGTGCTAGTGGACATCCTGTCTTGTTCCTGATTTTAGAGGGAAAGTTTTTCCTCATTTAATATGATTCTGGCTGTAGGTTGGTCATAAATGGCTTTTATCAGACTGAGGTAAGGTGCTTGTGTACCTAATTTTTTTTCAGGGTTTTTATCATGAATGGAGATTGGATTTTATCAAATGCTTTTTCTGCATCTTTTGAGATGATCATGTGAGTTTTGTCTTTGCTCCTGTGTAAGTGCTGAATGATATTTATTCACTTGTGTATACTGAACCATCCTTGCATTGTTGGGATGAAGTCTAGTTAGTCACATTGTATGAACTCTTTGTTGATTTGTTACATTCCGTTTGTCAATACTTTGTTTAGGATTTTTGTATCTATGTTCATTAGAGAGATTATCTGTAGTTGTCTTGTTTGTTTGGGTCCTTGTCTGCTTTATGGGGATGAGAGGAATGTTAGCTTCCAAGAATGACTTGGAAGTACTCCTTTCAATTTCATTAGTGATTTTGAGGAGTATTAACATGAGATCGTCTCTGAAGTTCTTGTAGAATTTGGCAATGAATCCATTAGGTTCAGGGCCTTTCTTAGTAATTTTTTAAGTCACTGCTTCAGTTTCATTGGCTGTTACTGGATTATTCAGAATTTTTAAGTCTTCTTGTTTTGGTTTTGATAATTCATATGTATCTAGGAATCTCTCCATTCCTTTTGAGTTTTCCAATTTTTGGTGTACAAGTTTGTGAAGTAGTTGCTACTAATTTTCTGGATTTGGGCATTGTCTTATAATTTCACTTTTTTCATTTCTAATTACATTGATTTGTGTCTTTTCTTCCCTATTTTTGGAATGATTGGCTAATGGTTTGTTCATTTGCTTTTACTTTCAAAAAACTAGCTCTTTGATTTATTGATCTTTGTTTTGTTTTTGACTTCACTTTATTGGTTTGTGCTCTGCTCTATGTGTAAAAATACTGTGGTTTCTCCTCCTTGTTTTTGGGTTCATGTTGCATGGAATATTGTTTTTCATCCTTTGATTCATTGGGCTATGAATCTTTTTCTTTGGCTCTGCTAGATTTTTATTGGTGTCTTCTTTAGACTTACTGATTATTTGTTTTATTATGATCATTATCTGTTTAGTTATATATATTCTTTGGATTTAACCACACATCTTACTGATCTTTTTGTTACTTCCTCTGATAACATCTCAGATATTTTTGTTGTGTGTGGCTTTTGATTTTCTTCCCCTTGATGGCCCCTGGATTGGATTTGGGGTAGTTGGGAGGTTTTGGAGGCATTTAATTATCTTTTTTTCTCTTGTTTGTTTATTTGTTTCCTGTGCTGGGGTTTTGTGGTTGATTATAGTGCTTAGCTTTGATGCAAAGTTATCTCGTGAGCATGGCTAATTATTGGCCTTTGCTTCTGTCCCAGGAGCCAACTTTCTCCATTTATTTGAGAGAAGAGGTTGCAGTTTACTTGGCTTGGTATCTGGTTCTTCTGAAATTGGCCAAAGTACTGTTTATGACCTCGAGGGAATCTACATATTGGCATACAGGGAAAACCTGTTGATAGCAACACTTGTGTCACCTTGGCTATCATACTGAAGTCAGCAAGAAACCCATCAAATATAATCTGGATACTGACAAACCCTAGGAACCACTCGTAAACCACCCTTAACCAAAGGAAAGAGATTTGTGATTTTAGTATAGATACTTAGGCAATTCAGATATCGACCTGCAGTAAATCAGACCATTGGTATTCACTCGATGTTAGTAGCAGTTCAGGAGCTCATAAAGACCACTTGACTCAACACCATCACCTTCAGATCCAGCCCTCTCTTCAGGTTTCACCCACCAAACCTGGCCTCCCACCACACAGTACAGGCCCTGTGACCCTCCTGTCTTGAGCTTGACTTTCTTAGGGAACTTCGTGGAATCTTCGCCCAGCCCTTACCCTTTCTGAGTCTGTCTCACCAGGATGTTTCTTACCTGGTAACATTTCAATCCAGAAGTGAAACTCTCCCCAGGGAAGCGATCTCATCCTCTGTCTGGTCAGTCATTTGACTGTCACCTCTTCCATCCTGCACTGAGGAAAGCCAATGTGCAGAGCCAGATAGCAGTTGGTGATTTGACCCTGGCAGCCATAGGGTGGACCAGCAGGCTCCTCCTCCTTCCTGTGTGGCATGGTGTCATGAGGTGGTGGCAGGATCTAACCAGTCAGTGAGGGCACCCTGGGTGGGTACACACAGCCAGAACTCCTGCCTCATTCTATCACCTTTTTCCTATGGATCTGTGCTACACTGAACTGCCACACCCTAAAGAAGGAAAATGTTCCCAACAGAAATGAGTTTTAAAAAACATGTAGGGCTGGAACAGGTACAACACTTACTTAGCATGCCCTGAAAGACACACGCACACACATGCATGCACACACATACAGCTGTTAAGTGTCCAGTATTCTGCTGAGTGTAAGAGTGTAGGGTCTCCTCCCCAGGTCAGCAGAGAGCAGCATACAAACCCATCCCCGAGAAAAGCTGCAGCCCAGGAAGCATGGGAGCCAGTGAGGGTGGGAAAGCCCCTCCCTGCTAGTCCCTCCCTTCTTCCCTGGGAAGAAATGAGCAACTCTGATGGTGTTGGCTATAGCTCTCACTCTGTCTCACGAGCAGTGGTCATGCATTCTCTCCCTCTTTTAAGTTCTGGCAAGGATAAGTTTCTATTACCACTATACAACAGCCTGAATGGTATGAAAAGAGCCAAGAACAATACTCAAAGTAATATAGGTCATGGCAGTGTTCCAATAAAACTTTTCTGACAGGCGCAGCAAGCAGTTGGATTTTGTCCTACTTCTGTCTTGAGATTTGATAGTCCTTTAGTCCTGTTGGGTACCAGGGATATCTTTCTCCTATATCCTTCTCCCGCCTCAGGTCATGAGAATGTTTCTCAGGCCTGGGAAGGTCCTAGGCTCTCAACCTTCCTTCTGTCTGTAAATTTATATTACTCAGTCAAGCTGGCCAGATTTTAATAGTGCATGTCACCAATAATGCCAATCCATGTGGTAATTCTGTGGAGAAATGCCCTGGTGCTCAGGATAGAGTTCTGTAAAATAGATTAGGCTGCTTCTCTATGAATTTGGTGTAACTTAGGCCATGTGACATGGCCTAAATATGTGGGTATTTTGGAAAGAGTGCCATTCCTGCAGAAGAATTCAAAAGGGGTAGCTGGCCCTCTAACATGTCCTTGAGTTGAATGGCACTGTGGACCATGCTGTGGTCCACACAGGCTCTTTCACCTTTGTGTTTTTCTGGCTTCACTCCCAAAGGCTACAGTCATGAAATGTAGCAATGGCCTGCACAGCCAGAGAAAATTTGGGGCCTGTGGTTGATGACTGTAACAGGAAACCATGTGAGAGGAAATGAGGGGGTGGTCAGTCCTGATTTGTGATTGAAACTAAATTAAAAACAGAAACCATTTTTCCTCCCAAAGTCTCCATTTTGGTTTCTAACTCATACTCCAGGGTTTTTGCAGCAGAGAAGTCTTTCTTGGCATTCCTCTCTCTTTCTGTTTTTCCCCCTACTTTTCTTCTTTCAGCCCTTTTCTCTCTACCCCTTCCTTCATTCCTTCCACTCATTTATCCAGCACTTCTCTATTCCTCCCTCCATAAATCCACTAATGCCTTCCTCCTTTTCTCTTTATTTCTCCCTACTTCTCTATAAACCAATCCACCTCTTCCTTCTGCTATTACTTCCTCCCTCTTTTTATAAATTGATCGCTCTCTCCCTCTCTCTGTTTCCCCCCTCTTCCATAAATAGTTCATCCATCCATCCATCCACCCATCAATTCATCCATCCCCCAACCATGCATTCCTCCTTCCATCCACATGGCCAGCTCCTGCCATTTGCCAGGAACTGTGCTTGGAACATTAGCAGTATCTAATTCACTCCTGACATTGTTGTGCTTCAGTGCTTCTACCACTCCTGTTTCACAGGATGGAAGGTTAAAGCTTAGAAATATCACAGAGTTTTCCCCAATATGTAACCTCAACATGTAAAGCCCACCCCCAGACTGTCAGTGGGCTCTGCTTCCCTGGAATGGCCCTCAGTGCATGCCCATCATGAATGGATCTTACACCAGCTTTCCCAGCCTCAGATCTCACTGAGATTTGGGACTGTAAAATTCTTGGGGGTGAGGTGATGTCTGTCTATTGCAGGATATTAAGGTCTCCTACTAGACGCCAATAATAGTTCCTCCCCAGGTTGTGACAAACCAAAAATCTCTCCGGATATGGCCATATCCCTATGAGAGCCAAATCCCTTCCAGCTGACCACCATTGCTTACCACATGCTGTTGAAGATTGGATGGACTCTACCTGTCATGTGTCTGCCTCCATTCCCCTCCCTTCTGCTCACTTGTGCTATAATGCACATATCTTTACATAAGGAACTGTGGAGAACAGCAGGGCTTTGTCTCCCAGTCAGGAATGGAGCTGAGCAGACAGAATATTAAGACTCCTCTCATGATACTGGTGTCTCCTCACTAGTGTGTATTACTTCCTTTGTGGAAGGCCCCGAGTCCCATAGGGAACTAGTCATCGGCCGGTGACACTGAGCTTGGGCTCAGCAGAAGTGTATCAGCTGAGTGGAAGAAAACGGAGTAGAAGAACTAGGATGAGGGATGGGGATGGGGTGGACGAATGTGTCTGGTGTGATCACCACACCAGGGTTGGGATGCACAGACCGCTGAGCAGGGCTGGCCAGGGGCTCTGTCAGGACTTTATGGACTGGAAATTTGGATGTGAACACACAGCCAGGTGGCCTGCGTGTGTGGGCCATGGCAGCAGAGTGCAGGAAAGGGTTGCTCGTGCCTAGCTCCTAGCTGTGTACACAGGGCTTGGTCTGGGCGGGGCTCCAAAGTTGAGCTTTGAGTCTTACATCATCGTGTGGTCCTGTTGGTCTTCCCACCCTTCCCCTAACCCTGTCACCAGGAAAATGTGAATATGGCCTACACTGCTTAGGCTGCAATGGTGAAATTCAAATGTTCTAAGTAAGTTTTTTTTTTTTTTTGTAAATTTGCTTTAAACTTACTGATTGACAAAAGTTTGATCTGAAATGACAGAAGAAATTGTATTCCTGACTCATCCTTCTTAGTATGAACCATCCGTATACTTCCTCACAGAATTCACTCTGACAGCAGGGCTCTTCTCCACCCCTCTTGGAGGAATGAGCAGAGTTCACTGTGTGTGTGCCACAGAGCTCCTTTCACATGCTAGGATGTGGGGTGAAGGTAAGGCTTGCTCAGCACCTTCCTCACAGTGGCACTGAAAATTCAGGAGGCAGTGCACGTTAGAGAGGGTCAGAGTCATGCTCTGCACACATCTGGTGCCAAATAAAGATCAGCAACTTCTGTCTACTGTTGTTAACTGGTCCTGAGTCCTTGGGTCTGAATGGACTACTGATGTTTTCAAGGTAGGAGAAGCATGAGTCTTTTGTCTGAAGCTACACAGGAGACCTGGAACCTGAGTACTCACAGCTACCTCCCGCTGGCCCCTTCCCCAGGCACCACTTTGCTCCGCTCGGAGGGAGGATCTGTGCCTTCTGTGCTCATAGCTCCTCATGGCTGGCTACAGGGCAGATCCCAGGCTGTTCAGGTGGGCACTGCATGGAAACAAGTGGACCAGTTCCTTGGAGTTCCCTATGCCTCTCCACCACTAGCAGAGAGACGCTTCCGGCCCCCAGAGCCCTTGAACTGGACAGGATCTTGGGATGCCACTAAACCAAGGTAGGGCATGCAAGGTGTGCATCTTGAGTGACTTCTGGATTGAGCAACGGATGGGGGTGTTGCTGTCACAGCTGTACCCCTCGGTACCAGTGGTCTGTGCAATGTCACTCATGTCAGCTCTCTGTGGTGATGGATAGACCTGTGTGCCTGTGGAGATTCACAGGTCCAGGCCAGTGGAGGCTCTGCCTTCTCCAGTGTGTATCTTTTAAGGTCTCTTTGGACATTGGACACTGATCCAGGGCAGTACAGCTAGGGAAGCATCTGCAGGGATGTTCCTATGGACCAGGCTGGAGGTGAGGTACATATCCCTTGCATAGTCTGCAGTGGCTAAACTCAGCCTCCTGGTGATGTCTGATGGTGCTGGAAAGAAAATGCAGCACTGTAAGAAAAGTAAATGAGCCAATGAAAACAATTTAAGCACACCAGTTTTCCCCCAATTGGCAGAATATTACAAGTTTTCTTTTACTTTAAACAATCATATCCTATCCTTTCCTCCATTAACATTTTTCATTTTAAATAGATAACATACTGGAGAATGATTGTTTGATGGTTTCTAATTCAAGCTCATTCAGGTCTTAGAAACACTGCCTGTGGCTCTCTTGCCTACTCATGACTGGCCTCCCGTGGCATCCCTGTCCTGTAGCTCTGTCCCTAGGCAGCTTTACCCTCCCTGTCGACTACTGCAGCCAGCTGGAGTGGTGAGCAGGTTCCTAGGCCCATGGTCAGGCAAAGACTGAGCTAGGCAGCTCTTGAAGTACTCTCATGAAAAGGGGTAGAGGCCTACACAGTGACTGTGACAGTAGTGACACAGAGAGGCCTGGACCGAAGTCTGCTCCAGCATTAGAAAACAAAAGCAAATACGAATTAGAACAGCTCACCATGCTGGCTGTACTTGGCGAATAGATGAGGTGATGGGTCCTGTGGGTCTTGAGCAGTGAGTGACTGCAGATCTTGGGTCATTGTAGCCCAGGGATGGTACAATGTGGGTGATAACTGAGAAGCCTTTGGGGCAGGTCATTCTGATGCCACAGTTAGGCAGGAACCCAGATGTGGTCTCCACTCTGATACCATGGATACAAATCTGTCCATGAATTCTCATTCTGTCCCCCAGATCTCTGTTCTGCATAGAAGGCAGGTCAGATCCTGCTTCCAGTAGAGTTTGTAAATGTGCTAACAGTGGCTCGACTGGTGATATCCACTGTCCCCTCTCTATCTCAGTGTAGGGATCAGCACACTTGCGTCAGGGCCAGCACATACTCCCTGGGAGATGCTTCTCCATAGGTTGGTGGCCAGAGCCAGGTACAGCTGCTCCATGCCCTCTGTTCATTGGCCTCTCTCATATTCTGAGGGAGTTCCCAGAGGGCAGGGGAAAAGCCAAGCATTGGAGTAGAGCCGTGGGCTTTGCCGGAGGTAGACAGGGATGGAAATGGTTTGAGCCTCCTTGGTTATTTTTCCTGCAGCTCATCTAGTCTGTCCTTTGCAGGGCCAGCTGCTGGCTGCCAGGCGTCCACACACCCACGCCCCCTGGAGTCAGTGAAGATTGCTTGTATCTCAATGTGTTTGTCCCAGGGAACCTGGTGAGTCCTGTAGCACCTGCTATGCTTGCCTGGAATGTGCTCCTATTAGGAATGCCCTGTCCCCAAGACTGCCACATCTGGCTGCTCACCTTTGCTGGGCTCTGCTTGGCATGTGTAACTTAAGTGCTGCTCTCAACATCTCTGTGCTTCCTGGAGGCCTAGTAGCTGAAAGGAAGCAGGATACTCAGGAGCTTTCAGGTGGACAAGAACTGAAGTGTAAGGAGGGTACCAAGGATGTTGAACTTTGGCCTTGGACTTACTTTGCTCTGTTTTGAAGCTTTTGTCTGCTTAGGAAGCTACTACCAACCTGCTCTGGAAGGCTGAGTTCCCTGTCTGAGGGGAAGGGTCAACGCTCCTGGGCGAAGAAGGGGTGGGTGAGCTACAGGGGACATGACTTTCTGGGGATGCCAACCTGGAGTCGGGTGACAATGCTGCTATTTCCCAGTCCTCTCATTTCCTATCAATGAAAGTAAACTGTATTCAGAGGCTGGGCTACAACTGTTAATGAGCTTCTTAATAGGCCACCGAAAATGCACAAGCTCTCACTGGCTGCATTAATAGAAATATGGAGCCTTGATTGAGTGAGAGGCTCGGCACTATTCTGCCCAGTGTTGGTCTCACCACAAACCTATAATGCTGAATGAAGTTCTGGGGCCAAACCAGCCCTGCTACCTGCTGCTCCCTCCTTGCCCTGGAGGAAGTAACTCAAGTTTGTGTATCCCAGCTACTTTGTCTGAAAGTAGAAACAGGAATAGTATCTGGCCATCAGCCTTCTTATCAGCTCTAGGAGAGGAGATGGCAGATATTTGGGTGGTAAATTGATAAAGTATAGACAGATCAATTTTCCTCTAATGTAAAGGTACAGACACGAAGGCTGAGAGGCTAAGTGACTGAAGGGCTCCCTGCTGGCACAGTGGAAGTTTGTCTCCTGGGTCTTGACTCCAAACCGGATGTTCCTTCCTTTAAGGAAGCTCCCAGGCTATGAGACCTTTACCTTTCTCTTGAGGTGCTCACAGGGCCCAGTTGGCCTTGGGGAGAAGCACTGCCACAGCAGGTAGTGACAGGCCCTTTGGGGAACCCAGTGTCCTTACACTTGCCATAGGGGTGGAGGCTGAGCCTGGCCCCTCCGTGCCTTGTCCCTGTGTTGTCAACAGTGGCAGAGGATGGCTCAACATCCTTCTCTCACACTGGCCCAATGCTACCCAGTAAAATCACTCATACTTTAGGAGGCGTAGAACATGTTTCTGACCTGTCTGAAGACCCCACCCAATGAAACCTAAGCTCCCAAACTGGTCTCCCTGTGACCTAAATAGTCTTGTCTTTGAAAAATCCATAGTTCTGCACCATGGGGACGTTTGAACTGCAGCATCACCGAGGGATGTGCTAGGGAGAAGGCGAGGAGGAGCGGTCACTTGGGTCCCAAGTTGACCTTTCCTTTTTGGGTGTCTTAACTGCTTACCTTATCACTCTGAGTCTGGGTCCCCATCTGTATATCGAGGGTGCTTCAGCCCTTGTGCTGCCTCATGGGTGGAAGAGCTGAGAGATGTTCAGATGTGGGAGGTTAGCATAGAGAAAGGGCCAAGCCAAGGTCGGCTATGGCAAAAAGTCTGGATAGAAACCTGTATGTGCCATTGCACCAAAAGTGGAGAAGTCGCTGCTCATGGAGGCAGGATCCTGCACAGGACACCAGGCATCAGTGCTGCACGAATACACCCCATCGAGGTGCCTCCGATGCCACTTAACATACCAGTACAAAAGGGTCAGCGTAGATTCAAAGCCCAGTGCCCTGCTTCCTAGATGTGTGATCGCTGATCAGCTATGTGGCAGCCCTGAGCTTCTGCATTCCCATTTGTGAAAGGAGATGGTAATAATAATGCACCATCTGCACCAAGCTGTGTGAAGACCAAATAAGTAACACATGTACACGGAACGCTGCCAGCCCTTGGAGCCACTTCAGCCAGCTAGGAGCTACTGAGATGGGGACTTGGCACAGAGTGACTAACTGTCACGTGTCACTGAGGACTCAGAGCAACCCTTTTCAATAAAAGAAGCCCAGGCCTGGGTGTGGTGTGGTGCCATATGCACAGCAGTGAGTACATAGCACCCTGCTTTCTGTGAACCTCAGTTTCCTTATCGGTGCACTCGGGCTCGGTGATGTGTAAGTTCTGAAGACCAGGTGCCTCAACCCACAAGGTTTGTTGCTTATACACAGGAGACTGGAAGTCCAAGGTCAAGGTGCCATAGGTGCCTGTCCCTCAGGCCTGTCTGCTTGGCTTGCAGGGGGTTAGTCATCTTCTGGTGTATTCTTATGTCCCCTCTGTGCATGTCTGGATCCAAACTCCCTCTTCTTACAAGGACACCAGCCAGGTGGAATTGGGTCCCATATGCAGGAGCACATTTATGTGATTCACCTCTTTAAGTCTGTCTCCAAATACAGTCACACACTGAGCTGCCAGAAGTTGGCACTTCAATGCATGAAAGGAGCAGGGACAAAACTCAGGCACCATACAGGGCTAAATGCCTCCAGGCAAGGTGAACAGCAGAACCGTGGTGTAGATGCAGGGTGGGGCCTCCCAAAGCCCCTGCAGTGAAATCAGGCCAGCATCAAGCACCCCTCCTATACCCTCCCCTCAGGCCTCCCGCGCACCTGTGCTGGTGTTCTTCCACAACGCTGCGGAGGAGGATGTCAGCAAAGGACAGCTGGCGATCGACGGCTCCTTTCTGGCCGCTATTGGCAACCTCATTGTGGTCACTGCCAACTACCGGACAGGAGTCTTCGGCTTCCTGCGCTCTGGTGAGTTGCTGGAGCCCCTAGAAATGTTGCTGGTTTTCCGTTATTTTCTTACGAAGAGGAAAAGTTTTTCTGGCTCATGATTATAGTGGTTCTGGTCCAGGACTGGCTGGGCCTGTGGCGAGGCAGCAAATCACAGAAGCAGCAAGGAGCAGAGCATAGCACTTACCTCATGCCCAGGGAGTGAGAGACAGAAGCAGGGGCCGCGTTGTGCTTCCAGGCTTCACCTCCAATGACCCAGGGGCACTGGGATGCCCCTACCTCTCAGTGCTGCCACCTGGGCCAGGGCCTTTGGGAGACCTTCAGCAACAACAATAGCAGTGGGGCTGCCGACCTCGACCTCCCCGCTGAAGCTCCCTGCTTCTTCTCAGAGCCTCAGGGCCTTGCCGCTGTGGCACCTCCTGTAACTTGCTCAATGCGCAGTAGAAATTCTGCTGTGTACAACCCCTCCAGGGCTGCCAGGCCCCATAGATCAGAGGAGTAGTGGCACCTCATGGGAATTTACTGTGTCCAAGCACATACAGTGGTGTGTGTGTGTGTGTGTTTAGAAAAGAAAATAAAGGCCCAAGGAAGGACACAAGGTTACAGTGTCAAAAGTACCAAAGCCAGATTTCACCCAGACCTGCCTTTCCTTGGCTATGGCTGAGGAATGAGCTCTGGCTCCTCTGCATAGTGAAGCACAGGGACTTGGGGCTAGAGGTGTGTACCAAGTGAACCCTACCTCCCATAAACTTGGTCCCCTAAGCCTGTTCATTGCTCTGGCTGTCATCTCCATACTCTTACACAAATTTCTTTCACCTGTGCCACTACTGGAAAGGGGGGCGGATGGATATATAACTTGGACTCAAAAGAGTCAAGGGCTGCTCTGTATGTCACTGGCCCTGTGGCCTTATACCAAACCCTTTCCTCCTCCCAGCATGTGTTTTCTCCTCTGTAAAATGGAAGTCATTTTACCTGACTCCAGATTTATTGGGAGTCTCACGTGAGTGGAGATAGTGGAAATGTTTCCAAGTCCTTCAGGATAGAGGCTGAGATTCCGCTGCATTTTCCAAGGTTTCGTTTTGGCTTGGGATGTCTTAGTGAGCTCAGCACAGACAGGCAAATGGGAAGTAGAAAGACCCGAGAGCTGGACTAGACTAGAGGCCTTGGTTGTAGGTAGACAGCCAGCATGAGCAGAAACTCCAGGGTTCCAAGGAGTGAGGTCCGAGTAGATCAGTGTCACAAAACTTGGAGAGCCACAAAGAGAATTCTAGGTTGGACAGTAAACAAGAAGGGCCTTAGCCTAGGAAATGGGCAGCAGATTAAGGCAGAGCACAGTCCAATGCCAGTGTGGGACACATGGATGAAAAGCAGACCTTGGATTTTCCTGGGGGAGCAGACAGCTGGGAGCTGGTGGCCATGAGTGGCTTCTTTTGTCTTGGCTCTTTATTTTCTGTCTAATGCTGTGTAATAGTGAGAAACAAGCATGGTCATTGAGGCTTTCTGTAAAATTTGGGTGAGTGTAAGAATTCTTCATATGAGAAGTTATTGTCTTCTTTACAGAGGACCCCTCCCCAGGCTGGGCTTTCTGTCCTCACTGCACATGCAAATCTGGCAAGGCTGTGCTGGCCTAACCGCCCCTCTCCCTGGTGGTGCAGGAGACATCAGGAGCCCTGAAAGTTGAAGCTGGTCCCAGGGAATTTTTCCCTAGACATAGCTAACTTTGGCTTAGAGCGTTTCCAGACAGACAAGAGTGAGTTTCCATATGTCATCAGCCCCTGAGGAAGAGGGGATCATGACTTCAGGACTGCAGTCTTGGTGAGCATCCCCCGCTCCTAGACTGGGAGACTTGTTTTGGCTGCCAGCAGGGCAGCCTGTGGCAGCAAAGGAAGCCTCCAGGGCTCCCAAGCCCTCTCATTCCTGACTTGTACTAACACTGCCTATTCATTTTGCTCTAAAGAAAAGCTGTCAGGAAGAGAGAGGGCAAGTCATGGCCCCGGCACCTCTCTTCCCCAGGTGTTTTGCTGGGATTGCCTTGCTCAGTTCTCATAGCAGCACTGTGAGGCAGAACCACGCACCAGGTCGCAGAGGAAACAATGAGGCTGAGAGAAAGGTGAAGGGGCTTTGCTGGCTCAAAGGTGCTGGGGGGCTTTGCTCTCTGCCAGTCTCCACCAGCAACAGGAAACATGCATCCTTCTTGCATTGCGGTGTCTCCTTGGTGTCCAAAAGCGCCCTCTGGATTCTGTTGTCTTTGGATCTGTCTTTTTCATTCATTTAGCCACAGTGCCCTGGCTTTGCTTGGTCCCTGGGCCTCCTAGCACATTCCATGTCCTGAGCCTTTGGGTGTCTCACAGCCTGCACCCTGCCCTCCAGCATGGAGAGGGAACACAGACATCAGTGTTCCTCGGGCCAGCTGGAAAACTGAGGCACAGAGACATTGGCAGTGTGGAGCTCCAGAGAGGAGACACACGGAGGCCTCTGTCACAGGCAGGTCTGTGACAAACTCCGGGTATGGACAGGAAGTGGCTGCCGTGCTGCAGGACAGCCCTCCCATGGAAGGAGAAAGGAGTGGCCTCAGGCTCTCTTTATCTCCCCAATAAAACTGCAATGTAAGCAAAACCTGCTTCCCATTGAAAAACATCACAAGTTTTATCATTTAGAGCAATTTTAAGTGTTCAAAGAAACTGAGCACGAATGTTCTCATGTCCTTTTCTTTCTCTGCTTCAGATTTCTTCTTTTTAATGGTGCACGACTGATAAGTGATGAACCCTTAGTGATATGTGATTATTCACTAAAGTGCCTGGTTTCTGTCCAGGCTCACTTAATGTTGTCCCTCCTCTAGGTTTCACCAAATGTGTGAGGCTGTGAGCCTACTCTGACAGTCCCCTAAGAATAGCTTTAGTATCCTATAGCTTCCCTGTGCTCTAGCCATTCATTTCCCCCTTTTCCACTGTAAGTAATTGAACCCACAGGTTAGAACAGGAGTCTGGGAAGCTGCTGGGCCACTGTCGGTGTGGGTGTCCACTGGTCTGACGGAGTTCAGGCTGTGCCTCTGAGAGGGGCAGGGCTCTGCTCACTCTTGCCCTTCCCTCTGTGATGCTTGGTGGCCTGCTGTCAATGAGTACAAGATACGAGGACTCGTGGAGTGGTTCCCCTGAGACAGCTGCTCTGAAAGGCCAGCCCAGGGAGTTGCCTGGTACTTGTGTTAGCTCTCGGTCTCTGTCCCTAGATAGATGGGGACTCTTCCCAGCAGGGCTGGGCTTTTGTCATTTTCAGCCAAGCATCTGGCTGTAGCCAACACAAAGCCACTGCTCCATCTCAGCAGCAGCTCCTGGCATTCCCTGAGTCGGGCAGGCAGTGGCGCCTGTCATCAGCGCACACAGCATCTGTGGCCGTGGCCCAGAGCAAAGATGGTCCCCTGGGAGCCCCACATACAAAAAGAGGCACATTTGAGGAGATGCAGAGGAAAGGGGGGAAGCAAAGGACCTGCCAGGGCGGAGGCCAATAGACTAACATGTACTCTCCATGGAAGTCAGATGAGCCACGCCCCGTGTAAAAAGGGGGCTTGGTTGCTATGGAGATGAGAAGCCAGAAAGAAAGTGAGGGGCTGGAGGAGGCTATTTCCTCTGCCCAGGCCCTGCAGATGAGGCAGTAGTCACTGGGCCACAAGCAACAGTGAGGGGATTGAGAGCAGTGAGTGGGTGCTGGGGCAGAGGAGGAGAGGGGATAACAAGTCTGCTAGCCTTCCTCGGGCTGTGGGAGCAGAGGAAGTGTGGTTTGGCCAGACAGAAGGCCAGCCAGGCCGCCCTCAGTCACCGCACATTGCTATGACCTCACTGTCCCTGGGCACACAGGGCCTCCTGAGGGGTCTGCTGTCTTCCTTTCTAAACTGAAAAGCAGGCAGAGTCTGGACTGGAAGGCACCTGTCACAGGAGCTCTTTCAGACAAGACAGGCTTGGCTAAAGGTGTTGGGGAGTAATACTGTGGCCTGAACTCTTTTCCTTTACTCCTCCTGGATGCCTCCTGTCAGGCACAATTCTGTTGCCTTTATAAATATTCACTCATTTAATCACCAGAACAACCAATGGAGGCAGTTACTACTATGACATTTATAAATGGAGAGAATTGGTGCTCAGATGCAGATGAGCTTGCCCAGGGCCCCAGGCTAATGAGCAGCGGAGTCAGAACTGTCACTAGCCCCGTGCCCCACCACCTTTTTAATGCCCACTTATTGGCAAGACTGGTCCTGCTAAGGGGTGTTTGTCCATTGCTAAAAATGTGCCAGGCAGACAGTGAGGGAACAAGGGTCTGCATGCTGGGTGGTTCCTCCCAGACCAGCAGGAAGATGGAGGTGCAGGGCAAACAGGGCAGATGGACCAGGAGCAGTGATAACACAGATAATGCAATGTCCATAAAACCCTGTTTGCATCTGTTTCCCTAATGGCAGGAATGCTCAACCAGCCCAGTCAGTCCTCTCTGGTCCTTCCTGGGCTTTAGCAGGCTTTAGTGTGTGTGTGTGTGTGTGTGTGTGTGTGTGTGTGTGTGTGTGTATGTGTGTGTGTGTATGTGTGTGTGTATGTGTGAGAAAGAGAGAGAGATAGAGAGAGAGAGAGAGAGAGAGAGAGAGAGAGAGAGAGAGAGAGAGAGAGAGAGAGAGAGAGAGAGAGAGAGAGAGAGAGAGAAAGAGAGAGAGAGAGAGAGAGAGAGAGATCGAGAGAGAGACTGAGTGAGCCAAGCTTGGAGCAGGGCCCTGAAAAGAAGACAAGGAGATCTAGGCTCAGCTACCCACAGACCTCGGGAAGCAGTGTGGCTGAGCTGAGTGATCCTGGGCTGTACTGTACTGGGAGCCAGACTCCTGGGAGGGTTGCGTGCATGTCCTGGAAGGGTTGAAGAGCCAGAGAAATCCACACTTGACGTAGCAGCAATGAGGCTGTCACCAAAGTTGTGCGAGCAGAGACCTCTAGTTCCATCAGTAGGGAACTTATTTCTTTAAACATCATACATTTTAAAAGAAATATTTGTCTAATTTGATTGAAAGTACGGACAGTTTTGGTTGTGATTTAGGATTTGGGTTCCAGCTTGATCTCACATTCATTCCTCACATCTAAACAAAGTCACTCACAAGGTTCTGTGTCCTCCCCAGTAAAGGAAAGCATGGAGCAGAAGATTTACATCAGTACTATTCCTTACTTAACCTCCTGTATGCGTCTAGGCTGGTGCCTGGGGCTGCGAGCCTGTCTCTCTGGCTCTCAGCAGTGCCTGGCCACAGGGCAAGCCCCTTCCATCCTTGTTGGACAAGCGTCCTCTTGGATAACCCCACTCTGACCTCCCAGAAGGTTGTGGATCTCAGAATGTCATCAGCAATCTCTTATAACATAGTGGGAAGTTGATATACAGGAAATGGGTGTCAGGGACAGTCTCCACTTGCCTTTGTTACTGGCAGTGTGGGCCACAAATTTCCCTTTCCAGACTTGTAACTGCTGGTCTTACTCAGCTGGCACCCTGATCTCCTGAGTTGTCTGACACGTTGGTGGAAGAAACATTTTTGTCCTGACAAATGGAACACAGAGACAATCCAGAAAAACTTGTGGTGAGGATCGTGTCAGACAGTGGCTTCACCAGGCTCAGATCATAAAAAGCATTTGAAGAAATTCTGAAAGTCTCTCCAGCTGGAAGAGCAATTGGTACGGTTAGGAACTCTGAGCTAGTGTTTTCTTCAGCTTCTTGAATACAGAAGTTGTGCAATTGCCATGCAAGATTTTTCTGTCTTCCCATACTATTTGGAAACAGAGTTTCACTAGTAGTTTCTTGCTCAGTGCTGAAGCCTATTTGTAATAGCTGTGGCAGTTTGTGGAGCTCTCTGCAGGGCCTGGACCTCAGGGAGTGCTCTGGGATGCTGCCCTACAGGTGAGTCATCACATGTAGCGGTGATGGAGCCATGGGGTCTGCAGACATCTCTGAGGGCAGCGTCAAAGAAGGTGTGAGCCTCAGATGAGGCCATAGTGGGACCTGGGTTTCCAACCTTTGCTAGCGTAGAGCAAGTTTATGGCGCATATCTACAGGGAAGATGCACTGAATTCACAGAATATTCGGGAAGGTGGTGGGAAGGAATGTTCCAAAAAGCCAAGGAGAAGTGCATGTGTTCACTATATTTGTATCACTTCTTTCTCTTTTTGGATGACGTCCATTAGTCGTACACCCGCATGCACCAGGACCACGTACTGTCCCCATGCTTCTACTCCAAGCCTACTTCAATCCTTACTACGTAGATCCAATAAAAATAACTAACATCCGTTAGGTGATTGCATCAAGCAGCCCTGTGTTAAAGTCGTTTTAACTAATTGGCCTCTCTACAAACCCCCCACAAGCTAAGTGTTGCTTTCACTTCCACTTTAAAGATAAGTACACTAAATATTAGTCCTCGGCCTGAGGAATAGCTGGCAAATTTTTTTTCCCATTTTGTAGGTTGTCTCTTCACTCTGTTGATTGTTTCCTTTAATGTGCTGCTTTTAAATTTGATACAATCTATTTGTTGATTCTTGGTGTTATTTCTCATGTCACTAGAGTTCTCTGCTCAGAAAGTCTTTGCCTGCTCCCATGTCTTCAAGAGTTTTATCTATTTTATCATTCAGCAGATGGTTTCTTTTTTAACATTTAGATCTTTGATCCATTTTTACTTTATTTAGGTTAGAGATACATGAGTCTAGGCATCCAGAATATAAAGAACAAAAAAAAATTAGAACTCCCCAACATAAAAGAACCAATCAAAAACAGGCAACTGAAAAGAATAGACACGTCTCAGAAGAAAAACAATGTCAATAAGTACACACACACAAGTTAAATATTGCTGGCCATAAGAGAAATGCAGAAAAAAATACATTGAGCTACTATCTTAACCCACAAAGAATCAGTGTCTTCAAAAAAGTCTAAAACTAACAAATGCTGGTGAGGATGTGGGAAAAGGAACTCTTCTGCACTGTTGCGGAAAATGTAAACTAGTGCAAATGCTATACATATCAGCGGGGAGTTTTCTCAAAAATCTAAAGATGGAAACTCCATTTGACCCAGCTATTCCCCTTGTAGGTATTTTCCAAAAAGAAGTAAAGATATCATGTAACAATGTTTATAGCAGCACGATTTGTAAAAGATCAATCTTGGCAACAGTGCATCTGTCCATTGACAGAACAATACATTTTAAAAATGTGGTACTTACGTGCAATGTAAATACTACTTTGCCGCAAAGAAAGATAAACTTTAGGCATTTGTAGGCAAAGACATACAACTGGAGAACATAATGTTAAGTGAAATAAATCAGACACATAGCTAAAAAATTATATGGTTTCTCTTATATGAGAAGCTCAAAATACATACATATATACATATATAAGAGCAAAATAATAGAGAAGTAGAGAAAAATGGAAATAATATTCCAAATCCTCTATTCAGTTCTTTCAAAAATATTTCAATATATATGTTAATTTGTTTCACTTATATTACTATTTTCTCTTAGTTCGTTGAAATGAAACTTTTGTGCTATTATTGGTTGGTTTCTTTTTTGCATCAGTCTTTTTCTTTATGACTGGTATTCTGAGTAATATTTTGGCCATTTTTTAAAGAAAATAAAATGAAACTCCCCCGCCCATAAGTGAACTGTGTTGGCTCATGGCCACGTCACCACTGTTCCCTGCATCATTTATCAGCCAGTAACCAACAGCTGGAAGTGGGCCGCGGAGATACCAGTGTAGGACTGAATGAGCAAAATGTGTCACATGCACACATGAGGTATTATTCAACCTTAGAAGGAAAGAAAATTCATATCCATGCTGTGCTGTGCTTCTGTGAACCTTAAGGACATCATATAAGTTAAACAGGACTCACATGCATACACACATGCGCATGCACACACACACACATCTGTTACTATGTGCTTCCACTTACATGAGGTACCTAGAATGGTCAGATTCTTAAGAGACAGACATGAAAGGGCAGTGGCCAGGGACTGAGGTAGAGTTTCAGGGGCTTTGAATTCTTAATGGTTTATCAGCGCATAGTTTGTTACTACACATTTGAGATACATAATAATTACATCCTAAATATAAAAACTTATATTGTGTATCTGAATAATTACATTCTGTCTGAATCATTTTGTTTTTAGAAAACAGGATATTCAACAGAATTTTATTAATTCTATAAAAAAAGAAAAAAATATTAATGTTCAAAGCCCGAGGCTGAGGCAGTGGAGGACCTGGGTTGCACCCCAGCCTGGCCTGGCCGACGTTGGAGGTCTGAGCCTGCATATGTCTGAGCCTGAGCATGGCGAGTTCCTCCTATCTGGCCGGCCAGCAGGGTGGTGGAACTCAGCACACACTGCCTCTGACCTAAGCAGCAACCTAGGAAGGCCCTTGCCCCTCACAAATAGGGAAGCTGTAGCTGAGCAAGCCTGACAGCGTTATGGCATCTTCCGGCAGCCAGCAAAGGCTAGATTTAAGAGTGCAGGCCAGGCTGTGTCTGATGCTAAAGCCCCTGGTCTTCCTGGCTTTCCCTCAGTGTGTTTGGAGCCCTCTGTGCTGATGTAAGGAACAAGCACACCCAGGGCCTGTGGAGGAGCCATGTGCCTGGTATAGGCAGCACTATGATGGCCCAATTTAAAGCCGCAAAATCAAAACTGATAAATCACTTTCCTTTTTTCACCAGGGTCCAGTGAGGTGACCGGCAACTGGGGACTGCTGGACCAAGTGGCAGCTCTGACCTGGGTGCAGATCCACATTGGCGCATTTGGCGGGGACCCTCGGCAAGTTTCCTTGGCCGCCGACCGAGCTGGTGCGGACGTGGCCAGCATCCACCTTCTTACAACCAGAGCCGCTGGCCCTCGGCTCTTCCGGAGGGTTCTGCTGATGGTGAGTCCCATGCACTGCTGTCATTTGGTGCTCTAGCACTCTCCCTGCCTTTGGACACCAGTTGGTTTCAACTGCTCGTCTCTTATCCTTTGTGGCAAGTGTAGGTCCTACGGTGGTTCTCTGTCCAGATACCTGTGGTTGCAGGATCCTAAGGGGCTCCTCTGACTGCTCTGTATACCCCTGTACATGGTGCTAGAAGTACTGGACGGAAAAGGGTCCCTGCATCCTGAGACAGCCTCACTAGGGTCTGATGCCCTAGTCAGTGAGCAGAGGCCAAGAACAGAACTCATGAATCCAGATTCTTCCCAGTGGTTAGAAGTTCCTACTGGATGATGATGGATGGAGGTGATGATGGTGGTGGAGATGGTAATGATGAGACCATGATATTGATAGTGACAGCAACTGTGATCAGAGACAGCTTGGTTGGCTGAACATAAGCCCTTGCATCTGTTGTTCTGTCATTAACTAGCTCTGAGCTTCACCAAGCATCTGATTTGTCAGGGGTACTTTCTAGACACTACAAATTCCAGGGTGAATAATGCACGCCCAGTCCACACAAGGCCTGTAGTCACATGAGCAGGGGTACAGATGCTGAAGCAGAAACCGTATTTAAAAGAGCATCTTATGGCAGCTCAAAGAAAGGCCTCAGGAGGAGGACAAGTGTGAAGGGAAGTGCCCTGGAAGGGACTTCTGAGCTCAGAGCTGCAGGCTGTGTGGGCATTAGCTCCCGGCAGAGCACTGGCCACAGGACAGTGTGGCGGGCCAAGGCCTGGTGGGCAACAGTAAAGGCAGATAGGAGCTACAACACCCTGAGCAGCTTAGGCTCAACCCAGGGGGAATGGGGAACTATCAAAGGATTTTGTTTGTTTCATTTTATGATTTTTACTCATTTTTAAAAATCTGCTCCCTGCCATTCTGTACCTTCCCTGTGTAGTGTAACCATCACCGCTACCCATTACCAGAACACTTTTTATTATCCCAAACAGCAGTTCTGTGGTTACTAAAGAATTAGTTCTCGGTCTCTTTATTCCCTCAGCTCCTGGAAGCTTTGATGTTGCTTTCCATCTCTGTGAATTTGGCTTTTCTAGGGGGAATCATGCAAGGTTCACCCTTTTGCATCTGGCTTATTTCTCTTAGTAAAAGGTCTTCAAAGTTCTTCTGGAGTGTAGCATGTTGAAAACTCCTTCCACTTGAAGGCTGAGGGCCATTCCATGGTGTGGAGAGACTGTGTCCTGTTTATCTGTTACTCGTCTGCAATGGACCTCTGGGCTGTGCTCCTGGCCTGGCTATCTTGAATAGTGCTGTTATGAACTTGAGTATCATCAAAGACCTTTTAAGCCAGTGAGAAGAATGCTTTAAGGCTTGTTGTTAGGAATACCTCCCTGAGCTCTGGGTATAGAATGATTTTCAGAGGGCAATGTAGGAGGTAACGAAAGCCATAGGGATGCAGTGCAGTATCCCCAGACAAGGGACATAGGGAACCATTGAGACCAAAACCACAGGCCACACCCCTCAGTGGCCTGCAGCAGTTCTCAGGTCATGCCGCCACACCCCAGCCTTGCCTGGCTTTCCTGGGATCCAGAGCCTTGAGTGAAGGAGGGAAGATGAAGGTTCACTGTTTTGCCATAATTGATGCTAGACTTGTTTTGTCGCCGTTGCCAGCAGAAAGCAGAGCCACCTGCCACTCCACCCCCTTCGGCTCCAGGAGCCTTGGATTCATTCTGTACTCCATCTCATCTAGGAAGTTTCCTTGGCAAGCCCTTTCTCCTTGTCTTTCTCCTTGACTGTCAATCTGTCGTTCAGGAGAGCCTTGTAGACTTCTCAGCTGACTTGTGCTGCCCAAACCTCTCCTGTGCCACATGCATCACAATTTTTATCAGTCACTAACTGTTCCTAGTGTCAAGTTGGCCTCCCTCTCAGGACAAATCCCCAAGACAGTAGGGAGGAGAGTGCCTTGCTCTCCACAGGGCTCCAGGAAACCACACAATATGTCTCACAGTAAGCAAATGCTTCACAGTATACAGGGTCAGGAGTAAGCAGTGATGGGTAAGAGTCTCGATGGTGTTCCAGAGAACCAGGGACCCACAGGCTAATCTAGACCCCTTCTTGTAAGTCACCCCTTTCTTATTCTTTAATTTTGATTTTTCTTCCTCATCCTGGTCCACACCAATGGTGGGAGAGTTGAGCACAAACATCTTGTAGCACCTGGCATTAAAAGCAGAACTTTTTGCCCAAAGTTGATCCTAGAAGATTCCTCCTACATTCAATCAGCAGTCAGCTTCTCATTAAGGCCCTAGATGATGCCTGCATACCTTCCAGTAGGCTCACAAGGCAGATTTTCTTTTTGAAGACTTAGGTGTCTGGGAAATTTCAGAAACTAATCTGTTTTAACAAATGGCAGTGTATTAAAAATAAACCCTCCATCTGCTTTACTCACTTGGAAGCAGATTTTACAACTGCTCCCAGAAGTCCTCGGTATGCATGTGAAATTATTTGGAATTGAGAAACTAAAATGCTTCAGGGTGTTAGCAGTTCTCTAATATGTTCTTTACCAATAGATGTTTGGGGAATTAATGCAAGTTGGTAATTTTTTTGTTGTCTGCAAATCCTGAGGTCAGAATTGGTGAAACATCAATCAAGAGAAATGGCGATGGAGATAATCAATAGTCTATATTCACTTGACACATTTGAGGCTGCAAAGCACTTTCAGTATCTTGGGTTATTCCTAATGAGAGGCATGGGTCTTCAATCTAGTGACAAGGTTTTGGAAGTTCAGAGAGGTTAAGTGACCTGTCAAAGAACACCCAAGAAAAATCCCACTTTTACAAGCACTTTCTAGGGGGCCCCAGTGAGACCTTGGCTAATACCATGCCAGGAAATGCTATCTCTCCTTTCAGGCCTGTTTTGTGGTCAGCATGTCCAGTGCTGGGGCTAAGATTGCTCCATGTTTCAGGGCTCAACTAAAACTAGGGCTCCAAACTTGTCCCAGGCTCTCAGACCAGCAGGAATCCCACCTTAAGAGGCAGACTTCTGTGTTGAGGGTTTTAGGAATTCTGCCCTATTTTACATTTGTTATTGTTCTAACATACCTGATTCTAGTTCTGCCTCGGCTGGATATGTGATCCCTACATGAGCATAATTCTCTTAGCACCTCCTGCACACTTAGCACAGCCTCTGCCACCCAGGAAGGGCCCAGCACCCACTGCGGGGCTGCACGGCTGAGCTCCGTGCAGTGGTGGGAAGAGAGCGGGGAGACCAGGGGATCTGTGCTGATGCACTGTCTGTTGCCTGTTAGCTATGAAGCCCACAGCATGAGCCCCTCCCTGGGCTGACCCTATGCAAAGCTGGCCCAGCTGGCCATGGGATTTGATGCTCCCATGCATCTTTTAGAATAGATTTACTGAGAGGTATACTGTTTTAATATTCCTTGTGGGGACTGAGCATTGTCTCGTGGAATTTATCTATTAATTTTAGGGAAAAATGTATACTTTTCCAATGTGCAGACTTGCCTCCTTGAATGAGGTTAACAGTAGACACATGAACATAACATTTTTATTTCCGGAGGTCTTTTCAGAATTTAAAATATTTTTCTAGGGAAGTTTTGTATCATGGTTGTGAATCAGGATCCTCCGTGTGCCACGGTTTGGAGGCATTGTCCTGGTGTCATTTTCTAGGGTGTATTCTGTAAATGCTGGTGCATGGGAATACACTGACGTGGCAGTTCACTGAGACAGTTCTCTGAACACTCAAATGCTATGCTGATTGTTTCTGTGAGTGTGCTGTGAACTCACTGCATCGGCTGTAGGGGATGGCAGGTTCCTTTCCCTACCCACTGCTGCAAAAGGGCTAGCTGCTGCAGTTGGGAAAGCCAACCCCCTACGCCTTCAAAAGTGAAAGCCCTTTTCTTCCTTTCTCTTTCTCACAGCATTTATTGAGGGGAGCAGTCCAGATGTCTTCTTATCAGCCAGGACCCTGGTTTCTCTTAGGCCTTAACTGGAGGCCACTTGGGTCACCGGCCTCATTTATAGGGCTGCCCCTGGGCTGCAGTGGGCAGGGGTCGAGACAGCAGGGAGGTGGCAGACAGGCTGGAAGGCCACCCCTACGGGCCCAGGGCCACTGCAGAGGGCTCACACCCTCCTGCAGACTCTGTACTAGAAGAGCTGCCTCCTGTTTGCTTTTGTTCTCCTCCTCTCTTTTGTCATCATCCTGTTCGTGTCTTTAGCTGTCACGTTAATCTTACTACTTAGGCAATATTCTCTGTGGTATGATTTAAAATTCTAAATCATTATCACTATCATCTTTCTCCTGTCTCCTCACTTAGGTGATGTTGAGTCTGTAAATTGGAGGCTGATGTCATTGTCAGTTCTCATTCTTTTCTGATCACTGCATTTTGTTTCAGACAATAAAATTCTACTATTTTATCAGACCCAGAAATTTTGAAAAGTAAAAATATGTCATGTATTTCTAAGTATTTCCTTATGCCTATGTTATTTTCTTAATTGGAAGAACTTTTTTAAAGAATCTAAACTCGGTGAGTCTTTATACATTGTCTTACAAATTTTTCCCTTGTGCTGCCTTAGGGTCCTGGAGTATGGATGAGAGTCTGTGATCTCTTGACATCCATCATGGCTTCCTCTGCAGCTTAATGAGATCCCATTTACTGGGAGAAAAAATTTTGCAATGTTACCAAAACCTATATACCTCTCTATTTATTTACCTATCCTTGCTTAGCAATTTCTAGGAATTATATATTAAAATCTCCACAGGAAGTTACCAATTTATCCATTTGATCTTATTATAGTTGCACAATATACTCTGGAAGTGCATGATTTGTTTAGCATAGGCTGTAAGCATCTTACCTTCTCAACAGAATGCTCTTTGTAGCATTTCTGTTTGCCTTTAGAGAACTTATTTTCACATTAAATCACATTTTTCTTCAACATGCAGTGCAAGATTTTCTTTTCCTCATTTTTTCCATGAAAAAATTCTCCACAAATTTGTTTCCAAACTCCCCACATCCTTTTGTTTTAGCTATATGTCAAGTAGAAAATGCAATGGCTGGATTTTAGAAATATATCCTCCGCCCAGCAGCCAAGGGCTTTTCATACTCATTAATGCACCATTACTGTTACTTCCCTTCTACTTAGCTCCCGCTATGGCCTCCTGTGTTTCCTAGAATAGCTCCTGTGTCCCCTTTTCTCCATGGCTCTATGCCTTCCCTGGCCTCCCTCCTGAGGGCATCCTCTCATCCCAGAAGTTCAGGCCTCGTTGCCCTGTCCAGCCCTCAGTACCTGCAGGAATTGACCTGTGTTCTCCACTGCCTCTGTTGCCTTTGAAATCTCCTCAGGTCCTCTTTTAGGTCTCAGCATCTACCTAGTATCCCCCACCTGTCTGGGGTCACATGGAACCTGCTCATTTCTGCACTCGTTACTCTTCACGGTTGCAAAGTGTCCCATTTGTTTATGGCACCAACCTCGATGATCTCAGAAGTCCCATCTGGTTTCAGTGCTCCAGACCTGCACCTAGGGCAACATGCAACCTATAGGTATCTAAGAAATCTTGTAAGAAGAAATTCTGGGAAGTACAGGCAGCTCAGATATGACAAGAAATGTGCAGATGTAGAGTTTTCATAATGATGGCCAAGAATTTGGTCCCTCAGCCCCCTCTCTACCTTGCCTTCTGGTGTAAGACACAAGACATACTTGCTTGAAACTCAGCAGACCGCCCCAGGGCAAGCCGCCATGCTGCCACCTGTGCAGTTTGTCCTGCAGTTCTGCTTGTGTCCCACCCTTGCTTGCTCCCTTGAAAGCCCCAAACCCACAATGCTGCAGGAGGAACTTTCCATTTGCCTCAATCCAGAGGCTCCCCCATTCCAAGGGTTAAATATTTATTAGGTTTACTTTAATCAGGAATAAATACATGATTGAGCAAAGACATGTAATGCTTCCCACTTACAACCCCTTGAATCCAGGGCTCTCCAAAGCTTCCAGTCACAGTGACCACACAGGAAACAATGCAGAAGGCACTGGTCAGGCATCACAGCCCAGAGAGTGCCCCATCCGACACTGAAGCTGCTGTCTCCTGCTAAGGTCATTCCTCATGCTCTGGCTGGTCCTTCTGAAGCAGTCTAGGGGTTTCTGAGGAATCTCACATGGCTCCTTGTGTAAACAGCCTGGAGTTAAATGGTCCGGGAAACCATGTGGACATATACGGATATACCACTAGCTGTGTGAGCTCAGGGCCAAGGAATGTGCGTGGCAAGCAGATGCAGCATAACATATGTGTGCACCCCTCTTCCCCAGCACCCCCCTGAAGCAGGGAGGAATGAGTCATGGTTCGTCTGAAGCCGCTCCCTTCTCAGCCTGGACCATGCTTCTCCTGGCCCACGTTCTTGCCCTCATCTCTTACGGTTACACAAACACACAGCAAAATTCAGCCATGAAGGCTCCTCCCTTTTTCCTGGAGCTTGGCATTCTTTATTCCTGTGTAAGCCAGATTCTGCCTAGAATTAAGTATCCTACGTTAGCCATTCTTACCTACTCGATCCTAGACTCCTTATAGATCCAGGGTCCCCTCACATACCTCCTACTCCTTCTTTGGTCATGTAATTTCTTCCTTCACACTCACTTTTGAACCATCTGCTTATATGTTTATCTGTACTGTATAACCTCTGTTGAGGGTTGATGTTTCTTTTCTTTCTTCCTTTTTTTCCTTGGTCTGATTCTTACATAGAATGTAGCCAAGCATCTCTCTAGAATATCAAAAAGGAATCAAATAACAGGTGCTCTCCTACAACCAAGCATCCCAGCAGCGGATGTGCCCTACCTGCTCTGTGGCTCTGACTGGGGCCACTCTGGAAACTTGCACAGTCCCAGCTACCTGTGTCTTCTCAGTCAGCAGTCTCCTCTCCCAAGCTTGAGCCCCGGTAGGAGTCAGGGAGACTGGACGAATGCTGCCCGCATGGCATTGGCACACGAGACTATCAAAGGCTCCTTCTGGAAGCTGCTAAGACCTTCAAGCTAGTGTGTAGTGTAGGGGGTCCCTTGGAAGGAGAGATGGTGCAGGGTGTCCCAAAGGTCTTCAGAGACCAGTGAAAGCAGCCCTGTGTCAGAGGGCCACTACCTTGGGTGGGTCTTCTTCCCAGGGTTGCTCAGTTCAAAGCCCTCCCGGAGGACTCAGCAGGGTGTCTGGACCTTGAGTTGGAAAGGGCTTTCCTTTGAGCATGTCCTTCGCCCTCCCACACGTGCTGTGCACATGGTCACATGCTGGGCTCTCTGAAGCAATGCCCCCTTGTGTCACCTTCCAGTCTGTCAAGTTTTCACAGTACTGATAAGATGCCAAGCAGGGTTCTTTGGTCACGATGTGAGTAGAGAAGATGTTAGCGGAGTCTCCACATAGCTTCTCCTGGCTTCTAGAAGGCATGAGATGCCCAGGGATCAGAGCACCCCACCTTTTGCAAGACCCCCAGTGACACTGCTGTCCTGTGCTTGGGCTAATCTTCAAAGTACTGTGATGCGGAGAAGAGCGAGCTCTTGCGCCTGCTCCCGCTGTATATCAGGGAGACGCTCTTCTTCTTCCGGTCGAAGGGGCTGGCATCATCCCCGGTCAGGGACAGGTAGGAGGCGATGCTTTCCCGAAGGCCGTAGCTGAAAAGGGATTCATCCACGCCAAGCGGGTTCCCTGCACCCTGCGGGTTGTCCTGGAGTCTGTGAGTCAGAAGAGTAGGAGACAGAGGAAGGGAAAAAGAGAAGGACATGGGGCAGGGATGCAGAGAAGAAGAAGGGGAAGGGGAAGGGAGAGAGGGAGGGGGAGAAGGGGAGGAGGAGGGGGAAAGAAGGGGTAAGGAGACAGGGAGAGGGAGAAGGAGAAGGAGGAAAAATAACCAAACCCCTGATGAGTCTTCCTTTAAATTATCGTTCTAATTCTGGTTCTTTACATCTGTGGGTTGTGTGATCTTGGACAAATCACTTAACTTCTCTGAATCTCTATTTTCTCCAATGGCTAAAACTTCTAACTGTAAACCTAGCATATTTCTTTATGATATTTACAAGGGAGAACAGTTTCAGTCATCCTGCAAGAAGTTCTATTCCTGATTTCTTTTGAATTGGCAATGGGATAGCTGGATCCATGTTCAATTAATAAGAAGAGTACCCGTCACACCCTGTAGATATATTCCTGAGAGTCTAATAGATGACAGTGAATAAACAGACACAGCAGTGTAGAGCAGGGCCCTCATGTCTGTGTGATGCACTGCTCCTGCCTGCGCATCCTTGGAGGATACACACACCCACCTGGATGCCCTCTTCCAGTCGAAGGTCTTCTGGCGCAAGGTGACAACAGGTGAGCTGGGGGCCCGTGCCGCAGGGGAGGGCAGGCTCTGTGCCAGGCAGGGCGTGGTGAGCACGCAGCACAGGCCATCAGCCACCTCTGTTGGGGGAAACCAAACAGCGATCAGTGCCCCGGCAGTGCAGTGTCACTGGCCTGAGACCTGACAGTGTGGCGCCCTGGCTGTGGTGTGGTGAGAGGACCCTTTCTGGTTATCTGCAGAGGCAGGTGCTTGCCCAGGAGATCTCTCTGAAAGCCACTGGTTCTGCCCTGAGATCAGGTCCTCCCAGAGCCCTGCAGCCCAATCCAGTGTCTCAGGACTTGCAGTCTCCTGGCCTCTGGTCTGTGACAGCTCTGCCGGGTGACTCCCATGTCATGTTTTCTATGTCTATGCAAAACTTCTGGTCTGCACACTCCTCGATGATTGTTATTAAGAGCCAAATACCACAAACTTTTTCTCGTCCCCAGCCAAAGGCGGCTGTTTCCAGGACTCCCTTCCTCTTTCATTTTTAGTTAGCAGCTAGGTTTTCGGGTGTCTCAGAAGTTACATTTGTTATCATTCATCTTCATATCTGCCGTGTGTTAGGCTCGCTGGACTTGGTGTCTGAATGACTGTCTAATTAGCGTGCAGCCCCCTGCTCAGGGACTGTTCCCACGACCTTGGGAATAAGAACCCAGGGTTCTGAGAGGGGAGGACTCGCCCAAGGTTCTCACAGCCTAGGTCTGAGCTTGGCTGCTTCTCCTTGCTGCCATTGCTCCTTTGTCACCTGCTGCTTCTCACAGGTCACAGGTGTCACTGAAGGCTGTGGGGGCTCCTTTCTCCTTGAAATTCCCCTCATATCTTCAATTCAAGACCCCTAATCCTGATGAATCATAGTGAGGTACCCAAGGGTGCAGGGTCAGACATCCTGACCTGAAGGGGGAAGAGGCTAGGAGAATGAGAACAACCTCTTTCCCTCTCTGGTGGGCAGAGCAGGAGGGGAGATGGGGCATCTCTGCAGGAAGCACTGAGGGTCAAGGGCCAGCCTCCTTCTCAGCACCTTCCCGGCTCATCCCTTGTAGGTAGGGTAAAATAGTTGCCCAGAAGAAAGCGAGGGTCCGACAGGTCAATGCCCAGCCCAGAATGCCTAGTCTCCAGTGAGCAGGGAAAAAGCACAGAGGTGCCAGAGCCAGTGGGTGGAGATTTAGTTGCCTCTTTCTAATTTCTCCCTTGTTTATAGGGCAAAATTCCAGCTCTTAGCTGGCTGGCATACAGGACTCCCACAGTATCTCTCTCCTGACCATGCATATTGCTCCATGGAAACTGCACCCTACATCTGCCAGGGTGCAGGATGCTCCCTTCCTGGGCAGCCTGGGGAATCCGAACCTCTGCTGAGTGCATGAAGGCTATGTGAGTGACTCACACGTGCTCCCTCATCACGGGGTGCTTGTTGGGAAGCGCAGACTAAGACAAATTGACTAGACCGCGCAGGGGTGTGGAAGAGGGTCAGGGAGAGAACTGGTATGCTCTGGGGACAAAGAAGGGGGACAACTAACTCTAAATCCTGTGCCTCTATCTTCGAGGGCTGATACTGACCTTGAGGGCTGAAGAAGATTTCAACAAGCAAAAAAGAGAAAGTGAGTGGCATTTCAGAACAAAGCCCCAGAGACCCAGAACCCAAGGACCCACTTATAGGGTACACACTGTCCCTGGCTATAAGTGGAGAGATGTCCTGGTTAGTTTGATTTGCAGAGAGGGGGTGCATATGAAACGAGGGACCATTGTTTCCCATGGTGGAACTCACAAGCAGTCAGTGTCAGCTGAGATTACCCTGCATGTGTGGAGAAGCTGGAGGGACAGAGAGCACCACAGACCCTTACTGGTGCCCCCAGGGCCACATGCTAGGTGCGTGGCACTGTGTGCCTGGCCTGTGCAGTGCTAGCTGAGGGGAGCTTACCAGAGTAGTGGTTGACCAGGTCCTCCAGGCACTGGAAGGTGAGCCTGGGTGAGATGTAGTACCAGTTGTTGGGCAGGCGGAAGATGCGGTAGTGCTTCACCTGCCTGTGTCTCACCGACAGTGAATAGAAACCTGCATGGAGGGCGGGAAGGGACAGGTGAATGGAACGCACGGTCCCCGCCCAAGGGTAGCCTGCAGCAGGTGTATGTGTGCTGAGGTGCGACAGGAACACAGGACACGGCCCCCAGTGTCTGGCAGCAGCCGCTCCCATACATAAGCCTGCTCTGCTCAGATGTTGCTCCTCCCCTCAGTGTGCCCTAGAGTGGCAGGGGCACCAGGCACGCTGCTGCTCTAAGGCCTGGGCCTCTGGCTTTCTGGAAGTGAGTGCTGGTGTCAATCGAGGCAGGAGATGCCTGAGGCCACATGACGTGATCACCGTTCAGCCACAACCTATGGATTAGGCTCTGAGGCTCTGAGATCCTTCCCAAGGCTGTATATTAAGGTGTTTTTATCCTTCAACTCCTGTCACCCCCTATGCCACCACATTGTACTTTTGTAGGGAGGGTCGTGGTTGTGGTCCCTTCCCAGGTCTGCCTTCCTCTGATTTAAGCTTGCTTGTCTCAGAAATGTGGAGCAAGTGACAGCTAGGACACAGCTCTGGGCATTCCTAGGAAACTTGTGGGAAGTGCCACCTTCCCTCAGCATCATCAGTACTGACCAGGTGGTCATTCAGGGCCCCAGGCAGGTGCTATTCCTTCCTTTAGTTTGGATCTTATTGAATGGAAAGAGAGAGACTCAAACTTAATCATGTTTTAAGGTCCCCCCGCCGCTCTCTCACACACTGGAGGTTCCAGGAGGTGGTGAGAAGAGAAGCTGGATCCAGCCAGTGAGTGCTGTCTGTGCTGGGCAGGGGCTCAGCCCCTTCCAACAGCCTCTCCATCCCTTCCCCAAAAGGACCTGGGGGGGATTGTGCCCAGATAGCTTACAGATGGAAAAACAGATGCTTGAAGCCTCCTGTGCACCCAGCTTGGGGACTGTAGTCTGAGTGCGACCCCTTCTTCCTTCACACAGCCCTCGTCATCTTGAGCACAAACCTCGCCAGCTCGAGCCTGTCCTCCAAACCCACCACTGAGTGCTTCTCACCACTCCGGTGGAAATAAGGCACACTGGAGGGTCAGATGCAGCAAGTGGAAAATCTTCAGAGCTTTGCATACCCAGGCCTGCACCTTCCTGCTTACCCTGAACGCTGCAGCTCTGCCTCAGAGCACTTATTTTTAGAAGAGCTATGCACTTTCAAGATGCCACCAGCCTGGGTCTGGTGTCCTGCTTCAGGGCCTTGGGACACATGTCCACGGTGTTTGTCCTCTGCTTTAAGCTCATGCTCCTTCAACATATTTACATCTTTCATAGACAATTGTCCTGGGGCTCTGAAAACCACATAGCCAAGCTGGGCTTTGGTGACAGCCCCAGTGCAAGCAGCCCTGGTACTTAGTGGCTGCCCTTAAGAACGCTCTTAAATACTGGTTTGTTTGTTTGTTTGTTTGTTTTTGACAGCAGTGGGACAAGGAGCTTATTGAGAAGTCAAAACTGTGTCCTGTGCTTAAGTAGCTGTCACTATGAGTACTTAAGTAAGGGAGGGTCCTGGCTAGGAAGTGCTTTGCTTCTGTCACTGAGCCCTCAGTCCCAGGCGTGGTACCAAAGACCTTCACATCATGAAAGCCAGGCCATAGATAAGGCCACCGAGATATGGTTTGGTGATTCATGGCTGAAACTAAACTGGGCCATTGCTCTGAACCATGGAGAGGACCCTGCTACTTCTGTTTCCAATGATGCAGGAGTCTGTAGGTGAAGGCTGTGGCAGGTGTGTGATCTCCCCCCTTTCCACTTCACGGATGAGAAAACAAGTCAGAGAAGCCACAGATCCGAGGGAGACAGGACAGGCCTAGTCCAGCATGCCATACCCCTGGCTTTCGGTTTTGATATCAATTGGTGGAAATTCTCCAACAGGAGCCACCAGAGCCCACCCATGGTCAAGGATAGGACCTGGAGCCATTCTCAGGCAAGCTTGCTGCCCTATTCTAATCCCACTGCTGTCATGCTGGGTTCCCAGGCAGGCGTGGGTCACAGGGAACTGATGCCAAGGACCCATCTGTGTGCATAAAGCAAGAGAAGAAATAGAGCCAGGTCACAAGTCAGCCAAAGGGAGCCTGCTGTGCCAAGGGGGGAGGGTAGGTTGCTCACCTTTCTTGGTCTCGCTCTCTCTGATCATGAAGGAGCCCACCTTTGTGTCTGGCAGCTGCAGCAGCTCCTCAGCCTTGTCTCTGCCCAGCCCTTCAAACAGCCACCTGGGAGGGAGGGAGACAGCATGAGCAGCCTGCGAATGCCAATCCACTGACCCCACGAACGTGACCGTGAATATAGTGCTTGAACCCGTTCATTCATTCCTGCCTTTGTGTTTAGCATTTTTCAAATAAATTTCCCAAGTGTTAAGTGTGAGGTGCTGGGGGCCATGACACAAGACCCAGAAGCCCTCTTTTTTGGCTTGTTTCTCAAATGCCCAATGGAAAGTACCTCTGTTGTGTGCAGTACTGTGTGTGCTTATAAAGTGCCACTGTGTACCCATGCGACAGTTTGGCTAGTGTCAGCTGCCTTTTCCTCCTACCAGGGCACCTTCCCCACCCTCTGTCTTGTTGGATTCAGTTGTGGTATCCAGAGTGCTGTGCTTCATAGATGTTTCTGGATGAATCAGTGAACACAAGAAGGAGAGGAAGGCGACTGGTGATTTCGCCCACGGCTACAAGCCCCATGCTGGGTTCCACTGATTTCCTCTGGCCCTCTCAGGTTTGGCACATTTGAATACACTTGTCACTCTACCAGGCATGCATTTGGGCTTCTTGCTTTTTTTCAGGAAGCAGAAAGAAAAAAGCAGTTGTTGATGGCAGATCCACTTGGGAAGGGGAAGCAACACTTGCGAGTGCTCTTGGGGAGCCTCACTGGACTTAAAGGGATCTCTGTTCCAAGAGAAAGAGCCCCTACTCGTTTTTCAGATCAGGATCTGCCAGCTCGGAGCTTGGCAGGAAGTACTTTGTTAGCAAGCAGCTGGCATCTGCTCAGAAGCAACTGCAAATCGCTTTTTAACAGATGCTGCATTTCAGCGAATGGGTTGTGGCTTTTCATCCACAGTTCCAAATCTCTGTAGGTTGTAGTGAATATTGATATCTTGTCCCCAATGGTGGCCTTGGCATTGGACAGGACGGTGGAGATAGGTGAAGGCACCGGAAGCCACAGGTGTAGGAAGTCCCACAAACCCAGCACTGGGTTCCACTCATTTCCTATGTTCTCATCACCATAATCACTTCTGCTGTTAGGTCGGGATTGTGCCGTGTCTGGCTGAATATTTCTCCTAGGCCCTTAGTGCTGTTCGACTCATGGAATTTTAATTATTTTAGAGTATGTGGCAAACATTTATGCACTCAAGTCTTTATGTAAAATCCCCCTTGCAGAGAGGAAAAGAGTACAAAGCAGCAGCCATGTGAGAATGCTGGTTCTGCTGCCATGTGAAGGAGAATCTCAAGCGCTTAGAAACACACCCTCGCAAATACTCTCTAAAGTGGGTAAGGCTTTCTCCATTTCATAGACAGGCATCCTGAAGGTCCAAGTGACTAAGTAAGCTGGCTAAGTTACCACGTCAGCAATCGAGAGAGCAAAACTTCAGGGTCACATAACCACTACGCCTCACTGCCTTTCCTCCAGCTCTGTGTTTGAAGGCCTCTCACTGCAGCTACTAGAGTGGCTGCCACATAAGGCCATCAGAGTTCTGGGTTCCCATGACCTCCAGCTCCTGGCTTCTTAGCAAGATGTTAGCAATGTTCGCCAAAGGCATGCGCAGGTCCAGGAGAAGCCCCTCACACAGTAGAGTGACGTGACGCAGTAGAGAGACTGTGACCCATGTGACAACACCTAGTCCATGAAGTTCACTGTCTTCATCCACACCATAGACATGGATCCTGGTCCTCCTGATTAGGATAGTAAATACTGTACTGCTTCCCAACCTGGCAAACATCTGGGGTTCTCGGTGCTTCACCAGATGACCCGGTGACAAGCAAAGCCCTTTGGTGGAAAGAAGTTATTCACGCTTATACATATATGGGCTTTACTTCCTCTTTCTCTTCTCCCTGGCCAAGCTTGTCTTGCCTCCTCTGCTGGTCGAGTTGGCGTTGGGAACATTCTAGAGTGAGCATTCTGTGTGCTTCAGGATGTGGATCTTATAAGACCACAGCTACTGTTTCCAGGGTGCTCCCTGAAATGCCCATGGGAGGATCACGCTATAGAATTCCAATAGCCCTGTACTTTGATCATGTCTGTCTCTTTATCCCTGTCATTCCATTTTGTGCTCCTGACTTGGCAACCAAAGTAAGAAAAGTGAAGACACAGAAAGTGTGTAGTATGTTCGCTGTCACATGGACAGTGAGAAGAGAGGCAGGATTTGAACCCCAGCCAACTGGCAATTAACCACTGCAGTGTACTGCATTTATAATAATTGTCCTTAAGCATCAAATGTGGCTGAGCACTGAATACTAGTGTTCAAGCTGGAAGGTCCAATCTCTTTCATTTCACTCATGAAGTCTGTTCCAAAGAACAGAAGGGACTCCTCCATGTCACACCATTCTCCATAGACTGAGCAGAAGTGAAGGTGCCCCATCACCCAGCACCTTCCTTTCCACTGCACCCTGCTGGAATCTGTCTTCCATCATTAGTTCTAGCACAGAGATCACGGCTTAATGAGGCTCCTGGAGAAATGCACTCACCCATGGTACACTCTGGCCACGTAGATGCCAGGGATGTAACTCTCTCTGCCGCTGCTGAGGGAAATGGCTTTCCACCAGTCACCTTCACTGTTAGGCAGAACAGATAGGACCCAGAGAGGTGAATGGCGCAGCACATGACAGACGAGCAGAGCTAAGAGGTCTACCCTGTGGTGGCTTGGGACCCTCCTTTTTTAAGATCTGCTATTGGCCATGTTGACCTCAATGTTTGAAAACTGCATTTTTAAAGCATAGATATTCATCTTCCCACCTCCCCATAGGAAGTAACTGTTTCCAGGGTCCAGAAGCTGATGCTTTTAACTTTTGGTTCATTTTTGGAGGCTTTTAAAATTAATTATCTATTGGATTGACTCTTACCCTGGATAGTTTTATATATCCATATCAGTAAGGATGGAAATAAGAAAGCCATAGAGCCCCAGGTTTGTTTTGTAGACTGGAGTCAGACTGAAGAGGCAGGCGATATCACTTGCTTACTTTCAGAAGTGTTTTTAGAGCCTGGGTCCCCCTTCCTCACACTGGTGTGTACCTTTTCACTGCATGTGGGAGTGGGGGTGGGCAGGCCAACAGAAGAAGCAAGTTAAAAAAATCTAAATTTTATCCAGCTGGCTATGGGGAGAGGCTTGACAGCACTGGCAGTGAACAGGGATGGAGATTACAGTGTGAGCCAAACTTCTCACCTTGTAGTAGGACCAGGGTGCATGGGGAATTGGGAAACTGTGGCTAAAAATGATGATTATGACACTCCAAATGAGTTCATCCTGTCTTGAGGATCATAAAAGTTTTTAAAAGTTAACTCACTCAGAAATCACACGTAATTTCTCCCCTTGGCGAAATATTGGGGGACTGATGTCAGGAGAAGGGTAATCGCTCAGCACCGCGAGGAAATCACTCTCCAGCCCTAGGAAATAAGCACAGGAATGTTTTGGTTCCCAAAGAGCAGAAAGGCAGGCCGGAGGCTCCTCTGCTGGGGATGCCGTACATCAGGGAGATGTGGCATGCCCAGACCTGCCCTCCCTAGAGAAGGGAATAGGTGCCTGAGGGACCCAAGGGCAAGTGAAGTACTTTTGTCCTCAGATCTGGCAGGCCCTGAGGCTCAATGCTCTCATCTGAGAAATGGGGACAGGAGAAGCCTGTGAGCTGAACCCACACTTTGGCTACAAAGTCAGGCCTGAATTTACCAGCATTCATCTCCCTATGTTTAAAATTGGCTGATAGCTCATTCTGGGTGTCCCCACGATGAGGTCAGAGTAGACTTATGAACGGTGAAGTACTACAGAAACCCTGTGATGTGTCTTGGGCCTGTGGTCCCCATATATGTGGCATGTGGAGACAGACTCAAGGGTTCTCACAGTCCTTTATGACCGAGAAGCACCAACTCTGAGCTAGAACACAGCGCTTCCTCCTTATATAGGATGGGGTGTCCTGCCTGGCATCTGCTTAACAGGGACTTCGGTTGGGGATGGAGGTGGTTACACTGCATGTTTACTGAAAGTTATATAGGTGAAGTATTGAAAAGGATGCTCTCACGTCTACATGAGCACAGCTTACAGTAGACATAAAGTGGTAAGGCAATGAATTTCCCTTTTGATTTTAAGCAGTATCTATTTTGCAGCCTTAGTGACTGGCCATCATTTGCATGCACTAGAGACAGTAGTATCAAAATACATTTGGGGGAATGGTACATCTTACACAGTGTCAAGCACAGTAGTGGTTTGTTGTGATGATTACCATTTTATTGACTGGCGCAGTTCTGCACTCACCCTTCTGGGTAACACATTTATTCACTCACTTGGCATTAGTTGCTGAGTGTGGGCCAGGAACCCAGCATCAGAACCCACAATCACAGGAGTGCGTATCTCTATCCACTGCCATAGGGAGTTGAGGACAATTCCAGAACAGAGGCATTTGGCAAGGTAGCTCCACCAGGCCACTTTCTGAAGTGCAGAGTCCCTTTGCTGAGATCCCAAGCCCATACTTCTTATACCACTATGTCTTGCCTCCTTAACTCCAAAATCTCTTGGAAAGGCCTCGTCAAAAAGAGACATTAAACAGAGGAATGAGTAAGAAAAAAGAGTGAAACTTTCGGCAGAAGTTTAGGTTATCAACTGATGACTGAGCCAGAAACAAGTCATCATGGTAGAAACAGTGTGCGCGAACGTGCTCTTGGCTAAACTGAGTTGCAGACAATGAACGACTGTAAAAGCAAGAGTTCCTGAGTGTGAGACGAACGGCAAGTGACCTTTAGTGTCCTTATGAATCTCAGGGAGAAATCAGAGCAGGACTGCTGAGAAACAACGCTTCTCCTGCTATGAACTCCCCTGAGGCTTCAAGGGAACCTCCCTCCCATCCTACTTTGCTGAATTCAAAACAAGAATTCTCTCTCTGGGTAGCCCAGACCCACCCTGGTAGAGACAGCTCTACAGCTATATTGGGTGTGAAGCCACAAGTCCTGGGTTCTAACAATGGGTGGGCCCTGGTTTGGTGAGGCATGAACTTTATGAAAATGTGAAGGGAAAAAGGCTATGAAACTGCAAATGCAAGATGAGGTGATCAGCAGGGCATCGAGCCAGCGGAGGGCCACCTCTGCAGCTCACTCAGCTTCCTGGCATGTGCACTGGGATGGCAGGCAGGCTGCCAACAGGCTGGAGACACACCTGGCATTCTGGTGTGAAGAAGGACCCACTGGGAATGCCTTCACGATGTGAATCCACTCTTCTTGCTCCACTCTCTTTGGACTTGCAAGGACTCTTTCTCCACTCAGCTGTCAGTTAGAGGTGACAGGCCTTTCTGAGACTCCTGGGTTCTCGGAGCCTCTGCATAGACTGTTCTCCTGCCTGGACACACAGGCCTGGTCCTGTCTCTTTTCTTGCTTAATCAACTCTGGCCTCACCAGGAGGGCTCAGCTCACCTGCCAACCTACATTCACACTCAGCCCCTGGGATGGTCCTCTGAAGCAACGGCCCCAGGCTGTGTTGGTTCACTGCGGTGATGCTGCTGTGAATTTCACAACAGCAAAGCACTTGTGGCTTTTTTGCTCTGAGCCCGGAACAGAGCCTGTCTTTTATCTGATGCTTTGGGCAGGTAACTTGAATGCTGTGTGGAGCAGTCCCTGTGGGACTGCACCATCACCGAGGGCCTTTATGTTGCTTTTTGTTAAAGGAGTCCAGGCCCAAGGACCGATCTGTGGCAGGCCACAAGGTTATAGCCCCCTCAGAGGCCTTTTTGAAACACAAGGGTAGAAACACAGAGATGAGATACTTGCTGTTATCTGGGACAAGAATAGAACCTTGAGACAGATCTTAGTTTGTGGTTTGATATTGGCTCAAGAGTGAGAACAGGAGCAATCATCTTTTGTCATGTTAAAAAAACTAATAGAAAGATATAAAAACAAAAACAAAATCATTATAAAAACAATTGTTCCAATGAAGGAAAAGGGGTTGATAGAGACTTTCGGTTTCACAGTGACAGAGATTTCCGGTGGAATTTCCACAAGAATGATGTTTTTATGTGTATATTAAATTTAGTGAGGCAACTTTGCATTCTAACATTTGGCTTAAGGGTCTGAAGGCTGACACCTAGTCTTTTGCAGGGAATTTTACTTATATCCTTGGCCAGTGTTAGAAGAACAAAACTACCAGAAAGTGTATCTATAGGGACAGGCATTGTTCTACGCAGCTTCTCCTCTTGGGGTGCTATCCATGTCTCCCCTGAACTTTGATCCTTGCAGTGAAATAAACACAAGGTAGAAGGTTTCCTTTCACTCTTAATTCAACTGTCCTATCCCATACCCTTGTGGGCCCTTGGGTCTGTGGAGAGAAGTACCTTAGAATCAGAGCAGATCAAGGATTTGCAAGGCTAGAGGGGTGCTGAGAACACAGATTGCAGATTTAAGGTAAGGAACAGCTTCATGAAGATGCGCATGCCACGTATGAAAGACATCTGTAAGAAACATTCAGCAGAGATTGGTGGAAAGAGAGTGGGCTTTGAGATCAACCGAATCTGGCTTCAATGTAGCTCAATCACTTTATTGCTCTGCAGTTTGGCAGCAGTTTGACTGTTAACTCATCTGGGCCTGATTTCTTCATGGCTGAGAATCAGAAAGATCAAAATCTGCCTCACCTAGTGGATTAAGATTTCACGATGCACCACTGTAGTGGACAGGGTCTGTCGCTGTAAGTGATAGTCAGTGTCACTGTCGTGGGAGGCAAGCTGACCAGTGCCACTCAATACTTCTTAATTCTGAAATGATCTAGTAGTGTAGATTTGAATATATCATTGCATTCTTATGATCTAAACTCCAGGCGTGAGAACAGAAGATGAAATTCAGACTACTAAATGTTTCTTCCAGTTCAACAGGGGAATTAGTTGGGTCAACACAATGTACAGAAGTATAAATAGGAACCGAGTCCAGAAAACGAAATTAGCATCTGCCACCCCGCACAGTTTACTGGCCACAGAGATCACATTTTTCTAAAAGGCAGGCCCAGTTTCACCTGAGTATTCTTTGCAGTAGCCCACCCATTTCTTCCTCGTCCCTGGAAAGGCTCCTGGTTGCTCCCACTCACCACAGTGCAGCACACCGAGACTTTATGTTCAACCCCTTGGCCCACCCTGCAGCAGGAACTCGGATTTGAAGGGTGAAGAACCAAAGGTATGAAGACCTTAGCACCTGGCAGAGCATGAGAACTTCAAAAGCCCAGGTCACTTTGAGGTGGGGAACAACCGGACATTAAAGGAGGTTAAGTCACTTGCTCAAAGCCAGATAGGAAAAGAGCTGCAGAAGATAGATTTGAACCTAGGAAGACTGAGTCTAGTGTCAACATAGGTATCTGAGTTGGAGCACTAAAAGGACTTTGATGGAGCTGCCAATAGGAAATGAGCAGGCACCTGCACCGTGAATGATGAGCGGGTGAGACAAGGCAAAGAGTCAACGGAGGAGCATGTGATGCCCTCCGGGGGAGAAGAGAGCAGCAGGGTGCACTGGAACCCAAGAGGGGACTCCAGAAACACAGGATGTGTCTTCTCTTCCCTGTGACTCTGAGTGTGGCTAGGGCAGGCACTGGTTTGTCTGTGGAGGAGCCACCTCTGTTGTATCTATGTTTTTTCTCCTATAAAAAACTCTTCTTTGGTAGCACTGGGCATTGAACACATGGCCTTCACACTAAGCTGTATCTGCAGCTTACTTTACTATTTTTTAATTTGAAACAAGTTCTTGCTAAGTCACTAAGTTGTCCACGCAGGTTTAAGCTTGCAGTCTTCCTGTCTCAACTTCCCAGCATGCTGTAATTACATGTGTGGGCCATAGCACCTGTAAACATCTGGCCCTCAATCTGTCTCTGGGGTGATTTTCACCTACCTGTAGCTGAGAGACCCTGCTAGCTGGTGATGGCTCTGCTGCACCATGCAGCTCTCAGCTACTTAGCTTCCAGGCTTTGCCCAGCCCACACTTGGCCCTTAATAGATTAAGACCAGAGCGAACTCCCAGTGAGACTTCGTGGTTGGTGCCTGCAGCAGGGCAGCTGGTGGGTGTGGAGCTGAACAGCACAGTGATTTCAGCTTCCGATTTACATCCTCCAGGGTCAGGCCTAAGCTCAGGGGGTCAGCGTGGTCACAGCAGCCTGACTCTCATTTTCTCAAGAAACTGCATGTATATACAAGCAACCAGTCTGATGGAGCCTGCAAGGCTGTCTGGGGTACTGTCTACCAGGCTCCACTGTCACCATTAGCCTCTGGCTGATAGGTCAAGGGCTATAAGGTGAAACCCTCATCATGGCCTTGGGGGTGTTGTACACAGCATTCTCTACTCAGCATGACTTGGAGTCAAGCCGAGAACTAGCTAGCTCTGCCCTCTTCCACTCTCAGGGGATGCTCATGTAGACAGAGCCCAGTGCAGGCAGATTCCCCAAAGTGCAGTCTTGAAAGTCTTCACACCTTCATCTCCAGTAAGCTGTGGAGAGGGAGGGAGCAGCTCCTTCTCCAGTGCCCACTGAGTCCCTGCAGAAAGTGGAAAAACATCCCCAAGGTCATTTGGTGTCCAAGGGACATCACCAAGCCAATGGGGTCCTTTACCTCTGAAACCTGCCCTAGTTCATCAAGTCCTGCTGTCTTGTACCTTTTTGTGTCTCTGGTGCTAGTATAATGAGAACAGCTTGATTGAGGAGAAAGACATGGTCAAAGCCATAGTTCAAGGAATTCCCAACCGTTGTTTGGGGGAGCAAGATTTCCCCGAAGCTCAGGAACTCCATTTAGCTGAAATGCAGTGTCCCTGAGGTCAGCCTCCTGTTGCTGCCTGTGTAAGGCCAGGGCCTGTGATGCATTCCACCTTTTGTCACTCTGCCTACTGTCAAAAGTTGTGTGCGGTCTGAGCTCTTTCTGTGAATGCCTTAGCTCTCTGCATCACTTTGCATAGGTAGGAACTAATTAGCACAGCATCCATCCCACCCACTTCTCTTCCCTTGTTCAGTAGGTGCTAGAGGAAAGAGGAAACAAAGCCAGGACTGATGATAAAGGAAACTTTTCAGAGTTAAGGGGTGAAAAAATAACCCAGCAGTGCTTGATGTGGTTGCCTGGATTACAAACTGGGTGTGACCTGGGGAATTCTCTTAACCAGAGGGCAAGAAGGGGAGACCCCCATAACCTATTTTTTAGAAATGACTTCCCTCCTACATCACGGAAAGAGAAAATTTGACTTAATGACAATTTGCATTTAAAAAATAAAGGCAAATGAGCAAGTCCTCAACGGCTGGTGTTTTCAAGGGGCTTGCTCAAGCATGCGGCTCCTGCACTGCAGGGCGAGAGGTGACGACTCATGATGGGTTTGGGCTTGGGTGTCCCCTCAGCTGGTTCCAGGCACTGAAGTGGCAGTTTTCTAGTGGCAGTTATGACCTCCTGGAGGCCAGGACCAGGGCCAGTCTAGGGAGGGGAGGAGCCTGGCTCAGTTGCCGAGCTTTGCTTAGGAGATGGCAGCCTGAAGATGCACTCTCTGCTCTGCTTTATCACCGAGGTTCATCTCCCGGACCTGGGGAGGTTCTTCTTGTTTCTCTCTGGTTTGGAGAGGGGAGCCACTGGGCTGTGACAGTGAGAGATGCGATGAGTGCCTGACTGACTGGAAAGGTGTGGGGAGAACCTGTCCACATCTCACAAGGCCATGAGATTACACTGTTCCAGCAGCTGTGTGGGAGAAAGCTGTTTTGTAAAGGGGGAGCAGTATCTAGAGGCAGGTGGGAACCATGCTCATTTGAGCCCTATCCCAGAGACAGAGCACCTGCTTGTGCTAGTGAATTGCCTATGCAAAGTCACAGGGACAGAGGAGAACTAAGCATCAGTCACCTCTGCCATGAGATGGACACCAGGCCTCAGATGCTGTGAGGGAAGGAGGGAACCAGAAGTTGCCTGAGATCTCCCTAGGAATCACCTAGTGGACACCTGGCCTCCATGATGTCACCTTCTATTCCTCCAGAGGACTCACACAGGTACCATACACATGCCCGAATACACACACATGTGCACACGCACACACACATGCACGCACACGCACACACACACACGCTGCCCACACTTGGAATCTTCATGAACAAAGGTGAGGATGTCAGAGGCACAGCTGACCCCAGGGCACAGGGGCTTTGACTGTCAGCCTTTCCTCTGCTCCCCGATGTCCCCTCTCCTTTTCTGGCCACTTGCTGAAGGACTGTTTGTACTTGGAGTGTCCTGCCACCACTGTTTAACCTGGTGCCCCACCCCAGGGTGTTTGGCACCTTGCCATCCTACCACTGAAACCCAAGGCCCTCTTTCTTCTCCAGAGGATATGATAGGGACAGTCCAGCTCAGCAGAGTAGCGCTGATAGAACCCCTGCCGTGCAGCCTGTGTGGATGGTGACACTGCGGAGGCTGGCCATGTGTGACAGGAAGGGTCCAGCTTTCAGACTCAGGTGGTCCTGGTTGGAAGTCCGACTCTGTAACTTGCTAATGACACAAAGTACGTGGGAGGGGAAGGGGCAGAGCTCTGTTTCCATACCCATAAAATAAAGGTCCTAAAGTAGCCCGTAACAGACATCTATAGGATTTTCACAACTTAGCATTGCTACCAAGTGCAAAATTCTTTTAAATTTTCAGTTGGTAACTATTTGAACCACCATGTGAGGTATAGAACCCCAGATAGAGCAAAATGATCAGCCTGCACATAGAACAGAGTTGAACATCTCCCCAAAGAAGAAGTCAGACTTACCATCTGTGCTAGGCAGAGGCCTCTCGGGGGGTGCAGGGGTGGATTTTATGCTGTTTCCCATGTCTCTCTCCCCTGGGGCTGCCGGAGACACTCGAAGCCTGTGGCACAAGGGTACAGATGGAAAGTCAGCTGCACCCTAAGCCCTCGAGGTGGAGAGTGACCCAGTTCAGAGTGCATCCTGCATTCTCTCTCAGGCAGACTGCGTCTTGAAAGGCGGCTGTTTTCATGTCAAGATGCGATTTGTGTTGGTTACATTTGCGCAGTTTGAGGTCTTTTATCAAGGGGATGACAGAGAAAAACCACAGAGAGGGAAGTTGCTAGCGAATTCTGTTTGTGGCAGAAGTTTCCATTCTTCTACCCCCTCACCAAGGACAGCAAGCAGTGTTTGTCTGACAAGCCGAGCAGTGTTTCAGGTGGCCTCAAAGGGTCTGTGCTCAGGAACCCTAGCTATCAGCTTCCTCACTGCATGGATTCACGGCACGTAAAACTTAGGAGCGATGTGACATAATAACCCAAAGGGATGTGCTGTGGGCTCTGACTCTACATTTTCTTGTCTATGTGAATTTTCCAACATGCTTTCACAAAGTCATGTTAAGGATGACTTCCTGACGACACTCTGGACCAGCTGCTGGTGTCCGTGCTACCAAAGCACTCACATCTGCTGTTACTTTTGATCACTACAGAGCTCTGCATGCCTATGCCCAGGTTGCAGGGAAGGCAACTGAGTCTCAGAGAGCATAAGTGATCTTCCAGAGTCATGGGGCAGGTAAAGGCAGGCTGGGACCTGAGCACTGACGATTAATCTCCAGCTTGCCCTACACCAGAATTTCCTTCTAGAATTCAGTCTTTTCTCAGTTATAATTATGGTGGTGCACTTACACGCTGACTGAGCAGCTTGCAAGGTGTAAGCTCGACACCTTTATCTGCCAGTTTGAGAGGATAATAGAACAAGTTTGGTTTGTGGCTACAAGATTAGCAGAGATAAGGCATGCACAGAAATTAGATCATGGTCAGGCATAAACACACACCAGGTCCGTCATTTCTAGTCGATTCCCTGGCTGTTCTTAAAGATGAAACATTCTGATTCTGGACCCCCATATGAGCATTGTGAAAGCAACATAGACGATTACAAAAAGGAGTCATAGGAAGCTGCATCCTCCCAGGATGCTGACAGCACAGAACAGGCTCACATCGATGGACAGAGCTATATCTTGCCTGTAGCGGCTGAGAGGAGGAGAGGGCAGTGGCCCCGGCTGGTGTCCAGGCCAACAAGAAATACACCCCACTTCTTTTGTGTCAGCACCTGGGATGAAAGCCTCAAGAGTTTGGAGAGTCCCAAAGTCAGCCAGGCCATGCTGCCCAGCCTGAGATCCTGCTATGGTGCTCTCTGTGTTCACATGCTTCTCACCCTCCTATAGGGCCATGTCCTCCTAAACCCATTGCACACTGAAAATACTGAGTCCACATATGTGTACTGCCCACACTGAACCTATAGAATGTCATGGCTTGGTGACACAAGGTATTACAGGGGAAGGTTGTTTGCCTTATAATCAGGTGACTGACGAGAAAGAAGAAGGATCATATCAATACCACCAACCTAGGAAAACATCAACATTAAAAATTTACAGTACAGTTTCTACTCAGTATATATGATTTTGGCACCAACATTAACTTAAAAAATCTCAAGTGGCGCCATCTGTGTGTGTTCTAAATGGCCTGTGCTACTCCAGACAGTGATGACTTGAGGACAAGATGCAGGGAGGCTGACCCCTGCCTAGGTTTGGAAACAAGTGGTGTGATTCTTAGGATATTAAGAAACAAGGTCAAGTTGAGTGTTTTTTAAAAGTTCATATATTTTAAATATTTTCATGAGCAACTTATTACTTAAAATTGAAGCTAATATGGCATAGCATTCTCAGAGTAACCATAAGACCTGCAAAAATTAAACATTGTGATGCACCATGAAAGTGAGGCTGGAAGAGCTTTGTGTCTATGAGAGATGCAGGACCATGGGCACTCCCTAGTCTCCAGAGCCCCAGTTGGACATCTGCAGGAAAGAAACACATGCAGAGCCTTTTCACCTCTACAGAACCTAGCTCTACACAGAGCACAAGATTGAAATGTCCATGCTGCACAGTCATTGTTGCTGTGTCCTTTTCTGCTGCTCCCCAGGGCCGCCCAGCTCCCCAGGCCCTCAGTCAATCTATTATTGAGCCCTTGTGGCTTTTAGAGCAAGACCTCAGCATGTAGAGACAACCCTGGTAGCCTCTTGACCAGAACTACTGGGAGTCCAGTGAGACCTTGACAGCACCTTGCTGTCCTTATATCCTGCCCTAGTGCTTAAATCCAACACCACAGGCTACAGGTCTGTCCTCTAGGCCTCCAGGAGCCCCCTGCCCCTGGCTGGCCAGCCTCTCTCTCACTCCATTCTTTCCGGGAGCCACTTGCCAGCAGCAGGCTCTGACCATAACATCCCATCTCTTCTCGTCTCCTCAGATCACAGCTGTACCAGAAAATAGCTGATGTTAGCATTCACCAGACTCCTTCCCCATAGCTTTACAGTTTGTCTCAAGCTTTTGTGTGCTATTTTGGTGGAGTTCTTGGAATCCAGTACATGAAGACCAAAAAGGAGTTTAAACTTACAGTTTTCAGATGGACTAAATGAGGTCCAGGATGAGCCAAATACCTGAAGTTGAGACCAGAAGGGAAGGTAGTCCTTGGACCCGGAACCTGTGACTCTAACACTCCCTGGGCTCCAGCACGCCACTCTGCTGTGCTCCTGCTGGTTGGAGCTCACGCTCTGTGAGACAGGGCTGCATCCATGCTATGAGCCCCCCAAATCCTGTCAGGCCTCCAAGGCCCTTGGTGGCTGCTTACAAGTCTCTGAGAAGCCCCAGGAAGGAGTTAACTCATCAGGCAAGGGCTTTTATTTGAGAAGAACAGAAATACTCCTGAGAATGAAAGCTGGAGTCTCCCTAATGAAGTGGCTGCACAATCTGATTTAATCTGTGACAGTTTTATGCGGTGGCTAGAGGTGGGAGAAGAGGGCGCCAGCGCATAATTGCTTCTAGGAACAATAAGAAAAGGGTGAAAGAGAAATGAGTTAATTAACAATGGCTTGGATAATTCTCAGTTGGGTTTTTTTCCTTTGTCTTTATGGTGTGACTTCTTGGTTTCCAGGTCGGGGGACTGAGACACTATCCACATTATTTTCCCTCCTATCTTTGGAGCAGTGTTGCTTGCTCTGGGTGACCTTGAGCCTCAGTTTCTTTTCCTGAGAAATGAGATGAGTGAAAAAAGTGGTCTCCAGAGAGGGAGCCTTTTAACTCCACTTCATTCTAGCAATCAAGACTTCCTGGCTTTTTGAAAATTATTAATAAGAGGAAAGAACCATCATAATTTTTATGGAGTCCCATTGGACAGAATCCAAATCCTGTCTTTGTATTCATGAATATGGAGTATATTCATGAAAATTGCACCACCTTTAGCCCTGGATCTCCCTGTGGCCCTGTGGCAGAAATTTTTCCTGTAACCATAGCAAGGGGATCACCTACCCATGGTCCTGGGGCTAGCCACTCTCTGCCTCCTGGCTTCTCATCTCAGGACCTTTCCCTGGGACAGTGACTGTCCTGAGGGAGGACACAGATCAGTGCAGGACTGGCCACATTTGAGTGAAAGCAAGGTGAGGACAGGCCTCCCGCCTGCAGAGAGCTGCATCAGGAGCCTGAGACTGCTGGCCAGCAGCCCTTCCCTGGCCAGTTTCTCTCTTCCCAGACCCAGTGTCCTTTTTTATTGTGTGCTCTGCATCAGCCTTCCTGAACCTTCCACTCTGAAGCCATCCCAGGGTGGATGGATGGACCTTGTCCCTTGTGCACCTTTGATCCTTGGCTGTTAGGAACAAAAGGAGCCCATGCCGGCCATAGTGTGCCCACAGACAAAGCCCAAGGAGCTCAGCCAGAGAAGGCAGACTAAACACTGCAAGTGACCTGGGAACCGAATGCCCATGAAACCCAACAGGCCTTGCTTCCCTTAGGCCTTAGAGATTTCTTCCACAGAGTGACAGCGATAAGACCACTTTAAGGCATGGAGCCCCTATGCCATGAGGACAGGAATTTCAGTGTCCACTGGTCACCTCCCCAGCAGTGATGGGCAGGCCAGACAGCAGGCCCAGGCTCAGCCCTGCACAGCCATCATATCCTGGATGCCCCCACAGATCCCCTTGAGAGTGAAGGAACTAATTTGCTCAAACTTGCAGGTCAGTGAGAGGTGAGGCTGGGCCTCCACGCAGGCCTGCCTGACCCTAGGATTTGTGCTCTGAACCTCTAAGCCATGCTGCCTGTCCTTTTTGTCCCTTCTGAGATGATAACGGAAAAGTGATTTCTAAGAACCATCAGAGCAAACTTCAGGAGCCAGAAACTCTGGGAAAAGCCTTTAGGACAAGGAACACAGAAGCCCTGAGACTCTCTCGGATGTCACATGGCAATGAGAGGGAGCCCAAGTCTAGGGAGCCGGTTAGGGACCACAGGGACAGGAAAGGCTCCAGTGAAGACCAGGATGGGTAGGAAGGAGGGACACATATGGCACATTTACAGCTCTTCCCAGGATTATTTTAAATGGCTGTTAATTATCTAGGACAAACAAAAAAAGAGAAATAAATGCTAATTTATAGTAACCTAATTTCATGAAAATTTAATTTGCATGTGTATATATTCTAGATAAAAAAAATAGTAAGTGAAATCTGACAAAATCCTTCCCGGCTGTCTCTCTCTTTCTCTCTCTCTCTCTCTCTCTCTCTCTCTCTCTCTCTCTCTCTCCTCTCTCAGTGGTGGGTGATCTTATAGGTAAACTGATGAGTTTCTTCTGAAAAGCTTCTAAAATGTCTCAAGTTTTGCTACATGTATGAGTTACTTTTTTGTTCTGAAGTTCTGGGGGAAGGAGGGAGACTAGATCAGAGTCCTCAAAACAGTCAGCCTCATTCAGATTTCAATGCCCCACGTCCTGACTGTGTGTCCTTGGGCAAATTCCTTCACTTCTCTGAAGCTCCACTTTCAAACCCACCAATCTGGGATAGGTACATGCCCCACAGGACTATCTTCAGGATTCAATTACAGATCATGTCTAAAGCAGAGATTTGTCTGGTAAGTGGTAGCTAAGAGTTCACCAACACTAGATCCTTTATTTGAAGGAGGGAGTGGCCCCCTAATTCACCACACAAGCTCAAGTGAGTCAAATTCCTTCTTTTGGCCTCAGTGTCCCCAAACATCAAGTGGAAAGTTGCACGGCTGCTCGTGGCTCTTCTGCCTCAAGCTCTCCCGTCCACCACAGCTGGGACTGGGACCTGCATTTGGCTCAGGGCTTGTTCAGAGCTGCCTGGGGCTGACTCTGTCCTTCAGAGCCAGCAGAGGGGCTTGGCATGGTTGCTCCCCCTGCTGAGGACGTGGCCGGATTTCCGGGGCACCCCACCACATCCTGACCTTGATCAGCAGGTGCACCTCTCAAGCAGAGCCACCCACCCCATGACCCACTTTGCTCCCAGCTCTCCTCATGGGCATGTGTGGCCACAGGCCTATGTCCCCATCCTGATCCTGGGGTGCAGGGTGCACAGAGAGCACATGTCTTAATCCAGCCTTCTCCCTGTGCCCCGCTCAGAAGTAGAGGCTTGGAAAATCCCCTGTGAAAAGAGCCCAGGATCCTTGCCTCTAGGATACTCCAAACTTGTGGTCTTAAACTGTGTTTTAAAGGCAGAAGCTCAATTCCTAAAATAGGTACAAACAAGGTACAGACTGGAGCCGGGGATTCAGTGTCGCTGCCCTGCACTCGTGTTCAGGGCACCTCAGGCCTGCGATCACATGCTGCACCCATTAAAACTAGTGATGCAGTTCTCTGCTGTTACAGAGCAGAAGCTCAAGGAGGTGAACAGCCTGCTCAGTTTCACCCAGGAAGCCTCCTGTCCATACTAGAGATCCACTGCCCATTTGTTCTCCTAGTGGCCAGTCCTGAGCCACCAGTGTGTGAGATTTCTCAGGCCTCTTTCACCCTTGGATGCGCAAGGGCACATTTCATATGTATGTAGGCTATCCAGGAGAATCCTTGTCCTGAGACTCCCTCAGGCTGGATGCTATCCTGTGACGTATTTCATAGTAATTTTAAGATGCGAAAGAAAAAAAGCCAGATCTAAGACCAGCCAGTGCTGAGGCATTGTGGTGGATTAAAAACTGGTAGACAGTCTAACACCAGCTGAACCAAATCAGCCTGGTGCTGAGTAGGGAGGGGGTTCTGGCTAGAGATTGTCACCAAAATAAAAAGGAGAACTGGAGAAAGGGGGTAGAATTGTTGTTTGGTGCTATTAGTTCTTCTGTTGCTGTTGGTTCTCCTAGAGGAGCTTGTCAGCTTCTGTCCTGATGTGAAGGTGGCTTCTCTCATAATTAGAGGAGCTCAGGCTACAGTTCACTTTGGGGGAGCTCTGGTCCTCACTTTGAGCATCATTTCCTGGCTCGGGAGGGGAAGATGTGTGCTACTCAGTCTCCAGGAGAAGCTTGTCACAGTGGTTTCCTGATAGGAACTCAGCTGTTCTCATCATCAGAGGAGCTTGGGACCTTTTTGTTGCAAAGGATGCCTGTGGTACTTTTTAGGGGAGCTCTGGATCTTACTTTGAGCATTGCTTCCTGCTCCAATGCAGATCCCTTTGCCTACCAGCACAGATCCTTCATTCCACTGGCACAGACTTTGTAGCTTCCACCATTGACCCTGGGGCCTCTGCAGTGCAGATCCCTGGAAGAGACTTGCATGCGTCATTGTCATGGGCTCTACGCCTCCAGCTGGACTCATGGGTGGCATTGCTGAGGTTCAGCTGAAGACCTAGAATCCAGCTGAACTCATGCAGGCTATAGCCTTGGGATCTAGGATCTCAGCTGGGTTTTCTAGGTCTTCGGTGTTGTGGATAGACTCCCTGCACTTTCTTTGTGTTTGCCTCCTTTGGTGACCAGTATAGACGATACTATAAATTGTGTGTCCCATATGTAATTGTTTTCCTTGCATCCCCTGACTACCATGGGCACATTTTAATGTCGCCTTTCTTAAGTCACTAAGCCTTTCTTTCTACTGCTTTGTCTCTCTGGATATAGTCAAACCTGCCCCACTAGGTTTTCACAAGGAAGCTTAGCAAGCGAGGGTGCTGAGGTCGAGTCCGAGCACAGTGCAATTTTTGTGGCCCAGCGCCCTACTGGCACAGATGTCCCCAGGACCCAGCCATGTCCCAAAGAGCAGAGGGACATACATTGCAAGGGATGCTGGGGGACAAAAAGGGCAAAAGTGATACCCCTGGCTCAGCTTCACACTACACTGAAAGGAAACTATAAGTATCTTTCCTTCTTACTCAGCTTTCTGTGCACAGAGCTTCAGTCTCTAGGTGGGGTCACCCCACTTGTGGTCCTGTTGGCCTTGGAAGAATGCTTCTGGCCAACGTTGTGTTGAAGATGGGGCCCGGTCCTGCCTGGGTCCACACACAACCTGTGAGCTGCTGACATCCAGGCAATGGCGATGAGAAATCACAGCGCTGCTAGATGTATAGAGAAGGGGATCAATGACCACAGAGTAGCTTGGAGTTCAACCATGAGTCCTCAGCAAACATGGCTTCACCTGGGCGGGGGAGAACAGTAATGTCCAAGGGAACCTGACAGGTCCTGGCGAATCCAACTCAGGGATGGAGAGGCTTTGATTTCTTCATGATATCACCTTTCCCAGCAAGGATTAGTTTTGCTTTTTATTCATATGCAACATAGGTCAGTAGCATTACTCATAGACTTATCAGGCCAGATGGACATCAGAAATCTGCCCAATGTAGCATATGCTGATGAGAATCCCTGGCTTAGATCTTGGCCCATGGGTCACTTGTCACAGAGCAGGTGACCAAGTCTGTGCCGGGCCTCTCAAGCTATAGGTCTGGCAGGATGTGGGTGTCAGCAGTCTAAAGAGATCTCAAAAGTGTCTCCCAAGCTGCTGAGAGAAGCACTAGGCTGCTCTTGCTTCAGACTGCTGTTCCTATTCCCTTCTCAGGCACGGAACTCACAAGAGTGGAAACTTCAGCCACGGTGGGCTAACGAGCTGTTAGGAAGGGTCTGACTCTCTGTGTTCTGAGGGAAATCTCTGACTTGTGGCATTTGCCAGTGTCTGTTGTGTAATTCGCTTCCCGTGGTCACTCTTCAGTTCTGGTTTGCAGTCAGGAGCTGGCACATACTGGCTCCAGGCTCCACAGGCTCCAGGCTCTGTGCTGAATCTTTCTCCTCAAGGAGGTTCTTACATGGACAGCTGCCTGCAGATGTCTTCATTTGCTTGTAAAACAAAAGAGGTCCTGATCCCAGTGAGCAGCTGCTGTGTAGACCTACATTAGACGCCAAAAATACCTGAATTCGTTTGATGCCCCAAAGATCTCATCTATGACACGGATGGGACACTGAGTCTCAGAGAGATTAAATTGCTTGCCTGGGCTCCCACAGCTAGTTTAGAGATGGAATCCACTTTCACATCTTGGTTTCTTTTAGCTCCAACCCTAATTCTTCCAAGTGATATCCATCCCAGCATAATGGCACTTCGCTTCTAAGAACAGATGCTGAAAGAGGTCCTCAGGAGAACAGAGGGGACAGGATAGAGGCTGGGGACTGGCCTGCTCCTGCCCTGGCTGAGTCCACAGATATCCTTGCTCTGAATGCGGGAAGCTGCTCCTCTCACTGGGCAGGGCTGGCTCTGCCCTTCTGCTCTGAGCCCTGAGAGAAATCACTGGAGTGGGTGACTGATATTGTGATGAAGAATGAGTTGATTTCCTACCTGATTTTCCCTAAGTTTTACTTCTCACACTTTGTACCTTCAGAGCCCACAGTGGCCCATAGCCTGTCTGAGGTGGAAGGCAAGCACTTCCTTCTGTGGGTGCTGGTTTGCATCTCCTTGAAAAGTGGGTGGACCAGCTGGAGGGTGCCCTGTGCACATCCAGGATGGTGGCAGCTCTCACAGTGCAGGCCCAGAGGAGAAAGGCGGGAGCTGCTGGGTGCTGAGAATCCTCATGTCTACTCTGCCCACATCCCCACAGATCTAGGCAGCATGCCTCCTCTCACATGGGCCTTGGGCAAAACTGGGAAAACTGAGGCCAGATCATTGTCCTGGCTGGTAGGTTCTTGGGGCAGGATTTGGATCCAGGCCATATTTCTCCAGAACTGATTCTTACTTACTTAGATAGGTATGTGGGTTACATAAAGCCAGATCTCTCCTTTTCTCTGAGACTGTGTGTGATTGGTGAGCTCGAAGGGCGAGGGGCGGGACAGTGGCAGGGATTCAGTAGCTGACCACCAGGTAAAAGAACAAGTAGGTGAAGAGGAGGCCCAGACACTCCGGTGCTTGGAGTGTAAGCTTGGGACATGGCTTCAGTCTGAGTGTTCATGTGACTTGGGCAGCATGGGGTGATGCCCTGGCTGTGAGGTGGGGAGGAGGCGTCCCCCTCCCAGGCTAAGTGTGAAGATTCATTTACAGCCTCCCAACCACTCTGCTTCACCTGTTCTCTTTTCCTGGCTCTTTGTCCCTTCACAGTGCCTGTCACGATAGGCCTTGTGTATGTGGAGATAACTTCCTGAGGACAGCCTTCATATCAACACTCCTCAGTAAACGGCTGTGGCCTCCGAGTAGCTTGGTACATAATAGGTGTTCAGTTTGCAAGCATAATACAGAAAGCATCTAGCCTAGTGCAAGCAAGAAGTAGTCTGCTTTAAGCAACCTAACTCATTCAAGGTGGTCATTGTGCCCCTGAAGACCAGCCAAGAACAGTTTTCACTTTCCTCTGAAGCTATGCAGATATCCTCAGGCACCCTTACCTCCACCCACAGCAAGCCCTCCAGCTGCAAAGCCAAGCTGCCTTGTATTGCATCAAGGGAAGTGGAACTTTGCAAGGCTATTTGACAACAAATGTGAGCCACCTAGCACTTGACACCCTTATTTCTGGCTAGAGCTGGAGTTACCGTAATTGAGCGTGCTCCCCTCCCCCTCAGTGGAACTCAGAGGGCAGGAAGTGGTTTGGACAAGATGTACTCCATTCCTTCAGAACCGTGGGGAGGTGGAGGGAGGGAGAAAGTCAGTCACATGGTGTGGCCTGAGTGCATACTTATTGAGGAAATGGATGGATGGGTGCATGAAGGGATGGGAGGATGGATGGATGGATGGATGGATGGATGGATGGATGGATGATGGATGACTGGCAGACACATAGATAAAAGTACTAACTTCTCCCTCAGCTTGGTAATAAGAACCAGCAGTTTGGACTGACATTCTGGAAATCTTTAATGAGAATTTGGAGTTCTACACTCTCTCAGAGTTGGGGAAATAAATTCTTGCTGAATGTGAAATGAAAAATTAAAACCTAGCAGCATCTATTAATGAAGAGCATGGAGTGCACTGAATGAAAAATTTCTGTCTATAAGAGAGGAGTGCTCTCTTGGGGTCTGGCATGTCGCCACTCCTGCAGCTCACAGTGGGATGTGCTTCCACGGTAGGGAAATAGTTTCTGGCCGCTGCAATGCAAACTCACCATGCCCGTTTCATTTTTATCAGATTGGGGAACAAGCAGAAATATGCCTTGAGAAAAGGGAGGAGGAGGAGGAGGGCCCAGATCATTGGATTTGCAACTTGCTCCACTTGCTAACAATTTTCAGCCTGGAAACACCAGGGACTCAATGCAGTTTAATTACGTGATTCATAAGTGGTATTAAGAGCTGTTATTTAGTACTTTGCATCTCCTAGATATCACATCTAATTTAAACATATTAAAGCACACAACGAAGCTGGGCTTCCTTCTGTGAGGAAGAAGCTGACATCTAGAGAGGCTGAGGGACTCACCCAGAGCCACGCAGCCCTCCATAGTGGCCCGAGAGTGCCCCTCCAGCTGTAGCTGACTACAGCCCTGGCTTCTCACTGCGCCTTCCTGCTGTCTCCTTGAGCTGTGGATAAGGCAGGAGCGGAATGTGCCTCCATCTGTCCCACGAGTTATTATTGCTATGCTGCTCAGGGCATAGGGATCACTTTTGAAGAGCACTCTTCTAACTGGAGAGGGTCTCTTGTGACAGGATTGCCAGAACTCTCATCTGAGGTCCCCCAGCCCCAGCCACATGTGCAAAGGACCACACCGCAGTTTAATAGACTGATCAAAAAAAAAAGGAAAAAATGTAGACTGATCACTCAGCACCTCATAGCCAGCATTCTAATGATAATTGCAGACTATAGGATGTGTTCATCCTGAGGAACACTGCTGTACACACAGGACTCTTTCCCCAGCCCTGCACGCTCACTGAGGCTCTGCCTTTTCCTTCTGAGCCCCTTGGAGCTCCTCACTGCCTCTACCTCTCGACAGTCAAGAGACTTAGAAAAGTCACATGAGCTCTCTGAATGCTGTTCCTCATTTATCAACAGCAAATGACAATCACAATCTCACAGGGTTGCAGTTCCACTCTATGTTCCTCCCTGTTCCTTGGGATGGTGGACACCACCTCCCACACCCCCATGCAGAGTCCTCTCATGGTCATTCTGAGACCAAAGCTCAGATCCTTCTCTGACTAGGCTCTCTCCATGTGTGGGCACCTAAGAGAACATGTAGCTTTTCATATTCTTCAGGAAATGCTGGACATTTTATGACTGTAGAATGTAGAAACATGACGTGTTGGCCTTCCCTGTAACCCCGTCCTTAAACACACACCCTTAGGTTACTGTCAGCTGCATTCACCACCTTCCCAAAGGAGATTCACGCTGTGATGCACCCTACTGCCATCACTCAGTCTACCAGGCTCTGGATGCTGTTAGATAACATGACAACTGCAGGCTGATAGTACTTACGGGGCACCTCTATTGTGTCAGAAACTGTCCCAGGAACTTGGCATATTTTAACTCACTTAATAGGGTCCATATCTGAGTTAGATACCATCACTGCCACTTTAAAGAATTAAAAATTAAAGTCTGGAGTGGTTTAAATGCACCTCCCCACCGCCAAGGTCACACAGCTAGGAAGTCTGCGAGGAGGTCCTAGCTGTCCTTCTTAGAAGTTTTCTGTGTGCCAGGAGGCTCTTGAAGAAGACACTTGTCCTGACAGGTGTGTCCGCCCACTCTCATCCTCTCCAGCCCTCCTTTTACCCAGGACACACGCCTGCTTGCTCTTGGGAGCTCCCCCGGCTCCCCAAGGTGAGTCCCTGCCAACTGCACCAGTAGGGTCCAGAAGTCTCTCCCCACCCTGAACCCAAGATACCTTCACATGTTGGGCATGGCCTCCCCTGGGAGCTCTCTGCAGAGTGGTCACCAGGCCTGAGTCACCACCTCTCCATCAGCTGCTGCTGCTCCCGAGTGAGCAGGCGGCCAGGGCTCAGGAAGACGGGGAGGAGAAGCCCATGCTATCACGGAGCTTCTCAGTTGCTAAACTGCCACACACTTCCTCTGCTAGAAATGAGGAAGGCGAACGCTGGCAGAGGGCAGGTTCCTGTTTTTACCAGTACGCCGAGCAGACTTCTCTCTGCAAGCACAGTGAAGAGAGAGGCATTATTAATTTTTTTAACAAAGGACTTGAGAGTATAGGCAGCTTGATTCTAAATGGCCAGGGCTTTGGAAACTTGGTCTTTTTTTTTCCCTCTCCTCTAATTAAAAGGCAGACGGGGCTGTGAATTTGCTCATGTGCATCTCAGAAGCTCGTAGGCCCATGTAACCTATGAGGTTAGGGTTAGCTGGCTGCAACTTCTCTCCTGTAAATTCCTCAGTTTCTACAGTCTCCTTGCATCACCACTGAACAGAACCCAGGGCTGAGTTGCAAGGCCCAGTTCTGATTCCATGGAAACAGTTTCCACTCTCCAGAGACCTGAAGCAGTGGGCAGCACAGCCCTGTGTACATGGAGCCCCCAGTTAGTTCCCTTCCTGGGCTCCTCCCCTTCTGTGTCACTAGCAGAAGAAACCAGAAAGTCTATGGGGAAGAGTCAGTTCTCCCAGCTCAAGACTAATGAGGTAGGGAAGGAACCCTGACCAGAACCTGAAAGAAGGAAAGAAATGAGACAGAGCATGTGCAAAGTACAGGGGCAGGGGAGCTGTTCTGCAGAGTAGGTGATGCTGTATGGAGGTTCATCCGAAGGTTCGAGGTCTTAGGAGCTACGTTCTATCCTACTGAAGGTGAGCATCATGATGGTTATGACGGTCAAATGACACCCACATGTATACCCACGAGCAAGCACAATCTAGGGGGGACATGCAAGCAAGTAGAGGCTGCCTGATGTTGTGAATCTGTGGGGAGGTATATCAGTATGTGTTGTACTCCTCTGTCAACTTACAAGGGGTTTGCAATGAGAACCTATGTGTATGTATCACACAATGGCATACACATACCCAAGATCTCAGTAGTCACTGAGTGTGGCTCAAGCAGGGAGACCCAACAATGTGGGACTTCTGGATGTAGGTAGAAGAGGCTGAGGCCCGTGGGATGTCAGCTCCAGGATGGTCTGAGAACTATATCCCAGGAAGGCCAGATGACAGAGGTAGATGGTCTCTATGAGCTCTTCCCAGTCCCTTCCAGCATTTCACAGAGTGCATCAGAGGGTCCAGCACCTCATTAGCGCTCACATAGCTAATCCCAGCATGTGGTGGGGGTGGGAGTCTAAGGCCTATGACCTGTGGCCTTACCCAGTGCAGATGAGTTTGACAGAGCCTCTCCGGATAGTCATTTGGAAACCTCGCTCACAAAGATGAGTTGAAAACACCAGAGTCACATCTATATTTAGAAGCCACCATGTACTAGATAGATGCTTGTGCAGATGGCTTGTAAAAACACCCGGTCTGCGCGTAGCATGCTGGGAAGATGCAGAGGAAGTGTCAAAAGGGATCAAGGGGGCAGCTTGCCCAAGCGGGGAAAACAAGACACCAAGTCCTGGGGAAGTGCAGCTTCCTCCCACTCACACCACAAGGGAGAGAGTGTTGGGCTTACAGTCTGTGTGAGCCCTGTGATGACTTTGGATCCAATGGGGGCTGGACCCTGAAAGCTTCGCCTTGCCCTGTCATTCCTTCTGTGAAACTCTACCAGCAGAACACAGCTTACACACTGCCCAGCCGTGAGCTTGCTTTGCTCCCTTCCTCTGGAGGAGTCCTGTGGTAGAGACAGGCAGGGCTATCGCTGGCTAGGGGCTGGGGCACGTGGAGGGAGCTATTGGTGTAACTTGTAGTCTGGGAAAAACACAGTAAGGTGTTGAGGGTCCTCCGAGTATGGTGGCAGAGGCAGAGAGTGACCCAAGCAGGACCTGCAGTGTGGGAGGGCATGGGAGCCACGAGAGCCCAGCATGTCGGGTTGGGGCTTGGGGGGGGGGGCATCAGAGGCCGTGGGAAGAAAGACTTTATGTTGTCACACAGGCCTCTCTTCTGCTCCTCTTCCTGACTGTCCCTCAACAGTCCACTTTTCCTGATTTTCTCTCCTAAGATCAAGTCAAAAATACTGTCTTTGCTTTATGTATGCATTCTATCGTTCATTCATCCAACACATTTTGCCAGCACTTGCACAGAACATGCTCCATGCTTCCTTGCTCTGTTGGGATCTCACCTGAAGAAGCTGAGGCCCCTTACTTCCCTTGCCGTGACCCGCACAAGCTGACTCATAGTACCACCTGGTTTAGGCATGCAGGTACGGCAGGTGGCATGCTGGCTGTCACTATCACAGTGGCCCTCCGCCAGGTCTTCCACCACCCTGCATCACAGTCTATTTACCTCCTAGTCTGTGTCCCAGATGACTGAACACTGCTGCCATCCTCATCGAGCACCTGCCCAAGTCCGTTCCCACGGGGCAGCCTCCTGCCTTTCCTTGGCCTTTGTGCTCAGCTCTCTCTCCTGCTTTCCCAGATTCCATGACAGAGGCATTGATGGAGGTCTCTGTGCTGCATCCACCAGGGTCTTCTGCCCTTCCGCACTGCAGACAGACCTCCTGCCTCTTCCCTGCCTTGCTTCCACCTGTGGAGTTAAGGCTCAAGTTCTTTCTGTACCATCCAGGCTCACAGTGCACACACACACCCAGACTTCCCTGAGCTCACCGAATTCTTCCGTGAAGCTCTTTTGCCTTATGGGGGTAGGGTTCATTGCAAGTTGGAATCAAGGTCAGGAGAGGGGTCCGACTCACCCCACTCCTGTCCTCTGCCCAAAGATGGGGTTTATTCAGTTGCCTGACAGCATGAACCCCAGACTGGCTTGTGCCATGTGACTTTAGGAAGAACCAAGGGTGACAGAGGGGTGCTGTCTGCCTGCAGCCTGCCAATGCCAGGGTGACATACCCCTCCCCAGGGGCAAGCGGATTGCTGGCTGCACTCAGCTTTCTACAATCAGCAGGGCATAAATCAGGGGCCTACAATGTCTCCTCTTTCCCTCAGCATCTTCTTATTTTATAGAGTGGTCATCTCCCAACTGCTGCTGGTCATGCAGATGGATAGCAAAAAGCTTCGAATAAGCTTCCCCCGTGCATTTGTATTTAGGCATGGATTACAGACCTAGATAACTCTACTCACGTATATCACAAGCATGAAAACCTAGAAGGGTAAGATTTCTGAGATATTGTTTGTTAAAAAAAATAGGACTTTCCTCCTGTGCTCTTTGGGTATCCTGTGGGACAGAAATATAAAGAAGATAGGAATGATTTCTGAAAATGAAGTCTTGATAAGGAACCTTCAGCCATTCCATTTATCCTCTCTTGGTCTCAACATATTCTCTGTCTTGTGGGAACAACACAAGAGGTCCTTTCTAGCTCTGCTTAAAAACAAAGCCAAGGAAGAGAAGAGAAAGGAAAGCAGCCTGGACACAGTGATACTGGGAGCTTTGGGGCCCCTGGGAGGGTGTTTTTCAAGGGTGTCTCCTAATCCACCTTCCCCACCTTTCTGATGACTTGGCTTTCAAAAGACAAGTATTGGGAAGCAGGATCTGCTTTGTGAGTGTGACACTGAGCACCAGGACCTCGAGGCACTACAGAGACAGAGTGGGAGGGAGAGACTAAAGGAGCGAGAAACAGAATAGAATAGACTAGGAGAGGAGAGGAGAGGAGAGGACAGGACAGAACAGGACAGGACAAGACAGGACAGCACAGCACAGCACAGCACAGCACAGCACAGCACAGAAAAGGAAAGTCTCCTCCCCTAGCTTGCAAACTTCCTTAAGGCCTCGATTGTCCTTCAGTCCCAGGGACATCAACACAGAGAAGTAGCTCACAGAGCTCACAGAATGATCCCCGTAGTGGAGCAGCTGGCAGCAGCAGAGCAGGTCTGCCCCAAGGGCAGGGAAGCAGCTGGCTGGAGCACTGGCCGCGGGGCCTCTACCATGAACTTCCCGGTGCAGCCATCCTTAACCCTCTCACTGTTTTGGGCCAGGGTTGTCATTTCATAAACAATGATTCCAGCATGCTTGCCCAGCCCCCCTCAGTGGGCTTGCACAGCATTCTTAGACCTTGCAGTGACCTCTCCCCATGATCTCATTCTGTGATGCCCTAATTCTTCAGGCAGACACACTCATTTCCTAATGACAAGGTTCTGTTGCTATTCAAAGGAGAACGAGCTCAAAACTAGCCTTGGTGTGATTTAAACTGCTGCCATCTAGTTAGAACTGACCGGATGGTATGAAATGAAGGGTAGAAGCCTGCTGAGCTATTTGCACCAGCCTGGGCAGCTGTGGAGGGAGCTGTGACCGGCAGGGCAGGATCCTTACTGAGAAATAGCTTTGAGAACCATGCAGTCTCCATCTGAGCACCTTTTTTGGCCTGGGCATAGTTTACTCATACCAAGAGAACTCAGGAGGGAGAAGGTGGCCAGAAGATTGAGTAGCAATAAGATCGTAAATAACTGGCATCTGTTGAGTGCTTTATGGGTTATAAAGTATTTCCAAATATGTTATTTCATTCAACTTTCATAAGAATCTTCGAAATATTGCTTGTGATTTTAATGAGTACTACTATTTTTCCAAAACTTGACACATATAGAAGTACTGTAGGTGTTATCTCCTAAATCCACCTCAGTAAATGAAAGGTAAATATTCTTATCCTTACTTTATATTTGAGGAAATAGTGCATAAGTCTTTTTAGTAGCTTTCCTAAGAATATGCAGCCAGTTAGAGGAGATGCTGGACTTAACCTAGGCTGATGGACATGACTACAAACCCATGTTACAGATAATTAAACCAAGACCCAGAGAAAAAAAGCTATTGCCAAGTTGTCAGTGCAGGACTCAGTATAATTTTTCAGAAACCCATGTCCTATGTTTCTGCAGCCCTTTAATCCAGTAATAATATGTATTTGTTTTCGGCTGGCAGATTTGAAGGGGATGAGGCTAGGAATGACGTGATGCAGATTCTAAGAGTGAAGTCCATGCAGGGGTGCAGACCCAGACCTAAGCGCATGCCTTTCAGTGCATAAAGATGCATCAGACACAGAGCAAGTGACTCCCAGGAGGGCCCTGCAGGAAAGTGCCAGGCAGCTCGAGGAGGGCTGAGCACAGGGGCTATTGGAGCTGTCCTTATCAGGACAGGGGCTGGGTTCAGACCCCCAGATGAGAAAGCAGGCACCACAGGGGAAGTGCTTAGCCCATCTGTACTCTAACGCTGTGGGTAGGGTGCCCAGGCTTAGGACAGTCACCAGACAGGCCATGGCACGGGCTTTTATTCAGCTACTCAAAAGACATGGTTCTCCAGAGTCCCCCATCTGCCCACTGTCCAGGATGCTGGCAAGTACCTCACATCCTCTTCTAGGCCAGGCTACCGTGCAGCCTGCTCACACAGCTGTGGCCTGGGCTCCTGACTGACTCCAGCACCTCTCACCGATGTCGTCAGCAGCTGCCTCGCTCATTCTGTCCAACACAGTGCATAGAAGGCCCGTCTAGGCCAGGTCCTGACGCCCTGTCCACCTTCAGCCCAGCTACTTCCTCTGCCCTTCTGCAAACATCAGGTGGCTCCCACCTCTCTGCTCAGCCCACTCTGCACAGTCACCACCAGCCTCCCCACAGAGGCCTGCTCCTGGTGACACTGCCCTTAGAGGCCCCTGCCAGAGCCTGTTCTCCATTCCCAAGGCCACCCCTCCCCACCAGCACCTCGGAATTTTCTGAATACATAGCATTTCCTAGGGCAGGGCTGGAGAGTCTTCTGGAGCTCGAGAGCTGGCCGATGGGTGGGGAGGAGGGAGAAAAGAGAAGGGGAGGAACAAAATGGAGAGAAGGGACCAGAAAGAAACTGGTGGTCATGCCCTGGCTTTTGCACTGCTAGAAATTTTGATGGATTCTACTTCCATTTGATTTGCCTCTCTCTTCAGTTAGTTTTTCTTAAATAAGGCTGACAGCCAAGGTGCAGTGAGGCGAGGCTCCAGGACAAGGGCTGCTCTGGAAGCCCCTGGCCTTCTGTGTGCTCTGTCTTGCCCAGTGGGAGGTGGGCACATGAATGCAGTAGCACTTACTGTGTGGCCCGACCTACCTACATATATGATTATTGTTGATCTGCTCAAGCTTGAGCCAAACCAGGCCCTACACATCAGGATTGGCGACTTTCACTGTTTAGCCCCAAGTGACACGGACCATAACAGAGCAGTGACTGGGATATAACTGGTCATCATATCTCAATCCAGGTCAGTACCACTTGTCTGCATTGGAAACTGGTTTTCAGCTACCTTTCCCATTATGAACTTCTGAAAATGTTTGTGATTGACCTGCACTAACTTTACTTGTTGATGGAGTACTGTGCTATTTCAGCAGGTGTATACAGCAGGTTCAGATTCAGTTGGGTGGTTATCGCTTTCAGGTCCTTATTTTCTTTGTTTGGAGGGGCAAGCACCTCTCTTCATGTAGCTAAAGTAGGCTTGGTTGGTGTGGCCTGTGCACAGCTGTCTTACCATGGGGCCAAAAGGAAAATGTGCCCACAGCAGCAGGAGAGTGACCGCTGGGACCCAGGCATCCACAGAACCCCTTGCACAGGGTAGACTCTGAGATCTGACAATGAATCTACAGGGTGGGGGATTTAAAGCCAGGCAAACTGAGACTGATTCATATGTCCAAAATTTACGTCAGAGCCCTAATCCTACTGCTTGAGAAGCTGCCTGTGCTTGGAGATGAGGCACTGAAAGAGGCAGTAAGTTAAAGTGAGGCCTCAGGGTGGGCTTTTGCAGTTTTATTGGTGACCTTAGAAGAAGAGGTATTAGGGCACACAAGAAAGTTCCAGAGGCTCATGCCAAGAGAACTTGGGAGGGAGAAGGTAGCCAAAAGTTTTCTGTTGCAGGCATAGAGAGAGGCCTTCAAGGAGGGCACCGTGGCTGGCACCTGATCTCACACTTCCTGGACTTGGCTCCATTACTTTGTTGAAAGCTGAAGATGAAGCCACTCTTCACCCCACCCCAGCAGCTGCCTGTGCCCGCAGGGGAAGGGGTTGACACTCTCCATAGCACTAGGGTCTGCTCGTCAAGGCTCCTTTCCGAGTTCTAGGTTTGCAATTATGTCTAAAGGAAAGCATATGCCCATGCTTATGTATGAGGTGCTTCTGGCAACGCAGGGAAGTGGGAAGTCTGCACATTAAGTTCTCTCTGAAATCAGGGGGCAGCTGTCCTCTCACCTATCACTCACGGGTGTCACATATAAAGTGTGACACCTTCGCCTGGGAAATCATTTTCAAGTGCCAAGCATTTCAATGGCTTCTGACAACCAGAAGGTGACAGTAGCAATTAGATATCCCATGCGTGACAGATGGAGAAAGGCAGAGTCTGCAAACCTGAAGGGAAACCATGACGGGCATGCACTCTGTTCTAAAGTGGCACAGCCAGGGCCAGGGCGTCCCTGTTTCTAAGCAGAGAGCCTGGGAGGAAACCCCTAGAGGCTCCAGAGGGCCACACACAGCTCCCTCCTGCCATTCCCCAGGAGCTCAGCGGCAGATTCATGGCTGAGCCGCATGGCTAGTAACATTGGCCAGCAAAGCCCAGAGAGAGACTGAGCACAAATTCTGTGCTGCTGAAGGAAGCTACATAGTTCAGTGGCTTTGGGCACAACCAAAGCTCCGAGGGGCTATTTCTCCAAGGAAGATGTAGAAATGGCCCATGAAGCACATGGAATCTTAACAGCGTTAGTCATTAGGGAAATGCAAGTGAAAACCACGATGAGACACTTGCATACCAACCAAGAGGGCTAGGAACAAGCAAAAACAAAGTAAAGCAAACAACAAAAACCCAAACAACGATAAGTACTGGTAAGGGTGTGGAGAGACAGGAACGCTCATGCTCTGCTGTGGGAATATAAAATAGTGCCACCACTGTAGAGAGGGTCTGGCAACTTCTCCAAAGGTTCATAGAGTTACCTCACTGCCCACTCCACTCTCCCTTCCAGCCAGGGACACCAACAGTCTTCTTTCTGTCTCTGTAGAGTTGCCTGTTCTGGGCATTTCATATAAGTGGAATTGTGTCGTGCTGCCTCTGTGCTGGCTGCTTCTACTTAATCCATGTTAGAGCATGGAGCAGTGCTCCGTTCCTTTTTATCATGGAATAATATTCTACTGTATAGACACACTGTACTTTTCTTTCCTATTCAGCTGCTGGACATTTCAGTTGTTCTGCTTACTGGCAATTATAGATATGTTTCTATGAAGACTCAAATTATCATACGGCTAAAACAGTCTTAGAAATGAGTAGGGAACAGCACAGAGTGATTTATTTAACTCATTGTTAAGCAAATAAAATGCAGACTCAAAAAATATGATTTCAGGGTTGGGGATTTGGTTCAGCAGCCTCAGCACCTGCCTATCAAGTGCAAGGTCATAAGTTCAATCCCCAGCATCAAAAAAAAAAAAAACAAAAAACAACAACAACAACAACAAAAACAAAAAACCAAAACAACAAGAACAACAACAAAAACCCCTGAGAATCATTTGTCTTTTAGGGCCGAGGGTTTAGCTCAGGAGCATAAGCACTTGCTTGGCAAATGTGAGGTTGTGAGTTCAATCCCTGATACCAAAAAAAGGGAAAAAATATGATTTCACATATTTCCTACACACACATATATAATGCCTATTTACTCATAAATGTAGGTACACACACACACACACACACACACACACACACACACACATACACGGATGGAAGGGACATACCATAGAGCTAGCATTATCTGATAGTGGTTCTCTTTAGTAGAGAGGAGCAGGTATAATTTTAATTTTCTTTGTTTTGCTCATATGGGGGAATTTGTACTGCTATTTCTGCTTTAAAAGTTGCAAAAAGCCTGATTTTTCCTCTAAATCCAGTAGTGGCTGTACACACACAGCAGTACAGCTCTGCTCTTTTCCAGGAGATAGACAGGTTTACCACTCAGTTGGTCTCTGCCTCTTCCACACACACACATACACACCCGTTTACATCTGTAGAAGAGGAAGTGTTGTCCACTAGGCCCCCTTCAATTCTTGCGTGTCAGATGCTCTCCTAAGGTCATGGGTAACACCAGTTTGGGTTTTTTTTGAACCAGGAATCAAACTCAGGTCCTTGCGCTTGCTGGGCAGCTGCATGCCACTGAGCTATATCCCTGGCCCCCATGTGCCTTTTAATGTGGCTTAAATAAGCCAGAGGGAAATCTCAGCTTGATCGCAAAAGACCCTGGTCAAGGGCTAAGCTATAACCTTGAGTTTCTCCCCCAAATTCCATGGCCTCCTCTGAGGGAAGCCAAGAATGGCTGACGCTTAGAAGAGTGGAGACGTGAGCTCTGCTGTCCCCAAACCTGGGTTTCCCTGCCATCCCTCTGGCTGAAGTTCTGCCATATCTAAAGTACTATAAATCATGTAACGCTGGTGCTTTAGGTATCAAGACATGGTTGCAGGGAAGAAGATATTCCTGAGAACACGGATAGGAATTCGGGAAAAAGCAATAGAAATCTCTCTCTGTTTTAGCTCTCTGGAATTCCCTGTCTGGGCTATGCTGGCTACTCAACAGCAGCTCCCAACTTTGCTCTTTCCTTCCTGCCTTCCCTTTCTCCCCACTTTTTTCTCTTCCTCTGCCCTATATTTTTTGCGTTCGAGGCCCTGTAAGATGAGTGCTGGGTGCTGATGACCCAGCTCCGATCCTCAGCCACTTGTGTTGGTGGTACAGGACTGACGTCTCCGCCTGCTGGCTCTGCTCTGTGCACTCCCTAGATGGGTTCTCTCAAGTCCCACCTCTTCCCTGCAGCCTCCTCCAGGTCACTGAGGCACCTGCCTTTCCTTGTGTTCGGAGTGTTAGGATGCCAGCTTTTGCTCTTGAGATTGTTGCCCTTCTACAAGTAGTCCAGCAGTCTCACATCTGATCTCTCCTGGCTGGAAGTCATGGAGAGAGCCTGGGTTTGGATTCAGACTGTGCCTTCAAGTGCGGCAGAGTGCCCCCCAGGGAGTCCTTCCTGCCTGATCCTCACTCCGTCGTGAATGCCAGGAATTAAACCATAAGAGTAGGTGAGAAAGTGGTTTGGCCAGTGTGCAGTACCATAGAGAGGGAGGAAGGCCACTGCATGTGGGTTTTGTGCAAAGAGGTAGAGTCATGAGGCAAGCTGGCCTCTGCAGTGGAGACCAGAGGGAGCTCACACCAGTCAGCCTGCGATGTACTGTGGATTTAACTCAGTGCAGCTGTTAGCCAAGGCAATACATACATTGTGGGAAGTAAACCTATGGCTAACAATGTCGCCCGTGATAATGATGATGCACTTTGTTGAGTTTCAATCTCACCTTGGGTATGTTGCATCCATTACCTCACTTAATCTGTACGTCTATAGCTGTTGATCATAGTATCTGCTTTTACAGGCTAGAAGCCCAAGACTTAGAAGCCTGGGCAAATTTGTGTCATGGTAGCAGGCAAAGCTGAAACCATACTCTGCCTTTCCTTGGGGTCTCAAGTTCTTGCAAGGACAGAGTGGGCATGAGACCAAGACTGCACAGGGGCTAGATCCAAGAACTTTGAAGCCAGTAGCCACTGCCCTCCCTGTCCAGCTGGGAGACTTGGGGCACACGGCTTCCTCACTGCTGCAACCTGTCCACTCCAGATTTGAGACTCGTCGGTCCTCACCTCTCTGGGAGGCCCTGAGATTCAGATGGGCTTCTGTGTGTACAGCCCTCACACAGTGTCTGGTTTGTGGTGAGCACCCATCCTCCTCTTGTCACCACTGAAGCCGTGTGCCTGTGGGCACTGCTGCAAAGGCTCTGAGGCAATGACCCCGGCACCCTTAAGTCACCCACCCCACGGCAGGGTCGGCAGGACAGGCTGAGACAGCCAGTTCATCATAGGAGCTTCAATTTCCTGTTGCTTTGCTTGCTGACATCTTCATAGAAGGTTTGTGAAGGGCTCCTCCTGGGACTGTTGAACCATACACAGCCAGAAGGGCTGTTGCGTGTGTGTGTGTGTGTGTGTGTGTGTGTGTGTGTCTTTGTTTCTGCTGTGTCTAAGTATGCATCTTTCTCTGCACCTGTTATTGTGTGAGTATATCTAAGTGTCTTTGTGTCTGTGTGTCTCTGCCTATGAGTGTGCATGTCTGTTCATGTGTATATATCTGGCATTTGTGTCTGTGAGTGTGTCACTGCGACTGTATCTGTATGTATCTGAGTGTGTCCAGATGACTCTCTGTGTTTCTCTGCAACTCTTTGTTTTGTATCTGAGTCATTTTCATCATCTGTGTGTGTATTGGTGTGTGAAAATGTGCATGTGTCGGTATATTTCAGAGTGAGTGTGAGTGTATCTATTTGCAGTCTTCTGTGTGTGTGCCTGGGACTGTGTGTGCATTTTTGCCTGTGATCATGTGTGTGAGTCTGTATGTCTGTCTGGGTGTGCTGAGTGCGTATGCCTCTGCCTCTGCCTGGGGCTGTGTGTCCTGTGTTCTGAGGCTGCTTCTGCAACTGTGTCTTCGGTGGGCATGTTACTGGGTGTCACCAGCTCTGTCTGGCCGTGTGTCTGACTGTTTCTGCCTTGGTGTGTGAGGGTCTCTGTCTGTGACTCTGCATCTCCACATGTGCTTATGGGGGCTGAGTCAGGTCGCAGGCTGCGGTGGCCAGTGTCTTCCTGAGGTCAAGGCAATGCTCAGAGAGTCCAGGAAGGGAAAGCTGTGGTCATCAATTGTGGTTTGGGCCCACACTATTTTTAAAGTTTAAAAAAAGCAGCAAGAGGAAACTCACTGCCACTTAATAGCCAGGTCAGAATTAGGTAAAACACAGGCTGGGCTGGTGGGCCTGTGGCGTGGTGGGTGGACTGACATGACCCCAGTGCCACCGTGGCCTGCAAGGTCCCATGAGGCCCAGAAAGCTGACAGGTTGTAGTTACCACATCTCTGTGCACAGGACACCCGCACTCAGCCCTTTCCATCTTGTGGTTCTTTACAATGGCCCTGTGAACATGGATTCCTGTGCTCGCTCACCGCAGGGAAACGCCGAAGTGCGGACCTGTCCCTCTCCCTCGAAGCCTGTGCTGCCTGCAGACCCTCGTTAGCTCTCTGCCCCCAGGGGCTCTGTCTCCTGTCAAGTGATGTGAAAGGAGAGCTGTGCAGCTGCTGGCACGCCTGACCAGCAACTTTCCATCAAGAAAGAGGCTTCCTTCAGAAAGATCAACTATAACAAAACGGTTCGGGAGGAAAGTTCTCTGCTTATCTCATACTGCCAGGGCAGTCTGCGCCTTCAACCACTTCCTCACCCTGTCAAAAGAGCCGGCCTCTCATAGCTGGCGAAATATTTCTATCATCAGAGGCATGCTTTGAAATTCTCAAGACCTCGTGGCCTGTTTGTGGGTAAAGCTGGTGGCCCCTGACGGTTGTCCTGTTCTTTACTATTTAGAACAAGAACAGTGGCTTCAATATCTTGAGTACATGCGTGTATGCTGAGTTCAGAAAAACCACGTCCAGTGGTTCTCAGAAAAGCTGGCCACTCACAGATGGAAGAATAAACCCATGGATGCGGAATTCCTCACCAGCTCTAAATCATCCTGACTCTGGTTCATTGCCACTGTTACTGAGTCCCAGGCCCTGAGTTGGAAGGGTGTTTGCTGTTTATTGCTGCTTACTCCCACAAACAGCTCGAGTTTAGCGTCCCTTAGAGATGCCAAAGCTCAGCTGGAGCCACTGGCTGGAGATGGATTTCAGGGTGCTGGAGCCTGGCTCGGTGCACCTTATAGTAAACCTGAGCTTGTTATCTAAGTGAGTTAAGGACAGAAAACCCTGAATTTTGCCCATTCTTGCCCTATCTTCCAGGCCTGATGTGATCACTCAGTACAGTTGGAAAGAGCTTCTTGGACATGGTGTCTGTGGGTCTCCACCTACTTGCCGTACTGTGTGACTTCTGGGCTCTCAGCTGAGATTTTCACTGCCCTGTCTGACCTTTGACTCTGGCCACAGGTCCCCCACTGGACCTGACAGCTAGGCAGAAACAAGAATAACAGTAGCACCACCTCATTCCAGAATAAGTCAGGCTCACCTCATGGTAGCCAAGGGCCTGGTTCAGGGTTTGCCTCCACCTCCCCAGAGCCATGTAAACTTGGGCCAGGCACTTACTTCTCTGCACCTCAGATTCTTCATCTATAACACAGGATGATGCCATCATCGCCCTGCAGGTGTTGGTGGAGCTTAGCTAAATCTGTACCCTGTGTCACTGAAAGCCCTGCTGGGGGCAGAGAAGGCGAAAGCCCCCCAGTTCAGGTTGAAGTGGAGGAGGAGCAGGTGCTAAGGTACTCTCTGCAGCGCCCTGTGGAACTGGAAGCCTGAGCCAGGATGTAGCCCCCTTAGCTGCCTGTGACAGGAGAGGACTTCTAGGGTTTAGAGCCCGGGAGTTGGGCTATTGCATGGACAGGACCAGACTTGGGCTCCTCCCTCCTGGTCTTGCCCTCAGACTTTGGGTGTCAGTTCCCAGGAGCCCCTGGGTGATACATTCTCACTGTATCTCACCTTGCCCCTGACAATTCTAACTCTGAAGCTCAGTGACCATGGGTACCTCCCATGGGCAGTGCTGGGTTGCTCTCCCTTGTTCCAGGACATATGACCAACCAAGCCTTGGTTTCCCCTGTCCCCAGAACTGGGGTAACTATACTCTGCTTCCTCTAGTATTTTCAGTCTCTGATATAATAGCCAGAGCCTGGAGCTGTGACAACAGAGCCAGAGTCCTCTGGGACAGTGCTGTCTTTCCATTGGAGCAGGGGGATCCAGTTTACCTCAAGGACTGATTGCCTTGTCCAGATAGAAAAACACACATGGATACATGAGACTGAGCCCATGGCCTGGTCCAGACAAGTTCCAGCTCTGCCCCTCACATGATGTGTAACCTAGGCCAACAGAGCAAACCTCTCTGCCCCAATTCCCCCCTAAGTTAAGGAGGTAAATACTGCCTACATCTCAGGACTGTGGAGATGATTTAGTACTTAACACTTGCAATTTCTTAGACTGTGTGCTTAAAATCTAGAATGCTCTGTACATGCAAGCAGTCGCTGTGAGATATGACCGAGAACCACAGTGAATGTGTAAATTTTAAAAATATATTACAGTAATAGACACATTGCCATTAATCCCTTTCAAAGTAACTCACTACCATTTTGAACACAATCATTCCCTTGTGCTTGCCATGTCCCAAAGCAGCTCTGGGAGTCCTATTTTGTCAGTGTTTTTAGTTGAGTTACCATGGCTACCTTGATGTGCTGAATCTGTCCAAAATATTTCCCTCTGATTTTGACTTTGGGGAGTCATATAGTACAGAACTGGTGAAAGGGGGCACCCTAGTGTTTTTACCAGCCTCCTTTCCATTAGATAGCAGCAGCATTCACCGTGTTTTTTATCACACTTCCCACAAAACCCTCATGAAAGAAAACATCCAGAATTGCTTCAGTAAGTAGCAAGAACAATGCAATAAGAGTATTCGAAGCAAGGCAGATTGTTTTGAGGGGAATTAGTGAAAATGTGTCTTTCACTGTAACATATATTTTTTAATTTAACAAGGTGATACCTCTTCTCTTAGTTGATAACATCCTGGTACAAGTGAAGTACTTAATTCATGAGCATTCTCTCTATCCTTTGTGAGCCTTCTTGTCTGGAAAGTGGCTTGATCGCTGCAACTGGGCTGTTATTGTGGAAGTGCAACAGAAGAAGTACTGGGAAAGACACCCTGCCAGCGGGTCCCAGCGGTCATGAACCATGTGCTGCCCATGACTGCCCTCGTTAGGGACCAGGAGTCTGAGATCAGAGCAGCCCTTCCCTCAGTGCTCCAGATGCAGAGTGAGGCCCTCCCTCTCCACATGCAACCCCATGGCCCAGCACATCCTGGAGCCTGGCTCAGTATCCAGGGGCTACTGCACCTCCCTGGTACTAGTCTTCTTCATGGTACCTGTATCTTTAGTTCCCCCTATATCTTTAGTTCCTGATTTTTAACATGAGAGCAATAACAGAAACTAACCAGTCCCTGTGAGGCTCCGAGCTAAAGTTACCTCAGGTATCCATGCGTGGCAATCACCATTGCTCTATTTGACACAGTGGCACTAGTGATAACAGTGCACTGTCCCACCATGTTGTCCCTGATTCCTGCTCTCCAGAAATTGCTGCCCTGGTGCCTTTCTCTGGGCAAAAATCTGACCCTTTCCTCTGTCTTTCCCTGGGCGGGAGACCCAGCTCTACCAATGGTTCCAGCAGATACCAGTTTCCTGAAACCCAGCTTTCCCGGCATCCTCAGAGAGGAAAGCCCCCAGGGACCCATCAGGCTAAGAGTGACATTCACTGATGTGACTGCAACAGTTGCCCTTCCCTGCGGGATATGTGTTTTCATCATCTCCTTGGTGGGCTTTGTGTTAAAATCCAGCTTCGTCCACATGGAGCAGCGAGAGTTTGCTGCTTTAAAGGCCCCTGGAGGAGGAAGCAGGGTATGGTTCAACCTTTGCAGAGTTCCTTTCTGGTCTGACCTATGTCCCGGCTGAAAAACCACTTGCCCTTTGCCTGCAGAAGTCCAGCCAAATAGCCTGGACTGGCAGTGCCTCACCCTGTATCTTCAATTCACAGATGAGGAGACCAAGGCCTCAACTTTGACTGGTTAAAGCCCACATAGTGTGGTGACATGCTGTTCATCAGTCCTGGTCTCTATGCCTGTGAGTGGCCTCAGGGACAGCTCTGAGGGGTTCTGACTAGCCGAGTTTTCTAGGCTGAGCAGCAGCAAGAGCAGGAGCAGGAGCAGGAGCAGGAGCAGGAGCAGGAGATGGTGGGACCCCTGCCCTAAGGCTCCTTTCTCTTGCAGGGCGGCTCCGCACTCTCCCCAGCGGCCATCATCAGCCCCAGCAGGGCACAGCAGCAGACTATGGCTTTAGCAGAGGAGGTCAACTGCCCTACCTCATCCAGCAGTGAAGTGGAATCCTGCCTGCGCCAGACACCCGCCAACATCCTCAATGATGCCCAGACCAAGGTGGGCACTGGTGTGCAGGATGTGAGGGACAATCTAGTCTTTTACAGATAGAAAGCCAAGACCTAGAGGGGAAACATGACCCATGCAAGCCACCCAGTACATAGCATGTCCACTGGGTATCAAGCATGAGTACTTAGGTGCACAGGTCTCTCTGCAACTTTGATTTCTCAGCTAAGATGAGGATAATGATGCAGCCCCTATAAAGCAGGAGAGTAAAATGCAATAGCAAAAGTGAGGAGGAGTCGTGCCCCCCACGCCAGTCCTGTGGCAGGTCACAGCTCTGTGCTTTGAGCAGGATGGACATAGCTCACAGATAGGCCGAGGGCTTGGGCCACCTTCGGCCTTACACAGGGCAGCTCAGACCCCAAGGCTCAGATGAGCCCTGAGATCAGCAAAGGAGACAGCAGCAGGACAACAGCAGAAAGCTAGGCTCCCTTGGCAAAGACCGCAGTGGGTTTTACCTTTAGTTCCCCTAGATGTGATAGAGGTCATGGTAACAAAAGCTGATTAATTAATTTCATGTATCAGAGCCACAGCCCTTTCTTCAACTGCACACCCCTCACTCCCCGGGGATCCATTGTTAGTTTGGTAGGGAGGTACCCGATGCTCTCATTGGGGACCATCTTTCGTTGACTGGTGGTTGAGAGTGAGATTTACCATCAGCCCCTGACCATTGTCACCTGGTGTCCTGCCTGCCTGCAGCCGTGGTCATTTTTCTTTGCTTTCCAAGAGTACCACAGGCGAACAAGCATCTCAGGTGATCATTCAGTTAGGACCTCATTATGTAAAGCAAGACGACTCATTATTCTGGGACTGTTTCTTACAAGGGAAAGGTATAGGATTAATGGCTAATGGTGTTCCTTTGCACCCCGCAGCTCCTGGCAGTGAGTGGCCCTTTCCACTACTGGGGTCCTGTAGTAGATGGCCAGTACCTTCTCGAGGACCCAGCCAGAGCCCTGAGGAGGCCTCCTCTGGCCAAGATCGATCTACTCATCGGGAGCTCTCAGGACGATGGGCTCATTAACAGAGCCAAGGCAGTAAAGGTAGGATAACAGGAGGCTGGGGCCAAGTGAGCTGCATATGACCTGTCCCTGAAGAACTGGGCCTCAGTAGGAGGGTGCCCTCCCCAGAGCCCCTCCCAAGGCACCTCCCCAGGACACACATAGTAGGCATCTCTGATAGTGCTATCAAATACTTTAATTTTTTTTAATTCATGCAGATATGATTCTGAAGCCCTTTAGATTTTTCTATTTCCCTTGGGTAATATACCTCATTATGGAGAATCTATATGTGCAAGGGTACTTAGTAGTACTAATTGTTGTGGCAAAAAAATGGAAGGAATTCAAAATTAACAGGGAAATGACTGACTGAATTAAAATACATACAAACTTATAAATATTATGCTCTTGTTCAAAAGAATGAACAAGCTATCTCTTTTCCTGCTTCGGGGATGCTTATTGTTAAATGGAAAACAAAATGTAGAGGAATATGGATTTATATGTTAGTCATAGTTTTAAAAATCAGCTGTAGTCCTGTAGTATCTGCGTGTGTGTAAATGTGTGTGCTTGGCTTATGTTTCTCAGTGAAAGGGTAATGGCGTAGCTAGATTAGCAGCAGCTACCTCAGTATGAAGAAGACTGTTATGCCTGGTTTACTCTATTGCTCGGTACACATATACACACATGTATGTATATTAGTAACATTCAATGTTGCCTTTTCCTTGGAATGCCTTAATTAACATTGTCCTGAAGATAAAGATGTATGATTGTTAGTTCATGAATCTAATTTCTTCTACAATTTTGGAAAAGGATTTTTGTGGGAAAGATGTTTGTTACCTGAAACAGAGTTTGCAGATGAAGACAAAAATTTGCCAAACATTTCTCTTTTCAAACCAAATTATTTGCAAACATAAGCATTCCTGAATTAAGGCACCACTGTACTGAACTCACCCTAGCCATCTTAGACTCTTTTTTCAAAAAAAGAAATCTAGTTTCATATTCTCAAGAGGCTTGGGATCACCCCAGACAGAGCACAGGGGTGAGGAGAAGGACGCACCAGGAGATTTTCCCCACTGCCACCTGCAGAAGTTCTGGCCACAGGAAGTGAGTGGTTCTTGTCTGTAGATCTGGGGAGGTGGGGGACCAGAGGCCACATTTCTCTATCATGCCAGCTGATTGAAAGGGGGTTGCCTAGACGTGTGGCTGTTTAGGCTTGTCCAAGTCCAACCACTGTCCTGTCTACCACTCCCCTCCCTGTCCTAAATTCCTAAGCCTCTCCTTATGGGAGCTCTAATCTGGATCCTGCTTTCCTTCTCCTCCCTGAGTTTCCCCAAGGCTACCCAGGCACAGTTTCCTTTGTCAATTTGCAAAGAGTTCTCTCTGACGGGAGGCTCACTGCCCAGCCAGCCTGGCTTGGAAGGCACACGCCAAGGTGGCACAGGGACAAAGAATCCTTGCTGCAGGTGTAGCCGAGACTCCCAGCCCATTCCACAACTGCCGCCCAAGCTTGGCTTCCAGGTTCTCTGCTCTCCATTCCCGTTTTCTCCTTTCAGGGTCAGGTGCAGCATGAGCAGTCTTGGGCTTCTGCATCCTACCCAGCTTATCCCCCGCTACCAGCCAGATGACAGAACGATTTCAGCAAAAGTCAGGGTGGAGCTGGGGCTGGCTTTCAAGGCTATTCTGTGCTGACTGCTCCCCAGGGGCAGTCCCAGGCGCTCTGTAGCTTCGGCCCAGACCCTGCCCTTGATCTCTAGATTGGTTCAGATAACAATCTGGCCACCTCATTATAACTTCTCACCCCACATTCACAGCAGACTGCTGGCCCCAGCCGCAACCCCACCCCCAAGCCAGCACACTCTCCCACAGTCTTTGCCACCTGGGAAACAGCTGCTCACTCTCCTCATACTCAGCCTTGACACCAGCAGGCATCTGGGTGCCGCCCTCTGCCAACATTCCGTCAGCAGCTCTGTTCCTCTGTCTCCGCAGCAGACTCAGCACCCAGCTGCTGCTCACCGCCTCCTGGGCCGCCGCTCCCAGGCTGCCATCCTCTTTCTCTGGGAACTTGGCAGAAGCCCCACTGCCTCCCTGCTGCCTCAGCCCTCACTGTCAATGAGGACCACTGCCTGCACCCGGAACGGTTGTTGTGGACCGAAGTCATCAGGCCACTCCTCCACGCTTAGCCCCACAGTGGCATCAGCTCTCCTGGAGTCAAAACAGAGCTCTCACCAGGACTTAGAGAACCTACGAGGCCTTAGTGGCTCCCTGGCCTCACTTCCTGCTCCTTCCTCCATGGCTCACTGTGCTCCAGTCACTTGTCAGTCCCTTTGATGTCCCCACACATGCTGAGCACACGCCCACCTTAGAGTCTTGCGTTTGCTCATCCTTCTTCTAGAGTGGCCCCGGGAAGCACAATGCCTCACTTTCCCTCAGATCTGCCTGTCAGACTCTAATTGCATTTGTATCTAGACAGTGTTAAGCGTGTTCTCGTTAGTCCAAAACCAAGACCTGGTCATTGAACCACTCGACATTTACGAGGGCATTTGCTATGTCCCAGATGCTGGGCCAAGTGTTTAGGCATAAATATTGAATTCTTGCCCTCGAGGTGGTCACAGTCAGACTAGGAAGTAGAGAATAAACCAGATAAACAACCTATCTATGGGCATCCTCCTTCTGAGCCTTAAGAAATGAAGGGCAGGGAACTGCTAGGCCCGTAGTGGCACTGCCAGCAAGGATGACACATGGCTAGGAAACTGAGCAGAACCCCATAAACTTGGCTGTCTCACCCAGATAGGAAGAGAGCTGTGGATATCCTTGGATTATATTCAGAAGCATCCAAGTTTCCCAGACCTGAGCCTCATTTGTCCTGCTTATAAATTCGGACATTATAATATTCCTATAAAAACAATCAAGAATTTAAATATACTTCAATTCCTGAAAAATAGTTTGACCTCAATAAATGTAGTTTTTGCTTAATTCTTTAATCTTAATAGGATTAGCATTCCTCATCCAGAGTGAGCCACAGAAAGCTGGAACACAAAGAACAGGCAGTCACTGAATCACCTCTCCTGACCCGAGACCAGTATCCAAACTACAGCAGACACAGACGTGTGCACACACTTCTTCCTCATGCCTATCCTGCAAAGTGCTAGCCAGAGCCCAAGTCATAAATTTACACAGGAAATCCCAGGACAGCTTGGAGTCCCTACCCAGTGCAGGACCCCAGACCCAGCCACCGCCTTGGCAGGGATGCACCAAAGCCCCACACCCTCTGCCAGCCCAGCTCAGCTGTAGCCCACCCGGGGAACCCCAGTGGTCCCCAGCAGAGTTTGCGACATACCCACGGAGCATCAGGGCTGCTTGGGATGCCTAGAAAGGCTCCATTCCTGTGAACGGTCCTATCTTCTGAAGTAGTAGCTTTCCATTGAAATTCTTCATCAGTCTCTGTGATAGGGAATTTCCACCCCCCTTTTCCTCTTCCTTACTGGTGAAATTGACAGTCTGCCTACATTAACTGGGCACTCATTTGCATGATCAAAAGCAGATTTATTCCAAGAGGCAACGTTCCATCTTCCCCTCCAAGCACAAGCGTCTCCAAGGAAGCCAAGGGAAATCAGAGAGGCAGCGCTGCCGCCGAACCCCAAGCTTGGCCAGGCATCAGCCCCTTTCGGGAGCAGGTGGGATGGGGGCCTGTGCTGCCGAGGCTGCCTGAGGGCTGGAAGCAGCACCTGGCAGCTGAGGAGCTGGCATGAGCCCCAGCACAAGGATATTGAGTCCTTAGTGACAGGCTTACAGTAAGAGTGCACAGGAGTCCCCAGCGTTCGTATGAAATTTCTTGAAAAGAGATGATACTGCACCGGATCCTGGTGCTCATAGTGGGGGGTTTAGTCTAGACCCAAGCCAGAGCTGGGGGTGGAGTCAGAAAAGGAGATCTCAAGTGTGCAATATAAGTTGCTTAGCAAGTCCGAGCTGCCACTTCTTTAGCCTTCTAGTGACACAGTGAATGAACCACTCCTTCCTTTCCCCCAGCACTGACACCGTCTTCTGAACCTTTCTGTGAGAGGGAATCTAGGAAAGGAAACAACTCTCACCCCCTGGGGACCCTGCTGCTGCCAGTCTGGAGCTCTGAGCTGCCCCCATACACTGTGACCCCCACACACACCCCCTGTGACCCAGGTCCTCACAGCCCCAGGCTCACGTTACCCCCCATAGCCTCATGTTCTGGCTTAGAGAGGTTGATTCCTTTCCCTCAGTCAACATATGCTGTGCCAAGCTGGAGTCTCTGTGATACTGTCATGATTATTATATTGTTTTCCTTCTAATTTAAAAATATATTCTTGTGGATCTCTGAAAGTACAGTGGACATTGGACTCCAGGCCTGCCCTGCTTGACTGAGAAGGAAGCCCCTTAGTGTCACAATAAGTGGAGGAGTCAGGAATCTTGCATGCCTGAGTTACTCCATGAAAGCATCCAGCAGACTTCCTAAGACTCTGCTGTATGTGTTGGACTCTCTTCCAGGATTCAGGAAAGCTCTAACTAAACAGACAAAGCCCCAGTCGTGGTATGTAGTTTCTGAGGGGCACAGACAAGTGATGATGTTCACACAAACACAGGAAGAATTTCAGATCTTGAAGAAAAATGTTCTGGAGAAAATGGAAGCAGGTCAATTGTGGGGGAAGTGGCAGAATGGGAGATGTAGTCTGGGGTGCATCCAGGGAGGTCTTTTGGAGGAGGGGACTTGGGGTTGAGATCTGTGCAGTGAGAACAAACCCTAGGGACATCTCTGGCAGAGCCGCTGCAAAGTCACACAGGGGGCCACCGAGGAGTGCTGGGAACACAGAGCAGGAAGTGTGAGGCACCTGAGGAGACCGTGCTGTGAGACCGCAGGTACCACCAAGCAGGAGATTTTATTCCTCTTATAGCAGGTGGTTACAGAATGCGTTTAAGCTAGGATATTCACCTACCCTTTTATCAAAGAGCATTCCGGCAGCTGACTAAGAGACAAGTAACAAAGAAAGACCAGAGTACACTGATGTGGAGATCCAGGGGATGAGCTGGTCGCCTCAGCAGGGCAGTAGATGTGGAAGTAGTTAGGAGTGGTAAGATGCTAGACCTGGGGGCACATGCCTGTTACCCCACCACTATGGGCTGCCGAGGCTGGAGGGGCCAAAGTTCAAGTCCAGCTTGGGCCACTTAGTGACTTAGCAAGACTCTGCTTCAAAGTGAAAAATATAAAGGGCTATCCTCACTAGCTGATCAAGGCCGTGCTGCACGGCAAGGGGAGGTGGGTAGTGAGAAGGCACTAGGTTCAATGTGTAGTCCTGGAAAAAGAAAGGGGGAGAGAGAGAGACAGAGAGAGAGAGAGAGAGAGAGAGAGAGAGAGAGAGAGAGAGAGAGGTGATCCAAATTACGCTACTGCTTGGCTCGGCAGCTGGGGTATATGAAGTGGGACTTTAGCAGACAGTCTAGGGCTGTGGGAACAAATTTGGAAGAAAATCAGGAAAATCTGATTTCATGAAAGCCAGTAAAAGGAAAGGTTTGCAAAGGGAGTGGAGGCAACTGGTAAAAATCACAGTGGAAGCTGAGGGAAATACGGGCTTCCGGCCCTCACAGGACAGTGATGGTGAGAGATACCAAGGCCGCATCAGCTGTGGGAGGTGATGGCAGCCTGAACAGAGCCGCCACTGGGGTGGGGGGTGTCACTCTGCCTTCTGAAACCACCTCCTGCCCATTGCTTGACAATCCTTGTGGAGACCAAATGGGCGCCTGAGGAGCACCTTACTCATTCAAGAGCTGGACTCACTTGCCCGACTAGGCTCCGCTCCACAGCAAAAACTATGTGGTCTCCACTCCCAATCCTCCATTTCTCAATGGTGGTAGGTCAGTCTGAAGCCCGTGTCCATCAAATATACAAATAGGTGCTGTGTCCCAGCTCTCTGGGAGCTCTGGAAAGGTCTGGGGCACTGGCTCTTTCCTCCATTTATTTGTCTATTTGCATTTTCCCACAAGAATCAGGTGAACTCTGGCAGGCTTTCTAGTGTTGGGAATTCTGCTCCAGTCTACTTCTTTCCAAATCTTGGGTGTTATAACCATTATGTAAAACTTGCAGAACGACCAGTGCACAAACGAACAATGATCAAGGGCCATCTCCCTGCCTATGGAGCAGCATCCAATACCTGCCTGGGATTCAAGCTGTGCTACCCATCTACTACCCTCTTCCAAAAGAGAATTCTTTTGGGTAAATAAAAATGGGTTAAAGACAGGTAACAAAGGAAGACAAGAAGGTACTGATGTGGAAATCCAGGGGCAAGCTGATCAGGCGATGATGCACTTGAGCTGAGATAGGGGGAGAGAGAGGCTCAGGACGACCACTGGGATGGAGTGCGACAGAATGCTAGGTGACATGTGCTTGGGTATAAGAAAGTGGGTGCTGGTCTCACTGAGGGTCTCACTGATGGTCAGAACTGATGGTCAGCACAGAGATGGGGAGCTGGCCTGTGCACAGTGGGTCCCATGGAACCATTTCCCAGGAGGAAAGACGTTTGTTTGGCTGAAGGTCTGAGGTTCTGGTGAAGGAAGTTCAGGACTCTATGGCTAGGTTATTGTGGAGGTGAACGGAAGAAATGACCCCACCCCCAAGCATGTGTGAATAGAAAGGGGAGAAAGGAGGCAGGAATAACAGCTAGGGCTCTCAGAATTCAAAACTAGGCAGAGGTAGGAAAGAGGGCTCCAGAAATGAGCATGAGAGATAGCTGTCTAAGTGAGACGAGCCAAGGGGTGGGTGTGGTCAGCAGGACAGTGTCTCTGGGAGCTACTGGCAACCTTACTGGGGGTATCGAGAAGCAGGAAGGAGAGAAGACACGTCCACTGAGTGCATGCCTTGCTGAGGGCAGAAAGACACACAGAAAGCACCCTTCTGGGGGAACCAACAGTAGCTGCTGAGTTCCAGGTGGGCTGGCCCAGTAGGGAGTTGCACAGTCTGAGGGAGTGAGGGGTAGTCTGTGCAGTAAAGGTCCCCAGAGCACAAAGCAGCAGGCCTGAACCTTCAAGTGCAAAGGGCCTGGGTCCAAGTGGAGGAGGAAGCACTCAGAATGGGCCATTTCCCTAAGAATAGGCCAGTGCAGGCCTAGGAGGCAGTGCTGGAGGTGTCAGTGTGAGCTGCGTCCTAGATGGTGCAGCTGGGAACCCACTGGCTCCTCCCTAGGGCCTGCATGCCACAGTGGTGCAAGGTGCCCACCCTGCTCTGTGCACCTAGGCTCTGTTGGTGCCCAGCTGCAGACCACCATGGGTGAGGTGTTATCTAGGCGAGAAGCACAGGATGAAGCCCCCATTAATCCCGCCTCCTGTCCCCTGGCCTCACTTCCTGCTCCTCTGCCCTCACCCACCACATGACCCTGCGTGTGTACAGCTGCCCCTCACCTCTCTTCTGGGCTCAGATGCCTTCCGTGCTGCCCAGATGATATGCAGTGGGCACTTTCTCCCCCTGCCAATGTCTACCTCTTCCCTGCCTAGTGGGGAACAGAAGCATGCAGAGGTGTCTTCCCTGGACACATTTACTCTGCAGATGAAGCCTGAGGTCACATCCTGAGCTGGATTTGGGTTGTGTCTCTTAATGGCCAGGTGCCTCTCTTAGCAGCAAGGCACTCAGGATGACCCCAAACCCTTGGCATCTCTCAGTGCTTCCCAGTGGCTTGACTCCCTGACTGTCCTTTAAAACCATATACAGAGGACCTTCTCATGCTTGATAATCCCTTAACACAATTTGACTGGACAGATCCACTGCCAGGGACAGCTCCTGCCTGTGATGAGCGTTTGTGGAAGTGTCTGCAGCCCAGGGCTCTGATTAAGCCAGCAGAAGCACCTTTGCTCAGCTCTGCACCAAAGATGAGGTGATGTGTGTGATGGGTTTTGTTTAAAATGTGCCCTGCCACATTCCTGTGCCCTCTGGAGAGGGCCCACATTCCCAGAGCTCTATCACATTCACTCTGGGAACGTTTTGCCCAGCTGGCCTCAGGCTAGGGGACCCGGCTGAGTGCTGAATCCTCCCAGGAGCACAGAATTGATCTTCTCCCCTACAGTCACTTCTGTCCAGTCCTGGGCTGTGCATTATAAAACACCTGTGGATCCAGGCGTGGTGGTGTACACCTGAAATTTCAGCACTGTGGGAGACTGAGGCAGGAGGATTGCAAGTTCAAGCCCAGTTTGTTGGTCTCAAAATAAAAAAGAACCAGGAGTATAGCTCAGTGGGATGGCCCTGGATTCAATCCCAATACCAAAAAAAAAATGGGAGAGCAGAAATGCTGCTCGGACCTGGCCCCTCCTGCTGCACCCCTTCTGTCCTCAGCCATGGCCCCTCTCCTGCTATGGCTCCCAGCTGAGGATGCAGCCTGAGCATTTGGGAAGCCCCTGCAGCAACTTGGCACCATGTTCTCTTGCACTGCCTTTTAGACATTCATATTATTCATAGGAAGACATGAAAACAGAAAGAAAACCAGGAGGGAGGAACTTTCTTCCATCAAGACAAACACTCAGAGCAACTGGAGGCGTTTTCTCCTGTGAAATAAAGAGCTTTGGGCCTTGAGCTCCTCTTTCCCCTCGCTGACAGAAGCCAGTGAATATCCAGGATAAGTGCAAACAGATCCCTTTCAAGAAGTGCCTTCTACCAGCCTTTGCACTCACTGCTTCAAAGAGTCGCATCTAACAACGCTGACAAGCGAACTTCAGCCCCAGTTTGCCCACAAGGAACCTGAGGATGAGAAAGGCTGACTTTCCCAGAAGCACACAGCAGGGAAATGTCCTGGCCCCAAGAGCCACCACCCTCCCAGCCCACACCACAAGCAGACCGTCTCAACGTGCAGCAGAATGCTTTGCCTATGACTGCTCAGGTCCCTTAATCCTCAAACACAGGGTGTCGGTATTAGGGAGCCCATTTTAAAGATGCGAGCCTCTGAGAAAGGTGAAAATGTCTCTACCAAGCTCCCCTAGGTCTGGAAGCTGGCCCTTGAACTAATGTGGCCTCTAATGCCAGTGCTGTGTCCACTGCATTGAGCCCAGGACCCATGGGCAGACTACCTGCCCTCTGTGCTGTGCCTGACCCTTACCACTATGAGTGGGTAAGTAGAGAAAGGGATGGGGCCTGATGCTCCCAGCAGGAAGTCCTGGGCTTGGTCCAGCCCTCCTGGCCTGCACCAGGCATGTCACCCAGGTCACACAGCTGTTCAGCTGCTTCTGTGAAGCATGAGGGAAATACATAGTGCGAAGCTGTAAGTAAGAGGAGGTGGGAAAATGGTGACCAATACCACATTCCTCATGAAATGTTCCAAACGGAAGACACTATGCACAGGTTCCCCTTTAAACCACTGGTAGCTGTGGCACCAGCAGGAGGATCAGGATGACGTGTTTGAGTGGACAAAACTGGCCTGGCCCTGACCAGAGGGAAGCTGTCTGCTGTGTGTAGCTGCTGAGAGCCAGGGCTGGGAGCACCATGCATAGATGCACTTATGAGTCCATGAGAGAGTGTATGTGCATATTTGTGTGTGTGTGTGCGTGTATGTGTGTGTGTGCATGCATGTCCGTGTGTCCTGTATGCACATAATCTCCTCCTTTAACAGTGCGTGATCATGGTCTGTAATACTGAGACACCACTCACAAACTCTCTATTCAGGATGAGCACATGTTAATATGCTTCCGTGTTGGCTTCAGACTTCCTTCCAAGGAGTCTGAGCGAGCCTAGAGCCTAGCCCCTGCTCCCGGCTCCCTGCCTCTTTCCCCTGCTTCCCTGTGGGGCCGGCCAACGGCAGGGGACAGATGTGCCTTTGACTAGTTAGCCCTCTCTGGGCACAGGCTGAGCTTGATTAGCCCACTGACAGGACAGATGTCCTCTCAGGAGGGGCACAGTGCAGTGCTGGCCCTTGACTTCTAATCCAGTGTGCTTGAAATGTTTAGACATGCGGTGTAAACATGTCAGGGGTGCTGATAAATGGGGACACGGTTTATGCAGAGCCTAAACATGTGTAAACACAGATCACAGGCCTGGCCAGGGGCCCAGCGTCTGGGCAGCTCTCCCTGGAGCTGCATGCCTTACATTCTGCTGTCCCTTAAGACCAGAAGCAAGGAAATGACCTACCCTGCACTCCACAGTGTGGGTAGCAGCAAGGCCAGGCTAAGGCAGGGCGCAGGGAAGGAGGAAAGGCAGGATGAGAAGAGAGACACACAGAGAGTGCGTGCGTCACTCCTGTCGGGCATGTACCCCCTTGGCCAATGCCTTCCCTGCCTGACCAGTGTGAAATACCCAGCCGGCCTCTCCCAGCCACTCACTCTACCTTCAAGTGTCCTCCCAGAGAGGCCCCCGATGAGCTATGTGTTCAGCTGCCCATTCCACTGGACCACACGCCCAGGTGAAGAGCTGCAGCTAGACCAGAATGTCTGTGGACTCTCTCCCAGCCTGGCACAGGCAGCCTGGAGAGAATGTTCCCCACACAAAGGTACATTTATATTTTCAATGACTGAGTTGGTGGATGGAGCTGAATTGAGCTGGGATGGCTCAGAGCACAGACACACAGAACCTGGTCAGAGCAGCCCAGAGAGAGCTGGTGAAGCTGGGTACATGACCTACTGACAAGTGGCATTGATGGCCAGCATTGACCACAGGAGGTGATTCATATGCATGTCTTTTTTGCCCTTCCTGTGACCTTCTGTGAAAGATGTCTTTGTTTCCACATCTTTACTGGAAGGCACAGAGGGGCACAGCCATCGCATCTAAGGTCACACAGCAGGAAGAAAGCAGCACGGGGTTCAAACCTGGCAGTTTGGGTCCAGCACCCTGAGCTTCATGCAGTGCTCTACCACTTCTCAGAAAGAAAATTCTAGAACAAGTCTAGAGTTGAGTTTTTCTTGTTTTTGTGTTTTCAGAGATTTGAGGAAAGTCAAGGTCGGACTGAGAGCAAAACAGCCTTTTACCAGGCACTGCAGAACTCCCTGGGTGGCGAGGACTCGGATGCCAGCGTCCTGGCTGCAGCCACGTGGTACTACTCCTTGGAGCACTCCCAGGATGACTACGCCTCCTTCTCCAGGGCGCTGGAGAATGCCACCCGGTGAGCCGGCCCAGGGCTGCGGACCCAGCGATGATGTGTGGAAGAGGCTGAGGGCCTCGGGCTTCAAGCTTGCGGTGCCCTCTCCCCTTCACTCCATCCACAGCACAGGGCAGCGCTGCCAGGGTCCGTCCCAGGGTCAGTGGAGAAATAGGGACTCTACTGACCAGCCTACCTGTCTCAGCCCCTGGAAAGACACAGGACTATCAGCTGCCACTTCCGAGATTCATCCACATCCCTCAAGAGAAGCTGAGATGGGACCAGGGTAGTGTGAGCCCGGAATCTGCAGCTTCACCCTCCCACCATGCTAGACTGAATAATTGTGGGTTTGAGGGCTGTCCTGTGCTGTGCAGGACAGGGAGCATCGTCTTGACTTGTACCCACTGGACTCCAGTAGGAACTTTCCACCCCCTATGGTAACAACCACAGAAGGTCTCCAGGAACCTCAGTGAGAGGTAATCTCACTGAGAGCTGCAGGTTTAAAAGTATCATAGGCATGAAATGTCTTTGAGGACTTTGTTTTCATTTAAAATGCATAGATATTTTATGTCCGGCTCCACAATGTATTTACTACATTACTGTAACAGAGTGCAGTACCAAGTCTTTATGTGACACTGACATTCTAAGAAAGGCTTTAACCCATGACTCGCTTGGCCTCTGAGATGCATCTCCATGGATGCCAGCTTTGGGTCACAACCTGCCGTAAGCCAGAGCGAATGATGTGCTGTGCCTCAGTTTTTCCACCAGGGTGGCAGCAAAGCCACAGGGAAAGGGGCTGAATGTGGAGACCAGTGTCCTCTGCAGGCTGGGGCAGAGGAGCCTGGGGGATGAAGGGACTGGGGGTGCTCTCGCTTGGGAGAAGCTCTTCCCTGGCCTGGCTGTCCACAGAGCTGTGTTTCACCAGGTTCCCTCTACTGTTTTCTCCCCAGGGACTACTTCATCATCTGCCCCACGATCGACATGGCCAGACGCTGGGCAAAGAGGGCCCGGGGGAACGTCTTCATGTATCACGCCCCAGAAAGTTACGGCCATGGCAGGTAAGGGAGCTGTGTGGCCACAGGGAGCAGGCAAGAGAGCGGCCTGGCTGGGGACCCTGTCACTGCTGTGAGCCAGGGGGATTCAGAGAAAAGGGGGGGACTGAGGAATAAGCCTTGGTCAGTGACAAGGGCTGTTCCTCTGCTAACCACACTTTACCTCCGTTTCATTGTCTGAAAAATGGCAACAGTAAGACAGCCGCTTTATTTCCCCTGGTGTTACAGACAGGGAAGTAAAACAGGAGATGTGGTGAGCTTTCTAAGGCTTTCGTTATTCATTACTGATTGATTAACTTGGCTTGGGCATTCATCCTGCACTTTATGCCTCTAGAAACAAAGCACTCGCCTTATGAAAATGATTTCCCATGTGCAGAAGGATTTTTTTTTTTTTTCAGTTCAAGGCAAGGGTAAAATCACTGTGCTTGTCTCCTTTCCTCTCCTCCCGGGAGGCCCATGCGGACCTTCTGTTCTGTTCTCTGTGTCTGAGCACAGGACCAGGGTCACAGTTCAGATCACTGCAAAGAGCTGAGGCTCCATGGAGGTCCCTGCAACCACCAGGACAAGCAGCTGGCTAGCAACAGAGCAGCAGCCTGCCCTGGCTTCACTAAGCCTCTATTCTATACTCTCCTTCCCCTGAATGCAGCTTCCCTGCATAAGACAATCCAGTTTCACCTCCTAGAAGCTGGCAAGTGGTTCAGACTATGCGAGGGCACCTGCAGGGTGGGCTCTGGCTCTGGTGAGAGCTTGTTAGTAAGGGAACATGAGACAGCCCTAGGGTGAGGTTAGAGGGTCGAGGAGTCCCAATGGGCTGTAGCCACAACTGCTGGAACCAGCCTTAGCTGTTCCTTCCAGCGCCAGGCACTCAGATTCTCCTGCTCCACCCTGGGTCCCTTGCTGGGTCTCTGCATTCCTTTCTTTGAAGATAAGGTTTAAGGCTCCTCTAGCAAAGTTAGTTCCTCAGGAGCCTTCATAAGCTGAACCCCGCTGGGCATGATGGTACACACCCACAATCCCAGCACCTTGGGCAGGGATGCAAAGGTATTAAGAATTCAAGCCCAGACTGGGGGATGTATTGAAGCCCTATCTCGAAATAGAAAGTAAACTAAAATAACTGTAGCTCAGTGAGAAAGCCCTGGGTTTAATCCCTCACACCATTCTCTTTAAAAAGCATGCCTGCGCCTTTGATCCCCAAAGTTTGCAGTGGGGAAAAGAATAAGAAACACACCCACACGTAAAGGTGTGCAAATAAAGGGGAAAGCAGTCCTGTGTTTCCTGCAGAATGGATGCTGCCTGGTCCCCTCCTAGGTAGTGGCGGAGCGCTCCAAAGATGGAGCTCAGCTATGGAGGCTGGAAGGGTAAAGTCCAGTTGTGGGCTGGGTCTGCTCTTTTGAAGGGGGTGGCGGGCCTGTCCCCTGCTGATGGCAGCCTTGGACTCCTTGGGATGTAGATGATGCATGCTCCCAGTGCTTCTCACATCTTCTTTTTTATTTGTTTGTCTTTGTTCCAAATTGACCTTAATTTGACTTCATTACTTCTGTGAATAGAGAGCTTTGCTTTGAACAATTGCATTCTGGAGTTAGGACAATGGCGACTCAGCACCTCATCTGATCATGGAGAACAAGTCTTTTCTGCTTTACCATTCATGTTTCTTGAGGCTCAGTTTTCCTAACTGTGAAATGGGAGTAGGGAGGTATGTGTGGCTGGCAACTAATTCTTCCATGGAGCTTGGTGGGTCCTGGGCTCCTGTGAGCTGGAGTACAAGGTGGGCCTTTGCCTCCAGGACCCTCTTCATCTCCCTACCAGGGCTCTAGAAACATTCTCAAGCATGCTCTGTTCATAATGGTTTGGACTCTTAGCTCAGGTCTCCCCAGGGCACTCAGTTTCTATCATTTCTGAAGGAGACACTCCCAGAGACACCGATTCCTCTGAGCATATGGGCATAGAGACAAATGAGTATCATGGTGAAAGGTGGGGGTGTCTTCTACTTCTGATATGACGCATGCCATTGACATTAGACTCTTATCCGCTCAGTGACCCACAGCAAACCATGCACTCTCCTCAATGACTCAGGTCCTTTCCTGGACAATGTGTGTTTGCTGAACCTAAGGGCTGGGCGTGTCCCCAGTGTTCTCAGCCATCAGAGCGTGTTCTTGACAACATCCTGTGCAGTCTCCCTCTGCCACAGTGACCACAGGGCCACCCATATGGTAGACACTGGAATCGGCAACAGATCACAGAAAGGGAGTCTTTGATTGTTGGCAAGCTTATCTTTTCTTCCCCAGGAGATAAGATCAGTTTCCCTGCTTCTCGGTCTCCATCTCTGTCTTTTTCTCCTCCGTTTCTCTCTTTCTCTGCCCTGGAGCTGTCACACCTTTCATTTTATTTCTGGCTCGAATCTACACACTTAAAATACATGCGTGTGTGCTGCTTTCCCAGCCATCTGTTTTGTACCCACTTCTGTTAGCGTATATTAGATTTCCTGGCGAAAGCTAGCGAACAATACACAATATATTTTGCTTCCTTACAGACCGTTGCTGTTAGATCACAGAATATCAGTGAGGTTCTCTGCGGCCCACAGGACTGTTTGAAACTGGGGGGCAAGGGGCAAACATCTATGAGGAAGGAAGACACATTGGATGGGGGCAGGGAAATAAAGAAACCAAAATCTAAATCTTTAAGATTCTGATTCAGGGAATCACAGGCTATGGAAGATGATTTCGCTCACTCCTTCACTTTACAAAGAACAGAAGCCAGAGGTGGCCGGAATTTATCCCTGTCCCAGTGCCCCTAAGAAGCCATCTAGACTTAAGATAGTGCCTCATTCCTCTCAGCTGCAGCTGCCTCAGCCAAAGTCTTACTAAATATTTGCCATGGCTACGTCTACTTACTAGCTCTGACTCTGAGGAAGTTGCTTCACTTCCCTGAGCCTTCTTAGGATGGCTGCTATACCTGGATGGAATAGTAATACCTTCCCAATGCAGTTTCTGTGAATCTGCATGGTGTTTAGCCCAAGGCATGTATCTAGGGGTGTGTGTGTGTGTGTGTGTGTGTGTGTGTGTGTGTGTGTGCGTGTGTGTGTATGAGTGCATATAAATGCACACATGCATGCATATCTGGCAGGCTGTGACTACAAATACTCCTGATATGAGAGTTAAACAGGTGAGGTTTTAACATCCTTCATCTCACTATCCCCACTTATGAGATTGGAGGAGTCACCTCCACCTCACGGTGTTCGTGATGTGTGTTTAATGTAGGGGAGATTGTAGATATTTAGTATTTGGTAGCAAAGGTTCTTTTTCTTTTAGAAAAAAATAAAGGTCTGATAGGAAAAATAAATAAAAATGACTAAAGCAGCAATAATGCTCCTTCTTGTTAAGCTGCCCCAACTTTGGAAAACAAAGCTATAAATTCTGGACTCATGGTGCTCTGATCTCCACTGTTTGCATTCTAGACACTCCTGTACATTCCAGGGCCCTTAACCACTCCAGATACAAAATATTAACTCTTCAGGCAACTGCTGTGGTGTTTTGGAAGCAAGAAACCAAAGAACAGATTAAGGAGCTGGATTCTTGAATTGGGTCCATCAGCCTTAGCTGCATCCTGTGTGATTAACAAGATTATTGCCCAGTATAGATGAGCATCAGTCATGTTCTGAAACTGACCGCTCCAGCCCCATGACACAGGAGAGCTTGCTCTCCACTTCCTCCATAGCATTGATTCAACGGGCCCGTACCTAATGCTCTCCACGAGCTGGACATGGGTCAGACTGCAAGGTGAAGGGGCTGCTGCCTGGACAAAGACCAGCGCAAACACCAACCCAGAGCATGTGGTGAGACTAGAGATAGTACTAAGAGTAGGTCAGGGCTGTGGAGAACTCTCTAGAAGGGTGTGATCCCCTGGGAGACTTGAACAGTGACCAGTCCCAAAGTAGGGCTCACAGAGGCCAAGATCCTGAGGTATGAAAAGCCTGAGGGAGCTGAGGGCTGAAGTAGGGGGAGTGCTTAGGGTGTGCAGGAGAAGAGAGGGTCTTGTGGTTCACTTGGAGTTATAAGTCCTAGCAGCAAAGCGTTAGTGTTTTATTTGAGTGTGATGGGAAGTCATCAAAGATGCTTAAACAGAGGAGCTATTTAGAGTGCACATAACCCAAACATAGTTCACTGAATCCCTAGGTATCTTGTTGTGGTTGCTGTTCTTGTTGTTGTTAATAGAGTGTAGAACAAAAGTCCTGCTATGTGATGGATGGTCAGTCAGAAAGGCCATTAAAATGGGAAATTATAAAAACATGATCAATACAGGTATAGCTACATAACTTAAACATCACACTTTAACTTTAAGCCTACATTCCCTTCCCAATCTTTGGGTTTGGGGTCGGAGAGTCCCTATGAATTTCCTGCAAAAGTAGAAATAAAAGATTTCCAGGTCGGAGTCCTGGGAAGTGGGACTCTATATGACATAGTGTTTAATTACATAGTATGATGCCAGTGGGAAACACAACTGGACAGAGTCTTGATTCTCAGTCTGCAGACCACCTACTGATGAGCACAAGTGTGGTGGGTGTGGAAACCTCTGTTTTTTCTGTAGCACTTCATGGGGGTGCAGATAAAGTGCTCGGGCTGACCCAGCATGTCACTTGAAGCTTTGACTGCTCTGCAAGACAAAATATTCCCCAGCTCTGCTGACTTGGGGGAATTCAGGAAATGTCTTAAATATTTCATTTAGGGATGGGATGAGACTGTGTTATTTAAAGTAAATCGGGGAGTTTGTGTTTAGAGCATTGTGTAGCAAGTCTATTTATAAAACACAAGTCATTTGTCATGCTTATTATTTCCTGATTAATTCACAGGCAGAAACTGAGCTTTTGCAGATTAGATTTGCACAAAAAGAGTTTTTGATTCCTAAGGGATTCAACAATTTCTCACTCTCCCCATAAATAATAAAAAAAACCCAAACAGAACAAAACAACAAAAAAGCCTGGGATATAGCAAAGGTTTCCAGCCCTCCCTGCTCCTTTGGTTCCTTTGGAAGAAAAGGTCAGAAGATGCCAGCTAGAGGTAAGGAACGGAGTGTATTCATGGGGATGGGGTCAGCAGATTTCTTCCTACAAACGGAAGGGCATGACAGACATCCCTATGATAGCTACACGCTCTCTGTGGTCCCACCAGCCTGGCTACAGTGCAGCAGCCTCCTCCCAGACCACCCCCTGCCCCTACCAGTGGGACAGTGGCTTCTGTACTGTGCAAGCCAGGCTCAGCCTACCTTCCAGTGAGGCCATTGCCCTGGGCTCTCCTTACGCACAGTACTTCAGCCAGCCTGGGTCTGCTTCCTGACTCTGCAAATGAAGCTAAAGCCAGTGGCACACAGAGCTGAGAATCTCTGCAGTCTGGTCCACGGCCTCTGGCTGCCAGGGATCAGCCCTGAGCTGCTTTGCAGCCAGAGTGGGTTGTAAGATAAGCAAGGACTGAAGGACAGGATTGGGGCACTGTGTGGGAAGAATCTAGTTTCTGTCCTGGGAGCACTAGGTCTTCTCAGCTCATCTTCTCTCCCACGTCACCCTAGCAGTCATTGTAAGAGATTTATGATTTGCTGGCCACTGACTGAGCGACCACCAACCTTCCCCAGCCCCTGCAAGACGTGGCCTTCATTTCTACTGACCTCAGCTCTCACACTGTGCCCAGAGGCAGAAGGACCTCAGTGAGTGCGGGTCATTTATTGGTTCCCACACTTTGGGTTTCCCAGGTTGGGAGAAACTCCATTTTCACTTCTCAGAGCAATCTACCTGCCGGCAGCACCTATGAGGCCCCGTCACCTGGCTGAGCTCCCCGGCACCCTGTGCTCAGCTGCATTCCTTGCTTGTCACATTCTCCATGCAAAATGCAGTCCCCTCAGAGACTCTTAAGTGCCCATCTTTGGCCCAGGTGCCCTCTCTTACTTTGTCCACTCACCAGCACTGCGTATTTGTCTAGCCACGAGTGCTCGTGGCCGCTCTCACTGTCACATAGCTGACAGTATTTATGTTTGAAAACCGCTGGCTCCTCTGCATCTCTTGCTAGACCATGGGCTCCTTCACAGAAAGGCCGACTTCCTCATAGGCCAGGACACAGAGGACGTGCGGCCCATGTCAGCTGCGTATGGCCTTGGACCTGGCATTCCGAGAACCTATGTCACACTTGCTACTGTCCTCTGTGAATGACACTCACATAAACAAACTGAAACAAACACCATCTTTACACACACACACACACACACACACACACACACACATACACGTATACACACACACACACACACACACACACACACACATACACGTACACACACACACATAGTGAATCCTACCAGAAGCATGGGAGTTGGTCAGTTCTTCTCATACTCTGACTAAATGTAACTTTAGCATCACTGGCACTGCCTGTTCCCCAGATGGCCATTTCTAGTTTTGAGAATGACTTCCTCCACCAGGTATCTATGAGTTCCCAATGAAAGGTGTGAGGACTGAGCAGATAGATGGTCAGACCCATTTTACTGGTAGAGACACCAAGGCTCAGGAGCCCATGGTAGAAACAAGGTTTGGGCTGAGCTCAGCCAGGTAAGCAGGAAGCTCTCTGAGGCTCAATCTGCCCCTTCCATGCTGATGAAAAGATTTAAGTGTGGTCTGAGTACACCATGAGCAGCTCTGAGTAGACAAAGACAGCAAAACCATGGTTATCATACCCGAGATAGCAGACAAGAGCCTGACACCAATGTGCCCAGCCTGATCACTTACCTATCCAGTGACCACAGGTTGGAGCAAACTCTCCCCATAAGAGACTCTAATCCAGTGTGCACCAGCCTGTCTACAAGCCTGGGCCCGGAGGTTTGTCCCTTTTACCTGGTCAGGCCCTGAAGTGTCCACTTATGTCTTCTCTGCTGGTGTTCATTAAGAATCTCCACTTCTTCCTCCAGAGGTTCCTGGGCCTGTCACCCAGAGCCCAGATGCACTGAGGAGTGATTCTGCCACTCCTCCCAGGCTCCCACTCTGAGTCCCTCCTCCAGATGTCAACCTTAAACTACTCAAAATAACGCCAGTATCCCGGTAGAGATCGGCCCTACTCAGGACAACAGGCAGAAATGCTCACGCCCTTGGAGCTCTCAGTCAAACCTGCAGGATGGACTGGAAATGCAGACCTTCCTCCAGGACAGCGTCCACTGGCCTTTCAGAGGTCAAGGTCACAGTGGGAGGAGCTGATCTGTCCCAGTCCCTAAAAGCCAGATGTGTGTGCCTCTTCCCTTCTCCCTGTTCAATGATGTCACTTTGGCATTCTGAATGTGGACCTGACAAAAGAATTTGCAATCTAGAAACTGGCAAATGCCGGAAGTATGGCTGCACTCCCTGCCAAGAGCCAGCCCCTAAGCCCTCATAGCCCCTTATCAGCACTTTCTGGAGAATGTGGTAATAGTCGGGAAGCATCTCCAAGAAAGATGAGCATAAGCCCAGCGTGGCAGTGCTCACCCGTAATCCCAGCACTCTGAGAGGCTGAGACAGGAGGATTTTGAGTTTCAAATCAAGTCAGGGCAACTTATAATTTAGCTAGACCCTATTTCAAAATAAAAAAGCAAGACAGCTGGGGATATAGCCCACTGCAGAGGCCCTGAATTCACTCCCTGGTACTAATTCCCCCCAAAATCCACATAGACAGTTTCACAACTTGCACATCATTTCAGGGGACGCCAAGCCTCAGGTGGCTATGGACCAACCACCCTTACTCTTAACCTTGTGGATTCTCCTCAGGAAAGGAAAAGGGAGAGGGAAGATGGGTCAGAAATGGGACCAGGGCCTAAAAGTTTCATAGTTAAACCTTATCAAGGACTGGGCAAGCTGACTGACTTTCAGGCTCCCAGATGTGGGCACTTAGGCCCAGGAAACTTGTGCCTCTTGTCTGAGTTCACACAGACCTGGCCTGACTAAGCTGGGTTTTGAATGCAGATCATGGTTTCGAGAGTTTGTCTCTGCTTCCCTGGCAGTGCTGCGGAAGGCCGCTCTCTTCGGAAGGAACCATAGACAAGGCCACCACAGTGGGCAAAAGTACGGTTCCTCACAATGTCTGACCTGTAGATACCTTCCCTTATGTTGCAAGGGGATCTACCGATGTGACCAATGATCCTGATAGACCTAGTCTAACACCTCTAACACTTCAAAGTAGAAGCATCAGGCGAAAGAGTGCGGCACAGGGACAGGAGATAAGGACCCAACTTGTGAGGACAGGGGCCCAGCTGGCCTCCAGTGGCTGAGAACAGCCAGCCAATTGCACAGCTAGAAAGCAAAGACTTGTGTCCTGCACCTCAAGCCCACACCTGAGACGCGGGCCAAAGATGGCCTTCAGAGACCTGCGAGAGAACACAGCCAGCTGACGAAGTGACTTTAGCCCAGGGAGACGCATCCTAATGCTCCAAACTCCAGATCTTGTGAGTTGTCACGTATGCTATTTGAAGTCACTGAGCTGTGATGGTTTGCTAATGCAGACACCACAAGGTCTCAGCCATGTTCGCAGAAAGGCTCTCAGGGAGCAGCTGCTGCACCTTCCTCCCAAGGTGAGGGGTGGGCAAGTGACACTGGCAGAGAAGCAGGAGGATGGTGAGGAAGGGAGCAAGATGTGGTTCCTGCAGACCCCGGACCACCTGGCTGCTCTGGAGCCAGCGCCACCCCACAGAATTGTTCTGGGGCCTTGGCGAGAAAACTACCACTTTGAAACCACTTCCTGCATTTCTGAGAGAAGTAATGATCTCTGTCACCTGTGCATGCTGTCATAGTAAGGGTGACAGTACTCTGTGAAGTACCCCAGTGCTAGTCTGTGTTCATCTTTGTTCTTATAACCACAACTTCTACCTACCTGACATTTCTGTCTTACCTTTCTTTTCCCTTCACGTGTCTAACTACATCACTGTCTTCCTGAGTGTCCTTTCCCTGAGGGGACTACACACAGCATGGATTTACTCCGGGAGACTCGGGTTGGAGTACTGTGTCCCTACCTTGACATTGTACTGTGCTGAGTCATTTGAGGCTGTCATTCGGGGTCCTTCGCAGAAGGTCCACAATCATGGGCTGGTGGTCTGCTGCAGAGCTTGGCCCACTGTAAGGGCTCAGATAACTGGGTGCTGAAGGAACCGAGTAGATCGGTGGGTCCCAGTGGCTGGCAGTGGAGGAAGTGGGAGACAGTCAAAGCCAAACCTCTGAGAGAGAGGAGAAAGAAGTCTGATTTTTTTGCTTTACAACACTTGCACGGCGTGTACAGTTGACTACTGTACATTTCAGTATCACTAGGGTAAATGTTTAATGTTTTATCACAGATAAGTTAGATGAAATTATTATTAGCTTAATCTTCCACATGGTTAAAAAATCATAGCAGAGCTGAGCAAAAAGGCAGTTTACCATGCATGAGGCCCTGGGTTCCATCCTTAGTACTAAAAAAAATTGCAAAACACCACATTGCACCCCATAAATATATGCAAGCATAATGTGTCACTGTATAATACAGATTAGTTAAAAACAGATAAAGGAAAAAACAGACATGGAGTAAAGCAGCCGCTTTATGGGTCCCAGGGTCCTACACATTCCGATGGCATTTGTGTTTCCTGATCCCTTTTGAGAACCAAAACATCCTCTCAGAGGGCCCAGAACACCTGCATGTAGTTGCAAATGGCAAGTGGGGTCCGGGAGGCCAGGTAACTTGCCAGAGGTCACCCAGCCTGAAGGGGAGGCCCCAGGATCAGAAATGGTGGCTGCCTGGAGTCTGACACCATCCCTACTGTGCTTCCTGAAAATATCCACTCTGAGCCGACTCTTCCATTCAACTTACTCTGTGTTTCTGAGAAAAATCAAGAAATTTCCCTAGGCTTCATTTTCCTGAGCTGTGAAATTGAGATAATTCTTGTGGGGGCCAGCTAATAAGTTACGGGGCACCATTTCTCCCCAAGGTCTCTTTTACTTCTGACACAAGCTGCAAACTCAGAGATTCCCCAAGCCACTCTTAGGTCCAGGAATTTGCTGAAAAAGCTCATAAAGCTCATGGTATGAAGCAATGCTCACAGCAGTGATTTGTTATGGCAGAAGGGCATGGTGCTGAGCCCAGGGGGTCCACGTGGGAAGCACCACTGTCCTCTCCCTGTGTGGATGCAGTCTTCTCTCTGTACAAATGTGCAGTGGCACAGAGCAGCACACCCAAAATTGATGCTCACAACTCTGACTGAGGCTAAATGCGTGCCTGTGTTTCTAGGCTGTGCTGTCCCCTCCCTAAGTGCATCAGGCATGGCTGCATCTCTTTTAAGGTCCCATGTGCCAGTCTCTGCCCTCACCAAAGGCCTCCTCCCACGTGTGACCTGCTTCCCAGGAACAAGGGCAAGGCCAGACATCTCTCTGGGAAAAGTCAAATTCTTCACTACATAGTTATAAAACATGTCCCAGCTTGTCCATCCTCATGCTAGCCTGGAGGGATTGTATTGCCCACTCCAAGTGCCTCTGCAGAGCCCAGAGTACACAGGCCCTCAGTTGTCACTACTGGCTCTGCCCACGCAAGCCTCTGGATAGTCTCCCAAGTTGTCATTCTCCTGCCTGCTGCTTCCTAGAGATTCAGTTCAGCCTCAGTGTGTACTTAGTGGACAACTACCATGCATCAATGGTGAGGTGGGTTACATGGATAAACACCAACTCTGGAGAGCTGTGAGTGTGCTGGTTATACAGGGAGAAGCATTTATTACTGCATCAATGAATAAACGAGCAGGCAAATACTCAAGGGTGCCATGAGGACATGCCTGGGCTATGTCAAGGGACAGTCTGTTGGAAAATTGCTCCCCCACATCGTTGCTCAGTGTGAGTGATCCTGGGCTGGCACCCATGCCATGAATCTGCCTGTGGGCCATCGGGGCTCAAGGCCAAGCTGAATCTCAGCTATGCTGAGCACTTCCCAGGAATCTTACCCAAGCTGAGAAGTGGGAAAGTCTTTGTTTTGGAAAGAGTATGAGTTCCAGTCTCATTTGGTTTCCACAGTGGTGTATGGCTCCCCTAACTTTCGCCTCTTCTTTCCCTGTGTCCCCAGCCTGGAGTTGCTGGCTGATGTTCAGTATGCCTTTGGACTTCCTTTTTACCCTGCGTATAAGGGGCAGTTTTCCCTGGAGGAGAAGAGCCTGTCACTGAAAATCATGCAGTTCTGGTCCAACTTCATCAGATCTGGGTGAGTAGACCTGCTGATCTGAACTCTGTCATACGCGTCCCTCCCATTTAAAAGCAAAGGCCTCAGTCTGCTCAGTAGACTCAGCCTTCCTCCCTAGCTGCTGGGATCACTGGTCACTGCCCTCCTTGTCTTATCCCCCTCTCTAGCCAAAAGCACCATCATATAATCATGGTGACACTTCCAATCGTGTCCCTTAGCAGTCCAGCCACACGTCGCAGCTCTTTGGTCTGTGTATGCCCTGTGTGTTGTAAGAGGTGACAGAACATCCCTGGCCCCTGCCCAGTAGATATCAGTGGTACCCATTCATTCCAGTCCTGATAACAAGAGCAGTCTCAGGGGCTGGCCATTATCCTTGGGCAGGGGGACACCCTAGGAGCAGAGTCAGTCTCCCAAGAGGATGAACCACCACTGCAGGGTATGAGCCGCAGGCCATCCGGGCCTCCCTCCCTCCCTCCCTTCTGTCTGCTCCAGTCCTGGCCAGGGCTGCACGATGCTCACCGCCCTCACCACCCAGAGAGACCCCATGCTTCCCTCCTTCCCCTAGTTTCTATTTCTCTTTGCCTTCTTGCTGGATGTGCACTCACTCCCCAGAACTATGATAGGCACTCAGGGAAAGATAAACAGATTTTTAAAAATTCCCTGGTCCAACAAAGTCACAAGGTCCTGACACCTAAAAATGAAATCCAGGCATAGGTCAAAACAGGGCAAATTGAGGTTTTGGTAGTTTGCTATGGGAGTTGAAAAGAAAAGGATATTTCTTCTAACTGGGGTTTAGAAAGTATTTCCTTGAAAAATGACATTTATGCTGAGCCTTGAGAGCTAAATAGAATAGGCAGATGAGCCAAGGAGAGGACACCATGGGTGGAGGAGAAGCGTGGGTCAAGGTGGGGACAATGGCATGGTGGGCCTGTGTGTCATGTCTGAGGGATACAATATCCCCCCACCATGGGAAGTTGAATTGTGGGTGGCCAGCAGGGTCCTTAGCTCTGGGCCCATCCCTCTGTCTAGATCTTGCACAAACCAGGGCATCCCAGAGACTGACACTGGTGTCCAGGTCAGAGGATATCAGGTCTAAGGAGACATTGTGGTCTCCTGAAGACTCAGAAAGACCCAACAGCAGCACTAGGTGCTGACCTGAGTGATGCTACTGGATCACAAACTCTCCTCTGTCCCGAGAGGAGTGGGCCCAGCAGCCTTTATGCCTCAGTGCCTTTGGGGACCTATTCAGTCACAGTTGGTGCCACTCCTGTGGGTCCCCACCCAGTGTTCAAAGACTGAGTGCAACTAAGAAGTGATCCCGAGTGACAAAGGGAAGACCAGTTTTCTTTAGGGACATTTCTCTCTGCTCATTTCCCCAGAAATCCCAATTATCCACATGAGTTCTCATGGAAGGCACCTGAGTTTGCAGCCCTCTGGCCTGACTTTGTACCAGGGGCTGGTGGAGAGAGCTACCAGGAGTTCAGCAGCATGCTTCCCATTCGCCAGGGCCTGAAACAAGCTGACTGCTCCTTTTGGTCCAAGTACATTCAGGTCCTGAAGACACCAGCAGGTAGGGAAGCCCAGGGTTGGGGGTGCAGAGGTTGGATGGGGTACAGTACTGGTTGTTTATCTTAGCAGCCGCTGCCTAGCTATGTGCATGGCCTGCTGGGCCAGTGCCCGGGGCATTCGGGTGACTGGGTGTTGATGGCCAAGCCCCTGCCCATGACTGCTCTCTAGGGCTTCTTTTTTTGCCAAGGGTCTCCTTTTCTGATGGGACCTGGCAAAAGAAGCAAGAAGAGCCCAAGGACAGGAAGGAAGGAGGCTAGGTGGTGAGCTCCTTGCCAGGAATGCTGGTACAGGAGCCAAGATAGGACTCTGAACTTCACTCTTGCAGCCCTCCAAGGGCTGGATAGAAATCTTGGATAGGAAACTATATTCCAGGGAAACCCATTTGTTCCCACCACTTCCTGTTGCAGAGGTAATAAAGAGAGAAATTTAATCAAAATCAAGAATGTAGTGATAAGCTTGATGTCCTTGGGAAGCATATAGAAGGTGGGAGTAAGAGACAGAACCTAGTGGGTGCCTTTAGCTCTCCTGGCACCGTGGTAGAAGTCTGTGCCCAGGCTCCCTCCCAAAGGAGAAAGACTCATTTTTCCCTGGCTGAGGGTCCAGGATGACAGTTCCTTGTTGGGGAAGGTGGGAGAGGAGCAGGAAACAGAGACAGGATCACATCCAACACTTTTTAGCTTCTCACCTCTGTTTTTGACTTCTAAGACCAAACTCCAGCACCCTTGTGCCCTCAGCGTGGCCCTGCAGTTGGGAGATGAGCCAGGATCCCAACCACCTGCAGGCTCTTTGTGGGGTGCTAGCGGGGAACAGAAGTGAGGACTTTTCTACCCCAGAGGGGAAAGGACGGTGCAAGAGAATCCCTGATCTGGCCCTGACCAATCTGGCTCCCCTTTGTTTCAGATGCAGCTCTAGATGGGCAGTCAACAGAAAGTGAAGATGAGGGTTTATTGGCTGGGTCTGAACTGGAACCAAACTTCCTGGACCTCCCAGAGCCAGGTTCCAAGAGCTACAGCAAGTGACATCCCGTGATCGCTCCTAACCCGCCCACCATGTTCACTTCATTCTCTAGAATAGCCTCTTGCTTTTAATAAAGTTTCCACATGCATTAACAGTTCAGTGACTGATCTGTGAACCCAAGGCAATTTTTGGGCAACACCAAACTCTATTGTGATAACCTTCTTGGGGTTCAAACTCTGGCCTGCTGTTTATTCCTGTCCATATTTATAGAGCATCTACCATGGGAGAGGAAAAGGAAACAGAGACAAGACCACATACCAGATCCTGTCCTGGATGCTGAGAAATCAAAGGCATTGTCTAGAAAGGGGAGAAAGTCAGTCATATAGAAGACAGTGACACAGAAAATGGGGGCCCATGGATGGTAGACCCTAGAGTCACATGCTAGTCTTAGTAAAGGAAAAAATTTCTACAGCACAGTTCCAGAATGAAAATAGGAGACCAATGTGAGCTATGCAACTTTCTAGCCAGAGATCCTGAGCTTGGAACCTAGGCCACGGGGCTGGAAACAGGGAAGGGACACATCCATGGGCTTGGGGGCAAGCAGACTTGATGGCATTGCCTGAAGGTTACAGGGACAGGTGCAAGGAAACAGAGTCACTACAGCAGCTTTGGGCTGATTTGGTTTCTGGACAAAGCAGATTTCCTCATTCTCATTCTTAAGAACCACACTTGTGAAAGCAAACCTTTATAGACTCTGAGGGGAAGATTTGGGGACAGTGGGGCCGGGGGGCTGTGAAAGCAGCATGTATGTGTTTATGGCTGTGTCACAGACTTGTACAGTGAACAATCACTGGTCATATAAGGAAAAAGAAAGCCAGTGAGCACTAAGGCAGCTGAGGAAGGAAGAAGGAATTTAAAAACGTCTTGATAGTCTCAGAATGGAGAGTAGATATCACATTCATAAAATGTGAGCAACATGCTATCATTTAGAGTAAAATTGAAAAAGCATGAAAAATAATTACACTTTTATATTTTACACAAAATTCCTGAAGTAAAAGTATTCATCTCACCAAAGTAATCAGAAAATAGGAAAATACACAATAATATACAGAGGGAAATCTAAATAAAATAGTGTATGCATATAGAAATGTCATATATGTATAGTAATAAACAAACCCACTTCCTCTCTTTCTCTCTATTCTGTCTCTGTGTCTGTCTGTCTGTCGCTCCATCATAAACAAGTTGGAATTAGTCAGCAATTTCTGTCATTTACATGACACTTAATAAAATGTGTTCTCACCTATAATCTCACTTTATGAGAGAAAAATGTAGTGTTCAAAGGAACGCTTCCTCCAGAAGAGAAGAGGCTTCAGTGTGTCATGGAATTCTGAAGTGAGGCAGGCCAGTATGGGAAGTACTTTTGGCCAGTGTTGGATGTCTTGGAGAGTTTCTTTTGATCCAAGTAGTTCCTGGAAGTTATGGCTTATGTCTAGATGTCTCCCCAAAGCGTCATGCAGTTATAGCAGAGGGTTTTAGAGATGACTGCATATAGACTGTGTGATGCTGGGATCAGGAGAGTGTGATTACTAAATTAGTCAACCGATTCGTTTGTCATAGTTCTGGGTAGCATCAAGGGTACCCCACCAGGGGTCTGAGTACTGCCTGCCCCCTAAGGGGGTCCAAGAAAAAGAGTTGTCACTTCTCTGCTTTGCCTCTTAACTGTCTTCTGCCCACCATGAGCTGTTTCTCTTCTGCCATGCTCCTCTGCCAATGAACTCTGCCTTGGAGCCAGCCAACTATGAACTGAAACCTCTACAAACTGAGCTAAATAAAGGTTTCCTCCTTTAACTTTGGGTGTTGAATATTTTGTCTCAGCAATGAGAAAAGTAAGACACAGGCCTTAATTGTTTGCTGGACTCACTTGGGAACATTTACAAAATGCTAATACATGCTCCAGACTATAAGAGCGGAATCTCTGGGGACTGGACCAGATGCCCAGAACCTATGAAGAACTGTGGCTCCATACCAAAGGGAATTCAAGGTTTCAGGTGGTGCTAACGTTACTCTTAAATTATCAGAACTTATCTAGGTAGCTCCAATGCAGTGACAAGAGTTATCAAAAGTACGTAAGAGAGGAGAGACAGAGGATCAGAGAAAGGACAGCATGTCAAGAATTTGACCCAACACTGCAGGTATAAAGAGAGAGGAAGTGAGCCATGGGAAAATGGGCAGCCACTGAATCTGTCGAAGTTCAGAACATAGATTCTCCTTTTGCATCACCAGAAAAAGATGCACTCACTGAAAACCTCAATTCAGCCTAGTTGAAATTCAGATTGGATTTTCTCACTCGCAGAAGTGGAAGAGAGTACCCTGTATCACAAAACTGGAAAGACAAGGACAGCCCCTCCTGGCCCATGCATTTGCAGTCATCTGTTAGAGCAGAATGCTAATAGATCATTACAATCGCACCCTGGGACCAGCTCTCAGGCAGAGCTAGTTTAGAGTTTCTCTGATGATGAGGAGTTTTCTGACGATGATGGTTAAGTACCCCATCTGAGCCCTGCATGTGTGAGCCCATTGGTTGACATCTACTATTTTGTTCTCAACCTTCAGAACATGAGATAGAAAACATCCCACTTTAAAACATCCTGTCTTAACACTAGTGCCTGCTTTGCAGATTTGCCCTGCTGATTAAGGGCACCAGTGTATGTGAACAGAAGACACTGAAGCACAGTTCATAAAGCCCTTAGAGTGAACAGCAGGGTTGCCGTGCTTACTGTGTACTCACTGTGGGAGGCAAGGATGGGAAATTGGAGGACTCTAGAAGCCAGGCCATCCAGGCTCATTCCCTGGAGCAGCTCTCAGAAAACCAAGGTTTGAGCCACTGGAAGCCAGTCTTGGAACTGCTGGCTTAGAGCACTGGGCTCCAGATTCCCACTTCAGTGCTGTTTTTCATGCATTAGACAGTCTCCTGATGGCCTCATGGGAATTACGTAGCCCATTTCCAACTGAGATGAGCAACCAAGTGTGCATTTGAGTACCATGAAGACATGAAGGAGTCGTAAACTCCCATCCACCTGTAAAGGTCAAGAAGGTCATGGCACACCCGGCACCAATGCTAGGGTAACTCAAAAGTTAGTGGAGCTTCTCACAGGGAGAACAAGAGTGGCCCACAAGATTGGTACATCTCGAATCAGGAAGAAGGAAATGTAGAAATTATGAGGAAGCCCAGTCATGAGTCAACATCTTCCTTAGCTGGGAGCATCTCAGAGGATGGGAAATGAAGCCCATGATGTTCTCCAAAGGAAGCTGCTAGACAACTCCACTGTTCTCACCACCCCATCCCACAAACGCATCAGAAATTCTAAGAGTCCAGGAGCTCTCTAGGTCTCACCCAAATCAGGAACACAGAGATGGCTCCTCCCAACCCATCCGGGGCCTCAACACAGTTTCTTCAGGCCAGACTGAGGGCGTACGAAGCAGCTGAGAGGCTCATCAAAAACAGATTCCTGCAATTCTGGGGACTTTTGGATCTAAGTCAGGGCTCACAAGTCTAAGTTTCCAGTAAATAACACCTTTGCACAGCGGACATTTCCTGTGGTCTTCCTGTCACTATAATCCTGGTCTCCCGCAACGATGTCTAACTCCTTTACCAGTTTCCATGTGAGTTTACTTGTGTTTGTGACTTGCCGACTTTAGCTGGACTGTTGATTTCCTCCTTAAGCACCCACTTCCTGTACCTGTATGAAGTGGGAAATAGCATAATTTCTACTTTGTCTTTTGATTACTTTCTCAGTTCTAGCCAAAATCATATTCTTTCTCCGTATTTTTGGAATTGCTTCCAGCTTGCTATGTGGCCGTGACCACAGCAGCATCCTCGTCCCAGAGCCCCTGGTCCCCACTTCCCTCTGGCCTCCTGCTTTGCACCCTTTCTTTTTCTTTGTCCGTACTCTTCGCTTCATTGCCTCTTAAGATCTCACTGAACTTCCAGGTCCATGAGCTAATCCAAGCAACAGAAAACCACTGCTTTTCTGCCTTTAAGGCTTCATATCTACAGATTACAGACCAAGCAGCTTTTGGGAACAATTCATATCCTCCTGGTCCATGCACATCCTCAACACGTAAAGAGGAATATTCTTCATCTCAAACATAAAAGAATCTCTTTCATTATACTCTGTCCTTTGCTTAAAATCATTCTATATTTTAGAGCAATTTCTGCATAATCCATGTCATGGTGAAACTTTGCTTCATCTTAATGTTTATGAGTGCTTTTTTCTCTCCTGATCACCCTTCTCTTCCCTCTCCTCCCTTCCTGTTTCCTTTCTCTTTCCTTTCCTTCTTTTCCTTCCTTTCCTTTGTTTTCCCTTCCCTAACCTAACCTTCCCTAACCTAAAATTCTCTAGTCCTACCTTTCCTAATCTCACCTTCCCTAACCCACCCTTTCCTAACAGAGCCTGCTTAACCCAGCGATCCCTAACCCGACCTCCTACATGCCTTCCCTAAGCTAACTTCCCCTACCCTAAACTTCCTTCTATCTCCACCCCCTCCCTTCTCCTCCATTCTTTCCCCACCTCTCCTTTCATTCTCTACAACCCACCCTGCCTCCACTTGACTGAACACCGGAGTCTCCTCCAGAACAACTCTGTAGATCTAAGGCAGAGCCCTGCAGTCCTGCCTTGAAGGTCCAGATGTGAACTGATGTTCTGGCTCCAGAGGTGGGACAGCAACTGATTGCCTAGGGGAACAGACCTGGAGGGAGCTTGACAACAAATGTGGGAGCAGCGGCCAATGCCTGGGCTCTGTGGAAGTGTCACTAGCCTAGGCTGTGTACTTGAGAAGGTGCTTGCTGGTCCTTTTCTGTGGCACTCTGGGGCTCTTCTCTTTGTGTATCTTATTCAAAGTAGGGACCATCCGTTCTCTCCACCCTCTGAATAGGTTTCAGCCAGTCTTGCCTCCCTTGTCCTCATCCAGCTGTCCCCAAATATTCATTGAGGCATTTGTGCTCCAGGCCATGGTGGAAATAAAGGGGGAAACAGAGGGGACAGCCTACATGTGTGTCTGACTGATGAGGGGAGCCAGCCTCTCTATCCCCCAGACCTTCTTCATTACAGCGCTAGGGCAGATCCTCATCCTTTCTGAGTTTGGTTTGTTCAGCCACAGAGTGAAGGCAGATCATGACCATCTGCACAGGGCCATTGTGAGGATTAAACAAAATCATAGCCTCAGAGATCTCATGGGTCTCCAGCGTCCGGTAAGGAGCAGAGCCATGTGCTGGCAGGAGGCCCACTGACCATGAAGGCAGACTCTGCACCTTCTGGCTCTGCGTCCTCAAAGAAGTTGGCTCTTATCTCTGAGCACACTTTAGTGATCTCCCCTCTGGGTGTGCCATGACGCGTGACTACACTAGGGTACACGAAAGCACACAGAAATATCCATGTGCCACAACCGCTCCAGAGGCGTGGGCCCCAGGTGATAGCTATGTCTCTGACCTGACCCTCTTCATCTAGGTTTGTTGACTTTTCCCTGCAGCCCACTTGCCTTGTCCTACAGTTGCATGAAGCACCTGATCTGTCCCAGGCTCTCTGCAAGGTACAGTCGGAAGACTGAGGCCACAGCTCGCTGCTCCTTGAAGGGCAAGCTATAAATACATGAGGTCATGAAAAAGAGGAAGGAGAGCCAGAACATGTAAATTCAGCTCCCCCAGCGTCTTCCCCAGTTCTGCAGAACGACTTAAGTTACCGAGGTCAGAAACCAAAGGCCACCAGCTGTGTGGGTCAAGCAGCTAAGAAACCTCAGGATCTCACAGACTCAGCCTAGGGTGAGTCACTGGATATTAGTCTTGGACAGTCTCCTTCTGGGAGGAGAAGTCCAATGACCCCTAGTGAGGAGGGCCTGGCATTGGCCCAGTCTGCCTTCTTGAGTGTATCTGTATCTCTGGAGTGCCCCAATGTTGGGAAACTGGAGAGTCAGGAGGGAAAGAAGGGGTGAGTCCTCACTGTGCATAAGAGCGGCCAGATGAGCTTGGCCATTTCATTGAGTCCTCGTACCCCTGTTTCCTCCCCTATGCTTTGGGGTGCCCTTGGAACATTAGAGTGGATGCAGGAAATGTGGCCAGCAACAGCTCTGCTCAGCAGATGTCAACACTATTCAACCACAGAGCCAGGCTTCATCCCCTTCTTATTCCTGCTTGGCAAGCTGGTCAGGTCATTCACTTCCTGAGCTCTGAGAAGCACCTGGTTCACAATGAGCACTTGGTGGACTTTTTGGAGTGAATGAAGCTCAGAGTGGCTACTTAGGCTACAGGGGACACAGTTTCTGGTGGAGGGCGGTGGGGGTAATGACCCACACCCTGGACATAGCCAGATACTTGCAATCTGCTTCACAAAAGGGACCTGCATTAAGGCTAGGGACTTTAATACAGAACAATTTCTGGATCATGTCATGGGGCCCAGTTCAACTACGTGGTCCAAAACGTAGAGACGCTTCTCTGGTCAGAGTCAAAGGGATGAAGCAGAAGCAGGGAGAAGAAATGAACTGAGAGAGGACAGAGAGACCTCAAGCATGAGAAGAACTCAGTATCCCTCTCTGGGTCCTGAGACATGAAACTAGACAAAGGCTTGATGGAGGCCCCTGGAAGCTTAAGATGGAACTAACAGTCAGCAAGCCAAGGAGGACCTCAGTCCAACTACAAGACGGAACCAAATTCTGCCACCCAACTGAAAAAGCTAGGAAGTGACTTTCCCCAACACCTCCAGTGACCTCCAGAATTCTTTTAAATCATTAAATTTGTGAATTTTCAAGACTCCTTCAAGCTATGGAGATGTCAGAAACATCACCCTCTTGGTTAATCTGGGCACTTACCAAGAGTGTGACAAGTGTCCATCACCACTGCTGATGTCAGGCTCACCCCAACAGCTCTTCACTCCCTTTCCTGGGCCCATCAATTTCCTCTTCAGGTGATTATTATGGATACTAAAGCCACTCACCCTCAAGACTTGGGGCCCTACACTGCCATGATCTTAAGACCAAGGCCTCCAGGGTGGAACAATGTAGGGAGAATGTATCAGAACAAAGCTTATCGCCACACAATGGAAGCCCAGTATGCTTCAGAAACAGAGCATTTCCAGCAAAGTTTCTATAAGCTCTATGTTGTATTGCTGTCCCAAATCCATCTCCTCAGCTGGCAGCCCTGAGTCACACCTTACATCCAATGGATGGGCTGCAGGGCTGGGCTGGTGGTGACACAATCCAGTAGAGACAGCATCTGCTCTAGACCCACCTTGAACTCTCGTATCTCGAGTAGATTATGGGCACGACCTCTAGTTGTGGTTTCATGTGCCACAAAAGCAAAATCTGCCATTCTTTTCCACCTTTCTTCTGGCTTGCAAGCATTGAAATTGGGTCAAAGATGTTGGTGTATAGTGATTTAAGCAGGGTTATATAAATCGTAGTCACTTGAGCTAAAAAAAAACCAAGACCAGCTGCTTGGTCTTCCCATCAGCTTCTTCAAAGGCCCATGGCCTCTGGGCAAGCAGAGAGACCAATGGACCCAAAGCAGATGAGCACTGGGGCCATGAAGTCAAGAGCATTTAAAGAGGTGGCCAGAACACCCCAAGTTTTCCAGAAGAAGGGCTAAGAGGCAGAAAGGCAGTGTGATTATTGTCATACATCATCAGGCAAAAAGCCCTGCAGAACTGAGGTGTGGCGGGTATTTCCATGTGTGGCATTGCTTACTTCCTTGTCACAGGACTGGGAGGTGGAGCATGTGTTTCACTGAGTCCAGCAGGGTGAGAACTCCTGTCCATGCCAGGTGGCTATAACAGGGATACGGATTGGGACAATGTGGCGGGAGGGCGCTGCTGCTGTCCTGGGAGACACAGGGGCAGACTCTCTGAGGATGGGCTGGCAGGACCATGACTGGTAGAGGGCTGCAGTCAGGTAGAGGGACCTGAGGATGCAGCACAGCAAGTGAGAAGCTCTTGTGAAACCACTAGATAAAGCTGTGGTCCAGGCACTGTCTCTGCTGTGAGCTGCAGGAGGCAAGCACTGGTAGGACCTGAGGGCAAGGCCCAGCCTCAGGGACCAGATCTCTTGCCAGCTGCCCCTGTATAGCTCTGGAACCTCTTGAGATGCCGTGGTGATGCAGGACAGGGGACACAGATGCAGAGGACACAGATCTTTGTGGAGGGGACAGAGAGATCCCCTCAGCAGTACAATGGCTGAGCCACCCAGTGATAACAGGTGATGCCAAGTCCACAGCCGTGAGCTGACTCACATGATGACACAGGCGCCATTCGATCTGGCATCTGTTCACTGTTAAGAGGAAGGGCAGGGTCAGCATGGCGTGCAGTCCCGGCCACCCTACATCCTGGAGGGCCCTCTGCTTGTTGGACAGAGGAACCTAGAGTAATGGAAAATTTAGAACTGGGACAAAAGACAGAGAAGCGAAAGGAGACACGGTCTCACTCCAGTCCTCACCCCAGAGAGTTGCTTGTAGCGTTTAGGGTATGACTTTCCAGGTTATTACTTATCTGCTTAAAACAAATCTTATCAGGCTCATTTCAGGTATACAACCCCATGCTGCAGGGTATGTACAGATGGTAAAACAGTTCTTCCATGAGGCAAGCTAACACAGCTTTCATCTTGCACGCTCTCCTTCATGGTTATGGTTTCTCTTTTTTGTTTTCTTCAACAAAGCAGCTAAAATCTACTTGTCTAGCAAGAATCCCCTATATTGTACACTTTTTACCTATAATCCTTACAGATGCAATGCACATAAACTTAATTACACAGGTTATTTAAATTATTTTTATAAGTTATTTAAGTTACTTATATAAGTCATTCACATGTATGTAAACTAATTCACATGTGTGAATAAAAGTGGCTCCTACGCTATATACTAATTTGCTGTTTACTTGTTTAAAAAAGCTTTTTAATAAAGTGCGGGCATTGGCTATACTATTTATTGTGCTTCTCAACCATTTTAAATCACACTGTACTACATGAAGACTGAATTTTGCATTGTTGGGAGAAGTTAAGTTCTGATACTTTGAATGAAAATCTTCTCTATCATCAAAATTCACCTTGAACATCTCTAGTATCCAAAAGTACAGTTGAGGCAGAAAGAGTGGCTCTCAGCTTTGAATGGCCAGTTTTGTCTTCATAGTTGGAGCAAATCCTTGATTCTTTGGTTGATCAAGAAAAAGAAGATGGATGCAGCACATGGGATGCTGGAAGCAGTCAGAGAGCAAGTGAGAAGCTCTTGTGAAGCTGCTGGATAAAGCTGTGGTCCAGGCTCTGTCTCTGCTGTGAGCTGCAGGAGGCAATATTTAACAGACAGATGTGTGCGTATTTAATGGATAGATACAGGCAGATATACAAATACACATCTCATCTGAATCATCTCCATTCCTACTTCCCCAGCACACAGACCTGCATGAAATAGGATGCAAAGCCACCATATATTACCTATGGACATCCACTGTCACTGGGCTGCCCTCAGCTACATTCTGACTCCTCCCTGAGGACCATAAAGAGGTCTCACGGTTCCCAAATAGAAGCACCACTGCTGAATGATCTGGAGTAGTGACTTCTCATAGGACATCAGCATGTGGAAGGACATGGGAGACCAGCCAACCTCATCTCATATTTTCTGGATGGAGACTGACAATGGGGGAGGGGCAGGTCCCCACAACAGGTCAACAGTAGACACATGCCTCAAAACCAAGGACACATACCTTCAGGAGCTTCCGGAAGGGTTGGAGATGAAATGACTTGGCTTCAACATGGGTCACCAGTGCCAGGTGGGTCACCAGACCTCCACTCCAGGACACTCATATTGCTACTACTGTTGCCTGAGTGTGCACAGCTGTGTGTGCCTGGGTCTCATCTCATCCTCACTGCTGTTGTGACACGTGGACCAGAGGACAGTCTATCATCCCCACTTCACACACAGAGAAGAGACATGGAGGCTCAGAAAGGATGAATGCCTTGCCATGATCACACAGCTGGCTCTGGCTTTCCCATGAGCCATTTTCGGGCAGCAACTACAGGGCATTTTGTCTCCACCCTCCACTGCGTCACACTGTGTTTCACAATCTGGTGGGGAAGTAGGGCGGTTTCTTTGGAAGCAGTTGGAGCAGACCCTACTGGGCACCAGGCAGGACCTCTGAGACCAGGCCTGTGGTCACGGGGCCTTTGCAGTGGCACCGGGGGCTATCATATTCTGTGGAAGCTGGTGTCCCTTGGGGCTCAGGCTTTGCTGCATCAGGCTTTTCAGCCACTGGGGTGACCCGACTGGAACCGAGCAGGTGCCACTGTGCACGGCTCAGCCTCCCTAACCAAAGACAGCCGCCTTCCTCACCTCTGTACGCAGAGAAGGTCAGTTCTGAGGACAGCACAGTGGTTCTATGCTGGCTGTGGCTGTCACATTTCCTATCTTCAGGTCACTGCCCAGACTCTAAGGAGGCAGAAATTCTCCCTGCCTGGCCCGTACCTGCTCCAGCCTCAGGGAAACAGGAGAGCGCAGGAGGGCGTCAGGGCTGCTAGACACCCAAAGTCGGCTCTGCTGCCTGAGGCCTCGCTCATGCTGGTCACAGACGGTGATCTCGGGGTATATCCAGAAAGAACGGCTCTCCAGTCGGCCTTCTTGCTGAGGTCTAGAAAATCTAGAAGACAGGAACGTGAGGCTAGGCTGACTCTTCCTTCTAGCTTTGGCTGGTGCAGGGCGCCCCTCCCCTGTGCTGTCTCTCTTCTCCCTGCCGAGCTCCTCCCCTCTCTCCCTTTGCTGAAGCCTGCCTTGGTCCACAGCTTTTCTCTCCCACAGAAAGTGGCTTGCTGCCCTTCCCACTCTGGGCTGACTTGTAGTTGATTACAAGTCTGTCTTCCTGTGGGGATGGGCCTCGTGCAAGGGCTGCAAAGTCATCATCTGGAGCTCTAGAGCCTGTAAAATTGGCCTCATTTCACTCCACTCTCCAAACTTTGTTGTGGTCACCTTGTCCTTTAATGAAAACAAGTGACTCAGTTTCCATCTCTCACACTGGCCTCCTCGTGAACTCTAGGGAAAACACTAGAACAGCCTGTCTGGTCATGGGCTTTGGATTACAGTCCAGAGTGCCTAGACGGTGAGCTGTCCAGGGCAGAGAATCCCACCTCCCAACCTGCAGGCCCCACCCAAGCAGAACTTCCCACTAGCCGGGTCTGCAGCTGTGATGGTGCAGCTGGCTCCCTGACCATAGCTGTGAACCACTGGCACCTGACGCAGACCTCCTGGTCCTGATCAGCTTGTGCAGCCCGAGGCGGGAGGGGCAGGTGGGTGGAGAGAGTTCCTCTTACCCATTCCTCTTAAAGTTCCTGTTTAGCAGGAAATCAGCTTCTGCCCTGTGTCATCTGATTCCTATATCCTCTTCTCTCAATCCCAGATCCAGACCTTTCTTTCCCTAAACCCATCAGAAAAAAATAGGAGTTTTCTTTTATATGATTACAAAGGTCATCTTCAGCTACAGTGGGTCTATTCTCGGGTCCTGAGTAGGGCAAGGTAGAGAAACTCACTCTTAAAGAACCCCAAAGACCTAGTGTAGAATTTTCCTAAACTAAAAAGCTGCTTCTCACCTTTGGTTCCATGAGGAAATTTCAAAAGTTTTGAAATTAGAGTACTCCCTTAGCGAGTGCTTAATATACCCACTCCCTGCTCCACCCGGCCATACTGTTGATAATGGGGGCGGGTCCCATCTCCAGTGGAGTTTCCCCACTATTTCCATGTTGGGTGGCTTCTTCCTCTTACACAGAAAAGCGTGAGTGAGTGGGTATGTGGACAATCTATCTGTCTATCTCTTGAGAGAAAGAATTGAAGAGTGTTGGGATTGGAGATCACGTGTATGCATGCACACCCACATGTGTATATAAGTCTGCTTCCCTGTGTCAGTCCAGGATGACTTGCATGTGTATATGTGAGCCAACATGTGCTGGGGTGGAGGTGGCATGTGGGGCCTATCTAGGTCAGACCTGGAGGTTGGGTGGGGTAGGAGAGGGTGAAATTTGTATATGACTTACGATTTCTCAAGCTGTCTCTTGCCAAGTGGTTTCCTCTGAAGCTCAGAATCAGCCCATATGGCTAGGGTGGAAAATACCACTGTGCACAGCCAGGGTCTGACTCATTCTGAAAGCCTGCGGGCCGGCTGCATACTATAGAGTGTCCCACACTCCAGTCTGCCTGCAGGCAGTGCCCCTGAAGATGCATGCTCCTCCCGCAGATCTTGGGCTGGGGCACAGAGACCCTTGCCACATCTTTCACTTCCACTCCCTCCCTCCTGGAAAGTCCTCATCCTGGGTCACAGCTCTGTGGCTTGTGACTCTGTACCCAGAGATCTCGCCAGCCTCAGCGGCCCTGCATGTCGCCACAAGGCCCTGAAGAGTATGTTGATCATCTAGCCAGTTGCTGGGACCACGTCTACTCTGTTAGCCACTCCTTCAGCCCCTACCTGCACTCACTGGGGGACCCATCATCTCAGCGTCCTGTTAAGTGGCACCATGACCTCTGCAGACAGACTATGTCCAACAGAGAAAATGCAAAAGTTTCTGTTTTGTAATACCAAGAACCAGACAGCTCATCAGCCCAGCCTTTCCCTTGCCTCATTGGGTTCCCTCCCCTACCTTAGGATGAGTACCCATCCATTTGTGTTCAGCACAAGGTGAAACTCAAGCATCCACAACACACTCACTGGCACACAAGTGTCAGGGTGGCTCCTGCCGCCATCTTGCTTCATCCTAGAAAGATGACAAAATGGCTGCCTCAGGTTTGTAGCACCTGCCTTTCATCTAGCCCTCAGCTCTAGTGCCCAGCTTTCCACAGGAGGTACTTCTGCAAACATGGGCCCTAATATTCTGCTGAAATGCAGCACCACCACTGTATTTACAGCTTGCAAGCAACTGCCTCTACCTGGGGTTACTGTTGCCACACAGGGGAATTACTCCCCTCACCTCACACACCCCTACAGACTCCAAGCACACTCTCACTCTTGCACTCAGAACTTTGTTGCCCCAGACACCAAAGAGGCTCTCTCGGGATCAGCCATGTCATCTGAGTAAATAAATGGCTTATTTCTGCCAGTAGCCCTGTTTTCTAGAGTATTGGAGGCTATAAACCGAGCCTCCCATCTTCCTGAGGCCCTGTTACACTGCCCCCAGCCCCTTCCTCACTTGCCCTAGGTTTTGGCATGAAGCATAGCTGCTGTTACCTTCCAGGGATCAGTAGGGCTGCATAGGCCAACTCCCACTGGGCCCTTAGGGGTTCTGCCTCAGGAAAGCAAGTCCAGGCCCAGAGAAAACAGATATCACCGCTGTTCAATTGGTTGTGTGATTCCTACTTGGGAAGCCCTTAGGGTGCTTCCCATCTGTAAGGAAATTTCTCATTATTAAACACAGTGGTGTGTGATTTTACAGTGAAGAAAGCAGATGAACAGAAACACAGCTCACAGACCCCTACTTTGTGGCCCTCTCTGTCCTGGAAACAGAAAACAAAATGAGATATTTGACAAGAGTGAGTCACTGTGAGCACAAAGACGGTCTCTGTGGAGCGTCAGACAGACAGGGAGGACCCTGTCTCCTTGTACCAGATGCCTCTGAGTTCAGAGATCTCCAGGGTTGGGTGGATGAGACTGGGAACCCATCTGTCCTGTAGCTGGTTAAGCACCGTCTTCTGGAACCTGCTCCCACGTGATGGAGCCACAGGGAGACTACAAACAGGAAGACTTCTCCCGCTGAGAGGCGGCACTGGCTCGGGTCCTGCCCCAAGCTTTGGCTGTTACAGGAAAATCAGTAGTGACTACTAGACTTGGAGTGTAACTTCCCATCAGTTTTGGTTGCCATATACTTTAATCCCCACAGCTGTGGGTGAATTCAAGGAGGTTACCGGGGAAGAAGGCTTTGCCTCAGCCTCGCCAAGCTTTTCCTCCCCGGACAGCAGGCTGCGAAGAGCCAGTGCTGGGTTTGTCAGGAAGACTGTGAACCCTCCGACTCAATAAAGTTGCATTGTGATCCTTAAACATTCTTGACTAGACTAAGTGCCCCAAAGTGAGAGCTGCATTTTTTCAAAGGTCCTTAGTTTTTCTTGAAACATGTTCACAGATTTTTTTTGTAAATTATAGAAGGCATACAAATTCTTTGTGGAAAACAATTTTAAATATAAAAATAGTATAAATTTTTAAGATGTTTGAGTGTTACCCACTGTCCCTTTAAGCATTCCAAAAGTAAATATTTTAATAGATTTTCTTCTAGCCTTTTGCCTGGATGTGTGGGTATGTGTACATGAATATAATTACACTAATTTTTAAAAATTACACTATATTTTAACATATACTTTGCATCCTTTTTTCTTACATCTGCTACATATTGTGAGCTCTTTCACATTTCTAATACCTGTGACACCCACAAAGATGAGTTGAAAGTGAAACCTTTACAAAAAGTATTTCTTCTGAAGAGAATATATCACACTAATCATTATCTGAGCATTTTTAGTTCATTTTGTTTCCTCACCACTCACAGCAAGGTGAACAATTAGTACCTCCCACCATCACCCCATTGTACAGATCAGGAAAGTAGGATTTAGAATCCTACTTTCTATGTGCACAAGAAGATGTGAAATAAACACTGAATTCATGTGCATGGTCCTTAAGATCAGGCCATCACCCACCAACCGCACCACCCATTCTGCAGAAAGCCAGCGCTGGCCCTGCCAGCCTTTGCTCTAGAATGTGTCAGTGACAAGAACTGACAGAGAAAGCACCCTGCTGGGTTCATGCTGTATGGGGGTTGGTGGTCTGGAGAGAGACAGTGAGGAAGAGAAGTACAGAAATTTTGGACAGTACCACATGACTCTAAGTGCCATGAGAGCAAGGCACAGAGGGGAGATGGGAGAGAGGGCATGAAGGTGGACCACACCGAGCAGGTGGTCAGTGAGCAGTCTTGAAGGAGACAGAGTGACACGTGGACAGGACTCCTTGGGAGGGACACGCAGGCAGAAGGAACAGTGTGTGCAAAGTCCCTGAGGCAGGAGAGTGCTGGGATTATTTCCTCATGTGTAGAGCCACTGGGGTAGAGTGAGCAGGAGAGAGAGCAGGGAGAGGGAGGTGTAAGATTTGGGTGGAGGGGTCCAGTTCCATTGTAAACTGGATGTTACTTTTCTTTGGGTTAGAGGGAGATGTTAGGGTTCTCTGAGCAGAATACATGATTCAACTGCACTTTAAAAAGGTCCTTCTGAGGGGTTGAAGGCAGGATAGGGAACAGGAAAGAGAAAAACAAGTTCTATCATATATAAGTGAAAAGTCTCTGTGATGAATGTGATCATTATGCATATCGAAAGTGTACCAATAAAAACTGATTGGAAATAAATAAATAAATAAATAAATAAAGGATCCCTTTTCTGTAAAGAAAAAACTGTTCAGGGAGCAGAATATAAAGACAGGAAGCTATGCCCAGTAATCATCAAATGTTAGTGATCAATTCTATTACCTTAAGAAACACCTAGCAGAGTGACGAAATACACTTTCCTGGGTGGGTCTGAGGGTTTGTGGAGGTGAGACTTTGGGGTCTATGCCTGGTGGCTTTCCTGACCTGGCATGGCTCCCTCCTCTGCCTTGCTTTCGGCTACCATAAGCTAAGCATGTTTGCCACACCACACCCTCTGCCATATTGTTCCTGCCTTGAAGCCACCAACCACGGACTGAATCTCTTGATCCATGGACCGAATTAAACCTTTCCCCCATAAGTTGGAGGGGTCAGGTGTTGTGCCTCAGTGAGGGGACGTTAGCTAACAGAGAAGGTGTAGCGATGATCCAAGTGGAAGAGCCTTCGGGACTGATCCAGGTAATGATGGAGACCAAAGAGGGGCTCAGATTCCGTCTTGAAGCCGGCCCCGTGTGTGGGAGTGCTGAGGGTCACCTTGGATAACCTCAAGGCTTTGGGACCAGATGAGCTCACCTGGGGGGGCGTGTCCTAGGGAAGGGAGAAGCCTGGGAACTGGGGCCTGGTCTGTCCTGACCTGAAAATGCTGAAGAGATAAAGGAAACCCAGTAAAGAGACCAAGAACAGTTAGCAGGTGGAACAGGAGACCAATCTCCTCAGGAGCCAACTTCGGGTCGGCTGTGTGGCACGCATTCTTTCCTCAAACCTACCTTCCCATCTGTGGGAAACTATATTTTCCCACATTATAGATAAGGAAACGCAGCTGAGACAGAATAAAGGATTTATCCAGGTATTTATCAAGGAAGTAGCAGAGCTCGAATGGAAGCCTGCTGCAGAGCAGGGGCAGATGTCTGGTCCGGCTGGTGCCAGCTCTGTTCACTGACAAGTCTCCTTCTCCACAAGCCCACTGAGCCCCACAAGCCCTTAACCCCGATAGAGGGGAAATTACCTGACAAATCCCCAGTGTCCTCCTGCCTTGGTGGGATTATTCTAAGACATATGGTACTTGGTTACGCAGATCTCTTCTGGGATTGGGCCCCCACTGTCATGGTCACCACTGCTATGGGTTAAAAATATTCCCCGACTAGTTTTCCTAAGGGTCCCGAGCCACTGCCTCTGTCACTTGGTGCCCTTTCCTGTACCACCACCCAAACAATTCTTTATACAGAAATTCTGTTTTTGTTAATAGCCCTGGGGGATTTGTGCAGGGTCTTTGCACAGAGCTACATCATCAGTCCTTTTTATTTACTTATTTTTTATTTTGGGATATTTCCTTGGCCCAGGCTGGGCTCTAACTTCAGTCCTCTTCCTTCAACCTCCCAGAATGCTGGGATCACAGCATGCACCAGCGTGTGTGCTGTGCACAAATTCTCACCTCAGAGGCTGCTTCTGGAGAAGTGCAACCATGGTTCTCATGTGTGAAAAGTGAAGACAGGCAGCATGAGGGACAGGCATGCCCACGGAGCCACCCAAAGCTCACTGTTGTATCTGGAGCTGAGGCAAGGGGATGGGTCTCTGCCTGTGTGAGACACACGTGGACCTGGGCATGTGTCTGTGTCACGAGTTAGAAACCAGAAGGAAAATGTACGTGGCTCCTTATGTAAATACCGAGCTGCCAAAATGCTTCTCTTCTGTTTCTAGTCGAAACTTTGCCACTCCTCGCCATGGAGGACAGGGGCGAGTGGAGGTGGGGAAAGGCAGTGATTCTTATCCTGGAGATTCCGGAGTCCCTCTCTGTATCTCTCCTCTCCTTTCACTTACCTGAGTCCCCTGTAGGGACGATTGAAAGCAGACAGGGAGGTCCCTCTAACCCAGCGATTGCAAACCTTCTAGAGACAAGTGGCCAAAACCCACTTGCTTATCAGGAAGTGCCAACACTGCAATTAAACCTGAATCTGAGGTTTTAGTTTAGAAAAACCAACTCATGTATTAACAGCTTTTGTCTTAAAAAATAACATGCGTGTCACAAGCTTGCCACCCCTGGAACACCCCATGGCAAAGCAGAGCTTTGCTGCTTGAAATAGAAGAACACGTCACTGGTGGGTACTAGGTCACCCAACCACTCCTCCAAGCCATCCTGCCTCAGTGCTCCCAACTTAGAGAAGTGAGTGGACAGGACCACAGTCAAAGGCATCAAAACTCAGTGATGGAAATGGGGTGGGGGTTTCAGTCTGTCTGGGCTGTGGCCAGGGTCAAGTTGTCTATGCCCCTATGTGGCAGGGGTTTTCCCATAGAAATGAGTGATGGAGACTGCCACAACCTCATGGGTGGCTGTGAGCCTCACAGAAGTCCAGACACCCAAAGAGGGCTTTTGAAGGAGTGGGTTTCAGAGCTAGACAGATACAAGTTCAAATCTGGTCTTGGCAATTTCTGTGTCCTTCAGAAATTTTAGCCTCCACAAGCCATTTTAGTCTCCTATAATTAAATGGATACTACAAACGTTTTCATTCTATTTGACAATGGTTCCATGTAAACAATCTGACCCAACTGCTGATGGATAGAGTGTCTTTAGTAATTATCCATTTTCTGCTTTACGCACTTGAGTACTTCCTGTGGCAGTGGAGGGGGAAGAAAGTAGAACCAAGGGACACGTGGAAGGGCATCTTCGCAGCAGTGGTGCACAGCAGGCGTCTCCTAGAGCTGATACCAAGGGGCTGACTTTAGTTAGTGGCTGTTATGGATTAAAAACTGGTGATCAACTTAATGTCAGCTGGATTACATCAGCATGGTACTGATCACAGATGTTCCACCTGAGGAAAGCTGCCAGCATAAATAGAGACGTGGAGAAGGAGAAGCTAAGCATTAAGGCATTGAGACATTGTGGACTCTACTTCATGTTTCTGTTTGAGCTGTCAGTTCTGGAGAAGCTCTGGTCCTCACATCAAGCATTGCTTCCTGGCTCCAGAGGGGAAGTCGTGTGCTGCTTAATCTCCAGGATGAACTCGTCATGCTTGCTTCCTGGCATGTACTTGACTGTGTTTATCATCAAAGGAGTTCAGGGCCTTCGTGTCACTGAGGATGGCTGTGGTGCTTTTCAGGACAACCCTGGAGAGTGTGACTTCTCAGCTTCAAAGTCAAATCCTTACGAGTGTGACTTCTCAGCTGTAATGTAGAACCCTCAACCTACCAGCACAGCTCCTTCACCCTGCTGGCATAGACTTTCTAGCTTCCACTGCTGATCTGTGGGCCTTCCCAGAATGGACCCACAAAACAGACTGGTGTGAGTCCTTCTCATGGGCTCTAGACCTCCAGTTGGACTCATGGGAGGCACTGTCATGGGCTCTGGGTCTTCATCTGGACTCATGTGGGACATTGCTATAGGATTCAGGCCCATGACTAAATATTCTATGTCTTTAGTGTTGTACACAAATTTCCTGCATTTTCTTGTATTAACTCTGAATGATCATCATAAAACAATATTATAAACTCCATGTCCCGATTCAAATTGTTCTCCGCATAACCCCTGACTATAACAGTGGCCCTGCATGGGTCTCTCCTCACCTTCTAGGGTCTACTGCAGTGACCAAGGGATCCAAGGGATTGTGCCATCCACAATCATCGCCCTGAAATGCTTAGGGCATGGAATGTTCTGGGCCATCTGAATGCTCAGCCTACTGCACTTTCTTATTTTAAAAAATTTATTTTGTGATTATACAGAAGCTATAGAATCACTATAAAAAAACTTTTAAATAACAGAACAGGAGGAAAAGAAATTAATCATTATTCCATTAACTGTTGAACATTTCTCCTAATATGTTTTTCCCCTCCAGGCTTTTTCCAGCAGAAAGAGAATTTTCTAAGAGATGGTAGCATTTTTAAACATGTGTGACATTCCAGCTCCCAAATATTCTGGAACTGCAGACTTTATCACTCGGCTCTGCATCCTCTCAACCTCAGTCAGCACTGAGGGGGGTTAAACCATGTCTGTGGCAGGGTATATATTCTGTGTGTCCTTCTCCCCACCTCTCAGCTAGAGTAAGTGCCCCTTCTTGCCCGTTCTCTTTCTCTGTCATCTTCCTTTCTAACAAATGTCCCTGTGAACATGGCAAACCTCTAAAATGCAAACCAAAGGCAGTAGGTTCCCCTAGCATCGCAATGCGCTTCAAGCACTGAGGACTTTTCTTGTGCTCGTGACAATGCAGTCAGGACAATAGCTACAGTTTCTCCATAGTTTGACACTTTGGTAGAGGCTGGTCCAGCTCTTGTCCTGGGATGCATTGCGTTGAGTCTGTTCTCGCATGCACAACCAAGGTAGGTTCTGAATGAGAGGGAAAAGTAGTGCTTGTGGGGCCTGCAGTGCAAACTCAGCGGAGTGAGAACGTGGCCCTGAGGGAACTGTGAAGAAACGCCAGTGTGTTGTGCCAGCAGACATGCATGTGAGTGCATGGTTTCCACCAAAGCCTCTGAGCTACACGGATGTGTAAACAGTAGCTTAGGGTGGGGTGGGACCCTGAAGACTAGGGTTTACCTTCTGACCTGGGTAGTTGCTGGGGTGGCAGAGGCCTGTGCTCGTGTGTGTGTGTGTGTGTGTGTGTGTGTGTGTGTGTGTGTGTGTAGACACTGGAGATATGGGGCAGTGAAGAGACACCTTCCCCCAGCCATTTGGGAGGCTGAGCTCACTGGGGACCCCACGGGAGCAAGAATCTGCTCTGTTTCTCTCTGTTTCCTCCAACTAACACAGAGTCTGGCACACATTACATGCATCAAGTAATACCTCCGAGACCATGTATAATCTCAGAGAATCATTAGTAAGTGCTGCTTTGAAAACCTCAATGCAAATAGTATACAAGCTACAAACAGCCCTCTGCCTGCTTTCCCGTGCATGGAAGGAAACTGGGTCTCCACAATGGCCAGCAGGCTTTGGTACCTGAGAGCCCACAGGCGCCTCACTCCATAAGAGGCACTGGGAAAGTGAGGCTGTCGGCCTCATCAAGAAGCCGGTGGTACTGTACATTTGTACTCTTTCTTGGTACAGGTTTCATACACTCGGGCTGAGAAGATTTGTTGTAGATGGAGGTAATCTTCAAGCCCAGTCTGGAGGCTGAACTCTGAAATATGTCATGTTTACTCCACTATTGTGTGTATGTGCAAATGATAACATTAAATACATGAGGTTACCAGTGTCTTATATAGCTATTATATAATAATTATATATTAATTATGCTAATACATAAGCACAATAATTCTATGCATAATTATAAAATAGTAATTTATACAGTAATGGTTATATAGTATAAGTATACTAGATGATCATTTATTCATTTCTCACTGAAAAGATCTACTGGCCAGGTGTGTTCCTAACTCTTTGGAAGGCTGAGGCAGGATGATTGAAAGTTCAAGCATAGCCTGGGAAATGTAGTGACTTATGAAGAGCATGCTTTAACATTAGAAATAAAATATAAAATAAAATAAAATGGGCTGAGGTTGTGGCTCAGTGTGAGAACTCTGGGTTCAATAACAAGTATAGCAAAACGAAATGAAAAAAAGAGAAAGAAAGAAAGAAAGAAAGAAAGAAAGAAAGAAAGAAAGAAAGAAAGAAGAAACCTACTGGTTGCCATGATTGGTGGGTACCATGCGTGGCCTCCAGCGATGCACGTGAGAAGCCTGGGCCCTGTTTCGTGGGGCTTCTGGGCCACTCAGGAAGAAAGTGAATTGTCATCGATGTGTCTAGAAGAGACCTGCCCTGGAGCACAAAGGGTCAGGACGTCAGGCAGACAGGAGGTCTGCAGGCCTCGTGCAGGACATCTAGACATGGCTCGGGGCGGCCTACCCTGAGAGCAGTGGGAAGCAGGGAAAAGGCTCTCAGGACAAGGGTCTGCACCGTGGGGCCTGGACGAGGAGGAACTGTGTGATCCCCATGGCTGGACCAAGTGAGGAGGGGGAGATGGGTCTCCCAGCGGGGCTAGGCAGGCAGGAGCCAGGCCGTCATTAATGGCAGGTCCTCATTCTGTGCAGCGCAAAGTTGTTGGTGTGTTTTGAAAGTGGGAGTTGCAGAGCGAAGTTGTGCTTTCACAAGGCAGCGCTCTGGAAGGAAAGACAGCCAGGGCTGCCAGGTGCGGCACGGGTCGGAGGCCGGGAAGTACGGAGCCTGCTGCCTGGGTGGTGGCGCCTGCTGTCTTCCAGAGAGGAGTGAGGGGCCCCGGACCGGGGAAGTGGCAAAGAGAAGCACCAGAGTAAGAAAATTGGAGGAGGTAAACTGAGGAGGTAAAGTCAAGAGGATTTGCTAAGAGATTAGACCTGGAGATGAAGAAACACCTGGCATTAACAACCAACATGGAAAGATGGACACGCTGTCCCTGAGATGTCTGTGACGTGGTACTGGTCGCTGAGTTCTGGCCTGCCAGGGGGTTGGCAGGCAGTGCACATGCAGGGCTGTTGGCACACAGTGGCACTGAGGCTGCTGGAACGTATGAGGTCACCCAAGCAAAGAAGAACCCATAGAAAGTTTAAAAAACCACCTCAGTTCCTCCCAAGCAAAACACCCCAGATCCTGAGGATTTTTAAAATAAACAGCTTGGAAGAATTTTCTCCATGGTGCCGGGTTCCCTGTGTTGTCTTTGGCCACAAGAGTAAAGTCACCGGCCCCAACCCATGGCCTGGCTCACAGGATTCCACTAAGCTGGCTGGGAAACCACATCTCCTCTGACTGCCCGTGCCAGCACCCGTGACCCTGCCTCCTCCACCCCCTCCTACTTTCTCTCCACCTCTCCTGGGACACAGTGGCACTTGGGTCTTGGAGTCCTGATGAGGTCTTCCTGCATTTACAAGGCTCTTTCTCACATACTGCAGCTCTGGTTAATGTTAGTCACAGATGTCTGCACAAAGTACCAGGAGCTGGGGCCGAGCCATTTTGTCTGGGGAGCCCAGATCCAAGACATGTGGCTGCCAGAGGGGCTAGTAAGGTGGATGTGTGGCCTTTTGGGAAGCCCCAGCATGGAGACAGGTAGAGAAATGGGTGTGTGCCACTTTCTGTGGGAGCCCCTGGCTTCAGAGAGCCTGTTCCCCTTCCACCTTGCCAGGCCCTGAAGCTGATGCCTCCCCCTGTGTCTCAGGCCATCTGCTCGCTCCTTCCTCTCTGGTTGCGTCACAAGCTCCTTCTCACTCAGAGCCCAGAACATTCTCAATGTTCTTTCTCCTCTACAGCTGACTCTAATGAAATCTTCCTACTTCCCACTCCTGGCAATATCACTCATCAAACTGCCCCACCCAGAAGGGAAAGTTGGACAGTTGTCCGAAGTCCCTCCCCATGCCCACAGCCAAGGCCTGTCACCTCCTGTCTACTGGACCTGCCTTGGCAGTGTTCATCTGGCTGCCCTCTCCTCTCCATGTCCTCTGTCACTGCCTGAGCTCACTGGCTCACCAATGCCTGTGTGACCCTCCTTGTCTAGGGCCACATTACCTTAATAATCCTCCATGCCTTCCCGGCAACTCCACGGCTACCAAGTTCTAGATTGCGCGTTTCCACCAGAAAACCCTGGCGGGGTTTTCCAGTTCACCTAAGGTAAAGTTCACATTCCTTAGCCATCCAGGGGCCTCCGTGCAGGGCCCCTGCCTGCTTCCTCTTCTCTGTTCCTCCAGCCGCCGCACCCCTGCCTCCTCCGTCTCAGTGAAAGGCAATCAGGTACTCCAGCGATCCAGCCTCTGCCACGTGCCTGAGTCGCCCAGCTTCCTCTTCTCACCCTTCCTGATCCCTGCCCCCTCCCTATCGTTGGCCACCCTGTGACTGAGACCCCCTCCTCTGCCTCCGCTGCAATGAGTCCTGCAGTTTGCACACTGTGTCCAATTCTTGAATTACAGTAGCTACGGCCCAGCCAGTCTGTGTGACAACTACAGGAAGGAGTCACACCTGCTCGGCTCCAAGTTTCTGCCCGCTACCCAGGTGCCAAGCACTGGAGAGGCGGCAAGAAAAGCTAGCTAGTGGAGAGAGTGAGCAGTGCAGTTGTGCACACCAGCCTTTGGAAGGTGTGTGGAGCTATGAGACTGGATAAGATCACAGAGAGAGAGAGTGATGATGGAGGAAACATCAGAAGACCCTAGTGGGAGAGGGCAGACCCCCCCAGGTGGAACACAAGGGGATACCCACGGAAGACACTGATGGAGTTGTGACGACAGGACAGGGGCCAGGAGGAGACACAGACTGGGCAGTAGCAGGTGTCACTCCAGCACCTCCTCCGAGGGAGCTGGCAGAGGACATTTACGGTATTGCTGTGGAGCTGGGAAAGGCCATGGGGAGAACCGCGGGGTCAGCCAGAGCACCTGGACAACCCCTGCCGGCTTACATCTCTGTCTTCTCCATCAGACTGAGCACCTGTGTGCCCACATCCTGCCCACTCACTTCTAGATCCCCTTACTGATCACTCGACCCCCCACTGAGTGTGTTACTAACCCAAACCCAGTGGTTTCTTGTCTTTTTTTTTTCTTTTATGCTATGATGGTGTTGTTGTTGTTGTTGTCGTCGTCGTCGTCGTCATAGTTGTTGTTGTTTGAAGAAGCATCTCTCTATGCAGCTCATTCTGGCCTTGAACTCCACAATCCTGCCTCAGCCTCCTGAGCACTGGGATCACGGACATGTGCCACCATGCCCAGCTCCCTGTCGTTCTAATCCCATGAACTCTCGTTCTATTGTGTTCCTAAAAGGGAATCAAGAGCTCAGCTAACCAGCCCCAGGCCAGAATGATCACGTGGAAGCATCGCTTTCTACTGGATGTCCACCTGTCCAAAGGAGATGCAGGGCTCTTGATCCTGCCCGTAAACCCCAAAGAACATGTATGCTGCTGACCAGCACAGAACCAAGCAGAATAAATCATAGTTGAAACTTTCCCGGGGCTCCCTTAGGAAATTCAGAGTGTAAGTGAACTTCAGAACAGACTCATTCACAATCCAGCCATTGGTGCTGGTTGCCAAAGGGGCCTCCAGGATCTGCCAGCTAGCTGCTTGGTCTTCCTCCCAACATGGCAGCTGGGCTACAAGAGGATGAACCTCAGAGTTTCAGCTGTGGAAGCTTCCACCTACATTCTGCTTGTCAAAGCCTCCAGGCCAAAGTTAACTACAGAGTTGGTGTGAGAGGGCTGAGTGCAGGCTGGGCAGCTCCCAGAGTCACTGGCAGGGTGTCACAGACTGCACTCGGCTCTCTGCCGTCCTCCATCCTCACTCTCCCCACGTGATCTCACTCAGTCTCATGGCTTCAAATACCTTCCAAAGCCTGAGAATTTTCTGATGTTTCCAAATCAGACTTGTCTGCCTGTGCTCAGCATCTTCTCAGTATTCTGCTACCGTGTCAAGTTGAGTGGTGCCTCCCACGGCCCCTGACCCTCTGCTTTCTCCTCCACCGGTCAATAACGTCCTGATTCACAGACTCACCCATGTTCTTTCTCATCCATCTCCATATCCACAATGCACCCCATGCCTGCCGCCTCACACCCACAGCACCCACCGTGCCACTGGCCCTCCATGAAACTGCTGGCTGCTCCCCTGGTTTCTCAGTGCACCCCATCTGCCACATCACAGCCAGGGCGTTGGAGGAAGAGTCGGCTAATCATGCCCTTCCCACTCTGAGAGCACCGTAAGGAGCCCCTCTACCCCTGCCTTGAAGCCCAAGTCCCCTGCCTCACCAGCAAGGCCCTTGTGGCCCCAATCCTGCTCCATGTCACCCTGCACACCCCCACCCATGCTGCTGCCCCCCCGCATATACTTCCTGCTCCTCACCGTAATCACCCCCAGACTTCTCGTTCCTCTGTGCGGAACTCTCTTTCCCCTGGAACTTGCTGTCTTTCAGTCATTCTGCCACATCAGCAGATGTTTTCCTCATCAGGGCACTTGCTGGGACCCGCCCTTTGTTCAGGTGGATATTTATTTTCTGACTCCGCTCCCTGAGAAGAGACTCAGCCTGTTTATAGCACTGTAAAATCCCCAGTGTGAAGAGCTGTGCCCACCACCTAGCAGGGTGTTATAATTCACTGCTGATAGTTGGCAGACCTAGTATTTCATAAACAGCTATGTAATACTGAGAAAATGGTATTGTACGTGAAGGCAAACTCTGTTTTAATGGTGTGATCTATTCAGCCTTCTTAACCTCTCTGAACAAAATGGGAGTAGAAACAGCCCTTCACCCAGGGAGTAAGGACGGGGAAGTTACCAGGGCTGGGAGGGTCAGCGTGTTTTGAACACTATTGGTTCTCTCCTTTAATCTTCCCAACAACTGCTATCTGTTTTTTTTTTTTTTTTTTTTTTTTACTTTTTATCGGTACCGGGGATCAAACTCACGACTGCCTGCTTCCAAGGCAGGGGCTTATGCCGCTGAGCTAAACCTCCAGCCCCCATTCTCCTATCTGGAGAATGCTTCTATACCACCATGTAGAAGAGACTGATGGTCAGAGTCCCTGATGGAAGCCCAGGAAGTCACACACATTAAAAGTGGCCGAGCAGGATCTTAGTGTGTGTATCACGTGTATCATGTGTTTCCATGTCCTCTTGCCTCACATTCACACTGGGCCTTTGGTTGTGAACATCCATGACCTCTTTCTTTGTTAGTTTGGTCTTGGACTCCATTTTCCCATCTGTGGAATGAGGGAATGGACCAAACAGTGCCTAGGAGCTCCTGGCTCCTCTTCTGGGCCGTGTGGATAAAGAAGGCGGAGGCTGGGATGCATGACCTTCCTGGAATGCCCAGCCATCCTTCCAGAGACGCTGCTGGCTGGGAATCAAAACCAACAACTAAGAACATGAGGTCCAGGAATCTTAGCCCGAGCTTCGGGGTTGGCCAGGGTACCTCCCCTGACCACAAGCCTTCCTGGGCCCAAGACAGGCTGGTGCCCAGCACACTGTAGCCCTGCACGTGGCTGTGAGTGCGTCTGTGGTGGAGAGTGGGGGACGCTGCACACTCTCTTTAGAGTGCTCCAACACGTGGTCAGCCAGGAGAGCCACTCCTCCTGGAGCACAGACTCAGACCTCACTGGAAAGATGCAAAGGCCCCAAGGATGTTTGCTCTGGAGCAGTGTCAGCCAGACCTCAGCTCTGGCCATAGCTGGGCTGAAAGTAGGCAGCAGCCGGAGAAGAGGAGGGGAGAATTGCATCATGGGATTGGAAGGACTCTGCCCACCTGGGCCCACCCATGATCAGGGCCACCCTTGTCTTGTTCAACTGACTGTCCCTAGTGGACGGTGGTCACTCAACACCCAGCCACATCCAGGCTCCTGAGAACGTATCGCGCAGCAGAAGCAACCTCACGGAGGTGTTGTGCATGGCCCTGGCTTGTCTTCCTTCCGTCAGCTATTCATCCATCTGTCCTCACATGAGAGGGCCATGGAGGCTCTGATTTAACAGGGGGACAGCAAAGTCGCTGTCCTCTCATGTGTACATCTGGGTATAGAGAACGGTGACTGTGATCGTGTGAGATGTGTTTGCTCTTGGGCAATGGTCAGGAATTTGAATAAAACAATAAGTGAAGAGAAAGAGAAGAGGCCGCTGTTTTTGATGTGACGTTCTGACCTCGCCGAGGTGGATAACATTTTAGCAGGGACATTTGTTTATGAAATAGCTGTGATGGGGCTGGGGATTTAGCTCAGTGGCATAAGCACCTGCCTTGCAAGCAGGCGGTCTTGAGTTTGATCCCTGGTACCGATAAAAATGAAAAAGACCAAAAAAAATGAAATAGCTCTGATCAGCAACTTCAGGGTGATAAGGGGTCTTTTGTTTTTTAGTACATGTTTGCTGTACATAACGACTGCATCTATTGTGGGGAGCTGGTCCATGTACAGAGAACATCTTAACTTCTTTTCAATTCTCCGTGCCCTCCTTTCCCTACCCCTCTTCCATCTCCACATCCCCTTCCCCTCTGCAGAGGATCTAGCTTCCTGTTCTGTATTCTCTGTCACTTGCACTTTGAGCTTCTCTTACAAGAGAACTCATCCGGTATGTACGCTTGTGTGCCTGATTAATTTCACTTAGCATTAGTGACTCAAAGTTCACCTTCTGTATTGCCCATATATATATATATATATATATATATATATATATATATATGAGTACCACTCAGCCATAAAGAAGGTAAACATATATATATATATATATATCATATATATATATATATATCTCATATATATATATGATATATATATATATATATCACATTTTGTTGATATGAAAGCTTGAGGGGAAAGCTGAATAAGAGACAAGGAATCAGGAGGCATTGCAGATAAACATGGATCCATTTGTTGAGGGGCACAGAGAACAGACAAGGGAGGGACCTAGAACATGGCAGAAGTACTGGGGACTTGTTGAGTTTAGACATACCTAGCACTCTATTTTATGGTTTGCCTTATTGTGACTACATTTCTTTTTTATATTCTTAAGTCTTTATACTAAATTCTGCTCCCCACAAAGGCTCTGTGTGTGTGTGTGTGTGTGTGTGTGTGTGTGTGTGTGTGTGTAGCTGAGTTATACATCTGAGTCCATATCTAGACCGCATGCAGGATACAGAACAAAAAAGCAGTGGTTGTCAGGGTAGGTGACAGCTGGTGATGATCAAATGTGGTAAAGCAAAGCTTTGCTGAACTCCTGATGCTCTGTGCCAGGTGGCGGGAGATCAGGGACTGAAGCCCTGGGGCTCTCTGGCCTTCACTCATGCCGTCTCCTCAGGAGGGCACTTGGCATGCTCAGTGGAGCTCCGTTGTCACTTGGCTCCTTCAGGAGGCTCCGAGGGGGAATTTGTCCCTCACCTTGGTCTGGCATAAGTGGTTGCCCCAGCCACATCCCTCCAGGCCTCCTCCACCTTGCTATAGCCTTCCTCCCCTCACCTCTCTGTGTCCTCCTCCCAGAAGGACACCAGCACTGATTTAATACCCAACCCCAATCCAAGATGCTTCTACCGAGAAATTCTTAACTACATCTGCAAACACTGCTTCCAAGTAAGGGTATAGTGGGACATTCTGGGGGCCGTGAATTTAGGGGAACACTACTCATCTACCATAGAAAATAAGCTCAGGGATGCACAATCCGGGCCAAGGGGAGAGGATGCACAAGGCCCAGGGAACAGGAGAGAATGGGACCTGAGGGCACCAGGTGGGTAGGTGGGGCACAGGGAAGGGTGAGCGTAGTGGGGTCCGTGGAGGACACATACCAGAGGGCCCAGGCATCTGCTGAAGGCCTTCTTTCTGATCCTGGGCACCAGACTACTTTTATGGATTTTAAGAAAAGGAACAGAACAGTCATATTTCTATTGTGGACCGATCCCTAGGCAACTGGGAGAGGAGATTTGAGGTGCTGCAGAGTGAGCAGAGGAGCCTGATGTAAATGTGAGACCAAAGACTACAACTTCCAAAGCCAGCCTGGTCAGCCTCTTGAGAGCCACCACAGGGCCAAGTCCACTGTGCACAGCAGGGAGAGGAGCTGCTGGAACACCCAGTGTGTTGGGCTTGAATGCTTCCTAATTCCTTAGCAATGTTTTCTTTCTAACTGTGGGGTAAACAGAACCAGAAACACATGGTGCTGGTTTCTTTCACTTAGAAAAACATCGGCAGCGGCAGGCTGGAGCATTTGAAGAGGAGAGTTTACTGTAGCGCTTTGATGCTCTGGGCCAAGCCCTGAGGAATTCTGTGGAATAAATTCACAATAAACCTTCATGTTTCTCACCCGTCTTTACGTGGCACCCTTCTGTATCCCATCCCCCTGAGGGCCCCCCCCCGCCTCTTTTCTCTCCTATCCAGACAGATGATGCAGCGAGGGGATGGGGCAGGATCAAAAAGGATGCATCTATATCTCTTTAGTGGATTCTGGTTGGCAGCTGGCTACCAGGTCTTGGAAGGGAGGCCCAGGGAGAAGCTGGGGAAAGCAAAAGGAGAACAAATGTGGGATTTGAGAAACTTCAGAGAGGTCAGTGGACACTGGACATCTCAGCCCTTCAGGAAGGCTGTGTGGGTAATGGATCTGTCCTGGGCCCTGGGCTGGTGAGCCTGGCTTTGCTTGCTGGCCCTGTGCTGCCAGAGCAGGGCAACGCTGGGAAGCAGCTTGGGTGCAGTGACAGGGCAATGCTGTGACAAATCCCAGGGAGTCCACGCATGGGACATTGCACAGCCATTGTAGAGAGGCGCTCGAACTGAAGGTGCAAACTATTAGGTTAGGTCACCGCAGGGATTAAAAAGGAAAAAAAACAGCAGGATTTCCACTTCTAAATATTCATGCAAAATCTTCACACGGACAGAAATGTTGTAAAAATCACTGGTCCTTGGACTGAGTCTAGGTGTCTTTTGATTTCTTCCTTTAAAAGGTGTGCTGGGGGAACAGAAATATTTTAAATATCCATATACACATCTGTGCATACGCAACTTGGTTTTAAAAATAGTCTGTCTCCAGTGCCGACACTTGGCCAGACTCATCATAAATATTCTAATTTTCATGAAAGCCGTTTCTAGTCAATTATTAGCTGTTTTCATTTTCAGATGAAGAAACAGGAAGGTTAACACGTTTTTGGAGACACCACCAGAGCCGGACATGGTGGTGCACACCTATATCCCTGGCATTCTGGAAAGTCTATGTAGGAGGATCATAGCTTGAGAAACTCAGAGACCCTGCAGGACTCTCACAATTTAAATAAATAAATAAATCAAAAGAGTTGGCAGTCAGCTCTGTGCAAAGGCCCTTCATTCAATCCCCAGTACAAAAAACAACAAAGCAAACATCCACAAAAAAACAAAAACACCAGCAGATGTGGATCCAAGTGGAGCTTTGCCCTGGGGTCCTGGCTGCAAGCCAGAGAGCTCAGCGTGAGCAGAGCCCTCCTGACACTGAGAACCCGCTGTGCACGGAGCAAGCTGTGGTGGTGGGGCTGCCCTCCCTGCGGGTCACACAGAGCTATGTGAGGACACACACCAGGTCTGCACTGGCCCGGCTGATCTCTCTTAGGCAGAATTTGCTGAAAGTCCTAGGAAATCAGAGATAAACAAGAAAGAAGAAGGTTTATCTAACCCAGATCTGTAAGAGAGAAGACAGGCAGCATTGTGCCTGGAGAGTGCAGGCTGGGGACACTATGGGCCGAGTTGGACGCTGCCCACGCAAAGCCAAAGCTGCCCAGGAGTTTTCAAAAGCAAAGGGATTGGGTGCCCCAGGCCCTGTCAGGGCTGCCAGCAGTAGGTAAAGGGCAAGCCCTGAATACCTTCTGCCATGGAAGGGGCTGGTCTTGTCAGGCAGTCAGGGGGAATCAGCCACAGAAGGCTCCTCAGTAAGCCCAACCCTGAATTTCACAGAACAGGACACACGGGCCCAAGGTGGCCGAGACCGGCCTAGACCTCATGGCGAGATAGTGCCCGAGAGTATTGCAGAACTAGACCATAGGGAAGGCTGGGTGCCATGAAGGAAACCTTCAAGGGACAAGGGGACTCCACATGTTCATGTGATAAATGCTGAAATTCAGAGCTAAGAGTTGGGTCTTTAGAGTTTTAGGGCCAATTCCTTCAGCAAACAACTGGGTGACCTTCTTGTCTTCTGAGCATTAACCACAGAGCTGGCCCTGCCATCCCTATAATTTGCAGACTCCAAATAGATCCATCCATGTATCTACCCACCCAAACACCCATCTATCCACCCCTTCTTCCACACATCAATTGTCCAGACCCATTCACTTTGTACTTCTTGTTCATGCATTTGTACTTTCTCTTCCTCTTCTCTTTCCCTCCTACTCCCTCTTTTCCTCTTTCCAGTCCTCCTGGCCTTTGTGTAAACCCTAAACTTGAACAGGGGCCCAGATACTGAGCTCACAGCACACAGAGATGAGTAGACCATCATCTTTGTCCCCAAACAGGCCAGGATCTTGTGAGAGACTTGTCAGGTTATCCACATACTGGACATTCATGTTCTGTATGTAAACTCCACAATGACTGTTTGGCCTGTGGGAGAAAACTCTGGTTGCAGGCTGAGGTGACTTCATGCAGAGGGTGACCTCACTTCCACTGGGTGCGGGGAAGGCACAGGGAGTTCAGAGCAGCAGGCGTGGGGGACAGAGCCTTCACCTGCTCTGCGGTGCTGCCTTCAGCACCAGTGATGGCTCTCCACCCTCCATCCCTGCATCTCTGCACTGGGTGAGGACCTGGATCGCGGTGGCTTTGTCTCCAACACCCGCCCCTGCTGCGCAGTGGAGAGAGCCTCTCCTCTTCGCTCTCCCTCCACTCAGCCTATTTTCCTGGGAACGGTGGAGGCAGATAAAGCTGCAGACCCTAAATGCTCAGATGTTGTGGCCAGCTGACTCGGCAACTCTCCAGCTGCATTTCTTCATCTGACATCCCTTCTGCTATCACCCAGGAAGGATAGACAAGCCAGAGCCAGTGCACACTTCCGTCCACTCTCCCAGCCCTACCCACCAGCCATGCATCCATTCCTTCATCCATGCATCCTGTTCCATCCTGTTCCATCTCCCCAGTGCCCACCTCTTGCCCAGGTCAGCCATGGCCCAAGAAGCACCAGCAAACGGTTCCCAGTGATTCCAGCTTCCAGAGCTGAACTTGAAGAGGACACGAGGTTGCCCTGGACCTAGGTCTGGAGCCAGGATTTTTCTTCGATGGCTCCTCTACACTCCCTGGAAGCCCAGATGAGGTCATGCCCCACTGGGGCACCAGAGAGACAGGTGTGTGCCACGTGCCTCTGGGCCTCCCCCAGAGCACACAATGTGGGCTCTGAGCACGTGCATGGGACAAGTAAATGACAAACTAACAGGCCATGAGCAGATCTGACGCAGATGGCAGCCTCAGAGCCTTAGTGCCTGCTCTCCAGACAGACGCTGGAATCTTTCCCGCAGCTAGCTGAGCTCAGGGGCCTCCTGGTTGGTGTAAGCACAGTCTGCCACCCGCCAGCCCCTCTGGAATTTGTTGCCCCCGCGGTGGAGGTCTGGGAGACAGTCGCCGACCCCTGGAAGTGCTGCCAGATGTAGGCCTGGAGGGGAAGCAGGAAGGAGGGGTCCGAGGCGGAAGCTGTCCTTCCATCCATCTGAGGTGCTGATGCCTGGCAGGCCCAGTCTGAGGCACAGAGGTGACCCAGGCCAGATGCTGCCCTCCTACTGTGGGCCCAAGTGGAAGGGAACTTTGCACAGTGGGGTTCCTGAGCCTGGGCTCTGTGCTGAGTGTTTACCAAAGCAGGGGTCCCAGGAGCTGCTCAGAAGGTACAAATTTTACCCCAACTTCATCTATGAGAAAACCAGAGCAAAGAGGTGATGTGAGCTCTTCTAGGTCACACAGCATGACGATCAGGCCTCTGAGGCCAGCACTGGATCATCCACTACACAGGAATGACATCAGCTAAGGTGACGAGTGACAGTAGAGCCCTGCATCCCAGAAGGACTCCGCACTGGGCCTGTACAGGCTGTGTGGGGTTGCTGGAGGGGCGGTGAAGGACACAACATTGAACCCTTCCCTCCCTCCTTGCTCAGCAAGGGTCCGAAGACCCCTGCAGGCTGTGCCTTCCAGAGACAGTGAGGAGCACAGCCTGGCTGGCCACATGTGCACATGTCTCTCTCCTTCCAGCCAGCCTCTCTCCCTCCCTCCCTCTCTGCCTTTCTCCTTCTTTTTCTTCATCTTTCCTCAACCCCTTCACCTCCTCATCCATCCTGCACTTTGCCGGTTCTCTCCGTCACTCTTCACTGTCCGTCTCTCAGAGGGGTGCCCCTGAGAGGTAGAGGGACTGCCCCGAGGTGGGGCCTTACCAGAAGGTCTTCAGTCCACTGCAACTGTGTCCTCAGAAGAGACTGTGGGAGCCCAGGCTCTTTCCTCCAGACAGGTCACCTCCTTCCTTCTGATCACAGATGCCCCACCATGACAAGACATAGTCACTGGGCCCCGCACCAGAGCCAGCCCAGGCAGGTGCCATGCCCTGGAGCCTCAGCACTGCGCCCCAGAAACCAGCCTGCCCTTGGTATTTCCTGCTCATATCAAAGCCTGCACTCTGACAGCTGTCTTTCCATCCACCACCCTAGCTCATTCTCTGAGTATTAAGTTATTGTTCAACACGCAGGACGATGAGGTCCCCTCGGGAAAGATGATGGCCAGATCTGAGTTCTGATGTCAGCTTTGCCAGGCACAGCAGGACTCTCCTCTCCTCTGTTTCCTCATCTGAGGGAGGGATTGACCACGAAACAGGAGGCTGGCAGGAGAGTGAACTGAGACAGGAGGTGTCACCTGGCTCTGATCCTCGGCAAGGGGCAGGGTGTGTTTGTGACTCACTCTGGCTCTCCCAACCAGAAGGTCAGCACACATGCAGCCCCAGTTCATGGTCCCCCAACGTCCCAAGCTGGAAGAAAGAGCAGAGGTGCCGCAGGCTGCTGTCCTCCTGAGGCCCCACGAGAGGCGGCGCTGGTCACCGCAGGGCTCTGCCTGCTCCCCGAGTGTACAACCTGGTCCCTGGTCACCTCCCAGCCCCCAATGAAGTGCAGCCTGGCAGCTGCCCGAGGAGATCAAGGGCAGCTGTGTGGTCTCCAGCAGGTGGACACATATACCCAGAGCTCTGATGCTCTCGGGAGTCTGACCCAGTGACTCATAGCGACTACGTTTCCTGAATGTTACACAAGGTCCCCTTATTGCACCCCAGCAGCTCCTGTTCCAGGACACAGAGAGGCAGCAGAAGCTCAGGTCAGCCTGGAGATGACTGATCTTGATGGCTTGTGGAGCTAGGGGACCGCCGAGGTTTCAGCCAGGAACCTGCACCCTGAAATCAGCCTGTATTCCTAAGCGCCTGTCCTGTCCACACCACAAGGTCGTGATCTTTCCTAGAACCCTGGGACCCTGGGACCTTCCTAACACAGAGCCGGTCTGCATTTGGTACCCATTGAAAGGCTGCTGAACCTGGACTGGCCCACAGTACTTGGGTGATTCCCTGAACCGGTCTACAATGCTGGCCACTGGGGATTCATTTTATGAGCATTGAATTGGTCCATGAGAAGCAACTGAAGACTGACTTCTGTTTTACCTGTACCAATTCAGTCAGTCCTTATGTATAGATTAGTAAGAAATTGGCTTCAAAGAACAAAAATCTAATTTTCTAAATATGACTTAAAGAATAAGTAATTAGATTAAGTTTTACAATGAGAAGTTTGGAAGTAATGATTCCAATTTTGGTTCAGTAACAACATAAAGTACCGAGATCAGGATCTTTTTATTTCTTTTGTCCTGACACCCTTAGTAATTGATGTTTTAGTCTCAAGCTTGTGCCACATATACCAGAATGGCTGCTGTAGTTCCAGCCATCAACTTTACATAGTAGAAAACACTAAGATGAATAGACTTGTTCTTTCTTTTCTTGAGGAGGAAGAGCCTTTACAGGCACTCCTAATAAATTTCCCTTTATGTATCATTGGCTGGGATTAGACTGGCAACCGATTCCAATGTAACCAGTGGAGAAATCATCCGAATCACCACTTGTAACTAGAATGATCATGAAGTTCTTTGGAGGCAAAAGCCTGGGGCCTCTCAGAGTAACCACACACCCTTGCTCACCCCCTTGTTAATAAGTTCCAGAAAAAGGAGGCTTAGCAGGGCTCCGGGGTGTGAGCAGGTCAGCTCTGGGTGTCACTGTCTCTGAGGGGTGAGGGAGAGAAGCTGTGGAGGGATGGGGTCGCAGGTACTGGACCAGGGCTGCATCCCACATGCAGAAGAGCAGGCAGGCTTTGAACACTGGGCCCAGGAGCTGAGCTTACTATACTGGTGGTGGTTGCAGCTATGTCAGTGCTGGTGGCTCTGACAGGACAGAGGAAAAAAGCGGCTGTGCCAGGAGCCCAGGGTGGGGTCCAGAGGAAGCTGTGGCTGGGCCCAATCCTGGAGAAGGCCCCTCGCCCTCCCACCTCCTTTCCCCACAAGCAGGGGTGAGGAGAGCGCAGAGCCACAGCACTGGGGACTCTGCCCCGGCAGGAAAGGGCAGGACAGGTTCCCTGAGGGTGGGGACATGTGCTCCTGGGCCGTGTTCTCCTGTGAATGCTCCTTTCTCAGGGCCCCCAAGTCTGGAAGCCCTTCCTCTCCCTGCAGTGGGGGCAAGGGCAGTGAGGATGGAGGTGGGGCAGGGGTGCCTCCCGGAGGAGCCCTCTGACCCCCAGCTCTGCCCGCCCGTGTGCCCGCATCCCCTCTGCTGCTCCTGCCCCTCCCCACCTTCCTGCACGGTCTTGGCGGAATCCAGGCTGCCTGAAACCCCAGCCCCGAAGCTTTCCCTTTAAGAGCCGTCATCCAGGGGCTGGGGCCAAGCTGGAGGTGGGGACCAGGGAAGAAAGGGGAAAAAAGCAAAGGAGGCAGGAAAAGTTTTTCAGAGGAAAACGCAGGGTTTGTCCTTTGCTCTGACGTCAGATCTTGCTTTAACAAAACCCCCCAGGGCTGCAGAGGAGGGACAGCTGCACTCCCGATGGGCCGGGCCAGTCTGGGCCCAGCTCCCCAGAGAGGCGGTGGGATCCTCTGCTCTCCTCAGTGGATGCCTCTGCCCCCGGCTCCCAGGCATGCAGTGCTTCCTCTCTTGGGCGCTGGCAGCAGTGACGGCAGCAGCCGCAGGCAGCATCCTGGCCACGGTGAGTGCTGGCCCAAGGGCCCAGAGCTTGGTGCTCCCTTCCCTCTGCCCTGCCTTGGGAGCCGGAGCCCGGAACAGGATGGGAAGGGTGGAGATGATGCCTTCTTATGGACCAGGGCTGGAGCAGGGCTGTGGGGTCAGCAGGACCTGGCTGGGAGGACAAGGGGTGTCCTTAGGGACAAACCAAACAAGTCCTACATTTCTCTCTGTTCCACTGAAATGAAACAGAAGGGTCCTGGGACAGAAGTGGGGGTCCGCTTTGTCACACTGGCGGAATGACCTTGGTTTGGTCATGTGCCCTATCAGAGCAGCACCAAGGGTGGCCATGGTTGGGGGCCCCTAGAAGCTTCAGGTTGAAAACTGAGACTTGTTACCCTGGAGATGCCACAGGAAATGCCAAGGAAAGTTGGAAGGGAAAGTGCCAGCTTTCACCAAAGGCTCTCACTTGAGCAAACACCTCTCATCCACTGCTGCTTGTGGGCTGCAGTTCTTAGGGGAAGCGCCTGGGTCCCACAGGAAAGTCAGGAGCTTTCCAGAGGACACCCCAGGAGCCTCTCCCACTCCTGTACCCCGGACACAGCAGGAGGGGGACCAAAGTCAGTACTGCCCTGGAAGAGCCAGGGAGCAGGACACGTGGCAGCACAAACCCAGGTTGCAAGTGGCATGGACACAGGACAGGAGCAAGGCCAGCAGGGCACAGGCAGTGGTGGGCAGCTGGGTAGCTGCTGCTGAGCAGGAGACCCCGCCCCAGCCTTGGCACAGAGTCCTCTGTCTGGGCCAATGAGCAGAGGCAAGAGGACTGTTGTTTCTGCCTCATGCTGACAGCTTCCCCAGGGATCAGCATGCCCACTCATGGCTGGGAACACTAAGGCACAGCCAAACTAGTTGCCTGGAGCTCAGAGATTCTGTGAAGCTGAGGCTGAGAGCTGCCTTCGGTGGGTCTGAAGACAGAAATTGTCCCTCTGGGTGTCCATGTGGCTGCACTGCACAGAGATCATCCAGTTCCCATCTGGTTCTCCTGGTTCCATGGGGTCTGCTGGGAGCCAGGGTTCTACCACCCTGCAGAAGAGAGCTTCGCTCCACTCACAGAGGGAAGAATGGGGCCTAGGGCAGGCAGAGCCCTGCCCAGGTCTCCTAAGGAGAGAGCGGCAGCATCACACTCGGGTCTTTGATGGCAAAGCCTCCCGTTTTTCTGAGGTTACGAGTCAGGAGCCATTCCAGGGTAGCTTGGTCTCATACTCTGGGACAGGCCCGAAGGGCACCATGGATAGTAGGACCAGGTGTGCATGGGGAAGAGGTGAGTAGCTGAGGGTAGTTGGAGTTAGAGCACGCTAGAACCTGGTCACCTCCCCAGAGCAGGCAGGGCTGGGGACACCTTGGGGACAAAGCTGAGGCTCTACCAGGGGAGACCTATAACAAAGGTAGAGAACCCGAGAGTCCAGAGGACCCACAGAGTGGCTGGAGGAGAGGCTGCCAGGAAAGCAGGTCTCCCTGCCCTGCTCCATGGACAGATGGAAGCTGCCTGCCCATTCTTGTCACATGCTCCTGGGCTCCAGTGACAAAGCCAAGGCAGTTGAGTCCTGGCACCCTCAGTGCCCCATCTGGGAACACAGTTCACCAAACAGTAGTGGCCTGGGCTTTGTGCAGAAACCCGAGCCTCTCTTTCTAGCAAACTCCTTGCACGGCCTCCATAGGAGAGTGCACAGAAGGAACAAAAGCCCGATCTGGCCCCATGGGGATGTTCACGGAAAAACTGACTCTAAACATCCATATGGAAGGAAAGGAGGTGAGAATGGCCAAGAACACTTCAGGAAGCTGAGTATGGGGGACTTCCCCACCACATGCACATAGTGTCACAAAGGGGGTGTCTAGGAGGGAAAGAGGCGCTCACCAGGGAGAGAGGAACCCCAGTGGGGAGGGGTAGTGATGGCAGATGCTGTGCCATGCGTGTTTGGGAATTTAACCTATGAAAAATGTGCACTATAGATACGGCTTATTTTTAATCTCTTTATTCTTTGTTGAGAGAAAGGAGGTATCATTGGTGAGTGGTGTCGCATACCAAGTGTCCTGCCTGGGTGCCTCTGGCACTGATTGACAGGCACTAAATTTCTACAACAGTGTCACTAAGGAGATACCACCCTCTGCATCTGAAGATGCAAAAATCAGAGCTCAGAGAAGGGAAGCGACTCTCTAGCCACTCCCTGAGCTGGCATTTGAGCTCAGGTCCAACCTTCTGCAGCTCAAACCCTTGGTCACTGGGTCTGAGCCCTTGTGCAGAATGGAACTCACATGGTCCTTGTTCCATCAGTATTAGAGACGCTTCCCATGGCGCAAGTTATTGGAGATCCCAAAGTGGGTGCCAATCTCCTCCTTGGGTTATGTTACAGGGTGAGAAAGGAAAGAAAAAGTAAGAGGCAAAGTGGAGGGATGCGCAGCAGGGATCTGGGACCATCAGTTACTTTCTAGGAACAAAAGGCCCAGAGCCCCCAGCTAGCCAGCATTTTATAAGCCAGCGCTGAGGAGGACCTAGGGTGTATTCCTGGAACAGTGCAGAGGCTGTGCTGGAAAAGGGAAGTTTAACATCACAAAGGAAACAAGCCAAGCTCCATCCCCACACCTAGATGCTAATCTCATTGACCAAGTGGACATGAGATTTCCACATTCCAAAATCAGTGGCAAGGCAGACAGTGGCAGGGCAAGGGGGACCTAGGACAGATACTAATTCCCCAACACACCAAAGCTTGTGAGACTGATGTCCACCCACATTTGGGAATGAGAAGTGACAGTGCAGTGTCAAGCAGAAGGGAGGCTGAGACGCAGTCTCTGCCAGGGCTGTGACAGGGTCCTCCTCAATTCAGTATTAGCAGGAGTCCAAGCCAAGGCCTCCAGCCCACCCTGCTGCTGGGCGTGAGAATGAGACAGTTTTCTGCCCTCTCTGGAGTCTGGGCCTGCAGGCACTGGGAATAGACTCTCGCCCTCTCCCCATCTGCATGTGTAGGATGTGCACTGTACACACACACACACACACACACACACACACACACTGTGCATCTGAATGCACAAACCACTTCATGTTCAGGGGTGCAACAAAAACCAATTCTCCACCCCCAGAACCACCTGCAGCGCTCTGGCAGCTGGCTACATGCTGAGATGTATCTTCTGAAGAACATAATGCACACGCCCAGCCCTCTCTACACTTGCGGTGCACAGCTGGATCAGAGAGAGCCTTGCAGATGTTCCCAGCCCACCCTGCAGCTCTCTGATCAGGGCCCCTGAGGGTTCCTGGAACTTCCTTCCTGGCTCAGCCCTGTACCAGGAGCAGCTGGTACCAGGTGCAGGTGGGAGTATGGGCAGAAAGGGACCTCCCCTGCATGTGGTGCATGACAGGGGGAGGGGCACAGGAGGGGGTCACCCCATCCGGATTCTTAGGATGCAAAGTGCCAGCCAGTGGCTGGGCAAACACACACACAGCTGCAGATCTTAGGAAGGGCCCTGCCACAGGCTGTGAAGGACAAATGCAGACTGCAGTCTCCTAGCCACGTGGGACAGCTAACGTCACTGCGGTGTCTTGAGACAGGCTTGGACCTATTTGTCCACTCACTCAGGGCTCTGCAGAGTGCCCAATCCTGTATGCGGATGTGATAAAGCCAGCATGGCTCCGGTATGCGCTCTGCCCTGGGCACAGTGTCCTCAGCCATGTATCAACACACTGGAATACCACCCTCAGTGCTGGGCCCTACCAGCACTGCCCAGACAGGAGCCGCTGGCTGCAGGAGCCCATGGGCACTCATAATGCAGCCAGTCCCGGCCAGAAGGCACCATGGAGGTGTACACGCATCCCAAAGCCAGGCTGGACCACAAGACGGTGACAGTCTTGGTAATGTTTTAGAGTTCCAGATCAAGATGATAACTTTGGGAATAAACACAGGGTTATACAATATTTTGTTGAGCTAAATTTTACTTTTCTACTTTTATCGTAGGGCTACGAGAAAAATATAAAGTATCTGTGACTAGTCGTGCAGCTTACTTGATGATGGTGACCTAGGTGGGGGACAGGAGGACACAGGAGGAGAGGGAGTATGTGGACAGACCTGATTCCAGCTCCTCTTCCCACTAGCTGTGGGCATACTGTGTGCAACCTGACCCTGAACAGAGGCACTGCAGACAGCAGGGCTGTAGGTGCCGGGAGGGTTTAGAGAGGAAGTGGAGACAAAGCACACCAAGCCCCTGGACACCCCAGTGGCAGGACCAGGGTCCCCACCTGAGAGGAGACACAGGCTACAGACTGATGTTATGTGCACGCAAGTGGGCACTAAAGACCCGGGCTGGACACCAGGATAGCACACTAGGGTAGGGTGGGGGCAGCCTCCCTGGTTGGTGTTCTGGTTTCTGTGCTGAGCATCTCCACAGCCTGCTCTGTTGCTCAGCACCTCAAGGGGCAGCTGGTGAGTGCTGTTGGGTATGGTGTGGGAGAGAGGTCACTGATGGTGATGGCAGCGGTGATGATGGTGGAGATGGTGGTAGTGATGGTGGTGGCAGTGGTGGAGATGGTGGTGGTGGTGATGGTGGTGACTGTGGAGATGGTGAGGGAAATTATAGTGAAGATGATGATGGTGATGACAATGATAGTGATGGTGACAGGGATGAGGGTAACAAGAGGGATGGCCATGGTGATGGTGGTGACAGTGATAGCGATTATGAAAGTGCCTGGAAGTGAGTCTGTGTCTCCCAGGCTGGGCCCAGGGATCCTGGTTGTGGCTCTCACAGTCATTGGCTCTGGTTCTAGGGGCCCAGTATCCCTGCCACTCACCCAGTCACTCTGCCTCTTTCTAGGGGTCTGGCAATGAGACACCAGCTCTGCTCCCACTAGGACAAGGTTTGTGTGTTGAGACAGATTTTCATGCTGGCAGGGGACTCAGAGGACCACACTCTGGGGAGAAGTTCAGGCACCTGTACACTGACTGATATTCCCCACATGGACTAGATTCCAAACACATGTAGAATAGGCGGATCCCAGCCCCTTCTCCAGTGCCACCATGCTCACATCAACTGGCAGCATCCCTCTTTCTCTTCCTCCTCCTTTTCCTCCTGTCTGTAAAACAAAAGGTAAGAGGAAGAGAGACATGGACACAGCTCTGGAACCGGCCTCTCAGATGTGAATAGTGGACCTTGCCCAGGAACGAGATAAGAGTCTGCCCACAGAGGCCTGCAGCCTCCCCACAGTCCTGGTGTGTCACCCTGCTCTCGTGTTCCAGTGTCACCCGACTAGGGACCACTCCACCCTAGAAGAGGGGAGGTATGTGCAGCTGATCCAGCAAGTGAGGAAAGATCTCACCTGAGGCTCTGCCCTGTGCCCAGTTGTCAGATCCAGAAGGTCAGGAGGGTCCCACCCTGGTTCAGGAGAAGGGGACACAGTCAAGGCCACAGGTCTCACCACGGGGCTGGCACCCAGGGCCTTTCACCTCTGCAAGGCTGGCAGACTCCCCAACAGCTCTGGGCGCCCCAGTGGAGTCTCCACCCACCCTGGTCTGTGTAGGCTATAGCTTCAGGGTTGGCCCACTCAGTACCTCTGCCATACCTGGCCAGGCATGTAGGAGGCCCTGGTGATCCTGGGGAGATAGGGAGCCCCCAGCCCTGGTCCAGATGCTTGCTGAAACGTGGCCTGAGAGGGGCAGCCCCTGTGAGGCCTAGGGTACACGCTCAGCAGGCAGGCACTGGGGGACAGGGGTCCCTTCCTCTGCATCAGACATATCCACTGGTTCCACAAATGTGAGAACAAAGCTGTGGGCAGAGGGTCTCAGCAGGGTGATTCCCCAACCCTGGGCACAGGGCCTTAAGTATCCAAGCAGAAAATGCTTCCAGTGTGGATCAGTTCTGGCGGGCCATTTCTGCCTCAACCCTGCCCCCTGCTGGAATATTGGGGTATGACCTCCCACAGGCAGCAGTCCTGGCCTCTCCACTCCCAGGGCTCCCTAAGCACCCTCCCAGGAGGTGGGAAAGGACAGCCCCTCCCAGAGGGCCCCACATGCCTCTCTGCTTTTCCTCACCATGGCAGCTTCGTCTCACCAACACCCACGACAGCGACAGGCCTCCCTGCAGGGAGTATGCCTTCCTGTCCACCTTAGCACTTGAGGCCTGGAGAGGTCTAGTGCGTGCAGAATGAATAAAGGATTATGAATGAATGAAGGGGACCACAGTGAAGCCAAAGGACACTGTACAGTGATATGCCACTGTCCAGATGCAGCCCCAGCTCTGGGCCTCAGTTTCCTCATCTATAAAATGGATCATTTCTAGTAACTAGTAACAATGTGACATAACTGCTAGAGTTCCCAGTCACCATTGCTGTCAGTTTACCAATGTGGACAAGAGCTCAGAGGGGGTGAGCACAGCCCAAGACACAGCTAGGTGTGGTGGCTGTCACTCAGGTGACTCCTCTTCCCCCATCCGGTGCCCTGCGCACCAGTGAGCCACAACCACCAGCAGGAGAGACAGTGCCTCTCCCGGCAGACCTGTCCGGCATGGCCAGGCCTCCACTCCCTGCTCCTAAGCTGCTCTCAGGCACTCCAGTGATGGGTGTCACACTGCAAATGTGCCTGCTTCCCAGGCCGCCCTCCACGAGCTGAAACACACCGTGAACTCTGCCACTGCTACTCGCATTCAGATGTCTGGAAAATACAAAGGAATTTCTGAGGGGTGGGGGGGCGCCTGTTCCTCCCATCTCAGTTTTAACCATTTATATGAACAAGGAGAGCTCGGGGAACAGGTCCGGCTCTGATTATGCCTGCTGAGAACTTTGTGCAGAGAGTAAAGTCTGCGAGTCTCGGGAGTCTCTATCACCCGCAGCCCTCTTTTCTCTGCTCTCTTGTTCTTCAAGCATTTTAGCAAAGTGTCCACAGCAGAGCACTCTCTGGGCACTGGGCCGCAGAGGAACCACAGGGAGACGTGGACCCCACAGCTCCATGGGGCTGTACTAGGTGTGGGGGCAGTTTTGGGGAGAATCAGCCACATAAGTGTACGCTGTACACAGTGTGGTCGGCGAATACAGTGAAAGCATATATTTTTTAAAATTTACTACAGTATAACACACATTGCTATTAATCCCCCCTCAAAATGCTTCACCTCACCTCGGACAGGTGGATCCCACCATTTTTGCCGCTTTCGGAGAAAGTTCTGCAAGTGCTCTTTGGGGAGTGTCTTTATAAGATACAATAAAAAAACACCATGAATGCTTCTACTGCACACCATCAGGGGCGGCAGGCTCACGAAAACACCATAGTGGGTCCTCTTCTACCTTACACACCGGCCTGTCGCTGTGAGGCTGTCTGCTCTTCTCCAGCATCAAAATGACCACAAAAGATAAACGATTTGAATCAGTCGGGGGCACTGAAGTGGCCACAAAAGCAGTCCTGAAGATACTCATGTAAAAGGATTTCCAGAAAGTGACAGGAACGTGTTTGAACTGAGGGGAAAGATTTTGAAGCTGGATTAGTGGCAACGTGTCTTTTCATGTAATACATTTAAAAAGTGTAAACTCGCCATAATTTTCAATCCTGCCTAGTATAAGAGACAAAAGCTAAAGCAGGAAACTGACCAGGAGACTCACCCGCCTCCTTCTCTGCTGCATGGTGTTTTAGGGCAGCAGCTTCTACCCTGCTGAGCACACCAAGGGCGGGCTCTGAGTCCCAGCTGGCAGGAGTGAAATTAAACATAAAAGTGGGTGCCAGGCCCCCCTTGGCAAAGTCCCCAAACCCAGGCCCCTCCTGGGCCGTGTAAGCCAAGCTCCAGGGAAAGGTGGCTGGAATCACCATGGTTAGAGCTCCAGAGCAGGACAAACTGCAGTTTGGTTCAGTCTGGGGTCGTCTGACCTGGGAAAGGTCACCCAGAAAGGGGAGGGGACATGGCTGGATGTCCCCAGAGCCTGCAGCCATCGGAACTGGGCGGGACAAGCTTGACCAAGAGTACTGGAACTCTGGCATCTAGCCTGGGGAAGCACTTCGGAGTGGCTGTCTCTTTCTTGTCTTCATGATAAACAGTAGCATGGCAGAGGCCTGGTTCAAGAAGCACATCGTAAAACAACTTTCATGTGCGCAACTCCAATTTAGAAGGACTAAGGCATTTTTTTTCTTTCTAACTGTCCCTAGACAACATTCTCCTTGCTGTGTGATTTTACCCCTTTATTCTCTCTTAAGAATAACAGCACCATTTGGCAGTATTGGCAGAACCAGTCTCCCCAATGGCTCAGTGGGTACGGTCCTCCAAGTTCATGGTGCCTGGGGGTAGCAGTGGAGGTTCTCTGGAGGAGGGACCGGACCAAGGCAGAGCTGGGCCCCAACAACAACAACAAAAAGAACCTGGCAGGAAAGAGCCCAGCCCCAAAAGGAAAGGACGACTTGGGGGTTCCCAGGGACGTCACTCAGCCATGCCCAGTCTCTTCTCCTACTCTTCTGCCATAAAGACACTCCTCCAAACCCTGCGTCCCACCAGTAGCTCACTGCCAGTGTGGCTGATCTGTACCCAATGAGTTTTGCCTCCTTGCCTGTGACTTAAACAGAAACAGGCTGGTTGTCTACATTTTGAGGACAGGAATCACAAGAGTCACACTGATGTTGAGCACCAAAGACCCCAGGTGACACCCCTAGGTGTGGTGTCTTCCCTAAGGGATGACATTGGTAGGTCTTGGTTGTACCCCTGACTGTACGTGCGGCCTTCTACAAGTCACAGTCTCTTGGAGCCTCTATTTCTTCTCTGTTCTGAGCAACATTAGCGGGCCTGCCTCGTGACATGTTGAGGTAAGGATCCTGGGTCACAGTGCATATGAAGTTCTCCATAGTGAGCTCTCAGTCAGTACTGGCTGCAGGGATTGTCACGAGCTGTGAATTTGTGCAGGGCAAGAAGCAGGTAGACCAGGAGTCCCACCCTGTCCTTCCCCATGGTGTGCTCTGTGGTATTTTAAGGCAGCAGCTTCTGCTCCCCTAAGAATCGCCAAGGCCGGGCCCTGAGCCCCATCAAGCAGGAGTGAAATTCCTACAGTATACTTGAGGATACGTGGGTAACTCATTCTATCCATAGACGCTTATTAACGCTCATCTTGTGCTGGGCTTTCTGATGCCTGATCCCCTCTAGAACCGCCAGTCCAAGAGGTGTCCAGTTGCCTCTTGGTGCCTTTCACAGATGGCTCCTTATTTCCTCCCAGACAGTTTCTTTCACTAGAAAATTCTCTTTCACTCACAGTATTAGGGAAAACCCAAATCTGAAGTGATCTTCTGCTTTCTGGACGGCGGTGAGAAAATCGGTTTGCTGATGTGTAAGATGGGAATACTACAGGAAAACATAAAGTCAGCGGGAATATCGGAGGGCAGCAGCAGATGGGCCTCAAGTGATCAGAAGGGTGATGGTTTGCAGGACTGAGCAGCCACAGCTGGCTCCTTTCCTCTCGGAGATAAGTAATAGTAGGTTCTCTCCTCTGTCATCTGAGGAGGGGAGAACCAAGGCCAGGAGAGGGGTCCCAGAGTTCCATGAGCGTGGCCAGGAATATGCTGACCCAGCATGGCCTTTCTAAAGCACAAATCTGCCCCCACAATCCTGCCTTCCTCCAGTCCTTGAGAGAAGCTCTCCAGCAGGCCCTATGAGGCACTCTTTGACTTGTGCTGTACTGTTGGCCCTTGAGGCCCATCCAGCTTCCACTTCCTCCCATTTCTGATGTGGGATTCATGCCAGGTCTTGCCACACTTCTCGGCACACACTGGTCAGTGCATGCAGTGCTGTCACAGTGCCTTTGCACATGCCAGGGTTCCCACAGCTGGTCCCTCCCTCTTTCTCACAGCTCTATTCTGCTCTTACTTCTCACCCCACCCCTCAGGAAGCCCACTGTAGCCTCCCCACAACTGCCCCCTCTGTCTTCTATGGCGGGTCCCTTTGGTCCCCACTGTGTCCTCTGCCCCCACAGCAGGACCTGGCAAGTAGTAAAAGCTGATTAGAGAGATTTTGAGTGAGCAGATGGAATGGAAAGTAAAAGAACAAATGAATGAATGACTAAAAGAATTAATGAGAACTGAATGAGTGGATTACTGAGTGAGTGAATGAATGCTGTCATTTCAACAGTGATCAGAGGGACACATTCCATACCGAGGAGCCCTCAGTCCTGGGGTCCAGAGGTTTCCCGAGCTTTGGTCCAGGAACCCGATCAACTGTTTGGCTGCTTCACTACCGCTAGATGGCGCACACGGCACGGACTGTCGCGCCAGGATCTTGAGGTCCCTCCACGCCTTAGGAGGCCTCTGGGGCGCACTGGGTGCCAGCCAGCTTGCAGCGCTGCAGCGTCTGTACCGCCAGCCCTGTGCTGGGCACTGCGGGGCAAGGAGCTGTGCAGCCAGGTGGTGCTGCAGGGGCACTGGGAACGTTATGCCAGCCCTGCCACTTCCGCAGTCAGTCTTCAGGTCCCAATATTCCTGGAGCGGGCACTCCTGTGCCCATGCCACGAAAAAGAATGCCCTGGCTCTAGAAAGTCAGGGAGCTTGTTCAAGGTCACAGGAAAAGGACTCACCTTCTTTCCTTGGCCCAAAGTTAGTACTGAGAGGGGAGAGCCAGGATGTGGGAGCCTGAATATCAAGGGAGGACAAAGCCCTTTTAAGCCAGGGGTCCCATGACACACCTGGAGCCAGCAGAAGGGCTCCTGAGGGAGGATGTTTCTCTGCCAAGAGCGGCTCCTGACAGCCCGAGGACTCATCAGAGATGGCTTCTGGCTTCTTGTGAGGCTCCCCAGGTTTGAGAGTCAGAACCTGAAAGTGTCCAGGACCCAGGGAGCCCAGCAGTGTCAGAGAGCTCTGTCTCCTGCCCTAAGGTCCCCTTCCCTGGAGACGCTGTGGTCCCGGCCTCCTTAGCCAACCTGCTCACTGCTCCCCCATGTCCCCAGAGAGGAGGGTCCTGTGCCAGGCGCTGGATGAGAACCTGAAAGCAGGGTGGCTCTGTCCCCAGGGCACACACACACTCTAACCTCACACACACACATATGTGCACGCACGAACAGTCTTGGTGGTCCTACATGCACAGAACGTGAGGGAAAGCCAGGCTGGCAGCTGGTCAGTGGTCAGTATGGTGCTCACAGAGGAAGGGCCTTGGTGTAGAGGCAGGAAGTGCATCTTGCCTCAGCGAACCATACTGCCAAGTCCTCAGGATTGAAAAGGAGTGGATGTGAAATTGAGCTGAGATGCATCGATGTTCACTAAGCTTGTGATGTGCTGGGCTGGGTGCTAGGGCTCAGGTCACACAACAGCTGACCTCTAGGCCTCCTGGCCATGTGGCCAGGGAGCACTCTGCTCCAGTGAGCACAGCAATTCCTGTGTGGGGTTTGGAGAGTCCGCAGGCCTCCTCCGGCACCCACCACTTCGCTGGGTACTCAATGCCTCCTGCTGCAGGGAACAAGTCATGTCCAGTGCCTGGCTTTGCTGTCCCTCCAGGATTTCTCCAGGGCTCGGTAGTCAGGGTGTCTCTCCTGTGAGCTTTGCTTTGCCATAAGCAGTGTGTTCTCCAAGTACTGAGAATTTTTAAGTATTTCTTCAAATGCATAAAACAGAAGGGGCTGTAGGCTGGCTCGGATACCATTTGTTTGGTGGATAGAAGACCTCATAGGAGCTGAATGCAAAGGCTGTCAGATGGGAATGATTGATTCGTTTGTGTCTGGGCCTGAACACAGACTGGATGTATCTGTAGACTCTCTGGGTCTACTCGTTCTTCAGGAGAGGACAAATCCGTCTGAATGCCCAGCCTCCCGACCATGGTACAAGAAGGAAATGCAGATTTATACACAGCTGGGCCCCTTGGGCTCACCTCCAAAGCCCCACGGAAGCCCTAGCTGCCCCTCTGCTCACCCCAAAATCCATGCATGACATTGAGAAGTCCTGGACAAATGCTCCATGGCCTGGCAGTGGGAGGGCCGGTCAGTCAGTTACTTCACTAACTCCTGACTCTGGGACAAAACACCCAATAATCCCAATATAAGGAAGAGAGGTTTAGGGGGCTGGAGATTTAGCTCAGCGGCATAAGCGCCTGCCTTGCAAGCAGGCAGTGAGTTTGATCCCTGGTACCGATAAAAAGGAAAAAGACAAAAAAAAAAAAAAAAAAAAAAAAGGAAGAGAGGTTTAATTTGGTTCACATTTCAGGGGAGATTCAGTCCATGGTTAGTTGACTCCATGGAAGAAACCATGAGGTGGAGGTACATGGTGGGAGACACCTACTCATCCCACGGCCTCAGAGAAAGTAGGAAACGGAGGAGTCTACACTGTGCTCCCAGTACCCCACCTCCATCTGGGCCCAACCTCCTGGCAGCAGGGTTAGCTATAAACTTAGCAATGGATCAATCTACGCATAAGTATAGTGTCCCCATGACCCAATGGGCTCTCAAAAGCTCCACTTCTGAACACATGAGACTTTGAGGGGTGTTTTAGATCTAAATCTAGAATATAACAGCTTGTGTGAAATCTGGCTCTACCTTGTCTGTCTGTACCCTTTGGAGGTTCTCTCCTTCCCCTGCATGTGGTCTCTTCCAGTGCAGATGGAGAGGCCTGGATGGAGTGCAGGGAGGTGGCCAGAGTGGCAGGAAGGTAACTGGACTCCCAAGACACAGGCAGCTTCACATTCTCACACCCAGCCCCTGAGTCCTTCCATCCGCTCTTTCTTTGGGAACCAGGAAATTATTTGTGCCTCTGCTCAAGCAATGCATAGTAGAAAAATTATGAAATCCTTTTGAACACCAAAAAGGAAGGTGACACTAGGGTCCTCCAGGCTCTGAAACTCCTGTCTCAACAGCCTCTCTTCACCCCTCCCCTCCCCCACAGACCCTCTCTCCAGCCCCCGCCACCATGGGCGTCACTCCAGCACCAGTGGAAGACACAGCCTCACACCTCGAATTCTGCAAGTGGCCATGTGAGTGCCCACCGTCACCGCCCCGCTGCCCGCTGGGGGTCAGTCTAATCACAGACGGCTGTGAATGCTGTAAGATATGTGCCCAGCAGCTGGGGGACAACTGCACAGAGGCTGCCATCTGCGACCCCCACCGGGGCCTCTATTGTGACTATAGCAGGGACCGCCCGAGGTACGCAATAGGAGTGTGTGCACGTAAGTGAGAGCCTCTACTTCTGACCGGTCCCATGCCCAGTGCTGCCCAGGCACCCCTCCTTACGCCCCCATCACCCTTCCCCTGGCCATGCCTTAGTGTGGCTGGAGGTGCATACTATCTCAGGTCATGGCTGGGTCTTCCTAGGGAGGGAGGGATACATGCGTTCTATTTTGGCTCCAGAACCTCATTTTTTGCTCACTTCTTGGTCCTGGAGACATAATGCCCTGGGGAAGGAGGTTCCACCAGGAGCTCCAAGCTGGCTTCCATGGTTTAGCAGCTCGGCCCTCTGACAGACGTCCACAGCCTCCCATCGACATTGGGTCACTACAGAGCTGCAGATATTTTAGGAATATTGCAAATGTAAATATTTTAAATCTAGTAGCCTTGAAATAATGAAAGCCAGCAGCGTGCAACTACCCCTTTCTATTAATCATGTTCTTTCAGTTACTAAAGTCATTTTTACAAAAGTTTTTAGTCAGCCAGTACTGTTATTTACACCTGCTGCTATATATTGATTGGTTTGATATATTGATTTTGTACAATTTAAGACCTCATTTATCACCCAAATGTCATCAAAACTTTTGGTTTTGTGATTGTCAGCATTTATAATATTATGATTATGTGAATATTGCTCACAAAGTAGTGTATTTGTTTCAATTTCTATTTTTAACAATATCTTTTGGTTTCCCTGGAGATTATCATTGGTTTTCTTTTCCTTTGCTCTTTACCTTCACAGTATCTTTGCGTTTGCAGGGCAGGCTTTCATTTTTCATCCTGAGCATTCTGTCCCTTTCTGTTATCAGAGACCTCCTTCTTGGGACCTTCTGGCAACCTGCTATCTGACCATGTACTTTGTTAGTTCAAATCATCTAAACATTTCCAAAATTATACAACATAGCATGATAAAGACAGATAATGAGACACGTGATACAGCAGCTTCACTCCTGAAAAGTGCTATAAAAATCTCATAAAAACCAAGAATCGCTTTTTTCCCTAATGCTGAATCAAGAATTCCCCCTAAATGTGACTTCTGGTACGCTCCGGTCCATACTCATATGGTATAATCTCTTCTTAGCCTACACGGTTCCTGAAGTAGATGCTGACCAGGGTTCTGACCATAATTCAAAGTCACACAATGCATCACGGCTAATTTACGGCACCCTCTTCTCTATTATCATTGATTCATCCTTTAACTTTTGTATCAAACCATGTGTCTGTGACTTCATGTGCATTCACCCTGCTTCACCCATCCTTCCAATTTTTCTTCGTTTTACTTAGATTAATTGTTATGTAGACTATTATCTACAAAAGAATGTGTCAAAGAGAATTTGCAGCATTACCTGCACAAAACCATCTCATGTGCTGATTAAAACAAGTCACTCCCAAGTCCCGGATTGGAATCTCTGCACCGAGCCCCTGGAAGCAGAGATGGGAATCTGTACCTTTCACGAGGTCCTTAGGGAATTCTCATGCCTGCATCAGTTCCAGCCCAGCTGCCAATACACACTGTCAGCTGCTGACCCTTTCTAGTAGCCCAAGGAGGACCATCTGGCCCAAAGACACTCCCAGTTAGAACCACCTTCAGGTATAAAGAATCATCTCACAATTCCTTTCACATTTGAAAACTCATCTCCAAGGTCATTTGGATGGTAATTCAGTTCACCGTGGCTTTGCTAATCTCTAAATGTGTTCAAGATCTCATCACATACTAGGTGTTGTGCCTTTATGGATGTTCTCTCGTGGAGCCAGACACTGCCTGTCTTGCTTGCTGTCTTTACCAGAGGCCTGGAAAACCACCTTCCCATCCTCTCATCCTCATGCCTTCGCAACTCAGGTTTCGCTTCCATCCACAATAGCTTAGCTGTTCACACACAGTGAGCTTCTGTTTGTTTACATTCCCTCAGAAAAACACACAAACACACACTGTGGTCTCAAGAAGCTCATTTGTGAGCTCATCTGTGGTCTCATATGTCACCAGATCATAGAGTTTGTAGGGGACTAAAGATGAACAGGTGTCACAACCTTCTCAGAGATGCAAGGTGTGCATGTCACTCACTGCCAAGCTCCAAAAGAACCAACTGTGAGGCCTTCTCATTTCAACTTATTTGGACACTAAATTGTTTTGTCCAGGTACATTCTTACTCACTTGACACATACACACTCACACACACACACACACACACACACACACACACACTAGATGCCTACTGTGCATACACACACATGCAAAACTCAACTGTGTTCTACTATAACCTTTCATAGAAATGCTGATATAGCATCAGAGTTTGTGAGACCCCAGAGCAAGAAAGAAGAGAACTCGGGATCTGCATGCATAGAGGAGGAGATGCCTTTGAGCCAGTGATCGAAGATAAAGAATAGTCCCTAACAGACAAGCTTTCCGGGAATGTTTATTCAGCTAAGGGACAGTCTCCAGGACAAGCTAATCTGTCTTTGAAAAAGTGCATGTAATTAGGCCAATTTAATGCAGGCAATAAGGATGAGAATTGCACCTCTGGTACATATAACTCAGACAACATGAAAGAAGTGGTGGCCAGTTGGCACTCACAAGCTGGGGCTATCAGGGCTCCCCTTCCTGTGGCCCAGGCACTGTGGCTAAGGCAGTGAGCCTGATTCTGAGTAGCCCTCATGGTTTCCGAGAGAATCCCCAGATCAGACCTGTGTGTGATTTGTAAATGTTGGCACTAGATTTAAAAATGTTTTTAAAAAAACTCTCTGCAGGCCAAACTAAATACATCTGAAGGGCAGAGAGCAAATTCTCGGTTGGGCTGCTTGGCTATTTCTGCAGCACAAATACTACATTTAATGCAGGCGGGTCAGACCTGAGGGCAGAGTGGTTTGGTAGGAGGATGGTGACATTTACAGGCACACAGGCTTGGGTTTTGAATCCTGGCTCAGCTGTTTGCCAACGACGTGACTGTGCTCACATCCCTCATGGAGGTTGCGGGCCCCACCCTCATGTGAGGCTGAGCAATAAACAAGGAAGTGCAACTAAACGGCAAAAAGAGAAGGGTGCCCCCTGCTCTGGGCTGTGGGTGCCTTTAAGTTTCCTTTGCAGAAATCATCTCCGCCCTCTCCACGGTCAGCTCAGAAGAGACCAGGATCTAGTTCCAGGCCCGGTTCCCCAGTCTGACATTCGGGACCAGTAAACCGAGGCAGGGTCCTCCGGGCAATCTGAGTTGGAATCCCTGCATCATGGCCAACCAGCATTAAGAATTAAGGCAAGCCACTCAACCATGCAAGCTTGTTTCCTCATCAAGGACAGTGTGACAATATTCCATCCTGTCTAGGTTGTCAGATGCCACACGCCTTTAGGTAGTAGCTACTCAATAAAGATTGGCTTCCCCAGGCCACAGGCATCCATCCATCCACCCATCCATCCATCCATCCATCCATCCATCCATCTGCCCATGGAGTTATTCCTAAAGAGAACATAGATGAATGCCAAATCCAGGATGAGGTTACCACAGGACCTGCCCACTGCACTGCCCCACAGGATGTCCAGCGGTGTGAGTAAAGGGAGTGCAGGCCCTAGGGAACATTAAGGACTTCCTGGAAGCCCCCCAGTGAGAGGAAAGCTACACACCTGCACGTGCAAAGCAGATGGGCAGGAAGTGGCTGCTTCACTGCCTCACCACGAGCTGGTCCTTTGTTTACACAGGAAAAAAGTGAATGAGAGAAACCCTGAGCCCTCCAATGGCACCATCCACAACTGTCACCCAGCCGAAGGGCAGACTTTCCACAGCCAGCAGCAATACCCTCCAAACCCGTGTCCCCACCCAAGGCATCTCCTAGACACTGGTTACCAACCTCAGTTACAAGCAGGCTTCACCTGGGGAGATACCACCCCAGTATTTGAAAAATGCTGATGCTGAGAATGGAAGACACCTTCGTATTCTAGAGCAAACCCAGGGCATCCGCCTCTTCAAAGGCTCCTCAGCTGCTTCTACTGGGGATCCCAAGTCACCGATTCCAGGTCCCCAACACCATTTGCCTTTTATCACCACCTACAGGGCCAGAGCCAAAGCTTTTCCCAGCCCCTCCTGGTCCATCCACCCACAAACATTCATGCACATGTGCACACAGAAACTCACACATCTTCCTCGAGTAAGAGGATGTGGTCAGGGATGATTCTTAACACACTGCAGTGAGATTCACTCCTGCTTCCTCCTCCTCGACTTGCTTGTCCTTTCTTTCCTTTTGCTTTCAACTTCCTCTGATGCCTCTGGGAATAAAAGGAACCCTGGAGTCAGCTCTCCTGGGCTAGAGTCCCAGCTCTGTCCCTCACCAGTGTCACCACCTTGAGCAAATGAGTCGCAATGAAGACAATAAAACTCTTCTGATGAAATCACTTGGGAACCTACAAGTGTTCATGGACCAGGTGGTACCCAGCAGATGACCAGGTGGTCACCGGCACTGGGACCTGCCTTTCTGCACCTCCTCCTGGGGTAGCCCCCCTCCAGGACATACTATAGACACAGTGAGGTGCACATATACTGACCCTCTGCTGCCCACTGTTGTCACATTGGACACTTGACTCCACCTTGCTGAGTTTCAGTTTTACATATGAAGATGGTAACGCATTTCCATCTAGAATGAGATAAAATAAAGCAATAAAAGTTAAGCAAAGGGGTCTCTGAGGGGCACTGGGGACAACCTGCACTCCTGGAAGATCTTAGGGTAAAGGTTCGGAGTCAGTGCCCTGGGAAAACCCAGAGGAGAAGATAGAACTACAGCCAGACTGCAGATTGCAAATTGCCCCTCCTCCAGGCAGTGGGCACCTTGTGAACCAGCCGTCTCACAGCTAATGATGGACTGTTTCATCTGCCTAACCGAAGCCTTGCTCCTCTGGGGGTGACAGAGCATTACTTCCCTTCTACAGAGCCAGGAGTCCTTCACCCTTGCACCTGCCACTGCATGACTTCACAGCTGTCTTCCCAAATGCACCCAGAAGCCAAGTTCTGTGCACTGGGAACTGATCAGGCTCCAGGTCTCAGAGATGAACTTATGGAAATGGCTTAAATAAAGAAAATGCAAATATTGTTTTTTTGGGCAGTTCAGGAAGGTCAGAACTCTCTCTCTCTCTCTCTCTCTCTCTCTCTCTCTCTCAGAGTTAAGATAAAGATTTTTCTAGTCAGCAAATATTTATTGGATTGTACAGGATGGGGGCATGAGGCAAAGTGAAAAGAAAAGTTGAGGCAAAGGTGGGAAACTAAGCAGGACCTTGAGAAGTTGAAACAAAGATATTCTTGAGGTGGTAAATCTTGCCAATTAGCAGGGCTGTCTTATCTCAAAGGTTGGCAGTTTATTAGTTTATTGATCAGGAGTGGGGAATGACAGCCCTTTTCTCAGCTGCCCATCTGTGGTATTATCTTGTCTTTGGAACACTGCAACTGGCAACTTAACCCTTGCATAGCCAGGTCCCCAACACCTCCACCCATGGCTATGTGTCCCTCGTTGCTCCCAGCTGCCACTGGCTGGGACACTCTGTTGGCCTCCAGATGCTGCCTTTGGCTCCTCTCCCATCAATCCTCTACAGCACCAAGAGTATTTTTATGAAGCACATTTTGTCATTCTTTCAAACTTGGACCTACTGAGCACCTGCTTTGTGCCAGGCAAAGTTCTAGGCTTTGCCCCTTCCTGTAAGCCTAGAGGAAGCCATGTCTGCACCACCGCTTTCTCCTCCCTTTCCTCCCCTGTCTCTTCTCCCTCCATCTGTGACCTACACACCTGTGATGGTACCCTCCTCCACCTTCTGGCTGGCTCACTTCTTCCTTCCTGGTTTTTGGGGCAGGGAACATCCTCACCTCAACCAAGCCCTCCGTCTTCCACCTCCCAATCCCAGGTATACACCCTCATTCTGCTTTTCCTGGACATGTGTTACCAGTGACTGACACCACTGACACTCTGTGTAACCTCTTTGGATGTTTTCCTTGTGCCACCCTTCCCGCAATACATGCTCTCCAAGGGTGGCACATTCTAGGTCACCAAGCTCTGAGAGAAGGCCACACAAGGCATTCTGGCTTGTTCAGATGTCTGCCCCCCTTTGGGCAGGCACATATGTGTCAGGACCAAACTTTGTGCTGAGGATGCTCCGGGCAGCAAGCTTCCTGGGTCCCTGTCCTGGGTGTTGCCCTTCTCAGCTGCCTGACCGAATGACGGGTACTGCCTGTGTTTGCAGAGGTGGTCGGCGTGGGCTGCGTCTTGAATGGAGTGCGTTACAGCAACGGGGAGTCTTTCCAGCCCAGCTGCAGGTACAACTGCACATGCATCGGTGGTGCGGTGGGATGCACGCCGTTGTGCCTCCGTGCACGCCCTCCACGTCTCTGGTGCCACCAGCCCCGACGTGTAAGAGTGCCAGGCCAGTGCTGTGAGCAGTGGGTGTGTGAAGATGATGACTGGAGACCTCGACAAACTGTGCTGGGTGACACCACAGCCCTGGGTAGGTGCAGGCATAGAATCTGGGCATCACAGAATGCTGGGAACTACGAATTGGATCCTGAGACCCAGTATCCTGTTCGTAGTTCCCTAGGTGGGCAGGCTTGGGAAAGTCACAGCACACAGGATACCCATTTCCCACCTGTAAGATAGAAATTTTCCCATCTTCTGTCAGTCTTATGAGATCCTCCCAGAATAAAAGGAGGGAGTACTTTGCAAAGAACAAAAGCCACAAGCATACTCTATTATTACCTATTACAGAATATGGGGGTGATTGGAGGTAGGTAGGCATGTGGGTATAAGAGGGAGGCCTGAGCAGCAGAAGCAATATAGGGAGGGAGAATATGGCTTTATCTGGGTTCCCCCTACCACAGGGGATAGGTGGGCCAGTGAGGTTTCAGCTAGGTAATCCTATTTATGGGAAGCCCTGGAAAGGAAAGACAATGAAAGATTTGTTTGTTTCTTTACTCCCTTCTGAAATCTAGCCCAGTGCAGGACAGTTAGCAGGTGCCTCATTAATGTTTGTCATTTGGGCAAGTGAATCAATGGATGAATAAATGAACGGATGAGCAGATGTTTAGAAGGACTGGTGGGTGGATTTATTGAAAGATAAGTGGATGGACGGTTAGGTGGAGGGTCAGTTGGATGGGTAAATGGATGGATGGACAGATAATGGATGGATGGATGAATGGATGGATGGATGGATGGACTAATGAGGGTCTGAGCTAGGGTAGTGGGAAAGATGGGAAAGTGGGAAAGAGGGAAAGGGAAAGATGCAGAAGACATTGCTGGAGTAAGACTGCAGATGTTGGTATCCAATCCATGCCTAGGATGAAATAGAAGCAGGAATGGGAACACTTCCTGGGGCACAAGGTTCCCAAGCAGGAAAAGCAAGAGCAACCTGCTAAAGAGATCTACGTGGGAGTCACAGGTTGAGCTTGCAGCCTGGTGCACATGGAAGAGTGTCCAGCGATGCAGGGGGAGAGCTCTGAAGCCACCTTCTTGCAGCTGCTGATGGTGGGCCAGGGTGGCCTAGGATAATATAGTGGGAGAGAAAGGGCTTGGGGTGGAGGTCAGGGAAGGTCTGGCCTTCTGGGGGTGACCAGGTGGGCAAGAGCTGAGGGAGAGACAAGAGGAAGGTCAGAAAGAAAAATAGGGAGCAGCTGATGCCTTGGAAGACAAGACAGGAATGGTGCTAGAGGAAAGTGCCTGTCAGGCAAGCAGGCATGAAGTGGCAAAATAATAGCCCAGAGTTCGGGAGGCCAACATATATTGCTGATTTTGAAAACCATTTCAAGTGCATGAGATCACTCAGGGACTGTGTAGGTTCTCAGCTTTGGCACTGGTAGCACTCAAGACCTGAGACTCTGTGGCAGCAGCTGTTAGTAGCACCCTGGCCTCCACTCTGCATGCAAATAGTGTAGATGAGGTGGTCCCCAAAGTGTTACAATCCCAAATACCTCCAGACACTGGCAATTGTGCTGGGGAACAAAAGTGCCCTGGTGGAAAAGCCTTCCCTGTGGATGGTAAGAAGTGGCAGGCAAAGCTGCTCCCTGGCAGGACAGCTGTTGCATTGCAGCCCCCTCAGCAAGGCCACATGAGGGTCACTGGGTGGTGGAGGGGGAGGCAGAGGCTGTCTGCACGTTTTGTGTGGCCCAGTGACCCCATTCTGACCTAGCACAAGCAGAGCCCCTACAGTGCTGAGGCTTCTGAGCGACCTAGAAAACAAAGCCTTTCATCCTCCAGACAAATCCCTCTCCAAGTCCGGCCTCAGACTCCCAGATGCTACAGCCTGGCTCAGCCTGCCCCGCCTCCCCTGTGCTGGTGCTTCTGAGTCCCGTCTGCAGAGGCGTCCTCTCTCCCCACTCCTCCCTGCACATGTTTACAGTGTACCCTGAGCTCCTCTGTGTCCCTCGGACGGACAGACTTCCCTTCTCTTCTCCCCTCAGCCTATGAAGCTCCTTCTTCTCTCCTGTTCCTCTTACCTCCCCTATTCTTCCCCCTGACCCCTTTCCCTCCCTTTCCTCATCTCCTCTCTTTTCCCTGCCCTTCCATCTCTTCCCATCCCTTCCCTGTCCACTTGACACTTTCTTGTTCTCTGCCGTACCCTGGGTCTGTGGCCAGATGGAGTTTTCCCCTGTGTGTGTCCGTCCCCTCTTTATGCAGGCAGGTGTCTTCTCTCTTGCCAGTCCCTCACCTGCCCCTGTCTGTCTCTAGCTCAGGAGCAGCCACGTCTCAGATACCAACTGCATGGCCACTTGCTTCAATGCTGGGCATGCGGGCGTCCACAGAACCGCCTGAGAGTAACCCTCCAGCGCTTATGGACTTGTAGTTCATGAAGGGCCAGGATCACTGTCTTTTTAGACCCCAGCCCCAGAGGACCATGTGCTGCCAGTCCCTTGGCAGAGAAATGGCCTGGGACACAGAGGTATTATGAGCTCTCAGACTCATACAGCTTGGAGGCATCCGTGCTGACAGTTGAACCCAGGAGGAGTTAGACTCTGAAGTCTGGAGTCCCCTGGTCTGCCACCTCCCCAGTGTCACCCCAATGAAGGGTTAGGTGCTACAATGTGGGTCCTCACCTTTGAACTCTCCCAAATCAATTTTACCTCTGCAGGGCTAAAGACAGCAACTCCCCAGCCTCTCATTTTCAGCCCGTCTTGGTATAGAAACCATCCAAGCCCCACCAACTCTGAGCAGATGCTGTGCTTCTAAACAGCGGGCTGAGGCCCTGTGAGAGGCATCCAAGATCACACAGCTTAGAATGCAGGAGGGCAGGATTTGAATTTGGGTCCACCTGTCTCTGAAGATGATTTCCCTTCCACGTGCTGTGCTTCTTCTTTTGATCAGAAGAATATAAGGACCTTGGAATGTGGCCTCTGTCCCTGGGTATCTGTGTTGGTCAGAAGCCAGTTTTTTCTCTAGTGGGAAAGAGCAGCAGTTTTTGTTGTTCTATCTCTGTCCCTAGCTGCTCTCTCCAAGTTTAGGAGACCCCCAGCCTCCATCCTGGGGTGGTGGTTAGGGTCATGGGTGGCTGGTGACTAGAGACTCACGGGGACTCTGGTATCTTTGCTCAGCAGCTATCAGTGACATGGAACCCTGGCATGGGAACTGCTTACCCTACACCAGCCCTTGGAGCCCGTGCTCCACTAGCTGTGGCCTAGGCATCTCCACGCGGATCTCCAATGCCAATGCCCAGTGCTGGCCCGAGCAGGAAAGCCGCCTGTGCAACCTACGGCCATGCGACGTGGACATCCGGCTGCACATCAAGGTGGGTCCGAGGTGGACAGAGATAGGTGCCTGGAACCGACAAGCAAACAAGCCTGCTTCGAGGCTAGCTCTTGAACTTCCATTTGGAGCCACATGTGAAACGGGAAAATTAAGCAACCTGGGATTTTCAGTGAATTCGATCTTTAGGCTGGTGAATTGTGGATTTCACTCAAGGAAAGGAGTTACCATCTTATTAGAATCAAGGCCACTCCCAGGGGAGCTCAGAGACCCTCCACACTGCTCTTTTGCGATGATTCTGAGGGACATTCACTAACTTCTACCCTGCCAACCATACCATTCCACACCCTGTGGCCCCAGAACTTAGGACAGCCGTATGGGTATCCTGAGGAGCTTAAAGGGGGCTTCCAACAGGCGGAGTCAGGTGTCCTCTGCCATTGTGGGCACACGACTGGCCAGTCTCCTCACACTGCTGGGCTCAGATCCCCCAGCCTGTATTCATCTCTAAAGCTGTTCCAGCTCTGAGAGTCTCAGATGATGGAAATAAAATGCCAGGGATACACAGGGTCCCAGAGGCTGCATCCAGTGTTCAACCAGTCCTGGGCTCTGCTTGCTTAGCTCACTGCTCCTCTCTCACACCTTAGCTGGGAGTCAGGAGACAAAGCAAAACTAAGCAAAGCTCAGTTCTGGTTCCATTTCGGAGGCCAGGTGTTTTCCTGGGGGTGCTGAGGGGACAGTTTCCCTGCAGACAGGACAGCCCGGCTTCCTGCTGTCCTTTTCAAATGTCCAGCCTCACTCCTTGCCTTGGGAACAACTTCGCTGGTCAGCACTTGCTGATCCCCTAGAAGAATTCTTCCCATTTCTCCTTCTTTTTTCTCTTTTCTTTCTCTTTCTTCCTCTCTATTTCCTCCATTGTGCTGGCCTTTGTATGCTCGGTGCTTCATGCCCGGCAGGTGCTGAGCTTAGTAGACATTCTGCACTGGGAGTGAAGGGAAAGGAAGCAGCAGCTAGGGACATGCCAACACCCAGTTTTGTTCCCATGATTGTGCCCCAAATAGGTCCCATGAATATATATGCCTCATGCCTGGATCTGCTTCACCCCAGCTTTGCCATTTCTGGTACAGACTCAGTTCCAAGAACCATGGGTTCAGTGCATTTAGTAAGTGCCTACTGTGTACCAGGCATGACATTATAAGGGTGATCAAAATACGTGGTGCATGTTTAAAGTTTAAAAAATAACCCGTCTTGGAAGTCCTCCTTGCTTCAAACACATTTATGCTGTGATTCTTAATCGCTTTCTGAGGTGGTTCTGGAAGTTCTGCTTCATAGCTGTGTTTGTAAAGCGGGATTTTAAAACATAATGGTGAATGCTGCTGCCGAGTGCCACCCAAGGAAAAGGCAGGCTCAGAGGGCGTGATGGGGTGGCCCCTCCACTTCAATCACCTGGCACCTTGCAACTTCTAGCTCTTCCTCACAGTCAAAATGACCACAAATATAAATGTTTTGAGTCAATTCTGGACAGCAGAACAGGCACAACAGGACAATGAAAAAGGTGCTTGCTACAGAGGACCTTGAGAACTGCTTCAGAAAACAGGATGCATGATGGGCTAAGTGTGTTCTTAGCCAGGGGGAGGACTTTGATAAGAATCAACGGCAATGTGTCTTTTACTGTAATAAGTTTGGAAAGTTAAAGTTACCATATTTTTCAATCACATCTCATACACCATAGAGAGGCAGAAAGAGCCCCCTGGGCTCCTCAACCCCACGGGAGGACAGTCACCGTTGGATGATGTCAGTGCTGTTGAATAGGCTGCGTGTTCAGTGTGCAGAGCAAACTGGGTATACATAGGACAGAAGCTCGGGTAAAGCCTTCCCCTGACTGTACAGTACCTGTGCCGACTCTGCCATTACTTAGCTGGAGTGCTCAGTTGGTTGAAAGGGCTATCAGTTTCCTCTGTTGGCGAAACTGTGACAATTAGGCATTAGCAAGTCAGAAATTCAGGAGAAGAGGGAGATCGTAGGCTGTGAGATCCAAACTCAGCAAAGCCTCAGCAAAGCAATTGTTTCATGACCCTCATTTTACTCCTGTCTAATGTGACTGGGTCTTGCTGTTGTCAGAATTCTTCCTTGCTCGGAGGAGCTGTCACGATGAGTGAGAAGGGTTGGGGAGAAGACGGGGGCTGTTTCTCTGACCATCCTAACTGGGAGCTCCTTTCACTTCCTGCAGGAAGGGAAGAAGTGTCTGGCTGTTTTCCAGCCAGAGGTGCCCATCAACTTCACTCTGGCAGGCTGCGTCAGCACCCACTCCTACCGGCCCAAGTACTGTGGAATCTGCGTGGACAACAGGTGCTGCATCCCCTACAAGTCCAGGACAATCGATGTCTCCTTCCAGTGTCCAGAGGGGCCTGGCTTTTCCCGCAAGGTCCTGTGGATCAATGCTTGCTTTTGCAATCTGACCTGTAGGAACCCTAATGACATCTTTGCCGACTTGGAACCCTACCCTGACATCTCGGAAATTGCCAACTAGTGAGTCACAGACCATGAGGCTTGGGACCTAGTTAAATGCTTATAAAGCAGCCAGCACTCTGAGGCCAATAATGTCACAACTGAGCCTTCCTTTGACTAGTACTTACTCACTTTTAAAACCTCTGATCTGGACCTTCAGCCTCCTTTCCTGTCTTCCACCACTTACTTGATCCATGTTGGTGCTGCTCAGGCCCAAACAATGAGCCCCTTCTTGGGTGACAATGTCTATCGCACCAAAGAAAATACCTATTTATAGCTGTTCTGGGCAACACTCCAGTCTGATTCAGGCTGGCTTGCCCAGGTTGCAGCTAGACACCCAGTGTCACAGATTCTCTCTTTAGTGGCCAACTCAGAGGAGCCCTTAGGTCCATATAGAATGGTACATGGGGATGAAAACAATGAAGTGTTATTTGTACCCTGTCACACAGGACTCTGATGGCCATTTCTCTCTGTAGTGCATCAAAAGAAGCTCTTGTTACAAAGATTTGTGCACCACAGCATCACCGAACATGTGTCAAGTGAGGTGAATAACTGTTTGGTTTTGATGCTTAGTGTAAAGTTATGTTCCTCAACTTGAACATTGCTAAGATTCAATTTCCCTTCACTCCTCCCCTGAGAAGGGTTCAAATTGCGTTCATCTCCATCAGAATTGCAACTTGAGAAACTTCATGTTTGCTGATGGGGAAAACCTCCAGGCAATACTCAAGGCCATGGCAAGGTCAAACTTGAGAAACAAAATGCTGGCTGCTGATCAGCATTTCTTTGGGAGTTGGTCAGGATCTTCTTTGCAGGCTGACCGTTTTCTCTGCTCAGGGGGCTTGGAAATTGGTGAACCCCCAGGGGTGGCCCTTTGTGCCAAGAATGGTGTCCTGGTAGATTTCTCTACCCTATGATGCTGGGCAGAGTCCTCTGAAGTCCAAACCAGACCCATCAAGTCAGGTGTGGGTGGAACCAAGAATCAGGTCCACATTTCACTAGTCTGAGGTGGCTGCTGGTGAGAGAGGTTGTGAGACCATACAGTCCCCGGCCTAAGACACATCTCCTTAATGCAGTAAATGACTTCATAGATCTTGGTTCTGTGGATCAAAACAATTCAGTTTTCTGGTCAGAAGCCGACAAGTTGCTTAGATATAAAAATACATTTAATAGGAGTTAAAAGCTAAAAAGAATTGACACTAAAAGAAAGTTGTTATAAATGGAAATGAAACTTATTTATTTCATTACTAGACTATGTTAGTATCATATTCTATCTTCTCTATGCTGGACACGGTTCTCCACACTCTGTATGTGCTTGCTTATTGAATCTTGATATTGTTGAGAAGTTCTCATTATCACTTTGGGTCTTACAAATGTGAAACAGAAGCTCAGAAAGGCAAGGGAAACTTGACCAGAGTCATCCACCTGGTAAATGAAGGATTTGTAATTTAAGTTCAAGTGAGACTGACCTCATAGTTTGTACTTCTCCAGTTTGTAGATCTTTCAAATGTGTTATAATATCCAAACAGTGAAATAAGCAACTTTATGTTCTTGTTTTTTGCTTTTACTATTGTTTTTCTAGCTTTTCCCCCAAAGGAATGTCTGATTTCTGATAATTTAGACACTCAAGGACCCTACCCCCCCAAAGTAGGATGGACAAAAATCTATGCATTCTTTAAGATCATCCTTTTCTTGAAAGAACTAACTTATGTCACACATTTATAAGTGGTTCTGCTTACTTGATACTGCATACCAGGCTGATGTGCAGTTATTCATGAAGGAATGACATACAGCGTGAATAGGGTCTCTTCAACAGGAAAAAGAGTTGGGAATTTGCCTTCCTTACTGTGATCTCCCAAAGGCCTGACATGACAGCAGGCATACAGTGGTGCTCAGTATGTATTTGATGAATAAAATAAATTGTATTTGTGTTTCTACTTTTGTTTAGAATCTCTCTTCTTCCAGTTGTGTAAAAATCTAATTTCATCAGTAAAAATCTTATATTAAATTTCATGGGAGTAACATTTTTTAAAAAATATATATTCCTGTGTGTATAAAAATTTTCATGTAAAGAGAATTTACTCCAAGAATCATGTCTGCTGTGAGTCATGTTGGATTTTCTTGGAGTAGAAAAACCTGCCACCTCCAAGGCCAGATAACAGCTAACTCAATGTGACATACAGGAGAAATGCAAGTCAGGTTCTAACTAACGTTATGCCTCAGTTGGGAAACTGAGCTCAGCTTCCAAGATCCCAGGACACCTGGTTGGAGGGGTCAGGGTTATCTTGGAGTAGGGGGATTGATGGCCAGTGTCGCTCAGTTACTGCTGGTTTTGAGCAGTGGATCTGGCCTGTGCAGATCCAAACAGAACATCTTCGGTCAGTGAGTTGAAGTCATATGGAAGGATACTTATGCCCTTCTTCAAATAAACTCTATTAGAGTTGTGCTACAAAGATGTGTGCCCCAATACAAGAGCTTGTTTCCACTTACTGAGCCTTTCATGGTGCAACCAGCATGCTGTGTCAAGTTGTTTCATCATTTATCATAGTGATGCTGAGCATACCCTTCAATTGCATTTGATATGGAAAATGAGATTCAAAGGGGCTGAGAATTTGAGACTTGAACCCAAGCTTAATTTTTTCTACCTTGTCCTTCAGGTGGCCCCCAGGTAGAACCCGGATGATTCCTGCGAGACTGCCACTAGCAAGGTTTCAAAAAGACCAAAGATAGCCCTTCTCTGGTCCTTTGGGACTCTGTTCCAAAAGGAAAGACAGGCTCACTATGGATTATTTAATCTTCAAAGGGGAAAAAAAATCTCATGTTCACGCCTTCAGTGAATTTCCCTGGTGTGCTCAGTTGTGAGAGAGGGAAGCCGGGGTTTACCCTATGACCAGGGCTTGGGAAGCCGTTGGCACAGGCCAGGCCAGCTGTGAGGTGCTTTCCTGCCGTATCTCACTTCACCCTCACGGTGAACCCAGATGTGACATTACTAACACTGCCCTTTGATATAAGATAGCTGCATCTCATAGGGTTAAATAATTTGCTTAAAATCTTACCAGTCAGAGAGCAGCTGACCAGGATGGCAAACCCACCTGACATCTGAGCCATTTCTCCTGGGATGAATCTAGTTATCCTGCTCCTGAATCCCAAGAAGATTTTACTGGGAATGTCTCATTGACAATAACTGAACGTGATTCAGGGAGTGAAGGAGAAGCCACACACCCTGAGGCTCTTATGTTAAATGGCGCCTCTCTTTTTTAAGAACTTATGGTGCAAAGTACAACTATGATAGCCCAGAATAGATGGGAATCATGATAGTAACAACCATTAAGTCAGTACCACCACACCTCCATACGTGTGTATGTGTATGTATGTATGTATCTATTTTCAAAATGTGATTTAATATTTAAATATTCCCACTGCCATTTTTGTAAGTGACCAAATGATTCACATGAAGATATGCCTTAGATTTTCCCAGTAGAGGGAAGACAGCTTTGGACAATCTGTCCTGTTATACAGTATGCCTCATTTTTCTCATGATTTGTGTAGCATAGAACACATGGCTCAACATGAAGAATTTTTATTGCTCAATTCTGTTTATAGCTTTTCTTTTGGAAGCAATAAATCATCAGCAGTGTAAATGAGTGGATTAGATGGATTTTTTTGTGCATTCACTTTCTACGAGGCAATGGCAGGGCACTGAACACATTCAGTCAATGCTTCAAGGGTGGGAAATGGGTTTCAGATATTTCCTATAGATAAACATAGTTTAATAGCTTGGAGATGCATTGAGGAATACAAATTCTGGAAGTCAGGGAAGACCAGAGCTGCCAGTGTATCCAGGCTCAGAGACCCGTCTTCAATGTAAGAGGCAATGTTTATGGTTCCCGATCAATTTATTCAGTGCTATTCTGGTCTAGTGTACCTTCGCGTCAGGGGCCCTATGCATAGTTGCATGGTGCATGCTGGGTTTGAGGAAGCAGGGACAGACTGTGTCTCCCCAGCTGCCTGGGGAACCCAGGAGGAAGTGAAAGAGGACAGCACCACTGAATATACTTTACCCTGATTTGCATTCCTCACTAAGTCATCTGAGCCTCAGTCTCTTCCATGTGAAATGCACAAAATTATTGCATCTACCTCTTAGCAGGGTGTACATTGCTCACAAAACTTTAAAATAGAGCTTAAAACATAGAAACCCATATATATATATATATAATTAGCTGACTGTTTCATCATAAACTTGGGGTAACCAACCAAGCTATAATCAGAATTAGCATCAATGTATATGTCTGCAGATTTAACTTTTTTATCTTTTAGATACAGAGCATCACCAATATCCTGTTGAATGCTCCTTTATTCTAGTCACAGGCCACTGAGTCACTGGATTAGCCAGCTTTCCCACTGCTGGGACATAATCCCCAACCCTACAACTTAAAGGAGCAGAGGGTAAATTTGGCTCCTTGTTCAGGGGACCTGATTGACGGTTACTTGGCTCCAGCATAGAAACATCATGGTGGGTGGGCCTTGCAAAGCAACGTTGCTTATCTCATAGCTAGAAAGCAGAGAGAGAAGAGATGCATCCACCAGTGGCACCCACAGTGATATATCTCTTTCAACCAGGCCCAGTCTCTTAGCAACATATTCAGCTATGAGCTCACTAGTGTATCAATCTGCCGATGAACTTTTGCTCCCACAATTCAATCACAGTGGACCCTCCAGTCACAACTGGCCTCCATATGAACACTTGGGTTATGACTAAAATTTTAATTTTAATTTTAATTTATGACCAAAGTCTTCAGTCATAAATGACCTGAGTGCCAACTGTTTATGCTTCCAGATGGTCTCAGATTTAACCCTTAAAGGGTTCTTGAAGAAACATTAGAACATCCTTTCCAGTACAGGGCTCATTGGGAAATCCTGGGCCAATGTCTCTGTTCTGTACACAGGCAGATTTCAGTGTCCTTTGAGAGACCCTGACCCAGGATTTCTCAGTTAACCTACATGAACATTTTAAAATTGTTTTTAATTGTTGTTTGTGGGTTTATACTTAAAATCTTTCCTCAGAATCTCATGTGTTCAGAGATGGGACTCACAGGACACTGAGATCTGCCCATGTACAGGAGAGAGGTTTTGAGGGCTGTGTAGAGGAGCCTGGGCCTTCAACTGCCACCTCAAGTTATAACCAGATCCTTGGGAATGAATTAAGTTTGTAAGTGAAGGGCTCACTGTATCTTCCAAAATCTCCACCTCTAAACACACAAGACTTTGGGGTAAGATATCTGTGTGTGTGTGTGTGTGTGTGTGTGTGTGTGTGTGTGTGTGTGTGTTCATTGTGTTACTTTCTTTACATATCAGCTTCACTAAGGCAGAAAGAGCAAGCTAATCTTCTCTGTGTCTCCCACACCCAGCCCAGCACACAGCAGTGCCCAGCTGTGTGAGTAGATGTGCAGATGGCTGGAGCAGATGACTCTTTTGATTCCCTCAGACCAGATCCTTCATCTCCTACTCCCCAAAACACAATGGTATCACAACAAAAGTCAAGGGGAGACTTGATACCACTAACAAGGTTTATCTTCTGAGCTATTTCCAAGAATACTTCTATCCTGAAGGGTAATTATTTTCAAAACTGGAAGTTGGATCATGGAATGATATGGACGCCTCAGATTAAGATAAATGTGCAGATGTTGAGAGAAATTTCCAAGGATAGCAGGTGTTTGAAGTTTTGGGAAAATGGGATTTCAAGAAAATAGCCAGAGGATTATATTATAAAAAGTACAGGGTGCTTGCTGGGTGCAGTGGCACACACCTGTAGTCCTAGATACTCAGGAGGCTGAGGCAAGAGGATTTCTTAAACTGAGGAATGAGGCCTTCCTAGGCAACATAGTTAAGACTCCATCTCTTTAAAAAGGTATATAATGAAGTTTTTCTCATTGTCTACCCTCATGAAACAAGAATGTAGAGACCTCCTCTGTTATCAGAGATCCAACTTCTACCTGAGTGTGGGCTTTCTCTAAATGTAGAACTGAGTGAAAGAGACTTGTAACGAGAAGAGAAAACAGCATGCAAAGCACAAGTTGTCCTGAACAATCTGTATAGAACGTCTCTGGGTCTCCATGCTGAGCCTCCTTTCTCTTGGTTTTCACACAATCCCGACAATGTGAACTTATCAGCTCATTCCATAAGCGGGGAGAGGGAGCTGCAAGAAGAACCATTACGGACAGCAGTGAGAAAATCGATGTCAGCTTGCTACCAAGAAGGGGAAAAGATTAAAAAGCAGATGAAACTCATCACAAAAGCATGCTGACTGTATGAGAGTAGATTGTTCATGGAGGAGCAGGCACACTGCAGGCCTCAATACCCTGTGGGCAGCCATATCTTTGCCTGGGGACCTCTCTGGGTGCTCCACTGGTGTTGGCAGGATTCACGAGTGTGCCCAGTGGAAGGGTTTCACAGGCAGCGAGGGACAGGACCCAATTTAGAAATGGCTGGGCAGGCCAAAGGAGGTGTCATTGCTCCTCTTGCCTTCTGGGAAAGAGAGGGCATTCAGGAAATGCTTCTCAGAGCTCAGAGGAGGAAGCGATGCTCGGTCGTAGTGAGCCTAGCTGGCAGCAAATGTGCTTGTGTATAAAGGAAACATCAACTCCACTGCCACAACAGCACCCACTGCTCAGAGCCCCTGCTGCCCGGGATGGGGGGAGGGTGGCAGGATGTGAGCACAGTCATTGCTGATTGGACTTCTGAACCAAACTGGACCTGTCAGCTCCTCTCCTTAAAAGATACAAAGCTTTGATTGATTTTGGGTACAACAATCGAAGGTCAGATAGTCCTTCAGTTTGGGCTCACATTTTACGTTTCAGAGCTGTGGAGAAATCTGATCCAAGAAGGGATGCATAGAATCCTCCCCTGCTCCCATTTCCAACCCAAAGCTTCAGCTCCTGAGTTTCCAGTGGACCCATGGAAAGGCTCCCAGGTAGCTTACAGAGCCCAGGACAAACACGTGACCAAATGGACTTCCACCTAGGGGTCAGCATAGCAGCTCACTGTGAGCCATGTCTGAGAGGGAGCTGTGAGGCTGTAGGAGGAGACTGGATGTCTCTTCAGACCCTACTTGTGCTGAGCCTGCTGCATGCTTGGTTTCCCAACTGCTACTAAAATGTAAGGCTGGGGATCTGAAACTGAAAGCAGCAGCTAGAGCAGAAATAGATCCTCAGCTGGCAAAACAGCCTGTGGGCACCAGCTCCCAGGAGCATCCAGCCTGGCAAGCATCCAAGCTGTTCCTGGGTTTCCAAGCCTGACCCAGCAAGTCAATGGTCTCTGTGCCACCCCATCCCCAAGGTGCATTAAGACAGCCCACTGCCCTCTAGGGGGCCAAGCGCTGCAGGAAAGAAGGGCAATTCTATCTGTGAACCAGTGTGCTTCCTGCCCAGCCTGTGACACAGGACTCCTCCATGGGAGCTCTTTGGATCCTCCAGGGATCCATGCATAGACTCTAATTGCCCTGTCCTCTAATGACACAAAATACATCTTTGTTTTCACTAAGCTCTAATTGCAATTTAGCATTCACTTCTCCATGAACATAGGCAACAAACCCCAACGAACTGGCAGCTGTGATCACAGGCTGGGTCTGGTCACAGCTGAGGCGACTGTCTCCAAGAACGCTCACTGTTACTTCGAAACAGCAGTCATGTTGGGATCTGCCTCAACCCTCTCTTTAACTTATTGCAGAGGAAGTAAGTGTGACGGCATCGCACAATCTTAACATTTGGTTAATCACACAGAAATGTGACCGATTTGAGTTTTTAATGATGATTTTATGGACTTCATATCACTCATTGAAAATTCTTTTGAAGGGTATAAGAAGGCTTCTCCTATTTACAAAGAGGGCCCAAAAAAGGGTGTGTTCCTCTTAGACTCAGTTGAAACAGCAGTCAATACTGTGGACGGCCAGCCCTTCTCCCAATTATCTCACCAGCCTCACTTTCTGCCCCGTATAGCATACCTGATTATCTGCTCAGGTCTACATGCAGGCTCCTCACACATGCACATCTCATCCACCCTCTGAGCACATGTGTGTGGGGCACCTCCTCACTCTTTGCTGTCAGGTTGATACCCTGGGGTGTTCCAAGCATATTTCCTGGACAGCAGGGCCCATGGATTATGACAGATCCACCCACTGTCCCAAGATGCAGATGGCAGAAATGCTTACACATTGTTGTAGTCAGGGTTTGTACACAGAGAACAATTAGGATCAAGACATATAGTTTATAATATTATTTTTTATAATGGTCACCGGGATTTAACACAGGAAAATGCAGGAAATCTATCTGCAACACCAAAGACATAGATTATTTAATCAAGAGCCTAAATCACACAGCAATGTCCCACATGAGTCCAGATAAAAACACAGAGCTCAGGACAATGCCTTCCATGAGTCCAACCGGAGGCCCAGAGCCCACAAGAAGGACTCATGCCAGTCTCTTTTACGGATCCGTGACGGGAAGACCCAAGGGTCAGCGGTGGAAGCCAGAAACTCTATGCCAGCAGGATGAAGGAGCTGTGCTAGTGGGATGAGGATTCTATACTGGAGCTGAGAAGTCACACTTACAATAAAAACCAGGGCTATCCTAAAAGGCAACACAGCCATCCTCAGTGACACGGAGGCTCCGAGCTCCTCTGACAACAAGCACAGTTGGGTACATGCCAGGAAGCAGCATGAGTTCATCCTGAAGACCAAGCAGCACATGTCTTCCCCTCTGGAGCCAGGAGGCAATGCTCGATGTGAGAACCAAAGCTTCTCCAGGAAAACCAACAGCTCAAACAGCAACTCATAAAAAAAAAAAAAAAAAAAAAAAAAAAAAAAAAAAAAAACAACCCACAATGCCTCCACGCAACAATGCATTAACACCTCAACCCTCTCTTCTTCTCCACCTATTTATCCTGGCAACTTTCTTCAGGTGGAGCATCTTCGCTCAATGCCATGATGATGTAATCCAGCTGGCGTTAAGTTGACCACCAGTTCTTAATCCATAACACACATCATCGCATAGAGTTGGGCAAAACCAACTTACCTTACCTAATAGGGGGTGTTGAGTGTGGTGATGCTTAGTGACTGGCTGGAAAAGCAAAGTTACTCAGAAATACCATGTGGCAGGTGTGGGACAACCACACCTGTGATATAGCATGCTAATACTATGTCCTCCATATGACGTGACAAGGGCTTCACCTCTGTGAGTCTCAGGACAGCTGAACAATGAGAAAAACCCTGCATTGACCCTCACTGAGGGGCTTTCTCCAAAATGCCCAACGAGTGCTCCTCCATGGAGTCCAAATATAAGGGAAATCTGAGAAAAGGCATGAGGAAGTGTGGAGATACAGAACTAGATTTGCTGGGATCTCCTGCAAGGGATTCTGGACAGGGAAAAAAAAAAAAAAAAAAAAAAAAAAACAACAATCAAGCAGAACAAGTGAAATCCCAAGAAAATATGGAGTTAGGCGAACACAGCATCTGAGCATGGCCCCTGAGCTGTGGCAAATGCCCCCCCTATTATTGTAATCCCAAATATCAAGTTTAGTCATCTAAGTATTGTAATCTTCTTTTTAGTTTTTTTCACAATCCAGAAAGTTATATTTGTAATCCCACTGAGACATTATTAGAATCCCAGCAAGTTAATTTTAATCTACCACCACCAATACAACTCATGGTGAGAGTAAAGACAACAAGACATATTCTAAGCTAAGGGCAGCCAATGGTTCTTAAGTCTAATTCTCATGCGGACAAAGGCCTTGATCCTAGGCCTCTCCCAGAATTTATTATCTTGTGAAGAAGGGGGTGGCTCAGGGATAAGTGATAGTGAGGATGGTGGGAATTATGTAACTTGAGCTGGCTGGCCAGGTGTAAGATTGACATCTCTGTAAATTGCAGAGATAAAGATATGCAGAAGGATCAGTTTACATAATGTAATTAAGGTAGCAATGGAATTGTTTTGGGAGGCTGTGCTTTGGTTTCTAATATGCAAACTTTTGTGCCCTGGGAAGTCAAAGACTCTTTATCTTGAGGCTCATACCCAGTTGACATTCCTGGAGCTATTGGCAGGAACATCTCCTGTGCTCATATCCTGTACATATCCTGTATGGAGAACACTATGCAAGGAAACAGGACTGTCTGTTGGCTTTAGAGATTACATATTAGCACCTCCCCTAGCCTTATTTACAATGCTTAGAGCCAATTTAAAAAAAATCCCCTAGCCAGCTTTTTACATCAGTATTAAAAAATGAGCCTCCAAATAATCAAAGTCACAGTAATTGTTTTACATTCAAAGGAAGTCACTAGAGTTATCTCCCACATCCTATAACATAAGATGTGGAAAACAGGGAGATGTACAGTAGAGATAGAGGGACCCTATTACTATCATGGCAACTGCTGTGAAAATTGTAAGCTGACCTTAAATAAAAATCTGAAATAATTAAAGCCTGTTTACATTTTTTTAAAATGTACTGAAAACAAGCACTACAGCGGCTATCAGTGAGCATGAGCACAGCCATGATCACTCACATCTTCCTGTAATAAAAATAAAACTTTAAAAATATATTTCCCTCTAATTTTAGGTTGAAAGACTTTATTCTCTTGTCACTGTACTGATCAAGGTGCTGGACACTTGACATATGGCAGGTTGCATTTGAGATTTGCTGTGAAGGTGACAAACACACTGGGTTTCTTAGGAGAGAAAAAAGAATGATGTTATCCAACTGTGGCGGTACATGCCTGTAATTCCAGTACTTGGCAGGCTGAGACAGGAAGATCATTATGAGTTTGGGGCCAGCCTGGACTACATAAGCAAGTGCAAGGTCAAGGTCAGCTTGCATTATATAGTGAGATGCAGAGGACCACCTGGATGACTCTTTGAACAAAGCAATTATCTCTATTTTCTAAACCTAGCCCTATCTCTATGTACTGCTACCTACAAACCTGGCCAAGCCATTTCCTAATTGGCTCTAAGCAATGTAAACAGCGCTAACTAAGGTGCTGATGCCTAATCTTTGAAGCTAGGCTGCTGTTTCCCCACCTGCCTTGTGACTCCCATCAAAACATGGTTGAGCCAGGTGGGATACAGAGCCAACATGCCAGGGCATCAACTGGGTTCCAGCTTCGTGACAAGAGACTGTGACTTCTCAGGGCAGAAAAGTTTGCACACCAGAGCTGAAGCACCACACCCTAAACATTAAATGTTACCTCAATTGTGTTGCATAGATTTGTCTTCCTGCATATCGTTCTCTGCATAGTGCAGGGAGCCTTTCAAGCCTCCTACCTACCCCAGCTCACAGTACTCCTAGAATTCATTGTCTCTCATCCTTAAACCACTCCCTTCTTCAAGAATTAATAAAATCTAGGTTAGGCCCTGGGGTAAGGCCTTTGCTCCAATGAGCCTTGGTTATGGGGAGCCATGAGGGTCTGACTTAGTGTCCCTGCCTGTGGGTAAATCTACGGAGACCCTAGAGGGGGAGTGGAGATGAGAAGGGACAAGAGTTGCAAAGAAAGGAGACAAGACAGAAATCTGATCAAGTCTCATATATTCAAGGAAAGATTAACAAATATATAGGGTATTGGGGGAGGAGGGACTTGGGTTCTGAGATGTCAGCAGGTAACTTAGCAACAGTGGCAAGACCGAGGGTTATAGGTTAATTCAAATTTTCAAATTTCCTGTACGGCTCATAAGGTGGGCTGATTGGTATAATCTCTGAATGGGCCAAACAGGGTAGGCAAGGAGCTGCTTAACTACCAAACTTAACTCCTAGAGGGGGTTAAGGTGGTGCTGCCTGTAGATATAAGGTGGCAGCCAATTACAGGGCTTCCCACAACTTAGGACCCTTGTGGCTCCCGTAACTATGTCTTAGTGTCCTTATTCTTGCTGTGAGTTATACTGGAAGTGGTAGCTTGGAATTACCTTGCTAGAATTCATGGGATTACAAATATAAACTTCCTGGACTGAACCAAGGACAGGAAAAGGGACCCTTATAGTGAGATTTCCTGAAAGAAAGAGTAAGAGAAAGAAAAAGAAAGAAAGAAAGAGAGAGAGAGAGAAAGCAAGGTCAAATGTGATCACTATAGTGAGATGTCTCAAAAGAAATGGAGAAGGAAAGAAAAAAGAAAACAAAAGAGAAAAAGGTCAAATGTCTGATGTTTCCTAGAAATGGCAATATTTTGGATTTCTTGGCTTAAATGAAATGCATTTTTGAAATTAATTTTACCTATTTCTATGTTTTAAAATGTGACTACTAGAAAATTTAGTTGTCCATGTGGCTGGCAGTTGATTTCCAGTGGATGCTGCTGCTCTAAAACAAAGTATTCCAGGGAAGAGGGTCACGTGATGGGGCCTGGGTGTCCAGGACAAGCAATGCCCTCACTCCAAGAGCCATTCTCATACCTCAGTGTCCACACACGATCTCTCACATAGAGAAGAAAAAGACACAAGACATTGCAAAGTTACAAATTTATTGGTCTGGAAATAAATACAAATATCTCGTTAAGAAACTCCTCTGAAAAGACTTGTACGATAGTTTCCGGTCTGCACTCAGCCACTCTCTCCCAGGTCCCAGATCGTTTCTGCAGTCAGGGAAGCCTCCAAGGTGGTGGCTGGCAGCTAAACTGAATTATTACCTCTCAGCCACTTAAAAGATGTGACTACTTCCTTCTACCAACTCTAGGGTCCTGGGAGTCCCCAAATCACAGTGGCTGATGCACAATGTTCGATTCACTCTGATCAAACTTGCTCTAAGAAAATCCAAGGTTAGCCGAAGTGGAAGTCACAAGGCAGCAGTATGGACAGTGCACAGCCAGGAGGCATCTTTCGGAGTGTCAGTGGTGCAGCCCGGGCAGCAGGAGGTTAAAGAGGCAGAAAGGGGCACAGGGAAAGGCATCTCCATGGAACAGAGATCCCGGAACCCACATTTTCTCAGCCCAAGACCCACATAAATTCCCATCCCGTATACGAGCAGAAAGTTCTCTCTGAAGATACCTAACAGTCCTGGGTCAGAGACAGTCAGCAATCAGGTTCAAAGTTAACCTCAGAAGTGAACAAGGGGAGATAGGATTTCACTCATTCACACAAGATTCCTGGGGTAAAGGCTGGGCCCGCTGAAATCATGACACTGGATTCCATGGAAAACACTTAACTCTTAGTCTCCGGGCCTCTTGCCTGCTCTCCTGAACAGAGACTCAAAGCCTGAAACAGCTGGCCGGAATATTTGCCTCCATTTCAAAGAAAGCAACCATAGATCTAAAGACCCTCCACATGACCAAAGCTAATCACTCAGGACTAGGGCAGGAGGAAGGAGCCGTGGGAGAGATGACAGCAGAATTAAAGCCTTAGAACACCACAGTGCCGAAGTTCACCAGAGCTGTTTCTTTGTAAAGCTGGCAGAGTATGCTGCCTGATTTTACCGTACATTAAAAGAGGTCAGAAAAACAGGCACATGTGCTCCGGCACTCAAAAGTTCATATATGCACCAATTTTAAAAACTGATTTGAAGAAAGCGAACTTCATGGGTGTTTCCAAATGCATCTAGCTTCCACTTAAAGTAGAATTTCTCCCCATTTCCTGTTTTATGTACTTAAAAGACGGCCCTATAATTCACTGGTCTGGCCCTCCCTGGTCAGAGATGGATTCATTTCCAGGACCCCAGGCGTCTTGGCTTCAGCTGGAGAGGAAGTAGTAGGTGGGCTGCTAAACCGCAGCCGCCAGGATGCTTGGGCCAGGACGGGGAAGCATTCGCTGCTCTGCGTTGCTTGGTTTCGGCAGTTTGGCGTCTGAGGGCAGGTACGAGAGTGGCAACCAGGCCACTGGTTAATGAAAACAGGACACTGAGCTGCTTCTGTCCTTTGTCCCCCTGCCATCTCACCCTCGTTCAACAAGGGGCCCTGGAAAGACCCAATCTGTCACGGCCAGAGCTCACTCTCAAAATAAGCTTTGGATTAATATCGAGTTAGCACAGGGTGGCAGGCCTGGGCAGGGAGGATGGGACGGGAGGCTGCTACAGAGCCCTGAGTCCAGGGTGGCTGGCACAGCCTGCCTAGCAGGACACCTCCATGGACTTGGGCCCAGTGCTGTTCCCACTGGCTCCCGAGTTGGGGGTGATGTCCAGGTGGGCTCCCTCGCTGGTGTGGGAGCGGCTTCGGGGACCTTCACTGGTGTGGGAGCGGCTGCGGGGGCCCTCACTGGTGTGGGAGCGGCTGCGGGAACCTTCCTGGGATGTAACACTGGAGCCAGAGGCTGTGCGGGACCTCATCAGGCGGGTCATGCTGGCAGAAGGCACTGGAAGAACAGAAGATGGCTGGTTAAGGGATGCGAGATGGCTACTGGGAACACACCACATGCACCTGACCACCAGTCACCAAGCCTTCCTTCCTTTCTACCCCAGCTCAGTCCTGCAGCAATCGGACCCGGGTTCCTGTTTCTGTCCACTCATAGGGGACACTGAGGCTCAGATAGGAGAAGGACTTATAGCAAGTGATCTGAGCCTGAATTGTGGTGTGACGCTCAATTCTGCCACTTCCTTAATAGCCATGTAACTTTAGGAGAGTGTCTGAGTCCCCATATTCCCATCTATAAAATGGGGACATTACCACAACCCCTCATATAATCATGCCTACTACATCATGCTATCCTTTGAAGTCTTCTCCGAGACTTCATGCCCAGAAGTCATGTGGTTGATGAATAGACTGACCAACAATCCTCCCCACTCCTGCGGATTACACTGTCCCTTCCCAAATGCATGCCCACGTGGAATCTCAGAATGTGACCTTGCTGAGAAACAGGGTTTGTACAGAGATTAAGAGAAGATGCTATGGATTAGGATGACCCCTAGTCCCATGGACAGCAACCTTAATCAAAAGACAGAGATACAGACACAGGGCAATGGGCAGTGGGCAGACAGAGGCAGAGGCTGGAGCAAGGCTTGGGAGGCCAGTGATTGATTGCTGCCACCAGGAGAGGCCAAGAAGTGACAGGGAAAGCATCTTCCTATAGCCTTTGGAGGGCTCAGCACCAGCTGAACCTTGATGCTGCACCGCCAGCCTCCTAAACTACACAACAATGCATTCCTCTTGTCTTGAACCACCTCATTTGTGGCAGTTTGTCATGGATGTACAATGAGACTACATCCAACTAAAGCAGTCTACAGAGGCTTCACAAAGTAACACACATCAGCCACCAAAGCAGAGGACAGGGATGAGTCCACAGAGGGGTGACCATGGTCACTCGATGTCATATGGTTGGTTTTCTATGGCAGATATTCACACACAGTAAGTCCCTCCTTGAAAGGCTAGTTTTGAATCCAGAAAAAAAAACCCTATATATCAATCCCACATCTGCAGTTCACATATTGTTCCTGAGTTTTTACTTATAGACTCCAAATGTTGGAGTCCCTCCCCTGCCTGGGCTACAGAGACTGTCCAGCGACGCCAGGTACACACTCAGGCCTGGTCACCTGGCCACCATGGCAAGGTGGTGATGAATGGCTCCCTTCTGCCCATTTAGGCAATGCTTCTGAAACCTGAACTCTAGCTTCTGCTTCTCTAACCTGCAGGATGCTTTGTGGCTAGCAGCTGAATTGGGTGAAGAAAACTGAAACAGAGACTGATTTGAGGGAAAAAGCAAGGCCTTGTTTTCACTCCCTTCTCCCTTAGAATACACCATGCAAGCAGAAATCCAAATCCATGTGAAATCCAAGACAAGGGAGCCTAGGCGTGATTCACACCCTGCAAGGTAAACAAGGCCCGAGCAGCCTGCTTCTGCTTTTGACCTTTGCCTGCTCCCTCTCCTTAGGGGAAGCAGGTGGACAGGCAGGAGGTCTGAGAGCAGAGGTGTCTTGTTGCTGGAGAGCATCTGGAGACAGGGAAATTACACTCCCTCACTCCTGGTCCTCCTAGAAGCCAATTGTGGCTGAGGCTGAGCTTAAAATTGCACAGGTTTGTCAAATACACTGCTACTCTTACACAAGTGAAGGGTTTAAGGAAAAATAGATTAGAAGTTCAAGGCCTTCCTGGCTAAGAAGGGCACATGAAGCATAATTCTAAGCATGCGCAAAAAGAGCTGAGAGGGGGCCACATTGATCAGGCACCAGCCTTGACCAGGGCTCCCCTGGGATAGGAGCTTATACTGTCTCTCCTGTGTGTGTCCTATTCAGAGTGTGGCTATATGCGGTTGACCACCCAAAAGCTAAAAATAAAGCAGAGCAGCAAGTTCTTGAATTAAACTTTTATCTGTCCATCTGTTCCAGAACCGAATGAGTCAGAAAGATCGGCTCAATCGTGAATCTAAGTGGCTCTATCGCCTGCTCACACAGAGCTTATCACTTCCACAGATCGCCTCTCTCTGCTTGCTTACCCTCTCTAAGTTACAACTTCCTCATTTGTCCACCACGGCCAAGAATCTCCTGCAGGACTACTATGGTGGTTAAATGTGAAGAAATAAAGGATTTATCAATCATCCCTCACTAACCTCAGCATCTTCAGTTCAGCTGCTAAGGCTCTCAAGCAAGCGTGCGGTCACAATTAAAAAGGCATTCATTGCCTATTGTCTATCATCTTCTTAGTGCTTGGAGGGATGGTCCTCACCTAACCCTAAAACAATTCTAAGTGTGAAGCAACTTCTGCTCAACCGACCACTGCGCGTGCTGTACAGTGATGTTTCGCTCAATGACTGAGCACTCGTATGGACAGTGGCACTGTGAGATTTTACTGCTTAACACAGCTTATAATAGCTAAAGACTGGAAACACACTAAATGCCCATCAACTGATGAACAGATAAAACAGAGGTGGTATTTTTATACAATGGGGTACTGCTCAGCCATAAAGGATAAACTGGACACTTTTAGACATCAATGGACGCAACTTGAGACCACACTCGAAGTGACACAAATCACACACACACATGTAAACATCATATTGTTTCCCTGCTGTGAGAAACTAAAAGAGTAAATGAGGCTAAAATGTATAATAGATATCATACAATGGGAAGCAATTATTCAAAAGGTAAAAGGAACTAGGATGGGGGAAAGGAGAAAGAATGGAAGGGAAAAGAGAAAAATGCAAGGCAGTTACACTATCAGTGTCTCTTAGTTCACTGAAAGGGAAGGTTGGCGCTAATATCAATTTAAAATTTTTATACCCATATCTTGTACCCTGAGTGACTACTTTTAAAGATCAAAATATGCAATGTATTTAATTATTATTCTATTATTTTGCTATGAAATTTTCTTTTTTTCCATAAAAAAATGATTATATTGCTTAGTGATGCCTCGTGACCTCACCACTGCCTACGGCTTGTAAGTATACTGTATCATGCTCACCTAGCTATGAAACTAACTACAGAAGCATTTCTCAGACACTTGCCATCACTCAAGTAATCCATCAGGGCAACATTTCTGTTCAGTGTTTGGAACTTAGACAGCAGCCTGTGTGACACAGAATTCTCACCCAAACCCAGCTAAGGCATAGCATCTGCCATCCCACTCCTCTCCAGCCCACCACATGCCAGAAGACGCCATACTCACTGTATCCCATGCCCTGCACGAAGTATTTGAAGGCCTCGGCGAGCTTGGCTGGCTGTGAGAGAGGAGAGAAAGAAAATAGAATCAGCAGTGGGACATCTAGATTGCCAAAGGCCACCTCAGCAGGTGCTGTGGTTACCTGCATGTCAGAGCTTTGCCCAAGATGAACAAAGGCCATGTGTTAACAGGAGAAGACATAAAAGCAAAGGGAATGTTACAGCTTGTGTCTAGACCTCCCCTCAAAGCCTCATGTGGTCATAGGTAGGGATTTTTCAGAGGTGGTTGAATCTAGAGTGTATGATGCTGGCAATAAGGGTTTGTGATTACTAAACTACAGTCCCCTGTTCCTTTACTACATTCTGCCTTCCATGAACGTTTTTCTCTGCCTTGGAGCCAGCCACTTATGGACTGAAACCGCTATAAACTTTGAGCCACATAAACGTATCCCTATGTAACTTTGGGCACCAGCTATTTTGTATTAGCAATGAGAGAAAAGTAACTAAGACAAGTAAAATTATGATCTCATTATAGGACTAAAACATTAGCTTTGGCCAGGGAGAAAGAGTTCAAAGTCACTTCAGAGCTGTAGGTACTGGGATAATCACATGACCATATGAACTAGTTTCCTGACCTGTAACACAGAGCAGTGTCACACTAACTGCTGAACGTTTCTGGGAACCATGCTGGGTGTAGCACTGCTCCCCACATCTGCACAGCAGCAGCATTATAAGCATTAAGAGCTGGAGCTGCTCAGGCTACTAGGGCTCCACAGCACAGCACCATTTCATCTCCTTCCACCAAGCACCATGGGAAATTTACGCTACTGTGTATCATGACACAGCAGACAGAATTGGAGAGGAAAATTACCCATCCAAGATCTTCAGTAAGAAGTGCTTCCTGGATATTTGCTCCAAGGCCTCCAAACCCAGAACCCATGTGCTCAAGGAAATTCACCAGGTCTCAATGGAAGGATGAATGGATGAGAGGAAGGAAGGAAAGAAGGAAGCAAGAAAGAAGGGAAAAAAAGATAGGTGGCAGGCAGGAAGGAAAGAGGCTCTGCATAGATACACAGATGGCTAAAAATACAACAGGGCCAGGGATATAGCTCAGTGGCACAGCATCTGCCTAGCAAGTGCTAGATTATGACTTTATTTCCAGGTACCTGAAAAAGAAAAAGAAAAACAGGACCAATAGGCAGAAGAAAGGAAGGAAAGGTGAGCGAGGAAAGGAAAATAAAAGGAGAAAAATATGGAAAGTACTGAGAGTTAGATGCTTGGGTGGACAGACAGACTGAATGGTGAGACCATACTTGGGTCGATCATTTCTTCTGAAATGGTCAGTTTAATCTGAACTAGGAAGGGCACTCATGCATATCTGCTGTCCTCCATCAATTGCAAAGCTTACAACCCTGGGTCTTGCTCTCCTACAGAGACAAGTCAGTGGCTGAAGGCCCCTCCCTGCACAGCCCCGACTCCTGCCACTAATCTATGAGAAGGCAAATGACATTTGGCTATGTAAAAATTTCCCTCTGGGACTTGCGTGACAGTGAAAAAAATGACAAGCAGGACATATCAGGGCTTCAGAGAGAAGGGACAGAAGCAACAAAACAGGCTCGAAAATGGGTCACATGGGCCCGATGAGGCTTTCCTGGTTGATCGTGGGCCAACTCTCCCATATTCTAGTCTTGGCGTCCTCTTCTGTGACAGTGAGATCAAATCCTGGCTCTTCTTCCCTCTGAGAGTAATTGTGAGGGTCTAATGTAATCGAGGATGGGACAATTATTTGTGGACACATCCCCAGTGTGTAAGGGCCCAAGGAGGAAGGAACACCATATGCAGGAATTGGTCCTCCCAGCTGGTTTCCTGGAAACCTGGCCAGCTCACTCCTGTTGCAGTATTTAGAAAAAGCCTCAACTGCAGGCAGTGTGAGGTCTGCTCCAATTTCAAGCAGAGAAAGGGAGCAGTGGGGTGGGACAGGGTCAGAGGGAAAAAGATGACAAAGCTTCATGGAACATTCCATTTCAAGACAGCATTCAAAGCTCTGGTAGTGGATGGGTATTTGTGGTCAAACAGCAGCTGAACTGAATCAGTGTGGTTCTGAGCATGGTTGGCCCACTGAGGACTGTTGTCAGCATAAAAAGGAGACCTGGAGAGGAAAAAGAAGTGGTGTTGGGTCTCCTACGTGGTGTTGTTTGGTGCTTTCTCTTGTTGCCATGGGTTCTCCTGGAGGAGCTTATTGAGCTTCTTTCCTGATATGAAAGGCCGTCCTTATCATTAGAGGAACTCAGGACCTTATTGCTGCTAAGGATGGCTGTGGTTCACTTTGGAGAGCTCTGGTCCATCCTTTGAGCACTGCTTCCTGGTTCCAGAGGGGAAGTGTGTAGTGGTTCAATCTCCAGGAGAAGTTTGTCACACTGGCTTCCAGATATGTTTTCATCTTTGGAGGAGCTTGGGACCTCACTGTCACTGAGGATGGCTGTGATACTTTTGGGGGAGCTCTGGTTCTTGAGTGTTGCTTCCTGGCTCCAGTGTAGAAGCTCACCTGCTTGCACACATCCTTCATCCTGCTGGCATAGACTTTCTAGCTTCCACCACTGACCTTGGGCCTTTCCATTGCATGAGTCATCGTTGTGGGCTCTAGGCCTTCAGTTAGACACTGGGAGATATTGTCAAGGGCTTGAGGTCTGCAGCTGGACTCACGCAGAATACCACCATGGGATCCAGGCCCACAGCAGGATTCTCTAGGTCTTTAATGTGTGGACAGATTTCTTGAACTTCTTCTATTTGACCCTTTGAGTGACCATTATAAGTAATACTAGAAATCATGTGTCCTGTATTGTCTTGTTCTCCTTGCAAACCATTGACTACAACAGCTGTCCTGATATAAAATGGTAAGAAAATAGAGGAAAGGTCCATTTGATAGGTGGATGGGGTAGTTTATGGGGAGCAATCGGAAGGTCAGTTATGACGGTGCAGCCAACATGCTGACAGACAAGACAGACACATGCATGGACTCACATATACATGCATACACAGTTGGGTCCCATGTCTTCTGTGTCCCTCTGATCCCAGCTTGAGGGCCTGGGACCCTGGCCCCAGCAGAAGCCTGCAGTCCCTAGGGAGACCTGTGTTCTGACTTACAGTGACCAGTTATGTCCACAGGGCACTTTCCTTTAGAGCCACCTTTCTGGGATGCAAGTGTGCCTCGGTGGGAAACTACATTTTGGAAATCAGCACAATCCACACATGATCATCTGATGTCACAGCGTGGCAGAGAGGAATGTGGCACATGCCAGTCTCACACAGAAGGGCATCACTGGGGCATGGTGACACATGGCACTCACCTGAGAGATCTGTGGAAGGCCGCCACAGTCCGCCATCTAGAAGGGAAGGAAGCTGGTTAATGCCCACACCAGGCCACAACAACCTGTTCTGCGACAGGTGGATTGTGGGTGGGGCACACCCCACCCCCGCCTAGCAAGATGGCTGCTGGGCATTTCCTTGTTAGCCTCTGCTCATAGTTTTCTACAATGCCACCCCACCACTGGGCCCTACAGACCATGTCATGCCCTCCCCCAAGAACATGCAAGTGTCCTGTTTGGGAGGCAGAAACTGGGCCAGACAGGGCCAGAGCGACCTGTAAGATTGTGGCCAGTTTCTATCTGACCTGCAAAGGGTCCACATCGGAGGCCCAGTCTGCTTACTGTTTGGAAATCCTTCAAGAAGTAAATGGTGGATTGGAGAGACCAGGCCCGAGAGGGCTCCTGACTGGCTGTTGTTGGTAAATGTGGGGACTTTCAAAGTTTTTATTAAATCATGAAACTAAAAGCCATTGCCATCCAGCTGGAGTCGAAGTAGGCACATGCATGTGCTTATCCTGAAGGGGACAGAGTAATACCGGGAGGACAGGAGTTCTGCAAGGACACGGGGCTGCAGATCCAGGGAGAAGGCGGGGAGCATGCAGCCCCAAGGATCTCAAGGCCACCTCCTCAGCACTAGCCACAGGGCTGTGAGAGTTTGGGCCACCCTCCAGCTCTGTGAGGATGCTGGCGAAACTTTAGGCATGGAAGCAACTCAGCAGGGCTGGGCAGTGCCCGTAGGAACTGGGGATGATATCAAACCAGCTGCCTGACCACCTGAGGCCGCCTAATCTTGGCTGTGGGCTGAACTGTGCCCCTAACAAGCATACTATGGCTCCTACTCCAAGCACCCTGAACGAGACCGTCTTTGGAAATAAAGAGGATCCTTATAAATACAGTCCAGATAGAATCCTTCTAGATGAATATGGGCCCAGAATATAATAACTGACTTCCATACAGGAAAAGGGAAGCAAGGCATGGTGGCCATACCTGAAATCCCAGCACTCTTGGAGGCTGAGGCAGGACAACTGCCCAAACTTAGTGGGACCCTCTCTCAAAATAAAAAATAATAAATAAAAATGGTTGGGGATACAGTTCAGTTTTCAATCCCCAAAACTGCTGAAAAAAGAAAAGAAAGAAATCTGGACACAGACTGGAGGCATAGAGGGACACATTGCCATGATGCAATTGAGGGAATCCTGGTGGATCCCAGGCTGCCCACAGCCTTGGAGGGGAGGTTATGCATTTTCTGATTCTTCCAAAAGGCAATTGAGAGACTGGAAGATGTTTGGCTTTGGGCCTCGTTAAAGCTGAACTTTAGGATGCGTCATAACAAAGTCCAACAGACTTAGTGGCTCCGGCAACAGACTTCACTCTGTCCTGGTGCTGGAGGCCAAAAGTCCAAAAGCTCAGTGCTGGCTGTTCCAGCTCTGCAGACACCATGTCCCCTCAGTGCTCTGGTCTCTGCCATGGCACTTGCTGCTATGGACAACCATAGCCCCTTGACGGGCACACTGGCCGCAGCCTAGGGACACAGAGCCTCTGCCAAGCACTACTGTGCAGCCCTCCCTGAACCCTACAGCAGCTCATAGCTCCTGTGCTGTGCAGCCCTCCCTGAACCCTACAGCAATTCATAGCTCCTGTGCCCTGCAGAGGGAACCACTCCTCTCTGCGGCCTCCAGCCCCAGCCAGGGCCTAGCCAGGGTTTGCAAACAGCAATGCTAAACTCTCAACTTCCACCTGCTCTGACCACTAGGTCTGCCCTCACTGGAAGCTGCTCAGTTTTGCAGAACTCTCCAGCATCTCTGCCAACTAACGCCCTCTGCTCCCCACGCTTCCCCATACCTTGAGCAGAGTGGTCTTCGTGGGGTCCAGTTTCGAGTTGCACTCCACCTGGACAAGGGCAGAGCTCTGTTAGTCCTTCCACCTGCACCCTTTCCTCCTGCTCTGCTCTGGCACCAGAAACCCCAATGTGCCCTTGGCATAGAACAAAGGACCTGAGCTCCTGGCCAGGCAAAGGTGGCTTTAGATCCCAGGTCTTCTGGGACCAGCTGTGTGACCTTGGGCAAGTTACTTAACTTCTCTGAGCCTCAGTTTCCCTGTGTGTTAAATGGGGACATAACTTCTTTTCCAAAAGTTGTCCTATAGACTAGCTGGAAGGTGAGGGTGCCTCAGAATTATCTGCTGAATGAATGGCCTTATTTTATCAGCTGCTGTCAGAAATTGTACTGATTTAACAACTGTAATTCCAACAACTGTTGTTTGTATAAAATCACTCTCACTAAAGTGGTCTCTGTCTTCATTTTGCAGAGACCCTCTGAAAAGTGGCACCCAGAGTCACCTGTGATGCTTCAAATGCCTAGAATAGAACTACCACCTCCCTTGGCATGAACAGTATACCTCAATTGATATATCCTACTTATCTCAAAGAATCACACAAGAAACTCACGATGGTTCTATAAGACACTACAGGTCTTTACTACATGACCATTTGCAAATTCTACTCCGTAGCCCAATTTGGGGCTCTAATCAGTGATCCCTAGTTATCTATCCACCCAAACATGGGAAGACCAGAAAGGCAGAGGGCTCTCTCTGCTCCCACTATACATGGCTGGGGACTCAGCAGGGAGATGAGTCACAGACCTCTGCCTCCCAAGGCCAAGGCCTCGCTCCCTGTCAGTCAAAGGGGTACCAGTCCAGTTCGGAAGACAAAGCTGGCTCCCGGAGAGGAGGACCAGTGTCTCCTGGCCAGGAAGGCGCTGAGTGTGACCAGGGCAGCCCCAGGGCAGAGGCAGCCGGGAGAGAGATGGGCAGCTGGGCTTGGCCAGGGCCAGCACAGTGTTTGACAGTATCTTCCACACAGATGGGGTAGGGAGGCCCAGACCTTCACCTCCACTTACCACGGTGTCCACAGCAGGAGAACTGTCCCCAACCACCAACAGAGCAGGGCATCTGGTGGGCAAGAAAGCATGGGGCTCATTCCAAGGCTGTCACCAGGCTGGCCCAGGACCCCAGCAAAGCTGTTCTGGCTTCTTTTACAGCACTCCCCTTCCTCATCCGCTTTGCTCTTGGGATGAATGGGTTGGTAGTCACTGATACCCTAGTCTAAATTTCAGTCAGAGAATTTCTGGGCCAGATGCTTTTATTTAAAAGCCTCTCCTGCATCTGGATAGCATGAGCAGGACTTTGCTGGTAACTAAAAGTGACATGAACAGCAAAGGAAGCACGGCCTGCCAAATTCACCAGGGTCACAGAGTACAGGGTACCTGAGAGGCAGCACAAGACTCGGTCACTGCTGGCAGACTCTCAGCTATGTGTGTGCAACTGCCTTTTCCTCCTAGAGGAATCATGGCCAGACTTTGTGCAGTGAGGCCTCATGCCGCTCCAGACACTGGAGCTGAGGAAAGGGTTGTGGGGTGCGGTCCGCACACCTGCTCCCACGTCTCCCAGATCCAGGGCTACAGCTGGGCAAGGGCACAGTCTGCACAGGGTAGGGGATGCCGAGGCACAGATGGTGCCAACCAGGCAGCAGACAGCCAGTTCTCAGTGTCCACAGGGTGCCGCCACTGGTGACACTCGGCAGGCCACAGACAGTGGGGTGGGGAGGGACAAGAAACTCACTGCAGTGTCACGGTGTGGACTCCAGGCATGGGCCGCTCGATCTCCAGGTCCCGGCGGCTGCAGGTCACAAGTATTGGTGTCAGCCCTGAGAAGCCTCTTCTCCCATCGAGCCCACCCCAGAGGTCCACCACTGGCCACGCTGGAGAACCACCCCACCCATGATTCATGCCAGCTCTCACGGTTCCCAGGGCACCACGACTTCCCCTTGTCCACCCTGCAAGCTTGAGGTAAAGCAAGACTCATGCATTTCCAGCAGAACCTGCCTCATTTTGTCCCAAATGAATTATTGTTGCTGTTTTATTGCAGGGATACAAACTGTCTTTTACTACAGAGGGTGCTTCTATCTCCCTGGTCTTCATATGTCACCCTTGTGTGACAAAGATACCCCCCCTGTGCACTGACCTCAGGGTATCCATTCTTGACCTCAGTCCACCCTTAATGCCCTCCACCCCTGGTCTCTACGAAGCAGCTGACAATCTCCTGCAAACTCTGACCTGAGATTCCCCAGCCCCGGTGCAGAATCCAGTGGTTCCACTGCACAGCATGGGGCCCAGAGCAGACCACCCTGCCCTACACACCTGCACAACCGCCTCCACTGTGTGTGAGCTGCTAACAGCCAGACACCTTTGCACACACACTGCAGCCAACAAACAGGACTCTAACCTGGCTTCGTGACTTTGGGGAGATCATTAAGCATCTGTGAGGCTTTGCTGCCTCTGCAGGAAATGACCACAGTGGCAAAAGCACCTCCTCCCAGGACACTGCTCTGTGCCCTCCATGAGGTGACACAGCGTAAGGCTCGAGGTCACTGCTGGATTTCATGGCACCCTTACTTGCCAGCCTGGGACTCCTTCCTGTTCTTGGGAGTAAAGGAACTACAAAATCTGCTTCTTCGGCACCAGTGAGAACCAGCGAGAACCTCAGCAGCGCTGCCCGTGCCAAGACCACAGGACATGGAGGGACACAGCTGCCAGACTCTGCACTGTACACTGGCATGGTTGGCAATGTCACATTATTACCATGGCCAGGCCTCCGAGGACACGCCTCTCCCTTCTGGTGAGCATGAAAGAACTGCCTGGCAAGCTGGGTGAGCTCACCGATAGACCCCCAAACCTTGGGTTGGCCGCCAGTCCTGTCCCTTTCTGAATTCAGAAGGACAGACTGGCTTCCAGGCAGCTCCCTGAGACCCTTCCTACTGCCCAGTGCTGCACTGCTGACTGCAGCTGTCACTTGAGGTCACAGAGCCCGGCTTCAGCCATTCCTGTCCAGTCCTGTGCTCACAAAACACTAGGAGCCACTGACATATGGGTGTCCCTGCCAGGTACTGCCCCACCAGCCCTCTGCTCAGACCCAGGGCCTGTACCTCCTCCGCCCGCCACCGTCCAGCCTGCCCCAGCCCCGGACCTCTAGTACCTGTTGTAAGCATTGATGAACAGGTGCAGGTTGCCCGGGTTCATGTCGTTGAGGATGTGCTGGCGGTAGGTGTGCACCACCTCCACGTTATTCTGCATTTCCTCCTGCGGACAGAGAGAACGCTCTTTATGGTGCTGGGACCTGGCTGTCCCCAGAGCCTCCAGCTCCAGGTCACCTGGCTATGAAGTAAAGACAATCAGTCACGGAGCATGAGGAAGGTTTGGGGATGGTTCCATGGTAGTGCCCAAGGCAGACTGGCATATGCCGGTCAGTGGGAGGTGGGAAGGAACCCCACCCAGAGGGCACCACTCTGTCTCCTGGGCTCAGGTCAGTGTCATAGGAGGATAAGGGCTGCTGGTTGGACGGCCCTGCCTCAAGGCCACCTCTTCTGTGGATTAATCCTCTCTGGGCTCCAGGTCCCTCACACAAAGAGGATGTTTACAGGCTTTAAGGAGGCTATGCGCACAAAAACCCTTTGCAAACAGCCCAAATCAGATAGGAATGTCAGCGGTTATTTTTTTAATGGAGAAAGTTGAGGTTTGTCATGCTTGAAAGCCAAAACCGACTTAAGCAACAGGAAGTTGCTGGAAAGTGGAGATCTCAGTTCCCAGAGGGCTCCCAGTGCCTTTGTGGGGAGGCTGACCTCAGCCTGCCTGCTCTCAGGGGGCCTTTCTGAATGTGATTCCAGCTTGCTTTGTCTCTCCTCTGTGCAGCAGCAGATGCTGCGGTTTCCACAAAAGATCTGACGTGATCAGGGACAAACAGAGCAGACAGAGGTGGAGGCAGCCAAGAGAGCCAACGTCAAGTGTGAGCTGTATCAAAACAGCCCAAGGTCACCAAAGCACCACAGAGGCCAACTGGCTAACAAGAAAAAAGCTAGGAAAAATAGTCTGAGGAATCATTCTGGGATTTCTAACCAGAGTAAATTGCAGAAAGTTGGGGGGCATCAGAGGTCCTCACTGCCTGTCCACCTAAACTCCAAGAACTTGGGGTATAGTCAGGTCAGACTTTCAAGGCCATGCCTGACATCTTCAAGGAAACAGACTCTGAACTTTTGCAAAAGTCTCTCCGACCAAGTGATATGCAACAGGCAGAGAAAATGTCCAGGGCTCGTCACCAGCATGCTGTGAGAGTCCTGGCCCTGCAGCTGGTGGAGGGCCCTAGGGTAGGGACAGCACAGCTCACCTTGGAGTCAGGTGAGAGCCGAGGCCTAGGTGCCAGCATCCTGCAGTAGCTACCAGCATGGGCTCTGGTGGCAGGTTTGGTGCAAATCCCCACCACCTTCTCCCTGCAGTGACCTCACACCAGTCACTCAGCCTGCCCCGGCCCCATTTCCTCATGCAAGAGTGGGAATGGAAATAGTGCTTACACACAGGTCACACAACCGAGCACACTCCACTAGGACAGCGCCCAGCACACAGCTAACACCAGGGAGAAGTGGACAGATATCTGTGATACTCCACAGAGAGAACAGCCCAAGCTCCATGAACAGCTGAACAAGAAATAATGCAGGACCCCCCGAGCACTGCTTAGCTCTGAAACAGTGTGTGTGAAGGCTGACACTCAACAATGTGAGGCTGAGTTGGAGAAGCCAGACCAAAGACAGGAATACATCACAGTGCCCTTATTGCAAGCTCAAATTTAAAAACTGATTGTCATTGGCAGAAAGAAGAGAGGAAGGTATCTGGGAAGGAGAAAGAGGAGCACTATCAAGGGGTACATGGAAGCATTTGGGGTGTGGGAGTGTCCATTATCTTGATTTGAGGTCGTACAGATGGTCGTACAGATACCAAAGTTTGCCAAAAGACATGCAGAGTACTGGGCTTCAATGAGACGAACCATATTTAAGGGCAGGTGGAATGAATGGCTTGCTAACCTGTCACAGTATCACAGGCATCAGCACAGGGGCCCACTTGGCTCTGTCTTGTTCATCTCCCCCATTCACACGATCCGCTGCTGAGCACCATCCTTAACCACACCATCTGAACACCCCCAGTGCCAGGCCGGCTACTCACCTTCCCGAAGAGGTGTGACATCACCATGTCCGGCAGGGCCTGGGTCCATCCAGAGATCTGCGGGGAAGACAGCAAGCACATCAGAAAGCAGGATCCACGACAGGGAGCCAAACTCAGTCAACCCCCACCACCCGGAGACAGAGTAGTGTTCTGGACCCCCAGCTTTCATTCTGGAGGGCATCTAGCTGGAGCTTGCATCTAGAATGTCCCAAAGGGCCCCACATGTCAAATCCTGGATTCTCGGCTTGATGCTTTTGGGACAGTGGACACCTTAGAAGAAGAGGCCTAGCAGGAGGTCTTCAGGCCACCCAGGGTCCTTCAAGGGGACTGCGAGACCCTGGCCACTTCTCTTTCTCTAGTTTGCTGCCCTGCTGTGAGGTAAGTGGCTCTGGCCTGCCACATACTCCTGTCATGATGAGCCGACTCACTGCAGGCCCAAAATGCATAGCCAACTGAGCAGGGACGGGAACCCATGGAAGTGTGAGTTAAAATAACACTTTCTCATTGAAAGGTAGTGATCTCAGATATCAGCTGCGGTGCTAGAAAGCTGCAGACCTGACCTGCCTCCATGGGAACTCACTCCTGCCTCTGCCTCCACAGGAACTGTACCTGCAAGGTCAGCCTGGGTCTCAGCCCAAGTCTGCATCCTCAGAGCTCCTGCCCACGAGGTGCATAGCAGGTGGGGCTGCACCAAGACCCACCTTATCCCTGGCTCCTCCAGCTCCTGGCTCCTCAGCAGAGAGGCCCTGCGCACCTCTTCTAAATGCCCTCAGCTCCCCCAGTGGACACAGGGACTGCTTAGCCCCCAACACGCCTCATGCAGCTTTCTCCCTTCAAGCCAGTTTCTTCTCTACATAGCTATGCAGTCAAGAAATTCACTGATTACCCTATTGTCCTCCCACTCTCCCCAGCAAGGCTACGTATGCAGCAGGAGCACCATAAATGCTAACACATATCAAGCGCTCCATAAATGCATTAAAGGAGCTCTTTCTGGCACAAGCTCCAGAAATATGTGCTGATTGACTTCAGCATCAAATGTGCACTGCTGCAGGAGAAGATCTTGGCAAAGGGCCTTGGGCTGGCCCCTGCCTGCCACCTCCCATCTAGTAGCACTGGGTAAGAGGAGACATCTGGGCCTCAGACCGCTCATTCATAATCACAGGTGACAAGAATTTCCGAGTCACAAGACCATGGTGATGATTACATGAGGATGCTACCAGTGTCACAGAATCTGAGGCTGTGCCTGACACCCAGGTGACTTTCTCCACAGCTGGGTTGGACGGCAAGGACATGGCACAGATATGAACCCAGCAGGCCTCAGGCTCTCTTCCAGAGGCTGGTGTGCCCAGCCTTCCACACTGGCTCAGAGCAGCCTTTCAGGCCGATTGGAATGTCACTTCATTTGCTGGAAAAGCAAATAAAAATGGGGAGTGTGCTCTGCTCCTGAATGTCATGCAGGTGGGAGGGCAGAGCTCCCAGATTCTGGGAAGAACGCTCCAGGGAGGAGCACATCAGAGTGGCCACAACAGGGACAGAAGGGGGTGGGCTGGGGTTCCAAGCCCTTCACCCTCACAGTCATTTCAAAGAGGAGAAAATATATTCGCAAGGGATTCAGCCTGTTACCACTGGGATGATTCCCGCTCCCTTGGTTAACACTGGGGCCTTGGTGGGGAAAAAGTTAAAACAGAAATAATCATTTATAAAGAGAAACATTAGTAGTCCCAGGAGCCCAGCTGGGCAGCACCTCCCAGCAGCTAGGCTCTTTACCCCATAGCCTGTCTCCAGCCCCAGAACAGTCATCCAGACCTAAGGACGCTGGGCCCATGGACCTTGGAGTCAAAGAGATGTATGTCCAGTCCAGTTTTGCTGCCCACCTTTGTGTGACCCTGGAAGCTTCATTTGCCTCAGTTTCCTCCTCTGTGTAAAGGCAACAAAAAACCTCACTGCCTGAACTGACCATAAAGATGAGTGGCATAATGTGGCCCAGAACTAGGGCAGAGGAGGCAACTCCCAAACATGGGAGCTAGTTACCATGTAACCCAGCATCACAGCACTGAAAACATACTTGTTTCTCTTCAGTCATATGAGGATTCCTGACAGACTTTTGTCCTATTCATTTCAAGGGGATTTTGTTCAACAAGATCATTGGTACTGTGAGATGAGTCCAGCCCATGGTAGACACCTAGCAAATACTCAGGAATCTAGGTGATGCTCGGGAACCCATGTCCCTGGGACATCGCTGGTGTAGACAGCGAAGTCTCCCTTTAATCTAGGAATCTAGGAACCTGGCTCGGGAACCCACGTCCCTGGGACATCGCTGGTGTAGACAGCGAAGTCTCCCTTCAATATTCTGAGTGGCCTATTTGGAGTAGAGGAAAGATGCTTTGTGTGCCTGGCTGGGCAGTAGGAGGAGAGGAGGAGTGGGGCCAAGGGGAGCTCCAGGCCAATGCTTTGTCCTTCAATCTGCTTCTGCATGTAGGGAGCCCCTCCCCAGACTCACCTTGGAAGCAGCCCAGTCCATCCAGCCTTCTGCACAAGGGTTCACGTTGATGAGGACGAGGCCCTCTACCATCTCCGGGTTGTTCAGCTGGGAGTGGAGATACAAGATCAGATGGACAGACAGACAGGAATCTAAAACCCTAGGAGTTTCTTGTCACAGGGAAGCTTGGGAGAAGAACAGGAAGAGGGCCAGGTTCTGGCCACTGTGGGGTCACCACACTTAGGGTCACAAAGGCCACTGAATGCCACCATGCAATACTAGGCTGCAGACTCTTCAAAACTGAATAGCTGCTCCAGAGAGTGGGGGGAGGAGGCACAGGAGCAGAGGGAAGTGCACACGCTGGAGACCTGCAGGGCAACCCTCCTAGCTGTCCTCCCTAGCTGTCCCATGGGTCTCACGCCTCAGGCACTGGGCAATCAGATGGGTGCACACAAGCTCTATGCTACTTTGTTACTTCCAGGAAACACACAGACACCTGGGACCACCAGCAGCCTTTTATCCATCTGCTCAGAGCTGAGATGCTGGGCCAGGTGTGCATTTGGTATCTCTAACCTGCAGCAAAGCTCAGACCTGACTGACGCTGAGAACACCACAGCGAATACAGCGAATGCTCTGTATTTGGGGGACAAGTTTGGCAAGAACACAAATGACCTGGGGCCACTGTGAGGGCAGTAACCACAGCATCATCAGACAATATTAGTTTCTAAGTTGAATTTGGAATCAATTAGTGTCCAAGGCCATCAAAACCAGCTGGACAAAGCCGTCCACCTGACTACCACGGGCCAGGCTGGGCCAGGCAGTGCTTCCAGTGCTGCATTTTAGTGAGGCAGAGGGCAAAGACATGGGCACACGTGTGTGAGAACGCATGCCACACATATCTACCCACACTTGTGCAACTCCCGCACGCTGCTGAGGGCACGCTGCTGAGGGCACATCACTGGGGTTCCCAGTTTACTCTCCCTCAGGAAATGGAAGTGAGGCTTCTTAGTTTTTCTCTTTTGGGCTTCTAGATGCTTTTACAGGTTTCTAAACGCAATTTTAAAAAACTCCGAAGAACTCACAGCAAAGCGGGTAAGGATGTAGGCGCCAGCGCCTGTGCCCATGCCAATGACACTTTTCAGCCTGGAAAGGAATCAAGAAGTCAAGTCACGGGAGGAAATGAGGCACAAAACCCCCCACCTTGCCTTGACCCTCAGCACCGCAGTCCTCTCGGTGCTGTCTTGCTCCTCCCCTGAGCAGGTGACAAGCTAAACTAAGAGGAACAGGAAGCTGCTCACACCCTGGATGCCCTGTGGGGAATCAAGCTCTGTGTCTCTGCATGGACCAGAGACCTTGATTTTGGAGAACCTGTCCTTCTCCTCACTCTCCCCACCTCTCTGCCAGGGCTCCTAAGTCCTGCCATTTACAGGAAGGCCCACTAAGGTCTTGCTTCTTCCAACTCTCAGGCTTTATTTTGGATTTTCAGTCTTGGAATGAAATCAACCAGGCCAGAACCATGAGGTATTATTTGCCTAATAGGAAAGGCTCAATGGAACTGAGACAGGAGGAGCAGGTCTGAGCCCAGCCTGGGCAGCTTAGGAAATCTGAGAGACGCTTTATCAAAATAAAAAATAAAATCGGGCTGGGGATGTAATTTAGTGCAAAGGCTCTGAGTTCACTCTGGAATACTGGGGTGTGGGGCGTGTCGGCAAACTGAGGGTCTGAAGAGAGGAGCAGAGGTCTTGGCAGCTCTATTCCAGAACATTCCATGGGAAGGAAGTAGGTGAAGACAGGATAGGGCTGGCTGCCATTACATGATGTGGCCACTCAAGAAGAAAGCTGAAGTAGGGGAAGAGAGCTAGAAAGGCTAGGGGTGCATGCAGAAGTAACGTCCTCTCATCTCATCCTTAAACCCTAATCTGCATGCCAGGGGCCAGGCTAGGTCACAGCCAGGAGGCAGAGAGCCAGGTGTGCCCCCTCCTGTACACTTACCCAAACTGGCGCAGGACTCCAGGAAGCATCTCGGCCAGCTGATCCATGGAGGGGTACATGTACCTGGGAAGACAAGGAAAGGCAGCCAGTAAGACGTCGGCTCCCCACCAAACAGGCGATGCAGACAGAGATGCTCTGTGCCTGACACCATATCACACACTTGTGGACACAGAAACCTGTGAGCTCACCTGCTGCTGAGGCTGCCCCAGCCGAATCCCACCCCCCCCCCCCGCCCTTCATGGGTAAAGTGACTCTGGATCCACTGCTGCCACTGCTCCAGGCCCCACGAAAGGGTTAAAAGCTCATTCAAGGCTCACACTGACTCTGCCAGGCTGCTAGGGCTCCTTGGCACCAAGTTTATAAACATCCCTGAGGCTGAACACAAGTCACATGGCTACAGGAGCCCTCAGCAGATGGTGTGGCTGTCCTCTCTGGTTGCAGGGCTAGGATGGCAAGGGCAGAGGCAGAGTCAGAGGCAGGAGCCTGGGGTACTGATTCGTGCTCTGCTGAATCAGTCTTGGGATTGAGAGATGTCACCCTTGCAGGGCCTGGGAGACACTTAAGCCCAGACTCCAGACCTGGATGCATTTTATAATCTGACCTCAGAGACAGGAAGTAAACCCTGAATTACATAAACATGGACACTGGGGCCACCTGCTAGCCAAGTCCTTAAAGAGGAAACCAAGTGGCCCTGCAGAAGGGTCTCAGCTCAGGAGCAGGCAGGTTAAGTCAGTGGAAATAATCCAACATAACTATGACAGAGGCAAGGAGGTGACACCAGGGGACTGAGAAGGGACACCACAAAAGGGAGATGGTTCTCCTCAAGGAGTCAGGAAGGGCTTCTAGGAGAAGTGACACAGAAGCCTTGGGAACATGCAAGAAGAGCTGGGTGTTGCGACTACCAATCTAAAGAGGGTCTGAGGAGAAAAGCAGCCAAAATGTCAGGCTCCTTCCAAGTGCACAGGGCTCAGTGTGCAGCCAGCAGCTCCTCAGGCACAGTACTGGGGAGCCCCCTACTTCAGGGGCTCCTCTGCCCTCCCCACCCCACAAGGCCAGTTGCATGGTGAGGGAGAATCAATTCTTGTGCAGGAAGTAGACTACAGAGCACAAGCCAGGGGTCCTGCTGACTGGCTTCAGGATTGAGGGAGGGATGTCCACCTGGGAGATCTTCAAGCCTGATCCAGGGCAGGAACCAGCCAGGCAAGCGCCCTCCATCACTGGCTCCTGCCACTGCAACATGGGTCACCTGGTTGCCTTAGGGGAGGAAGCCAGCATCTTGGTCTCTAGATAAAGTAAATTAAAATTCCTGAGGGCAGGCAGGGGGAACTAAGAGCCTCTGTTCCACTCCAAGTCTTTCATGCATTTGGTCCCAACCAAGACTAACTTCCTGATGAACATTCAGGGCTTTATCTTCTGGTTAACAGTTAACCCTATCTCACTGTTTTAATAAGCTCATTACCTCGGGTTCTGGCCTCCTGGGGCTGAGTATCCCCCCCACTTTCACTGATAAAGATTGATAATTAAAAATAAGTCTAAAAACTTTTTAAAAATACATTATCTAGCTGGAAAAGACCCAAGACCACTCCAGAAAACCTGTACATCCAGAGATAACCCACCAGGCCTGGGGCACTGCAGTGTGGGCATGCAGAGAGGTGGGGGCATTGCTGAGGGCTGCTCCCCCAGGGGATGCTGCTGGGGATCTGTAAGCTGTGTGTGGGAAATGGAAACCCCACCTCCACATTGAGGACCAGGGAAAAACACCTCAGGTTTAGGCTCCAAAGGGACCTCTGTCTTATGGTCAGCAGCCAATGTAACCAAAAGCCTGCCTCCCCCACTTCCAGCTGTATGCCCTTGTACAAGACAGTGAACCCCTCCTAGCTCAGTTTCTTCATCCAGAAAGTAGAGCCAGCAACCTCAGCTATCAGGTTGACGACAATGGCATTGAGAAATAAAAATCCCACAGCCTGGTCTGTACCAACAGCAATAGAGGTGTTATCTCTTTCTATCTCCTCTCTTTCTCAGCTTCCAAGGTTTTCCCCTCCAAGGCCCTCTCTCCCATGGCTCCTGCGCAGGTGGAGCCCGCTTGTCACAAAGCCAGCATCCTCAGCAATGGGGAGAGTTTAAAGAGTGCAGTTTAGGGGTGGGGAGGATGGTAAGGAAGCCTTTCTGGAGGTGGCTACGCAGCAAGGTCTGAACTCAAAGCCACAGAACCATGCATTTCAAAATGGTTAAGATGCTAACTCACACGAAATAGTAAATTTTACATTTGACCCTGATTAAGAAAAGCTTTGTAATGTGATCTTGATGCCTCCCCACCCATTGCCTCCCCTTGCATGACCCCTGGGACACTAAAGACCCGGCCACTCTCACCCTGCTGGGAAGGAGGGAGCCCCGTCCTGCTGCCCAGGTGCATCCACATGGCACACGGCAAAGTGCTGTGTGATCTCCTGCATGTCCTCGGAGTTGAAGAGCGGGTTGTAGCAGGTTTTGTCTGCAGAACAGACCGGGTGCAGGTGAGAGAGATGTCAGGAGAGGAAACAGTGGTTGCAGAATGGCTGTGTGGCCACACACAACCGTTTGGCACTGGTTTTGGGAGGGCTCCCAGTCCAGCTCCTGCCCCTACCCAGCCACAGCTGCCACACGTGGATGAAGGGGTCTGGCCCTACTCACTCACACTCATTCATATTCTCATTCATATTCTTTCTTTCTCTTTCTTTCTTTCTCCCTCCCTCTCCCTCTCCCTCTCCCTCTCCCTCTCCCTCTCCGTCTCTGTCTGTCTGTCTCTCTCTCTCTCTCTCTCTCTCTCTCTCTCTCTCTCTCTCTCTCTCTTTCCATCCCTTAGGCCATCACATCTGAGGTACTGGCCAGAGCATTGAAAGGAGCCTAGAAGATAAAACATGAACCGCCTAAGGTATCCTAGATGAATCTGCCATTTATAGAGAGCCTGAGGTAACCATGGCCAGTTGTTGGGCATCAAACCTTTCACTTTTTCTTCCTAGGCGAACTGCTAGACTACCTTTCCCAGGATCCCATCTAACTAGTGGCAGTCATATGATTGGGTTGTGACCCAATAGTATGTGATGCTGCCATGTTCTCCACATATCTGCAGCCAACCTTCTATATTTCTCTCTTCTCCAAGAAGAGAAACCAGAAGTCTCTGAGGATCCAGGAAATGGCAGAAGTTGCAGGGTCTCTGAATAACCATGTTGAACACATACCACTCAACTCTCACTGAATTTGCACAAGTGAGAGAAAGCATGTAAGCCAAGGTGGTCCTGGGGTCTTTTGATACAGCATTTAGTCTGCTGTAACTCACAGTGGCCCTTTCTAAAATAATAAGGAGCCACCTTATGTGACTGATTCCAGCTCCTCACCAGAGCCCAATGACATAGGACAAAGTCTAGAAAGCACCTACATGGGACCTGGTATGTAACTGACATGAGGGACAGAAGGCAAAATGTGATGTAAAAGAAGTTGAGAGTGAAAGGAAAGTGGTTTCCAGTCACTGATGTCACCCACCTTTAGGTATTAATAAGCTGTAGGAAAATGTAAATAAGGCAGGTGATCAGGCCAAATCATGCAGGCCTCCAACGCGGCAACGCTCACATTCATAAGGAAGACCCTCTGTACTCTATTCCACATCCCTTGTAAAAACCAAAGCATCCAGTAATTAAGAAGCCAAAGTCTAAGTCTCTACATAGCACTGTTCTTAATAGCCAAAAGGTGGAAATGGCCCGAGCACGCATCCACTGAAGAATGGATGAATGAAGTGCAGGGGATCCTTCAAAAGAACAGCACTGTGTAACAGGGCTAGAAGGACCAATGCGGACTACAGCATGGAGAGAGACTGAAAGCTGTCATGGAAGCCAAACATAAAAGCCTACATGTTACTTACGATTCTGCAATACACAAATCCACAGAGGTGGAAATTGATGAGACAGTTGGGGAGTACAGAAGATTAAGAGTGATAAACAGAAAGCACACCGTTTCTTTTCATGTGATGGAAATACTCTAAAATAGTCTATTTTGGTGGATGCACAACTCCATGCTGGTGCTACATACCACTGTACCCCAATGTTACTCATTTCTGTCTTCTTCAGGTCACAGCCAGAGTCCCCACCGGGACAGTTCCAAGAAGTCCCAAAAGGGACCAGCCCTTTCCAGCTCACTTTTCCCACTACCTCTGGGACCTGGGGCCCTGGGAAACTTACGGTTCATGCCGATGTCATGGTATGTGAGGATGACAGGCCGGTTTCCCTTGGGGGTCCCACACAGGGTGATATGCAGGGAGCCATGTAAGGTCTCGATGTCCTGCTCCTGGGGAAAGACAGCACACAGAGAGCCGTCACGTGGGCTGTATGCACCAACCACAGGCATCTAACATGTTACCAACAATGGGTGGAGAACACTCCAAGTACACATGATGCCTGGAGTTCTAGGCAGCAGGTCTCTCTAGCCAGAAAGGACACACAGCAAGAGGCAGGAGGGAGGAAATGGGGAAAGGCTCCATCAAGAGGCAGGGGGAGGCCTGGAGTGGATGGCACCATCACTGCATGAAGCCAGGGGGTCAAGAGCAGCCCCAGGCCCCTCTCTGCAATAAACCATTCCCAAAGCAATATTTTCAAAGTATGAGCAGAAGAATTAGCTACTTTCTCTCAGGCATCATGTGTACTTGGAGTGTCCTCCAGGCATAGGCCAATGACAATCCCCCAGCCTGCATCCTCACTCAGCCAGGCAGCCCCATGACCTGGTACAGAAGCCCCTTGGGGGCTCCCTAAGGGCAGAAGCCACACTCACTCTTTTCCCATCTTGAAAGAAAGAAGTCCCCATCTTGGGGACTTGGTTCTAGCTACCTCAGCTCATTCCGAAACTGCCCACAATAATGACAGTCATGGTTCCTTCCTAATCAGTCCCTTTCCTCAACCTTGGACCCTCCAATCTTGGGCTCCTGTCCCCCAAGAGTCACTCAGGAGCTCCTGAAGACCCTAGTCACAGCCTTCCTGGAGTGGCCCCATTTCTGAGAGCAGTGATGTCCATCCCTCCAACATGCTACCACTTGATAAGCAACACAAAGACTTTACACAACACTGAGCCACTTTTTCCCAGCTCTTCAACCTCCCAAGAGGCAAAAAAACCATGCAACCCCCTCTGGCTCAGGGCCATAAAGTTGCAGTCAGAGCTACAGGCAGGTGACAGCAGTGTTTCTCCCAGACAGCTGGCCTCAGCATCCACACACTTCTCAATTCCTCATACAGTGGGGGAACCAAAATGTCAACCCATACACTCTTGCCTCAAGGGGCTGTTCCTCTCGGGTTAGTGTTTGAGAGTAGATGCAGATCGGAGTGCAACAGGGAACACACAGGTGCCAGGAACCCACTCCCCACAGCCGCCTCTCATGAGAAGGGACAGGTGACACCCGGTCAGGAACCCTGCGGGCTTGAGCCAGCCACCCCATCTGTAACTCAGGAGCAGCCTGGTGCCTGTCCATCTCCTGAAAATGCTGGGGACCTGTGGGACACAGCAGGTGACTGCACCAGGACCCCTGGCCACTGTCTTGTCAGGTGGCATGACTGGCCACACCCTCATAGTCTACACAGGTTGAGGGTCAGATCCCCCCTCTGCTAGTATTTCCTCCCTCTGACACTTAGGCCACTTCTATTTCACCCAAAAGAACATTTATGAGGCACTTATTATATGCCAGGCTCTCTAATTTCCCAAAGAGACGTGTAGATAAAAACTTGCAAGCCAGCGAACAGAGGCAGGAGGCCCCACAAAGGGTGGGCTCTCTGGGAGGATTCACTATGGTGGGGGCTGCAGGAAGGACCAGATAAGGCTCTCAGATCCCACCAAGCCAGGGACTCCCAAGTCAGAGCCTTCCCCAAGAAGAAAAAATCATTCATATTTAGCAAGAACTATCTTTCCCCATGCTGGGCGGAAAGAAGTGGGGATCCTGGCCCTAAATCCAGAAACCCCTGAAGCTAACAAAGCCAGGGCCATGTTGCACCTCTGTGGAACAGAAGAAGACCTGGGCCCATGACGTATCTCCAGAATGAGGGTGCAGACACACACAGGCACAGCTCAGAGAAAACCCTTGCCCAAGCACAGGGTCATCTGAGACCCCCCAAAACTCAGTCTCCTGGAACACAGAGCTTACCAGTACGCCCTTCCCTGCCCTCCTGCCCTCTGGGACCATTTCTTCCCTGGTCATACCATGGACTGGAAAAATCCACAGCCAACTTCATCAATGACCAAGCCCAGCCCCCATGGGGCCACTGGTCATCTGCTGGGCCCTGAAGCTACAATGGCCCATTGTGGGGTCACAATCTTTATTGTCTGACCCACATGGCTCCCTCTAAAAATAGGCCAAGCCAGGCAGTGTCCCCTCTGCCCACACACTCAGGTTCAAGGGCACACTGCTAGCCCAGGCCTGCAGGTCCTGGCTGCTGAGTTAGAACAGCTAAAATTTATCAGCCCCCAAGCAGCAAGGTGACTGTGTGAATCGGAATGGGTCCCAGGCAGGAAGGTATGCTCAGCCCATGTGACACAGGGTTTTAACCTGTGGCAGAAGCTGGATACCCAGCCTGCCTGTACCTACAATGTCCCTGGGAGGCACAGGAATGAGATGTCTCATCTCTTTCACCCATCTCCTTGGCTACCTAACAAAATAAATTTTGTAATTTGAATGGTCCACCCCTCAGTCCAAATAGAAAGGCCACCTGGGTGTCTGAATATTCCACCCAGACCTGACTACACACCAGCACTCAAAGCTTTAGACTTTCAGGGCATGGACACGTGACCTCCCCAGACAGCACATTCGCCACCATGCACTGAACAACTCCAGATTCACCCCAGGAGGCTCCTCCTGGCGACATCTCCCAGGACCGGCTCACTCTCCTAACAGCATGTGGGAGTCTCCCCACGGCCTGTACCTGGCCCTGGCCAGATGTTCAGTCTGAGCAGCTCCTTGCATTTGCCTGGCCCTGTCTTACTGGGGCAAAGACCCCAGTGTCAGGAGATGGAGATGTCTCGACGGCGCACAGATGCAGGCTGCTCTCGTCATGAGTGGGCTGAGGGAAGGGAGAAGGCATGCTCAGCATCTACCCAGCCAAGCAGGGTACCTGACATGACCACAGGCCATGCAACTGCCTTGTGGGTCCCTGTGCCCTCCTGCCAGGGTCTGTGGCCCCCTAGGTCCTCTCTGAGCTCCGGGTCCACCAGCCTGCCCAGGAAGGAGGGGGCAAAAGAAATGCATGCATGCATACACACATACACACACACACACACACACACACACACACACACACACACACACACAACTAAACCAGCTGCTGTGCCCGCTCCCCACTGGCCCAAGTCAGGAAGACTGTCTGAGACTGAATGGGAGAATTAACCCACAGAAACACATACCACTGTGTTGTTTGAGTCCCTAAGGAACATTCTGTCCTTTTACCCCTATGGGGATGAATCACCATGTGTCCTGGGAAAACAGACCTGTTCTCAGACAGGGCACTGGAAATATTAAGATATTCACGTTCACAAAGACGGGGCACTGGAAACCGAGAGGTTCACAGCCCCTGGTGCTCTGTGTGTTTCTGTGCCTGATGGAGGGTGGTTCCCTGTATCAGGGCTAATGAGAAGACCTTCTTCCTAGCTTTGCCACCTCCCAGAACCTTCTGCTCATCCCCATCACAGCTCAGAAGCAGCCTGCAAAAGACCCCTGCAGGGATATCATCTAGCCAGGGAGACAAAAAAGACCAAAAACAAAAACAAAGGCCACTGGCTTTTCTCTACCCTGTTCTGGAAGTTTAGAAGCTTCTTTCGCTGAGTAAATAGAGATGGCCATGGTGGTGGTGGCAGGCATTGCAGCAGCCCTACCCCGAGCATCCTAAAGGTGTCCTCTCACTGACTGCACAATGACCCTTTTGGGGAATGCCCATCTGCATCGAACACATGAGGAAACAGACTGAGAGAGGTTGCGTAACTCACTCAAGTTCACACAAGTGCAATGTTAGAGCAGGGTGTGAGGCACTCTTGGATTTGGACTGTCCAAGCTCAAAGCCCATCGTACACCACACGCCAGGCACAACAGGAAAGGGCTTAGCAAAACACGCTACTCAACCTGCGCTGTACTTCCCTAAAGACAAACACATCAGGTCAAGTCCCCACACTCACGCAGCTGCAGATCAGTTTATCTCCCAGCACTGCTAACCATGCAGCAGATGGGGCTGCACACTGAACAGAGACCAGAGCCTGCTCCTCCCATCCTGCTGAGATGGGCCTTCAGGCACGCAGGGGATGGGGGTGTCGGATGCCCAAGCATTCCCTTCTTGGAGAGGCCTTTCCTGCCACATGCCACACACACAGCACATCGCTGCCCTCTTCTTCCGGTGACACACAGCAGCCACAACTAGAATTGTCCGCTTAGCGGCTGCTTCCCCCACCAGACTGCCAGTCTCCAGAAAAAAACGATGACTGTCTTAGATGAGACCAGGTCAAGAGGGAAGGCTTAGGGATTGACACAGTCTACTCTGCCTATAAGCCAGCAAGTAGTCAACATGGTTCCCACCTTGAGTCTACACTGCTTGTAACCTGACAGGTAGAGAAATGGCATTGTGGTCTACACACTACTCAAAGATTTCATCTCTGTGGCTGCCCATTCTGCCTAGCTTGGGGGCTTTGGTCTCCCAAACCGCTATTTTTTTTCTTACAATAAAATTCCAATTCTTTTTCCTAAGCATCTGTGTATCTGATAAAACTCTCTTCTTGCCATCTCTCTTATACTGAAGCTGATTAGGAGAACTGGTTTTGGCCTATGTGAAGTGAGCAGAATTTGCTAGGCTTTCATGGAGAGGATTGTGTTTTGTTTTTGTTTGTTTTGAGGATCAACACGGAATTTTGACTTTATTTTACCTTAGCCCTTCCACCTGCATCCCACCTGGAGCACAGAAGAGATGCCCATGGACTCAGTACCCCTCTTCTAATTATAACAACAGAAACTACACATTCACAGTGACAGAGCAGGAAGCCAGAAGGGATCTGGGGCTGGGTGACATTCATTGCCAGCGGGAGTAGGTGTTTCAGCTAGAAAAAAAATTGGTGAATGTGCCCGATGGTCCATATCTAGATATCCCCCCAAATACTCTAGAGCTCAGAGGTGGGATTTGGGAAGTGATTAGGTCATAGGGGTGCTATTGTCATTGGTGGATTGGTTCCCTGATTAGTTTATAGTTAAACATGACGTTGAAAGACTTGGCTGGAGGGCTCCTGGGGGCGTCACCTGAAAAATCTATCACCTCCCTCGTAGCTCCATCTCTCTCTGTTTCTCGGTGCCATGCCAAGAGATGTTTCTTCTCTGCCAGGCCCTCCTGCCATGCTGTCCTGTCTTAGTGCCAGTAGACCATGGACTGAAATCTCTACAAATTGGGCCCCAAAATAAATCTTTCCTCTTAATTTGCAGGTGTTGAGTATTTTATTTCAGCAACAAGGAAAAAGTAACTAAGACAATTTCCTCACCTAGGGCACAATTTATTGTTGAGTGATATGTCTGTCATGTACTCTTGGTTAAATTATCAGCCTTCTCTGAGATTCTCTACCCTAAACTGTCAACTGTCAATCGAGGCCAATAATGAGCCAGCCTATTCTCCAGAGCTGTTCCCAATAGTAAACCATTTTATGGATCTGAAATTGTTCCCTTCCATAGCAGTGGTCACAGGCAACTGCTCCAAAGGTGATTACTGCATCCACCAGCTTCCAGTGATGTTTGGAGGGTTAACAGTAGAGGAGGTGCTCTGGAGACCAGCTCCTGTGCCTCTCTATAATCCCTCTTCCCAGAGGCCCTGGGAAGATACTGCCCACCCAGGTCCTGAGAGGATGATGTTAATCCAGGTGCTAAATTCAAGCTGCCTTGGGTCATGACAGATGGCCTCTGCTACAGCACAGGTGCCTGAGGACACCTACCTGGGGATGCTAAGACTCAAGACTGGTTTCCAGAAGCACATCCTCATCTACCCAAAGTTACAGTAGGGACAGTAGGGGCAGGGCAAAGGGAAGGCACAATCAGGAACAGGCTGCTGAGGAACGAGGCTTGCTCTGTGCAAGTGAGACCTGCACTGGGACCGTGATTCTTGCAGAAAAATAATGAGGAGGAAAGTCTTTCTTGGTCTGGGAAAAAGAGAAACAGCATGTAAACCCAGCAGCCTGAAAGGAGCAAGGGAGGAGGGAAGAGGGCTGCACACTGATCCAAGGCTGTGAAGGTGTAACTTTTGAGACACCCGCCAGGACTGGGAAACTTTTCTTCTTTACAGATCAGAACACTAAGTCCCGGGAAGGTCAACCAAGGACAACGGCTGGCAAGTGAGAAGGCTGGACCTGGCCCTACTTCTATCTACTGCATCTTGCTGGGGCACGTGGAGGTGAGGTCTGTGTTGGGTATTTTGGAGCCTGGCCTGGACACACTCACTCTGCCCCTACTCTGGTGCCAGGTGGTGAGGTCTCCTGCATCCAGGCAGGAACTCCTAAGGAGCCCAAGAGAGAAAGAGATAAGGCAGCCAGTTAGACCCCACAGTTTCTTCTGCATTGAACCGATGAGCACCCTGCAATCTGTCACACTGTTTGCTCTGAGTGCCAGTGGCTTTTCCAGGAAGTGGGGTGGGGACAGGGGAAAGGGTGAGGACAGGGAAGGGTGGGTAGAGGATCTGTCAGTCAGGGGGCAGGAAAATAAGAAGTGATTAGGTGCAAAGAAAGGAATTAGGGAAGGGTCCACACGTTTTCATTTTCCCTGGAGCTGAGATTTCTAAGCCACAGGAAAAGAGTCAGATCCCTGGGCTAGAGACACAGAGCTCAGTACACAGTGCCTGCTTAGCAAGTGCAAGGTCCTGAGTTTGATTCCTGATACTCCCCAAAGAGGTCAGCTCCCTGAGAGGGATCCTGCTCTTCTGGACCCAGGAGCTAGACTTCAGGCGGCCACGCCTACCACCCCAGGAGGAGGCCCTGTGGGGAAGAGCAACCTATTTCCCAGAGAGCCCTGGTAAGCACACACACACATACACACATACACACACACACACAGATTCCCATGGAAACCAAATCAAATCAAACCAGCTAAATAAACTAAAGATCCAGGTGGAAAAAATTAGAAACAGCAAAGCCAACAGGAAAGGCCATTTGGTGCACAGAGATCTATCTAGCCCAGGACCTAGGAACTATAGGTAGTGGACGTAACTCCCTCTCCCCAAAATTTCCTGTATGGACTTTGGCTCCAGACATGGGAATGGAGGCAGTGTTTGTGATCCATCTCATCACTGTGTGACTCTGGGTGAATTCCTTATGCCCCCCACCCCCCGTGGTAGTCTTCAAGGGCACAATAAAAGGGCAAGGATGAGGTGAGTGCAAGGATCAAACGTAAGACTTGCAAAAGTGCTCAGCAGTTTCTAGCACAGGGCCTACATTTGAAAAAATGCAGCCCCATAGGTTCATGGTTAGCTTTGTAGTGTCAGCCTGCCCTAAATTTAAAACTATCTCAATAGCACTTTTTGCAAGTTCCTCTACAGCTTCAAACTGGTCTATCATCTGCAACAAAGATGACACCTGGCGTCCTGGTGGGGAAACCCTGAGACCAGGCAGCATTCTTTCAAAGCTTCCCCATCTGAAGATTCAGCAGACCAGATATGGCTGGACCATCTCAAAAGAATCTACCAGTTCTCACAGTCTTATACACTAGAATTCTAGCCAAGAAACATAAGCTGGAACCCAAGATGCTCCCACCCTTCCAACCATTCAATCTAAAAAACATGACTTTTGGACCTTAATGGCAGAATTTCCCAGCAGGCCCAGATGAAACTGTCCTTCTAGCTTGGGCAACCACTGCACCTTAGGCCAAGAGCGACCCAACCCTGTGTCCTGAGGGCCTCTCCACGAAGGGGTCCACACTACCCTGGGAGCAGCTGGAAGAGCCTCATACAGGTATCACTCACTGCTCAGCCCCAAAACATCGCAGAGGCCTAGACAGATCAGCCTAAGGTGAGGTCAGCAGGGAGACATACACACAATGCCATCTTCTTTGGTGGCCAAGCCATCTCCTGAGACAGGCAGTTGTGCAACTTGAAACAGATCCTCTGGTGGCTTTTCTCTGTGGAGCTCTGGGCTACATTGCATGTGTTTACATTTAAAACTCAAATGCTTAACTGTAATAGGAAAAATAAGGGTCTGCTGGGGTGCTTGCAGATACACAGAGAAACAGCTGAAATCTTTGGCCCAACTCCTAAAGACGGGCTGTGCTGGACCACTGTGGTAATTAAGCAGCTGGGAGAAGAGATACACACGCTGGCCAGGGAGGCATGATGATCCAGTCCATGCTCCTGGGTTTCACATAATTCCAGTGAAGCACTGATAGGCTGTGAGCTTGGCCAGATTTCTTAAAAAAAAAAAAAAAAAAGCCATTGCAAAGCAGGATGGGAGCCAGTCCTAAGAACTGGCCTGGCCATTTCAGGTCTGGATGAGTAAGGCCCTGGAGGTGAAGAGGTTTCAGATAGAGCTGGGACCAGCAGGGTCACCTCATAGCCCTGCTTTCCTTACCTATAAAGCAAGGATGAGGGTCCAGGGCCCAGAAAACTGAGTTAGAAAACAGAGAGAGCCAGGGGAACCAATGTGGCTCATCAGAGAACAGTGACTGGCAGGTGACCATCACTTTGCTGGAGCCCCCAAAAGCATCCTGCAGTCGCAGCACACCTGCCTGCCCCTGGTGAGAACACCCTGTGACCACCCAGACTGCCGAGGCTCTGTCCAGATCAGCTCCTGGTCCTGGGTGCAGAAACCCATCAGGGCCATCTCATCACACAGTGTGACACATTTTGAAGGTGATCTTACAGTGACTCCACCCCCAGGAGTTTGGAGATTCACAGCATTCATGGAAACTGTGTTGACAATCTTGTGTGGTCTTCATAAACATGGCCACCAGGTCTGGGAGCCACATCTGAAAAGAGCAGTTTTGTATAAAAATCTTTGGGTGACAATCTTGACAAAATGTTGCTCACTAGTTGGATTCAGTTCAGATTCCCTGATGCATGTAAGGCAGAGCCGCCAATAGCTCATGGGAGTGACACATCTCTGTTCTTGGAATGCTCTGAATTAGAGCACAGGGGCTCATGAGTGCAGGCACCTCCACCTTAGAATGACCAGTCCCTCATCTGCTTGGCAGATGGCTGGCTCCACCTCTCCTTCAGGTCTTAGGTCAGTGTCCTCTCAGGGCACTCAAGACAGTGCCCATCGTGCCCCACCCCCTCACCTGCTTGAGACCTGCCCATGCTCTTAACACCAGTCTGTCAGTCTCACTTTGGTGGGGAGGCAGAGCAGAAGTTTCAAGCCTGTGCTGTGGCAGCATGTGGCCTGAATTCAAAGCTGGCCCTTCCTTTCCCAACCCCAAGGCTTCCAGCAGGTTCCTGAACCACTCTGGGCCACAATCCTGCATCTGAGCAATTTGGACAGGACTGCTCAGGTGAGCTCAGTATGGGGTGCACCCTGAAAACAAGGGTGATGCTTGTCACCTTGCCACTGTATTCCTAGAACCGAAGACCACTCTGAGCATGGAGTGGGCATGCGTGCAAAGAATATAGGATTTTGCAATAGGAAACTGCCCTACAGGAGAGCATTGTGGAGTGACAGAGGGGACAAGAGCAGGTCTGGCACACTGCACTTTTTAGACACTGTCCTGACCTGTACAGTGCCTCCCCTCCTCTTAGTGGTCCCCACCCCATCAGTATCCTAAGCGTGCAGCTCCCCAGCCCCTCTGGCCTGCAGAGCCCTCTGTCGGGTAGGGTCATCACTCCTGCCCACTGCTCCACCAGCCCTGGAGCTTTGCAACCCAAAAGTGAAAAATGCAGGAAAAAGACAGGCTATGCTTTCAAGGTTTTCCAGAACCAATATCAAAGATTTTAAATATCCACAGTAACCACACGCTCCAACAACTCTACTCCCACTTATAGACCCGCCAAGAATAGAGGGGAGTCTCACTTAGCTATCTGCACACTCATGTGCAGAGCAGCATTAGTCACAGCAGCCAAAAGGTGGAAGGCACCCAAGAATCCACAGAGGAATGAATGGCTAAGCCAAAGATGAGGTCCGTACGTCAGCCAGGGAATATGACTCAGCCTTAAAAAGGAAGGAAGCCCTGCCGCACGCCGCCACAGGGGTGGGCCCTGAGAACTTGAAGTTCAGTGAAATGCGGCAGAGACAAAGGCACAGCTGTCACATTTTCCTGAGGCTTCTGGAATCGTCAGAAAGCAGAATGGTGCATCCTGGGGAATGAGAAAGGGAAGTACAGAGCTGCCGTCCAAGGGGTACAGAGTTTCAGTTTTGCACAACAGGAAGTCCTGGAGATGAACCATGTGACAGTCACATAACAGTATGATGAACCTACTTAATTCCACTGAATGGTGCATGTGTATGATGACACCACGTTTCATGTTATGTGTCTTTTGTCACAAAAAGTGGGGGAAGGGGAGCCCACACGAGTTAGCAGATCGCATGTGCTGTGTTTGGCCCTTTGCTGATGTAGAGGTCAAACCTCTGGTGTGCTCTCCATGCTCTCTTGGACAAGCTGGAGCACTCACCAGCATCCTGCCTGAGGAAACAGACTGGATGAGGGCAAGGCAATGTTCCCTGGGCCAGTCACTAAGAAAGGGCACCCGGGCTCGCAGCCCTCTCTTTCTGGCTCTGGGATTTGGCTTTGACCCTGAGGAGAGTCACTGCAGACAGACAGCCACTGCACAGAAAGATTCACCCACGGAGCTGGTCCCTGCCTCCCCAGTGGCTCCATGGAGCTCTCGAGCTCACACCACGCTGATACACCAACACAGAAAGCCCCACATGCCCCATGGAAGGGACACAGGGCCTCTATGACGTCATGTTATCCAAGGCTTCCATCTTGTGTTTTCCTTTTTGCTCCAAAAACAGTGCCTGACCCTGGCTGTGGATAGCTGGGGAAGTGGGCAATGGGGCAGGAACCTCGGGAGGGAGTAGAGTTATCTGGGGAGGGCAGTGCCGAGGAAGAGGACCAGAGAGGAATGGTCTGAAGCCAGGACACCTGTGTGGGGACAGGCAGAGGTTCAGGCCAGTGCACATCAGCTGCCTGTGGCCAACCATATGTACTTTGCTCCCCTTCTAGGTATGCAGGATCTCCCCAAATCTGGCTTCTCTGCACCTCACTTCCCCACTCTGCCTTGGGCTCAGCACAGCATGGGGTTGCTCAGGCATGGGGCCACTGAGTCCAGTCCAGGACGCCGGACCACTGTCCTGAGAGCTTCCTCTTGACTTTCCTGCCAACCCCAAGTGGGATGGCCATACATCAGTCCCAGGACAGCAAACCCCAGGGAGGGCTCATCTCACTTTCCTGGCCAGAGTCTTCCTATCCCAAGGTCTGCAACCTGCCTGGTGTCCCACCTTTACCCCACAGCCCCTGCACCGGGCTGCGCACTCTGCAAGGCCAGGGACTATTTGTCTGCCCTGCTGTCCTGGGATGTGGCTGCCTATTGCTTCTCTCATACCACTTCCTACCAGGATTCAGGCTCAGTATGGGACCTGACTGAGCCCACTTCCTCCCCTTCCCTAGCACCCGTGTTTGAATGGTGATCTACTTCAAACCAACAGAAGAAAGCAAAGACATGGAGCAGGGATGGAGGCCATGTCTTCTACTTGCCTGGACATCGAACTCATGCAGGAGCCCAGTGATGGTCTGTGGAAAGAAACAAGGACAGATGGTCAGGTTTCTTAGAGAAATCTTACTGGAACAAGGGTGCTCTTGGCACCTGGTCTATATTTACTTTCCTCTCTGGTTGCGAGGGTTTTCTTATTCCTTGCGAATATTCCTTCCTTTTCATCTTAAATGAAAGCAGCTCAGCAGAAAGAACAGACACACTAGCTGGATATCTTTTTGATGATAATCTTTGTGAGAAAAGACTGAAGGTCTAAACTGACCACAGGCCTGAGTGATACAGGAGTGTGAATGGCTACTAACCAGTCCCTCAGTCTCCACCCATGTCCTTCACTTTCAAAACCCAGACCTGACCACATCACTGTCCATCTTCAACTGTTTTTATGACTGGCATCACCTGGATTTTGGATTCAAGTCCAATCTTTCAAGAGTAGAAGATGAGAACAGAAATCTCTAAGCATCTCCTTTCATTTAAACATTATGAATTTCAACCCAAACCTTTCACCAGACCTTTCAGTGGCAGAAAAAGTTAAGAAAGGCAGGGAAAAGTCCTCGTCTCCAGTAGAGCTGTGGAAGGATGGCTCAGAGGAGAAATGAAACCTCCCTTCATTTCTCCAACCATTTCAAGAAATGTTATTGGCATTCTCCTGATCCAGAAGAAATGGAAACACCCTGCAAACCAAGCCCTGCCTGATCACTACTGGCTCCCAGAAGGACAGTCCAGGTTGAAGACAGACACATGGAAGAACTTTTCGATACAAACTTTTGTTGAATATAACTATAGAATTGTAAAGCTCTTTTCCCCCCCAAACCTTGAAAGTAAAGGTAAATCCACAGTGAGAGGTGGACTAACATATAACCTAGTTGACAAGCTCTTAAATGTCTGATTCAGAAATAAAACATAGAGTGGCAGCCTGAAAAACATGTGTTTTCCAATGAAGGCACCCTTGGGCTCAGCTTTGGCACTCCTGAGAGCGTCTCCTCCAAGTGCAGTGGCACTGGTGCACAGGGACAGGCATTTTTGGTACACATCGTGCCATCAGCCAGCCTGGCTATAGCACCAGGTCCTGCCCCCAGCAGTAGGTCTGCTGCTCACAGAAAAGATTCCACTAAGAAGAGCTGAGGGGCCACAGCAGTGGCTAATGAGTTTGCTCATCTCCTCTACAGCTGTCAGTTCCAGGTGCTCTGTGTGAATCAGTGCCCTTCCTCTTTATGAGCCCCTGCAAAGCCCCTAGTGTCTCAGCTTTACAGAGGACTAAAGCATGAAGAGCAGGGGCACATGCCATGATATAGCTATAAAGCACTCTAGCCAGGACTTGACCCATGCAGGTAGGTAGCTTTACTCATTAAGCAATGGGGTAGGTAGACCCAAATAGGTAGCTTTACCCATTAAGCAATGGGGTAGGTAGACCCTATGCACACTGGACTCTATGTCGCATGTTCTAGAACCACAGGATATCAGACATGCTTAGAGAAGCCTGATGTCCTTACTACCAAGGAAAGCAAGGAGGCATGGGTAGTCAAGGGCTCAGCACACGGTGCTAAATCACTTAGTAGCCATGTGGGGTTTTGAACCCATAACTCTTATTCCTGTGGCCTCAAGGAAATAGTACAGATATGCATGTGCATCATTTGTGTATGCTTTGTACACATACTTATGAGTGGTGTGCATGTTTGCAGGTACACAATGCTATGTACACACGTGTGTGTGTGTGTTCATGTGTGCATGCTGTGTGCACACCTGTGCATGTGATAGGAGGAACCAGGAGCATTTCCACTTACCTCCCCTTTCTCCACCAGGGGCTTCACCTCAGCCAGGTCCACGTCCTGAAGCTCCCGTGACATATTGCTGCTATCACCTGCCTGCAAGGGGAAAAATGTCAAGAGGTCAGCACTTTCTGCTGAGAGATGTTTCCTGATGGAAGTAAATTTTAGGCCAGGGCATAATAAGATGGGCAACAAGATCAGGTCTCCCTGGGCCCACAGCTCTTCTGCACATGCATTGTAGCACAGACAGGACCCTGACCCCACAGCTTCTTCCTGGTCTTCCTCCTGAGGCTGCCAGTAAATTTCCTGGAACAGGAAACTAGTCTCACAGACACAACTTCCTTTCCAACAAAGCAGATGGATAAAATGCAAAAACAAGTCCAAGATAAGTCTGGGCCCACCCACCATTCCCACAATGCTTCTCTCTCTACATTTCAGAAGCAGGTCCACATTCCTGGTCCCCAAATCAGGCAGCCACACACTGGCAATGAAAGGGAACAAAAGGTCACTGCCTGGGTGCCCAGCATGTGTGGGCATGGTGTACACCTCATCCTGTACACACACACACACACTTTTCTCTCTGCAGGACTCTAGGCTGCCTGCTGAGAGGGACAATGGACAGGGAAGAAGAAAAATCATATGCCAAAAATCTGACAGGCACTGAGCGCTGGCTAGGAGTAATGGTAAGACAAAGCAGAGCTGGGTACAGCCAGGAACAAGCAGGAGGGTCCCTTTCTCCTCCCGCGCTTCAACTCAGAATGTACAGAGGGGCTAGGAAACGCTGCTGCAAGGAGACTGGGCAGATTTGGACTTAGGGCTGTGACATCCACGGAGCACACCTTCCCCAAGTTTAATAGGAGAGCTGGAGGGCTAAACATTCTCTTTCATGGAGCAGTAGCCAAGTAGAAAAAATTAAACGCTCACCACTAGCAGGGCTGAGGCCCAAGGGTCCCAGCAGAAGGGTAACCCTTACAGGCAGCACAGAAGGAACCTGGGGAGAAGGGTGAAGGACAGAGGGGGAGCCCAGGCCTCTGCTGGGTTCACAGATTTCAGCCTCTAGAGCGGACACGTTTCCTGAGAAACAGCTGGTCAAGGCCGTCACATTGCTGCTTTCAGAGTGGAGCCTGGATTCCAGCTTCCCATGGCCCTTCAGATACCAGGGCAAACAGAAAGTAAGAATCTCCGAAGCTGCACCCCCAGGTTATTCTTTAAACTCAGCTCCCCAAGTCCACAAAACCCCCCTTCTCCCCCGACCAGCACCACACCCCATGTAGTTCTCGGCATTCTGTGGGTGGATCCCTCTTACCCCTGGATACTCTGGCCTGGGGCCCCCCCATAGATAACCACCCCACAAGAATGCCTTTATGCAGCCTTTGCAGTCTATGCTCCTGAACATTCTGAAAACAAAGTCGGGTTTATTTCTGTGAGCATTCCTGGGCTGCTGCCCGCTCGGAGGCAGGAGGCATGAAAAGCCAGGGTCTATGTGTCCTGCTAATTCAGCATGTTCATGGTCCCGAGACCCTGGCTGTGGGACACTGCACCCACACAGACTAGAGAGCCTTCCAGAAGTCAGTGCCTGGGCAGCACCCTGTGTGCCTGGGCTCTGTGGTTCATAGAGGCTTCCACACATGCAGCTGTGGTCTCCCTCGGTCTCGATGGTGGGTCAGGCTGGACTTCCTCAGCCCCACTGGTGAGCTCCCAGGGCAGATGGCTCACTCCCCTGTTCCCTTCTTTCCCTCCAGTTGCTGGCACACCCTAGGGGCAGAGTCCAGTGTGGCTCACTCCCTGATCAGAGGACCAATGCATTTGTTTAAATTCTTTTGTAGAAGCACTAACCACAAGAGCAAAGTGCCTTCCACATGTATAACGACCCGCACGTGCTATAGTACAGCCCACTCTGCTCAGTTCAGTGTCATCACACTTGAATGTGATGTTGATCTCCCCCAGCTCCCTCCTCAGGACAGGACAGCAGCCGTGGACTCTGGTCCCCTTGATGCCCATGGTGAAGCCTCACTGTAATTTCCTTCCTGCTGCTGGCTCACACTTGCTGCCCGCAGCACCCTGCACTGTTCAGGAGGGCACCTCGGCCCGCAAGCACTCTCGAGTAGGTAGCGTGAAAAATACCTACAGACAACAGCGAAATCCCCCAGTACAAAATCCACCCTGGCTGGGAAGTGAGGTTCTCAGTGGTTCCTGGGAAGAAACCAGTGTCCAGAAAATGGTCCGTCAGTCACCACCTTGCTTATCTAGTCCACACACACTTGCAACTCATTTTCTCTCTCTCTCTCTCTCTCTCTCTCTCTCTCTCTCTCTCTCTCCACACACACACACACACACACACACACACACACACACACACGTGCAGTCTCACTGTCACCCACAGTCTCACAGATCCCTCCATTCCATCAGCATCTCCTCGCCGAGTATTGGGATGCCACAGTCTAATGACTGTCCTGAGGACGTGGCCAGCGGGAGGAGCTGTCCAGTGGTTCCAAGCCATGGCTCTGTTCACTTCTCAGCACACTGTTCCCCTTGGGACTTGGTCTCTGCCTGGAGAGTAGACAGTGCATTTAAAGACTCAGATCCAACAGAGGACACCACTGAGCAGGGCCTGATCTTCTGCCCCGATCTGGGAGCAATGAATCCCTAACACCGGGTCCTCCACCAGGGGTAATGCCTAGGTCCCTATGCCCCCAGGCAACTGGAAGCCAATTTGGCTCAGCAGGAAGAACAGGCCACACCTCTTCTAGGTATGAGCCCTGTGCTGACCCTAGGCTCTGCCCCTCCAATACCTCCTAGGGAATCCTGGTCACAGAATATCAGGACCAGAACCAGCCAGAGGCAAGATGACATTGCAGGACCCCATGCAGCCCCAGGGTGGCAGGGACTTTGACCTGTGTCCCCAAGGCTCTGCTGTGAAGTAGCGAAGGCCCACTCAGACAGGAAATGAGGTTGGACTAGGTCTTCCCCTGCTAAAACCCAGTCCAAAACCAGGCCTCGAGGGCACAGCATCAGCTCCCAGCTGCTGGTTCACTTCTCCCTTTCCCTGCTGCCTGCTCAAGGAATTCAGCAAACCCACGTGGAAGACAGAAGAGGTAGCCTACAGCTGGAAGAAGGCTTGCAAGGAGACTTGAACATCACTACTTACCAGCCTTGTGATCCTGAACAAGTTCCCTAACCCCTCTGCCTCTGTTTACTCATCTGCAAAATGGGCGACGTGACTTCTACTCACAGCAAGCAGCGCCAGTGTTCACAGTAATTGCAAACTGAATCTGGCAAACAGCTATTTAATCCACCAGTGTACAATTCTCCCCTGGTTGCCATGGAGACCCTGAGACCTCTATGAAGACAGCCCGTGTTTTACACACTGTTAGTCTGAGTGACTCACAAAATGATATCCAGCAAATGCCACATGGGCCTTCAGATCCAACTGCCACTGAGGGTCTTCTTCACTGCCAATGGTGGTCAATGAGTGACATTCAATAAGGCTGAGCACATACCACTCCGGGTCACAAGACCCAGGAGACAGACAGTGATTAGAGAACTCACAGATCCCAGGCCAACCTGAGAACAAGAGCTGGCAGGCAAAGCAAAGAATGTGACCCTGGGCAGTGAGCAGAAGAGCTCAGGTAGCAGGAGGCCATCTGAGAACTGTGAAGCAGTCTCTGGGACTGAGGGGACACACAGCCTGTGTAAGGCCTGAGGGAAGTGGCAGAAGGACAGGCTTAGGAGTCTGGGGTGTAGGCACCCTGACACACCTTCCTGCCTCATGGCACTAAGCAAGCCATTCCCTCCCCAGCACACCTGGCCTCAGTATCTCCATCTGTAAAGTGCATACAGCCTCTGCTCAATGGGCAGCAGGTGGTGCCTAACAAGCTCAGAGCAAGAGGGGGCTGTGTGGAGGCCGGAGAGCTTGGCTCTGCACCCTCTCCGTCACCGGGCCTCTGATTTCTCTGGGAGTCTCCGTTCAACCCTGTCACTCCTGTTTTTAAGCCACCTCATGGGATTCATCTTCCCACCCTCTTGAGAAAACTCTACTGGGACCCCTGGAACTCCCAGGGTGCAAGACTGCAAGTACACAGCAGACTCATCCATGAGTTCCAAGCCCAGCAGCCCAGGAAGAGCAACCCCAGCAGCAGGACGCCCTGGGGAGACCCACAACAGCGATCTGCTTCTCCAGCTCCACCATACTCTCGGTTCCGCTTTCCCTTACCCTCAGGACAATGCCGGGAGGGAGGGGCCAGCTGTTCATCAGTTAGCAGATGGGAAGCAGAGGCCGAGAGAGATTGGGATGTGCGTTCTGAGTCAGAAAGCAACAAGCTGATGCAGGCTACAGAAACCACAGAGGGAAGAGGTGACCGTGCCGTACACACCCACACCTGCCCGCCTCCTTTCATCTACGTACAGTGTCCTCGGGATGGCCACCCATGACCAGGAGGTTTTGGGAGTATGTCAGTCAGCAGGGCGGTCACAGCTTTCCCCCTCCATCCTGCACAGTCACCATGAGCAGTCCCAGGTTTGGGCAGAACCCCTTATCTTAACAGTTTCTATTTTCCCTTCAGCATCCCCAGCAGGGTCTCTGTTTTTAGGTCTCTTTCCTGATTTGGCAAAGGCTAAATTCCACAAGCATTCACTGCATTCACAAGCATTCACTGAACTGTTTCATTTATTTCCCTGAAGAGTCCCTGGGGAAGGGTGGGTGTGGCCACGCCTACTTTACAGACAGGCAACCAGAGCCCCCAAATCCCAGGCCTTTGGGTCTTCCCAAGGGTCACATGTCCAGAGTCCTCTTTGTCAAGGGAAGCGTGTCAAGCGACTCCTTTGATGTGGCCAGTGTGGGGCTTCAGGGTTGGCAGGTGACAACATCCCAGAGTCCTCAGTGAAACACAGAGACAGGGAGAGCAGGAAGGAGCGGACCTCGAGCCAGTTCCGCACTGACCATTACTGTCAGCACTGGCCGAGATTCTGCCCTGTCGTCCATAACCGCCTGGTTCCAAAGGCACATGAAAGCCAGCGTTGTTTCCAGCACACTGGGTTCTTTACAGAACAGATCTGTAGAGGGGGAAAGTCAATGTGCACCGCTGCTGCTCCGCATAGCAACTGTCCCAGCAGATCAGTCACCAGCAAGGCCAGAGCATGTCCAGTTTCCACGCTCACCCCAAGGAAAAGTGCCCTGGGATACGCCCTGGGCCCTGCCTTGCTGTGGGGAAGGGATTCTTCATCAGTTCTCTGCCAAAGGGCCTCTGAGGTCCAGTTGCAAAGCAGTTTGCTGTACTCTTGGTGTTTTCCAGACCTTCTGAGGGTCAAGGCACAGGAGGGTGAGAGGGTGGGTGGCTTGATTCTTAGTGGGTTTTATATCAAATCATACCAGAAAACTGATGGGACTTTTAAGGAAGTTGCCCAGTTTAGGGGTAGGGAGCCATGAAGAGGTGTTTTCAAAGTCTCGGCATGATGAAAATTAGGGGGAAAATAGTGCAAAAAAAAAATCAGAAAAAAACGTTGGAATACATATCCTAATCTTCCTTCTGGACCAGAAACTTCTCAAGTGTTCCAGAGCTCTGCACAACCCTGGATACTGAGTGGGCATCACTGAATTGTTCAATACAGAGAGAGAAAGCAGCAAAGGGGTCCCTAAGCTGAGGCGAGCCTGGGTTCCATCACGTATGATCAAAGCCGCCTGCCCTCCTGGGTCCCCTCAGCAGCAGCTGACAGGGAACTTTTGTGTGTTCAACCTAGCACAGAAGTGTGAGGACTGGGGAGTGGCTGGAACACAATAGTAGGAAGAGGCAGGCGTGGGGATCCAGCCATGACCCAACCTCTTCTCCGCAACACACAGGACTTTCCTGGAGGTTCTCAGTGGCATCTTGGCAGTAGAGTTTTGGCAGACTCATTGGAATGGCAAGATGACTGTCCAAAGGGCCAAACAGTAACTGAAAGTCCAGAAGAGGACACCGATCACACTGGAAATTGTTCTATAAATCTGCAGAATACGCAGAGGAGCTGCCCTGAATGGTCTGAGATAATTTGTTGAAATCACACAAACAGAGCCAGTGTTAGCCTAGGACACGGAAATGGATTCCTCATACAGAGCTCTTTGTCCTGGAGATCGGACTCTGGCCACAATAATGAGATTCTTTCCCAAAATGGCCTTGCCACTCCCACCCTCTGGAATGGCCTCCGTCTGCCTCACTCAAGGTGGCCCAAGTTGCCTCCCTCCTAAGGGTAGATCTCCTATTGAGCCACATGAATGTCGTGCCTGCCAAGGGCCAGGTTCTTGGATCTCAAGAGGGCGTGGAAAAGCAGACAGTGACAGTCCAGTGTGACAGGACACATGGGACCACAGAGGGAATCCAACCCAGCTGCCCAGCAGAAAGGGAAGCCAGAGAAGCTTCTGGACAAAGTTGGAAGGGCAGGGGTTCCCAACTGAGAGATGTGTGTGATTAACTACCTCTGAGGGACTCACTCACCCTCCCTAAGATAGGGATGCTGGAGACAGGGATGAGGGCAAGGTCCCACAAACCCACACCACCTCCTACAAAGCACAGCTCTGTGGGTTTAAAACATACACTAAGACAGAAAATGAGTTTGGCCCTGACTGTGCCCTCAACCACTAACAAGCCTCACTTCCTACCTCTCAGAGGGAGGAACACTTCACTAGACCGAAAAGGCCTGGAGGTGACACCCAGATAGGCAGGTCTTCCATAAATGTTAGATGGGAAAGGCAGAGACTCTGGGTCAAAAGAGGCTGTTTGGGGACCCCATTTTGTAATCAGTTCCTGTTCCACAGAGCCAAGGCAGACTTCTCAACCCTCTTCTCAGGGACTGGTTTCTCCTCCCACTGGCATCAACCATGGAGAACTCAGTACTGCACCAATGCCCACCAGTGCCCTTGCATTTGTGCAGCCCCCTTCCTGTGGGGACCCAGTGTCCCCCCCGCCCCCAGCCTTTACAGAGCCACCTCCACCAAGCTTCGCCTGCACATGGTAGGACACCAAGTTCCATAGCGAAGACTGCAAGCCAGCCCAGCTCAGCCTGGATGGGGATGGAGATGGAGAGAAAGCACAAACTAGGAAGGTGGGTACCACCAGGAAGGAAGCCCAAGCTCACTCCCCAAGGCTCTGCACAGCCTTATAGGGCCCTGCTGGACCTGTGAGTGCCTCACTTTACTGAACCTACTATCTCAACTCTAAACAGGCAAGTCTCCTGCCTGGGCCTCTGTCTTCTAATCTGAGAATAAGAAGAGCAGCTTGTTTCAACTAGCTGAGCTGATACACTGAATCACAAGGCATGCTAGACAGACGAAAGCTACTCAGTAAACATTCATTAATTACCAGCCCTGAAGGGTACAGGTACAGCACTCTCGGCCTCTCCTGCTCACAGCTGTAGGCCCAGCATCTGCAGGTGCTTTCACAGTCCGGGGTGATTTCAGACAGAGTTCCAGACACTGACTGCCAAGGAGGTGGTTGGAAAATGCATTTTGTGCCAACACTTTCAGGTGCTCCCCACATGCTGGGTACTATTTTCAGTTTACATGGATTAGCTCCGTTGATGCCCACATACCCTGACGAAACTATGTCTGTTATTCTCATTTTGCACAACAGGAAACTGAGGCCTAGAGTTCCTGGTCGAGTCTCCGCAATTTTGATTCCTGCCTGGCCTGCTTTCTCAGTGCGCTTCAAACTGCTACCATGCAAAAGCACAAAGGCTTTGAAGTCTGACTCTTCGGGACTGGAGTCTGACTGTCTGCTCTGCTTTTAGCTACATGATTCTAGGCAAGTCCCCGGAACTCTCCTGGCTCAGTTTCTTCATCCGCTCAATGGGGCCGACGCGGCCCCAATCTCAGTTAGCAATCTCAGTGCTATCTGTCACTCTGAGGGAACTCCGTCAGGGAAGGAGATCCTAACACAGGATCCAGAAGCCAAACCCAGCACGTGCACCCTCTACCAACTAAACCTCCTTGGGACTTTGCCTACCAGGTCCGAAGGGGATGGGGCAGAAGTCAAGGAGTTGCTCAAGCTCAAGCCACCCTGAACATGTTTAAGTGTCTCCTCCAGGAGAGGTCCTGGGGCAGAAGCTAGACTCCTGGGTGAGGCAGGCAAAGTTCTTCTCCTCACCCATTTAGTCTACCCCTCTGTCAGAGACGGGCCCCACAAACTATGAAGGTATAGGGCAGGGTGGGGCTGCTAGTGGGGCTGCTAATCCCAACGCACACCCCTTAGGAGGCTCTCCACTCTCCCTGATCCCCACACGGGGTGTCATCCCCACCAGGACTTAGCTGAGCCACCTCATAGTCAGGGGACTGTGTGTTTCCTGCTGCTGCCCCAACAAGTGGCCAACCCTTGAATGCATGCCAGTGTGAGGTCTCCTGCTGGGGACTTCTTTCAATATACATCTGTAAATTCTCGCCTCCAGGGTACTCTTGCAGGAGGAGACTGGTAAATTTTTGCTTTGAAACCTTGCCTTCACAGCAAGGATGGGGTTGGGTACATAGGTGTCAGGTTCACTGGGTCAGTGAGGAGAAGCAAGGCTGACAGGCATCTCAAGGTTGTCTAAGCGCTTCCCAGGGGCCGGGCCACTGGATCACCTCTGCAAAAAGGAACCAAAACAGGGACACCTGGGAGGAAAGGCCCCCTTCCCTACACTGCCTCTGATAGGCACCTCCCAGCTCAAGGCAGAGAGGTGGAGCTTGGGACCCACAGCCAGGCTGACAGCCAGCCTGTGACAGATGGGGGAATAGGGGAGGTGGCTGGGGTAAGGGAGCCATTGCTAAACCCCAGCTTCAGCTATTAATCTGACAGAGGCGGTGACAGTGAGCTTCCCCTGGCCACTGCATTCTGTACACCCTGCCGGAATCTCGACTCTCCGGCAGGCTGAATCAGAGACCTCGGTGGGTCCCCTGGGAAGTCCTAGCCTTTCCAGCTGTTTGCCTGCTGCTCCAATAGCCAGAGGCTGGTCTAGGAGATGAGAGGCTGAGAGCAAAGCAAAGGAGGGTGGACGGGCAGAGGCAAAAATGACGCCACCTCTCGCTCCAGCTAGTGCAAGGCCTGCCAGATGCTTCTTCCCCAAGCCACTTCTCGCACGTCGCTGTACAGCGCCAGCTCTAGGCCACCTCGGGACGCACTCTACCCATACGGTAGCCATAAGACCTCCCGCGCATGCCGCGCGACACACCCCGGGTCCTCCCCTAGCACGCGCGCGCGCACACGTACACATACTCACACGCACACACACACACGCACGCACACACCGCCCCACTCCTAGGCTGGACAAGCACATGCCCTAGCCCAGTCTAGAAGGCAAGCACACCCACGCCCACTTCATCACCAACGTCGCCGTCTCCTACCCACCCCCATCTACACCGGCAGTGCGATGGCCCTCTCCCCAGGAGCTTCACACATCCACACATCCACACACCCACACACACACGTACGCACACCCCTCAGCCCTCCTCACCCACAGGTCAGCGGCGCCACCTGTGACTCCTGGAGGAGCGCGCCTGGAAGCGCCCTCAGGTGTTCCTGGGCAGGCTCATCGTCCCGCCCCCTGCTCCCTGCCCGGCTTTCCAGCCGGTAGGAAAATGAACAGAGACCTGTTTTCCGCTTTCTTTTTCTCCACTCGAACCCCAGGCTCCATCCAGCGGTGCTGGCTTCCCAAAGTTCCCTCCCTCCACTGAGCGTCTGGCTCCCGCACTGGCGGTTGAGGGGCTGTCACTTCTAGAGCCCACCGGGCCACAAAGGGTGAGTCAGGCGCTAGGGCAGCACCCCACAGGCGACCCCTTTCCGCTGCTCCGCGTCGCGCGTCGGACGAGCTTACCTACAGCACTGGGAGAATGCAAAAGGAGTCGGTGGCTAGAGAGGCCGGCAGCGCCTGCGGGAGCCAAGAAGAGCCCAGAGGATGGGCGTGCGCTCCGCAGCTCCAGCTGGCAGCCGAGCGACTTTTGTTTATGACCCCGCGGAGGGCCACTTTATAAGCGCCGCGGCCCCGCCTCCAGCCTCGCCCCTCCCCGGCCCTCCGCGCCCGCCGCGCAGCAGGGACACACCCCTTCCCGCTCCCCCGCCCGGCGCGCCGCACCCGCCTGAGCCGCCGCCTGTTGCGCAAGTCTGTGTAGGGGCGCGGCGGGGAGGGGCCTCTTAGTTGGTTTGGGGTTCAGCCCTGCTGTCCCCGCCAATATCTAGGAGGCCGAGGCCGCCAGGGGCGCAGCGGGCGCAGAAGCGTGTGTATGTTTGCGCGTGTGAATTTGAGCGCTCTTGGTAGAGCTCATGCAGGTCCTTGTGTCTCCGTGTGCCCTGTGGCCCTCATCTCTGCTTGGGAGCATCTCCTGCTTAGCCTCTAGCACAGGCCCACACATCCCCACTCCTCAGCTCAGCGTCTGGGCTCCCCAGCCGGGCTCAATTGCCTTCTGCCTTAGAGTCTCATTCCAGGAACTTGTACAGGCCTCATGTCTTTGCAGGAGTCCGTGCTCCTCTGGAACTCTGTTCTCTGGCTCATGACCTGCGCTGCCGTTCTGTGTGTTTTCCTGGTTCTGAGTGCATGAACTGACTAAAAAGGTGGCCCTTCGTTGTCACCAGCCTGCTTCCTCTGGTTTCCAGAACTTGGACAGAGCTCCCTTTCCAACCTTGGTGCTGTTTTTCGTGAAACTGCCTTCTGCCTCCATGTTCTCATAGGACCAGATAAGGCAGCCGTGAATATTCTGGAAGCTTAAAAAAGATGGAGGCCCCATGCTAGAGCAGGTCCATCAGTTCCCAGACAGTGCAGACTGGGCATTTGGGTCTGGGACCCATGTCCCAGGCTGGCTGTATTGTGCAGACATGCAGAGAACCACTATACTAGAGAAACACTCCCCCTGGTCGCCCAAAGCTACCCCCTCATCTTCAATTCACCACTCAAACCAGGGCTATCTCACATGCTCTCCCTGTCCTATTGACTTTTCCCACACCAGTTCAGGGTGTCCTCAAGGGAAGGATTCAGCATTTTTCTCTGCATCTTGTTTACTTCCATAAGGCCCTGACCTTTCTGTTATGCCGAGGGTATTCATTGACCAACTGCTGTGAGCTGAGCTGAGCTGAGTCTCTGCTCAGCAACTGGAAAAGGACTGAAAATGCCAAGTCCTTTCTTCCAGGAGCACAGCAGAGTAGAGCTCTATGATTCAGTCTCACCATTCATGCAACAAGGTTTTTAGCTGATTGATTCCACAGTTGTCTCCAATATCTACCATGTATGGGCAGCATTCTCCACCATGGAGAAATGGGAGTAAATAATTGGCATCCTTCAGAGCCACCCATTTATCTAAAGACTTCCCAGGTCTAATAGTCTGTTACCCCACTTATAAGCATTCATTTTTCTATAATCTCTCATTTTGACTTTCAGCAAATACTGAGCACCTACAGTTTGCTACTGTCAAACATACAGAACATTCAGCTCAAAAGTATAGAGGAGGATGGTTCCCTGCAGTTACAAATAGAGCTCCTAGCATGTGGGCTGGAGAAAGCACAGTGCCAGGGGAAGCCAGCTCCTATTCCTCTAGGGAAGTCTTCCTAGGAGCAGGGTACACAGACCAGCACTGCAACTGGTGATGTCACCTGTGAGAGGCTGGGTTTACTTATGTCAACTTTCTAGATGACCTTCAACCTTGAAACATGAGTTCTGGTCCCTCTGCTGTTTTCGCTTTCACTGAGCCCTGAATGAAGAAGTCCTCTTGTCTGCCTAAGGAGGCCACAGGAAAAAGGCCAACTTTGTACCCACACTGGATGCAATGCCTCCTGGGACTAGACGAAGGCTGCTCACTACATGAAGGAGTCCCCGGCTCCAGGAACGGAGCACTGCCTGTGCATTCGGGTCCCTGGCCCCCTCCAGCTGAGGCAGCAGAAGCTCTTGGAGCTAAAAGTGGGTGCAGCCACAATGAGCTGTTGAAATTATTTCTTTCTCGCTGGTCAGCAGAATTAGATTTGCTCAGTAATGCACATACGCTGCAAAGCTATCAACAGAACACAGATTAGACTTTTCTGGACTAATGTCCACTAGAAATTTCTATTTGGTAACATTTTAGATTTTAAATTACCCATGGGAATAATCTATTATCACTCCTCTCTCTGTAGCTCTTTTTTGGAATCTGTGGGTAATAGGGGGTTGAGAGAGACTCGGGGTGGACTTTGGTTCCATGGGTCTATGGCCCCCAAACCAAGTGTCACCACTTATGAGATATAGGGCCTTGGGCAAGTTACCACACTCCTTTATACATGAAGGCTATCAGTGCAAGAAATCATCAGGAGCTCTGACTATAATTTGTGACCCAACTAACGCAGTCTTACATACTTTTCCTTCCTGATAAAATGAAGAACCATTCCTGAAAAGTCCAACTCCCAAACCCAGCTGTTCAGGGTCCCCTCTGTCCTGTACCATCCATCTCTCTGTCTCCTTGAGATCCTTTCAGTTGGCTCGAAAGTGCTTACTGCAATGAGCGACTCATCCTAGATCACCTTATGTGAAGCCTAGCTCCCCTCCAGTGACCATGGCCCTCTCTTCCCACCCTTTCTCCTCCAAACTTCTCAGAGCAGGTGTCTGCACACTCAGACCCACTTCCTCATCCCCTGTCCTTTCCTTTGCAGGAGATTTAGCCAGTTCCTCTTAGACTTGTCAGGAAAACAACAGCCTTCAGCCCCCACTCTCCCACCAGCCTGGCCCCTGACAGCATCGCTGTCAGCTCCCTGAGATCCACTTGTGATTTGCTTCTGCCACCTGCAGTCTCCGTGTTCCTGCGTGAGCTATTTAATTTCTTGCCTGACCTTCTTATCTACAAGGCATACATAATAATAGTGCTACTTACAGGATCATTAGGAGAAAAGCACCGCTTTCACCACCATACTGTCCATGCCACATCACCATCCCCTGCCACCACTTGGCCATTGGCAGTAGCAGCGTTTAACCCCATCCCTCTGGTATCTTGTACAGCATTATGTGCATCATCTTCAGGGAGTGTTGGCTGAGCTACAAGCCAGTGCACGTTTCTCTCTGTCAATTGTCCCCTACGCAGTCCTGTGGGTAGGGATACAAACCCTTCAGCTTGCTTTATGACCAGCTCCACTTTCAGGCCTCTCCCCGTAGCTCTCACCTGAAGATTCCAACCAATGCACATGATCCCAGCAACGGAAAAACTAGAGGGAGATCAGTTTTAAGTGAGGCAAGAGCTGACACTCAGACAAAGTATGCAAAAATCCTTTGAGCAGGAACCAAGAGGTGGCCATGTTTAATCCAAAAGAAATCAGTTTCTCCTTACTCCTGATTTGCATTCATGTGCTGGGACAGCGGTGACAAAGTCCTACATGCTGGCTGTCTCAAAAACCATAGACTTGATTCTCTCATAGCTCTGGAGTCCAGAAGCCCAGTATCAAGGAGTCCATAGGGCCCTGATCCCAGGAAAGGCTCCAGAAAGACCCTGACCCTGCCTCCTCCGGTCTCTGGCACCACTTGGCAGTTCTTGGTGTCACTCGGCTTGCAGATGCAGGGCTTCAGGCTCTGCCTGTGCTATCCTGTGTCCTTATCTTCTGGTAAGAAGAATCCAGTTGAAACGCTGTCTGTTCTATACGGTAAGGGCTCTCCCTAATCCTCTGTGACCCTATCTTGACTCACTTATTACGTTTGCAAAGAAAAATAATTCTCAAGTCTCAGTAACACTTTGAAGTTCTAAGTAGACATACATTGGACAGGGCATTCAACCCAGCCGTGGCTAACACAAACTTAGCAAATCCTTGCAGTACCTTTGCAGGGAGACCTCCTCTGTGACCTGTCAGGGGAGCCTTGGTGATGGTACTGTTTTGGGAGGCTAGAGTGGCCCTTGCTGGACTTCTTACAACTGCCCCACTGTGCGTTGTACCCCCGCAGGCCACTGTATGCTGTGCTGCTGTGACCCTGAGCAACTTAAATCCTATGTCCTGCCTCATCAAAACTTTTACATTTCCTGTGACCTGCAAAAGTCGCTGCCACCTCCTTGATGTAACACTGGGGGCACCATTCAGGGGCCCAGCTTTTCTCATCCTCCCCACTGTCTGCTCCTGCCACTGAGTTACTCGGGGCTTGATTTCCTTGAAAATACCACTCTCACGTTTATCCTGACTTTTCACCACACTGTGTCCCCTCCCTCCCCAGGGGTCCTGCTGGTGCCCTGCACCATGCTGTGGGAAACATCAAGAGTCATTCCTACCATTTGGAGTCTACTGCTTTCTGCCCCCAGTCATTAGGCACACAGGCTTGACTTGTGCATGGGGATGACCTGTGTCGCTCCCACATACAAAGGCATCCTCAGTCCACTGCTCCTCCTTAATCCTGACACAAAGGCTAGCAATGCATCTGAAAGTGAAGGCTCCTTCTTCGGGACCTGGAGGGAGGAGGCACAGTAGAGTGCTTGCTGACACAGAAATGTCACATAGTTCTGAATGCTGTCATCTGAATGTCGGTAATCCCCATCCTCAAATTCATGTGTCAAAGCCTGGTCTCCACTGTGATGATGTGAAGGGGTCAAGGCCTTTGGAGGTGAATGGGGTTGGTGCAGGGCCCTGATTCCAGCAAAGCCCCCAGATGGACCTTGCCCCGTATGTATCTATGGGATTGGTACATTATTTAAAAAAGAACAGAGAGTCAGCACATGATTTCACAACAAAAGACAGCTGTCTAGGGCCTGGGCTCTTACTAGGTATCACATTTTCTGGGACCTTGATCTTAGACTTTCAACCTCCAGCTATATGAGCAGTACATTTCTGTTGCTTGCAAGCTGGTCCACTCATGGTGATTCCTTACAGCAGCCTGAACTACTAAGGCAGGGAAGAAATAACTCTGTTGCTATGTGTGATTAAGATTTATGTCTTCAGTTTGAGGGTTTAACTGGGCGCCTTGCCCGTACTAGACAAGCCCTCTAACCACCGAGCTGAGCCCGGTTTATGGCACTAAGATGAGCCTAACACAGTCCAGCACTTCTGATTCACAGTCCTCTAGGCCCTCACATGATGCCCACTCTTCTAGTGAATGACCAGAGTCTTTTAAAAACTTTTGATGCACCTTTTTGAGAACTTACAGCCTACCACACACTGTATGGGGCGCTAGCAATAGTAAGATGAACAAAAAAATCTATTTCGTGTGCTTGTGAAAGTCACAAAAAGTAACAAGTAGTACAACTCTAATTGTTGAAAGTATTTTAAGGTATGATTAAGGGATCTTAGAAGACTGAATGGCCAAGGATCTAACTACTCTGGAGGGCCAGGGGAAAGTTCGCCAGATAAAAATGATACTTATTTTTGTCTTTTTTTTTGAGATGAGGTCTCGCTATGCAGTTCAGGCTGGCCTTAAGCTCACTTTGTAACCCAGGCTGGTCTTGGACTCACAACGATCCTCCCACCTCAGCCTCCTGAGGAGGGATTACAGGTATGAGCCACCCGCCTGGCCATAAAAATGATTCTTGATGCAGAGACACATGTGGATAAGTAAGCGTGGCTGAGCATGGCCTAGCCAGCTCCTCCCCTCCCCAGCATGGCCTGTTTTCTCTTCTATTAGTTAGAATTCTTTAGTGTATACATGGTATAAATATAACTTCAAATGTCTTGAGCAAAAAAGAGAGGGTGGTGTTTATTGGTTTGTGTGCCAGTAAAGATCAGAGGAGAGTTGGCTCAAGGCATGGCTGCCACCAAAGCTTTATATGACCAGGCTTCCATTGCCCCAGTTCCCGATCAGTTTTACTGGGTATTGGCTTTTTTCTCAGGCAAATTCTTTCTAGATTAAATCATAAAGCTGAGGGTTTGGCTCAGCAGCACAAGCACCTGTCTGGCAAGCGTGAGGTCGTGAATTTCAATCCCTGGTACAAAAAAAAAAAAAAAAAAAATCATAAAGCTGTCTAGTAATTTTTGGTCAAATAGGTAATTCTTTATCTCTGTGGAAATCAGAGCCCTAGCAAGTTTCTTTCTTTCTTTCTTTCTTTCTTTCTTTCTTTCTTTCTTTCTTTCTTTCTTTTTATTTTGAGAGGCTGTGTAAGCTTTGAGGAGGCTGTTTATGACTGGCAGTCACTCATTGTAAATTACTGGCCCTTTATTCTCTGCTCATCTTTCTTTTTTGCCTTACCTGGTCATCTGCCTCCACCACCTCCACCAAAAACTCCAGTTAAACCTGCCTGCCTGAGACACCAGCTCAGGCTGGCTCCTCATCCCTCTGTGCTGGACTTGGGCCTCTGCAGGATGGAGCCTTTCTCAAGGGGCCATGGCTCCTCCGTCTTGGAAATGTATCATTTCACACAGGGTGGTCTGATGGTGGTTAGGTGGGAGGAAAGGAGTACAAGAAGAGAGGAATGAGGGAGAGAAAGGAGGTGGAGGAAGGAGAGAGAAAAGGAAGAAGAGGAAGGGAGGATAGAAGGGAGAAAAGGTCAGATGGTCTTCTTAGAATTACCCTCATGGTCCAGGATGAGAAAATAGGATGACTCTGATGCTTCCCAAGAGTTAGCCCTGATTTTGCCCATTTTAGTAGCATGGAGGTGCTTGCTGACTTTCAGAGACACAAGAGTTGTCTTTGCTGGCAGAGGAGTAAGACCTTCTGGACTGGATTTCCCACCTGGTTCCTGGCTGAAGGCTCCCCACCCACCATCACTGGGACGTGGCCCAAGAAGTATAGAAAGAGTTTACAGCCACCCTAAAACTTCCTTTCCAGCCTGATTGCAGGGCGCACGTCTCCCACTGTTTATGCCTCATGTTTTATGACATTCAGGCCCTGTGCTAGACCTGGTGGTAAACTCATTTTCAGTAATAAGTTGCTCTGCCTGGTATTGTTGGAGTTACAAGTCTAAGGTGCCCACTTTTCTGTACTTGCCACGCTTTCCGAAGCTAACTCGAAATGACTTTTAGCTTCGCCCCTTGCTAGGAGCTTCCTAACCTAAAGCGTGGTGACCACTGTGATTGTGTACGTACCACTGCTCCCCTTTCTTCTGGATAGAGTGCGGTGCCCCTCATCCGGGCATCCTAAGCAGAGCTCCTTAGACTCCCACAAGCACCAAGGGCAGAGGAGGGGCAGCATAGGCCACAGGGGCAGAGTGGTCACCCAGCTCAAGGACTCAGACAACAAATATGTACAGCCCAGAGGCAGTGGCTGGGGCACACAGCAGTTCATGTGGTTTTCACATTAGGACACAGACCAAAGCATAATGGCTCTGTTCCCAGGCAAGAGGGGGTGATGCAGAGAAGAATCCAGTGCACCCTCCCCTCCCTTTGAAGCAGCCAGGGTCAAAGTTTCCCTGCCTGGGGGCAGATGTGGAACCTGGTCTTCTCCCTTAAAAGCACTGCCCAAGAGACTATGCAGAAGGTACACAGAGGCAGAAACCAAGGCCACAGAGAAGTCCGGCTTATGACCAGACCTAGAAGGTGGCAGTAACGACCTGCAGACCTCACAATTGCTGGGCAGGAATTTGGTGATGGGATCGGCCTTATGAGGACATATGGTCAATGGCTGTGTCTAGGCAGGAAGAAGCAAAGCCAGAGAGAGGCAGAGGAGAGGAGCCTGGACTGGCACCTCCCAGCGGGCTGCCAGGGAAGCATTGTGCCATCCAAGGAGCAGGTGGCTCCGAGTCAGTGACCCCATCAGCCAAAAGCCAACAAACACTCTCCACTCCACTGTGGGTCAGGATTCCTGTTTGTCCTGGTCCCGTAAATGAGCACAGAGCACCAACCAAGAGTGATTGGATTCTTAGCACACTGTAAACCAGGAAAGGCCATAAAAATTCATCATAATAAATATGAAAAGTTATAGAAAACGCTGCATGTAGGATTACTGTAGTAGAAAGCCAAAATAAGAATTTAATGTTCACATGGACACATGAATACCAACATACATCTGAAAAATAAACCACTGCCCAGAAAGTATCTTTATTAATTTTTTGTGCTTACCCTTCTAGACACCTTCCTGTGAGTATGCATGTATGTGTATATATTAAAAACTTAAAATACCATTGAATTAAAATATATCTTTTGATGATAGCCTTCTATATTGACTTGTGTAAAGCATGCTTTTTTTCTAAAAGTGTACATGATTAATGTCTTTGAATTTTTAGAGAACATATACCTGCACTTTCTTATTATAAAATATACATAAAACAAAAGTGAAAAACACTTCAGTGTACAGTGTAATGGAATAATTATAAAGTGAACATCCAAGCACATAGCACCTGCCTGCAGTACAACACTACCACTGAAACTCCCTCCACCACCGCACATGAGGCCATAGGGTTTTTTCAGAGGACACACAGCGTATGTTCCGCCACACTGAGGCACCTGTTGATTTAATGCATTTCAAATTGTTGGACAAGACAAGCAGTTCCAGTTCTGCAAGGGGGGCAAATACCCTTATCGCATAGCCATTGTGTATGGGTTTCAAGAACTCCCTTGGTTAAGGTCATGGAAGGGAAATCTCTGAGTGGAAAGGCAGACACACTTTAGAGGCTTCTGAAACAGTGCTGAAAGCTGCCTTCCAAAACACAATAGACCCGCTGCATGCACAGGGCTTGTGCAACCTCTGTGTTTCCTGCCCACCTGACAGGTGAAAGCTAGAATCTCAGCATTGTCTTGGAACCTCTGCAGGGTTTTTTGCTGGTGAAGCTAAATGACATCATTGATTTCATATGTTTATACCTGGCCTCTAAGGATTACAACTGAGAACTCCTGTTATCAAAACATCTCATCTCAAGAGCTGGTCCTAGCTCTAAGAAGGGAAAATCTCATCCCAACCCCTCCTGTTCCCACTCAATGTCTGGAGCTATTTCTCAGCTGCCAGGCTTAAAACCAAAAGTGGCATGATTGCCAAGTCCTTGATTCTCCCACTCAGGAGCCGTGAGTTCTGAACTAAGTTTCTCCCTTTTCTAAGCCTCCTATTCCTCTGCTGACAAAGGCTTAACGAAAGAGTAATGATGGTGGAAATGAATTGTGGACCCCTTTTTAAAAGCTACTGGTCGTTTACCATACAGCATATGCCAACTATTGTGCCAGACACTTTTTACACACTTTGTTTCTGATTTAAGCAAAAACTCTGCAAAGCAACTATTAGGATCCCTATTTTAACAATAACAAAACAGTCAGAGAGACGAGATGATTTGCTCAAGGGTTTACTGCTGAGAAGACTGACAAGCTCGGCTGGTTCCCAGGAACTTGCCTTTTTTGGAACGAGCCAGTGCCATCAGCATCTCCAGATGGTCATATAGAGCAATTATCATTAAATGGTGCCTAGAGGAAAAAATTATTATCCCAGAAATGTTCTGGGAGCAGCACACTCCTTATCCCATGGTGGTGCTATTGCTGTTTTATACACACATCCAGGATAGGAGACCATTCCACTCTGGAAGACCTTCCCCGTGGTCAGGGCCCACTTTAGTAAAGCTCACCAAGATGGGTCAATGCCCATCTCTTCTTTTCCCAGCCCTCTCTTGTCTTGGCCTTCTGTGGTCACCACTTCTGTGTCTCCTTCTCTTAGCTTGAACCTTACTCACCCTTGAAGCCCTATCTGATGGGCTTACACTCAGCAGCCCAATATGGAGAAGGAGTGTGATTTGCCACTGTGTAGGTGGGGATGTGGAACCGTAGACAGGGAAAGTGCTGGGCTGTGTTCTTAGCTAACGAGAATAATTAGGGCTTGGGTAGCACAGAGTACTGAGGACGGTGGGAAATTGCCTTCACGTAAAAGTCTTTACCTATCTCTAAAGGTAGGTACTATTTTTGTCATTTCCACTTTGTGAACAGAAATACTAACGCTGAAGAAATAACTAAATCATTTGTTTAAGATACCCTAATAATGGTGTAGAAATGCGATTTGCACCCCTACAATATGCTACATCTAGATGATCCCTCACCCCAAAGCCACATTCTTTCTCCAGAACTGTGGTTAGTAACATCTTCTATGTGCCAAAAGGCTCTCAGCACAATTCTCTCAGGCAGTGTTGGCAGGGAAATGCCCGGAACCAATACACTGTGCACTTGGCCCTACCTGATACCTCTCAGGTCTTATGACCTGGAATCCTGTTCTACTTACCATGCAGCTCACACACACCTCCTAAAAAGGAGACAGGTGGATTCCTCTCCTCCCTGCCCCGTGGGTCTCAGAGGGCCTGGACTCTCCAAAGTCATGTGCTTAATCATTAAGTGTGCATCCGTGGGAGGCTTCCTGTGACTGATTATTAATAGAAGCCAAGGGGTGTGGTTGCTCAGTGCTAGGTCAATGTTAAGAAACAAGCTGGTTTGGTCTCTAGATTTCTGGAGCCACCTTGATGAGTCAGGCCCCAGGCCCTTTCACCCGAACTCATCTTCTGGCTAAGAGCTGGTGTTTTTGCCTTTGGAACTTCCCACTTTCAAAGGGAATTGGCTGTTTCTTCTGCTCTATTCTGCTCAGTGACATCATCTCTTCCCATACTGGCTTCAGGATCTGATGCTTCTAGACAGAGAAACCTGAGTTGAGTCCAAGGAGATGTTGACCCACTGCCTAACCTTTTGAGACCTCAGTTTTCCCATCTTTCAGGTGGATACATTAAGGGGGATAAGTGTATAACACGCTCTTGGAAAGCCATATTGCCATTTTAGTTCTCAATGAGGCTACACGGTGAGCTGATGGCCACAGATCCCAGGAAGACTCTGTTCCTTCGCTATCAATGTCTTGTCTTGGTCTCTCCCTGCATCCTCCATGTGGGGCTGAGCAGCCCTCTGAAAAAGGATAATGTTTGATTGCATCAGTGGAACTCTTGCTGTTTTTAATGGGACCCTGCAGCCTTACCCAGAGAGCACAGGTACTGAGCCAAAGCAAAACCTGGTCCTGGCTGACTTTTGTTCTGGTGAAAACAAAGATTTGTTGAAAGATTTGTACCAAGAATATCAGAAAGAAAGGAAGAAAGTATGAAGATGGAGACAGGAAAGCCCTGTGCAGGGGTGAGGCAGAGCCTGGGTATCTTGGAGAGCTGGAGGGCTACAGAGGTCCTGTCAGCCACCCTGGGGACACCGGCAGCAGAGCCCTATCCCAAGGGAGCCTGTGGTTGCTCAGCATTTGGCTGCTCCAGAGCAAACCCTGGGTGCATCACACTGGTCACAGGAATAGGAGCTCCCACGCGTGGCTAAGACTGAACTTCTCACTGAACCTGGAAAATGGGGGCTGTGTATCTTTGCTGATTTAAAGGGGCTGAAGAAATGGGTTTATCTTGGCCCAATTTCTGTCGCTGTAACACAACACCCGAGACTGGGTAATTTCTAAGCAAAGACAATTGTCTTGGCTTATGGTTCTAGAGACAAAAGTCCATAGGGAAGGCCGTGGTCAGGAGGCTGGGTCTGGTGGGAGCACCCTGCTGCTTCACTTTGCAGCTGACAATGGCAGGGCAGCAGGATATTCAGAAGAAAGGAAAAACAAGAGCAGGAGTCAAAGGGACAACCTTGGTTTATAACAGTCTGGTTTAGAGGTAACTCATCCAGTTCCATAGGAATGAGATTCAACCATTCCTACAAAACTGCAATAATCCACTCCTAGGGGCTGGGTCCCCATGACCAAAAGACCTCTCACTGTGCCCCTCTTCCTGACACTGCATGGAGAAATGGTGGTGTGTCCTGTGTTTTGGTCGTGAAGAACCCTATCCAAACCATGGCAGATATTTCTTTCATACCTGACCTCAGGATCTGAATTCTCTAACCTGCCACATCTGCAGAACAGCCCCTTCCCCGCAGGAGCTGAATACCAGTGCTAGGGGCTTCAGTGCAGCACATGGATGGGAAATACAGTGGCCATAATCACAGGCGGAGCAGCTGCTCTCTCATAACACAGCCAGGAGCCACATGTGGCCAGGCATATGTTAGATAACATGAAATTCAGTGGAATATTATCCTCATTTCACATCCTTAGTGATCCATGTGACCTGGCCAGCACCCATTTCCATCAACAGAGAAAGTTCCACTTGTCTATTAGTTCATCAGCCTGGAAATTTCTACTCAAGCTAATTGAAACAAGACCATTTCCCAGGAAGCACTGGGCAAAATCTTTCTCTGCTTCTCTTGCCTCCATATACAGGGGCAATTTTGATGACATCTTCTAGGCCACATAGCAGAGGCCTGCAAACACCTGGGGATGGATAAAAGCTACAAGCAGGAGACTGTGTGTGCAGATCACTTCTACTTGACACACATGGAAAAGGCTTGTGATCATTTTAGCTTTGATACACATCTGCAACTCCCTCATTGCATGCCATCATGAGTGACATTCCCAGCCGACCTCTGTCCCTTGGTGATTCTGAAGGCTTTCTGGAAGATTATGTCCCACTGCAACCTTGTTTTTTTGCTGGCATATTTGCTCTTTTCCTATGTGCCAGCTCTTTGGGAAAATTCCCGGGGTGATCAGTGTGAGTCCAGCATCCTTTGCCTTGCTGCACATAGCAGAGGCTTAGCAAATGCTTGCAGGTGGGTAGGTGCATTGGCAGGAGGCCGCTATCTCAGGTGACCATCTTTAGTCTCCAATACACTGGGTTCAACCTCAACTTCCCTAGGAAATCTTGGCTGACTGCAATCCCCAAATCTGGGCCCAGTCACATTCCATTATTTCTGGATTGTTTTCTTAGGTTCACAGAACCAGTTTTGGTGCTACAGGTGGGCGGAGAGCAGAAAGAAATGGAGAGTTGGAGGGAGGGCTCTGCAGAAACTCAACAGACATAAAAGGAATGAGAAAAACAGACTTCGGGCCAACTCATCTGTGCCAGGGGTTTCCCGGTAGTGATTAGAAGCAAGCTCTAGACAACACCTATTTTTACTGCTCAGCTCCTTTCTATACTGTGCCAGAAAGACAATGGAATATTCTACATGAGTCTTTATCCAGGAAACTGAGAACCTGCTTGTAAATACCTGCAGGGAAACCCTTTTATCTAGAGAAGCAGTGGCTGAGAGGGAGAAGGAGCAGGCCCAGAGCTCAGGCCCAAGGACTGGGAGGCAGGCCTCAATCTGGAGGGAGGCCCATCCAGCAAGTCCTAGGCTCATCCAGCCCTGTCGCAGGCTTATCCTGGAGGTTAGGCCAGGCCCTGTAAGACTCTAAGGTCATCTCTGCCCTAAGGGAGGCCCAGGATATTCCTTCATTCCAGCACTTGCTCAACTGGAGTCAGGTTGCCCATATGAGGGCTGGGGCAGAGCTCTGTCCTCCTGAGGAGTCTAGCAAATGAGGTGTCTCATCAGCTTCTCCAACAGCCAGCTACCCTGCATGGGCTTGCCCGAGTGTTGGGTCACGTACCCCTCGTAGGTCCCGTTCCTCACGCAGTCTGCAAAGCAGACACCTGTAGCCTCAGGCCTAGGGTGGGTGTCTCTGGATCAACTTGCCTTCTGGGTGGAGCCACTGTGTCATTGCCCCTCCCCCATCAAAGGAAGTCTCCCATTTTCACACTAGGGCACTCATGGACCATACCTAGTAATTTCACTTATGTCTTTAGATCTTTACTATTAGATTTCCCTGCGCTGAGGGTACAAAACATCATCGAAGGGCACTTCAGCTCTGCTTCTTGCAGCAAGCCTGGGAAGCAACGTTTGCTCTTGTCAGTCCATTCCATGACATCCCTTACCACGGGCATTGTATTTTGTCCTACTGACTGCTAGAGGGAGGCACAGGGCAGTCGGGCCAGGTAGGGAAGTTCAGAGGATGGAAAGGAGCAATCATTATAATTATAGCTTACACTAATTGAAACACTTTCTGTGCCCTGCCTCTCCAGGGACTGTACACACCTGAGACCTCAGAATGTGCTCAGCAGGGCTAGGTTGTGATCTCAGTTTTAAGCATGAGGAAGGTGGGGGCAGTGAGTCTCCTACAGGATGACAGAGCCACAGAAACCCTTATCCTGGGGTTACAGAAAGATGCCTTGAGTTGAGGTACCCAGAAGGTGAGTGGTAGTGACCTTTGGTGACCTTGGGTTCCCCATATCCGCTTGGATGGCCTAAAATCCCATATGAATTTTCCTCTCACTGCCAGAGTTGCATCCTTCTCCTGAGCAGAGTGACAGCCAGACATTTAAAGAAACATGTCTTTCCTAGCAGGCATGCATCAGCAGAGCATTTCTCTAGCAAGGTCTCCAATTCCTTGCCAATTTATGGCTGCTGTCCCTAAAACCAGGAAACGGAAGCCAGGGTCCCATCATTCTACCCTTCTCCAAGCTCAGCGCATCTCATCAGAGAATGTTCTAGCTCAGGTTCTTGTCAATTTCAAAATCCAGCTGCACTGCAATAAGAAACCAAGGCTCAGAGAATACACATGGCTCACTGCAGTCACAAAGTCCATGCTGGGCAGAGGCCAGACCCCACCTGGCCTGGGAGCTGGCACCTAGGACAAACACAGTCTGTCTAAGTTAATCTGAACCCCTTAATGAATGAATAACTGAATGAACAATGAAGAAATAGATCCCCAGCCTAAACTCTAGTGGGCCCATATCACCTAAAAAAGAATGGTTCCCATCTGTTCATTTTCCTTTTCATCCTCCATAAAAGGACATCACATTTTAATCCACAACCAGTCAAAATACACCCTTCCCATTGGCTTTCCTAAATGACTAAGTGTTTGTGATTAAGTCCTGACTAATGGAATCTGATTACAGTAGAAGAAGTGAAACCTTCTAGGAAACATACTTCAAATACATGTATAAATGAATTTGCCTCTTCCTTATGCTGCCAGAATGGAAGGGAATGGCTGGAACTCCCATAGCACAGGGACCACAAGGTGGCCTTGGTATAAACCAGTGCAATCCGAAGCAACACACAGAAGGAACTTGATTCACTGGTGACAATGGCACAATGGTTCCTCTGGAAACCTTGAACACAAAAAGGAATTAAACGACATTATTTTGGAGTTTTTCTGTCACTGTTGTATTTCAGCTTAACTACTCTAAGGAAGTTAATGGGATCTTAATAAAGGAACCCATTAAACAGAGCAGCTACATAGAGAACAGGTCACAAGCTCAGGCTATATGTCACCAAGGGCGTGCCCTGTGAAGGTCACTTCACTAACTTATCTCGGATCTGAGAGTCTCCAGAGGTCCATGTGTGGAAGGCTTGGAATCTTTGGGATGTGGAATAGGGGAAGGGCTTCAGTCCCTGAAGTTGCACCCTTGAAGGTGAGGGTGAGACCACAGCCTGTCAGAGCCCTGGGCACACCTTGCTCCAACACCAAGCCTTTACTATCTCACTGAGCCTCACTGTGTTCCCAGAAAGGGAAGAGAAGGTCCTTCTAGCTAGAAAAGGATGGGCACTCCCTGCTTCCTTTTCCCTTGCTGAGCTGACCAGGCAAATCTCCCTAGCCGTCTGCTTGGCTATGACTGGGACACAGCCTTGGCTTTGGCCACAAATAGTTGGAAGTGTTCCACAGCAGCTGAAAAAGGTTGTGTTTTGCTGCAGATGGGTCAGCTTAGACCAGGAGCACGTTCAACACGGACTCACCTAAAAAGTCATTTCTGTGCATGCAGAGGCAGGGCCAGAGCTGACTCAGAGCTGTGGGTTGTCTGGAGTTGGTTATTTCAGAATTGGTTATTTCAGCAGGGAATTATGGGGCCTGTGTCTATAAGTCCCTCCTTCAGGCCGAGAACCCCAAGGGTCTGCACAGACTCACTCCTAGAGGACAGGACCCCTCACACGCTGACTTGAGCCCTCACTTTGCAAATGTTCCATGGTGGCTAAACCACATATTACTGGTTTTAAAAATGACAAGAAAGCATCTTCTTCCTATTCCTGTCCCCATCCAGTAGGTCTTCTCCACCTACCCTAATAGCTACCTGTGTTGCTTTTGAGCATGCCCTTCCGAGCATCCCGCAAAAAACAAACATGTATGAACATGTACACACAGAATTCCACTTCTGCACCAACATCTTCACATTGCAAACTCCCTCCTTACCTTACTTTAATAACACTACGTCCCAAAGCTTTACAGTAAGAAAAGCACACTTTCAGTCCTTCGAGCATTAGAATATACCTGCTGATTAGCTGCCCTGGAATCATTAGTCTTCTCTTGATGGACATTGCATATGTTTCCAACTCTTTATTACAAATAAAGCTGCAAAACTTTAGATCATTTTAGTAACCAAGCATATCTGCCAGCTGAATAAGTTCCTAGAAGCAGGATTATTGGTTCAAAGAGTATACACTCTTATGATGGTGTTGGTGTTCTGGTTGGCCTCAGATGCTTGGCTCTGTGGTAATGGGAAACGTGTGTGTGTTCCATGGAAACAGCACTTAGGATTTAGAATTTTGATATTCTCTCAGGGTAGCAATAGTCAGTATGACACAGTCTGAGCTTGTGATACTCCATATGAAGATCCCAAGTGCTCTGTTGGTCGCCAGGAGGGGCTGCAGAGTGTGTCGTGCTGTGATCTCTGGTGCCTGAGCAGGAGACAGATAAAATGAGCTTCTGACCTGAGATAATCCCAATTTACAATGAGGTTGTAGAGGAACAGCCCCAGCATAAGTCAAGGAGTACCCATATTGCCGTAAAGCCTTCCACAGAGTGCATACCTAGCTACATCCTCACCAGTAATGCACACTTCTATCCAACCTCACCAGAAGACTATATTATTAATATGGTTTTTTGAAATTAATCTAACAGGTAAAAAATGCTATCTCAGTATTGTTTTGATTTATTTATCTTGTATCAAGTTACATATCTTTGTTTGTATTAAATGGTTGCTAATTTATTTTTGAGACGTGGTCTTGGTGAGTTTCTCAAAGTGGTCTTGAACTTGTGGCCTCAAGCAGTTCTCCTGCTTTAGCCTCTGTCTTAGTCACTATATGCTCGTCGCTGAGACAAAATACCTGAAGCCCAAGGCTGGGAAAGGAAAGGTTTATTTCTTACAGTTTTTTGGAGGTTTCAGTCCACACTCAGTTGTCTCCAAGACAGGCAGGCATGGCTGGGCTGCGGTTCATGGCGGCAGCCAGCAGCAAACTCGAACCAGCAAAGAGAAAGACACACCTTCTTCCTGCCATTACATCACATCCTGGCTCCACCCCTATGTGGGTGGAGCCATCAATCCAAGCACTATACAATGAACCATCACAAATGAACAATGCAAACTCATGAGGCCTGGGGGACACAAACATAAACCATAACAGCCTCCCTAGTAGCTGGGGCTACAGACACGCATCACTAGGCTTGGGTTCCTTTGTGTTTTTCTGTGTACGTTATTTCTGAGCCTTCCAACAAATCTGCAAGTTATTCTTGCTGTGTGAACTTTCTATTCATATTTTCTGCTCATTTTTCTTTGGCATTATTAATTTTTTCTTTTTTATTTCTGACAGCTCTTTATATATTAGGAATATTAAAAGGTTATCTAAATATATGCATTAAAAATATTCCCTCAAGTGGTGTTCTGCCCTCAAATGTGTTTTTATTTCACAATATAGAGTTTCTGAAATTTTTATACAATAAAATGTATCAATCGTTTGCAGAAATTGAATTAGAAGCTTCTTTGATTTGGTTGTAGTTTAGGGGTCTCCCCTCTGCTGAGGTCTGTGTATTGGGAACTTGGTACCTGTTGTGGCAATGTGGGAGCTAATGGTAGCCTTAAGAGGTGATCACAGTGGAGATCCTCAGGTCACTGGGAATACTGGTCTTAGAAGTCACTTTGGTCCTCCTGAGAGAGTTCTCAAGGAAGCCTGCTGTTATAAGATCCTGAGTCAGGCCCCACCCAGGCCCTCCCACTCTGAGCTTTCTCCTTGACATGGGATCTTCTCTCTTGCATGAGTTTCTGCTACCTACAGTGAGACCCTACCACGGCCTGCACTATGCTCTGTGGGATCTAAGCCCTCAAACTGTGAGCTAAATGAACCTTTTTGCTTCATGAATAGTCTGCCTGATATATTTTATTATGTTAACAAAAACCAGACTAATACATGAACCACAGAATTCAACAGACTTTCTTATTTCGGATTGCTATTTAGAATTTTTGTTTTAATTTTCACAATTTGAAACTTTTATCCATTTGGAATTTATTCTGGGGTATGAAGTAAAGTATGTTTAGCCTGTTAGCCACTTTCCCCACTGTCTTTTTTTGATTATGTTTCCCCTGATGATATGCCTTATTTGTCTTATACTAAAGTATAGAATGTGGTTTTGTTTTTATTTATTCATGATCTAGCCTGTTCCAATAAACAACTTATGTATCAGTGCCATGACAAAAATTAATAAATAATTAATTGATTCTTTTTCAGCTAAAATATTTTAGTATCTGATAGGATTAGACTTTATTATTCTTCTTTTTCTAGATAGTTGCCTTGTTTGCTTTTAATAAAAATTTTAGAATCATTAAGTCTACCTCTAAAACAAAGACAAAAATTTACAATTTTTATTGAGACTACATTGAACTGATAAATCAACTTAGAATTAGTATTTTTATGCTATGGAATCTATTTAACCAAGGATGCGTTATATAGGGTATAATCAAAATATGCAGTGAATGCATACATTTAAAAAATACAATAAAAGAAACATTATCACTAATCCTCCTCCTCACTTCCAACACACTTCTTACACTTCGATTCTTGAAGCAACTCTGGAAATTCTCTTTCATCAGTGTTATTCCTGGGTATGATAGAAATAAAAACACTGTGAACACAGCCGCTGGGTGTTGTCCAGCAAAAATGCAGGATCTTGAAAATATTATCGTGGGTCTTTGTGTTATTCATCAGATCGGGCCCTGTGTGACTTCTGACCTTCTCTGAAGTCAAAATGGCCAAGAAAGTTAAAGGTTGTGAGTCAGTTCAGGATATCAAGGGAGCCACAACAGTGCAACAAAAGATACTCAGAAGGGGACTGACTTCTGGAACAGCTTCAGGAAAGGGCAAGGAGGACAGGATGAAAGTGTTCAAAGCAAGGCGGAATATTTTGAGGGGAACAGATAAAATTTCTGTTTATCATGATTTTTAAAATGTAGACATTCACCTTATGTTTTCATCACACCTAATACTTTGAAGATGGTTTCAGGAGATACATGTGTATGAATACATCATGATGTTGGTCCTTTGTGGACCAACAATAGAATTGTCACCAATCCCTGTAATGATGAAGGAGACTTGACTTCCCTCACCCATGCTGCTATCCTTCCAGCACCTACTTGAGGTAGTCTGCCCCTCTCTTCCTCATGGCTGGAATGTGCCCAGGCCTCTATTGCATCACCAGAAGGCCAATAGCTGCCCAGAGGCTTAGAAAAGATAGCTGCAGTCTTGGCATTCAGAATAGACTATAGAAGGTAGTTGTTATGGGGCCAAGAGATAAAAATTAAAACATACTACTTACTCATCGTATAGTTATTATTAAAATGTCTTTTTTTTTACAGTGCTGGGAATCAAACTCAGAATCTGTGACATACTAAAAAAAAAAACCCACTCTGACATTGAGCTATAGCCTCAGCCCCAAATTGCTTACTTTATATTAACTTTTACCTATTTTCTTTTATTTCTACTGATTTTGTGCACAAAATACAGTTCCATAGTATGACATTTTTGATTTGTGAGGTCATGTAGACACTGAAAATTGTCACATTTTGGAGCATTTCACATTTCCTAAATTTAGATTAGGAATGTTCAATCTGTCCTTCATTTGAATATCTTTTTACAAGATGTGCAATCCTAAGTGTCATTGATTAACTTTTAGAATTTTTAATTGTTTAGTTAATTGCCCAGTGCCACCTGTGAAACTCTAAATAAAATTAGTTGCATTGAGTATTGTTGTCTTGAGGACTTAATAGACTTGTTTCCTCTTTTAGTATTATGTGAGTTTTGAACAGAAAAAGATATATTTTACTATGTGAGAGAAACATAGGTCCATTCTTACTTTGTTAACTGAAATAAATCCAAGTTATTGTTGAATTTATTGATTTTTTTTTCTACAGAAATAATCCTGTTGTGGGAAATTTCCCAAGTGAAGCCAAACCAAACCAAAAGGAAGACTCTTCACCCCAAGGAGATAAGAAGGCAGCATGTAATCTTTACACCAGCAGACTGTTGGATTTCACACTAGTGGACTGTTAATTCCATTAGTGTGGGAGTAATTCTTACCAAGCAACTGTCCTGCATCAGAAAGGAGTTTAGTCTATAGAGAATCAGAAGTGGGAGGTACAAAGCAAGTGACCAAACGTTACGTGATTGGTTACATACATTGAACCATATATTGACAGACAGGTTGGTCTTGAAACAACAACTCCAGGAAGCAGAGGAGGGGACCCTTACAGAATGAGCACCATTAAGGGCATTACCATAATACAGAAATGTTCAGAGAGAGGGCCCTTATGAGTGAGCACCAATCAGCCCAGGGTCCTTCAGTGTAGACAATTACTCTGACCTATTGCTCATCTACTGTCATGCTGTGGGCACTGTTAGGGTCCCCTGAACTCAACAGAAACAGCAGAACAACGTCTTGGTCAGAGGCCTCTAACTGATCAGGAAATAGCTGTAAGTTTACCATCTTATAAACATGTTCTGCATTATAACTCTGCCCTACACTGTGACGTTTTTTTCTGAGACTGATTAGCGTGAGAAAATATATTAAGATACTTTATGTTATTTACCACATTCTTGAATTGTTGGATAAATTCTCATCACAATGTATTATTCTCTTAATTGATTGCTAGACTTGACTCTGTTAATATGGTACTCAATGTTTTTTGCTTTAGAATCTATTATAAAGAATTATTTTTAGTTTTTAAAGAAATCTTTATCAAGATTTGTTGCTGATATTTTTCTCACTCTATGAAAGAAATATAAAATTTCACTTTTCTCCATGTACAACAATAATATAAATTATGTAGATAATATCCACCCTGTTAATATTTGGTAAATGTCCTCAGTGAAATTGTTCTCTCTCTCTCTCTCTCTCTCTCTCTCTCTCTCTCTCTCTCTCTCTTTCTCGCCCCACTCCAAAAAAAAAACTTTTGGCAGATATTTATATATATTTTCTGGTAATATTTGAATTTTCATTATTTTCTGGGATCAACTGTGGTATTTTTTTCCAGAAAATTTTCCATTTCACTGGATTCTGAAACATTTGATTGTTATTTTTATTGTGGAACATGTTAGTTATATATAAAATTAGGAGACACTGGTACTTGGGACATCTGATACCCAGGATCCAACAGCCATCAATTCACAGCCCATCTTAATTTACGTAAATTCTTTATCCACTTCTCTCCACGCTCTCCTGAAGTCCAGTTACTATGAAACAGGTTTTAGATATTATGTTATTTTGCCTGTAAACATTTCAGTATAAAACATAAAGGAAAATACTGCTTTGTAAATAGAAGCACATCAAACAAATAAAAAATTAATGTAGTCAAGTAATCACATTAAAATGTGTCCAACTAAATTATAAATAACTATGTTTTCCAGTTCAGTTTCAAGTTAGGATCCAGTAGAATCTAGAGAACTAAAACTATTGGGAATGTGTCTTAAATCTCTTAATTAATGGGTCTCTTATAAATCTCTCTTCCACCACCACCTATCTTTCCTTGAAAGTTCAACTCACATTTTTTATAAAATTCCTAGTCTAGAGTCATGGCTGGTTTCACTTCCAGGTGTCCTTTAGCATGCTCTTCTTTCCCTGCTGATCAATCTCATTTTGTAGTAGTTGCTAAGAGTGCCTAACAGTTGTGTGTCAAATTTATTTGAAAGTTGAACAGTTAAATCTCTTACAATTTCTTTCTCTTTAGCTTTTTCTGAACATTTCCCAGTATCTATTTTTTTCTTTTTTAAAGTTTATAGGTCATGAATTTTCAAGTAAATATGTTTATTTTTACTTATTACCTGATTCTCCTTTTATCCCTAAAGTTACTTCCTTCTAGATTTGTATTTTGATGTTCTTTTTCTAAATTTTTGTGTCAAATGCTTTATTTTCTTTACTTTTTAAATGTGTGCAAGTCTGAGATCTTTCTCTGAGCACTGCTTATCTCTATATATTCTGATGTGTTGTTCATTAGATGTTTTGCAGTTTGGGTTTATATTTGATTTTCAAAACAAGAATTTCTAAAATGAGAGGACTTTTTAGAAATTTCTAATTCCATGGTTTGATTTTCTTTTGTTCTCCCACAAAGTCATGTTGAGATTTCATTCCTGGCTATGGTGATATTTTTGGGTAGATCCATTAATAGGTAAATTATACCCATTTGTATTACTTGACAACTAGCATTTAGTATTAGTTTTTTAAATTTTAAAGAGATTAAGACAAAAGAGGATGTAACAAAGAAGATCAAAACAAAACAACGTAAGCAACACAGTATTTCACCATAGGACAACCTGTAATTAACATCAGCTACCATAATATCTCTTTCTTTGAAATAGTTGAGCATACCTTCATACACAATAGTATCAAACATAACAAAATAGTATAAAACCATTCAAGAGAATGAAAGTATTACAGGGCTTTCAGAACCAAATAACAGAAAATGAACAATGCCTACTATATTCTCTCATTGTCCATAAAAATTTGTTTATACTATCACACATAATAAAATCCAATAGGATATAACATGATAGAACCAAGGGAAACAGAAGAACAAAAGTATAGTAGGACTTTAAAGCAAGATGATATTACATCAGCACTGGCTATTATAATGTCTTGTTTTCTTTAAAATAGCTGCTCATACCATCACAGATAATAAAATCAAGCAAACCAGGATAAAACCATTCCTAATGAATGAAAACATTATACTTCAAAGCAATGTAATGGGGAATCATGATTATAATAAAATCTTATGTACTCTTACCATTTCTTATACTAGGGAGAATACACGGTATTTATACATGTGACTTTGATTTATTTCACTTATGAGTATGGTCTGAAGTTGCATCCATCTGTTTATAAATATCTCATTGTGATCATTCTTTATAGCTGAGTAGTACTCCATTGTATAAAAATACCACAACTTTTTTTATCCATTCCTCAGTTGATGGACAATTGGGTTGTTTCCAAGATCTGGCTATTACAAATTGTGCTGCTATAAATACAGGTGCACATATATCACTGTGGTACAAAGTTTTCAGTTCTTCTGGGAATATGCCTAGAAGTGGAATAGCTGGAACAAATGGGACTTCCAATCCCAGTTGTTTGAGGAATCTCCAAACTGACCTCCACAGTGGCTGCACCAGTGTATACTCCCACCAACAGTGCAGGAGAGTTCCTTTTCCCCCACAGCCTCTCCAGCATTTGTTGTTGGTAGCTTTCTTGATCCTGGCCATTCTTTCTGCAGTAAGATGGAATCTCAGTGTTGTTTTAATTTATATTTCTCTAATGAGTAATGATGATGAACATTTTTTCATGTGTTTATTTGCCATTTATAATGCTTCATCTGAGAACTGTGTATTCATCTCAGATGCCCATTTTTGGATTGGGTCTTTGAATTTCAGGGTCTGATTTTTAAAAATTCTTTTTATGTTTTAAACAGAAGTCCTTTGTCTGAGGGATAGTTCACTAAGATTTTTTTCCCAGTTTTTTGGTTTTCTTTTCACTATACTTGAGATTTCTTTTGACATGCAGAAACTTTTTAATAAAATGTGATCCCAGTTATTGATTGTGGGAAGTATTTCCCCTGTGGTTTGATTCCTGTTCATGAATTATCTACCTACTCCTATGTCTTCAGGATTTTTACCTGGTTTGTCTTCCAACAGATTTAGTGTTTCTGTTTTAATATTCAGATCTTTGATGCATTTAGATTTTAGTTTAGTACATGGTGATAGGCATGGGTCTAGTTTTAGTTTTTGGCATATGGAGATCCAGTTTTTCTAGCATCATTTATTAAAGAGACTATCATTCTTCCAGTGAACATGTTTGGCCCTTTTATCAAAGATAAGATAGTTGAGTGTGTTTGTAGTTGTGGTTGTACCTTCTAATCTATTGCATTGATCTTCGGCTCTGTTTTTATTTCAGTACCATATTGATTTTATTGCAGTAGCTTTGTAGTATAACTTCAAGTTATAGATTATGATGCCTCCTGCCTTGCCTTTGCTGCTTAGAATTGCCTTTGCTATTCTTAGTCTCTTGTGGTTCCAGATGAATCTTAAAGAATGATTTCTCTAGATCTATGAGGTATGTTGATGGTATTTTAATTGGGATTGCATTGAATCTGTGTAACAGTTTTATGAGAATGGCCATTTTCACGATATTTATTCTTCCTATCTATTAACAAGGGATATTTTCCCATTTTCTGAGATCCTCCTCCATTTCTTTTTCAGGGCATTATAATTTTCCCTGTATAGATCTTTCACTTCTTTCATGAGATTAATTCCTAGTTCATTTTTTTGGTTGCTAGTATGAAGGGTGTGGCTTCCCATATTTCTCTATCAGTGATTCTGTTGTTAGTGTATAGGAATGCTGTTGATTTTTGAGTATTGATTTTTGTATCCAGCTACATTGCTGAATTTATTTATTATATCTAGGAATCTTTCAATGGAGTTTTGGGTGTCTTCTATGTAGAGTATCACATCATCTGCAAATAATGATAATTTAACTTCCTCTTTTCCTATCTTTAACCTTTTTATTTCTCTCTCTTGTCTAATTGCTCTGGCTAATATTTCCAGTACTATGTTGAATAGGAGTGGAGATAAGGGACATCCTTGTCTTGTGCCTGACTTTAAGGTAAAAGCCTTCAATTTTTGGCCATTTAATATGAGGCTGGCTATTGGTTTGTCATAGATGGCCTTTATCATATTGAGGTAAAGACCATGTATTCCAATTTTCTGTAAGGTTCTTATCATGAATGAGTGTTGGACCTTATCAAAAGATTTTTCTGCATCTATAGAAATGATCATGTGATTCTTACTTTTGGCTCTATTGATATGGTGGATTACATTTATTGATTTACATATATTGAACCATCCCTGAATGCCTGGGATGAATCCCACCTGTTCATGGTGTATAATCTTCTTGATGATTTGCTGCATCCTGTTTGCCAATATTTTATTGAGGAGTTTTGCATCTGTGTTCATTAGGGAGACTGGCCTATAGTTCTCTTTTTTAGTTGGGTCTTTCTCAGGTTTTGGTACTAGAGTAATATTTGCTTCTAGGAATGACTTAGGAAGAATTGCTTTCCTTTCCATTTCATTGAAGTGTTTAAGGAGTTTCGGCATTAAGTCTTCTTTGTGTTTCTTGTAGAATTCCACAGTGAATCCATCTGGGCTTTTCTTTGTAGGTAAAGACTTAATTACAATAGAAATTGGATTATTCAGCAGTTTTACATCTTCTTGACCCAGCTTTGGTACTTCCTATGTTTCTAGGAATCTGTTCATTTCTTCTGTGTTTTTGAACCTATGAGAGTAGAGGTTTTTGAAATAGCTGTTGATGATCTTCTGTATTTCCACATAATCTGTAGTGATGTTATCTTTTTCATTCCTTATTGCATGAATTTGAGTTTTTTCTTCCCTTTTAAAAAAAGGTTGGTTAGGGGATTATCAATTTTATTTATTCTTTCAAAGAACTAATGCTTTGATTCATTGATTCTTTGGATTGTTTTCTTAGTCTCTATTGTATTAATTTCTGCTCTGATTTTTATAATTTCCTCCTTTCTTTTGGCTTTGGGCTTGACTTGCTCTTCCTTTTCTAGATGTTAGAGGTGTAGCATATTTACTTGTATTCATTCTGTTTTCCTGATGTGGGAACTCAGTGCAATATACTTTCCTCTGAAGACCTCTTTCATTGCATCCCACAGATTCCAGTAAGTTGTATTTGTATTTTCATTTGCTTATAGGTATTAATTTCTTCTTTAATTTCCACTGTGACCCACTGATTCCTCAAGAGTATATTATTCAACTTCTATGTGTTTGTGAAGTTTTGCAGTTTCTTTTATTATTAATTTCTAGTTTCATGGCGCTATGATTTGATAACATGCATGGGATAATTTCAGGTTTTTTGCAGTTATTTAAATATGTTCTGTGTGCTAGTATATGGTCTATTTTAGAGAATGTCCCATGTACTGCTGAGAAGAATGTATATTCTGATGTTGCTGGATGGGACACTCTGTATATGTGTGTCAAGTCCATTTGTTCACAAGTGTGATTCAGTTCTGTTATTTCTTTGCTGATTTTGTCTGGTTGATCTGTCCCTTGGTGTCAATGGTGTGTTAAGGTCTCCTGTTATAATTGTGTTATTGCTTATTTGATTTTTCATTTCTGTTAATACTCACTTTGTATAACTGGGTGCTCTGGAATTTGGTGCATATATATTTATGATTGTTATCTCTTCCTCTTGAAGTTTTCCCCTAACTAGTATGTGGTGACCTTCTTTATCTCTTTGGATCACTCTTGGTTTGAATTTCACATTATCTGCAAACAGAATAGCTACCCTGATTTTTTTTTGGTGGGGGAGTCCTCTTGCATGAAGTATTGTTTTCCATCCTTTGACTTTCAGTCTGTGAGTTCCCTTTTGGATTAGATGGTTTTTTTGTAGATTAAATGTTGCTTCTTGATCCATTTTGCCATTGTGTTTCTTTTAATTGGTGAATTGAGACCATTTACATTAATGGTTATAACTGTAATATATTGGTTTATTGTTGTCATGTTATCTTTCTGTTGTTCATCTTTATCTTTCCATTCTGTTTAATTGTCTGCCTTGCTTAGTGGTTTTTTCCTATGGGTATCTAGACTGTCATTCAGTATTCTTTGCAGGGTTGGTTTGGTGATCTTCAACTGATTTTTGTCATGGAAGTATCTTATTTCTCCATCCATTTTGAAGGATAGTTTTTCAGGATACATCAGTCTAGGTTGGAAATCCATTTTAGGATCTGAAATATTTCACTCCATGGTCTTCTTGACTTCATTGTTTTGTTGAGAAGTCTGCTATTATTCTGATAGGTTTTCCTTTATATGTGATCTGTCTTTTGTCTCTAACAGCTTTTAATATTCTGTTCTTATATTGGGTTTCTGGGATGGTGATTATTATATGTCTGGGTATAGATTTATTTTGATTATGGCTATATGGAGTTCTGTATGCTTCACTTATTTGTATGTCAGTTTCCATTCTCATGTTTGGGAAATTTTCAGCTATTACTTCTGTAAATAGCCTCTTGATATAATTTGTGTTGTCTCGTTCTTTTTCATTTATCCCTATCAATCTTTTGTTGTTTTTCTTTGCATCATTTTGCAGCTGTTGAATTGTTATTTCCTGATTCCTTGCTATTTTTAAAAGATCTTTCCTTTCCTGTTCATTAGTTGCAATCTGGTCTTCGAGGTCTGAAATTCTATCTTCACTTTCACTGAGGTAGTTTTGACAACTTTCAATGGAATTTTTGATTTCCTGCATGTCTTTTTGAATCTGCTTCATGTATTCTGTTTGTTTCTTATATTGCTCATCCAGGGATTCTATCTTTTGTTTTGTTCCTCTAATTTTTTAACTGTGTCTTCTTTAGATGTGTTCAGCATCTCTTTCATTACTTTTATCATTTCTTGTTTTACCTCAGAGATTATTTCTAATTTGAATTCCTTTAAAGCTTCCCAGAGTTGCTTCTTTATTTCAGTTGCTATTATTTCAGGTATTTCAGATGTATGGCATATGTTTTCTTCTACGTACATGGCACCGAGGCTTTCTTGGGATTGGTTGGAGGTTTGAGATTACACTTTGGTTTTTCATCTTGTTATTTTCCTATATTTCCATGTTTCAAGTGATATTCCAAAGCTTCCCCTGGGTATATTAGAAATCGTCTTCTATGCCCTCGGCTCCTGGGACTGAATGGAGGTTGTTGAGTGTGGTCCAGTCAGGCCTACATGACCTCCTGTGCCACCTCCAGTGTTTCAGGAAGCTGGGTGGGCACCTAACCTCTGTGGGTGATGGTCCAAAGCTCTGCCTGGGCAAGCACCCATGCCCTGGAACTCACTTCACTTGCCCTTAGCTCCCTTGATTGAAGAAGGTTGCTGGGCATTGTCTAGTTGGGCTGTAAAAGCCTAATCTAGTGTGGCTGGAAGCTGGGCGGGCACTTAACCACTGGGAGTGATGATATTAAATTCTCCCTAGGCCTGTGCTGGTGTGCTGGAATTCATCTCTAGCAGCCCCAATTCCTTGTATTAAAAGAAGGTCACTGGGCATGGCCCAGCCAGGCCAAGAATCCTGCAGAGCCCCATCTAGTGTGGCTGGAAGCTGGGCAGGTCCTTGCCCCTGGGAGCGATGATCTTAAACTGTCCCCAGGGCAGGCAATGATGTACTGGACTCACCTCCCGCAGCCCAGTTCTCTGGATTGAAAGAAGGTCACTGGGCATGACCCAGCCAGGCTGAGAAACCTTCAAAGCCCAGTCTAATGTGGCTGGAAGCTGGGCAGGTCCTTGACTACTGGGAGCAATGATCTTAAATTTTCTGGGGCTGAGCTGTTGTGCTGGAACTCCTTAGCATTAGTTTTATATGATACTCTATCTTATTAGTTTAAAATTTTAACATGTAACATATTTTGGCAAGTGTATTCATATATGTGTGTATAATTCTTATAAAATGTGAAAAGCTAATATTTTAATCATAACAAATATCTTCATAATTATACTTTCATCTGTATTTCTTTTTCTTTTTTTTTTTTTTTTTTTGTCTTTTTCGTTTTTATCGGTACCAGGAATCGAACTCACGACTGCCTGCTTGCAAGGCAGGCGCTTATGCTGCTGAGCTAAATCCCCAGCCCCATCTTGTATTTCTTTACATAGCTCCTTTTAGTTCACTCCCACAAGTAATAAAGCTCACGTTAGATAAACCAGAGTTTATTTAAGATTAACATCTGCTTTAGAAGCGAGACTATTATATATGCTGAGCACTCCATTACTGGATTTTTAAACTTTAAACAATAATCGTGAGAATCCAAGCTCTTATGGTGAAGCTATCAGCAAGATAACTATATTTCTCACCTCAGTTTGTGTTAGTTGTACTTACATTCTGCTTTCTTGCCTTAATTTCATCTCCTCAATCATCATCAGTTCACCAGTTAAATATACCCAACACCCTCCAGAAATAGTTTGGCCAGCTGAAATGAAGTTTACTTTTCAATGGTTCCCTTGAGAAGGACTACTGAGTTCTTGCCTATTTAAGCTTTTTGGTTGTCATGACTGAAAAGAGGGGCTGCTGCTGGCATTTAGTGGGCAGAGGCAAAAAACAGCGTACAGTTCATGGGTAGCTCTCTCTGAAAGAACTGTTCTCATACTGCCTTTGAGGGTCCAAATTGCAAAGCACCCATACAGCCCAGGACCTGAGCTCCCCATGTGTAATTTTACGACGCAGGAGTATGGATCTCAATGCCCATATTTTAGCTGAGTGAGCAGGTGGGTGGCTCACTTGTTCAGTTAGTCCTTTGTTTTCTCATCGTTAAATTAAGCATGAATCAGCTTTATCTCATTGTTTGTTAGGGTGATTCAATAATTCCATGTTAAAATGTTGGCATGAATTGAGTACTCAGTCCTCACTCATTGTTGCTCATTTCCCTTTCCCTACAAATTCTCTTTCCAGAACTTTTTCCAGGAAGACTTTGAGGTGCCTGTTATCCTCAGCCTCAGACATGAGGCATTCACTGTTTACATCAAATCAAGGCTATATTGGCTCTCTGCCCATCCCCACCCTCCCTACAAGTCTATTTCCTGTTCACTATAACCTTCAGCAGCATGGAATTGAGCTGTGTCTGTCTTTGCTACCTTGTCTGTCACTTTGCTATGAGACTGAGGCCAGAAAAATGGAGATCCTGACTGTTTTTATCACCACCAAATCTTTTGTGCATAAAGTACTGCCTGGAACATCCCAGGTACTCAGTACATATTTTTGCACATGTATGAATAAATACTCAAACAATCCTGCCCCACTATAAAAGCAAAACAAAAGGAAAGAAAATACACAACGTAAAAATATATTTGTAGCCTTCTGCTACTCAGAGGGGCAGAGGGGAAAGAGGAGGCCCCTCCAGGCTGATAGAGAAGGATACCGAGCTCTGCTCCAAAGGGATTCACCAAAGCCCCACGGGCCTCAGCTTCCCTGGATGCTGCAGAAACCACAAAGCACTCTGCTGGGAGAGCTCAGACTTGGATCCAGTCTAGAAGCAGCACGGAGCTTATCCACCACAGAGTCCCAGGAGAAAAGAGAAGAGGCTGAGAAGGAAATGTACACCTTACTTCTGATGCCTGGAAGCAGATGCACAGTTTAGCTTTCTTTTTACAGGGAGATTTGGGAATGAAGCACCTGAAATTTGGAAACTAAAGGTGCACATTTGTAAGGGTATCTATCCTCTTACAGCCCAGGGAAGTACTCAGGGCTGCAGAGGGGGGCAGACTTGTCCACGTCACACAATAAATTATTGGATGGACCAAGGCCCTAGAGAAGGTATAAAATCAGATTCAATTTTCAGACTTTTTCCTACTGGCCTTGTCATTCATTTGCTTAAACTGTGGTAGCATCTGTTCAAACAGCTCAAGTCACACTCTCAAAGCTCTGTGTCTCAGCAGGTTGATGCAGCTTTGGCAGTTAGGGAGCACTGTCCTCTGCTCCCCAGAGATCTCCTGTCTGAGGAATGAGACTCGGAGGAGGAAGCTGCTGCCCATGACCCTGAGAAGTGTGTGTATGTGTGTTCACATATAAATGTATCTGTCTTTCTCTCATCCTAAATAGTGAGACAGGGGCCGGGGAGAGAAGGAAAGCAGGGCGTTACTTATCCCAAGGAGGAGCACTTCTAGGCACACATACCACTGGTTGTTCCATTTCCCAATGGGTCTTGGGGCCTGTCTGGAAACTTCGCAGCTGGCGGGTCACATGAGCCCATGAGCCCTTGGCTGGCTGGGCTGGCTGACCCAACACATCCCCATATGTCCTGTGCTATCTCTCTACTCCCTCTCTACTCTCTACTCACTTTCCTCCTTGACATGGGATACAGTTTCCTCTGGTCAGACTTAGACAAACCCTGGGCCTTAGGTAAGGACACTATGGGCCCCAAGAAGCTAGATCTAGAGATCGCAAATTTCCAGAAGACTTAGCATGGTATCCTATTGGGCAGTATTTCCCGCTTCTCAACCTGGAAGCCTAAGTGACTTACCTTTCCATCTCTCTAGGGTGCTGGGGACTGAGTCTCACAGCTCACACAAGAAACCTCCACTGCTCAGGTCGAGCAGAGTTTGCAGAGCCTTCCTAAGCTGATCCTCAAAGGGCTGGGAAGGGTAATTCAGGAGTCCACACCCCAGAGCCCTCTGACAATGAGTGCATTGCTGAATGTGTCCTTGCTGACTGGCTCCTGGGAAGTGATGTCCCCTTTCCTGGGACAGAGGACCACCAGACAAGCTGGGCTGCTTCTTATTGTTTCACAGCAGAGCTGACTTGGGATACTCATTACACTCTTACGCCACTTCCATCTCAAAACTGGGTTATCTCTCCACTCTCAGAGCGCTGGGGGGCTGGAAATGGGAATCCATTTATTTTTCATGGACTTGCTCACTCATTTAGCACTTGTACATATAGCACCTAAGGTATGGAGGGCTCCCTAAGAATGTAGAGGGCATGGGTCACATTCCAGTGTGATGAAACAGATGCCCTAACCAGATGATAAACAAGTAAGATACTGTATAGAGATGCAAACCAGAAGAAAGTGGAGTGAGGCACAGCTTCATCTCAGCAGAGATGCAGAGGAGAGGCCCTCAAGTTGGACCCAGCAAAACCAAGCATGAGGAGGGCCAGGCCCAGTCCAGGGTGAGTACAGCTTTCTACTGGGGCAGAAGATGCCACAGGAAGATCCAGGGATGGCACAGGAAGGCCATGGATGCTGGAGTGTACCGAGGGGGAGGGCAGGAGTTCAGGTGGAAAGGAAGGTTCCCAGAATCTGAGCGGATTGAGTCAGGAGCTGGATCACTGCCCGCTGACTGACTGTGGATGGAACACACAAAGGGAGTATCTTAGTAACTTTTCTTTCATTGCTGGGACAAAAAAGCTGACACTCAAAACCAAGGGAAGAACAGGCTTATTTAGCTCACAGTTTGTAGAGGTTTCAGTCCATAATCAGCTGGCTCCAAGGCAGGGTTAAAATGAAAGGCAAATGTTTGGAATCAGTTCAGAACTTCGAGGGAGTCACAGTACTTCAACCAACGACATTCACAAAGCAGCACTTCCAGAACTGCTTTGGAAAGCGGTAAGAATGGTGAAGTAAATATTTTTGAGTCGGGGAGAGTATTTTGAGAGGAATCCTGAAAATGTAACTGTTAATGTAATACAGGTTTTCTGATTTAAATATTCACCATAATTTTTGACTACACATGGAGACAGAACAATCCCTGACACATAGTAAAAACCACACAGGTGTTAGTGATTATTTTCATGATCGTGATTTACCGGACCCTTTCCAAGAAAATGCACAGCTTGGCTAGTGAGTTCCATGTACCCATGTGAGTTATGTAGACATGCTGCTCTTCCCTGCACCCTTCACTTGCTTACTGTACAACACAGTTAAGCCACTGACATTCAAAGAGTTTCAACCTTTTTGATGACTGAGCCCAAAACCTCATTACATGTTTCAGGGATCCTCAAAAGGTTTCTGCATGTACTTTTGTCTGCTTTGAGCTATTGTAACAACACCAGATCCTGGGTAATTTACAAAGAAAAGAAATTTATTTCTTGTCATTTTTTGTTTGTTTTGTTTTGTATTTTTTTTCTTTTTGAGATAGGGTTTTACTATGCAGGTCAGGCCATTTCTTACAGTTTTGGAAGTTAGGAGGTTCAAGGTGGAGGGATTTCTTGCTTCCTCTTAACATGGTAGAGATTTTCACCCAGTCAAAACAGCAAAGAATGTGGAGTAAACTCACTTCTAAAACAAACTCCCTCCCAGGATAGTGATGTAGACTCACTCATGAGAGAAGAGACCTCAGGATCTAGTCATCTTCCAGCGCCCCTCTCCACTGCTGTGTTGATTAAGTTTCCAATACAAGCACTTTGAGGTATGCATACAAACCATAGCAGCATCCTGTTAGTATTTTCTGCATTTTCTAGGAAACAGCAACAGAGCAGGTGGAAGGAAGTTTGCGCTCTGGTAGATTTGTGGGTTTTCCTGAGTTACTCATTGTTTTGGGGCGGCACGTTGCTCACACATTACTGACTTTGAGTCACAACAAAACATGCCTGAGATGATAACTACATTCATGATGGTTTTTTATTTACAGGTGCCGTTAACCTGGCCCTCTGTGTCTTCCAGCGCGATCACACCCCAGCCCTGGTATACTGAAGCCTGTGTGAATTCCTAATCACTGTTCTTGCCTTTCTCCTTCATATGGATGAGAGGGTGGCAGTGGATGTCTTGCCTTTGCATGCATAAACATATCATGCTACTTATAATTTTGATTTCAGGATTACACAAAAGCATTTACTTTGAAGAGGGTATAGGGTGATATTGATTTTGCTTTTTAGTTTTTTCTAAGGAATAAGTAGGTTGGGAAAAAGAAACTCACATTGGCAGAAGGGTCATGGTGAGATCTCAGGCATGTAAAGAAGAATCACTCCACACACACCTATCATTCTTTCCTGGTTGCATCACTCCTGCTCTCGGCCTTTAAGATACAATGTTCGTACCTCTTTTCCCTTTAAAGCATGGGGAACTGATGAAATGTCTTTGATTTTTTTCCTATCTTGGATGAAGTCTTTCAGAGGGCAATGTGCCTGGCCTAGAGGTGAATCACCTCAGTTTGAGGCCCCTTCTGCTGGCAGTGCCGGTGCACTGAACTTCTCTGTATGAAGGAGGATATAACAGTTCCAGTCCTAAGAGGAGAGTCCCGAGCCCTACAGAGGACCTGAGGAATAAGGGCTGCAGGTACAGGAGGGCTGAGCCCACACCCACTGGAGAGCATATGTCAGGCTCAGACAGGCCACAAGGTGTGCGAGGAAGAGAACCAGACTGGCTCTGCCCACGTGCTGGCCCTCTGCCCTATCTGTCCTCCTACCCTCCATTCCCAAGGGCCAAACAGGCACAGGGAAGAACTGAGGAGAGGGATTCTAAGGCCTGTTTTCCCTGAGAAGCCATGTGAAGTTAATGAAAGTTTAGCCCTACTCACGGAAAGGGGAGAGAGGCACTCAGAAGAGATCATTTCTCTTCTGCTTTGCATGTGTCCACTTGCTGGATATGGCCTGCCTGGATGGAACTTTCTGAGCATGTCTGTTTCTGGATGAGATGATATTTGAATCCAGGAACTCAGGAAAGCCAGAACATCACTGAGTGGGTGACATCCATGGAGGAGCCAAGTGGAATGAAAGTGCAGGAAGCAGTGATTTTCCCTTTTCTATCACCTCACGTTTTGCTCTGGGACATCTCATTGTCTCCTGCCTGTGAACTGGGCCTGGGCCTCCCTGTTCAGACTGGAGTGGAGCCATTGGCTTTTTATATATTTTTGCTTTGTGCATTGGCTTTCTTCACTCTGTTTCTCTGAGAAACCCAGTAATTTTATTCCAAGAATGGAAGGAAGCTAAGTGTCTTAGTTACTTTTTACTCATCGCTGAGACGAAATACCTGATGCCCAAAGTTGGAAAGGGAAATTTATTTCTTACAGTTTTTGAAGGTTTCAGTCCATCCTTGGCTCCAAGGCAGGGTGGAATGGTGCAAGGCAGAAACCAGGTAGAGAGCAAGACATGCCTTTTTTCTGCCATTACATCACATCCTGGCTCCACCCCTAGGCTAGCATAGCACTCACACCTCCAATTCAAGTGCTACACAATGAAGCAATCACAAATGCATATGCAAAGGCATGAGGCTTGGGGGCCACTGACATAAACCATGACACTAAGGCCCAATTGTTCTATTGGTCTGAGAACTGTCTTAGGAGAAAATTACTCTTGGGGATGAAGACACTGACATTTCCATGTGCTGCACAAGGGCTCAAATGAGCAGGTTCCCTGTCTGAGTCTCATCTACACCTAGGGTCAGCACGGGGCATCCATTCTCTCCTTGACCAGCACTTTCTCTAGCCAGTCCCTGGGATAAGTGTACCACTTAGTCATTCTAGGGTGCTGGAGAATGTGGGTACCCACAAGAGCCAAGTCCAGACAAGGGTCAACTGCAATGATTGAGAGCAAAACAGGGCCACCTGATCTGCTCAGAGCAGCCAGGTGTTAGGCAAGTGTGGTGGAGACAGATTGAGATGACAGCTTTTCTAGACAAAAGGATTGGAGGGCTTGGTAGTCCCAGGCAGAAAGAATACCCTGTGAAAACTATGGAAGCATAGATAATGTGGTGTAATCAGTCTACTGAGTATAAAACAAAAGGTCTGGAAACTCTAGAATTCAGTTCTATTGAATAGATAATGGATGCTCATGGAAGCCCTTGTATAACCTCGTAAGGATTTTTGATTGGCCTTTAAGCAACTGAAGGTCACTGAAGGGTTAGATGCAGGAGAGCAACATAGCTAGATTTACATTGTCAAAAGACCTTGGTGCCTTCATCTGTGCTGCATAAGAGCCATGGCAAAGAGATTCTTGGGGCGCTCTTAAGAAGGGAGAGAGAATAGGGCAGGAACTAGGTAGAAGGGACTAACAGATAAGTTTCACAAGAGGAAGAAAAGAAAAGTGTGATTGGAGGGCAGCCTGAGAAGGCTATGACAACAGGTTCCCCAGCAGGACATGCCACTCCCTTACACAGGGGATAGACCTACGACACTCAGGAACCAAGGTGATGGAATTGTATGGTGGCATCTGGGGAGAACAACATCACATTAGTGTCTGTGCCAATCTTGAGAGCTGGTCAGTCTGGGAAGTTGTTTACTGGGTCACAAGTCGCAGTCACTGCCTTGCCCCAGGTAACCTCTGGGGCATCTGTTTGTGGTTCTAGCTACTCTATATTATGTGGGATCCTCAAGGATCACAGTCTCTTTGTGGCCTGCTGCTATGTTGTCATAATGTGTCTCAGGACCTAAGAAAACAGCCTTGGACAACGTATCATAGCATCATGAGATATCCTGGGCGAGGGGCCAGTCCCCTCAGAATCCATCACTTCTAGAAGGGTCTTTCATTGTTATTGTGACTGGAGAAGGGGACAGAAGCTTCCTGTACTCCCTGTGCAAACACGAAGTGATGATTTACCACCTAATTATTGTTTGATAAGCTTTAACCTGCTGGTGGATTCTTCCTGTCCTGTAGAGGATTCTGTTTCCCTTCTTTTGCTCATCCCTTTGACATATGGCTTTCTCACTCCTGCTAAATAGAGTGGTAGAGGTGAAAAGGTTCGTTGTTTGCTCTGATGGGTGTCAGTTTCCCTGCCTGGCCTTCCCTCCCTGACAGAAATTGATGTGTCTCTCCAGCCCAGCTCACTTAGCTGCTTCTCCTTGAAACCTCCCACCTCCACTCTTTCCCCTCTGTGACTGTCACAATTCCTCACCTGGCTGGTTTAGGCCAGACCCACATCTTGAGCACCGCCCCTGTGAACTCTGGGTGTCTGCTCCAATGGACTGTCTCCCCCATATACTCGGAGGGTCTTGTCCCAAGTGTTGGGGCTTCAACATTCATCTTTATATCATCCTCCCTGGAATGTATCTCTAGCAAATTTTTGAATGAATCATAAGAAATGCATGAATACATGAGTGAAGTTAAAAGGTGCCAATAAAATGTACTGTAAGGAAAATGCTGTCTTTGATATATTTAACATATGTTATTAAATTGTTTTTATGAAACACAGATGCTAGATCCAAAATATTTTTACCGTCTCAAGGTCTTAAAAAGAAAAATAAGTCTTTTACACACCTCTCAAGATGACTAGCCTGATATTCTACCCAAAGTAAATCTTTCCTTTTATATGCTTTACACAGTTGGGCATAGGTTGTGTAAGTTGCTCAAATAAAACAAAAATAAACCTTTCATTTTGAAAATAATGTCATGGATAGAGTGTCACATCAGTCTCTATTTTCAGTTATGTACAGTGTCATTGTATAGATTTACAATAATTTATTTAGCCAAGCTTCTAATGGAAGAAAACAATGATGTATTAGTTAGGTATGGTAGCACACTCCTATAATCTCAGCACCCTGGGAGACAGAGGCAGGAGGATTGCAAATGTGAGCCTGAATAATATAGTAACTTGCCAAATGTCTCAAAATAAAAAATGAGGGATGGAAACATAGCTCATTGTAATCATCCCATCCCTAGTACCTCAAAAGTAAACAAAAGAAGAAGGGCACACCAGTTACTAGTGCTACCACTAGGGTCTGGGAACCTTCATCTTCCCCAGTTCTAGGCAATATTTTATTCCCTTTTGGACCTTAGGGTTGGCTTCCAGATGAAAGCGATGGCTTAGTCAGTGTGGGTCACCCACACTCTTGGCACCGTATTTATTTAGTTACTGACATTTCTGTTCATTTCCCACTAAGTCCTGCAGAGTGGTGTTTCTTGTGTGTACCAGTGGCTCTCTGTGTGTGCACAAGGAGTGAGCAGTGTCTGGGTGGTCACATCTGAGTGACAGGAGTTGGGAAATGTTGTGGCTGTTTCCTGAGGCAAGGTCAGTGCCTGGACAGCCTAATTAGTGAAGCTATTTCCTGCACTGTATTCCATATAATCAATGCAGCCCACTGTTTATGAATGGATGGTGAGGCTTCTTTCAGTCTCTTAATATTCAAAATGTTAAAAAATATTCAAAATGTTTCTGTGAGCATTCCACAATATGTTCTTCCTAAAAGGTTCCAGAAAACTCCAGATGAGAAATTACTTCATCAAAAGTTTCACTGGTTTTAAAGAATTTCACACATATTATCAAATTTTCCTTCTAGGAGATTTGCAGAGCATTTTACTGATCAGTAGTCTATGGATCTTTGCTATGCCCATCCCTGAGTAGGGTCCTATGACCTGAAACTTATTTGCTTTTTGCTTGTTTTTATTTATTTTTGAGACAAGTTCTCACTATGCTGCCAATGATTGTCAATGACAATACGTGAAATTTATACAGTGATACCTTGGTTCAGGAATGTAATTATTCCACCATTCTGGTACTATGCTTACAATTCAGTTGCAACCAGAATGCTGGAACTGCATGTATGTATGTACGTATGCTTGAGACAGGGTCTCAAGGTGATCTAGAGTTTCTGGGCTTAAAACTCTCTGGCCTCTCTGATTCTCTGGCCTCAGTCTCCAGAGTAGTTTGAAGTGCAGACACATGCCACAGCATATGGGTAATGAGACAAAATTTAGATGTGTGTTTCGTCAATGGTTAAGTAGGTTGAATATACTCTTGTGTGCATGTTGGTCTGTTTTAGTTACTTTCTCATTGCTGGGACATAATACCTGACACCCACAAGTTACAGGAGGAGAGTTTTTATGGATTTTGATTCTTAAACCACTGGCTCCAAGGCAGGACAGCATGGCAGTGGGAAAACAGTTTCCAACAGGTCAGGCAGGAGGCAGGATGCAGCAAAGCCTCCTCTCACCTTTTCATTTCATTCAGGCTACAGGTCCACTGGGTAGTGAGTGCCCTCTACACCCAGTAGGGGCCTCCCCTATCCAGACCCAGAATTATGTTGACCCAATCAGTGGACTAAGCCAGTTATCATACCCATAATCCAGTGTCACAGACCCATGATCCAGCCATCTCCCAGAAGCCCCAGCTATGAGCTCCTGAGGCTTTGACAGGACAACTACAAGGTCATTTGAATTTCTTGTCTTGTCTCTGCCTCCTCAGTGCACACTGCAATGCACAGGCCAGCTGTGCGTGTTTTTATGTTAATTATTTGTTCACCTCTGTGTCCCATTTTTTCCTCTGGGCTTCTGTTTCAGTTCTTATTATGAAGGCTTGTCACTTTGCCATCTACAGAGAACCAAGCTTGCTGAATTTGTCTTTTGCTCCCTTGTCCTGGGGTCTGCTTGGCTGCCCTGAGGGGATATGCGGTAGAAGCTACATGTGGACAGGAAGGAAAGTGTAGTGGCTTCTACTTCTGCCCTCTTAAGAGGCCAGTTGCCATGTTCCCACTCCAAGACCTTAAGATCACCAGACTGAGAAGTGAGCTTCACCACACAGAAGATCTATAAGGATGGAGGCAGAGGTGCCAGGCAACAGCCCTGATGGAGCTCCTTGTGGTGACCCTGTAAGCCAACACACTGCAGGGGCCTCTGGCCCAGCCCCAGATATTGAGTTGATATCCAAATACACAGGGCATAGAGCAGCTGGCACTGCCACACCATGCCCAGCTGTTCAAGACACCGATTGGAATAATTTGTCACACATCAAGGAGAATCCAAAGCACTTACGGTTTGCAGAGATTCTATAGACTGAGGTTTCCATACAGGGAGCTTAAACTCCAGGAGTTAACAATCATGGTTCTATGCTTTCTCCAGCATAGAACTTTTACTCTACTTGGTTTATTTAGACAAATCTATTACATTTTCTCTGCATGGCTTCTGATTTTGTTATCATGCTCACAGGTCTTTCTTACCTACATTAAGCACACTATTGGTCACCATATTTCTACTGTTATTGATTCTATTGTGGTGTATTCTATTTAAAGGTTTTATTCAATCTAGACTTTATCCCAAGCAAGATCCGAGTAGGAGAAGTCAGTGGTGGCTTCTGCTTGATCTGAGGTGAGAAGACAGAAGGAGAGTTCAAAAGGGAAAGGATCATGGGTGGCCACACAGCTGGCTGTGGGAGGGTACAACCGGCAACACTGATGCACAAGCTCAAGAGTCTGAGCCACAAGCCCCCACTGCCTGGTCCTTTGGGTCCTCACTGACAACACTATCACCTCCATTCTGTCAAGTGTTACCACTGCAGTCTGAATTACAAAAATACTCATCACAAAATCTTTAATAAATCTGTTCAATTTGAAACAAATTAAGAATCTACAATAGTAAACATAGAAAATACCCTTTTTCTCCCAAAGTACTATTCTATTAACACCATATCTTTATAACTTGAGGGAGCTTAGGAGTAAAAATCTGCTTATTGAGACCAAACAGTTTCTGTGGTAGGAAGAATACAGATGTGGGAGGCAGAAATAGCCATGTTTGAATCCTGTCTTTGTCACTTAAAGCTGTAGAGTGTCAAATGGATGTGACAACACGCAGTTTGAAAGGTTATATAAGGTGAGAGGTGAGCCATTCACACTACCGAGTGAGTTCTCAGTCCATGTGACCGGCAGTAAGCACTCATTCATATAATGGGATATTAAGCAGCCTTAAAAAAGAAAAGCAGCTAATACCAGGGTATCATGGCATAATGTATGAACCCAGTACTTTAGGAGCTGAGGCAGTAAAACCACAAGTTGGACAATTTAGCCACATTTCATGACCTGTTTCAAAATAAAAAGTAGAAAAGAGCTGGGCATATAGTTCAGTATTAACATCTTGGGTTTACTTTCTAAAACTACAAAAATATTGGAGTTATTATTCATTGAATCTTCACTATGTTTCAAGAATTATGCTAAGCATTATGCTACTTATTCTTTATAAAAAGGGTAAGTAGTTCCTATTCTTGTTTCTCCTTTATAGATCATGAAAATACAGTCTGGAGAAGCATGTGGAACTTTCTCTAGGAACGTGGAGAACACACAGTTTGATAATGGGAAGTTAAGCCATGATAGTAAGCCTGTCAGGTTCTACAGTATAAATTCTTAATTGTTCAACAACATTAGTCAGCTTTATTTTCAAATAATGTATAATGCAACAAAAAATACTAAGTATGTGGATTAAACTCACTAAAAATGTATAGGACACTTTAATGAGGCTTGCTAGGCTGTGCTGCAACAACTGAGCCCCCATTTCTCAAGTATTTCACATAACCAATGTTTATTTCTCCACAAGTGGAGCTTGATGTGGGTTGGACCTCTGTCTAGAGCCATTTCCTTCTGTCCTTCATGCTTGCTTTTGCCCCCACAAAGCTTAAGCTGGCTGCAACTCAACAAGAGGCAGGTAGAGAAAGAGCTAGGGAATCCCATGGATCTTTGCAGCCAGGACGTGAGTGGATCGGCAGCTGCCAGGCACATCTGTTGGCTGAACCTAGTCACGTGACCTCGGCATCACCATGAGGGAGGCTGGGCAGCGTGGCATTGCTTTGGGAACAGGAAATGGACTGGCATGCACACGGGATTGCTCCTGATCTCTGCAGTGGAACCATGACTGTGAAAAAGGAAAAGAAAGCAAGATTGAAAGGAATGAGTTTGTGTATCTGCATGCTGTGAGCAATTTCTTTGATTTCTGTTGCAAGGGATCTATGCTTGATTCAACCAATGAATGGAAGGCATTTTCAAAATGAAAAACTGAAAGATCATATTTACCATTTCCTTTGCAATTCAAGATGTAGTCATTTAAAAACTGGTGAAACCGACAAGTAGAAAACTGAAGTGGTCCCCCTGGGGTCCCATGCTAAATTAAGGCAAAAGTTGGACTAGATCTGACTCCTGACTTCAGAATCAAATCCTTTCCATTTCATTCCCACATGGAAATCTCACCACAAAATGTGTTTTGGCTCCTCTTTCCCTTTTCCTACTTGTCTATTTAGTTGGTAATTCCATCCCGAATTAGGCCATTTGTCCTGCTGTAAAATGCCATGGCCCATTGCAGGAAATAGAATCTGATGTGCAAGAAGCATCCACCTGGATGGGCCAGACTGCAGGTTTCGGGGTACTGCATGGAACCTGGAGATGCGAGGCATCGAAGAGCAGGCTTGGAGTCCCTGGGAGCAGCCACAGTGGGAACACATGGATCCTGCATTCCCAAGAGGGGAGGACTGACGTCAGGCCCCACTGAGGCCAAACAGTGGGCTGAAGAACAACTCAGTCTCAAGGTGATGAGGCCAAGCTCAGCGATGCTTCTCTGTGCACCTGCTTTATCCCCACTGGGCTCCCTCTGGTCTAGCCTCCCCAGGATTCCAGGGACCAAAGACGTGTGGCGGTGGAATGGCCATGGCTTGATCCCTCGCCTCCTGTGGTTCAGTCATGTCGATGTATTTTTTTCATTCACAGAGCACCATGGTACTGGGCTGGCCTCAGGATCATCTGTCTAAGGTTCTGAACTCCCAGAGAAGGTAAGGAACCTCAATAGGGCCCGTCTTTATGAAGAGGGAACCATGTTGCCCATGAACAATGAAGGGCCAGGCACTGTGTGACAAAAACAACCCTAAGTCTTGGCGGCTTTGGGAAAGAAAGCTTGCTTCTCACGCGTATTGCACCACTCATCTGGTGTGGTCAGTGGTGGGAAGTAGAGTGTTCTACAGTCACTCAGAGAGCCCAGCTGGCAGAATCTCCATCTCATCCCAGGCTTCCCAGCTGCCTCAAAAGGGAAGGGAAACTCATGCTTGGACCACTCATAGCTTCTGCTCAGACAGGACGTGTGTCACTTCTGCTCACATCTCATTGACCAAAGCAAGTCATTTAGATGCCCCCGACATTCTGGGATCCTCTACCCTCTCTGGGCCTTTCCTATCAATATGTCCCTCTCTCTCAGAGGGTTCTTGTCACCAGGAGCCAACTCTTATCCAATCATGCATCCCTAGAGCACAGCCCAGGGTCTGATTCCTAAGCCCTCAGGAAACATGTGTCGAACAGATTAAAGTGGCAACATTAACAAAAAAACATACATTAATAAAATAATCTGCTCAGGCACACAATCTCTGCTACTCCTTGCTCCACCTTCTGAGGTTTTTAAGAAGACGCCAAACTGCTTCGTGGTCCTGCAGGGAGCATGTGCAGGTGTCAGCCCACCTGGCCTGAGCCTCAGGGTAGGTGGTGGCTGCATCTCCAGGGTCTGGGCACAGCGAGGGAATCTTTGCCTTGCATTCTGGGTCTTCATCCAGGGATGAGGACCTGTATAGCTCAGGCTGGAGCCCAGCAAGCCCACACCAGGATGGACTGAATGGAGGAGCATGTGTGCAGGATGCTCACACACACACACACACACACACACACACACACACACACACAATGGGGCTGTGCACAGCCTTTCTGTCCTCCCTTCTTCCCCTTGGCGGCCAGGCTGTCTGGTCCACTGAGCACTGTCAGACATCAGAGCGGCTGGGATTGATTGCTGCCTAGGGTGTAGCTTTGAAATGGGGCCACAGATTGCTATGGATTGTGGAGACCAAGAGCATTTCCCCACAGGCCTGGGAAGGTCATGGGCATTTGCTTATCTGTTGGCTCCTTTATCCATTTAGCCAGGAAGGCCTCTGTTCAAGTACCGTTTTCCAGGGAGTCAGCGGGGAAGGGAGACACAGTTCCTGATCCAGGGAGTGTGCCATCACATACACACCCCAGCAAACAAAGGGTGAAAGGCCAGTGGGTGCTGGGGAAGGAAGCGCCACCAGAACAGTTTGCCTGGCCATGGCAGATGTCATGTGAGAGGAGGCAAGGACACAGGACCACGAGGGAAAAAGTGGCCTGCCACAAGCTATGTGGCCCTTGAAGTTCTTGGTGTGAAGGATGCGAGAGGATGGAAAATAAAGAAAAGACAAATCTGGGGTCAGATGGAGGCCTTGTCCCCCTGATGGGAGGAAAGGAACTGCTCAACCAGTGCAGCGTGTTTATTTATACACTGGGAAGGATGATGTCAGTTTCAACCTGGCTGCCTAGCAACCCATTGCTTGGATTGTCCAGGGGCTTGGTGTTTTTCTGGGCTATAGCACCTTCTTCACATGGCTGACCTGGGTGCTGTTTGTTTTTGGGAGGGTCATGCCCCGGCCATGCCACAGCCCTGCACGTGTGGTCAGTTTCCAGCTTCAACAGCTCCCAACCATGGCCTGCAGCGACCACAGTGCTGGCACCGGAGACTCAGGGCTGGAGAGTCACTGTCTGGCATCGCAGTGGTGTGGTCAGTACAGAGGCTAAGGGAGCTGCTAGGGACACACAGCCTAGGAGGCAGCTGAATTTGCCCCAAATTCTCTGTGGATCCCTTGCTGCCCTTCCCTCTGCAAGGTGACCTTGGGCCCCAGTGAAGCCCAGGCTGGCCAGGGGAGGGAAGGGGCAGGGGAGGATTGGAGCACATACCTGTTTTTTTCTGTTCTGGTTAATAAACACCCAGGTAACAAAAGTGCTGCCTCAGCTCTGAATCCATGTGTGCACAGGCCCCTTTCAGGGAGATTTGCTGAGTGAAACAGCCTGTTTACTCCTTTAAAGGTAGGGCCAAAGCAGCAAATATTTAACCAGGGGGAGATGAGCAGTCCCATGCTTGCTCAGAGACTTCAGGACTCAGCCTCAGTGGGAACTTCAGGCATTCCAGAAAAGTGGTGCTGGGGTTTATCCCCCAACTCTAGAAGGGGCATCTCTGGGCAGCTACATGAGCTCCATGCCTTCCAGTCTGCAGCTCTGAGATGCAGGATCCTATCTTCAAGTGCACAAAATCTTTAGAAAGATTATTTTCCTGGGGTACAAGAAGAGAAAATGCAGAGAGTTCAGCCTGTGCAATGGCCCTGGGTAAGGAATACCCACAGTCAGTGCTAGTGGCTTGGAGGGGGCCAGTGTAGCTGAAGGAACAAGCCAAGAAGAATCTGGGGCCAGCAGTTTCCCCATATGGTCAGGAAACACAATCAGTGACTGTAGTGAATGCCTGAAATACAACAAAACACTGAACTCTAGATATATTGTTTTTCCCAATACACACACACACACACACACACACACACACACACACACACACACCTGTGATAAAATTAAATTTATAAATAAGGCACAGACAGATTACTAATAGTTTTAAAACAGAATAATTCTAATTTTATACTGTGATAAAACCATTAGCACCTCTACTTTTGTAATTTGGGGTCATTATTGAGTACAACACAATGCCAGGAAGTCAGTGTGGTGAAGGAGTGGCTTTTCAGTGACTGACACTGAGAGCTATTAGAGGACACTGAATGGCCACTCTGGACACGGAGTGATTCACATCCCAGGTGGGACAGAGCAAGTGAGAGGACCCAAGATTTCACCAATCTGCTGAGTGGTGAACACTAAGCATGTGTTATTTCCAGAATTGTTTCATTAATATATTTGGCCATGAGTAACTGAAACCACAAAAAGCCAAAACCATGGAAAAGGGTCCACCATGCCATAGAGCAGATGGCTTTACAATGGAAACATTATTTTTTCAGAATTCTGGTGAGGTCTGAAAGCATCACATAGAGCTGGTTTCTTCTGTGCCATGGCTGATAGATGGTGTTCTCCCTTTGTCTTCTGTTGGTCCCCTTCTATGCCCATCTGGGTCCTAATCATCTCCTTTTATGGGTTAACCCATTCATACTGGGTGAGTGCCCACCCTGAGGATCACAGTTGACCTTAATTACCTTTTTGTAGAACCTGTTTATCAACAAATATCGTCAGGGTCTGAGGTTGGGGTAAGGACTTCAACTGATGAATCAGGAGTCAGAGGTGGGGAGAAGATCAGTCCATCCAGGCTGGGTCTGTGGACCTCAGAAGGAGTTCAGACCTTATGCTAAGCATTGTGAGGCCAGCAGAAGCTACAGGCTGAGGAATAAAACACTGGACCTGTTACCAACCCCAGGTCTGGAAACTCATCGCAAATGAAGAGTGAGTGTTCTCAGCAAAGATGCTTTCAAGTCCCTGGAAAGCATTCTAGGCCACTGCTGTCACCCGAAAGGCAGATGTGTTACCTATAGCACTCTAGTAGGAGACTGAAGGCCCTCAGCTGTAGGGCCACCAAAATAACTGATTTTTGAGCCAACTAGAAGCAAGTGAAGCTGGAGGGCTTATTAATGCTTTTCCATATAAATCATTCCCCTAGCTGCTGTGTGACATGTGCTGATTACAGTTCTAGGGGCTAAGGTTGAACCAAAGAGGAGGCCAAGGTGTGGACAGTTGAAAATTCCCAATGGTTGTACTACTAGATTTGAGGTGCTGGAGTTTCCTTCTAGAGATGGTTTCTAAGTTCTTTCTGTCCTTACCAAAGAATTAGTCAATACAAACTCCAGTGGTAGCAAAAGTTTAGTACAGATAAGGAAAGAAAAGGCACTGCAGAGTGAATTTGGGTCAAATAAATGGAGGAAAAGAAGTAAACCCTACAGCGTGAACAAACACAGTGCTAAAAACACAATGGCAACTATTTTTTGTATTATACACTACTCAGGCTGATGTCAGTTCTAGGCCATGCTATGGAAATCTGCTTGAGTTCACACAAGAAGTCTATATACAGAGGCTTTGGGAACTATTCTGTGTGTGTGTGTGTGTGTGTGTGTGTGTGTGTGTGTGTGTGTGTCTTGGAACTTTGTAGTGAACAGGTCACACCCGTTTCCCTAATTTTCTTTTTCATCTCTCCTTCAAAGACACATGTCTCCATGATTCTTTATGTAGTGCTGATGGAGTAGAGGTCTTGGCCTTATATAGGTTCTTCCAGCCAGAAGGAATCATAGATCCTATGTACTAGGAATTATGTGCCCTCCAGCTAGGGTGTTGGGGGTCACTGGCTGTGTCTCACTGAAGGGAAAAAAATAGAAAAGAATTAGTGAACATTGATCTGCCTGTTTGGTGAGGGAAAGAAAGTTTACTATTAGCCCAAATATGAGGAGCTGACCAAATTTCCATGCTTCTCATGGAGAACAAAGTATGGCAAAGATGGAGGTTAAATTATCAAGATCCTGAGAGGCATAGTCTTACCAAAATTACCCACAAAATGGGTTTAATTAAAAACAAGAGCCTCAACACAGGTGCCCATTTAAACTGAGATGAATTATTGTCATTAGTAACTCTACTTATCTTCATCCAGGGAAATGCCAGAGTCTTAGTTTCTGAAGAGGGGCTTTAGGCCTTCCAAATGTTCTCAAGAATAGCCTTCTTCTTAGTCCTCTTTGGGGTCTTGGAGGGGTAGATCACTACCTACTTGCAGAGGTCTGGGATACCACTTGTTCATAATCATGGCTAATTTCTGGGCACTGAGAGCCAGGATTAGCAGTAGCATGAGTTTTATTACAACCTCAGAGTTTTTGTAAGGACATAGCCTGATATTTCTTGAGCCATTCCTCTATTAACCAAGAGTAACCTTTGATCTCAAAAATTTCTCTGCCTGATGGGGAATCAAGGCTAGTTTCTATCCTAAAATCTTTCTTTGTTAGCATAGCTGTAACTACTACTGTCCTTAGGCAGGGTAGCCATCCAGCAGCCACTCCATCCAACTTCTGAAAAATACACCACTGGGCAGAGTTCTTGTCCTAACCTCTGAGTTAAGACATTCAAAATAATTCCTCTTTTCTGATATATAAGGAAAGAAGGGCTTTCCATTGTACCATTCAGCAGAATCTATCTTTTGGCATAGTTCAACAGGTAAAATACATTTTGGCCTTTGCTGGAATTTGAGTATTGCCCCTAATTTTGCTAGTAAAACTCTTCCTAGCAAGGGAGTAGTATGCAATGGGACAATTAGAAACTCATGATTAAACATTTGCCTTCCAAGTGACATGTGAGAGCAGGAGTAAAGAGTATCCAACAAGGGGTTCTCTCTACCCCAACTGTGACATAGGTTTAAAGGAGGGTTTTCCAGATAAGTAAGTCAAAACAAAACATACTGAATTGGCTCATCCATAAAATCCAGTACTATACAGGATTCCTCACAGGAAATGATGCCCATGGGCAGGAGCATTGTAGGTTCCCTGGGGTGTTTCAGAGAAGGAAATGAGAGTTTTGGCTGGCCTGTCCTCTCTCTGGGTGCAAGGAGAGTCAACCCTCCAGTGCCGTAAGCCGGGCACATTGGCAGCCTCACACTAAGACCAGGTCCCAGGCAGTAGCTTGGTACAATTGTGTGCCCAGTGTCCAGACATCTTACAGTTGAAACAAGGCTTTTTCCTCAGTGATCTTTGGGTTTTCCTTTGGATAATCTGGGTGAGTTTTAAGCATTGCCAATTGCAACAGCTATGACTTCAGCCTTTCTCCTTTGATCTTCCTCTGGATTCCAGTTGTTGCACGCTGAAAAGACTATGTTCAGCAATTGGCTCTTAGGTGTCTAGAGTTCCAGCTAAGGTTTCATTAAACAAATAGGAGAGACTCATATCCCCTTGGGAGACAGATGGTGATTTTAACATAGGATAACAAAACTCCCAACCTACTATATGTTCTGTAAGACTTTGTGTTCTCTAAAATAGAAGAATGAATTTTAGGAATAATGGAGGTTAAGAGCAGAATACATTTATTTAGAGAAAGAAAGCTCCTTCCTATAATAATTTGAGAATAGGATCACCAAAGTTATCTCTTTCTTATACAAGGGCCACTCTAAAGACTATGGTTTCTGGGCTTTTCATGAGATAAAGGGTCACAACAGCCTGAAGCTTAGGGATTTCATTACACTTTCTATGTTCAAATGGAAATAATTTAACTGAAAGATAGTGTTATAATTTAAACTGCCACCCAGTACCCATCTCCTAATGATACAGGGGAATGAAATTCCTGACCCACTATATGTCTCATACAAGTTCATGTTCTCCAGAATTGAAGAATGAAATTTAGGAACAACAGAGGTTAAGAGCAGGAATGTTTAATTAGAGAAAGAAAGCTTCAGTCTGAGAGAGACAGAAGGGGTCCTGAGTGGGTTGCCAAAGATTCTGTATTTTCTAGGGATTTTTGTATAGTAAAACCATGAGGTGAGGTGGGTTTAAAGTGGGGAAAATTGGGATCTCACCAGACAGATGGGCATGAGGTGGGGCATGGCTATGGTCAACCAGTAAGTTTAATTGTTCAGGTAAATCTGACCAAATCAGGGACAAATAGGGAAGCAAGTCACGTAGCAAGTGAGCATTCTTAATGGATCAGTGACTCTTCCTATAGTGGGTTGGGATGGTGACTCCTGACTTCTCAAGGTGATCCATACCTAATCCCTAATGTTTATACTTAGGGTGTGGTTGCATTTATTTTGCCTTCTGTCTTGAGATCTGGCCCACAGCAAAAGGTGTGTGTTTCCTCCAAAGTCACAAGACATCTGGTCCTCTGTGCGTGCTTCTTTGAGGGCCTAACCCTGTGTGACTACCTATAATATTTCTAACTGGCTCAGCTACCTGTAACATTACCACTTCTTAGTTCATATTGCACTCAAGTCATATTATAATAGTAGCTCTTTTTTTATATTGTCAGAGTATTTTGTTTAAGGCCGTAGAGACAGAAGAGAAAAGAAAAAAATCCTTAAAAATCTTAAGAATGAGGGTGACGCTAATATGACTCATAGTCATTTGAGTTAAACTTTACTGGCTGTTGTTTTGCTCTGCTCAAGCCATCTGGCATCTATTTCTAAATTACCTGCCTTTGGTTAGAAGAAACAATGAAGGAAAAGAAACATGGTGGAACCCATGTGGCTCCAATATGGCTGACAGTCATAGGACAAGACAAGAAGGTAGCCAGTCATGTGAATGAACAAGATGGTGATCCTGTCCTGGATAGAACCCTGAGAAACAGCCATGAGGGGAAAGTCACAGAGGAGCCACTGAGCACAAAAAGGAGTAAAGTGGGGTAGGAAACTATTCAGGCAGGCTACTAAGTTACCAACAGCTATTTTTTTCCCAAAAGAGTAAGAAAGCTGAGCAAAGTATCATGGAGAACAGAAACAAGAGGTCAAAAAGGCATGCCTCCAGCTGCGTTAATAACAGGCGCTCTGACTGATCTTCACTAACCCAATCTGCAGTGAATGATCAAAAATGGGAAAGAGAAAAATAGGGAGAATAAACTTCCAGTGGACCTGTAAGTCTTTTGTAAGCATTTTAGAGAACAACAACAACAAAAACATTGATAGAGGGGAATGAAACTCTCGACCTACTAGGCCCAGTATGAGTTCATGTTCTCTATCATCAAAGAATGAATTTTAGGAACAACGGAGGTTAAGAGCAGATTACATTTATTGAGAGAAAGAAAGCTTCCATCTGAGAGAGACAGAAGGAGTCCTGAGTGGATTGCCAAGGACTCTCTTTTCTAGGGACTTTTATAGAGTAAAACCACAAGGTGAGACAGGTCCAAGTTGGGGAAAACCGGGAACTCCCAAGGCAGACAAGCATAAGGTGGGATAGAACTATGGTTAACCAGTAAGATTAACTGTTTAGGTAAAATTGATTAAATTGGGGACAAATGGGGAAGTGAGTCACACAGAAAGCAGGCATTCTTAAAGAGCAATGACTCTTCCTTAGTGGGTTGGGATGGTGACTCCTGACTTTCTCAGGGTGATAGGGAACTATTTAGAATACTAATCCTTAGGATATGGATCCCTTTGTTTGATCTTTTGTCTTGAGGCCTGGCCTACAGCAGTTAGTGTCTGTATCCCCCCACAATTTCAGAGCATCTGGGCTTTTGCACTGGCTTCTTTGAGGATGTACCCCTGTCTCACTGCCTGTAAGATTTCTAATTAACTCAGCTGCCTGTAACAATGTGTGTCCAAAGGGTTTTACCTGCTCTCTTGGCTGATTAAGATATGCTCCCAGGTTTTGCGGTGTCAGAGTCTCTTTCTGGTGGTGATTTCTCCTAAGTTCTTTCAGCCCTGACCAAGGAACTGGCAAAAATAAGCACACATAGCAGCAAAATTTTATTAAAGGTAGGAAAGGAAAGGCTCTGTAGAGTGAGTGTGGGCCAAGTAAAAGCAGGAAAATAACTGAGCCTTGCAGCACTGAGGGCAGGCCACCATGCAAGGGCAAACAGTGGCAAAACTTAATGGCAATTCTCCTCTTTGTATTACCCACTCTCCAGGCTGATGTCAGGTCTACGCTATCCTATGGAAAGCCTTCTCGAGTTCCTGCAAGGAGTGCACTGCAGGGATTTGGGAACTGTCCTGTGTATATATTCTAGGATTTTGTGATGAACAGTGCACACCTATTTTCCCAACCAGTTTTGCTGTACCCTAACCGCCTGTCTCAGTTACAACAGAGCAGGCCAGTGGAGGAGGAAAGAAATAGTTGCACTTGGGTATGACAGAATTGTGGCTCCTGATAATGGGTAATCAGGTGCAGGACTTGAGAGACAGAAATGACCAAGCCCACCATTAACTCTTACTCGACCTCTCAGTGGCAGGATAACTTTGGGGAGGTGACTTCATGTCTCTGGACTTCTGATGCAAAGTTTGGTGGCCATGAAGGTGGCATGAATCCAGACAGGAAGTAAGCTGAGCACTAGAAGGAAGTAGTTCTGAGGAGCTGTGGGAGGGAGTTTGAATGTATGATCCACAGTTATAAAGGTGATTAGAAAATACTAGGACATAGGCCTTGGTAAGGGTGTTTTCATCCTGGAGAAGACAAGAGTGACTTTAGGGGTGATAATAACCAGAGGCTGGAGCCCAGCTCTGTTTTGAGTGGAAGCAAACTCATTGTTGACAAAACGAAGCTGCAGGACCCACTACATGCACTGTCCCCACCTTTCAGTTTTGGAGAAACCTTAGGGGTACAGTTTTGATAACTTTCTTTTGGCTCCCAGGTGGACTTCAGATAATAAAATGACTAACCTGTCAAAATACTACATTTTTAAATTATTGTTAATCTCATCAGAATGAGACAGCTCATTGGTAGGCCAGAGGTAATGCATGGAAAGTGTGCTGTGGACACACAGTCAGGGGTACTGATGGAGACTGGGTACACCTCTGTCTTTAGGCCGGGCATTGCACACTGAAATTTTCAGTGTGCCAGTCTGCTTTCTGCCTCAGAGTCCATTCTGACACCCAGATGCACTGCGAGTATGGATCCCAGTTGTCAACTCTTATACCTCATCTTGTTTTGATGGGTCGCAAGAGCCCTTGTGCTCCTGGTTCTTCGGTCACTGGTTCCTCATCCTGCAGGAGAATTCCATCCCTGGTTCTGCATGACTATGTGACCCTGGGCAGCCACATCATCTCTCTGGGACATGATATGAAGAATCATAATCCACGCGGGCTTCTGTGGAGAGGAAACAAACATGAGCGCTGGTGAGTGCAGAGCTGGTCACTGTCCACACAGGTTAGCCATTTTATTATCCAAATTTCACCTGGAAACGCAGTGAAAGTTATCAGAACTCCATGTCTGAGGCTTCTCTCAAACTGGAGTACGGATGGTGGATTTAGTGGGTCCCACAGCTTTGTTTTATTAACAGTAAATCTGTTTCCAATCTAAACACTCAGAATTGAGCTATAGCCTCTGGTTATTAACACCACTAAAATCACTGTTGTCCACAGGTAAAATATGCCGCCAGGCTGGTGTCCTGCTGTTTTCCAATGATCCTTATAACCGCTGACCACGGCACAGACTGCCATCAATCTCCCTCACAGGACCCTGCAGAACCACCTCCTCCTAGTGTTTGTTTTTACCATGCCTGTGATTTACGGCCAGCCTCTGTCCCTCACTTAGAACAGCGACACAATGACTTACCTCATATGTAATTTACACGAGGAAATTCATTAAACTAAAAAACTTAGGATTCTTGTTTCTGCTGTTGCAGTTCTGGGCATTGAACCCGGGGTGTTGCACCAGTGAGCTGCAGCCTGACCCTTTCCTGAAACAGTGTCTCTCCAAGTGGTTCTGATGGGAACCGAACCACAGTCCTGCTGCCTTCCGCTCCTGGCTGGCTGAGATTACAGACCTGTTCCACAATGCCTGGCTAGGAAACACATTCTGTAAAGTGTGCTTAGAATATGGTAAATGTTACAGCTAATAATGGATACTGAAAGGAGGTGCCAAATCCTATCATCTGGAAAATACTACTCAAGCAGGCAAGGGTATGAGGCCCTGCTAGAGGGAGCCATGCTGAGTGTGGCTAGACTGAAAACCCCAAATCTGAAAAGACCCAAATCTGAAATGCTGAGCCCTGACTTGACACCACAGCAGAAAGCTCCACACTTGGCCTTATGGGACAGGTCACAGTTATAATGCATGCATGCTTAAAATATTACATAAAATTGCCTTTCAGCTTGTGTGTATTTATAGTACATAAAGGAATTCATGTTTGGGTTTGGGTCCTATCCCCAAGATATCTCATTATGTATCTATAGATATTCCAAAATCTGAAAGATTCGAACTCGGAAACTCTTCTGGAGTGTTTTAAATGAGGGATACTGAAAGGAGGTGCAGAGCAGTGACTGCAGGGAGCCACGTGTGCTACACACGTGCTCGGTGCCCATACCGTAGGCCCAGATCTCTTCCCAGGCTGCCTGCAGGGTTTCACTTACCTCGTTACAGTTCCAAGAGCAAGGAGTGACTTCAGAAGGGTTGGGTGACTTTTCTAAAGTCACACAGCTAATTGATGAGAGGCAGGGTTTTTTCTACCCTGACTTGAAGCCTTCTCTTTCCAACTCCCTTCTCCCTCTTCCATGTTTGGGCACTGAGTCTAGGAGCCCTGAGCTGGTCTTCCCTTCCTCAGCACAAAGTGTGGTCTCTTTCCTGGACCTGGCCAGCATCCAAGCACTTAGACATCTGCTAAAATCCATGGTGCTCAATTTCCTCCTACAAAGGTCAGGCTCGGCTCATGCAGGGTTCTCCTACCAAGGAGCAGCTGCCAAGGCCTGGGCCTCACTGATGTTAACTCAGTCTTGCACCTACACAGCCTTGTGGATTTCCCCATGTTGGACCTGGATGTACTGGAACCCTGACTGGTTCTGTAACATGCCCGGGCTCAGGCAGGGAAGAGCGAAGAGTCCAGCTTCAGTGCTGGCATCTGTCCCCTGCTCTTAATCTCAGGGCAGCTACACTTTCCTGATCCAGGATCTCCAAAAGTGCTATCCTACTGGACCGGATGCATCGTTTCTGGTAGTGCCAGTCACAAAGGGTCTCAAAGGGCAGAACCCAGGGAAGGTCTGTGCTGGGAAAACAAAAGTCACCCAACTAAACATTCACTAGCTCCCATGGTGCCAGGGAAGCTGTGACTCCTCAGCCCACTCCTCTGGAAAATGGGGAAAAGACTTAGGAATGGTGACGTCTCCAGCATTTGTGGCTGGCAGATGTATTTCTGTGGTCTTTTCTCTGTATATTCCTCTCCCCACCCCAACACACACATGATGATTAAGGGAAAAAAAGCATATTTCAAGTAGAAAATGCAGCAGACAAGCTGTCACCGACTTGGCACCTTGGGGCTGCTGTGTTGCAGGCGGAGGTGGCTAGGGCAGAGTTCAGGCTGCCTGGTGTGTGTGACACCGGCCCTGAAGTCCTCCTCTACTGAGGCCCTCAAGGGTGCCCAGTCCATGTCCATGTCCCCAGCCCTCACCAACCAGTCCTCCGAGCACTATCTTCTGAGGAAAGAACAATTAACACCCCATCTCTTCAGTGAGGTACAAATCAGATGGAGAATCCAGGACAGAAACCATCCTTCCTCTCCCTCTCTCCTTTCCTCTCTCTCTCCCTTCCTTCCTTTTTCCTCCTTTTCCTCTTTCTTTTCTTTATTTTTCACTCTCTCTCTTCATTCTTTCCATCTTTTCCTGTTGTTATTATTATTTGGTTTTACTGTTTGGGTTGAGGAGGAAAACACTGAGCCTTGAAAATTCTTCCTGTTTAGATCTGTGACTCTGCTGTGCTTTCCTATCCATAGTCCCTGCCTCCCACAGGCCCAGTGGCTGCTCCCTGGGCTGCAGGTCCCTTCCCTTGGGGCCAGCTAACCGCATGGTGGCCCTGAGGGTCAGTAGCTCTCAAGTTGAGTCTGGGATACGTTGTCCTGTGTTGTCATTAACACAGCATTCATTTTGAGGGCCAGACTTGGGAGCAGCAGCAGGGACATTCCTGAAGGGTCAGAGGAGCCTGCGTGCCGTCAGGCAGTGAAAGCAGCTTCCTTAGGCAGTCCTGCGTGGTTCCTGCTGTAGGGCACGGCCCAAAGGAGCACAGTGACAATGCTGGGTCCAGTGCACAGAGAAGAGGCATGGGAACAGAAACTCCAGCATGGGGGAGGCTCCCTGGGCCTGGGCCCTGTGTTCCTGTACCTTCTACGCTTGGGAATGCGGCAGAGGAAGCATCAACCTCTCCACAGCAAACGTATTCTTTCTTTTAAAAGGGATTTCATTTTGGAAGATTAATGCAAGCACATAAGTACTTTCAGCACAAATCATCTCTTTTCCCTCTTTCCCACCAGGATTCACCTTTGGGGGCTTCAATGTGTAGAGCGTATTTTGCGGGAATCACTCTTCCTATTACCCACCTTCCCCTCCATCCCTCCCTGGCATCCATTCCTCTTTCTAATAGCAGCCTCCCTTTCACTTTCATGCCATCTGTTTTAGAGTCTGCACATTAGTTATAATATGGAGTATTTGTTTTCCAGAGTCTGACTTATTTCACTCATCACAGTGGTCTCCAAATCCATCCATTTTCTGGCAAATGATAGATTTCTACCTTTCTTGTGGCTGAGTAACGCTCCAATGTGTAGAGACACCATGCTTTCATTATCTGTTCATCTAGGCTGGTTCCCTATCCTGGTTATTATGAACCGTGGTGCAGTAAATGGATATCTCTGTAGTGTGACGACTTTAATCTTGTCAAGTATACATGCTGGAGTAGCATATACAGCAAGATCAAATGGGATCTCTCTTTTTTGTTTTCGGAGAAATGTCCACACTGTTGTTCAGAATGGCTGTGCAGATTCACCTTCTCATCTGCAGTGAAAAATGTTCCTTTCCCCTAGCCCATCCTCCCAGCATGGTATTCCTGATAGCCATTTTGATTATAGTGAGGTGGAAACTCAAAACAAGATTATAAAACCAGATATGGTGGTATGCACCTGTAATCCCAACATTAGGGAGGCTAAGGCAGGAAGATTACTGCAAATTTGAGGCTAGCCTGAGCTACAGAGTGAGTTCAAAGCCAGCCTGAACTGCACAGTGAAATCCTGACCCCAAAACAAAACAAACAAAGAGTATCACCGCCAATGAAAAGAGATTATATCTTCTGACTGTAAGAGTAATTTATTTTTTGTTTCAGAAACACTGAATGTTGCAGTGGATGGTTTCTCTTCTAAGTCAGGTAGGCTACCATTACCATCTCACCATTCCTTGTCTGCTTAAGATTTTTCATGGTTGTTTTGAATGGGAAGCTCTGGTGACCACACAGTGGGGATGCGTGAGGACGCTCCAGTGCCTGAGATGAGGTTTGTGATGTTATCCGGTGAACACCTTCAGGCCTGCAGTGCAAGGTGGGCTGTACACCCAGGAGAGAGCTCAGCCCTGGGCTGTGGCTTGGAAAGCAGCACCATGAATTCTTGCTTCCTTGGATAAACTGAAGGAACTTGGCAGCAGAGTCTAATCTCTTACAAGCAATACACATGGTATCTGCCTACGAGGTGTTAAGGGCCCAGCAAAAATTCAACAAGCTTTCCTAGAAGATACCCTTAAGTTTTGCAAGTACACACAAGCAAAGGTACAGAGTCATCAAGATGGCACAACTTTCTCAAAATCATAGAGGGTTGAATGGCAGAAATTCTTTACACAATGTGATATTTAACCAAAGCATTTTGTCATTTAGAGAACATTTTAATGAGTAAACTGGGCAGCACTAAAAAAAAAATGTGAAAGATTAGTATTGTGTGAGAAAGCTCATGCTTGATACATGGAATCAGTCGGGTTTTTTAAAAAATTAAAATCAGGCTTTTTAAAAAATTCAACACAGACTCCAACATAGTGTGATGAAGCTGATACATACTGAAAGACCAGAAGCTTTTGATTCTCAGCTGGTCACTGGAGTAAGAGAATCTAAGGTTAACCTTTTTTTCTAATCCTGAGGATACACTTCAGATTGATGGGAGAAATTTTAAGAAGGTATACTTGTGGCCAGGTGTGGGCTGAGAATCAAACATCACATTTCCCCACCCACCACCCACCCTCGTTAGCAAGTGGGAGCCAGTGATCTGGACATTCCTTGAGAGACTGACCATAGGTAATACAGCAAATAGGGGGGATGTCCTTCTACCATCTCTTTGAAGGCAAATACTTTTATCCCTGTTTTGCTTTGTTCTAATTAATGGTGTTATTTTAGCGTGTTTTGTTTTGTTGAACTTCAACATACATGAAAGTATGGACAGCTATTTTGAAGAGAACGAGACACTATGACCGCCATTAGTGACTTCCCTGTTGTCTGGTCTTGAAGACCTAAAATGCCTTCCTCATTTTTATACTAATTTTATACATTTTTATACTTCCTCAGTTTTAAACTATGTTGTTTTGTATGAATTCTCTGTATGCGAAGACATGGACAACTGTTTGAAAGAAAACAAGAGAAAATATGATAGATAGTGAAGATCTCTGGTCATCTAGCTTTGAAATTTATATCTCTTACATTGCTTTCTTATGTACTATTTTGTTCTGTTTAGTTGTATTTGATTTTACCCCCTTTAAAATAAAAAATGATAAAAAAGAAAGTATACTTGGATTCAGCAAAGATTTTATAAGCACCCTTGTATCTACAGCAAAATGATGTACAGAATTAAATGACATATGTGGGTGCTAAATTAGAAGAAAATGTGAACACTATGTTATTCAGAAACAAGAGCAGAATGTAACTCTCTTAAAGCTCTCATGGAGTTTAAATGCTGTGTGAATGCTCTAATGACATTATATACACAGACTATCTCAGAAGAGTACTAAGACTTGATCAGGGAAAATGATACTGAGAAACTACACTTCATTGCTGGACAATTTTTTTTAATGAGATCAGAGTCAATGTTGAAAGACTTGAGTGACCATATTATGTGGGATGGCCTGTCAGATATGATAGCAGCTGCAAACACTATTCCTATTGGTTCTAAGAAATAGGTTGAACAGTTACTTACACTATTTAATAGATTTAGTGAACTCATGAAAGATTTGCAAGAGAATCTATAGTTTCTTACTGTAAGAGATAATGTTGATAATGATGATACCATATTTAAACTTAGATTATCCTTTAAGTAGAAAATAGTAGAAGTGAAAACTCATTGTCTTAATTACTTTTCTCATTGCTGGGACAAATTACCAAACACCCTCAAGGTTTGTAAATGTTTCAGTTCACAGTCGGCTGACTCCAAGGTTGGGCAACATGACGTGGGGACATGGCAGAGGAGAAAGTCCGTAACAAGGCAGGAAGCAGCAAGAGCAGGCCTTCCTTTCCCTTTTGTTCCATTCAGTCTACAAGCCTATTTGTTGGTGCCATTTATACCTTGGCTGGGCCTTCCTGTTATCCATACCCAGAGCTGTGCTAGACCTATCAGCAGTCCAGGAAGCTATCACACAAATAAACTGAGAAAAATAATGTCAAGCAACAAACTGAATTAGAAGAAATTTTGAAAAATACATTCTCACCATAAAAGGAAATGATAAAAGCACAAATACAACAAAAGAGGTGAGTCTCGTATCAATTTCATATAAATGGCAGAATTTTGAGTATCACAGTATTAAGAATGCAGATTTTGGAGAACTTAGCTGGTAAGTTTGAGCTGGAAAAAGTTTGATTCAGACTTTCATTGTATAAATGTTGACATCTCTATTTTACTTTTAGAATATTAAACATCATAAAATATGTGAATTCAACAACAGTCAGTCCTCAGAGGCCACCACATGGGCCGTGGACATTTCTGCAGTACTCCTAGGTGCTCATTGTACTCTGTCTTGCTTAGGAAGCATCTCACGCTTTCCCTGGTTTGATCCCTGCTACTGCTACTTCCACCCCGTTTCTGTACCTTGAAATAGGTGCAGTTAGGAATTTCTTGGTCCAGGTCACATAGGAAGCAGGTGGTCAGCTGGGATTTAAATCCAGGACACCTGGATCACACTCTGAGCCCTTAACCCTGAGACCCAAGAAAGCAAAGAACTCCCATCCTTACTTGGCTCCACTGAGGGCCATGATGTGCACCCCCAGCCTCCTTGTAGAGCACTTAGACACGGACATGTGCTTTGCTACTGCCATCACTAAGTGTATACAGCTGCCTTCAAACACGTTTCTCTAAATGGTAATGGCATATTGAGTATTCTGCACATCAGGCTGATTCGGGACCTCTTTGGTTATGTTGACAAACAGACTCCCTGAGCTGCAATGTCAGCCTGGTGCTCCAAGTGTCAGCCCACCATCATTGACCTTTTAAACTTTTTTCTTTCACTTGTGGATGGTTTCCAGCTTTCTTCTCCTGCAACAACATTTCTAAAGACACCTGGGAAGGGACACTGAGCCTTTCAGTGGGACTGATTCTGAGAAGAGGGTGTGCACACCTGCCTAGGCGTCTGAGGGTAGGGTACAGAGCCTTTGTCCTCCAGGGCTGGTATTAGGACAGTATTTTACAACTTTATTGCACTTTGCCCTTCTATCTATGTTGTTAGAGGAGGTCATGATTGAAAAATAAAAACCAGTCATGCAAAACACAAGCTGATCAGCAGCTGTGGTTCCCGGAAGACCAGGCCTGGCTGGATAGTGTGTAAGTCACACATAAGTGTCCCTTCCTCTAAGGAGCCCTGGCTCAGCACACACAGCCAAAAGAGCAGAATCTCAGCTGGATTTCAGTCTCCTTGAGCTCCCAGAGCCAGGTGCCCTTGTTCAGTACACAGTCTGGCCAACTTTACCCATTAAACTAGTTTAGAGCAATAAGTGGAATCCAGGATGCCTGGCCACACTCAAATTCAATCCTTAAATCCCATTTATCACACATCCCTAGACAAGCTACTTAAACTACTTAAACTCTGTGTGTCAAATTCCGGGTGTGAAACAGGAGCTGATAATCATCATAATCATAGTGCCTCCTTTATGGAGCAGCAGCAGTGAGAATCAAGGGAAAATACAGAGCCCCTTTGGAGGACTACCTGATATATACTTGTTATGGCCTGTGTCTAGATAGCCCCCTCCCTGCAAAGCCTCATGTAGTCATAGGTGAGAATTTTTTAGAGGTGGATTGATCTACAGTGTGTGGTTCTGGGATTGATTCATGGTGCAATGCTAGGATGAGGGGTGTTAGTGCTCCCTGCCCTAAGTAGTCTGGATAAGATAAAAGAGGCCAAAAGAGCTGTGGTCCTCCATTGCTGCTTGCTTTTACTGTCTTCTGCCTGCCATGGACTGTTTTTCCTCTGCGAACTCCCTCTGCGAAGCTCCCCTGCCTGGGAGCTAGCCGATGATGGACTGAAACCTCTACAAACTGTGAGCTAAATAACCCTTTTCCCCTTTCACTTTGGGTGTCAAGTATTTTGTTTCAGCAATGACAGAAAAGTAATTAAAACCATACAAATACTTAATAGATGCTATCCACTAAGCCACTGCACCATGGTGCTACTCACACAGGACCAGAATTCCTCTCCCAGACTGTTTTTCCTCACACAAAGCCTTGTCGGTTTTCAGTGTTCTGTGTTGTAATGGAAAGAGCCTGTGTTTGGAAACTGGAAAGAATGAAACTAAAATCCTGGTTTCCCTGTGATCCCTGAGACATGAAGCCACTACTTTCACTGAGTTACCATACAGTTTGCTGTAGACATTTGAGGAGACCACAATGGGTGCTGGTGTCCCCACCAGTGTAGGGACAGTGGGAGGCAGCACAGGGCCAAAGGGAGGGTGTGAGGCCTGGAGGGAGAAGGGCTATGTGGAAGAATCCAGAGAGGAATCAGCTTATGTCATCCAGCCTGGCTGACTTTCCCTGGGTCAGCTGCTGTCCACCCACCCATCTCCAAGCTGCTATGCACTGGACCTACCAGGGCCCTGCAGCCTTTCACTGCCAGTCCCACTTCTTCTCCAAAACAAGCCCTGTGCTTCTGCTACTTCTGGAAAGGACCTGCTCCACCTGGGGCTCTGCCCCTGATGGGATTTTCTACAGCTCTTCACATCTACCTTTCGGCAGGTGCCTTAGTTCCACATGGAGTTCACCAGCCACCTGCAGCAGAAGCTGGCGTAATGCAAGCCAGGTGGTCCACAAGCATTGGCAGCCTGAGTGCAGTCCCCAGCCCTGCGTGACCCCATGCCCCCAATATCTGTGAGGAATAACAGCCACCATCTGATCTACTGTGTGCTGTTCTGTACCCAGTGGCCACTCATACTCCTGGAACACTTAGAACAGGTGGCTGGGGATCCCTTCTTTCTTTATGTAGAGGTGAAGACTGGAGATGGCAGCAGCAAGACTGTGACGATACTGGACTGCAGAGCTGAAATCTGAACCCTGCTTCATTGAGATTCTCTGGTCCCCTACTAGCCTCCTCTCCCCAAGGCAGCGAGGAGCAAGAGGTGACCCAAGAGGCACTTTATGTCCTATAAACATGGCATGTTGACTTCAGATAAGGCTTGACTGCGTGCTGTAGGGGATCATTGCCTGACTCAATCTGTGACTTTTATGTCTTGGAATAAGGGACAGCAAGCCCTCGCTGGCCTCCAGAGTTGAGAAAGAAGAGCATTTGCCTCCAGCTCAGCCCAACATCATCTTTTCCTCTTTGAGCCTCAGGAAACACATTTGCCTCGCTATTCTGCTGTATGAATTTGGAAGAAGCTCTGTAAAGTGCCAGGCTGAGACTTGGCCCCGGATAGATGTCAATTATGACAATTCACCGTTTGCCTCAAGGAAGGCAGAAGGATAGTGACATTTATGTGTATCCCAGAGCCAGTGACAGTGATCAGGTCTGCCACTATGATCAGAGGATTCTGGATTTCCAGCCTGAGCTAAGGACGGAAAACACCAGTTCTGACCCCTCTGCTTATCCACATGACATAGTCCACAAACACACAGTGTTTGCAAGGGGATGAAAAGGTGTTGGCTGGGCATGTGGTGACTCTACCTGTCCTACCTCCATGACCGCTGGCCCACTTAACTGCACTTAGTTCATGACTTCCACTTCTAAATCAAGTTGGTATCTCACCAGCTAAGGTCTGACCCAGCAGACACCTCATGGATGATAGATATGTCCTCTTGCCTCAACAGTGACCACACAAGCTGCTCCCAAAATCCAAAACTGCCCTCAGACAAGGTGGAGGTTTGAGGATGGTACAAACCAGAAAGGAAATCATTTTCTTCAAAACTGTAGCCTTTCACTCCACTAGATCTTTTCTTCCTAAGAGGAGCAGATAGTGGAATGACAGTTGGAGGTCTCTGGATCTAAACTGAGTGATGGAGGGCCAGTTACCTTACCCTCTCAGAGCTCATTGTCCTCAACTGGAATTACACATATCCAACCAGATAAGGAGGAAGAGGAAGACAGTAAAAAACAAAACTGTGCTGACAGATGGACATTGTTCAATTTATGTTATTTTTTCTCTTCCTCTTAACTGAATAATTGTGTCATTTGCTTTTCTCCAAATGCCCCTTAGGAGATGTGTTTATAAGAGGCCACTTGTGAGAATACAATAAAAATTATCCTGCACCGTGGTGCTTACTTGTTGCAGAGTCTGTATCCAAAAATCTGACTTGACAAGGGCCCTATGGCATTATTCCAACCTGCAGCATTTATTTGATACCACTGTAAGCCTGGCCTAGATCAAGGAGCTTGGTGGAAATAGTCACATTGGGTGGGAAGCCAGGTCACCCCACCAGAATAGAGCAGGGGCTAGAACAAATATCCCTGGGGATTTCTCCATGGAGCTAACATTTCAGACTGTGACCTGGGGATACTTACTGGAGGGATGCCTTGTTGAGAGCCTCCAGATATAAACGATCTGCTAGTGGCCAGGAGAGGGACAGAGGTATCCTAGGCAGAGGAAATAACCTAGGAAGGCCACATATTGGCCACATGGGTGAACCAACTGTGGAGAGCATGGTTTTCTCAGGAGCAAGTTGGTACCAGAGTCACCAGGAGAGCACATTAGGACACAGGTCACCCACAGTCCCCAGATCTTGGGTCAGTGGGCCAGTGCCACCCGTAGACCTGCACTTGTAACATTTTCCAGGAAATGTTGCTTTGTTGCCAGTTCATGTGGGGAGGAAGATGCGGAGGAGGAAACTCGGAGGTTGGATGGAGCCAGATCTGGGAAGAACCCAAGGGATGAGAACTCTCTGAGGATCCTCACGTGTTTGCACAGACTGTGACCAGGACTACACTTTCACAGTCCCTCCCTACCCAAGCATCTCTTAGACCTACTATGTGCTGTGCTGGAATAGATGCTAGGAAGATAGCTGTGGAAAAGTGATCTGAGTTGCTGTATCCTTGTCCTGCTGTGGCTCAAGGTCCAGGGGAGGGTGAATCTTACAGCATGGCATATATTTTCCACCTCTCTCTGGGCATTAGGCCCCAGGGGATAGGACTCCACAGGTAGAACTTGTCTTAACACTGTAATGTTTAAAGGAAGGTCCTGTCCTCTGGGTTTGAGGGCTGCTTGCAGCAGAGCTGATGTCTTTTAGTTGGAACATAGGGTCAGTTGCTTCAACTGACCAAAACTGTGACCCAAACAAGCCAGTACTGTATTCTGCAGCCCATGTGACAGTCTGGGCTTGGACATTCCCTGGCTAAAGGGCTGCTCCCTTGGGGACTCAGCTCCTTCCTTTTGCTGCCCTTTGACCCTGAGTGTTGCTTCATTCCCTGTGCTGTGATGAGTCACAGCCAGGCCTGGGCCACCAGCAGAGAAAGCTGGGAGAGAGCGGCTCGCCAGAGACACAGGACGCAGTGCTGAGGCCACCCCTCTCTGCACTCTGCAGAGGGAAGCAGGCCAGAGCAACCCCGCCCCCGGGAGCATTCCACACTCTGCACGTCTTGCTTCGGCTCACAAACCACAGAGTGCAACCGGGCCATGTAGCCTCTCTGGGCTCCCGTGTGATTGAACATGTGCCCTCTCTCCTTGGCGATCCCTGGTCAAATAAACATGAAGGACTTGCTGACTGCAACCCATCATCTGTCAGTTCAGCCTGATGGAGCGCTTTGTACCACGACTCTTTCACACATACCGTACCTTAGCATCTTGCCTTTCTCCTTCATCGCAAGAGAAACATGCAGAGGTACAAATATTTCTTTGAGGGTGATGGTTTGTCCCATCAAATTTATTTCCGAATTTTCCTGAATCTAGAAGAGCTGTTTTCAGTTTTAACTCTGTGTCAGAATCACCTGGGGTGGGTGTGGCTTTCAAAAATATTGATATCCATTCCCTTTTGCCAGAAAATCATATTGAATTTGTTCTGGGTGGGGTGTCAGGGCTTTTATAGGGCCCCAGGGGATGCTAAGGTTTGGCCAGTCCCAGATGCTAACGGGACTGCTGGCCCTCACTGGGCTTTGTCTCTTCTTTGGTGTGAGTGACTCCCAGCCAAGGGCCTGAGAGGTCCGCACACCTAGCAGAGGTATTCTGAGATGTGCTGTGGGCCATTGCATCCAGGACACATGCTAAACATCATGCTGGCACACCACCTAGGGCCACATGAAAGTGCCTGACTGCTGTCTCTGCAGTGGACTCTCCCTTCCATGACCCTCTGGTGTCAACAGTTCTATCAGTGACCACCAAAACCCCTGAGATGTGATCCAAGTCACAGTGTGCTTTCCTGGAGTACAGAGGAAAGATGGGCAGGTTTACAGCTATGATACGGGAGACAAAGACATTCTCTGGCTACCATCTTTTGCTGTAATTTAATTTTACTCTGCAAAGATTGCATGCTGTTGTATTCTTTGTGTATTTTGTATAGTTTGCATGTATTTGATAGTTTAAAGAATGATTTTCCTCAATACTCCTTTAATGGACAAGACAGAATCGTTCTTCTTTTGCAGCAGCCCCACAGCACCCTTGTATCTGAGAACTGATTGTTTGTTCCCCTCCCTGAAATGTCCCCCTCACTCACACCTTTCTCTTCTACTCTTGGCTGGCTAGTTTTCCTGTCCACTCTCCAGGGAAGAAAACAGGGCCCTGATTCTACTGCTGCTTCCTGGCCCACGAGGTCTTCCGGAGACAAGCAAAGCTGCTTTGGAAAACTGCTGGCCACATTCTGTCTGAGTGCCCCAGTCCCGCTCTGGATTCAGGACCTATGAGGACTGGGATGGGCCATGTTTTTATGCACACCCAGCCTTCATCAGGGCTTCCTTGGAGTAACTTTCCAGTGGCTCTTAACACTTTGTTTATCTCTTAGACTACCCAATTCCCATATTGCTTAGTGTGCTATAGGTAAGAGTTGTTTATTGCAGCTAAATCCCTTGTAACTGATGTAAGAAATTATGGTGGTTTCAGAAAAGAGGATATATCTGATCAAGTTAACTACCTGTGTCCTTTGACTCCCAGGCCCAGAAAACTATGCCTCCAACATGTCCCTCAATCAAGCTGAAATGAAAAACCATGGATGGTCTTAAATGGGCAAAGAAAACTGTAAACATCCTTGGTCAGTAGCATGGATGAGGAAATGTCTCTCCCTTTATGAGTACTGTGTTAGTTGGTTTTCCACCATGTGACAAAATACTTGAGGTAACCAATTTAAAAGCATGAAGTGTTTATTTAGACTCATGGTTTCTAAGGTTTTGGTCCATGGTTACTTGGCTTTCTTGCTCTGGGACTATAGCATATCCTGGTGGAAGAATCACCACTTCAGGGTGGACAGGAAGTGAAGAGGGAGAGAAGAAAAGGGTAAAATTTCTAATACCTTCTTCAAGACCACGCCTCCAATGACCTAACTTCCATCCACTATGTCTTGTCTCCTAAAGGTTTTACTGCTTCCCAAAACACTATAGGAACCAAGCCTTTGATGCACAGCATTGGGGAATTTCCAGATCAAACACTAGCAAACTGGGGGTGGTGAGGTTATTAGTTGTTTGCTTTGTGTCTTTTTACTCTTTCTTTCTTTTTTCCTTTCTATTTTCTCTTCTTTTTCTTTTTGCCTGATGTCACCAGTTGCTTCTATGAGTCACTGCTCAAGATCCTAGAAACTACTTCTAAAGATATGGGTGTTTCTTGGAATTTGCTGTGACTCCACACAGCCCTACAGGAATGGGGTAAGATGTTGAAAAGCAAGCCCCAGACACAGCTCTCCGTCTGTCTCTGTCTGTGTTTCTCTTTATGCAGTGTCCTAAACGAGATTCTTTACTTCCTCTAAGAGCAGCATAGTCTCTTTATACTGATGGCCATTTTCATCTGATGATGGGTAATTACTGTTAGTGCCATATTCTTTCCCAAAATGAAAAAGTAATATATATTTTTGGGTAATACCTAATCATTACTATGAGCGATCCCATCACTATAGGTCTCTTGCACAATCTTGAAAATCTTAAACAAACTAACCTAAGGAAATAAACCTAGTCATACTCATATTGATTACAAAGTGAATCCAAGTTCAGTCTCAGAATAGCTGTGTGGCCTTAAGGAAATCAATTTACTTCTCTTGGCCATTACTCTTGCTAATCCCTGAAACCTGTGAGTGATTCCTTACATGGTGAAAGGGATTTTCCAGGCGTGACTAAGTTCTGGATCTGTTGTGGGATCACTCTGGCTTGTTCTGGTGGCCTTAATGGTAATCGCAAGTGTCCTTACAGAGCAGTATGGAGATTTCCTGCGGAATAAAAGATGATGTGGCCACAGAGGCAGAGAATGAGGTGAAGTGGGCACATGACAGAGAATGCCAGTGATCACCATGAACTGGGCAAGGAAGGCATCAACTCTAGCCTGAAACTTGGAAGAGTGGCCTCTCAGACTCCGTGACATCAGCTCAATGAGATGCATTTGTCAAACTCCTGGTCCCCAGAGCTGTGAGAAAATCAATTTCCTATTGTGTTAAGACACCAAGTTTGTGGTAGGTATTACAACCACCTTGGGAAACTAACACAACAGTCATCACCAAACCCAATTGGGGACAGCTCCACAGAGGTGGCCTGGCAAGGCCTCCTGCTCTGAAGAAGTCAACACGTCCCTCTCCTTACTGCAAAGGTGCATCAGTGGCTCCCTGCCCCATGTGTCCATGACCTACTTGGGCAGTGCTTTCTTGGGTGCCAGCCTGGAGTGATATCCTGAGAGCCCCACCCTTGATGGGAGAGGAAGACACATACACACCTGATTTCAGTTACCTGCCCAGGTGATGGGAGGCTCAGGAGGTCCTGGTCTCTGCAGGAGGGCAGGCTCAACAGATGTGCCAGGGTTGGGAGGATACAGTGCCCAGGCACTGAGCAGTCTGGCAAGAGCACAGAATTCCACTGTTATGGTGGAAGTGAGCAGAAGAGCCACAGAGGGAGCACAGATAATGAGAGAAGAGGCAAAGGCAGGTCTTCCAACAGCAGGGAGTTTTGGAACTTCCCATGCTACAGAAGTGGGTCCCCTTTCTTTGACATGTCCCCAGCTACAGAATCCTCAGTGGAAGAGTTCCCTCTGCTTGCTCTTCCTGCTCTACCCTACCAGAAGCCAAACACAGGCACCCTCTCCTTTCACCCATGACCCACTTTCCAGGACCAGATCGGGCTCCTAGCATGCTTATATCTTGGCCACAGTGCCCTGGGGGCAATACAAGCCTGGATCACAGCACCTGATTCCTGCAGGGCAGGGCCTGATAACTAGAATGAGCTACACCCAATATCTCAGGCACCATGCCACGCTGGTGGAGGGGTGCCCAAAGAAGGTCTCAAGGGCCTACAGACCATTGTTCCCTACTGAGCTTTTCCTTCATGAAAATAATCAAGGAGGAAGTCGAAAGATGGTCAAGGGGCATTTGAGACCAGCAAGTCTCTGTTCCCTACATGGGGTCTCATGCTCGGATCCTTTGTTCATGGTTCCTTACACACTGCCAGGCCCACATGGGAGCAGAGTGCAACCTGAGCTGGCACAGCCAGATGCCATTGGCTGCCAGCTCTGTCTCTCCCTGTCCGTACAGCTCGGGGCTCCTGTCTGGTGCCTCAGTTTCTTTATCTATGGAGTCCGGTGCAGAGTTGCAATAAAGACCTGGATACAAACTGTCCATGCTCACTCTTCAGGGCAAGGAGGGGTTAAAGGGCTGCAGGCCACCTGAGGACCCGTGGGTGTGTCTGCTGGCGGCTCACAGGCCTGGCTTGGGGAGCAAGTTGCAGACAGGCAGTGAGTCCCGCAGGAAGGACAGGCTCCCCAGAGCACAGCAGGTCCTGCCAGCTGGCCTGTGGTATGTACCTCGTGCCCTCATGCCAGGGGTGTCCTTAGCACAACTATTATCCTCCCCTCCTGACTCACATGTTGAGGCCACCCAGAAGGTACAGAGCAGCTGAGAATATGAAGTCCAAGCTTCCCAGCTCACCATTCTTTCTAAAACATTTCATGCTTTTGCGCCTCTGCCCCACTGTCCTGCACATAGACTGTCTCACCCAACCACCACCAGGACCCTCAGCGTCAGCCCAGCACTGTCCACAGCCCAGAGAGCTCCTGGAAACTTTCCTGGCTCTCCTCTCCTCCCCCGCAGACTGCACACACCACCCCACTGTAGCTTATCACCAAGCACCACAATTAAGCGCTTCGCCTCTGGTCCTGCCCCAGGACCACGGCCTCCACTCAGGCAGGTCTGCTCTCCACAAGCCCTTATCACTCTTGATCTGATTATAGTCATTCAGGCTCCCTGCCCAGCTCCCTCAGCCCCATCTCCTTGTGGGCTGGGCAGGACTTTTTCCAAGAACAGCCAGGCCGAGGTCTAGGGTGGTTTCAAATCACAGACTGGGGTGCAGCCCTGGGGAAAGTGCTGAGGGCCAGCGCCAGGAAGGGCAGTGTCTGGGGGAGCAGAAGAGCAGGAAGATGAAGGGGAGAAGCAATGCAAGAGGAAGGTGAAGAGTCAAGGGTCAGAGGGCTGCCCACAGGCCAGAACTGGGCCTGCCATCCTGCTGCCCTACCCTGGGCTCTGTGAAGAGGCCTCCTAAGACCTTCCTGTGCCGCACAGCTGTCTCTTCCAGCACACCGAACTCCAGGCAGCAAAGCCCCCCACCATGCTTTTTGGCTCTTTGCTGCCCAGAGCCTGCACGGCCCAGGTGAGTGCTGTGCCTTAGCAGTGGTCCCAGTCCTGGGGCCGGGCCAGGTGCAAGGCTGGCCTTGGCACTGACCATCCCTGTGGCTATGGTAAACAAGTTGCTAGGATTCGTTCAGCCTCCATCTCCTCCCTGGAGAAACAGGGCTAATCATACCCAAGACCTAGGGAGCTTTCTGGAGACAAAAGTACATAGAGCTGAGAACTGGAAAAAACTGCAGAGCACACAGCTCCTCTCACCCAGGATGCAGGAGCAGGAAGGCACCGTGGGGTCCAAGGAACAGGGAGTCCACAACTGTACTGAGGACAGTTTGAGTGTCAAGAAGATAGGGCTGGTGTCCTGTAGCAGGTCTCACCTTGAGTTCTAATTTTCTAAGGAATGGAATTACAGATACCATATGTTTCTGAGACTTTTTTCTAGCCAAAGGGTCTAAATCCCAACTCAGATCATCTTTAGTGCCAGGGGAAGTATAGTATGTCACATGACTAAAACAGGTCTGTGGGCTTCCGGCATGGCTGGATCCAGGTGCTCAGGCAATAGCACCAGAAGTATACATGTGCACACATACATGTGAATACACACACACACACACACACACACACACACACACAGAGAGAGCATGCTTTTTTTGTGTGTTGCTTTTTTTATGTGTTGTCACTGCAAGTAAACTCTCCCATCAAGATGGGGTCCCATAACACCTTTTGGGTTGTAGCCCACCAGTGACCACCTCCTATGAGGACAGACAGCTACTTTCTACAGAGCCAGCAAGGGCCTCAGAGCAATCTTCATGGGGCCGGTGTAGGTAACGGACCGGCCCTTTGGGCAGTTCCATGGCCAGGAACTATTTCCTGTGGCCAGAGGCGGTCTGCTCAGTAATGTCTGTGCCCTCACTCCCCAAATAAAAATCCACATCCTCATGGGGAATACCCTATCTTACATGACAGGACTTTGCAGATGCTTTGAAATGAAGCATCCTGAGACAGAGATCCATTATTGGGGTGGCCCCAGTATAACCAGCACTGTCTCTGTAAGGTGTGTGGGCTACAGAGCCTTGGTGGGGGTTGTAATTTTAAGATGGAGGAAGTGACCCTGAGCTGAGGATTTTTAGGAGGGAGCTTGGCCTGACCAACACCTTCCCATCCCAAAAAGCCCAGTGCAAGCTTCTCCTGTCTAGAGCTGTAGATAATAATAAACTTGCCTTGTCTACAGCCACTCATTTTGTGGTTGGCGGTGTAGGACGCTAACACACCTGGCCGGCTCCAGGGCTGTTCCTAGACGCCTGGATGGGGGAGGGGACACCAGGCTGAACATGAAGGGAAGTCCCTGCAGCAGAGGCAGCTGCTGCGGAGAAGGGAAGTGGGGATCTGCCACTCCAGTAGGGGAGACCGGGCAGAAGAGATGCATGCTGGCTGTTTTTGGGTGAAGTTCAGGAGCAGGCCAAAAGCAGGGGTGGAAGGAAAGGCTGGCTCCCCTCTCAGGAGGCCTGGCTACTGAGCAGGAGAGGTGCAGGGGCCTGGGGAGCAGCAAGGTGTACTGTGGTGGGTCTTCACCATGGCTTCACGTGCATGCATGTGAAAAATCTTATGCATGCTCTTAACATGTATGCACTCTGCTTTTTTCTTTCCTTCACTGCCACCACCACCTTCTTCTTGTTCTTCTTCTTCTTCTCTTCTCTTGTTTTGTTTATTTCTGAGACAGGTTCTCACCATGTAGTGCATGCTGGTATTGAACTCACAGAAGTCCTCCTGCCTCAGCCTCCCAAGTGCCAGGATTACAGACATGTGACAACACACTCAGCATCTGCCTTTTTCTTAGTGTAAAGCAGACAGTCTTCAATTAAACCACAAGTCCTAAAAACTGTCAGCGAATCACCTTGTCCATGTGGCCCACTTGCTGTCACCTCTGCCTCGCAGCATTGTTTGTGCATCTGCGTGATGGCTTAATCATCCGCTACTTTTTTTGAAGATGAGGAGGCCAAGGCAGGGCTCAAACCCAGCAGTTTATCCAGACCTCAGGGCTTATTCACAGGGCCTCCTTTCGGCTGGCAGAATCCTGTGTGGTCAGCAGAGGTGCTCCCCCCTCCAGGGCCCTGCTGTCCATGTACATAGGGACAAAATTATCAGTCTGGACTCCAGGAAGGCTGAGCCGGCTCTCCCCTCAACTTTTGACCCCAAGAGGGCCCTGAACTTGTGCCTGGAAATGGGGTCTGTTCCCTAGGGGGCTGCTGGGCAGGGAGTGTTGACCACTGCGCACCACAGGTCTCTGCCTCAGGCTGCAGAGGAGGGGACAGAGGAGGGAGCTTGAGCTGGCAGCCACTTCCCCCTGCTCGGGACGTGCAGTGCCTCACTCCCTTCCCAGCTGTCCCTGACGGGAAGGTGACTCAGCCATCCAGAGTCACATGCAGCAGCAGAGGTGGGTGGGAAGGTGGGGTCACCTCTCCTCCACTTAAACGTGCTGCCTGCCACCTGCACCTGCTCAGCTCCAAGATTCTGTTTCCAGAGCACCGCCTCTGTCTCCACCTCCCTTTCTCTGCAGGGTCCTCGCCCTCCCTGTCACATAAGCTGGTGCCCAGTACTGTGCTGCGGTGTGTGCAAAGGGCTGCATGGAAGTGGTGGTCCACTCTCCTCCTTGAGATCCCGCGTGGCGGGAGGCAAAGCTGAGTCTCTGAGCAGCAGTCTGTGACTGTGTAACAAGCTGACCTCAACCCTGCTCCGTGGGACCCCAAGACCTTGATTGCCCACAGGAGGGACCCTGAGTGGGCTGTGTGGGGACCACTGACAGACTCAACCTTCTATTGCTTAGTTTTTAGAGCGGATGGAGGGACAGAAGAGGAAGTGACAGGTGGAGGAGAAAGGTGGCCTCGGTGTTGCCCTGGGGCAGGCGCATGGCCCTCTGCAGCCCTCCATGGCTGAGATGAGATGGGCAGAGAGTCTGCTCGAGGAACACCAAGTGAACAAGTGGATGGATGAGTGCACTGTCTGGACCCCTTCTCCCACATCACAGTGACAGGGCCACTGGTGACTTTGGAACACCAGGAGTGTGACAAAGGAACTGCATCTTTATTAGATTTCATTTCAATTTAATTAATTTAGTTGATTATATTTAAAAGCTGATAACCATAGACAGCTGAGGAATTTGAAATCATACAGAGTCTCATGCATCATCCTGAGTGCAGACAGAGTGCTGGACAGTCTCCAGCATCTCTCCAGAGGACTCTGAGGCTCAGAGAGGTGGAAGGCTCACCCAGGGTCACATAGTCAGGAAGTGGCCGGGCCAGGGAACCTGGATGCCTTTCCATTCTATGTTTTGATCGTAGCAGCTCCTCTGATGCTGTACCCGCAATAACCTCACAGAAGCAGTCTGCCTTGGAGGGAGGGTGCCTCTCAGTATCCTGGCTCTGAACTGAGGCTCTGAAGGATTAGAAATCAGCAGAGCCAGGAGCTGAGGGCACCTGGGGATGGATGCTGAGACCTCCTGCACCGTGAACGGCCTTCCATGAGCGGCATGGGCATGTGCAAAGGCAGTGGCCCTGTCACTGAGGGCCATGGAGGAGGCCTTTGCTTCTGGATGTGAGGAGGTCCCTTAGGAAGGAAGATACTGGAACTGAAGCTTCCAGATGGAAAGAAGTGGAACCATGCCAAATGAGTCGTGGAAAGGGACAGCAGGAGTGAGCTCAGGCTGGAAGCCCAGGTAGGCGACTGCTAAACAGTCAGGTGAGAGATGTCCAGAATGCCAACGGCACCACAGAGGAAAGGATACGATGCACAATATGAGGCTGGCAAGTGTGAGGTCATGAGTTTGATCCCAGTACCAAAAACAAAACAGAACAAACCAACAAACAGAAAACACTATGCGGCTTAGCTGTAAAGGCAGAACGTCATGGCTGATAGGCCAAAGTAGGACAGGGCCAGACCACATGGCAGCCACATAGCCCTGTGGGCAGAAGCCAACACTAAGGTGACTGGGAATAGCAACACCAAGAGGGGGACCTGCAGGGGTCTGGAGGACCTGCCAGGCGGGGCCTCATGAGGTGAGCACAGAGCCGCACTGGCTGGGGTTCCAGGGAGTGGGGTTTCTGCTACACAAACAGGTGGCAGGGAGGCTGAGCCCTTGATGCAGGAGGAACCTGGGCTTATTGTTTAATTCCTGGAAGCTGCAGCCATGGTCTGGCAGTGGACCAGGGCCACCACCTTACCTGGTCACGAGGTGTCAATCACTCACGGTCACTGACAGGAAGGTGCCCTGGCTGCGTCTCCACCTGGCTATGGGACCATGAACTGCAGCTTTCATGGAGGACAGACTCCTACAGGGAAAAGAAGGAGCAAAGCCAAGATGATCTGGATTGTGATTAGCTTTGAAGAAGGCTTGAAGTAGTTTTATCAGACAGCAACACCATAAGTACTTAAAGAAACTATGCCTTTAAAATTAAAGCCACTCACACTCTTTATGCTCTGTTTTACTAACTTTTGTTACTGACCATTGTTTCATAATCTGCTCTGTGTAAAATATGAGCTTATTTTGCATATTTTACACAGGATATATTATGAAGCAATTTCTGCCACCCGTGGGAAATCAAGTTCATTAAAAGTGAACGTGTTGTAAGCACTAAGTCCTGAGTTCGATTCCCAGTAACAAAAACAAACAACAAAAAAGCAACGATACTGGGGTTCTTTCATTCGCTGCTGAACCAGCAGAGACCAGACTGCACCTGATATGTAGTAGGTGTTCAGTACATGTCTGTTCAGTGAGTTAATGAAGAAGCAGATACCATGAAACCATGACTCAGCACTTATACCACGGGGCCCATGGGGGTGGGAGGTACCTAGGTGGCTGGCCAGTGCCCTGGTCCTAAACTTCACAGAGGGCTTTGCTCTCACCCAGGCCTTGGCCAGCGCCTTCATAGGAGTCTCCAGGCAGTGTCCTCCAGGAAGCAGACACTGCCTAAGCCACCGCGTCTGACCAGCATGTGAGCCTCGGCATCACTTAAGGGTGATATGTAGGGCAAGGCTGATGACAGGGGACCCAGAAAGACCACTCAGCAGGGCCATGAGGGACTTCCTCTCTTGTCTCTTGTGCCTGTTACCCCTCTCTGTTTCTCCCCACTATAGCCAGCAATGGCTAGAGCCATGGATGCTTCAGAGCTGGGCTGGGCACTGCAGAGGACCTGAAAGCTACTTACTCCAGGAGCTGGAGCAGAGAACGAGGAGGCTGGTGGTGGCAGGCTGCCCATGTGGCTGCAGAGTCCTGATGGGGGAAGTTCAAGGCCGCAGGGAAGCCAGGGGTAGGAGCTGAAGCCCCTCTGCAAGTGCACCCTGTGTGAGGCATGCTCATTCTAGAGTTGGACTGGGCTGTCTTCAAATCCACCAATGCACCTTCCTACTGGCATGACCTTGAGCCAGGCATGGTCCCTCTACAGACTTCATTTTTACACACATAAAAATTTGCATGTACACAAACACACACTCATGCCTTACGGGGTTAATGTGAATGTTACAGGATATACATGTGAAATTCCTGCCTTAAGCCCAATGTTTTAATCCATCCGCATGATTCCTGTTCATTTGGAAAACTTTAGGGAGAAGCAAAAGAAGAAACTAAATATCACCAGCACCACAAGAATGAGAAAACAAACCACAGATTGGGGGAAAATATTTACAATAGACATGTCCAATAACGGACTTTTATCCAAAAAATATAAAAAGAATCTTAAAACTCAACAAAGAAACAAATAATTAAAGCACAAGCCAAAGACTTGAAGAGACACCTCGCCAAAGTGGCACACAGATGGCAAAGAAATATCTGAAAAACTGTAGAGCCACACGTCCGTCTTTAGAGTCACTGCTGTAGTCAGGGTTTGCAAGGAAAGCAATTTAATACAGGATACATAATTTATAGAACTATTTTATATTGTCACCCAAAGAGTCAACTATAAGAAGTGCAGGAGATCTGTCCACACACTAAGACCCAAGGAATCCAGTTGAGGGCCTGGACACCACAGCAATGCCCTGCATGAGTCCAGTGGAAGGCCTAGAGCCCATGACAATGCCTCGTCCAAGTCTGTTTCACGGATCTGCACTGGAAAGACCCAAAGGTCAGCGATGCAAGCTAGCAGGTCCATGCCAGTGGGATAAAGGATCTGCACTGGCAGGCTGAAAGTTCTGCACTGCAGCCAGGAAGCAATGCTGAAAGTAAGGAAGAGCTCCCCAGAAAGTGCCACAGCCATCCTTAGCGACAACAAGGTCCTGAGCTCCTCTGAGGATCAGAACAACAGAGTTCATTTCAGGAAGCCACTGTGACAAGCTTCTCCAGGAGACTGAATACTACACCATCTTCCCCTCTGGAGCCAGGAAGTGATGCTCAAAGTAAGAGCCAGAGCTCCCCCAAATTGAAACACAGTCATTCTCAATGACAAGATCTGTTATGGCTGATACAAGTTTAACTAAGAAACTCAGCCGGGAGCCAGGATTACTACTTTGTAAATAACCTGAATCTGGGCAAGAGAAGGACAGCGAGATTGTATGAATGCTATACCTGCCCTGAGTGGGAGGTTTGTTCTGTGCCCTTTTGCCCTAGCTGGCTGCATTTTCTGGCTGCTGCCTTGAAGTGTTGCCAGAGTGCCGTGCCACCATGTCTTGAAGTCAGCTGATTATGGACTGAAACATCTACAGTCTGTAAGCTAAATAAACCTTTCCTTCTTTCATCAGGGGTGCTGGATATTTTGTTCCACCAATGAGAGGACAGTAACCAAGACAAGGTTCTAAGCTCTTCTGATGATTCTTCTGATGATGAGAACAGCCAAATTCATATCAGGAAAGAAACTCCACAGGCTCCTCCAGGAGAACCAATGGCAACTGGAGAACTAACAGCACCCCAGAGAACCAATAACACTACTTCTTCCTCTCCAATTCTCTTTTTATATTGGCAACAATCCTCAGGTGTGCCATCAACACCCAGTGCCACGTTAATTCAGTTCCCCTGGTTCTTACAAGCTGACCACCAGTTCCCAATCCACCATAGTCACAAAACAACAGAACGTCACTGGGACCTGTTAGAATGGCCAGAATCCAGAACACTGACACCAAAAGCCAGAGCAGGGAGGAAGTGGCAGGAGCTCTCATTCACTGATGGTCCCCTGAGTGGCAGAGCAATTTTGGCAGACATCGCAGCAGCTTCTTACCTAACTGAATCCACGTGCTGTGGCCATCCCACCCTTGGCAGTTACCCAAGTGAGTTCAAAACTTAGTGTCCACGTAGTACCCACGCAGAGGTGTTCATAGCAGTGTTGTCTTGATTGCCAAGCCTTGGAAGCAACTGCGGTGTCTTTCAGGAGGGGAATGGATACGTGTGGCACACCCAGACGTGGAGTGTTAGTGCCCAAAACCAGTACACTGAGGGACCATGCAAAACCCGGAACGTCCCTGATGTCAAGGAACCAAGCTGAAGGGACTACTCTGTATAAAATCCCAGGTCCACGACACTCTGGAAAAGACAGAAGTACAGAGAGAGAGAGAAAAGCTGGAAAGTGGCCAGGATCAGGGAAGGGAGCAAAGAACAAGCAGAGGACAGAGGATTGGCAGGCCACGGGGCCACTGGGAACAGTTCTGTTATGGTGGCGACATGTCTTTACACATCTGCCACGACTCCCAGTACCAAGAATGACTCCAGTATGAACTGCGCACTGGTGGTGATGCTGTTAGTCCTGTGACGAATGTGCCCCTGGTGGGGGGTGTGGAGGAAGGAAGGCTGGGGGTCAGGGAGTAGATGGGAACTGGCTGTACTCTCTGCTCAGCTTTGCTGTGAACCTACAACTGCTTTAAAAATAAAGCCTGTTGGAAAACTTGAAACTCACCCATTATCCCAGGAATTGTTTCTCTTGTATTTATTACTGTCTTCCCAGAACTTAGTACGAGTCCTGGCAATGTGCCTGGAAATGTGCCATCAACTCAGCCACAGTTAGGTGAATAAATAAGCCCAAAGTAGCGATGTTAGGATTTGGGTTATAAAAATTCCAGACCCTTGTCCGTGTACACATCTACATGCCTTTTTCCTTTTAAATGAGACCTTCTACACCCATCACTATAATCAGTATTATCTCTTCACAGATTGTAACTTTCCCTCAGAATGATGAACACACAGGGCCTCAGTGTCATTTTAACAGTCAGGCAGTATTCTGCCATTTGGATGGGCTGTCATTAGTTGGACACCCTGTCACTTGCTGGATGCACTGTCACTTGCTGGTTTCTGCTCTTACTCTGGCCTCTGGGCCCATTCCCCACTGCCTCTGGCAGACACCAGCATGCACGGTTTTTCCCCTGTGAATTATTATCTGTAGGACAGGGTTTAAACTGTTCTGGACAGAACCAGTGGAAAGCAGTAAGGTGTCACCTATGCACTGTGTCACCTGCAGGGACATTTTGAGGATAAGCCTCTATGTGACTCATCTTCTAGAAAGAACATTTCTGTGTGAATGCTAGGATCACATCACACACATCACTCTCACAGCTAAGGTGACCTTATCACCAAACTGGACATACGCTGTTGTGGTTTGATGGGAAGGACTGGACAGCAGCACCTAAGGCAGAGGGGACTTGGTTATGTCACCTCTGGATCCCCAGTGATGAAGCCACTGGATCTGCATCTGATGCCTGGGGCTGCCGCTCGGTAGCTGCGATCTTCGGGGAAGTGGTTAACCTCTCCAGTTCAGGTTTCCTTGTATGCTTCATGGCTCACCTGATGTTGTCGTCCTGGGTACCAGCAGGACTGGTGCGGAGGTGTTCGTGGAGCACAAGCACAGTCAGAGAGTTTGCAGTAGCACAGCCCTTGCAAGGTGCTCATTGGGCACTCAGCCCTGCTCCGTCCCAGTGCTCCAGCTCCTTGCACGTTGGCAGCAGGAGATGATTGCTCCAAGAACCTGGCAGGCAGAAGTTGTGCAGGTGTTCCTTGAGGTTTATTTTAACCCTTCATTCCCCTACTAGAACTGATATCCTCTGTAGGGGAGGAAAAGAGAGGGTGTGAGACCGGCAGCAGAGCACTGGCCTCCAATGCCCCCAGCCCTGCAGTCACTGCAGCTCTGAGCTGCCAACCACGCCAGCATGGGCTTGGTCACCAGCTCCTCCCAATCTGACTCCTTCTAATACTGAATACCAGGAACTCAAACACCAAGTTCCCGACCAACACAAATCTAGCCGAATGCCCATTTTCCTTAGGCCACCAAGCTAAGACTGGATTAAAAATCATCTTTAGATGATTTTTTTAAATTGAAAGAATATTTTGTGGCATTTGGAAATGACATTAAATTCAGATGTCAGTGTCTATGAATAAAATTTTATTAGCACCTGTTGGGAGCCGCAGCCCCGAGCCCGGTCGCCTCACTTGGCGGACGTGAGGCCTGTAGTAAAGAGTGAGGCCTGAGGTAGATTACCCCTCCCATCGAATATGTTAGTTTCCTGCTTACCGCGTAAACAACCCGCTCAACAATATAGTCTGCCTGGCAACTGATGATGTTAGCCAATCAGCTTGCCTTGCTTACTTTAACATGATTGGACACTGTACCCGTATATATACCGGTGCCACCCCTGGGCGGAAGAGGAAGCCAGGTAGAAGCCCGGAAGTAGAAGCCCAAAAGGAGCCGCGGAGAGCGGACCGGTAGAGGCTTTGGGGCAGACTGAAGCACAAAAGGAGCCGCGGGGAGCGGACCAGAGGAGGCTTCAGCTGGGAGAACCCAGGGCAGGCTGTACGGAGAAGGAAAATAAAAAGAAAAGGTTGTCCACTACCAGACTTTGTCGTGTGTCCTTCCTGCCGGCCGGGAGCGGACATCGACATTTGGAGGCCCGCCCGGGGACTGATCACCCCCGCGACGTGGAAGTGGACAACGCTCCAGTACAGAGCTGCGAGACAGGTGAGTTGGGGATAAGCCTGGGCTCTGGGTGGCGCGCACCTACAGGGCTTTTAGACTCCCCTCAGGCTCACGCGTAAGTGGCGGATTCCTTGGGCCTCACGCGGTGAGTAACATATTAAAAGATGGGAAACATGTTAGGTAGCAACACTAAGAGCGAGGGTGGTTGTGGAGAAAGCTCTCAAGAGCTTACAAAAGTACGCAGGGTATCTGAGCAGGCCCAGTCAGGGAGCTCCCGAGAGGTGTCTGTCAAGGGGAACAAGGATGCTAAGGAGGAGGACGGGGCTCTAGCCTCGGAGTCGTCTGACTCCGAGGACGAGGGAAAGTTGAATGGCAGGGAGGCCAAAGAGACCAGCTGTCAGGAGCCTAAGTCGCTCAATAAGGAGTCGCAGGGTTCTTTTCCAGCGTCACGCCGCGAATTGCGCTCTGCTCAACCTGGTCTGCGGAGGAGTAGAGAGCTCCTGAGTGCGCCCCGGCGCGAGAGGGAGGCGGTCCCTCGCCACGAGGCGGCCGCCTGGGAGCTCCCTCCCCTTTCGCCAGAACAGGAAGTGATGCACGGGCCCCCATTTTCCGCCCAATCACGGCCGCTGTCTTATGCTCCGCCGCCGGCGGGTCGGTATTTTTACAGGCGGCTTTGGCAGGGGGGACGCTTGTCTCATGAGGTACATCCACCTGGGATAGATAGTGGCCCCTACGGGATATTTCCTGTACAAGTAGCTATGGGCCAGGGACGCAATGTATGGGAGCCTTTTGAGATAAAGCAGATTAGAAAACTTAAAAATGCAGTTACAACCTTTGGGCCGACTGCGCCTTACACCATTGCCATGCTGGAAAATCTGTCTTCTGGGCCCCTCACCCCCGCGGACTGGATTCAGCTGGCAAAGGCCTGTCTGCCCTCGGGCAGTTACCTGGATTGGCGAGCCTGGTATGCAGAGTTCTCTGCAGAGCAGGCTGAGAGAAACGCCAATCGGGGAAACCGGGGGTGGAACAAGGAAATGCTTATGGGAGAAGGTCGGCACGCTGATGACCAGACCCAGTTCCCCGGCGCTCTCTGGCGGGGAGGAGATAGAGAGCCATCCGCTCCGCCCTGGAGCTCTTCTCCAAAAGCGGCTCCCCACCGAGAGGCCGCTACAGGGAACCCTCCCTTCTCTCAGCCGGCACAAAAAGTGACGCCCCGTTCCACTCTGTCGCGACCGCCGTCCTATGATTTTCATGGGCGGCTACTCTGCCAAGCAGGCTAAAAAAAACGCCGGTCGAGGAAACGGGGCTGGGGATTTAGCTTAGCGGCATAAGCGCCTGCCTTGTAAGCAGGCAATCGCCAGTTCGATCCCTGGTACCACTAAAAAAAAAAAAAAAAAAAAAAAAAACCAAAAAAGATAAAAATAAAAAATAAAAAATAAAAAACAAAAAGGGGGAGTAGGCCAAGGCCTGGCCCCAAAGGCACGATTATCCATGGCACTATTCACACACAATTTTTTAAATTTAAATAATGATAATCGCTCCCCAGCTGTGGAGCACTGCAACCCTTCCCCCAACCATAAAGGGTGGGTAAAGTGGAAAGATGTCCTGACAGGACAATGGATGGGCCCGGATCCAGTGGTCAGCTGGAACCGAGGCGCGGTTTGTGTTTTCCCACAGGAACCGGGACGAGAACCACTGTGGATACCGGAGAGACTGACACGGGCAACAAAGCCCTCGACTAAAGATCAGACCTGCCCTACTGGAGATCCATCACAGACCAACCAATAAGATGAATAGAAATAGCGGTAGCCCGAAATGGACAAGAAGATCCTCAGGCATATGCATGGCTTGCTCAATCGGCCCACGACCGAGTCTAGATATGGCGGGCATCCCTCATTCTCCTCCATAAGGTGACAATACACAGCAGGGTAGGTGAGTCAATGACGGGTAAGAGCGTGCCTCCCCAGCACGACTCGACCTAAGCCAGGCCCTACCCCATCCTGCACGTAAGCCGCTGGACTGTTAGATGCTGCCCAGGTCTAAATTTCTCTCCGAGGGGATTTCTTTACGGAGAGGAAATGAGTGCAAGCTTGTGTGCATCCAGGTTCCGTCCAGTTTGTGCCTGGCCCTAGAAAAAGGACGAGGGCCTCAGGGCCTTGGCAGACCATGGGACGGCCGACCAGGGTCTAAGCCAAGGACCTACGGTGGGCCTACGCATAGGGCATAAGCCTCTGCACCCAGTCCAGGAAGGGCTACGATGCGCACATTCATAAAAAATAAAAAAGGGGGAGATGTTGGGAGCCGCAGCCCCGAGCCCGGTCGCCTCACTTGGCGGACGTGAGGCCTGTAGTAAAGAGTGAGGCCTGAGGTAGATTACCCCTCCCATCGAATATGTTAGTTTCCTGCTTACCGCGTAAACAACCCGCTCAACAATATAGTCTGCCTGGCAACTGATGATGTTAGCCAATCAGCTTGCCTTGCTTACTTTAACATGATTGGACACTGTACCCGTATATATACCGGTGCCACCCCTGGGCGGAAGAGGAAGCCAGGTAGAAGCCCGGAAGTAGAAGCCCAAAAGGAGCCGCGGAGAGCGGACCGGTAGAGGCTTTGGGGCAGACTGAAGCACAAAAGGAGCCACGGGGAGCGGACCAGAGGAGGCTTCAGCTGGGAGAACCCAGGGCAGGCTGTACGGAGAAGGAAAATAAAAAGAAAAGGTTGTCCACTACCAGACTTTGTCGTGTGTCCTTCCTGCCGGCCGGGAGCGGACATCGACAAGCACCCCTATTTTATTCACTGACCCCTCATCTGCCACGACTTTGGGACTATGATGAAGTTAAGTACCTGCCACAGAAACTGGCCACAAAGCCTGCACTCTCTGCAGTGCTATCTGATTCTTCACAGGTCACCTTGCTGATTCCTGCCCTAGAGTTGATTTTTCAGGTTAATTACCTGTTTACAGAACTCACTTCCAAATTCAGCCATTTTCTGAGGGTCTGGAACTTAGGACTTCAGCACTGAAAACTTCACAAAGGACAGGGAGGAGCACTGAGGTGTCCAGGAGATGGACTGAGTGAAATCAGGAAGCTGGAATGTCCAGAGTTTCTGCAATACTCCAGTGAGTATCTGGAGTATCAGTGAGTCATTAGTTAATGTACGATGTTGTGTTTATACATGATTATACATAATTATGAAGCTCTTCCAATGTCTGCAAAACCACAGCAAGGACTCATGCCTTGGGTTAAGAGGTCTGCAAGGGGCTTCCAAGTAGTCATGCTGGAGACAACTGGGGAGTCTATACATTGCACAACCTCAGGGAGTACTGTTCATATAATTATCATGCCTCAGATTTTGCATCAGTGAGAAAGCCTTTTCTGGTGGATATCAGATAAAGGAGTAGTATTGAACAGGACAGTGCTTCTTCCTAGTCTGAAATTCTTTGAAGAGCACAGGGCAGTAAATAAAATGTGGCACATAGTAGGTGTCCAACACAGTTGAGCTGGGTAGACATATCTTGTGTCACCAGGACCACATGTTGTGAGGAGTCACTTGTGAAACTCGTGAGCCTGAATACTCAGTAAGGTTGCTGATAGAATTAATTGAGACAAGGTAAGTAAGGAACCCAGCACCAGGCTTGGCATTCAGTCAGAGCTCAATAAATGTCGTGTAGCTCATCCGAGGAGCTCCCTGAGGGTCCCCGGCAGACTTACTTGACCTAATGCCATGGACAACCAAGCATCTCAGGATGTGTGGGTAATGGATCAGGTTCAAGGGCAGATGATTCCTATTTGCTCAGGATTCAGGTGTGCTCCGGGGCGTTCGTTTCCTGAGAAAGTATGGAGCTTTTTCATCTGAGCCAGAAGTTCCACTGAAGGCTCACCAAGAAGACAGAGGCTGAGCTTTGCTGTGATTCCAACTGAAGCCCAGTGAGCTGCCATTCAAGTCATCCTGGACACGTCAGAATTGTGTCTTGTTGGCTTCTTCAGGGTCAGGGGAAAAATGTGGATCTGGAAAACCGCTAGAGTAACCTTAGAGGTCACCTGCTTCTCCAAGCTCTGGCCACAGAAGCAGCCGTGTCTCCTGGGAGTGGTTATGGTCTGGAGAGAGGCCCCATCCTACCGAGGGCAATTGCATAAATAATAGTGGACAACAGCTAATTTACACAAATCAACCCATTGATGAGATTGTCACCATTTCTTATAGATGAGAAAGCCATGCTCAAAAAGGTCAAGTAACACATCATAAAACCAGCTGGTGTTGAAACTGGGGTCTAGAACCTGGGTTTTTGTATTTCCAAGTTCTCCCTGGAAACTGTCTCACAGTGCTGCTTCTGCACAAGCCTTCAACTGACTGTTCTATGGTTAAGGGAACAGGAGAGTAATCGACAAGGAGAATAATCCTTGTTCCAAGTTGTATTTATTTTTCTGAGTTCCCAGAGCAACCCTTGATGGGCCTGAAATAAGTAAAAGACCTTCCCTCTTCCTTGAAGGACTGTACAAAAGAAGGAAAAGAGAAGCCACAGTTTCCTTTCTCTATTTAGCAGATGGTGACATTGAACCAGGCAAGCAGAGCAGCCTCCTGCTCCCAGGGTGGTTAAGGGATAGAGCCAGGATTCCTCTTCAGGTCAGGCTGACTCCTCTGGAGGCTCCCAGGCCCTGGAGCTGGTGCTGGAGCAGAACAAGCAGTGCACCAGTTTCCCACAGGAGGAAGTTCTAGGTTCCTCTGCAGGCTTCCAGAGGGGGGATGAAACCCTCAGTGAAACTTAGAGGGGACAAAGCTGGATGGAAGATGGAAATGATTCTCCACTGGGGAGCTCCCATCTCTCTGAGGGGCCAACAGGAGCCCAGGGGCTCAGCACCTCCCTGGTGGGATGAAGAGACTAAGAACTAATCCTGTTTTGGCTGAGAATAACTGGACTTTGCTTTTCCTCTTCTGCGTGTGTCTGCACAGGACTGAAAATGCTCTGAGGACGATAGCCAAGGCTCTCCTGTTTCCTCAAGCAGCGGGCTAAGCTGGAATAGTATTTTTCATCATACTCCCTCCAGGATTCTCTTATAAATTCACAGATGAAATTACCTTTATTAAACTAGATTTAAGCTAAGGAATGGGAGAAAAAAGAAAGCTCCCCCACCCTTTTAAATTCTTCTTTTCTTTGATTGAGTATATGTATGTTTGCAAAAAAATTAGCAAAATGAATCCAAAAAGGAAAGGAGGAAGGAAGAGTGACAAAGATGGAAGGAAGTGAGGGACAAAAGAAGGGAGGGAGGGAAATATACTCATGATTGTGAGAACCACTGCATCCTGAGAAAATAAAGAGGCTCGCTGAGCATTCCACCAGAGATCACCAAGCTAGAAAAGTGTTCATGGTCACATTTCTGCTCTCATCCTAATGGTCTGATGAGGAAACACAGCCCTTCTCAAGTCTGGGGTCATAGAATCATACAGGAATCATTTTAACTCCTTCTGCAACCCTCTTGGAGACCACAGCCCAGGACTTAGAAGACCACACACACTGGATTCTCTCATGGCTGCACTCCTCAGGCACAAGGGGACTCTGCACTGTGGAGCCCTCATCCAAAGGAGAAACTGTCATACCTCTCAGCGGTATTGATTCTGAGACAATGATTTGAGATAGGACATGAAGAGCAAAAGACCTCAACTCCTGGTGTGTGCTCAAAACTTAATTTCTCCCCTTTCTTTTATAAATGTTTCCTAATTGGACTCTTAAAATTATAAATCAATTCCTCTCTATTTACCCAAATAATACAGAAGTCTATTTAAAAAGAGAGAGAGAGGGGCTAGGGATTTAGCTCAGCGGCATAAGCGCCTACCTTGCAAGCTGGCAGTCGTGAGTTCGATCCCCGGTACCGATAAAAAGGAAAAAGACAGAGAGAGAGAGAGAGAGAGAGAGAGAGAGAGAGAGAACGAGACCACTACTTGGCTACCCCATGTCTGTTCTCAGCTTCTTTCTTTGTGACAAGACCATGGGCTGCCCTGCCCCAGTAGAGTGTAGTATGGTATAGCACAATTACTGTGGTTAACTCAAAAGACACATTTGCCCAGTCTCCCTTGCAGTTGGGTGTGGTTGGTGGAACTCCTAGAATAGCTCCCTAAACAGCCAGAAATATCTTCTATGTTTCAGTCTGAGCAAGAAGACTAGAAAACAGCCACCAATTTATACCAAAGGTAGCCTTGAAGGTCAAAGATCCTTGATGAGGAACAGTGAACAGACAGACAGATTTTGAGTTGATGATTGTAGGGTTGCAGCTACATTCACCCTGGGCCATCTATCTCTGAGAAAAGGTTAAATCTACTTATCAAGGCATTAATTTCTGCAGTTTATATTGAGTGGGCATGGATTTAACTATAACTGATAGCTTCTCTTGTTGGCATAAGTGATAACAATGATTGCATCTCTTCTTTATGTTCATAACAAAGGATCTGTTTATCATGCACATATATAAAAAGGTACCACATCATGTGTCATAACTTATACTTGTATAACAATGCATATATCAAGGTAAAATTCCCAAGTTAGGATACACAGATCCCTGACATCATGTGTCAAGTATGAGACTATCAGGCTTTAGGATGGATATATCATAATTTCTTTATAAATATCTTATCGATGTGCTGAGATCTGCAATTGTTTTTCAGCTAATACAAATCTAGACCTCTGGTACAAATAGCTTAACGATGAACACTTTGGCTTTGTAGCTGACTTCTACAGACCTTTCCAGGCTTCCATCCTTTTCTCTTCATAGATGGGTCAAGAAAGGTCCTGAAGGATAATGTGCCAAAGACTACAGGGGAAGAGAATGGCAGCCATACATGCAACCTTATTGAATGTGAGGTCAGGCCACTCATTTCTCTTGTCTGGTAGTGTAAATATTTGTTGATTGAATATCCAAATAATCTTTATAGAAAAAGTGCCCCCTCAGAGCTTCTGACTGAATATATCTGTGGGCAAGGAGCTCATACTTTTCTTGTCTTTGGAGAGTAGCAGCTTCTAGAATGTTCTTTACATTGCACTACAGTCTAACTCCATGGAACTTGGAATTAGACACTGAGGGTGAGTCTCAGTTCTTACTCCAGGAACACTCACTCACCTCCTCCAAAAATAGTGGAGCTCACTAAGGCAGGCAAGTAGTGAGGAAGGCACTAGTATCACTTCTTTGGGATTCTTCATATAGATTTCTCAAAAACGAGGCCTTCCCTTGACCTCAGAAGGCTGTACTCCACTATAAAGAGCCCTTCCCAGTCCTCATAACAATCCAGGAAGTTTAAATTCGTAATGCCAAAAGAAAGTTATTAGAATTCCAGAAAATTAATTTCAATCTATCCCTTCGAGGTGCAGCCCAAGGCAGGAATAAAGACACTAAGACGTACATATTCAGTTATGGGGAGCCAAGCAATCCTAAATTCAGTAGGGATAATGGTTCGCCAGAATAAAGGCCTCAGCCAGGACCCAACCTGGGTTTTATTAATTCTCCATGAGAGGAGGGCTCAGGGATGAGTAACAGTGGGAGTGGCAGGAAATACGTGAGTGCCATGAGCTGGGGAGGTAGGAGGCCTGAGATCACCACTGCAATTTTCTTTTTTTTCTTTTTCTTTTTTTTATTTTATTTAAGGAGAAAAGAAAAAAAAAGCAGAGAAAGGGTACAAGTTATACAGATTTGCAGAAAAAAAATGAACAGTAGGAAATCACTAGTTAATTGATTACATACTGTCATCTTAGAAATAATTGTTCAAGTCACAAAATTAAAGCTTGTAAAGTGGACATTCCATCAATGATACTGCAAACAGTTCTGTTCAATGATCCAATAAAACTCTGTGATATCATATTCTATCTTATACACTTAAATATACATGCAGTTATATAGTTTAGAGCACTTTCTTTTCCTCTCTTTTGTACAATGACTATTACACATTTTGGGTTTCATTGCTCTCACGGTTCTTATTACTTTTTTGGAAGAGAGTAAAACCAAATGTGACATAACAGAACAGAATCGGTCAAGTCAAAAGGGTGGACATAATAGATAATGTGAAAACATAATACAAGGTGATCAACAATGGTTACCATAATGCCTCCCGCTATCTCTAATAGAATTGCCTATACCATTAGTTATAATACAATTGAACAAAACAGTAAAGAACAAAACCGACAAAGCCAAACCATTGGAGACATTGTAGGTCTTCAAAAGTAGATAAAAGTCAACGAGAATGGGCGTTATAATGAATCTCATTATCTTCACAGCTGATGCCTAAATTTTCGAACCTGATACTATCCAGCAAAACAGAATAGGGGAATATCAGTTAAAAACCAGATGGTGAGAGTAATACAGGGCTTTAAATCGAGGTAATGGAAAGTCAAAGTGGGTTACTATAATATATCCTGCTATTTTTTTTCCTTTAATTAAAAGGATAAAAATAAAAAAGTAAATAATGGAGTGTAGATTGAGATAAAAGAGGGCATAACAGCGAAACAGCGCAGATCAAAACATAACCATTTAAGCAGAATAGTGTTTCACCACCAGATAATCCTGACCTAAAAGTAGTTACCATATTGTCTCTTTCCTTGAAATCCTTGAGTACAACTTCATATACTCTAGAATTAAGTATATCAAAACAATGTAAAACCATTTAAGAGAATGACAGCATTACAGAGTATTTAGAATCGACTAACAGAAAATGAATAATGGTTTCTGTATAATCTCCTTGTCTTTAAAAGGTTTTTGCTTATACTATCGTACATAATAAAATCCAGTAAGATACAACCTATTTAGACCATTGGAGACAGAAGGACAAAAGCTAGATGAGACTTCAAAACAAGATGATACTAAATCAGTATTACCTATTAAGATGTCATTTTCTCCAAAATAGCTGTTCCTATCATCCAATCTTCTCTGCCTCATTTCTGTTGAGCTCTTATTTTGTCAGTAGCTGTCAGTTTGTCTTCTTCACTTTGTTCTCTGCTCCATTAGTTGTGGCCTCCACTATTTCTGGATTCTTTGTATTTTTCTTTTTTTAGAATATCCTGCAATACTCTCTGTAGAGTTGAATTGGTGGTTGCAAATTCCCCCAGTTCCTCTTTATCCTGGAAGCACCTTGATTTTCCATCAATTTCCAGGGACAGTTGTGCACGATATCTCAATCTTGGCTGGAGATTATTATCTTTCAAAGCTTGAATTATTTCCCCCCACGCTCTTCATGATTTGATGGTTTGTGCAGAGAAATCTGCTGTAATTCTGATGGGTGCTCCCTTGTAAGTGGTCTGTTTCTTGTCTCTTACAGCTTTTAATATTCTGTTCTTGTATTGAATTTCTGGAATTTTTATTATTATATGCCTGGGTGTTGCTCTGTTTGGGTTGTAGGTAGCTGGGGTCCTGAATGCCTCATACATCTGAGTATCTTTACCTTTTGCTAAATTAGGAAAATTATCCTGGATTATTTCTGTGAGTAGCTTTTGTAGTTCATTTGTTTGTGTCCCTACTTCTTCTTTTATGTTCTTAATCCTTAAGTTATGGATCCTCTTATCATCTTCTTGTCTTTGTATTATTGCTGTTTGTTTCTTTGTTATTTTTAAGAAGTTTTTCATTTCATTCTCCCATATTACAATTCTGCCCTCCAGTTCAGATAGTCTGTCCTTAGTTTCTTTCAAGCTTTTATGCCAGTCTTCGATAGACTTCTTAGTTTCTTGGTAGTCCCTTTGAACCTGCTTCACGTATTCTATGCTTTCCCTGTTTTCTCCATCAAACAATTCTCCCCTCTTTTTCTGTTCTTCCATTCCACCATCTGTTTTTTCTTGGGTGGGGCTTAGCATTTCTCTAACTATTTTGCATACTTCTAGCTTCAGGTCGTTGATAACTTCATTCCTGAATTGGTCTATGAGGCTCTCTATATGGCGCTTTATGTGTATTGGTGCGGTGTCCGCTATTGCCTGTTTCTCAGAATTGGGGGCCGAGGAGCCTTTCTTGTTGCTGCCTCTTCCCATATTCTCTGTTCCTTATATATGCAAGCTTATATGAGAGGCCCAGCTTCTCTCCCTGTCAGCCACAGCCTGATCGAATTGCGCCGGTTAGGTGTTCCCACTCACCGCTGCGCACCAGGCAGCCTACGCGGGGGCCCGCCCCTCCTGGCCTCCATCAGGCTCTGGGATCTGGGTTGGGCCAGCCTATGGGGTCCGCCAGGCCAGGCACTTTTCACCAATCCCGCCCGAGAGGGGAATGTGTGGCTGGAGTCGCCACCGCGCCCTGCTCCTGCAGGACTGCTCGGGCCCAGAAAGTCCGCTGGAGTCAAACTGTGGTGGAGTGTCAGTTTCTCTCACTCACCTCGCCACAAGTCAGAACATGCCTCCCTGCCCGTCCTGTTTTCGACTCCGTTCGCAAACTCCTGCTCTCAGAGCTTCCGCACGTCTCTCTTCTTGCCGAGCCGATGTAGAGGCAGCCAGCCACCACGCGGCGGGAAACCCAAATCGCGGCTTCCAATGGCGCAGGGTCCAGCCTCAGCAGCGAGACTTTTCTGTTCCTGTTTTAGCACCAGTACTGCATTCCAAATTGGTTTCTCTCAGCCGAGTTCGTTCCTGAGTCAGCAGAGCATAACTCCACCTGCTTATGTCTCTTTAGTCCGCACCATACCTGGCTTCTGAGCCTAGTTTTTCAGAGAGCCTCCGGTAGTTGCTGTTATCTGCCCACCATGTTCTCCCGGAAGTCCACCACTGCAATTTTCAGAGGGAAAGATATACAGAGAGTAATCTGCAAAACACAACTGAGGTTTGGGGTCAGTGCTTCAGCTGTGACATACAATCTTTTTGCCCTGGGAAGTTATAGCCTCTATCCATAGGGCTTGGTCCCAGCTAACACCTTGGAGCATGGCTCTTCATCTTGCCAGGCTCAACCAACCATGTTCTTCCCAGCAGTGAGGAAATAGTGTCCTCTTGCTTCAAAGACTATGCATCAGCTCCTCAGCCAGCTCAATTTACACAGCCAAAGGAAAGGACCAACAGTAGCCAGCTCTGTACATATCCTGGGAATAGGCCAAGTTTATCCAAAATGGAGATGCTCTTCTTTCAAGGAGAGTCATCCAAGTGGTTTCCCACAACCCAGGGACATGACTCCTTCCCTGACCAGATCAGCCATGGGACAAATGAGAACCTAAGGTGATGGCGCAGGGTACTCTGATGGAAAGTTTGGAGTAAGGAGATGACAACATGCTGGTGGGACTGAAGACTACTTTGGGAGAAGCAGTTGGAGAAAAGTATCATGGATAAAAGGGCAGGCTGTCCTCAACCAGTAGGAGGAATCTTTTCCATCTTTTTTTGTTATGAACATAGATTTGTTTTTGTGGAAAGATTTCTAATTCATAAGCAGTCACATTGCTGCAAAAGCCTTTCTCTCCTTGTCTCCCTCTCTCCCTCTTTTTCTCTCCCCCTCTCTCTTCTTCCTGTCTCTGTTTCTGAAAGTGTGTGGAAATCATCCTACCAGAGACTGGTGAAGTCTGTAGCAACTAAACACTAAAAGGGAGCAGGCAGAACTTAGAGCAAGGACATGAGGAATAAAGTCAGTGAAAACTGAGATTCTAACTCTGTCACTCAACAGTGGGGACTCTGGCCATGTCACTTCAAATCAAATTAATAAACTAAACTCCCATTACTTTAGCTAACTCCTGGCTAGCTAAGCTACATATTCCCATAACATAATCATTGTGATAGCCAGTACATCAGTTTGGCTGCTGTAACAAGCAATCCCCACATCAAAATGGTTTAAAAATGAGGAAATTTAGATGTAATTCAGTTACCATAACCATTTGATACAGGGCTCGTGCCATGACTTTGTCATAACTAGAACTCTGAATTCTTGTGACTCATTTTATCTTTGTCAATAAGTAATTCATATATCATGTTCCAAGGTGACTCCTTGGGTTCCTCTATGACATCCTTATTCCATGTAATAATCAAGGAAAAAGGAGAAGTATCTCCTCTCAAGTTCTATTAACCAGAATTTTATTGCCCTAGTTGCAAAAGACCGGAGAAGACACATTTTGGCTGGCATCCTGCTGTTCAAGTAAAAATCTTATAGCTTTAAAAAAGGAAAGCATAGTTATTCAGGGATAGCTTGCCTACTTCAGAGATTAAACACCTTACTTACTTTTATTTTTCACCACCGAGATACAATACCTAACGCCTACAAGTTGGAGGAGGATGGGTTTGTTACAGCTCACAGTTTGTAGAGGTTTTAGGCCCTAGTCAGTTAGCTCTAAGCAGGGTGGCATGGCAGTGGGGAATGAGAGAGGAGAAACAGCCCATAGCAGAGCAGGCAAGAAGCAGAAACAATAGTAGCGGTAGCTGACTTTTCTGTCTCTTTGTATTCCATTCAGGCTACGAGCCTGTTGGTTGATGACACCCACAGACAGAGTGGGCTTTCCATTACTCACACTTGGAACTGTGCTATCCCAATTTACTTACCACAGCATCGCATACTTAATCCCAGTGTCAGTATCACATAACTAAAGATGTAGAGGTGATGGTAAATATGAACTTAACCCCAGTGGGACCTAATGGTGGGACCTAGGGAAAATCTATTATTTATGTATTGCTGCGTAATAAAATACCTCCAAATTCACCAGCCACTAAATACAATGGATAGGAGGCCACATGTTTTCACTAAACTCTTTATTAGGCTCCAGCATGTGCAACCAAAGCAGAATAAAGTCGCCCAAATTATTGTATATGTTATGCAGTGTAAGAAAAGTGAACTCAAGGATAGGGCCAGTTTTCAAAGAAACAGATACAAATAAGCAGGAGTTTCAAAGCAATCAATCAAGAAGGCATCAGTTTACTTGAGTTGATGTACTGAGAAAGTCTCTGAAAGGAGTCTACTGTTTTCTCTATTTCTTCTCTGCTTGATCCTATTTATAAAGCCAATCCCTCTGTTCAGCTCTGGGATATAATCACTCCTACCTTATAAAATGAAGGTTGTCTAAGACTGGATTCACAAATAAAAGGCAATTCAGGTATTTCCATTTATTGTAATCTTGTCTTTTGATGCAGCTGGAAACAACAAAAGATAATTTCAAAGTTTCCAGGAGTCAGGGTTTTGTGGCACAGTTGGCAGGTGCTTCAGGCTCAGGGCCTCTGAGAGGCTGCAGTCAGCACAGTGGCTGTGGTCATGGTTACCAAGTGGCTGAAGGGAGGGACATCCAAGATGGCTGCTGATAGAAGCCTGGCTCCTCCCCACACAGAACTCTGCATGGAGCTGTGTGAGTGTCTTCATGTCCTGCAGCTGGCTCTCTCCAGAAGGAGCAGTCTGCAGGATGAAGGAACAGTACGCCAAGGTCTCAGGCCCCATCCTTCTGCCACCTTCTGTTCATGGGAATCACCAAGGATGGCCACATTCATGCAGAAGGGAGTAGGGCTCTACTTTATGAAAGAAAGAGAAGCAAAGAATTTGGGATCATATTTTGAATTCAACAATCAAGTTGCTTACTGCAAATAAAAGTTACTCTGTTATGCCTTGTATCTAGCTGTCCCCAAAAGCCTTGTATGGTCATAGATGGGGCTTTTCAGAGGCCGCTAGACCTAGATTGCGCAATGCTGTTTGGGTGCCATTCAGTCAACACTTTTCAAGGAGGTCTCAGCTTTCAGGGAGCAGCTTAGAAGATTCTGGACTGCAAGGTTGGCAGTGACACTGGAAGCCCTTCAAATACAGCCTCCACTTCTCATCAAGGAAATTAGGCTCCAAGGGGAAGCTTTTAACTTAAAGCTTCATTTAGCAAGTGACAGAGTTAGAATGAAATCTATGTCTTCCATTTCCATCAACTCACTGAAGTCTTGGCATGCTAAATCGGGGTTCCTTACTTCCTGGGAGCCAGGCTTGGGCTTGGTATACAAGGCATAGAAGACAAGCAGTTGTTTTCTTTCCCTCGTTCATTCAGAACATAGTTAGCAAGCACCATATTTTCTTGGAGTTTGTAATCTTTGCTACAGCTGAATTTTAAGCCATGACAAATTCAGTGGCTTAGTCCGGTAAGCATTTGATTGCTAAAAAGCCTGTGGGTGAGTGGGTGGCTGTGACCATCTCTGGGGCTTGGCTGACCTCCCTGGCTGCTTTTTATGAGGGTAGCAAGAGGCTGGATGGTATGAAAGGCTTCATTCATGTGCCCAGAGGTGATAGGGTGACCAGGCCACCTGTCTCTTCCTCCCATGCACTAGCCCAGGTTCATCATGTAGGGGAGCAGAGGTTCAAAGGAAGAGTGGTACAGTGAATGGATCAAGGCCACTGAGCCCTGGTTTCAAGGTCTATGGCCTCATTTCTCATTTCTGCCACATGCTGTTGCTATTGAAAGCCCCAAAGCTGGAGTAGGGAAGCAGACTACCCTCTGGATCAGCAGACATACAATGCAAGGTGATGTGGACACATGAGGACTGAACAGTTGGGCTATTTTTTTCAGTTTATAATGGGGCTGTCCCCAAATATCTTGCTTTTATTTCTTTCTGGTTTCCCGGTACTGTGTGAAATGCTTTTGGGGAAAATTTGAACATTCACAATTTGATTCTATAATTTTCCTTCTTTTAGCTGTAAAATACAGGGTCAAAATGGGAGCCTCCAACACCCTACTCTTAAAGTGTCTTAGTTATATTTTTTTTGCAGAGACAAAAATACCAGACAATCCAAGATTAAAGGAGGAAAGGGTTATTTCAGCTCAGTCTGTAGGGGTTCATTCGATAGCCAGCTGGCTCCAAGACAGGGCAGCAGGGCAGAGAGGCACTGCAGGAAAAAAATGCTCCCCAGAAAAAAGCAAACATGAAGGAATGAAATAGCCTGAAGCACCAGTAGCAGTAGCAGCAGCAGCAGCAACAAACCTCCTCCTGTATTCCACTCAGGCTACAGCCCTAGTGATTTTTGCCACACACACCTAGAGTGCAACTTCCGTTATCTATACCCAGAGCCACAAAAAATGATTTAGTTATTATACACCCTTAATCTCAGCATCACAGATCCTGGATCCAGCCACTTCCAGAAAGCCCCATCCATGAGTGCATGAGGCTTTGGGGAGACATCTAGTTACAAACCATAACATGGAATGATAATGATGTTCAAATTCTACCTCTGCCCCAGGCCCTGGCTCACCCACTTCGCATTTTGCAGCACAAGAAAGAAAGAAACTTTATTGCCTTAGGTCTCTGAGATCTGGGTATGTTTGTCACTGAAGCATAACTAATGTTATCCTGACTGATCCAGCCACTGCCCACTGCATAAGACATGAAAATAAAAGAAGTCAAAATCCTTACAAATTCACACCTTTGCGAGGGCAAAATGCAATAAGTAAGCAAATGAACAAATTACCAGCAATGTGAATTTTGATACATACTACGAAGGAAAAGAACTCAAGGAGCAGAGAGTGATAAATGACAGGGATTAAGGAAGAAGGAAACAAAGCAAGATGATGTGTGAAAGCCAAGAGTCTCTGGAGGAAACATTTAAGCCAAGACTCCAAGGGTGCCAGGAAGGCTGTATGGCACTGAAGGTGCAGAGGGGCAGGGGGTGTCGTGTGCCAAGAGGCCTGTGGTGGGACAGGTCCTGGCTCACTGGATGGAGGAGGCCATTGTGATGGGGAAAAACCCAGGGCTCCCCAGAGTGTAGGAGAGGCCAGAAGAGGTCAGACCTCACAGCCTCTGGGCCTGCAGGAGGGTCTTTAGGCTTATTTGAGGCACTTGAGGGGTCACTGCCTGGGGACACAGGGCCTGAGCCCTTTGGGAAATGTCTATTTCTCAATGAGCCAAAGACAGGGGAAGGGAATTTCAGAGCTGCTTCAAGGACAAAAGCTCTGGAGACTCTAAGGCTCCCACAGTCACGTGGCTGCCCCACAAAAAGGAAGTGTGACAGCCCCGTCCACAGAACTTCTAACACAGCCTAACAACCACTCCTCTCCTGCTCTGCCAAAGCACACACACACTGACCACGCCACACACCACAGCACACGTGGCACACCGTACCATATCTCACAGTCATGCCGTACACTCACACACTCACTGTTACGGAAAATGGACCGAGGAGGTTTAGGAGGCAGTTTATTACATTGGTGGGCTTGCCTGAGATCTCTCCCAAAGAGGCAGAGCCCTGTCTTGTGGGGTTTCAGGACATTTATGGGGAGAGGAAGGAGGTGGTTAGATTTAGTGCATTATGATTGGAGGGTTGGGTGACATCATGGATTGCTGAGGAAGTTTAGACTTCTCAAGTGGTATTTGCAAGGCCATCAATGAAACAAGCATGGGTTACACAAAGGAGGGAATGGTCTGCTATCTGGACAGGTTTGTCCGGACATGGTCAGGTCCATCTGGCCTTGGCAAGCATCCCTGACAGGCTTTTATTTAAAGTTTTAATTTCCCTTTTCCCTTTTACTTTGTGAATTTACCATCCATGCATACTACATACAGCACAAACATACCATACCACACACACAGCCCACACCACATACACTCTACCATACACCCCTTTACATTCCACACGATATATACGCAGCCATGCACTAAGGTGTGTCACACACATACTATATAAACACACATGCATCACTCACACACAACACCACAAACACCCCCCACATGTCACATGCACACTAACAGCTCCCTCCCCCCAAGACACATGTGATACACACAGACCACAAACAAGCATGTCACATGCCCTGTCTTTTCTCTTGTCTCCTCTGGGACACCAGGAAAAGTGGAAACCAAGCCAAAACTCTCAACTCAAAATGTGGACAATGCTGGCTCCCCCTACAGGCCTCACTGTGTCTGTCCCTGCTTCCAGTGATACCAGGCCCTGCCCCGTGCACATGACCCTCTGACCTCTGCCTCTATGTTCATATGACCTCCCCTTTCTGCATCTTGAATGCTCTCTGCATTCTTGTATAGGGGTCCGGACCCTATCCAGAATGACCTCATCTAGTGTGTGGGGGTCCTTAATTAAAGAAGCTTTTCTCAAATAAAACTTAATCCAAATAAGTTTCAGGGGAGCTTGATAGAAGGACACAGGTAGCACTAGACTCCCACGAGGGCCATTTGAATCTGCCTTGTGTGACTACAGCTCACATATTGCACAAGGCGAGCCGTGTGTCAGACCATGGGCCCAAGCACAGTGACACCTCTTCGCAGGGTCCTACAGCCCTGAGGGAGCACAGTTGGCCCCAAAGAGCTGGCCCTTTGGCTACTGGGGCCCTCTGGTGGGAATGAGGGAGCTTCATTTCAGCGGACCCCATGCTTCATGTGGAGGAGAGCAGACCTCTAGTTATTAGTCCAGGTCACAGGGGGAGTCACTGAAAGTCGGGGAGCATCCAGCCAGGGCCTTGAGTTTGGAATCATCGTGGTCCCAGGAGGCCCAGACTGTGGTCAGCAGTGGGGCTTCCAGCAGGTGATGAGACCACAAGGGTGCTAACCCGGCCAGCGGAGCAAGCCATTGCCAAACGTGTATGAAATGGGCTACCAGGACTTGGGACCTGGATGGAAGACTAGGTCCCCGGGATGTGCCTTAGGAGGGTCTCTCTATCTCTGTCTGTCTCTTGTCTGTTTTTGTCTCTGTCTCTCTCTTTCTGCTTTTTTACCACTATTTGCCTCCTGGCTCCCACGAGATGAGCAAGTTTCCTCCCCCACTCCCTTCTCTCCTGACGCTTCTGCCTTGGAGCCAGCCAACCAGAGAAGGAACCTCTGAAACTGGGAGACAATAAATTGCTCCTCCTTCAAATTGAGTATTTTGTCCCAGCAAGGAAAAGCTGAGCAGGGCTTCCCTGCCCTAGGGCTGTCCTTTATCTTGTGACCACCCCTCAGAGGGGCACACCTGCCTCCTTTCTGGAATAGGTACTGCCTTCCACAGAAGTGTACTGAACCCTTCGGGCTGAGAATTAAGGGGCATTTTGGAAATCAGAGACCTATGCAGAGGCACAGACTTCTTCAGGGCACCGTTCTGAGAGGATGCCACACAAGGGACCCTCTGAATCTTGTTCTGTCGTTCCAAATACACAAAGCTGCTAGAGTCAGAAAGGGAACAGACTTTGCCAGTTTGCAAGGGAGTGGCGGAGTCCAGGCCAGCGCCCAGCCCTGCAGGGGGCCTGCTCTCCCCCAGGAGCTACCCCTGCATGGAGCATCCTGCTTGGATCGGTCTCATTTTACAGCAGAGAAACAAGGCTGCCAGCTGAACTTCACTTTGGTGTTTTGGGAACAAAACAATAAAAGCAACATGTTATGAAGACTTGTTTTGCTCACAAGCTAGGGCCTCCTGGGGCAGAGTCCTTGCTGGGCCCTTCTAAGTTGTTGATTCTGGGCAGGAAGCTCTTATTTGAACTTGAGGCCACCACAACCCAGCGCAGAGGGAAGAGGTCCACTGGACCTGGGGTGGAAGGAGGATGCCTTCTTCCAACTCCCCAGAGTCGTTCTGTTCTGCACATTGCTTTGGGGGCTGGTTATAGCAGTGGTCACGAACCTATGACACTCGTGCCAAGAGAAGCAGGTGTGCAGAGCCCTGTCAGCAAGTGAGTCAGGTCGCCCCGGCAGCTGAGCATCAGATAGCAGCTGTTTTTTCCTACAGTAAACCCAGTAATCAGGTTTAATGGCAGGAATGGCACTTTGTGATGAGTGGATTTGGGGGACGTAGGCATTCGTCCTCAAGTTTGGCCATCACTGCTACGGGGCTCTGTGGTCTGGCAGAAATGATTTTATATTCTGGAATCCTCTTTTCCCTGCTGTGTGAGCTCAAGCAAGTTGCTTAAAGTCTGCTCAGGGATGCACAAGCTGAGGGAGCACCCTGCCCAGGGCCAAGAGCACAGTGGCCCTGCCCTTAGAGCCAATTCCCTTTGCCCCACTTCCAGTGCGAGAGTGGCGCAAACAGGAACTGGGCTGGCAGCGTGGCTGTTTGGCAGAGCTTTTAGGCCAGCAAGAGGGTGTGTCGGCGCAGTTTGGTTCTCTGACCCAGGGCTCTGGGAAAAGCTCCAGGCTGAAGCAAGTTTATCAGATTCCTTTCTTTACCCACCCAGCCTTGGATTTCATGGAAAACAAAACAGAGAACAAAACAAAGTAGCCTGTAATTGCTTTAGTTTTCAAACACATTTTTCACATCTTTTAGACCTGGGTTTCTGCACATGGGAACATGGTAGATGGTTGCTCTTGGATGAGATCTTTGATTCACCCTGTGCCTCAATTTCACTATGCATAAAATGGATATGGCAGTGGAGCTCCTGCTCTGTATTTGAGGATGCATGGTTAGTCTTAGAGGGCAGGTGGCGTGGTCCTTGTCACAGAGCAGATGACTGCAGTGTTCCAGGGTGGTGGTCACTGCTGGGCTGGCCATCCTTCCCTGCAGCAGTGTTGTCTTCTCTCAGTGCACCTTGGCTCTCATTGTCCTCTGTGGTCATCTAGAAGTTTCTTTCCTTTACTGTATAACTGCTCAGCTCTCACTTACTGGTGGTCTTGGGCAAAATGCTGCTTCCATGGGACCCAGATTTCTTCCCTGGAAGTGTCCAGAGACCTCTGAGAGTCACCCAGCCGTGACACCCTTTCCAGACAGCTGGAAGCTTCTCCCCATACTTTAACTTCCTCTTCTCCAGGTGAGGGAGCAATCTATGTGCAGAGTATTCTCAATCCATCCCAAGTGTGCCTCCGGCAGTCTTCAATTATTTTTCTTCATGGTAGGCAGGGTTGGTGGGACATCAGGCAGGGGAGCCATGGGTCAGAGCCAGGCCGTGCATCCAACTTTGAGTCCCCAGCAGAGTGACCCGAAATGGAAGGATGGATAAGTTGTGTTTCCATTGATTGACTCTGAGGTTAACTGAATATAGTCACTTCCAAATATCCGTGTTCTTGACCCCAAGAACCGTAAATATGTCATTTTATATGGCAAAAAAAAAAAAAATATGGCTAAATTGAAGATGGTGTGATGGAATCTTAGCGCCTCTGGGCTGCTAGAACAAAATAACCTACATTCTGTCATTTATGTTCTGCATTAACTTATTGCTTATGGTTTTGGAAGCTGAAGAACTGAAACCAAGACACCAGTAGATTCTGTCTGGTGAGCACCACTTGCTGGTTCATGGAGGGCACCTTTTCTTGGTGGCTTCACAGAGCAGAAGAGACAAAAAGTCTCTCTCTGGCCACTGTGGTCAGGGCACTGATTCCATATATCAGGGCAGCGGCCTCCTAACCCATCACCTCCCAGAGGCCCTTCCGTCTTGATGCTACCACACTGCGGGGATTTCAGCACGCATGTCTCATGGTGGGAAGGAGGTACGACCGGACACAGCAAATGGAAGATACCTGATGCTTTCCAAGGGTCCTGATGGGAAGGAGGCAGGAGCAGGGTCAGACAGAGCAGCTAGAGACAGGCAGGAAGCAGGGAAGAGATGGTCACATGACGTGGGAGCCTGAGCCCACTCTCCCGGTAGGAAAAAGCCAGCAGTGGTCTCCTGGGGAGCCTCTAGATCAAAGGAACATCTGTACAGGGCTCCATTAGAGACTTCAGCCCAGCACAAGGGTAAGCAAATAAGTGTAGGGATGGAGATTTAGCTCAGTGGCATAAGCACCTTCCTGAAAACTGCGAGGTAATGAGTTCCATTCCTGGTACCAAAAACAACAACAACAAACCGGAAATAAGTGTGTGTTGTTTTAAACCACTAGGTACATGGTAGGCGTTACAGGAGCACACAGAAAGAGGACCCAGTGCTGTGCGGTGTCTCTGGAGCCCCTGTCCCCAGCTTCTCATGCCCTGCGCCACCTTCCTGATGGTCTGCACTGTCCCTGCCCTGCTGCTGAGCCGGGTCTCCCAGGCTTCCCCAGCTGAGCGTGGCTTTCGTGCCACACTTGTGATTTCCCTGCAGTTGGCGCTCCTTCGGGGTCTGTTTCCCATTTGGGCCGCCAGTTCTGACTCATAATGGCTTGATGAAGCAGATGCAGATGGTCACTGATTAGGAGCTGTGGCAGACACTCACAGGAAGACTGTTAGGCTGGATGCAGCAAATGCAAGCATCCAGTTACTGGAGGGGCCCCAGGGAAAAATGGTAGAGAACATCACAGGTGATCAGTGAGCAGGGTCTGTGGGCTCCCTGACACCTGGAAGGGCTGACCACAGTATAAGCTTTCTGTATAGCAGCTTCAGGCCACAAAGGTCACCCCTGCTTATGGCTTTAGGGTTGAAAGAGAGCAGGGTCACACAAAGGCCACTTCCTGTAACTCTGGTTTCCTTACTGCCTCGTGTCTGTGAGTGCCCTGTTCCTGGTGCTAAAGAGCTCAGCTTCAACTCCTTTGTTTATCCCAGGATTTGTTCCTCGAGGCTGTAAACTCCTGGAAGTCAAGGACATGTCCATCTTCATCCAAGCACCTGGCAAGAGCCATGGGCCTGGCACAGGGTGGGTACCCGATAAGCTTTAATTTCCTGTCTTCCTCTATTGAGCAATGCAGTGCCAGCCTTCTAATCCTGCAGTGCACTGCATTTACTAAAACCACTAAGAAGGTGAGAGGGAAAACCTTGTGCCAGTGTTAAAGGTCCCATGCTATCCACATCTTGACCTTTAGGTCATTGTCCCCACTCTGCCTGGCCCTGGCTATAGAATGGGGGTAAGAACACCTTCTTGGGGTGACAACTATATGAGGGTGGGACTATCCATGTTGACTTTGCACTCCTCAGTGTCCAAGTGGCCTGACAACAAAGTCACAGACACAGGTGTCTGTTCCTTGGACTCAGGAGTTTGTCTCTGGGCATCGTGTTCCCCTCTTTCTCCACCTCCATCTTCGTTTCTTACTTGTGTCTCTCTCCTTCAGCCTCTGAAGCCTGTCCTTTGTAAACATGGAGTGATTTGTCTGTGGGCTGGGCTGTGACGTGCTGGCCGTACTGCTGTCTCTTAACCTCAGGTTTGAGGCTAACCAGACCCTACCGGCTCTGGCCTGGCCCTTTCCTGCACGGACCCCTGGGACCCCTGCTCCACAGACATGGAGGATCCCCTGCTTCCAGCCCACCCTGGGGGCCCCAGTCCTGTCCTCCCTCCCTCTGCCTGCATGCCAGGCCCTTGCAGGTGACACTGAGGGGTAGCTCCCGGGATGAACTAGATGAGGGACAGTCCCCAGTGTTCCACCCTCCAGTGGTATGGCCTTGGGCATGTGATTTAATCTCATGGGACCTTTGATTTGTGTTGATCTGGTGGGAAAAATGTACCCCCTACTGCAAGGCAGCAGGATTATTATAGGTAGAGCTTAGAATAGGGTCTTATACATAGGTGATAGGATACTGTAATTACTGTCTCATTCTTTTAGCTTAGAAAATGTTTTCTAACCCTTGAGACTTGGCTCTAATTTCAGTCCTTCTAGAGCCTTCTTTGAAACCTCTTACCCTAACCATTGTCCTGGACAATTCTCCCCTCACCTTCAGTTCTATCAAAGTTGGCTTGGTATATTCAGGAGTTCTGATGATATAAATTTTTGCCTGGTAAACTGATCCATTTATCGTCATATAATATCTTTCCTGTCTCCTGTGACAGTTTAAACTTACAGTCTACTTTCTCCGATGTTAGTACAGACATTCTGCTATTTTCGGGCATCATTTGTATGGAATATCTTTTTCTATCCCTTCACTTTTGCCTCTGTGTCTTTGCATCTAAAGTGAGCTAAAGTGAGAACAAGAGACATTATGGTAGCCATTGTTGATATTCCTATTGTCTGGTTTTGAAGGCCTGTAATGCTTTCATTCTTTCATTTTGGGTGGTTTTGTACTATGTTGTCTTGTTTGAACTCATTATGTATGAAGACATGGACAACCATTTGGAAGAAAATAAGAGGCATTATGGTAGCCACTGTTGATTCCTTTTGTCTTGTTTTGAAATCCTGTGACTGCATTTTTTTGTTCCGATCTGCTTTATTTTGCTTTATTCTCTTTAAAGTAAAAAAAATTTAAAAATACATAAAGTGAGTCTCTTGAAAGCCACGCATCAGTGGATTCTGTCCTCTCTGCCCCTTTCCCTCTCTTCTCCCCTCCTCCCATCCCTTCCCTTCCTCCCTTCCCTTCCCTCCCCTTCCCTTCCCTTCTCTTCCCTTCTTTTTGTTGCTGCTTTAGTAGTTCAGCCACTCTGTGCCTTTTGACTGGGGAGATAACACATTCCAAAGCCTCCTTTCACTCTTTCTCCTGAGTGACTGCTGTCTTTGGAGTCTCTCCCTCTCCAGCCTGGTGCTTCAGCTATCACACTAAGGCACTGTGTATAACTCAATCTTTCCTTTAACTCCATGGTTCTTTGAGAGCAGAGATTCGCCATTTCTCTACCACTCAATAAACTGCCTGCATTTAGCTGGTTTTCCACCCATTTTTTTTTTAAAATTTGCTTGTTTGTATGTTTTGCGGTTCTGGGGATTGAAACTAGGACCTCTGGACTGAACTACATTTCCATCCCTTTTGTTTAATTGTTTGATTCAGAGTTGTGCTAAATTGCTAAAATTTTCAAGCTAGACTTAAACTTGTGAGAGCTGGGATGCCGGGTGTGCACCCCCACACCTGGTTTCACACACGTTACTGAGTGAGCGCTGATGGTGAGCACAGTCACAGGTCACCCGCATCAGACACTTAGGCTGGGGTGGGCACTGTGTCAAAACTCTTGTATTTCTTTACATTCTCACGGCATCTGTAGGAAGTAGGGACTCTGACTGCATCTGTTGGATAGGTAAAGTGGACTCAGATTGTGAGGAGCAAGGCAGATTTCAGCCTCCCCTGAACGAAGAGACACCCAGAGTATAACTGCCTTACATTTTCTCCTTTTCCTTACTGTTTTCTCCCCTTTCCCTCACCTAATTCCTTTTTCCTTTTGAACAATTTCTTATTTCTAACAAAACAAAACAAACCGAGCAAAGAAACCTGCCACCATGGCCCTGTGCAATGACTTTCCCGCTTACAAAATTTCCTGGCAGGCACAGCTTGTCTCTGCTTGGCTAATTCACTGTGTGCTTAATTGCTTTATGGCATTATTCTTATTTCTGGAGGGTGAATACAGGGGCAAAACCCTAGAGAAACATTCTGAGATGCAAAAGCAGCTTTGGGTACAAGAATCATCAGGAGTGAGTTTGTTATAAGGATAAATATTTGAGACAACCTTGGTACACACTCTACTTAGCAAACGAGATAAAGACAGACCACATGTGAGACCAATAGGCCGTCACAAAATTTATGTTTATGGTGTGTATATAACAAAAAAGTGCCCAGGATGCTTTAGGTAGAAATAGAAACAGAATAGAAAACTATTGTAAAAAAAAAAAATCCCATGACTTCAACCACGTCAAAATGTGAAAGTGCCAGGAAAAATATTCTGTATACTTTTCTATAATATTTCTTTGGCAGATGAAATTTCAGGGGCAATTTGTTTCTTTCTAGCCACATTTTTGCAATTTCCAGACTTTATGTAATAGACAAACAGCATTTATAGTACTCTGAAGAGGGAGGCCAACACTTAGATCCAAAAGCACTGACAGGAAGCAGAGTCTCACCAGGTTGGAATGAGGAACAGCTGGGACTCCACTGGGCTGAGATGGCTTTGTGGTCCCTCGTCAGGCCGGAAATGGATTCCTCGTGAAAAACCATCAGCTGGTAATGAGGGCAGGACTCTGAACCCTTAGGCTGGACTTTCTCTTCCCATGGCCCCATGATGATCAGAAGGGGAGGGACCTGACTAGAGCTGCAGCAGTGCGAGGCCACACCCTGGCAGAGCCCACTTGATTCCCACCCATGGGTGGCAGAGTCCTGGGAAAACCTTCACATCCCACCTGCAGCTGATCTGCCAGTATCTCAGCCCTGTGCCTTACATGGCCAATTGCTTGCTTCCCAGAGCCCCTGCCTGAGAAGGAGCTGTGGCAGGATGTGGCTCAGGGAGCAGGGCAGGCAGGGCTGGGCTGGGGGACACAGGTTCAGCTCCTTCTCCTGGGTAGCACCAAATGAGGCTACCTGCACTCTCTTAGAGGAGCCTGGGGGAAGGAGCCCTGGTGTTCCTAGTCATGTCATGTCTTGGGGGCTCCCAGAATCAGTGTGTCTCCTACTTTCCAGCCTCCCTTTCCCACTCTGGTTCTTCCTAGGTTGTTTCCCAAATAAACTTGCCTTCTCAGATCCTGTGAGAGTCCCATTCTAGGGAAACTCAATTCAAGACTCCATGCCTACCTCTCTCTCTGGCTCCACTCCAACATGTGGAACATCCTTTGTTTCTCATGGATCCTTTACTCCAGGGATCCAGTAAAGCAACTGTCAACCTTCCCTGACATAGAGGCAAAGAAGCTGCTGGAAGCAGCCCAACCAGGAACCCCTAAGTCCTCTGAAACTCAGTGCTGGGAAAATTGGTAGTAAAAAGTACAATAGCCAAGTGGTGGAGAAAACCAGTCAAAAGCATATGGAAGGGCTCAGACTCCCTCACGCTACAAAGCCAAGTCCTCCTTGCTCTCAGGTTCTGCCCAGTGGCAGAATATATGGCAAAAAACCTCACACCCTTCCTAATGTTTTACCCATATATAGTCCTGTGTCCTTAACAGCACAGATTTGTGAGAGATGTGTTCTTAGGTGATCTCATGGTGGGAACATCATAGCATGTATGTACACAAACCCGGGAGGTGTAGGTCAACCATTCAGTGTGGCCTCTTGATGCCACCAAGACATGTCATAAACATAGCAGGTGTAGGGTCCTGAGCCTGGGACCAAGGTGGAGGGAGTTTTTCCAGTAGAGTTTAACTTTTTCTTTTTTAGTGAGTATTTGTTTACAATATATACTGAGTACATTCATCATGGGGAGTTGGAACATACACTTATCCAACTTTCATCCTCTCTATTTCTCCTTCCTCTTCTCCTCCCCTCAGCTTCTCTTCCCCTCTTCACAGAGTCAGCCTCTATATTTCCTATTATCTATTTTTATTTTGATTCTAAAGTTTTTATACTTTGAGTTTCTTATATAGGAAAAACTGTGTAGTATTTATTCTATATCTGATTTATTTCACTTAACCTTATAGTCTCAAAGTGCATGTACTTTCACACAAATGACTCAAATTTATCCTTCTTTGTGATTGATATAAAATATGTTTTTTTCATCCACTCATTTGTTGCTAGGCAGGTAGGCTGCTTCCAAGATTTAGCTGTTATGAGTGTGCTGCTGTAAACATGAAGAACACGTATCACTCTAACATGATAATCTTAATTCTTTCAGAAGGTACTCAGAGTAAGTACAGCTGGGTCAAATGGAATTTCTGTGTTTAGCTTTTTGAATACTCTCCATACTGATCTCCATAGTGGTTGCACTAGCTCATATTTTCACTAACAGTGCAGAAGCACTCTTTCCCCCAAAACCCTTACCAGGACTTGTTGCTTTTTGAGTTTGTGATGATGGCTATTTTTTTTTGCACTAATATGGAATCTCAGTATTGTTTTGATTTGCATTTTTGAGGAGTTGTTACACTTGTGTGTAGATGTTCCCCCATAGCTTCATGCAGCCACAGGGAATGATTGGATCTAGAAGTGTGTGGACCTAAGTGTGTGGTACTGGAATCAAGGGTACATAATAACTAAATCAGTCCACTGATTGGCTTGGCATAATTCTGATTAGGATTAAGGATGTGAATGCTACACGCACCCTAGAGCAGGTAGCCTGCATAAAACACAAGGGACAGGAAGGGGCTAATGTACTCATTCCTGCCTGCTTGCCATGGACTGTTTCTCCTCTGCATTTGTCCCCTGCCATGGCTATGAACTAAAACCTCTACAGCTGAGTTAAATAAACCTTTCCTCTCTTAACTTCTGGGTGTTGCACTTTGTCTCAGCAATGATAAAAATAAATGAGACAGTGGTCAAAATCCCGAGCACTTTTTCACATACTCACTGGCCATTCGTACTTTTTTCAAAAAGTGTTACTCATTTTAATTGTCCATTTTTAATTGGGCATTTTATTTTTGATAGTCTAATTGTCTTTGAAATATTAGTTGTCTGTCTCAGAAGTAGCTGAAAAAATATCTTTTTCTCATTATGAAAGTGGTCTTATCATTTTGATGGGTGTTTTTGTTGCACAGAAGTACTTAAATTAATGTAGTCCCATATGTTGGTTGTCAGTGCTATTTCTTGTTGTTGGGGTTCTGTTGGGAAAGTCCTTGCCTATCCCTACGTTTCAAGAGTTTTACTATTTTTTCTTCTAATATATTTAGTATTTTTCTATGTATGTCTTTGATCTATTTTGATTTTTGATATTTGCACAGGGTAAGAGAGGTCTTGATTTACTCTTCTGCATATGGATAATCAATTGTCTTAGTTAGTGTTCTCATCACTGGGAGAAAATACTCAGTACCTTAATTTAAAGGAAGAGGGATTAATAGTCCATGGTTGAATAGCCGCACGGTAGAAAATAGTGTGGCAGCAGGACACAGTGGAGGAAATACTGCCCCCTTCATGACCACCAGGAAATAGAAAACAACGGAGCCTGAGAAGGAGATGTAACCTTCCAGCTCACGTGCCCAGTGACCTGATTCTGCTAACCAGGGCCCATCTCCTAGTAAGAAGTCACCTGTAATGTCCACGTGAGTCAGTCACCTTCCAAAAACCCTTCCCATCAGTGTATGACGCCTTTGGGGGCCACCACTGAGCTAACCAATGACACTAATTTCCCCAGAAATATTTATCAAAGAGGATATCTTTTCTCCAGAGTATGTTTTTGGAGCCTTTGTGGAAGCTCAGATGCCTGACAGTACAAGGGTTTTTATCTGCATCCTCAGTTCTGTTTCATTGATCAAAATTGTTTTTAATCATTGTGGCTTTGCAATATAATTTGAAATCTGAAATTGTAGTGGCCCTTGCTTCACTCTCACTTCCAGGATTGCTTTTGCTATTGTTGGTTTTTCTGGTTTCTTATAAATTATAGGAATTCTTGTCTAGTATTGATGGTATTTTGATTGAGATTGCATTAAATCTCTGCACTCATTTTTGACAACATGGTCATTTTCCCATATTGTTCCTGCCTATCCAAGAACAAGGGATGTATTTCCATTTTTTTTTATGTTCTCTTCAATCTCTTTTTTGTTTTTCAGAGTAAGGTATTTTTCACCATAGAGATCTTTCACTTTCTTGGTTAGGTTAATTCCTATATATATAATTTCTCTAAGCTATTGAAAATGGAATTTTCTTTTACATTTATTTCTCAATAGGTTAATTGTGGGCATGCAGAAATGCTATTGATACTGTGTGTTGATTTTGTAGCTTCTTTGTTGAATATGCTTTAGGCTTTAGCAGTCTCTTGGTGGAACTCTGGTCTTTCCTGTAAAAAGGATCATATCCTCTGCAAACAGAGTAGTTTCACTTCTTGCTTTCTTATACATATTCCTTCTATTGTATTTCTCTCTTTTTTTTTGCCTGACTGCTCTGACTAAACTTTTGAGTACTATGTTAAGCAGACAAGATGGTATAGGCTTGTCTTGTTCCTGATTTTAGAGGAAACGTTTTCAGTTTTTCTGCATTTAGTATGATGTTGCCAGTAAGTTCATCAGGAGACTTTTTTCCTTTTTTTTTTTTCAGACAAGGTCTCACTATATAATTCAGGCTGACCTTGAGCTCCCTATGTAGCCCAGACTGGCTTTGAACTCACAGCAATCCTCCTGCCTCCACCTCCCTAGTACTGGGATTAGAGACATGTGTTACCACATCTGGTTCTGTCTGGCTTTTTTTTTTTTTGCATCTATTGAAATGATTGTGTGATTTTTGTCTGTACCCTAGCACATTTATTGATTTACCTATGTTGAACCATCTTTGAATTTCTTGAATGAAACTAAGTCAGCCATGAGCTATTATCTTATATGATTTTTCAAATTCTACCTGCTATTCCTTTGCTGAGGATTTTTACCTCTGTATTTATTAAGGAGATTACCCTGTAGTTTTCTTTCTTTTCCTTTCCTTTTCTTCCTTCTCTTCTCTTTCTTTTTTTTTTTTTTTTTTAGTTTCTTTCTTTCTTTCCTTCCTTCCTTCTTTCCTTTCTGGTAATTCCTTATCCAGTCTTGGTATCAGGGTAATGCTAGATTCTAGGAATGAGTTTGGCTGTGTTTATTGCCTTTCAACTTCATTGAAGGATTTGTGGATTATCAGTGTTCTGTCTTTACTGAAGTTCTGATAGAATTTTGTAGTGAATCCACCAGGTCATAAACATTTATTGGCCTAGTCAGGGTTTTTAAATCTCCTTAGTCCAATGCTGGTAATTCATAGGTGTCTAGGAATTTCTCCATTTCTTCTGGGTATTTCGATGGGAAAATGACCTTTAAAAATTATTTCTTCTAATCCTCTAGATTTCTATGGTATCAACTGGGATCACTTTTTTCATGTCTAATTGCATTGAAGGGTTTTCTTCCTCTTCTTATTTGAGTATATTTGAAAGAGAGTTTATCAGTCTTCTTTATCCTTTCAAAGAACTAACTCTTTGATTCATTTATTTTTATATTGCTTTTTTAGTCTGAATTTTATTAATTTCCACTCTCACCTTTATAATTTTTTTCTTTCTACTAGTTTGGGATTTGGATAATTCTTAATTTCCTAATGTAGCTTTAGGTTTCTATTTGGAATTGTTTCAAATCCTTTATTATGTGCATTTATAGCTATAAATTTCTTCTTAGAACTGCTTTCACTGTGTTCCACAGACTTTGGTATGATGCACTTCCATCATTATTTGACCTGGAAACTTTCTAATTTCTTCCCAGATTTCTTCTGTGATTCATTGGCTGTTCAATAATATATTCTTTAATCTCCATGTGTTTGCATGGTTCTGTGTTTTCTTTGCTACTGATTTCTAGTTTCATTCTGCTTGGATCTGATAGCATGCAGGAGTTAATTACTGTAATTATTTACACTCACTTTGTGGCCTAAGACATGGTCTATTTTGGAGGACGTCCCGTGTGTTGCTGATATAAAATGTGTATTTTGCTGTTGTTGAGTGAAGCACACAAGTTATCTGTTACATCCACTTAGTCAATGGTGTGGTATTTCTTTGTTGATTTTCCATTGAGTTGAGCAGTTTTTGAGGACAAGGTGTGGAAGTTCTACATTAGTATTAGTAGCTATCCTTCCTCTTATGTGAGTGGTTTTGATTTTACAAAGCTGGGCACACCAACATCACTGCATAGATCTTTGCAATCACTGTCTTCCTCTTGCGTTGCCCCCTTTACTAGCATGCAGCAGCCATCTCTGCCACTTATGATTACTTTCTGCTTGAAGTCTCATGTCTGGAAATAAGATGGTTAATTCTGCTTGATTTCAGGCTCCAGATGCATGGAGTAGCATTTTCCAGCCTTTCACCTTCAGTCTGAGTTATTTTTGGATGAAATGTGTCTCCTTACACAATAGATGGGTGCACTTTTTTGTCTGATCCAATCTACAGTCTGTATTCTCTGACTGAGACACTGAGGGTTACTTTTGGAAGTATTTACTGACTCCTATTACTGCAGTCTTTTTTCAGGTCTTTTTCTTTTCTCGTTTTCTTTTCACTTAGTTGCTTTTCTAGTGAGATGATGCATCTCTTTGAGCTACATATTTAGGGTACTGATGGCCTCCCTGTCTCTGTCTAGGATTCAATTGATTATTGTCTCTAGTGCTGGGTCAGTGGTTGCATATTTCTTTAGGATTTCTTTTCAATTAAAGCTTTCGCTTCTGTGTCAAGTTTAAAGACTAATTTTTCAGGATATAGAGGTCTGGTTTGACCATTGTTTTCTTTTATGACTTAAAAACTTCACTGTACACTCTTCTGGCCTTTAAAGTTTGCACTGAGAAATCTACTGCTATTCTGATAGGTTTGCCTTATACATTACTTGCTGTTTTTCTCTCTTAGCTTTTGGTATTATATCATTTTGTTGAAGTTTGAAATTTTGTTATGAAGTGTCATGAGAGTTTCTTTTCTTGCCCCAGATATTTAGGGTCTTTCATGCTTGTTGTATTTAAATATTGAATTTTTTCTATAGATTTGGAAGGTTTTCTGGTATAATATCAGTGAATACATTTTTAATACCTTTGAATAATCTTCTAATTTTTCTTGTGTTCCTATAATTCTGAGGCACTTTTTTTGAGTTGTCAGCTGTTGGATCCAGCTTGCGTGGTGTTCTGTCATTTTTAGGATATGATGGAGTTTATGAGCTACAAAGCCCATTTTGTTTTTAATTTCTGGCACTTTGTCCTCTGCTGGTCAAATCAACTACAAACACTTTCTTTTGAATTTTTGTATCTTGTATTTCTGCTTGTTTCCTTTTTATAATTTCTAATTCTTTACCAAACTAGTCATTCATAGCCTCCATTGTTTTGTTTAACTCAATTATTTAATGCTTGTTTGTTCTTAAAGTCATGAAGCACTTTATTAGAATGGATTTTTTTTTTCTGGTATTGGGGATCAAACTCAGGACCTTGCACTTGCACTGCTGAGCTATAGCCCTATCTGTAAACATTTTATTAGTAAAATCCTTGATCAGTAACATTTAGAACTCTCTCTGTCTCTGTCTGTATCCGTCTGTCTCTCTCTGTCCTCTCTCTCTCTCTCTCTGTGTCTCTCTCTCTGTCTCTGTCTCTCTCTGTCTCTGTCTCTCTGTCTCTCTGTCTGTCTCTCTGTCTCTGTTTCTCTCTCTCTCTCTCTCTCTCTCTCTCTGAGCTCTTTGAGACAGGATCTCACTATGTAGCCCAGGCTGGCTTCAAACTCCTGGCAATTCTCCTGGCTCAGCCTCCCAAGCTCTGGGATTATAGGTGCATACCACCATGCTGCGTCCCGCTTAGAACTGATGCGCATCTGTAAGAGGATATTGTTTGGGAGGAGCTAAACTTATGGCTATTTGTTGTGGCAGTCATTAGAAGCAAATGACAATGGTGCCAGCCACACTGCTGAAGGTCCCTTGTGCCTATGTTGTGCTCAGCATGTGGCCTTTGCTGATTCATTTAGCACTGAAAGGAGTGAATTAGCCATGTGTGGGTATTAGATGGTAGGTGGAGATGAGACCCGTCTCTCAGCTGCCCTGAATAAACTGGCTAGAGATCTCTCTGGCCGAGATTCACTGGTTGACTCTGAGGCAGAATCCTAGAATGCCCTGGTTCTTTTCTTGATCCAGGCTCTCCCAGAGGGAGGGATTTCTGTCCTCTCACATTCTCCCATCAGCAATGGGGAAGTCAGCCCAGAGTGATGGAGCTCAGCTATCTAGAGAGCCAGGGATGTGGGAGGTGGCTTTGGGGCCAGTCAGCACGTAGTCCTGCTCCGACTCTCACTCCCCCAGGCCTGGGTCTGCACTGAAGAGGGGGAAGTAGCATCGATACTCTCAAGGGACCAAGTTAGCCTCAGGTGGCCTGTGGCTTTTCCCAGAAATCTCCTTTGCTCTGCCAGATTCTCCTGGAATGTACCAGCTCACTGTGCCAGGCAAGTCCTGCTGTCTGCAGAAAGGCAAGCAACCTGGGCAGGTGGGCATGAGGGCTGGAAGGTCCCAGGCAGGACCCTCTGAGCCCTCATCAGCTCAGCTCTGAGGGGTGCACTCATGGCATACAGAGGGCAGTAGGAGGACGTGTGAAGAGGCCGTGAGTAAATGAAACAGCAGTTCCCCCAGGAGCAAGCAACAAGAAGCACACTGGTCACCCATCTGCTTCTCTAAGTTAAAAAAAAAAAATGGCCAACACTCATTGCTTGCAAAGGTGCCTGGCCACATTTTCTACAAAGGGTGTTGGCCTTGTGCATTATTTAAAACTGACTAACCTTCCCTCCTCTGACTCTACTTCAAAGAAAGCATACAAAGAAAAAAAAAAAAGCAAATCAGACACTTGCACAATGATCTATGCTGAAAACTTCTTATCACAAAATTACTCATAAGAATAAAAGTTAAGAAGAACGTAAGTGTCAAATATTAGGGAGCAAATATTTGGGAACCAGATAAACATATTGTGAGGATCTGTGTGACAGCATCCTGAATTGCCTGTAAGATGAAGGTTTTAGAAGTCCTTAAAAACACAATTTTATTCTGATAAAGATCCATGAGAAATAAGAGGCAAACAGACATACATTGTGAGATTTAATAAATACAGACACACACCCACACCCACAGACACACACACGCACACACACATGCATACTTTTAAGTACTCCAGAGTGCTAAGGATGTGTGAAGTTTATAGCTTTTAATTTTCAATCTCATCATTTTCTATGTTGTCTAAAATAACATATTAAGTTTATGCTACTTTTTAATAAGTTCTCCTTTCTTAATGAAAAAAGTCCAGATGATACACTTTCAGGTAGAGGATGCAGTTTGTGAGTGTGGAGAAAACTGTGACAGAGCTCAGGACCGACTCAGCCGGAGACTGAGCCTGGGTGTCTTGTACACAGCACCAGGGGCATGCGATCCAGCTCTGCAGGTGTGGGCTCACACTTCCATAAGTGTTACCTTCTCCCTCTACATGTGAGAAATCTTCCATTTGATTCAGAAGTTTCTGAATCTCCTCTGTCACCTCCTTTGGCACCCCTGGACTGGCACTTCTCCATATGTCCTGAGGATGCTAGAAGCCATCTTGTTCCCCCTCACTGGTTATTCTGTTGGTCCATGGAAGCCTAGTGATGGCTACCACTGGAGGCCACAATTCAGAGAGCCCTCCTGGTGGAGGTGTCTGGCACCCAGGAGTTCAGCGAGGTGGCCCAGAAATACAGCTGAGGGAGGCCACTAGAAGGGCACAGGGAAGCTCGACATGCCCCAGTCAGCCACTGCTGCAGGGGTCTCAGCCCTTTTGAGTTAGAGTAAGCACCAAGGTTACTGAATTCACATCAAGGCCTCCTGTGTCAGACTTTCCTCACACCCACTCAGACCTCAGGCAGGAGTCAGCAGGCTGAAGCCCTACTGTGAGTCTAACAAGGTCTCGCAGACCCCTGTGCCAGTGGAGGCCTGGACAGGCCCAATACTAGGACCCTGACACCTGCTGCATTATGAGAGGAAACAGTTCTGTCTGCCCAGCTCTGCCAGAAGCTGCATTTAAGCAATCTGTGCCTGGCTCGGAGGCCTAACCCCAGCTCAGTGCTGATTCTGCTCTCCTTCCCAGAAACTCCCCAGGCTGCTCAAGTCTTCACGGTTTTAGAATTACTACCACCACCAGGCAAAAGAATCTTGGTTCCACTTCTCTGGCCTGGCCTTGACTTCGGGAGTTCAGATCCATGCTCACAGCCTGTGGTCACAAACTTACAGGGCTGTCCTGCCCCCAGCTTCTCCATGTAGGGCTGGGCTCAGGGTCCAGCCCCCACAACATCGCCTTGCTGCTGTGCGGAGCTCTCAGCTCCAGCACCTTAGACTGTGCAGAGTCCACAGCCCAGTCTGGGAGCCAGAAACCTGGGTTTGAATTGTGGTTTCCATGCTGTGTACTGAGTAACAGTGGTGCAAATGACTGTTGAGCTGTTTCTCACCTGAAAAATAGGGTCATACAATGTCTCTCTCAGATGAGTGGATCATGGGTCCCATCAACTGAGATTGTACTGAGTTCCTACCGTGTGGGGCCATACTGGCAGGTAAGAGGAAAGCCCTCATTTTAGCCTTTACCAATGAAATACTTTCATTCAAGCCCATTGCAGGGCACCAAGTTTCACAGTTTGGCAAGATTTCTACATTAAGAGGCCGAAGCAGGAGGATCAAAAGTTGGAGAGCAGCCTGGGCAAGTTTGCAACTTAAAGAGGCACTGTCTCAAAATAAAAAAGAGGGCTGGGAAGATAGGTCAGTGGGAAGGCCCTGGGTTCAATCCCTAGCATCACACATACCCACACACACTGTCCTGCATGTTAGTGAGTTCTGAGATTTGCAGGAGTTTTACATACCAATTTCCCCGACCAGCATAAGCTTGGGGCTGGTATGCATAAAACTCACATTTAATAGAGGAAATCAAGAGTGATGCATAAAATTATCAATGTCTATCTGTCGAACTCTAGACTGGAAGCTGTATGGCCACAGAGACAACTTTAAAAAAAAAAAAAAAAAAAAAAAACCTTCTTTTTCTACATTATCCTCAGGCCTGCTGGTATTTATCTCATATATGGGTTAACTGAATAAGTGAATAGCTTTTATAACAAACAAAATGTTGGATGAAGACAGTAGACATGGAAAAGAGAACAGAGAGCCAGCCAGTGCCACACATTCCTAGGTACAAGTGACACAGGACATGTTTTCCACACTCGGCGTCCCAAGTCCTCCTCACCACCTTGGGGGTGTGACTGGCTATGCTCCTTTTAGAAGTGGGAAATTCAGGTTCTGAGACAGAGTCATTTGCTCAGGGACACAGCTGAATGTCAACACCTGAGCTCCAGGCATTGCACTGCATGCTTAAGACACAAGGTGCGACCTGATGCCACTGGGACACGTGGTCACCTTGTATTTGGCCCTCCTCACACTCCTCTCTTAGAGGCCCCGAGTCACTGGGAACCCTTGGGAGAAAACTCTCACCATCTGCCTCAGTGCCAGTGGGCTGGGGGGAAGGACTGTCATTTTTGAGAGCTAGTTATCATGCAGCACAAATTCTCTCACCTACTTTCCTTTCATTGCATCTTACAACCCTGTCAGAGGATGTGGCATTTGTGACTAGGACACATAGCAAGTTCCCCCCAACCCAGAATGGAGCTCTTAAGAGGCTGTGTGATTCTGGTCCCAAAGTTGGCAAGAACAGCAGAGCTTGGACCCAATCCAGGTCTCTCCCAAGGAGACCGCATGTTCTCAGCCATGCTGGATTTGTCCCCAGGACAAAGTCCACAGGAGATTGGGGCCAACCAGCCCCCGTTTATAAAAGGCGGGTATGGAAGGCTCCGAACCCTGGTAACTCATTACATTTTAGTAAATGCTGATATCGCAAACCTCATAAGTAGGCCAAAAGGTGGCAGGTTACCAAAAGGCCAAAGCAAACAAGCACCTTACTGATTAACCCACCCTGCCTTCCAGCCTGCCAGCTGCTCAGTGATTCGGAGGATCGGCAGGCTCACAGTGTGACCTTGCTTCCAGGACTCATCAGGAATCTGACAGCAAAAGAAAGTGTTCTGGCCTTTGTCACCAATTTCTGGAGCCTCTTTCAGGCCCTATAGCTGGATGTTTTCTAGGGTAGCTGTTCCTTTCATGGCCTGACCCATGAGACTCACTAAGGGATGTGGACTTTGCTCTTGTCCTCTTCTGGACAGGTCGAAATTTTGGTCATCTTCAGGCCCTCAGCTGTCACCTTTACTATAGTCTCAAGCTGGCTTGGAGGCAGGGACACTGGCAAACATTTTTGGGAGTCCCTCCAAGAAAAGCTCAAAGCCTTCTTAGATTCTTAGTGACCGTAAATAATCTTTATGGAAAAAATAGAAAAAGGAAAACCAGAATGACCACCTACGGAAGCAAACAAGAACCACTGCAGGGTGGTTCTGGAATCTTCCAGTCCCTGTAGTCACTGTCTTGGTTGATGGTTGGGTCAGATTCCTGTAGCTGCTGTGACAAATTACCATTCACTTAGCAGATTAAACCATCGATTTATCATCTTAAAGTTCTAGAGGTCAGAAGCTGGAAATGGGGCTTTGTGAACCAGAGCTACAGCAGGGCTGCGTTCAGTCTGTGGGCTCAGGGAAAATCCATTTCCGTGCTTTCTTGTTTTGGGAGGTTGCTACTGTTTCTTGGCTCAGGGCCTCTTGTCCTTTCCACCTCTGCTTACTGTATCACATCCCCTGCTCTAGCTCTGTCCCTCCTGTATCCTTTGTATAAGGACTCCTGAACCCACTTTGATAATCTAGGATAATCTCAAGATTCTTAATTTAACCACATCTGCAAAGTGTCTTGCTGTGCCTGGAGACTGAGTTCTGGGTTCTGGGGGTTAGGACATGGACATTTCGGGGAATGACTATTCTACACACCACAGTGGGTTGAAACTGTCATGACCAACTGACACAGTGTTTATCTTAACAGTCACCTAGCCTCTCAGTGATCCAAAGGCACAAGTGTCTCAGATTCTCCTCCCTTGGACACCTTCTTGCTAGGTGGAGCAGGCACTGAGACCCTTTCCTCAGGTAAGAAGGACACCTGCAGCCCTCTGAGGAGGAAGACACTCGATGACAGCTTTCTTCCCACTCCTCAGGAGGACCCCAGAGTCCTCCTCTCCCTGGGATCCTGATGGAGCTGTGGCTTCTCTTCTCCTGACTTGAATTGAAATCGTATTGTCTTGGTTACTTTATTCTTGTTGCTGAGACAAGATACCTGACACCCAAACTGAAGGAAGGAAAGGTTTTATTTAGCTCACAGTGTTTGGAGGTTTCAGTCCACACTCCAAGCAGACTGGCATGTCAGTGGGGCAACACTTCAGAGCAGCAACCAAAGCAAAAAAGGGAAAACAAGCCTCGTCTGCTCTCTTATATTGTATACCCCTATGCCGGCCAGTGTAGCATTCACAAAATCTCCTTACTCACCTCTTGCATGGGCTGAGGGTGTTGGCAAAATAAGGATTCTAGCTCTCTTCTGAGTATCTCAGTTAAATTTCTAAACTTCTTAAGTTGACACAATGTATAAGCCATAATAATCCACCTCTTGTCAACTTGGCAACCAGACACATTGCCTCCAGGTACCCAAACATGCTAATTATTATCATTTCACAACTTGAACAGTATAACACAGGTAACAATCCTGAAGAACCAACATTAAGTCCATCAACATTATATTACATTAGAAACTTAACATTTTTCTCTTGACCCCAAAAAGATTTATGCACACTCCTTTATGCAAAAGGCATTAGTTCATCTGCAAGAGTTGCCAAAGTCCTAACAGTTTTGGCATTGCTGAAAAGTTTAAGTGTCCTCCAAGATGAAAGGCAAACTCTTAGATGCAAGCTCCTATACAAATGAAAACAAAGTTAAACACTTCAACATGCAAAGGCACAATATAAACATTTCATTTCAAAAGTTACAAGCAGGATTGGGACAAAAGCAAACCCAAAATCCAGCAGGGCAAACATTAAGCCCTGTAGTTCCACGTATACCATTTGAGGCAATGTATGGCAAATTGTGAGCTTCAAAGGGCTTGTGTGACTCCACCCTACAGTACTTCTTGTGGTTACCGATCCCATAGCTTATCTCTTGGGCTGGCTTTGCTCCCTCCTAGCAGGTTTCCTTAGATGATCCATGTTCCTGGATTTTCCAAACTTCTGGGTTTTTCACTATGCCTTTAGCTTCACACTCACAGCCTTACACACTGCCCTCTCAGGGGCATACTGCCTGGTCTTCCAAACCTTGTGAAATCAGGGTGGAAGCCTTTTCAACCTCATAACTCTTGCATTCTGTATGCATCTAAAATGAGCACCACATGGACAATGCTGAGGCCTGTTGCCAGTGAAGCAGTAGCCAGGCTCTCCTGTCGTCTTTTGGTTGTAGGAATCATGCACCTAGATTGCTGGGCACTCTGAATCCAATGCTAAGGAATACATTTTCTATGTCATCACCATTCTGGAACCTCACATGGCCTTCACCACCATTCAAGAAAAATCTTTCACTTTTGCAATTTTGAAGCTGCAAAGAGTGGAGATTCATTGCTTCCTATGATCTCCCAGGCCATCTTTTCTATTTTTTTTTTGTTCCTTCTCAGCAATTGAGATCTCAGCTCTAGCTTTACAGTCTACAGCTTTCTGGCCAAACTCACAACTTTTTAAATCATCCTGCTGGGCTCTTTGCTCCTGATTCTCCACAAATCTGGATAAAAGCCACTAAAAACAGCCATGCTACAGCCTGAACATTCGACTGCCTTGAAATTTCTTCTGCTACATTAATCAGCCCTCTGACCTTAATCTTAATCTCAGGCAAAGTCTCTGAACATGAGCAAAGTGCAGACAAACTTTCTGCCAATCCATATACATCAACTGGCGTCCAACAACCAAGCAGTCCTTCTTCCCAGCAGAAACCTCCCAAGTCTGGTTTCCCAATCAAGATTTCTATCAGTCTTCTGTTCTTCTGAGCTCTGACTAAAATCTCCCATATAGAACAGCCTAAGCTGTTCCAGCTCTATGTGTCCAGGTGACATCTTCCAAACTCTTCCCACAAGTCATTCCCAGAGGCTCTTGAACTACATAGTCAAGTACAGTCATAGCAGCGACCCCACTCTTCTGGTACCAAATTCCGTCTCAGTTCCTTTTTTCTCATTGCTGAGACAAAATAGCTGATGTCCTAAAAGAAGGAAGAAAATGTTTATTTAGCTTACAGTATTTGGAGGTTTCAGTCCATAATCTTCTGGCTCCAAGGCAGGGTGGCATGGCACTGGGGCAACACCTCAAGACAGCAGTCAGAGCAAAAAAGAAGGAACAAGTCTCTTCTCCTCCCTTATATTTTCACCCTCCAACTCCCTGGCCAGCGTAGCACTCCCAAAATCTCCTTGCCCTCTTCTTGCACAGGGTGAGGATGTTTACAAAGTAAGGATCCTGGATCCCTACTGAGTCTCTAAATTAAACATCTAAACTTCTCAAGTTGACACATCTATCAACTGTAACATATATCAAGGTCATGAGTGACCTTAGGCAAATTAAGGCCATTTTTCTAACCTCCCCCAGTCCATTTCTCCATGGACACCAAGGAGCCAAATATCATCCAAGTCTGTTGTAGAGATGGGTTGAAATGGTAAACCAGGAACCAGTAAAAGCTTACTTGGCCTGTTGGAATCAGAGTAAGATCTTTGAAACATTTCATTCACTTGCAAGAGCTCTCCAACGGCTTCCAGTAGCACTTTCTGTTAAGAAGGTACCTGTGTGACTCTACCCCTGATTCCTCCTCTAATCTTATTCCAAGCTGTCCTGCTTGGCTCATCAGTCACTAGCCACCTTGGCCTGCTTCCTGTCACTCAAACACAACCCAAAACCTGGGTTTTGTCATTGCTTTTTGTTCCATCCAGGACACTTCCCCAGCAACTGAGATAGTTGGGGTCCTTATCATTCTTCAGGGCTTAAGCCCAACACCCATCTCCTCCAGGCTTGGCTGAGCCAATGAGTGTGAATTGCTTCCCCTGCCTGTATTTGCCATGGTCCTCCTCGCACACACCCAGCTACACCCATCTCCCAGCCCATTTGAACTAGGCCACACTGAGGACTACACTGTGTGCCATGGTGCAGGTGGGATGTCACGGCTCACTTCTAAGATCCGGTAATGAGCAGGGGTTCCTCAACAATAGTGGGGTCACCAGGTGGTAAGCTTGTACTTCCAAAACAAGGGACAACCCTGAGTATCTGGGGCCCTAGTGTCACCTCAGCAGCTAGAGCAGTCATTGTGTTCACTGTGGGTGCTCACCTAAAGCTTGAATCAATGAACAAAAAAACTAGTCCAATTCCCCATTCTAAGCTCTATGAAAGTCCACCCAAATTCCTAGGGATTTGGGCTTGAGAGGGCAGAATTCTGGCATTTTGCTTTCCTTTCTGCTGGCTCCATTAAATTTAGTATTGTCATTCCATTTGTATTTGCGTTATACTAAGTCCCACATGCAACCATCACTTTCAGAGACAGACAGGGACAGAGAGAGAGAGAGAGAGAGAGAGAGAGAGAGAGAGAGAGAGTGTGTATAAGTCAGAGTCCCAGGCTGGTTTGTATTCAAAATGCATGACTTATGTCAGTGGAAAGCTGAGAAGGGCACTCACCCACAACAATGCCTGAAAAGCCAAACAAAGTGAATAACCCCATTTTAAAATATCTGTGGCCACTCCTGCCTGGGTAGTTTTACTGCATTGCTCTCCAAATTTTATTCTAATAGCAGGTTTTCTCCTCCTTTTCCTCTTCCTCCTCTACTCTATCTTTCTGAGGCACATTGTGCATTCTTCCTGAAGATGGCTGCAGCCACATCACCAGTCTTGCACTTTTTTCTGGTAGAGGGCCCTTCACACTGAGCTACATTTCCAACTTCCTTTCCTGTGTTTTTGATTTTTTAAAATTTTGAAATATCATCTGAGTAAGTCACTAAATGGCCCTGCTGGACAATCCTCCTGCCTTAGCTTCCCGGAGTGTGGGGATTAGGGACTGTGGGAATGCACCACAGCAATGGGTTTCACTCACACTCTTCATGTGACCTTGACACCTTCCTCACAAGAGCCTGAGTCTCTGCCCGGTTACATGACTCTGGGCTGGCCTGTTACCGCCTAGAGCCTGGGAGCAGCACTATTCCATGATTGCTGTCTGCTCTGACTCAAAGATGTCTTCTAAGGCTCATGCACTGGAAAGTTAGTCTTAACACAGCACTGTTGAGAGGTGAGATTTTAACAGGTGAGAGGGTAACTATTCTGACTGGATTAATACCACGGTCATGTGCTGGAGTGGGATCCTGATAAAAGAATCACCTCCCACCCGTCCCCTCTCCTTCTGTGCTCCCCTCCTCCTCCTTCCCCTCTTCCTCCTCCACAACCTTCTCCTCCTCCTTTTCCTCCTCCTCTTTCTAACCCTAACCCTCTCTTCCCTGCCGTTCTTGTCCTTCATTTCCCATGGGGGGTGAAGCTGATATTGACAGAAATAAGAGATGACAGAAACAAGACCTAGCAGTTACCACATGTATATCCACAGGCAGGACTAAGGGAGAGGGGTGTGATTCAGGTGAAGGAAGGTAGCATCAATCAAAAAAGGGGGCGGGGGGGTGCAAGCTGCTTGCACTAACAAAAAGAAGGGCAGATGTTTATTGATTTGCTGGGACAGGCTACACTCCAGTAACTTCCATCACTGAGAAATGCAGTTCCAAGCGTTGTTGAGACCCAGAAACAATGATCATGACCAAGTTGTCCTAATGGTTGTGGACTTTTCATGCAGCTGGTGCCCTTATCCTGAGCAAAGCATCTTAGCCTGCTGAAGCTGGGTCCTGTAAAAGGGCCAAAGGACCATAGAGGCTTGGATCTGTGGCTGTTGAAGGAGCACAGGATGGGAGGAGAAAAGAGAAACAGAAAACATAGAAACAGAAAACACATACCAGCTTCCACAGGTGTTCAACCCACAGAGCGGAAAACCTTGGTACAACCAAGTATGTTTAAGTCTATCAAAGGCAAGTGAAGCTAGAGTTTTTTTCTTGATAATTCCTTTTGTGCAAACTTTATGCTTTTATGGTTTTATCAGAAGCTTGTGATGGGTCCATTGCAAAGAGCACAAAGGTAGAGAAGCAACATTTGATAGTACAAAAGGTGATAGTACTGAGCCAAGAGATTTATTTTAAAGTTCCAGCCTTGTGTCAAACCATGAGGGTTCCTAATTCTCTCAAAAACCACATGAAAATCCTTACCAGATTCAACCCCTTGACACTGGGCTTCCTAGTCTCTAGAAGTGTAAACAGTAACATTTTCTAGTTTTATAAATTATCCAGCCTCTAGTATTCTGTAGTAGCAGCCCAAAACTGACTTACTTCTGGAGATGTGAGCTGACATACCAAAGTCCAGCTCTACCAAGGCCACAGTACTAGGAGAAAGCCCTGGCCACATGGAGCAGCCATGCTGGCCACTGGCCCCACCTGTAACTGGGAGAAGGGAAGGTGGATTGATTGACAGCTGAAGTTGCTTGTTAATCAGTTACCAACTGGGTCGGTTGGTCCATTGTCCCTAATTTAAATCTCCCGAGATAGTGGGGCTGAGGTAATCACACTGCTGTGCTGTGCCCACTTCCTGTCTCACAGGCTTTGTGTGCATAGTAAGGTTGCTGCATCAAATCCTTAGGTTTTTGGTGTTTCACTGCACAGTTATGCAGCAGCTGAGAGCCAACATGGCCCCCTCATTTCTTTAAGCAGTGCTGTGCAGCCAAGTTACTTCTTCTGTTTTCTTTGTCCCACCCTTTCTTCTCACATCCTGCCCTGCGTGGCATAGGGAGATATTTTCCTAAACAGAACCCTCCTCTGAGAAGCACTCTGATGCCAGTGATTAAAATAGCAATTTTCTCTCTGCCAAGACTCTGAGTCCTTGGCACAAACAGTTGCTCAGTTAATGTTAGTTTTCAGTTCCTGTTCTTCACTGGACTCCTGGGGAGTGGAAAGGTATAGAAGCCTGGGGCAAGACAACAACATCCAGACTCCAGAAAAAGTGCTGTTGGCTCCTGGAGAACCTGGCACCTCTACCAGGCGAGACCCAGCAGTGGGAGAGCTCCTGCTGAGAAGCTCAGCAAGGAAAACCAAACGCAGTGAATCCTGTAGGATGGCTCTGGGTAGCTGAGAAACCTTCCCTACAGAATGCCAGGTAACACATACTGTGCCTGTGCAATCTGCGCTCAAGACAAAGAGTGATTTCTTTTGTCAGTGCAACATGCAATATGAGGATATTTCTTTTAAAGAAACAATTCGTTATTTATCAGAAATGCCAATTTAACCGAACTTTCTGTGTTTTTACTTGCTAACTCTGGAAGCTCTATGCAGGGGACTGAGGAAACCTAGAAGTTAGGTCTCCTTTCCTTCCTTAGAAAATGGGTCTCCTAGGTCCAGAGGCTGCAAATGCCAGGCAGGCAGGGTCCTGGCAGGAGCTGCCTGAAAACCTGAGACCAGGAGGAGAGAGGCAGCCACGACAGAGGTGTCTGGAGCCCAGGAAGAAGGGGAGAATCCCTGGAGCCCCTTCCTTCTTTCTGCTTCCTGTCTCCCCTCATGGTTTCCTATTGGGTGAACCCTACTAGGTGCCCCAGGAAATGTAGTTTGCAAGAGTCAGGGCTCTGAGGCTCAGACTGGACAGCACATTTATCAAAATATAGTATTAGACATCTCCAGCTACCTGCCACACCCTCTTACATTATTTCTGCCACTGACTTACACAACTAGTGTCATCTTTTACAAATTCGTTTTCAGGGTTTACCTAAGAGGACATTGAGGCTTAGACAGATTAAGAAACTACCTCAAAGCACACCTAAGAAGTACATGGCAGGACAAGGTTCTCGCTATACTGGCAGGGGCCCTGCAGCCCTGGGGGAGTCATGAGGGAGGGCAAGGTGAGGTCATCATGGAAGGTACGGGCGGGGTCCTGGACTGTGTCCACATGCTTTGTCTAACAGCGTGCTTGTAATGACTGCTCAGTTTCCCTCTTCCCACTCATTCATTCTTTCCTTTCAACCTTCTAAACACACACATCCATAGCCAAGCACAGTAGAGGACAATGGGTGCATAGAAATGGGTCCTGCATGGTGGCTCACTCCTGCAATTCCAGCAGTCCAGGAGGCTGAGACAGCAAGATGAGAAATTCAAGCCCAGTCTGGGCAATTTAGCAATTTACTGAAATCCTGTCTCAAAATAAAAACTTAAAAACAAACTAGGGTGTAGTTAAACGGGAAGACTGTGGCTTCAGTTACCACTAACCCTGCCCCCCCCCCCCCATAAAAAACCTTTGAATGCCTGGTCATTTGAATCCTGGCGCTGTCACACACTAGCTTTGTGACTTGGGAAAGTTACCCAAGCTCTCTGTGCTTCTTCTTCCTCATGTGTTTAATGGGCTGCTGCTGCTCATGACAGTGACAACCATAATACACACTGCAGGATTTTATAGAGTCAAGTACATGCAGAGCAGTGTGCTAAGCTCCAAAGATACAAAGCTGAAGGTCCCTGGGAACCGTGTCAGAAGGTGGCAACCAGTGAGGGGCCCACACCATTGTGGCATGTTGTATTGAATGCTCATCTGGGCACTCATTATTCTAGATTTCACTTGGATTGGTGTTGTAGTCAAGAGTTTGCAAAGAAAACAATTTAATACAGGACATAAAATTTATATTGTTATTTTATAATGGTCACCCAAAAGGTCAAGTACAAAAGAGGGAGGGCAGGAAATCTGTCCACACACTAAGATCCAAAGAATTCAGCTGAGGGCTTGGCTTGAAAAGCTCTGCATGAGTCCAGCTGAAGCCCTAGAGCCCATGACAATGCCGCCCACAAGTCCAACTGGAGGCCTAGAGCCCACAACAATAGCTCATGCAAGTCTGTTTCATGGATCTGTACTGGGAATGTCCAAAAGTCAGCTGTGGCGGCCAGAAAGTCTATGCCAGCAGGGTGAAGGATCTGTGCCAGCAGGCTGAGGGATCTGCATGGGAGCCAGGAAGTGATGCCTAAAGTAAGGACCAGAGTTTCCCCCAAAAGTACCACAGCTATCTTCAGTGACAGCGAGGACCTGAGGTCCTCTGATGATGACAGCTGAGTTCATATCAGAAAGCCAGAGTGCCACGCTCCTCCTGGAGATTGAACAGCACAGATCTTCCCTTCTGGAGCCAGGAAGTGATGCTCAAAATAAGGACCAGAGCTCCCCCAAAGTGAGCCTCAGTCATTCTTAGAGACAATGAGGTCCCAAGCTCCTCTGACAATGAGAACAGCCAAGTTCATACCAAGAAAGAAGCTCGACAATCCCAACCAGGAGAACCAACAGCAAAGGAAGAACCAGTACTGCCATGGAGAACCAACAACACTACCTCTTCCTCTCCAGGTCTCCTTTTTATCCTGGCAACAATCCTCAGGTGGGCCATCCATGCTCAGCACTGATTCAGTTCAGCTGTGTTACAAGTTGACCGCCAGTAATCCATCCACCACAGCTGGATCCATGTTAGATCAAGGAAGGAGCTGGTTGTGCAGAGTTTGGGAGGGCATTAGAGGAGGGCACTCTGCCCAGGACAGCAGGCACACAGAGGGAGAACTGAGAGGGGTCCAGTGCAGCAAAGGCGATATAAGAAAAGGGAATGAAGTAAGACACAGAGACCTAGAGGAAGTAAGAGCCAGACACTGTAGTCTACTAGGGACCCTGGATCCTCTTCCACGACAGGGAGCTTGCTGCACAGAGCTGATTCCAGAGGACTCACAGGCAGGGAGGGAAGGAGAGAGTGAGCCGGAAGAAGGAACTGTCCGTTTCCCATCTGCGCTGCTAGGCATGAACTCCACTGTCCTTTCCCCACCCCTAACCTCCTGCCTTCTTTCACTGCCCTACTTCCTGCCCCTAAATAGCACTCAGATTCTCTGCATGCTGTGCCACAGAGCTTCTTGGCCAGCCAAACTCTTTCAGAACAAATCTGTGTTCTGTTCTCCACACTTGGCGCCCTGCTGGGGGCTCAGGAGAGCGTGATGCTGCATGTTTTGTGTGAAAAGGCCCTAGGTGTCCTGGTTTCCTGAGCTCCTTCTCCTAGAGCAGTGCTGTGTAGTGGGGGACAACAGTGCCCTTGGCAGTGACTACTGCAGGAACCACTGATGTCCCTGAGGTGAAGCTGCTAACGTCTGCTTCCTGGTTCTCAACAAGTGCTGTAGGAAGGAAATGTGATTGGAAACATCAAAGTAAATGGAAAAATAAGCACTTGGGATACTGCACAATGTTCCTGAGGACCCCTGAGTCTAGCACGAAACACCCCTGTTTTAGGCTGACCCACCTTCCTCCCAAGTGGACCCGTCCATGCGAGCCCCGGTCTCGAACCCCACCAACCTCAGCCTTTGACCCTGGTCAAAGATGAGACATAGGTCAGAGAAGGTGCAGGTGGCCCAGAAACTTTTCAGTGCAGTAGGAATAATGCAGGCACCAGGAGGGGCCCATCTTGCCTCAGCCTTCTATTTACCCACCTCCATTCAGCTGTTTCCGCCCCTCCAGCACTTCCGAAATCCCAGGAACCACAAAGGCACCAAATAAAGAGCATGAGCTCCCATGGGAAGGGGTGACCCAAGGAAAGACATAATGCTGAGGTCATGAGGTTCTAGAAGTCTGGTGAGGAACAGGAAGGGGTGAGCAATCCTCTGCCCAAGGCAGGGGTGACTTTCCAGGGTGTCCAGAACGCTGCCCTGTCCCGGGACAGGGTACTGGGTGTGGGAGTGAGAAGGGGCCTATTTACCACAGCCAGGCCTGGTTCTGCAGGAGCGCTGGGAGGACACCAAGCAGGGAGGTCACCTGATCAGCTTGGGTTCCTGATGTTGTCACCCTCGCCTGTGCTACCTGCCTCAGGACAGCAGGGTGCCTGCTCTCTGTGAGGTACTGACCCAGACTGGCCTAGCACTCTGCAGACAGTAAAGGGAAGCCTCATTTATGTAACAGGAAGTTCAATTTCCAAGACGTGTAATGCAATCGCAGCTCTATTTTTGGAGGAAGAATTCTATGGGCTCTGATTTCCTTGGAAACACGAATGAAACCTCCCCAGGCCAAGGGACAATAAAAGGGTTCTGTGCTTCCCTCTCATGGTTCCTGTGCTGCTGCTCCCTCCCCTTCTCTGCTGAGGGCCTGCTGCTGGGACTGGTAACTTATCCCCTTAACTGGGCTCTAGGAAAAATCCCCGCTCATGGAACACAGGCCCGATTGCTGCCTAGAGTGGTCGCCTTCCTTCTGACTGGTGACCCTGGGGTCAGCAGTGCGGGCACTGTCTCTGGATTCTCCTCCAGAGCAGGGCAGCTGGGACACCTGGGTGTCACCTCTCCTTGGTGCCCAGATTGAAGGAGTCTTTGAATCACGCTGGGTGTGGTTTCCACATCCAGGATAAGGAATTAACACACTCTGCCCACTTCCTCGGGCTTATAGTACCCACCTTGTTGTGCGTAAGCATTACTCCCATCCAGTCCCAAAATATCTCCCTCATCCAAAATATTATCAGGTCTTCATCACACAGCTTCTTCCCACCCTTCATCCTGCGTGCCCCCACCCCTACCCCTAGTGACCACTCAACTGCATATGTCTCCATGAATTTATGCGTCACGGACATTTCACGGAGGTGGGGTTGTCCAGCAGGCGGCTTTTTGTGTCTGGCTCCTCGAGATCTGCTCCTACACCGAGGCTTTCACAGTGCAGCAGCATTGGCCAGCATTCACTGCTCTCGCCGGCTGGCTAACAGTGCCTGGTGTGAGTTTATCCATCATTTTGTCTGTGTTTTTTTTCTGATATGGGCTTCTGGGTTATTTCTGCAATTTGTCCATAATACTGCAATGGATGTGAACAAGAATTCGAGGCTCTGTATTCAAGTGTTTGAGATTTCTGTGTAGACGGAGAATTGCTAGGTCATATCGAGGTGGGACAGAAGGAGTACAGATAGGTAGAAAGGACACAAGGAAAGCATAATTTTAGACACAGTGGTTCCTTGAAGTATTTTTTTTAAAATAAATACTTCTAAAAGACAACTTGTAGAATAGGAGAAGATATTTGCAAATAAGATACCCCAAAATGATCTAGTATCTCCCTTTTAGTTGTTGAGTTGTAAACATAATATTTATATTAGTTATAAATAACTCAAAAGAAAAAATATTATATATTCCTAGCTTTACATCATCCCACTCATCAGCTATGTTTGTGACTTAAGGACACTTGGGAAATTGTAACAATGGTGTAAGAGCTTTGCACATATTTTCTTTCTCATTTTGGAGATACGCTCACTCTTCTTCCAAAAATGAAAAGATTGTAAAGGAAGGCATTGCATGTGGCTTTCCGCCTGCCAGAACACCTTCTCTGCTCCTCGAGTAGCTTACCCTTCTGATCTCACGTGATCCTGAGCTCCTGCTCCCACCCTTGGCTTTGGGGTCCTCTGGCAAAGAGTCACAACCTCTAGGTACCTGAGGTCTCCTGCCCTGCCTACCAGGCTTGTCTTGACTGTGACATCTCATCCACCAAGATCCCTAACCTTCCCAGTTCCTGGCTTAAGGGCTCCAGCCTGTTTGTGTTTCATGGCACCCCAGCCACACTGTGGACACTCAGTAAGGCTCATCTCGCAGATGAGGGAGCTGGGAAATGTTTCAAAGTGGGAAATGATGGTTATGAAATGACAGCCAATACAGTGACATCCCAAAATACATTGCCTTTGTGATTGCTCCTCTGTTCAAATAAACCTGCCATGGGAGAGGAGGAGCGGAGGGGCAGAGGGCTGCTTCTCTCCCCTCCTCTTCTCTCCCCTCCTCTTGCCCTCTCCTTTCCTTCCTTCTGCCCCTCTTCCCCTCCTCCTTCTCCTCCTTCTATTTTTCTTTCTCCTTTTTCTTTTCTCAACCTTCTCTACAAAAACCAGTAAATCATCTTATATTTCTGTACGAAGTACTTCTTACAGAAGAATATGTCTTACATTTCTGTAGGAAAGAGCTTCTAGAGCTTTCAGAGTCCCCTGGGATGGCTGGCTGGGTCCCCAGCTGCCCCTCTGTTGGCTGATGAGTGGGCTCCATCAACGCAATGTGCTGTCTGTTGCTCATGTGGGGGATAGTGCAGAAAATACCTGATGACAGTTGCAGAGGAAAAGCTTCAGAGCCTGAATCTGAACTTGGGTTTTTCCATTATCAATCCATTCCATTCAGAGCAGTTCAATTCCTTACACATTTACCAAGCACCTACCAGGCTCTCAGCTTACTTCTGGGATTCCAGACAGCGATTCAGTCAGAGGGACCCTCAGAACATCTGGGGAGTTGCACCCCTTCCTCTAGGGCTAACGGCATTGGAGCTGTTGGAGCAGGTGGGCCGCAGTCATGGCAGGTCCCGGTTTGTTCCTGGAACTCACATCCTCTCCTTTGCTCTCTCTGCACTGCTCCGTGCTGGCCGCTGGTCAGCTACAGGCCAGGTGTGAAGAAAGGTGTTGAATGTGTGTGTCAGCTCAGTGCACATGCAGCTGCCTCACTGCATTCCCTCTTAGGGATGGATGGCACTCAAGATGTTCCTGGTCAGGGCTCTGATGACTCTGTGTTTATGGTATGTGTCAAACTTGTTTGGCACATACAAGACTTGTTTTTATTTATCAAGTACATTATATAGTTTTAAAAATTCTATATTGTACAATGGTTAAGCTGAACTAACTAATCAGTAATCACACATTTATCATTGTTTTGTCAGAGGAACGTTTGGAACTCACTCTCAGCGAGGTTGAGGAATCTGATATATTGCTACTAACAAGCCCTCCGTGTTGCATGCCAGGTCTCTTGAATTCAGTCCTTCTCCTTGGCGGACATGCTGACTCCTGTGACCAGCCTCTTCTTGATTCCTCCCCAACTTCGATTCCGTCCCCACCTCTGCTCCAGCATTCCACCCTAAGCGTCTGTCCTTTCGGATTGTTTAGATTCCACATGTAAGTGGGTTCACTCACTGCTTGTCTTTCTGTGCCTCGTTGATTTCATTTACTATCCTCTTGGCTCATTTGCATGGTCACCAAGGACAGGGTCTCTTTCTCCCTCAGCTGAACCAAATGCCAGCATGCACAGTACTCAGTTTCCCTATGTCCACTGATGGACGTAAAGGCTCACCCCATCTTGGCTGTAGTAAGCAATGCTGTAACATAGGAATGCAGATGCCCTTAACCTGATAACTTCATTTCCTTTGGCTACGTACTGTGAAATGCCATAGCCAAATCACACAGGAGTGCAATTTGTTTAATTTTTTGAAGAAACTGCATGTTTTCCATAATGACCGTACCATTTACATTCCCACCAAAAATGCACAAGGATTGGCCTCTTTCTTAACAGGGGAGCCAGTCGAGGTCTGAGCAGTGGGTAGCCTGACCGCTATGACTAAGGGAGTGGCCCAGGGCTTCTTCTCCTCATCATAGTATACACATAGGCCCTGGCCATGGCATACAGTTGAGAGGACAACCTTATTCATGCTTAACTTTTGGCTTACTCATCTCTACTGGTCCTCTATTGCTGTGTAACAAACGAGCCCAAAATTTAAGCACTCAAGGCAGTACTAACTCATCCAGCTCCCAGATCTGTCATTGCATGTGTCTTGGTGGGGATGGCTCCTTTTTGATCCCCTTGATCTTGACTGAGGCAGCCCCGGGGCTGTGGAAGTCTCTTCCAACATGGCGCATTCATGTGGTTGGTATTGGCCTCTATTCCTTTGCCTACAGCAGTCTCCAGAGACCTGCTTGTACTTCCTTATGCTATGGCTGAGTTCCAAGACTGGGTGTTCCAGGAGGTGGGGATAGGAACCATCCTGACAAGTCCTGGGATAACTGACAGGCTCTTCTGCCATTGTGTATTTGCAAAAGAGTCACAGAAGTTGTCTGGAATCTGCAGGAGGGCACAGTGGGAGAAATGTAAAAGGACTTGTGGTCATCTTTAATCTGATTCACTGTGAGGTTTTCCAAGTAAGGCTAATTTTAGAGCATGTGACAGGAGCCAAAGTCTCAATGTGCTTTTGAGGTGGATCAGAAAAGGCTTCTCATGCTCCTGCCTTCTCCAAGTGAGCTGGGCCAAGAAATCTGAGAGAAAATTGAGAAGACCTGGCATTATGTTCTATAGCTACATGGCTCCATAAAGCCTCAAGGAACCCCGGGTGAGGCCTTTGCAAGGGGTTGGGTTGTAGGAGTTTCTAGCTGACTATCTGTTAGGAGGAGAGATGTGGTCAGAAGGGAGTAGTACTGGGGATGTGGCCTGGAAGGGTTTCTTTCTTCCTGGTTTTCCTTTCATCTTTCTGCTTCCCAGTCACCATGATGTGCGCGGATAGAGCAGCTTCTCCTCCCACTATCCCCTCTGCCCTGTGGTACTCCTTAGAGCCAGCCAACCACAGACGGGAAATGTGGACCAACATAGACCTTTCCTTCTTTCATTTGTGAGTGTCAAGTATTGCATCCAGCAGTGAGAAAGTGATTGAGACATGCAGCTCTATTCTGCGGCTTGAAGCCAAGAGCAGAAGCAGAGCCTTTCAAGGTTTATAGATGGTTTAGAATCAGAGAAAGTAGAGACAGATCGAGACAGAGGAGAACTGCTGGCTCTTTGTCCAGCAAGGCCTTCTCCCCATTCTGGTTTTGGTAAACTCCTATGGCACCTCAGTACCAGCTCTGCGTCCCCCCCCCTCCTTTCTTTGAGCTGCACTGGCACGTGCACTATTGTACTCCACTTCCTGTCTGGTCCATGCTCTCAGCCAGAGCAACAGTGAACCTTCTGGAGGCCCTCAGTATGCCCTGGATTTGGTAGGTCACAGGGGCCTCTTTCTAAAGTGCCTCTGTGTGGGGCAAATCTGCAAGTGCACTGCTCTCGTGACTTTGGGGATTGGAGCAAGTATAATTATTAACCAAGACTCATTCCACTCCTAGCATATTTTCTCTCCAGGAGCTTGGCTTCCACTTTGACTACACAGTCTCAGGTCACCTGACAGCTATTTTGGTGACACTGCAAGGTCACCCCTGACAGGAGTTCACAGCACAATCTCAGAACCTGTCTGCCTGGCTTGAGCTTGGGGTCCACAGCTACAACTCTGGGCAAAGTGGCTTCCCTCGTAGAGTACTGAACTTCCTACCCATTACATCTTCCAATCAGGAAGACCCCCTGCCCCAGGGTCCTGGAGAACAACAAAGGGCCTTGTGCCAACACCTAGAATGGACCAGAATGTGCTCAATACTGAACAAATGTTAGCTTCCTGCCTAGCTGACTCCTATACTACCCACCTGTCCTTCAGCACAAATCTTATTTGCATGTCTATCAGGCACTGGCACTCAAGAGGGAAGAAGCCCCCAGCATCCCTGACCTCAGAGGGTCTCTGTCTGTGACCAGCTGGGATGAGGAAGTAGATGAGAATGTGTAATGCTTGTGACCCACAGGTCATGTCCAAGGCCTCTGGTGCACTGGGGAAATGCAGGCACTGGGAACTGTTGTGTGGGAGCAGCACCCACTGCCCACAGGGCCATAGTGGCCAGGCTTACTGGCAGAGCTCCCCATCTCCACTCCATGCAACTTCTCAGGACATCTTCCCTGAAGTTCTGGCTTCTGTCCATCTTTCTCAGACAGGCATCTCCAAATTTGGTGGCTTTGGTCCCAGGACGAGGCTCAGAGGCTTCTGCCACCTTGGAGAGCAGGCTCAGAGCAAGCCACAGGAATGTCACAGTCACATCCTCCAGGAACACACTGGCTCCTGTGCACATGACTGAGCAGACTCAAGGACTTCCCTGTGTTGGGATGGTTCTCTGTCCCCACCCTCCCTGAGCTCCCCCACCCCGGGTTCCCTTGGGACTGCCCAGGGAGAGTCAGCAGGCCCATCACAGCCAGCCCCTGGGCAGGGGGTGGGGCCCAGGACATCCAGGATTCCAGAGGTTCCCTTGTCATTGTCTGGATGCTATGATCCCACATGGATATGCTGGGTATCACTCCAAGTGGGGACAGTCAAGAACTGGCAAGCCATTGCCTCCTCCTCTTCCCAGTGTGCAGTGACCCTGAGGGCTATGTGCAGGGGGTAAAGGGGAAGCTGGCAATACCAAAGCCAGGTCTCCAAGTTGGAGAACAACTGCCCTACAGCCAGGCCCAGCCGGGGGTCAGCCTTTGCAGCTCTGTGTTAGGGCGCTGCTTATGTGTTGCTGCAGCATTAGCCTCTTCCTCTCCTGACCAACACAGAGCCAGATCACATATCTGACCTGAACAATGACTTGTAATGCTGTGTGGACCCACACAAATGACTGGCTGTCTCTGTGCCTTGGTCCTCTTTGAGGACAGTAGCGCCACCTAGTTCGCTGGGCTGTCAAGGGAACATGAGGTGGAAACACGTGTTACGAGCTCGGTAACACAGACAGGACCCAAAAAGTGCTGCTGCCGACTCTGCTGAATACCGGCCATGTCCTGTAACGCCCATTTTACAAAGTAAGAGGCCAAGGTGCGGAGAGTCACGTCTTCTCCTTAGGTCACGCGGTCAACAAGCCACAGGACAGTCACGGAGAAGGTGTGGCAGTGAGAAGCCAGGGGAAGCTAAAGTCCTGAGCTCCACACAGGCCAGGTCACGGGCTGCACGAACCAGACACCCTGAGCACACATCAGCCATACAAAGGGCTCACGTTTCTCCAGTTGGGCCCAACTTTGGCTTGACCTGTTTTCTTAGCTGATTGAGTGTGATACTGATCTTATCTGGAAGGTGTTGGACTTGTCAGTGTCAAAGGTAAACTCCTTTTGAGTTCTGCCCTTCCCGGTGGGGGCGTGTCCTTCCCCAGGGGCTATCAAACTGTGGTTTGAAGGAAATTTTAATCAAGGTGGCTGCCGTGCGCCCCCTGGTGGTCATCACCACTAGATGCTCTGGTTGTTGCTCTTGAGCTTGATGTGACCCTGGCGGCTGCAGGCTGTTAGTGGAGGTAGATGTGGGTGCAGGCCTTTGGCTCCCAGGGCCTTAGGGTGCCACTGCATCCCATCCACTGTTGGTGGAAGCAAAGTCCTGACTATACATACGGATACATACAAACTGACTCCCAAATTGGGACTAAGCTTCAGGAAAGCCAGTCCCAGTGCCTGACACTACCAAGCTCACACCACGAGGCACTTCATCTTCAGCTGGGGGACACAGCAGACCTGTATCTCTGCCTCTTGCGATCGCCCCAGCCTATGGCTGCCTGTGGCTGGCTTGCACAGGGTGTCCAGTGAAGACAGGTCATGTGGCTGCTCTTAGGTCTCTGGGCTTTTCTGGGGCCTGTCACTGGGCTGCCCTGCCCTCCTCATCTCTCACCAGCAGCGTCCACAATCGGGCGGCTGCATCCCTCACCCACAGCAGTCAGTGTGTTTCTACTCAACTTATGTCCTTGGTCGGTGTGGCTTTTGTGTCCCACGGGGCTTGGGCACTAAGCCCTGGGGATCCATGACCTTGCTGACTCCTCTTTCTCACCAATCCTTGCTCCCCACAGCTGTCCAGGCAGCTCACATCTCAGGTAGAGGCTTTATGTTCTGACCCCTCCTTGGCCCCACAGTGGAATGGATGGAGAAACTGATGCAAGGCCCAGGGGAGGTTTGTGGTGAGCTGGTCAATCTGAATTAGAGCACACGGCTGAGTATGTAGGTCTCTCTTCTTCATCTCACACAGCTGATGTGGCCTCTACAGATGTGGCCTCTTGCCTGAGGCAGTCAGGCTGGCTGGAAACCAGGCAGAATACAGGCAAAAAAGCATGGGGCACTCAGCTTCCCAGAGCTGCGCTGACCAGGGCCTTGGCTTCCCTGAGAGCCCTAGGTCCCCTATCTTCCATATTAAACTACTGCTGACAACAGTGCTTACACAGCAGGGCTTTACTATCTCACAGCTCTGCAGGCTGGAGTCTGAATCAGGGCTCATGGTGAGTGGGCTCTGCTAGGGCCTTCTTCCTGGCTTGCAGCAGGCTGTGTACTTACATGGCAAACAGGAGAGAGGGAGCAGGAGCACATGCTCACTGACATCTTCACTAAGAGCACTAATCCCAGTACAAGGGCCTCTCTAATCTTAACTGTCTCCAAGACTTACTAATCTTTAGCAACCACTACAGCAGGCACTAAAGTGTCAGCATATGCACTGAGAGGGTACGATTCAATCCTTAGGATGGGCATTGAGTGATTCCAAACACCAGAGGACATCAGGACATCATTCAGCCAGCACACCAGCATCTCCTTAGCAGGAACTGCCTGACTCTGTATGGACTCCAAAGTTTCAGATGGAGACAACCAGAACAACAAGGCTGTGACTTCTGACACAGAAGAGGCTTCATTTTGTTCTCTGGGACTCAGGGTTGGCCTGGACAGGCCCAGTGGTGGGCACTTTAGGGGGGAGCAGTGAGAGGGCAAACACATACATGGGAATTACCATTCACAGGCGATGCTGTAACAGTGCTGGTGTTTGGATTTGAGCCCCAGAGGCACTTGAGGGAAGTGAAAGGAGCAGAGGCAGAGGGTGGTGTGCAAACTGCACAGCACCCCGCACACAGGAAGGCACCATTAACATGTACTATAACCATGTCTGAGTCCCAAAACTGGGTTTCTAGATCTATTTTTTAAGAAAAAATGCGAATGAGTGATTTGTGCAACTTCATATCAGATTCGTGTCCATGTGATGTCTCATGCATGGCAGATAGATGCCACCTCGCCCTGTGTGAGGAGGTCCTGGCCAATCAAGTGCTGCAAACATCTGGCCCATGTCCCACGGGCCTCCTGAGAAAAAGCATCCAGCTGCTGGAAGACTGGAAACATCTGCAGAGTGGAGACATAGCAGGCCGCACCAGCCAGGGCCTGGTGTAAAGTACACAAAACAACAACAAAAACCAAACACAACCTAACGATAAAATAATTCTCTTTTATTCACTTTGATTCGGATCATTGGAAACACTCAACAATAAATAAAACAGAGCAGAGGCTAAGAGAAGCAGACTCACTAATGTCACTCGAAATCCACCCAGATCGATCAACGCTCAGCTGGGAAATAAACTTGGAAGGGGGCACAGGGGAGGAGGAAGCAGACTTCAGATCACCAACCACTAAGCGACAAAGGTTGCAGAGAAGAAAAAGTGCTCAAGAAACTTTGGCTTTGAAGGGGACCTGGTGAAGGACTGAAGCGACTGTGCGGAGGGAGGGCTGGGGCTCCTGAGCAGGCTGGGGCAAAGCTGCACCCCCGGGCCAGAGGCCTGGCAGGCAGGGGAGCTGAGGCACCAAGGTAAACGCGAGCGGCCAGACTGGGGGGCTGGAGGAAAGGAGGACACTGTCGGAGGACTCACTGCCAGTGAGTTTCAGGACCCTGCCCGTGAGTTTCAGGTTCCTGATTCCCCACTGACCTGCTGCAGATTTTGCCTGCCTGACAGGTCCCTCGCATGTCCTCCAAATCCTGCTTTCTTTTGCACAGTGCAGGTGTCAGGTAGCAGCCCAGAGTGCTCCTGACCAACAAGAAAAGCAGAGGAGTCTCATTCTCTCAGAACCTGCCACGCAGACCACAAGGAGGAGGAGGAGCAGCAGGCTGTACTATGCAGCCATGCTTGCTGCAAACCGAGTGTCCACAATGGACACGGTAGTGTCCCTGAGCTCTCTGGAGGGGTGAGGATAGTTTCTGGTTTCTGGGGTTACCCAGCTGGTGCAGCCTGTTGGCCCAGGCAGTAGCCACTCTGGGTCAGGCTTCCCAGGAGAAAGCATTTCCCACCAGTAGCAGGTAAGGGGAAGAGCGTTCCCTTTTCCACGTTGCTGGTTTTCAGGCTCCCTTGAAACGAAAGGGCAAAGCAGGCATTGAAGTCCTGAATGTTCTCTGTGGTTCTCTCCACCTTTGACACAGATGCTAGTCACGATTCTCACAGAGGTAGAATTGGCCCTTAGGGCACCCTGCTGGCCACAGCTGAGATTGGGATTGCACTCGGGCCCCTTAGTCTGGCCTGTGCCTGAAATAGCTACCAGGTCTTCGCCATCCTCACTGGTCTCTCTTCTGGCTTCATTGTTTTTCGTCCTCTTCTTCCGGAATCTGACAATTCCCCAGCTGAGTTCAGCCCACACAGTTGGTTGGATCACATCTGATAATGCCAGACTTGAAATGCACCCATTTAAGAATTTTACACACAGTTGGTTGGATCACATCTGATAATGCCAGACTTGAAATGCACCCATTTAAGAATTTTATTCTCCGCCTTGGATCCTCTGGGAGCCAAATGTTACCAACATGCCCTGCTTTCAGTCCTAACAGTGGGTGAGGACCAGGCAGGGAGGGGTCTGTGATGCTGGCTCTAGAAACCCTGCCTGCTGGCTCACCACTGGACACTGCTGAGATCTCCTAGGGCCCTCAGCGCCCCAGGCCTGAGCCCTCACGGCCAGCTCTGGAGACAGGTCCCCTCTGCTCAGTCTGAAGCGCAGGGTAGGTCTTCCAGCAAGGCACTGTCCCGCCTCCAGCACACCCTGATTCGCTGCCACTATCACCCCAGGCCTAACCCAATGGTGCATTTAATGTAGGCCACAGCCAGAAACTGCTCTGTTTGGTTAAGTGCGCCTGGCTCAGTAGATGTCTGCAGGGACATGGGAAAGAAAAATGTCATCCGTAGTCTCCTCTGGCGGGAGGTACATGGCACGAGGGCCACTAGGGTGGCCCTAGGACAGAGATACAGCCGAGGCAGGGCGAGGGTGAGAGGGTGGGCGGGCTCTTGCCAGGAAAGCCCCACTGTATCCATTTTAAATGTGGAGCTATCACTGTCCTAGTTTCGCTCTTATTTTCTTTAACTTGTCACCACAGGGTCACTTTTGCAAGCCACATCCCTTCTTTGGGCCTTGCTCATCTCCTCTGTGAGCTGCAGAGCTGGCTGGGGGACTGCGGGAGTGGGGCTCACAGCATGACCATCCTCTCATAGCGGAGAGGCAGATGGCGACCAAACATGTGACCCCAGCAGCTTCCAGCTGACACAGGCACAGCTGTACTCTTGGGACCTTTTCTTACTCAGCAGCTCCAGGAAGCCGACAGCTCCACTGGAAGCTGTGCTCCATTAAACAGACTCGGCAAGCAGGTGAGGGGCCACGCAGAGTCTGCACTGCTTGCTGTGCCCATGCCCGCTTGTCTTAAGTTCTTCCCCATGATGGCTCTGACAAGTGACACACATTCCTCGTGACTCAGTCACGGTGACTGTGACTCACAGCATTCCAGGGTGCACACTCAGAATGAGGACCTCAGAATTTCCCAGCCTTTGTCAGGCAAGACCCTAAGTCTGGGAAGGTTCTTAAAACCCAGGTTCTGTATTCTAAACAAACAACAAGAAACAAACAAAAATACCCCTCCTGGATATTCTCAATCTCTGAGAAGCTACAGGAAAATGCTCATCTGCACAGCTGCAAGGGAAAAACCAAACATGGCACGCACTTCCCAGGAGCTTCTGTAGATGATCTGAAGCACTGTGTGGTCCTTTGACCAAGGCCCCTGAGCCCCTGGCCTCTCTCTTTTCTGGTCTGCAGAGGATCTGACTCAGAGAGGGACCCAATCTTCTCTATCCAGAAATTGTCCCACTCCTTGCCCAACATCTGCCTTTGGGAAATGTTCTCCACAGGAAGTGGTTTTGCTAATTGAGTGTCAGTGATTACAGCCAACAGGCACTGTCCCTGTTCCTGCTGCTCTTCTCTCCTGGCCAGACACATGGCATGAGTGGGAGACCCCAAGTTTGAGAAGGAACTAAGCCAGGAGGCAGAGGGAGGAAGGCAGTGCCAGAGAGGAGGTGGCCGGGACCAGCCCATAGCCCTGAAGCCCGTCCTGGCCACGTCCAGCCTTGATGTCCTATATGCCAAGTACAAGAATTTAGAGAAACCCTCCTTGAAACTCCCCACTCCCAGATGCAGGAGAAGAAACAGAAATGTGATAGAAACACCAGGGGTGGTGGCACAGCCGGAGCACACACGTGTCAGTTGGATTAAAAAATCAATAAATAATTAGAGGAGGAGGAGAAAGACTGAGAGTGAGTCGTTGAGGTCTGTGCTGGTCAGCACGCCTTGGAAGCCCCCACCCTGACCCCAGGACTCCATGGAGGTAGCCCAGAGCTCAGGCACTCAGGGAATGCTGGCTGGGGGACCTGTGTAGCCGAGGAAGGTCACAGGCGCTCAACCTAGTCCTCCAGGGAAATATGCCAGACGCCACAGCCAGTGTACCCCCAGGTGTCATCGGAGCCTTGTTCCAATTCAGGAGCTGGCTCAGGAAACGGACAAGAGGCTTCAGCCGTGCAGCAGGTGCTCCCTTCCTGGAGCCAGGGCTTCTGCCTCATTTCAGCCAGTGTGTGTTCTTCTCCCCCGAGCACAAAGGCACGTGAAGTAGTCAAGTCTGCTCTCAGCACAAATCAGAACCACAGAGACTGATGAGGAAAGAGAACTCCCATAGGTGGAGGAGGCGACTGCTCCTGCTGGAAACACATTCCTATGAAGACCCCTGGGGTCAGCTGGCTCACTGGGTCATCATCAGTAAGCTTCAGGAAGAAAGGGATGGCGGGTTGTCACACTGTGACATCGAGAGAGGCCAGGCTTCCTAGACACAGGCAGGAGCGTCTGCCCCCGTGGCCGTGCAGCCCAGCATGGCTCCCTCCTGGAGGTAACTGCCACTAACAGACATCCCAGCGAGCATGGGAGTTTCAGAGTCAGTGTTGGACCCTGCAGGGGCAGCTGGCCCCTGTCCATCTCTCCTGGGAACTTGTCTGTCTGCATAGACTACAGGAGTTTTTAAAATAAGCCCTCTAAGCCAAAATAACTACCTTTCCCAGCATCTTCCCCAACTCCAGCACCGGGGCAGCAGTATGGCGAGCTCTTCAGCCCCAGACAGGTTCTAGGACACGCCATGTGACCCTGGCAGAGTGCAGTGACTTTGCTGAGCCCATGCTGCCTGAGGTGGGAGGGCAGGGAGCTGTGAGCAGCAGCTGGGCACGGCCCCAAGGCTGGCTCTGGAAGCTCCCTGAAGGCAGTGGCTCTGGCGAGGTGCTGGGGCTGAAAGTGGCAGGTGCGACGCAGTGGGTCTGTCCTTGACTGCTGGAGCATCATCTCCCCGTGAAGATCCGGATTTTGTTAATGGCTGCCAATGTGGCCGTCACGTTGGATTCGAAGTCTCCATCATGCACCCCTGTCTTGCGGAATGCTCCCGCCGAAGGGTTGTTTTCCCAGTAGTGGTGCCAGTTGCCCTTGCTGTCTGCTCCGAAGCCGTACAAGTCTACCTGCAGAGGCAAAGGTGAGAAGGGGCTGTAGGACACAGTGGAGTCCCCAGGACAGCGAGTCTGTGGGCACCCCAAAACTCTACATGTGGGTCTACACCCAGCATTCAGACCAATACCTCTCCAGCTTCCTCGAGTTCCCAAGGCTCAGGGAAGTCAAAGCAAGTCAAGCAGAACTCAATTATTGTGCCAGCCAGCGGGCACCGGGGAGCAGACAGCAGGTGGGCAGTCCCAAGGTGAGACTGCCTCTCTGGAGCAGAGAGCAACCTCTCCTTCAACGCTGCAGTCCTGAGACAGGGCAGCACTGGGATGCGGACAGGGCTTCAGAGCCAGGCCAATAGTCCCCTCTGTGGCTGGCCCTGGCTGAGCCAAACCACTGCTCTGAGCCCCACTGTCCTTGCATCCAAGAATGACATTCATAAGAGGCAGGCGACAGGCACTGATCCACTCCTTCCCATCCATCCGGCTCAGTGGCCTTCAGTGCAGGGGGCTGGACCTTAACATGTCTGACAAACATGACTGAGTACTAAGCACTGAGGTGGGTTTGTGAACAACAGTATAGGAATCCTAGCAGCCAAATTGATAAATTTGGAATTTAATTAACTGAGCTCAGGACCACTCATATACAGACCTCCCTGGTTCACGGTCCAAACAAGTGGCCCCAAACTGGAAAGTTAAGAGTTTTTAAAAGAGAGAATCACAAAAGACATCTTGTTTAAAACAATTTAGCTATAATCTTACATTAATTTTTGGTTGACACCTGTATCTTGCTTCTTTGTTGAGCAGGTTAATTTTTCTCCTGTAGGTACGGCTCATTACCCCTGAGTGATTTCCATTCTCCTGAATACAGGGCACTGGTTAAATGCAGGGCTTAAGATGACATCAGTTATGCCACTTAAGCTACAATAACCATGTACCTGGCACTGTCACCCAGAGACCACCGGGACAGTGCTTGAGAAATCAGAAACATGCTTGGCAGGCCTTGGCTATGGAGTGTACTGTAACAGAACAAAGTCACTGCTAAAACCAAGCCATTCTTGGAGGAACAGGGGCTGAATTTGGGGCTTCATTCAATCCTGAGGAGCTGGTGATCCAGGGGTTACAGGGGGATCTTCTGAGCAGGGAACATCAGAGTGACTAGAACTTGAGTTCTAGGGAACTTGACTGACTAGAAGATGACCAAAAAGGAGCCCATGTGGAGAGGCCTCTAGGGAGAGCACGTGTAATGGATGGAGGCCCACAGGACATATTTGATGGGTCCCAGGGACACAGCAGGGCAGGGGACAGCTCCGTGGAAAATGCAGTTTCTTAGCAAATGTCTGCATGGACACAGCTCACGGAGCAAAGGCATCAGACTGGACAAGAAGGAGAGACGGGAGCCCCTTTTCTGAGATAGGACCCCAAGGGGTAAGTGACCTATGGACTGGAAAATTTGGGTGGGAGCTGATAGGGGACAGCAGGGGATGGGAAACTGGACTCCCCTGCAGGCCCCTTGGCCTCCCTCCTGGTTCCAACTAAGAACCCAGTGGAATGGGAGCAGGGATCCGAGTGTCTCACCTGAACTCAGGCCCAAGGAGGGGAATCAGAGCCTGTGCCTGCTCCTCTGCTCTGGTACCTCACCTGGTGAATCTCTTGGCAAGATCACAGGGAGGTAGTGGAATCCCCAAGCATCTGCTTCCTACCTCCAGAGGTTCCGGTGAACCAGGCCTGTGCTGTGGCTAGATCACTGATCATAGCTCCCCAGGCAGTTTGCACAGCAGTGCAAGCCATTGCTTGAGCCATTTAAGTGACATAGCTCGTCCTTTGTGGACTCTCCCTGCTCGATCCTGTCCTTCCTTTGCTGCTGAACCTGAGCTCATCCTGGTTCACTTTGGACAATGACCAGAACATGCCAGATTCTTGGACCCCAGAACTTTTTCACAGAACACTGTGACTCCTGAAAGTCCCCATGACGTGGACCTCAGAAGGCCCAGGCAGAATCAGAGCAGCTGAGTTTTGGCAGAGTGGCAAGTCCCAGTCCCGAATGGTCTACAGCACACAGAGGTCACATACCTCGTCACAGACGTGCAGGGAGAGGATGACCGAGAGAATGCCAGTGGATGGGTACCGCCCATGACCCTGCAGCCAGTTGTCGAAGACATATTTGATGAAGGCTGGGTGGTAGATCAGGATCTTAAGAAAGAAGAGGGACCCTGGGTGAGTCTGGCAGGCCAAGCACACAGTCCTCTGCTGGGTGCTACACACTGTCATGGTCATGGGGCCATGGGAATACAGCTGAGGAGAGGGACCCTGAAAACCACCCTGAACTATAGGCTTCGGTGCTGGGGTAGGATGCACCACAGTAGAGATGCAGAACCCGAGGGTAGGAAAAGCCAGAGAAGATGAACTCAGACACACCCAGGATGAGAAGGCTCAGGGAGGTGTGGGGAGGCCAGCAGGTGAGACCTGAGCTCAGCAGTTCAGGAATCAGCATGAGAAGGCAGTGACATCCTGTCCCCCTAGCCTTGAAAGCCACCTGCTTAGCCTGGAACTGGTCATTTGTGGGAATCATTTTTATCCCCCAAAATGATTGGACATGCATGACTCATGCCCCCCCCCCCAACCCCTGCAGGGCTCAGGAAACTTTGGCTACTAGGTGGTACCTCAGGGGCTGGTGCCACAGGCCTGGTGCAGCCTCAGCACGCCCAGCCTGTCTCGAGTACCCTCTTCCCATGGGAGAAGCCAAAACAGGGCCACACCCTGCCTAGTGGAGCCTCTGCTCACCTTGTCCTGTTTCACTTTGATCTTCTTGGGGACCGGGACATAGGTGCTGAAATCAAGGCAAGAGGAGGTGATCAGTGTAGTGAGGGGTCTCCTGGGAGTCTGCAGGGTGAGGAGGGCAGCAGGACGTCCCCTGCTTGTCCCACTCCTCTTAATATACCTCCTCCCTGTCCCAGCCAGGCCTTTGCTGTGGTCACTTCCTATGGACACCAGAGGGCAGCCTTGACTCATTCTAGGGTGCTCCATAGTCTGAGGCCCATTTTCCCAGAGATGCTGGGAAAGGGAACTGGTTCCAGCACAGTTGTGTGGCCCAGCTCCTTTCTGCCTGGGCCGTTCCCTCACCACCTGCTCACCCAGGCCCGAAGGCACAACCCAATGTGGTCCCAGCCCCCATGCTCCTGGGAGGCCTGGCCAGATCGGGAGGCCTGTGAAATGCTGGCCATGGAGCCACTCCTCCTAGGAGAGCTGGCAACACAGAGATCAGACCCAGCTGGTTACACAAGTGCTGGCTCAAGTTCAACCTCAGGCAAGTTGTTTGGCTGGGCCCAGGTTCCAGGAGCGCGACTGCACCCCACCTCTCACCCCAGCCCAGGCAGTTTTACACTTCAAAAAGCAAAATTATTTTAGGGGGCACTTGAGAATTAGGAGGGTACTTGGAGAAGCAAATTCAGGGTCCTTTTGGGGTCCTTGTAGGAGAATGGTCAAGTCTAGGCTTCGTGGATGTGCTGGGAGGAGCAGGGTCTATGTGTCCTGGAGGCTGGTGCCCAGGATAGCAAAGTCTGTGTGGCATGGGAGAGTGGGGGCGGCCTGTGGGGGTACTCACTGGGAGATGGTGCCGGTGGTGGTGGCACTGACCACCCACTGCAAGTCGATGGTCTTAAAGGGCACCAGGATCATGCTGACATCCTCCCCCAGCTCCCGGAAGCTCTCGGGATACACCAGATGATGCGTGGTTTTGCTCCCCACGTCAGCCTCGAACCCCACTGTGGGCGCCCTGTTCATCCTGGGAAGAGAAGGCAGTGAGCTACCTCCGATGGCTTGGTGTCACAGGGTACAGGCCTGGGGCTTGAGCACTATGCTGGGCTGTGGCCACAGGTGAGTCCCCTTTGTCTCCAGCCCTCAAGGTCCCACAGTAGGGATAGGTGAGACACAGCCCAAAGGCTCTGAAATCTTTTGCTTTCCTGACTCAAGTGAGTGTAACGCTCCCCATAGCCACTGACTTCCTTTATGGGGCCACACCTAGAGCTATTTTAGGACCTCTTTGAGTGATTCAAATATCTAAGCGCAGACAGGTTGCTCCAGGTGATTAGCAAATACCAGTCTTGAACCTGAGTCTGCCTGACTCAGCCCGACTCTATCCCAAACACAGATGGGTACGCTGAGAAGCCAGGTGAGATGTTCAGGACATCATGGCAGAGAAAACAAGGAACAACTGAAAAGGGGTGATGGGGAGACCAGGTGAACGTTTACACGGAGAGCGCTGTATTACATACAGTACAGTCATGTTGCCAAGAAAGGTGAGACTGGTGTGGGTAAAGTGAGGGCCGTATTTTGTAGGGCAGTGGATGTTTTACACTAATAAAGCTTTGAATTTAAACACTCATTGTGTGTGTGTTTTTTAAATCACATCTTGCTGATCACACATTAATGGTGATTTCTGTCCAACAAAAGCCGTTTTAATGTGGCCCTGGGCTCCGTGTTCACCAGACCTGGCACTGTGAAACTCCTGGCTCTTCCTCAAAGTTAAAATGACCATGACAGGTAAAAACATTTTTAATCAATTCAGGATATTGAGGCAGCCACAAGAGTGCACCTGAAGACATGAGAGAATACTCCAGAACTACTTTAGAACGTGGCAAAAGTGCGGAGATAAGGGTGTTTGAAGTGAGAGGAAGCATTTTGAGTGGGTATTAATGGCAGCATATCCTTTACTGTAAAACATTTCTAAAAATTTAAACACCCTACTTTTCTGTCACTTCAAGTCAAGTCACAGAGGTGGAGAAATGGAAGTCTGTTCTAGAAGATAGCCAGGGATACCCAGTGCTGTGTCTGCACACCAGTCCCACCGCCCTGTCCAGCAAGCATGTGAGGGAATGATGATCACTCTCAGAAACCCAGGGAAGACTTGGGCTTTTATGGTGTCTGTGTTACTTGGAGCTGGAGTAAACACCAGCTCGCCATAAAAGGTCAGGCTTCTGTAGTGGCCTCGACTGCAGGCTGGGCAAATGAAAAAGGTAGAACCAGAGTCTTCCACCAACCTTGCCCACACCAAGGCTGCCCATGCCACACTCAGCCCACTGCTGACCTCCCAGGTATGGCTTCCTCTGTGCATCCAGGGAGGCCCTTCTAGGCTGTCCCATCCAGCAATGCATAGATGGGGAAACAGTGCCTGAAAGGGCACAGTGAGAAGCCTGTGGCCCTGTGAAAGTCCAAGCCCCAACACCAGGCCTTAGACCCTGAGCCAGGATGCTTTCCACAGCTCCCATAGCCTGCTGGGAGCAATGAGTGGGGTGGGCTCCCGCTGAGGGCTGCATCTGCACCTGAGCACGAAGTCATGGCTGTCTATCTCAGGCCCATAGGAGGACTCCCGCAGGTTGCCTGAGTTGCCCACGACAGCACAGCGCCGGCAACTCCCAGATTTCTTCTCCAGCACGGGGTCCACGTTCCCGGGCACCACGCTGAACAGCTCCCTGATGGTGTCGCTCAGGTTGCTGGGCTTCTTCTCCCTCTGCAGCCTCTGTAGCACAGGGCAGAAGAAGACAGATGTTCATAGAGGGGCTTCCTTGGGCAGATGGGTGTCACTTTCCGGTCACCAACAGCCAAGACTCCCACAGTATGATTCTGTGCCCTTATTTATAGGACCTTGGACGTGGGGCTTTGACACAGCTGCTCCGCCTTCTCACCAAAGGGCCTAAGGGCTGCTCAGGAAACAGAAAGGACGGAAAGGAAAGGTTCATTCACTCTACAAAAATCCCAGAGCATCTACTATGTGTAGGAAGTTGCACAATCCTCTGGAGACAGGAACGTGGCCCCGCACAAATTGGGCATGTGGAGAGGGGCAAGGGGCCCAGATAGGACCTTCACCCACCTGCTCCTCCCTTGGGGTACCCTTTAAAAGGCCCCCCCAACCCCTGATGATCACAGCCAGAACACTGGGGTGCCATTCACTCCTGCTATGCTCCTTGGGTCCTTGCAAACCCAGCCATAGTTCAAGGCTCTGTACCACTATCTGTGTCTGCACAGGAACAGCAGGGGTGGGTACAGAGATAGTCTCTGGCTTGACCCTGCCTCTCACTGATAGCAGCAGGACCCAGTCCCACTCCCACATCTGACACCCTCACCTTCTGCTTCCCAGCAGCCCAGGATCTCTGAACTGCAGCCATATAATCAGCTGTTCTAGGGATGCACAGAGATCTCTGACATCAGATGCTTTGCACCTTCTAAACCGCAATCCAAAGTTCAGTGAACCCAAAACTTCCTGCCTGGCTCCCAGGCAACCTGCAGTGACCAGTCTTCTTGCTTGCCTAAGACCGAGGGGTCCCCTAGATGCAGGACTGTCAGTGCTAAAACCAGGCTGTGTGGGTCACCCTCCTGGTTGCCACCCTATAATACCACTCTGCCCAGTGTCCCTGGGAGAGCTCTAGCCAGGCTGTGTAGGGGACCCCGTGGAGTTATATCCTTCCTCAGCCACAGTGAGCTCGGCAGGACTCTGAAAGAGTCCATCAACCAATGGCGTGGTATCATTTCAGTGAGGCAGGCAGGTTCAGGGACTTGTCCCAGCTGTCAACCAGGATCTGAACCCTGGCTATTAGGAACCTCCCTTAAGGTTCTTCCCAGAACACAGCCACTGCTTCCAGTTCTTGGGCTCCTAAGTGTTGGAAATCAGGGGAGGTGGGCTATGGGGTGAATCCCATCAGCCATCCCAGCCCCAGGGACACAGTGGCTAGGAGACAGTGAAGTGGCTAGAGATGCCTTTGGGCACTATTCATGAAGCCAGTGACCAGGTGAGTGTATGAGAGATCCTTGCCTTGGGATCTGAATACCCATAAAGGATGGTTCCCAGGAGAACCCTCTCTTTTCTAGTGAGAACGATATAGCATTGTTTTAAACTTAAGGGCATTAGATATGTGGGATGGTTCAGACATGGTCTGAGGGACCCCAGAACCTCACATGTTCAAATTTGATCCCTACTGTGAAGCATTACCAAGGCGGGGACTTAGTGTGATTATGATGTTTAGAGCAGGCTTTCTGATTATGATTAGAAAGGGTCACTTTCTAATCCCATCCCCCCACCCACAGACACTCCTGTGCCTTGCTACAGAAGCCACCCCCTCCTGAGGATTCTGCCAGTAGGAAGGCTATCACCAGATGCCATTTCTCATCTGTATACCTGCAGATTAATCTCTTTATAAAAGAGTCCACCTCTGGTGTTGCATTATGACAATGGAAACTGGACTGGTACAACATGACCCAGGGAAACACAAGGCACATTCTCCAGACCACACTTCACACCCAGCAGCATGGTTTGCATAACAGAAGGGAAAGAAATCATACTGGGGAAGAGGGGAGAAAATGGGATCCCTGGGCATCCCTGGTGGGAGGTGTCCAGTGGTAGAAAACAGGCTGGCAACTTCTCGAGGGTAAGCCTAGGACTCTCCCATAACTCAGCAATCTCACTCCTAGGAACACCGCCAGAAGCGGAGAAGCAATGCATGTCCCAGAACGAAGCAAACAAAATATGTTAGGCACCACTAGTGCAGCCCCTTGCCCACGAACTGCCTTTTCTGTTAAACCAAAGCCAGGCAAAGGGCAGAGAGGGGCACAGTGAGACACCAGCCAGATGAAAAGACAGAAGAGAATTACTGCCGGAACGGGTGCCTTGCTCTGTGGCACACTGTCTTTAACGCCCTCAGCTCGTCTCCCCAGTGACACAACCTGCACTTTAGGATCTCAGATCTGCTCCTAGATCTGGGGCTTAGACATGGGGAAGGGCTCACCTGGGTTCTGTGATGACAGCACCGTGAGAGAGCCAGGGAGAGGCCGGAGGCCAGCCTGAGCTGCCTTCCTGTGGCTCAGCACCCTAATCCATCTACACCGGCTACCTTCCCTGCAATTAGGTCTCAGCTCGGAGTCTGTCTGCCCAGAGACTCCTAACGACCCCAGTCACAGAGGTCAACCTCATACCCTTCTCTTTATCCCCAGCTCCTTCCCATACCCAAGCGCACTGCCAGATGTGCCCACCTTGTGCACCCTCAGCCTTGTTTCATGGCACCTACCATCCACCATGTGTACAGAACACTGCACCAGACACGCACAGAGCTTTTTCCTTGCCGTCCTTACCCAAACAACTCAGTATGACCACATTTGTCTTGGCACTGACATTGTTTTAGGTATTCTAAGTTATCTGGACATGGTTTCACCCACACAGCAGGTGATGTGTAGGTTCTATATGAATACTATGCTATTTTGTATCAGGGACCTGGGCACTCATGGTTTTTGCTGTCCAGAACAACCTGGAACTAGATGCTGAGGAACATTTACATGTGATTTGTTTCTGGTCTGCATGACTGGCCAAATGAAAATTCTGTGAGAATAACCTTGTTTGCATTTTAACGCCTATAGAAGGTTGCCAGGATCATTCCTAGAATCTGAAAATGTAACCTTCCTGGAGGAAGGGCCCCTGTGGAGGAGGCTGCTTAGGGTATCTAGATCATGACTCAAGATGGTCCCTGATCCCAAGACAGGCGTCTGCAGAGGAAAAAAGGGAGATCAGAGAATCAAGGAGACAGGAGAGGAGGCTTGCAAAGGAGGAGGCAGCCATGAACCATGGGACTTCAAGGACTGCCAGGAGCCAACACTACGTGCACCTTAATTTTGGACTTCTAGTTTCTGGAAGTGTGAGGACACACATTTCTGTTGTTTTAAGACACCCAGTATATGGCCATTGGTTATGTCACCAGAAATTAATTCCCTACAACTTGCTCTGACTTACACATAGATGCCCAATGCACAGAAGGAATGAACTACAGTCTGAAAATTGCCAGATGCCTGGCATTCGGCTCTGGGCACCCCTGTCCCCACCAAGCCCTGCCCCAGGCCACAGGTCTCACCAGCCACCACTGGTAGGTGTCCTCCTCCAAGACTGCATTGTGGGCCGTCAGCAGAGGCTGCACAGTCTGGTTGAAGCGCTTGTCGAACCAAGCTGAGACTTTGCGCTGGCTGATGCAGTGTGTGCAGGTGCAGGGTGGGGGCTTGATCAGCTTCCTGAGGTTCTGAGACAGCTCCAGGACCATCTGCTTGGGGAACCAGGCTGCGGGCACTGTGGTGTGTGCGAAGTTCAGGACAAAGGAGGTGAGGAAGATGAGGAGCACCAGGAAGGTGAGCACTTTGAGCACCTTCTTCTGTGTGGTCATCATTTTTGCTTCCTGCTGGGGAGTGATGAGGGGTGGCCCCACCTCTCTGAGCAAAGACACAAAGGAAAGCCTAGAGGCCAGAGCTCAGTGGGAGAGGACAGCGGGTCCCCAGCAAGGTCTCAAGGGCAGCTTAGGCCAACGTCGTTCCCATAGAGAAGCAGCCATCCGTGGTGTGTTGGGCTTGTCCTTTAGCCTGCTTCTTCTGCAATTCTGGAAGGGACACTGAGGTCTCTAGTCCTACTCCTAATTAAACATAATAACAGAGATTTCCTGTCCTATTCAATCCAGGGACCTTTGGGAGATGAGGGACACCTTGGTGACCCCCTGCTCTGGAAAGTATGGTGTGTGATGAACCTTAATTAGATGCTTGACTCTTCCATGCTGTCGCCAGGGAGGTGGCAGTTAAGTGCCTCTAGATGAGGGCACTGAGGCTGTCATCTGCATTAGAAAAGAAGAAAGGAAGATAACAAGGGTTACAAAAATGTTTTTCTTTTCACACCTCCAGTCGTGCTTTCCACAGTCTCTCCCTCCTGTGTTCAGCGCTGCGCTGCGGGAACTCAGGGCAGCCTCAGTGTATGTATGCATAGTGGGGCACCTGTGTCTGTTTGCAAGGTTGCTAAGCACACACCCTATCCACATCTCCACAGCTCAAACCCAGCACAGCAAGCATTCCACACAACAAACATGTGACCAGGCAGCAACCTGCTGAGCACAGCACGGGGGTGACTATGACACATGGGTCACCTGCCTCTCTGGCTCCTTCGTTCCTTCTGTAACAGCAAGAGTAAGAACAAATCGGAACCCTCCACATCTGAGGATATGGAGGGACAGTCTCAGATCACTGTCTTCCAGTGGGCAGGTGGGCAAGGGTCTCTGATGGTGGGGAACGGAGGGGACAGAGGGCGGGGAGGCCATGCACGCTTGCTTTATGCTCCAGTCTTCTCATCCTGAGCCTGTTTTCCTCTGTAGAAGGTGCACTGGACTCCCACCTTCTGCAGTAAGCACCTGCATCTTCTGCCTCTGCTTTTGGGCAGAGAGGAAGGGGTGTTGGCCTATGCATGCAGCAGGAAGAAATTTGGAGAAGCTACTTATCTCTTAAAGAAATAGCTAACATTTAAAGATCTGTTTGGAAGCACCAGCTGGAACACTAGCCCATGGGAAGGAAAGTGGTGCCTCGTGAGGCCCAGACAGGGAGTGGCAAAGGCCAGAACGAGCCAGGCCTGCACCTTGACTTTTCAGTTACACAATTCACCTACTTTATTTATACAGCATGTTGTTTGTAAGCTGAGGCAACATGACTGACCCTCTGCCCAGGGCATGACCTTCTCCAGAAAAACCGTCCCTCCTGGTATGGCTCTTACTCATTCTTTTTTTTCAATTTAATTTAATTTTCATTTATCCCCCCCCCCACGGGACACTGTAGTGATTAATTTAATTTTAAAGAGGATAAAACTAAACAGAACAAAACAGAACAAAGCAGATCAGAAGAAAACAATGAGTGACACGGATTTCAAAGCAAGACAACCAGAGATCTTCACTGTCTATCATATTGTCTCTTGTTTTCTTCCAAATAGTTGTCCATATCTTCACACATAATGAATTCATACAAAATAAAATAGTATTAAATTGATCAGAACAGGATGATGACGGCATTACAGGCCTTCAGAATCAGCCAATAGGGAAATCAACAATGGCTGCCATAATGCTTCTCGTTCTCTTCAAAATAGCTGTCCATGCCTTCATGAATGTTGAAATTAAACGATACAAAATCGACTAAAATCACTCTGAACACAGAATAATAGTATTGCTGGATTTCACATCATGACGGTACAGAATCAGCACTGGCTATCTTAGTCTCTCTTTTTCTTCAGAGTAGCTGTTCATTTCATCATATATAATGGATTCTCATAAACTGTTTAGGAGAAGTTCTATGCATGTATGAGTCTCTACAAGTATACCTATCCTTTCTGTATTAGAGGGAAAAAAAAATTCCTAGAAAAACACGAAACAAAAAAGACAAATAAATAACAATAGCAAAGAGCCCAAAACACTGACAATATAGGCCTTCAAAACAAGATAGGAGAACATAACTGGGGTTGTTATCTTACATAATGATCTTCAAGAGTCTTAATCTTTAGGGCTCAGCTGGTGCCACCCCTGAGGCCTCCCTGTCCCCGAGGCCCTGGCTCTCTTGTCTGCACTGCTGATTCACTTCCCCTCCCCAGCCTGGGAGCTTCCTGAGGACAGAAGCTGTCTCACTGTGCTTTTTGCCTGTCCCCTGGCACGTGGGGCTAGTGAAGCTCCTGGTGGCACAAAAGGAATGCAGGAAAACAGGGAGGTGCACACCAGGCGTGCAATTCAGAGGCAAATCTGAGCCAGAAAGCAAGGATCCAGGGCCAGGTGATTGTCATTCTCACCAGGCGGCACCTCCTCATACTGTGTGACCATGAACAAGTGATCTGGCCTCTCCAAACCAGTCCTTCAAAGGCAGCCAACAGATTCTGGTCATAGTTCAAGCCATCAGCTCATGAAGGTTACCTATTCATCTAATGTGTTCGTTACTGAGCTATAGGTCCCCTGCCACACCAGCACTGGGTGGTGTCTAGGTCTTGAAAAGCTCTAGGTGACAGCTCTGAGGCAGCCACAGGCCTCAGTGCCTTGGGACAAGGGAAGCTGGGGTGGTGTCAGGGGCAGGACTGGGAAGCCCAGGAGGTCGGGGGACATAAGGGTGGGGAGCGGGCGCGTCAGGCGGGGAAGCTCAGTCAGGGCTTACAATAAATCATAGACAGAAGGTTAAATATCACATGGCCTTTCTTATCTGAGAAACTGAAGTATAAATAATTGAGGAGCAAAATAAAAGATAGATGATGGGAAAGGGAGATAGACCACGTGAAGATGGGAAGAGGGTGGGGGAAGTCGGAGATAGAAGGCAGAGAGGGGATGAGGAAGTAAAAAGGTTTAAGACTAAGATGTGAGATAGGTTGATGAGTGTACTTATCACAGCACAGACTAAGAAAAAGCGGGGAGAGACAAAAATGAAAAGGGAAAAAATTCCAATGGTACTAAAGCTCAAAGAAGAAAAGGAAGAAACCTGCCAGAGGGTCTGAGCTAGATGATCTGGTTTCATGATATCCGTATTTACAATGAGCAGGGCTGGCTCCCCCTCCTGTCCCCATGCCACTATAGAGATGAGTTCTCTCACAGGGTGACAGCTGAGCACAAGGACAAGGCAGATCCAGGCAGAAGACTCATCCCTACAGCATCCTGGCTTGGTGGGAGACAGGAATTCTCTGGGCTGATGTGAAGGTGCGGTGAGTACTGTGGGTTGAGGGCAAGGCCAAGATGTCTGTGGCAGGCTCCTCCTCTCACATCCTGGGGCAGCATCTCTGGAGCCCAAGGCCACGTACTCATGTGGATCCCAGTTACCAGAGCTCCTGGGCTGGTATCCTTTAGCACCCTGGGCTAAACTTGCGAGGAAAAGCAAGCCCTCTGCATCCCTTCTTAGACCCCAGGGAAGTAGAGAAGGTTGTGGGAGCCACGTGATCTCCCTGAGCTCTCTCAAGTGCCAGCAAATCTGCAGATGCCAGGCTGGCCAGCTCTAGTGTTCAGCAATGGAACCCAGGCCAGATCTCCAGGGAGCTAAATGCAGTGTCCGCTCTGCAGTGGAGGTCACAAAGAGGCAGAAAGGGAGAAAATTCCCAATTTTCTTCTGCAAAGTGGCTGTCAACACCAGGCCACAGGCTGAGAACAGTGGGAGAGGCATGGGACCTGTGCACATGACAGTCTTCAGCACAACTGTGACCCAGGCTAGCTCCCTTCCGAGGGCTTGGAAAGTAAGGGGTTGACACTGGCTGTGCACAGGTAACCCAGATAGCGCGCCCTGCAGCTCTATAGCAGCTCCGGAGCACTGCAGGACCTGGTGAAATGGTCCGGTGAGGTGAGGAGCCTAGAACGGCCACAACTGTCTTCAGCAAGGCAAGGCAAGCAATCATCGTGCTTGTTTTCTTGCAGTGAGAAACAGGTCCAGAGAAAGCAAGTAACTTCTCCAAGGTCACAGAGAGATGGCCCAGGTTCCTGCTGCCTACTAGGTTTCTCCAGGTAGCAATGCCCCATAATTCTATTCCATCCATGCCTCACTCAGCTTTGCTCTTCCCTTTCTCACACTCTCCTTGGGTTGATTATTGTTCTCTTCCCACCCTCTTGAGATGATAAAACCACCCATTTACCCTCTCTTCTTGTGCACTGCATCTACTGAATTTTCATATTTAGTGCTTCACTTCAGTGGTAGTTTTTAGTTCTACAACTTCTGCTGAATAATTTAATATAACTTCAAGCTCTGTGATAAATTTCTTCATCTTGTCACCTCTCCTCTAGCAATTATTCATCACAGTGATTTTAAAGGCCATGTGGGATCCATGCGGGTCTATTTCAGCTGTCCCCACACCCTCTGGTTCATCTGGCTGTATCACGTGCTGGGGCCAGTGCTGTCCATACTGGGCACGACAGATGTGGAGGCTCTATGCATCCTTCCGGGAGGATGGACCTGTGCCTTATCTGACATGACCCTGGTCCATTTCTGATTGGCTCTTACCCGAGGAGGCAGTCTCTCAAAGAACAACAAAGGCCAGTCTAAAGGCTCTCATCGCCAATGCCCATCACCCACACTGTGAGGCAGCCTTAGCTTAGCTTAGCGTTTCATCTTCGGAGCTGTTTCCTGCTTGGTTTCTGAGGTTCGGGCCAGTGCAGCTTAAACACTAACAAATGCCTCAAAAGAAAAGAATGGCACAGAATGTGGATTCTTCCCTCTGCAGTTTCCTTTGGGTTCCTTAGGTGTTGGCTGATTTACTTGTCCTGAATTCATTCATACACTTTGCCCATCTCTGTCCATCCACATCCATCCATCTGTTTTCCTCCCTGCCCCTTGCAAGACTGCCACCCTTTGAGCTGCATCTCCAGCTCTCTGCTACCTACATATCTGCAATACCTCATGTTGGAAGGGAGCAGAGACCTGTGGACTCACCCCAATTCCTCTCCTTTCTCTCTGGGATCTGCAGAGTGGCAACACTGACCTTGGTGGACATCCTCTTCCTGCCTTAGGGGCCCAGCCTTAGTGATCGGTTGAGTCAGAACATAAAACACACCAGCTCTGGACACACAGCCCATGACTTCTGGGCCACCCCTTCTGGGCATCTTGTTATTGGCCTTTAAAGTCCTGACTGGTTGGCCTCACGTGGTAGTGCGGCATAGCATGAAGAAGACCTGCCCAGGGAGGGTCCTCACACCTGCTGTAGAGAAGAAAAGCTCTTCCCCAAACTGCTTTCCACACCCTGGCCAACAGATACTGGAATCCATTTAAAGAACTCATGAACCTTTTGTGGACCATGGCTTTTGGAAAGAAAAATGTCAGCAACATCAGGATCAAATCCCAGCTCTTCCTGGTCCTCTAATGTTTCACTTCTCTGACCTTTGGTTTTGAATCTACATCTGGAGTTCACCCATGTGAAAGACTGCTTAAAAGGAAGGATGCACACAGAATGACCCAGGTCCTGGGTAGAGCAGATGTGCCACATGGGCCATCCCGCTCTTCTTCTCCAAGCTTCAGATTTTTCCTGAGAGCCTTGGCATGCCCACTGGCAGAGTTACAGAGTTACTTAGGCCAAGTGAAATCAAGCACGAAAAACACAAACCAGGGTCATGGTAAGCGTGTTGACCCTCAGTGATTAGACTAGTTGCCTTAGTTCTCAAAAGTACTAGATGGCTGAGCCTTCATTATGTTCTGCTTCAGTGGCTGAGATCCCATAGGGGAGGGATCCTAATGCACTCAAGGGGCGAAGAGGAGGGAAGTCAGGGTTTCCAAGGCTTTCTGGACCCAGAGCACTCAGCAGCACCCATGCCTCAAGTCAGGATGTAGTTGGGACTGGGTGGGGTTTGAGCTCTGAGTTAACTCTTGTGAATCTCTGAAGCCACCTTCACCTCCCTATGAGAACATCCTCAAAGTGTCTCCACTTCCCCCAATGTTCCAGTGCTTGGTCACATGCCTGGAACTCAGGCCCCTACCCTGGGAGTGTCTGCGCCTTACACCTCCCCAGGGAAGGGTGCCCAGTGACAAATTCTGTCCTTTGCATTGTTATTTGTATTTTGCAATTCATGGTCACATCTGCCAACAATTTGAGCATGCCCTGTACACAGGGTGGGGAACAGAATCCAGCTTTGGGGTCAGCTAGCCTTGAACATATGAATGCTGAGTCTGTTCCTTCCTAGTTGAGGGGATCTGAGTAAACCAATCTACATCACTGCTCTTCACCTCAAGACAGGACTATGGCATCACCTCTTCAAAAGAATGCATGAAAATTAAGTACAGAAATGCCTGACACTAGCAGATGCTCAGTACAAATTTGTAGACAGGACACTGAGGTCCAGGGTCCATACAACCAGGAATAGCAGAGGGAACTTGGACCTGGATCTTTTGTATCAGATAGGATGTTGTCCCGGAATTGGAATCTATGCCTGGCTGCCTCCCTCCTTTCCTTCCTCCCTTCCTTTCCTGTACCCTGAATAACTGCTCTGTGCTAGGTGTGAATCTGAAGAAGAGCTTGGCCCTGGAAACCATGTACTTTGGGAAGAGTCCTTCTGGTCTACCTGCTATTATGCAGCAGTATGCCTGACTTCAGTTTTAATCTCTCACCTGGAGAATCAGTCTGGTAAGAAACCACAGACCAGTGAGTGAGACTGCAGGCTCCTGCCTGGGGGCTTTTCTGGGGCAGCAAGAACCAGCACTGGCCCAGGGCCCCTCCTTTTCATGCCTCATCCATTGTTTGCAATTAAAAGTCCTTCTGGTCTCAGGCGGCCAGCTTTCTTGCTGGTGCTCTTAATCCTGGCAGCTCTCTGGCTATCACACCAGAGATCTCTGTGATGAGAGGCATGCAGACACCTTCAAGGAGAACACTATGAACTGGTTGTTAAGATCAAAGATTGGGGTCAGGGCTAGGGAAGTACCTGCAGTTCTCATGATTCAAGCTTCTATTCAGAGGTATAACTGCTGGTGACCTACTCTTTTTATCTGAGGCCCTTAGGGCGTTTTGCTCCTTACTGCCACAAGCTCCCTAGTGCTGGTCACTATCTACTGATTGGAGGTTTGCTCTTAACTCCTATGTGTGGCAGGGGCTGAAATCCTAGAAATGACATTCCCCAGCACTGGCCATCAGCCAACAACATTTGGATGAGCACCAGGAAGAGGCAGGGACTTCCTCCTACCTCAGTAACCCTTCTACTAAGCTCTCCTCTGCTGCTTACCTTGGGGGCATCGGGGGCTGGGGATTTAGCTCAGCTGCATAAGTGCCTGCCTTGCAAGTGTGCAGTTGTGAGTTTGATCCCTGGTACCAAAACAAAACAAAACAAAACAAAACAAAAAACCTTGGGAGCATCGATTGGATGCATCCTGCCAGCAGGCTGGCCAGCCCAGGTGGCTGCACAGTGCTATTTGTTGCATGACTCCAAGGGCGTTGTTGCTGGGTGGTTTGTTCAGACTGTGCCCTGAAGGTGCCACTCAGGCAGCCCTGCCTCCCACACTCCAGGGAACCAGGCTGCTGTCCATTAGCCAGCTGTATCTTTCCAGCCATGTCTTGCCTCCCAGCTTGGGTGGCCACTCTTTCTGGAATTCTCCCAAACCTCACTGCAGCTGCCACAGACACTCATCTATCATCAGGTTCAGCTGCCCAGGCTCACAGATGTGGACAGAAATAGAGGCTCCCCGGTACCACCCAGGGTCCCTTTAGGGAGTACTCCTCCCCTAAGCTCCCTGGTGAAGGCCAGCAGCCTCTTTCCCACCATAGTTTTCCCATAGAAACTGTAGCCAATGCCAGCACAAGCCACAGGGACTTTGCTTTGGCTGCTTTGGGGGTTGACAGAAGCTGGATCATCCCCTGCTCCTGTGGTTTGATCACAACCTACTTCTGACCCCTCTCTACTCTGTTCTGCCTGCCCTTCCTCTCTTGTTCACCCTGACTCCAACTGGACTATTGGAAGAATCCTCAGTGTTTTCCTGCAAAGTCTTGCAAAATATCCCTAACCAAATCTGGTGGCCAGTGATCACATCCCTCCCTTCTCCCTCCCTGCTCAAGATCTAGCTGGCAGCCCCAACCACCTGCCTTTCTTATCCCAGACCCTGTTGCCATCTGACACAGCTCCCAAGGACCAGACAGGGCATGAATCAAGAGGGTCAGGTCCAATCGCAGACATGGTGCAGTAACCCCATTTAACAGGTGAGGAGGAAGAGGCCCTGGGATTTGGGGAATTTACCGAAGGTCAACTGAGCCTACTCCTCAGTGTCACACTGCTTTTCCACTCACTTGGGTACATGAAGACACCTGCAGTGCACCACTGGACAAAACTGGTGCATGCCTGTCTTCACTGCTATATAGCAAGGCCATGAACTGGACCAGAACCAGCACCTACCATGTGCCAGTTCCTGTGAATACATCTGTTCATGAGGAACCAATGCCTCCCACTGCATCAGTGATTCAGAAGGAGCAAGTTAGTGCAACTGAAAGAAAAGCTCGGTGGAGCAGGTAGTCAGAGAGATGGGGGCTTTTGGAGTTGGAGAGCTGTGGTCTGGATGAGAGGGTGGATAGAAGTAGGGTTAGCCAGGCAGAGAATCTCCTCCCAGGAAGGCACACGGTGCTGCTGGTGGGATGGTAGGGGCTGTTAGGGACAGAGTACTCTTCAGTGTGGCTGCAGTATGCTGTCTAGAAGCTGAGCCTAGGGATAAAGACAATGAGGAGCTACGGTTGGTTTGGGGACACAGAAGGCAGTGACTGCAGTGGCACAGGGAGGCTAGACTGCAGAGGGGCATGCACGACACCTCATGGAAGTCTACAAAGCATCCCTGTCTCCATCTAGGTGACTGAGCCTGACATTTTAGGGCCCTCAGTTTCCCAACTCTCTCCTGCACCAACACTCGCCCATCTCTCTCACATGTATGAGGACCCAGCACGCTGGGAGGACTCTTTGTGGTACTCACTTGCTTTCCTCCACTGACCCTGGTACAGCTTCTTGATCCCTAGCTGGGGACACAGGAAATAAAACAAAGACGCCCTTGAATCACAATGGCAGTTCAGCAGGGGTGGCTGGACAATTGCCCCAGAGGAGCTGAATTAACCGGGATTAGGGTCATGTGAGAAGGAGCAGGGTATGTTTTCATATTCTCAGCTTCAGAAGAGGAATTTAAATCCACAAATCTTCTTATACATGAGGACAGATAGGTGCTAAATTTGGAGGCTGAAGGCATCCAAAGAACGTTAGAGTACGAAATGTGACCAGAAACTTAAGGAATCACATTGTGTGCACGACCATACTCACACTGGTCCCCAAAAGGGACTGCCTCAAGTGGTGCAGAAATCACAACAAAGGGAAACTAGCTGGGCACTATGAACGCCCCATCCCTCCTGTATCCTGGTTTGAAGGCTTCTAAGCCCTGGCAGTCCTAAACCCAGCCGGCTGAGCGGCTCCTTTCTCCCGAGTCACCTGACTTTCATGGAAGTATTTCAGCTCTACTCATTTACAGAGGCACCGGAGAGGCTCATTAAGGGGCAACCCTCACGGTGTTGGCAGTAGAGGTGTAGACTGCAGTATAGATGCATCTGCGAAGATAGAGACCTCCCAGGACCCTCCTGCTGGTGCCTGGCATGAACCATTCTCAAACACCAGTACATTATCATATTCAGTGGGATCTCAGAGCAAGCGTGCCCGGCCCTATCCAACCCCTGAGGAAGCGCAGCTTCACCCGAAAGAGCACCCACCCAGTTCTGTGGCAAACTGAGCCCCACAACTGCTTTGGGTCTCCCCGAGCCCAGCTCTCAGGAAGGGATGCGAGGACTGCCCACCTCGCATCCTTGCCAAGAGGTTGAGCAGCCCACTGGGAGAACTAGGACATGGGGTCCAAGCAGGTGGGCAAGGCCTGGCAGCACAGGACAAGGAGCAGAGGCCAGTACAGATTAGTATACAGTAGGTGGTGTTTCCATAGCGTGGCATAGCTGAGAGAATGGTAATCTTAGAGTCACAGAAAGAGATCTCAGCGTGCTGTCCCACTATGTGCACCCATGGCTGGTGAGTCCTGGAGCAGCCCATGCACATACATGCTGTGGGAGGCACTCAGCCCTGTTCTTAAAATACCCAGGCCACGAGAACACTACGCTTCACACACTGCACCAGGGCCTGGATCACAGGTAGCTGCTGCCACCAGGTTAGTAAAATTCTAATAGGGCTCCGGGCCAGGAGCTTTCCTGGCTCCTTGGACCCGCACTATAGCTTTGGAATGGTTGCTACCTCCGGCCTTTGCATGAGAGAAAAGGAGACAGGGAGGCTGGGGCAGCTGATGTTGAGGGTTCATGACCACAGAGTGAGTGATGGAGCCCAAAATTCAAAGCCAGAAGGAGACTGGGGAGGCCGGGCTGTCTCCAGCACGGTATGCTGGAGGGCTTTGCTCTTTCAGGCATGTAGGGATGGTGCTGGGGACAAGGAATACCCTGAAGGCTTTTTTCCTCTGCAGGAACCTGACAACTCTTCCCTCCCACCTCTCTCCTTGTAAAGTGAAGTATCATGAAGATGTCTCATCATCTACCACTGGCTAGACAAAGGGGCTCATACAGGTTCAAGTGCATTATCAGGCAGAAGTCGGGTCTACCCCAGATTCCATTTCCATGGCAGGGAAAAGGGAGTCAGGGTTGACAGCCACCAGGGTCATTATCTGTGCGATCTGGGTAAGCTGCCTTATCATATCCAGCCACATCTCACTTCTGCACACAAGACAGAGACAACCACAACACACACCATAGTGGTCCTTCGATTGTAGAAGGAGAGAACACAGGAACCATCTGACCTTCTCTGGGGGGATCAGCTGACCCATGAGGTGACACAAGTGTAGAACACAGTGTGCCTGTGAATCTAGCAGGTTTATTCCTGCTCAGTCACTGAAAATAGGATTACATCCATTTTACAGAAACCCAGAATGGCAAAGCATTTACCCAGGGATGGCACCTTTTGCAAGTGGGAAGCTACAAGTGACCCACACAATGTGGCGCCAGAGCCTGGGCTCCTTACGCTGCACATCTCCCTCCCAGCTAGGCTGACTGGCAGCCAGGCCTGCCTGGAGAGCACGACTCCACATGAGGCTACTCTTGCACTAGGGGCCTCCTCTCCACTCTTACCAAAGTGAGCCCTGTGCTACTCACCCCCTGTCCAGCGGGGGGATACATCTGGAGGAGACCAGCACCCTGAATTGGTGGCTTGCTACAGCCCTGATGAGGTGTGGTGGCCCGAGGTGTGGTGGGGAGTGTGCTGTGCCAACTTAAGCCCAGCCGGCTGGCAAGCAGGCATTCACTGGACACTGGGAGTTCCCACTCATCCCACGCCATGGTTACTTCTGACCTGTAAGCAGGAGAGCTAGACAACTTGTCCCCGCTGTCCCATTCAGGGTCTCCCGAGAGACTAGCACCACACCTGACAGCTCATTCTGCCCCATTTGCTTTGGCAGAAGTGTCTTTTCCCTGCCCCAAAATTGGTGGGGAGAGGTGGGCTGCTGCCCTGCTAGACATAGGTGACACCACATCCTGTGGGTAGGAGTTTTAGGGATGTCCCTGGTACAGAAGGACACAGACAACACTGGACAGGAACCCTGACCCCAAGTCCAGCTCTAAAAAATCCTGGGGATCCTGGGAGGCCGTCCCATCCACAGGACGAGTGATGCAGACCTTTTTCTCTGAGCAGCCTGACATTGCAGGTGTCCATGTGCAGGACACGCACAGTGTACATGTGCTCTCCGGAGATGTGCGATATGGCCAGCGTGAGGGACTCATGTCAAATGGACCAGCCCTCTGTTTCCCTTTGCTCTGCTTTCCCAAACTCTTTCACTTTTTCTTCTCCCTGTAAATGGCCACCATGCCCCTTTACCGGAGAGACCTTGGCAGGCACATTCTGCCAGTGTGTGTATGTGTGTGTGTGTGTGTGTGTGTGTGTGTGTACACGTGTGCTGTATACTTGACTCCTTCATACTAATTATTACGCTCAGTAAAGGAATAATCAAACACCTAGATAGTGCAAATTCCTAGGATGAATTAACTTTCTCTTATTAATGCAGGTAAAAACCACAAAGTCTTTGGGCTCCACTTACATTTACGATGGTGTCCGCCACACACCCAGACACCAGCATTCTTCCTGCTGCGATAGACGTGATAGGCAGGCAGAGAGAGCATCAGTCTCGGACAGGGTTGACCTGGAGTCTGTCTGTGCGACCTGCCCTCTGCTTCCACAGCACAGCCTCTGCATGGACTGGCTAAGCTCCCATCATCTTGCACGCTCCAGAGTCCATGCTGAGGCCAGGCCCCTGTGCCCAGGCTCTCTTCTACTCAACCACAGTCCCTGGTTTCTGACTCAGGATGCCTGTGTCGTGTGCCACACCCCATGATACACAATCAGGCTGTGAGTAACCACAGGACACAGTCAGGCCCCAGGCTCACACGTCTCCCACCCACCTCCGTGACACACTCTACCCATGTTCCTACTTGCCCCAAAGGCATCCATGGGTCCGTGTGCAAAGTTCACAGCCTGCCCACAAGACCCTCCACAAACTGGTCCCTAACTGCAGCCTAAACCCACATTCCAGGCCTTTCCTCTGTCCACTCTCTCAAGCCACAATAACTGCTCTACCATCCTCCAAGTAAACTGAGCCCAGGAGTTACATACAATGTGCCCTGCTCTGGCCACAGATGCTAAGGATACTGAACATGGAATGATTAGGCAAATGCCCATCCTGAGGGAAGCTTCCCCAGTGTATCACCCTCTGCCTTTGCTCACCATTCTATGAGCAGCCAGCACCATGTAGACAAGATATCTGCCGTGTAGCTAAGTTTCTTGAAGCCGGTTATGGTGCTGCACCCCTGTAATCCCAACACTGGGGAAGGCTGAGGCAAGAGGACTGAAAGTTCAAGCCCAACCTGGGGAACTCAGTGACTCAGTGAGACCCTGTCACAAAATTAAGAATTAAAAAAAAAAGATCTGAGAATGCAGTTCAGGGGAATGGCCCTTTGTTGGATACCTAGTAGAGAAAAAAAAAAAACAAAAAACAAAAACAAGTAAGTTTCCTGACTGGCCCCAGGAATTCCTTTTACCAACCATGGTGCTCCTAAATGAGAGCTCGTGTATCTGCCTGAACAACCAATCATAAAGGGGCACCCTTCGTATCCTGTAGATGGGGAAACTGAGTCTGAAAGAGCTCTGGTGATGACACATTGCCCAGCCTCACATCCAGTAAGCACGAGGTCCAGGCCTCAGATTCAGAGCTGTTCGAAGCACTCTGGAATTGGCAGACTCTCATTTCTGACTTCTTGCTGGGTCCTCCGGAACAGCGCCCTGCCTCTCTACCTGGGTGTTTGCAGCTGTCAGTCCTGAGACTGGAGGCAATGTCTCCCTCTGGGACAAAACACTGGCTGTGCACTGTGGGCTGCAGAGTGGCAGATCCCCTGGAGGTGGGGTTCCTGGTCTATACTGCAATCTACCACATAGGCTGGCATCAGTGTGAGCTCTGCCCAGCCCCAGAGGTCTTGGGGGGGTGGGCAGAGGGAGCAGTTCAGGCTTATGTAGCCCAGAGAGTAATAAAGTTCCTGGCCTAGGATCCAGGTGTCTCATGCCCTCCACCAGCCTCCACAAAGCATGAATAGGCTGACATATTGGTTCCCAAGTGGAATAAAAATCAAATCCCAGGCTCTCCACTTCTGCTGTTCCTGCCTGTATATTCTCCAAGGATTTTATTATCAGTGGAATCACCCCTGTAGATGAAGGGACTGTCTCTCTCCTGCTCTTGCTGGGCTGGGAATTTTGTGTCTTAACCTATATGGCCTCTGGCCCCTTCCTCCTTCCTGGAGTCCCAGGAGAGTCGGATGTACTGGATGGAACAGACCAGGAGAAAATGAGTTTGATGGAAGGAGTGAGTGGAGCTTGAGCTAGTAAACATGTGAAACAAACATATTTAGGGCAGAAATTGGTGCAAACAGACAAGAGAGAGAAGCAAAAGTTTCCAAACATTTACATGTGTGTGGGTATGATCAGGCAGCAGAGAGCTGAACCAAGAACTCACTGGAGTTCGGCTAATGGAGCTCCAATTGCCCTTGAGAGAATACCCTGGGCTTATTAGTGTACTCCCAGTACCGGGCCCCTGGTCCCTCCCTCTCCCAGGGGCCTGTTTAATACTGAATAGCCAGACAAGTGGCTAACCCAGTGATGCTCACTGACCGCAGGGTGACCACCAGCTGCTTGTCCCATGGGAAGGGAGGCAGGGCTGGGTTCTGCATCTCCCAGGATGGACTTCTGCAACATCCCTTATAGGAATCTTGCAGGTGCTCACAGATTTGTGCTCCAGCGAATTGCTTTCTGGTGACTACTTTTCTGGCTGAATGAGATTAATTCAGTTAATGGAAGACTTAATAACTCCTTCTGGGGCCTGGAGAAGAGAGATCTATTCTATAGCTCCTGGAAATGAGTTTTAGGATCTGTAGTCACAGGTCTGGGTAGGGGAGGTGGCAGGAGGTCCAGCCTGAGGTCCGCAGGCAGAGTGACCAAGATAGCACCACTTTCACAGACATCTCTTTGCTGAGAGCCAGGAGTGACGCTCCCTGATGTCTGCCTTGGAGGCAAGCTTGCTGCATCATAGGGGAACACACTTGGAGGACACTTTCTGTTTCGTCTTCTGAGGCATGAGGGGATGGACAGGCGGTACTAAGACTGACCCCTATGGTCTCTGACTCCCCAAGTACTTCCCTTCCAGCATGCCCAGCCCAGGGCTGTCCAGAAGAGCCCGGCAGGTGTCAGCACTACCATATCACCGTGTGACCGATGATGGGGACGGAGCTCAGGCCAGGGAACCTGAGCTTGCTGGCCAGGTTGGTTCAGAGGGCCACTGGCCTCCGCAGTCTCATCTGTCCCAGACTCTGCCCACTGGGCCTCCGTCTCTGAGCTCGGTATGAGCTCTGCAGCCCAGGTTCCAACATCACTTTTTCCTCTGTTTCTGATGTTTTTGAATCTAGGCTCCTGTTGTTCTTGTAAAAATGGACTTGTAATAGCAGATAACAGTGTGTTTAAAATTGACTGTCCAAGTCATCTGAAGATGAGTGCAAGGCAGGTGTATGAAGCTGCTTCAGATTTCAGCAGAGTGGCATGTGCAGAAGATTAAAGCCAGCAGTTTCCTGTTAGAAACATGCCTTTCCTCTGCCCTGTGTAGTAGTCTGATTTTTTTTTTCTTTTTTATACACAACCTCAGTCCCTGCCTACAGGCACCATGGAAATAACGGAAAGGTACAAATGAGAAGCAGCTCTGTTGTTGGAAGAGTGGGAAGGACAAACTCCCAGAATCAAACTCAAAGGACTCGATGCCTGGCCCTCCAGGCCTATCCCCTGCCTCAAGGTCTTAGCACACAGCTTGCTCCTTGAGGATCTCCTTACCTACCCAGATCCCTATGGCTCCTTCCTTTATGGCACTCATGGCTCTGCCCAAATGCCCTCCTTAGTGAGGCCTTCCCTGGCCACCCATAAGCAGGATCCTGTCACTCTCCCTTGCTTGATAGCATTTCCTTCACAGCTTATGGTTTATACCTAGTTGTCCCCCTAAAGACTCATGTGCTCATAGATGGGGTCAGGTGAGCTGGCTGGTAAGTTTATAGCTAAATATACTGAGAGATGAAACCAAGTAGGAATGGGTCACTGGGGGTGTGGCCTGGAAGCATCTCCCTCCCTCCTGTTTTGATTGCTCTCTGCTCCCTGCCTGTCATGCCATGATCTGTTTTCCCTCAGGAATGCTCCTCTGCTATGCTGCTCTGCTTCACTATCAGCTGACTATGGACTGAAACCTCTACAAACTGTGAGCCAAAATAAACCTGTCCTCCTTTGAGCTATGGGTGTCGGGTACTGTGTCTCAGCGATGAGGAAAGAAGCTAAGACACAGCTTTAACCACGAAATGACACTCAACTGCATATCAACTACATATCAAATTACTTGTTTGCCTCCCTCTTCCTGGAGGGCAGGAAATTCATCTGTTTCCCACCACTTACCCTCACTATGCTGAGCACACTGGTAAAGACTTCAACAAATATTCACAGAGGGGACAGTGACTTGTGACACAGTGAGGTCTCCTGAGCCCAGGGAACAAAGGTTCCCTGTAGTTTGTGCTACCCAGCAGAGAAATGGCTCTAAACCTTGGGCCTTTGTGTTAGGGAGTTTCCTGTCTCAGTGCCCTGACTGAGAAGACCAGCTATCCTTGGGGAAAAGGCAGAATTCAGCCTACACATGTCCTCTAGTTTATTCAAAAACTACTAAACCCAAAATATACAAAATGCCACCATGTAACTGCTCAACCACCCAGGAGGAGTGGAGAGTCCTGCCCACCGAACCCCTCTGTGGCTGGGGCAGAATGTGAGGCAAGCAGCACGAGGGTGGGGAAGAGACACCCGGCCCCTGATGCCAGGGCTCTGGTTCACAGAGTGCCTGACCCCTAGATCCTTGGGCTTCCATCAGTCAGAGGGACTCATTCCTGAACCCTGGGAGCTGGGGCTCGGTGGCTGACCTGGGCACGGCACCCATGGGGAACAGGATTATTTCCACCAGACACTATCTCCCTTCTCGTCCCCAGTGGTCTTCCCTGTGGCCCCAGGAATTGAAGTGAGATTATCAAAATGAAACTGTCCCCTAGAGTCTTTCCTAGAGAAAGCTTCTACTCTTTGATGCAAGAAGACAAGCAGGTCAACCAGTCTCAGGCAAAGGAGGAAAGCAAGTCAGAGCACTTTCTAGAGTCAAAGAAAGCTGTGTGCAAATCCCAGCTCTGCTACTTACCTGCTATGTGACCTCAGTGGAGATCCTTAATCTCTCTGAGCCTCAGTTTCTCTATCTGAAAGACAGAAACAAGTGGTCAGATTTACCACTCGAAGAAAGCGTGAGGATCTCATAAGAGAGCTTCTCTAGCAGGCTCAGCTCAGAATCGCAGTTATGAACAGCCAATACAAAGTTGTCTTACTTTGTCAGCGTGGGGAGAGAATGCACAGTTACCTAAAGGACACCGGACGTGAGTGAGGGTGTTTGCAGGTTCAAAATTTCCTGCCGTTCAAAACTTCCTGTTGCAAACCCCAAAATGAAGACTCTGCACACAGATAGCTAAGATCACTTCCTGTTCTGTAATGCTGAATTTGGAGCGCCTGCCCTGAAGACCTGCAAAACTCCAGGCAGTGAAAAAGATGAGTCAAAGCTGTCCCAGGAGGATGAATATACAGAATTAGAGGAAAGGGCACCCTTTTCTGGGACCTGCTACACACTAAACCAACACCTCACTGGTCCAAAAACAGCCTGATAGCCGCCGCCAGGCAAGGGGGGGGGGAGGCAGCTCAGAGAGGTGGAGAGGAGAAGAGCTGGCCCCAGTGTGGGGGTGGATGGGGGGGTGAGGTCAGAGATCAGAGCTGGCCTGGAGCTGGATCCCAGGACACAAGACAAAGACTCATCTCTCTCCTGACAGAGGCACCTGCTACAGGTCATACGTGGCACGTGGCTGAAACAGGCACGTGCTCTGACTCTGGAACATTCTTTCAACTGGCAGGAAACCACTGGGCATATTAGGAGAGAGGAAGAATGAACATATGAGAGTCTGAGAGGTGGTGTGATTGTCATATTAGCTTCTGTCCCAAGTGCTAAGGGGAACAGGGAAGTCATTAAGCAACAGTGCTGCCTGTGTGCTTGCAGCAGCTGTGGCTGCAGCTCCTGTCACCTGCGAGGTGTGTACAATGTAGGAGGGAAGGAACTTTCTGAATGTGGGACTTCTGCCTCTTCCGCTCCCCTGGACCTGTGGCCATGAACCTGAGCTGGCTGTAGTCTGTGGCAATAACGGGAGATGGGGCCCAAGGACACTCCTGGGACACATGTGGCTCTGCCAGTCGAGGGCAGTGAATCCTTCAATGAGCCACCTCACCTTGCTGAGCGCCAGCTTCCTCAGCTGTGAAGGGGCAACAGTGCCGGCTACTTGGGGATGCCAAGCCAATTCAGAAGGGTAAAAAACCCGAAGTGCTCAAAACAGGCTAAATGGTCTCTATACCTCATCTACTGTGACCAACATGACCACCACCACCACTGTCATCACTGCGGTCACCATCATCATTATCATCATCACACTGTCACGACTGTCATCACCATCATCACCATCTAGGCTGGGCCAGACATTCACATCTCAAGAGAGGCATCTTGATCCCATTTCCTAGATGAGGAAGCTGAGGCTGAGAGGGTCAAAACACTCTGGATCAGTCATCACACCAGCAAGGGATCAGCTGTGAGCTGAGGAGAGGCCAGGAACTTCACATGATACTCAGTTCAACCCTGCAGTGCCGGGCCACACAAGGGAGAGGACTCAGAAAGACTAGTTTTCCCCACACACTCTGATCTCTCCCTCTGTAGCTGATGGAAGTTCTACTGAGTAAAAAGCCTCAGACCCATTCCCCCAGGCAAGGCTGGATGTGGGAACAGACACACGAATGGGGAGAGCGAAGTCAGCACAGGTTTCCAGCGCTGCCATGGAACCCCAGAGCTACAGGAGCCAAGTGCTTCTGGTCTGTGCATAGCTACTCCAGTGCCAGAAAACACTCAATCCCATGGTCAAGGCCTCGGTAGTGCTGCGACCACTGGTGAGAGATGCTCATCCATCCCCAGCCTTGCCACAAGGGTCACCACCGTGCTTGATGGGACACAATGTCTGTGGGAGGGGTTTTGGGGGGACACTGACACCTTGAACTTCACAGGAGCATTTATGTAACTGTCTCTGAGCTCCTTCTGGTCTGCACACTGCCCAGCTGCTCTGGAGCATAAAGCCTGTGGAGACTCTGCTGTCGAAGCAAACTTTGTCCCAGCTGATGATGATGCACCCAGAGGCACAGAGCAGGTCCACAACATGGTAAAGAGTCCAGCCTGGGGCTGAGTTAGTGCTGGCTGCCTCCTGCCACCTGTCTCCTGCCTCATGGTATGAGTCAAGACTTTTCCTAGAACCTAGAATGTGCCAGGAGTTCGGATGGACTTCAGAACCCATAAATGTGAACCCATTGAGACCTTCTCCATGCAGACATGGCCAATCAGTAAAAGACGGGATGCACTACAGCCAAGGCACAAAGTGCAGCCCCATTTCCTTGGTGCATCCTCAGGGGCCAGACACTGTCCTTAGGGCTTTACCCACTTCAATCAAGACGGCATCCTAAGGAAAGAGGACCTGCTGTGCACTGAACTGCATCCCTCCTCACACCTACATACAGGCCTCACCCCCAAAGTGTCTGTGCCTGGAGATGGGACCATTAGGAATACAACAGGGTTAAATGAGGCTGCAGTATTAGGGCTGACTCTGGTGAATGGAGCCCTTGTCAGAAGATGAAGAGACACCAGAGAGACCCCTTGCTGAGGGGAGAGAAGAGAGAGAGACCTGTGAGGATGAAGCTGAGTAGGGTGTCTGCAGCCATTCTTCCTGGGTGAGATGGTGTTGTTTTAATTTGCCTTTATCAAATGTCAATGATATTGAACGCTGTTTCATGTATTTATTTGCCATCTGCATTTCTTCATCTGAGAAGTAAGTATTCATCTCAAATGCCCATTTTTGGATTACAAAAAAAGCTATCAGAGCCAGAAAGAGAGCTCTCACCCTCTGACCCCTCAATTAGCCTCCAGAACTGTGGGAAAATAAACTTTGGTTTGTGAAGCAGCTCCCAAGGTAGCTCCAGTCAAACGACACAGGGCAGTACCTATCTTCCCCATTTGTCAAGCACAGAAACTGAGGCCAGACATTTGGTTACCAAGCCCAGCAGTCGATGGACAACTGTAGCTGCAGATATTCATCCCCAGAGCCCCCTCCTTGTGAAACCATGATACTTCACCGCCCTGCTTATATCAGGCCTGGCCACATCACTTGCTTGTTGAAGAATGAGCAGTCCACTGAGTGTCCTCAGTGCACAGAAGCTGCAACTGTGACTGTATGATCCTTTAGGTCTGACCCAAGTCCTAGGGAATGACTGTCTTCAGCCTGGACCTGGGTCAGACAAAACTCTTACCACAGTAACACATTATAGACAGCCTGTAGTAACCCAAAGCTTGTTTACTTAGAATGTGAACCAGATTTGCTACAAGTCATTGATTTTTGAGAGCTGTTTGTTATTGTAACAAAGCTGACCAACACAAGGCTTCTTTTGCAATGACTTTATCTTTTACTAGCAAATGTTTGAACTCTAAGAACTGAATAGATGGTCAGAATATCTTCATGCTACTGAGTCTCTGTATTTAATAACTGGTGGCCATAAACAAGCCACCTTACTTCTCTGAGACTTTGTTTACTGATCTGCAAAATGGGAATGCTGAGAGTATCTGCATCCTGAGACTGCTGCAAGGCTTCAAAAAGAGTTGTAAAGGTACAAATTCCTGATGCACAAGAGGAGATTAATATGGGTAGCAGCTGGGATAGCAGTATGAGGGCTGAAGACAGACAGAACTGAATAGGAAACAAAGGCTGCTCTTCTGGCACATCTTACCACAGGTGCTCCCTCAGGTGCATGGCATGGGAGCTCTGCACTGCTGTGGGCAAGGGACAGGCTAGTACCACCCAAGGAGGCAACAGGAAGTGGGCTTGGGAGGATCAGATAAGAGAGGCAATGGGCCTTTGTGCAGGGAATGCTGGGCTCTCCCAGGTCCAGTCCTACAGACACCAAAGGGAAGGGAAGGTGAGAAGGCATGTGGAGGGTCACACTCCTCATCCTCCAGTCTCAGTTCTTAGTCGAGAAACTGAGGCCTGGTAAAGAGGGAGTGCCTTCCCCAAGACCACACAGACAGACAGTGATCTTGGGCTACAGCTCTAGTCCCCCGAGGCAAGGATGGGCACCATTGCACTCACTTAGCAGGAAATGAGACTCATTCTGTTGCTGGCTTGGAATCCAATGTCAAATTTCGCCACCTGTGTGGGTGGATTTACAGATCCCTGCTGAATTCAACAGGCTCTTCTTTGATTCACTTCACAGCATCTCCTCTCCTTTCTGGGAAGAGTCAAACCTACCCATAGGCTTGCTAGATCCAGGTAGGGAGTGGGTGGCAAGCTGGACATCAGCTCAGGCACAAATGAAGGAGTACTGGTAGCCTCTGGTTGGTGTCTTGGGCCCTTCGTTTTGGTGCTCTGTGACAGGGGGAAAGTGATCACAGGAAGTCCTGGGCTCTTCCCTCGTCCTCCAGGACTCCACAGAATGAGACACTGGGTGGGGCAGGCTGGAGGGAGGAGGAGAGGGAGGTTGGCAGGGCCAGGGAAGCTGGGAAGAATTCCACAAGGTGGGGAGTGCAGCAGAAAGGGAGCAGGGAGGACAAACACCCCAGGCCATGATCTTTGCTTCTGTCTTGGGGAAGGGAGGCTGGTCAAAGGCAGCAGAATCCACGCCAGGAGGGTCTGAGGGGCAGGGAGCAAGGAGCCTCCAATTTTCTCATGTGGAAACTGGAGAAACTGAAGCTAACTCCGCAGACTGCTGGGCACAGTCAGTGCACCGGAGAAATCTCAACACAGACGCTGCAGACCTGGAGGCCAGGCCGGCTGGAACACCTAAATGCCTGTGGTGGCCTCGCTCTGGTCTCTCCTCTCAGAATGCGTACAACCATGGCGCACAGCATCTCCCTCTGTAGGTGGTTCAGGCTTGCTCACCACCATGGGCTGTAATTCTCCTTCCAGAGGAAAGGGGGTAGGAATCTGTCTGTGGACACTGGGGACCTTGGGTAGTCAGACCCAAACCAAGGAAATGAAAACCTGAAACCACCTTCCCAGCAAAGTGACTCCAGGGGTCACCAGGAGTAACCCGCTACCCAAAGAAAGTCAGGCACCTGCCTCATGATTACCAATTCCTCTGCTCTGTGCTACTCAAGTTTCTTGCTTGCCCTTTGGGCCAGCCAGGAGGCCAAACAAGAGCTGCTTTTCCTGGGGGGACCATGCCCCACCATCCACCCCTGGGTAGCCCACAGACGTGACAGGGACACAGGGTTGCATGAGGCCTTGCATCTCAACATGCAGTCAGCCACACAATCCAACCTGTGCTCCCGCAGTTCATGTGACAGAAGGTCAACTCCAGCTGGAAACATGACCTGGCCCTTTTTCCTTCCCAAGCCCTTCTCTTGAGACACATCTAGGAGCACCGAGTCCCTGCCTCAGGCTCTGTGGAAAGGAACAGTGGCCCTTGCTTGAGGGTGTTCTGAGCAGTGACCATCAGCAAGACGAAAACTTTAAAGTAGAGAAGTTACTCAACAGCAAGATCCTCAGTAAATAACTGGCCCAAGCTCTTGGCTTCATAAAGAGGAATCAGAATCCTCTGGTCATTCAGTAAATAATCACTTGGTCCCCTTACACGTCAGATCCATGTTTGAGATGCTGACAGAACCATAATGAACAATACAGTCTTTTCTTTGGAAGCTTAAGAATCAAAACAGAGCAGTTAACACTAAATACTTTTACAGAAATCTCCACAGAACCTGGAAGGCCAGAAGAAACAGTGTTAACCAGGAAGCTCAGGCTACCTGCTGTGCTGTGTGTAATAAAGTCCTTTGTCTCTGATCCAAGAAGCTCATATCTTCTGCAGCATCTGTCAGCAAGCAAAATGTGTTAGCTTGCAAGGAAGAGGACATCACAGGCTTTCACAGTTCTTTAAAACTACCAGCCTCATGTAGCCATTTCTAATTAAAACTTAGCTTTAAAACACAGTTTCTTAGTGACACCAAGTAAATTTGAGGTTCTCAGTAGTTGGTTAGTGGCTACTGGAGTGCGGATATAAAACTCTGCCCTTACTGCAAAGTTCTATTGAAAAGCACGGGTCTAGGAGACAGTAGTGCAGGGTTCAAGACCTAATCTAGATGCAATTCTTCTTTTTATTTTTTTTCCAGACAAGTTCTCATGATATTGCTCTGGGTGCCTCTGAACTCACTACGTAGCATAGGCTGGGCTTGAATTCACAGCAATCCTCTTGCCTCAGCCTCTTGAATGCTGGTATTACAGGTGTGCTTCACCATGCCCAGCCCTACGTGCAATTCTTACTCTATAACTTGCTGCATGTGTGATTTGAGTGGGTGATTTGCTCTCTCTGAGCTCCACTTCCTCACTTTTCAGATGAGAGCAATAGTCCAACCTCTTGGGGTTTGTGAGCATTACAAGGTGGGCAGGGCCTTCTCCTGTGAGGAGCCTGAATTCCGTCCTGCATGAGAATTGGAGTGGGCAGAGGGCAGAGCTGCATGGAGGAAGGAACCAGGAGGCACTGGGGCAGGAGGGATTGCGATGCAGCCTGGCATCAGGTAAGCAGAAGGGATGGTTTTAGTTAGTGAGAGAAGCAGGCTTGCCTGGGGCAGGTGGGAGGGCAGTGACCACTCACCCGCACAATAGCATCACCCAAGGGCGGTCTCTTCTCACCTGCCCTCTTTAGTCTCCGCAGCTAGTGACAGTCTGCCCTTAAGGCACATCTGTCCTGCAGACTAAGGCTGTGTTTCATGATGAAAATTTCACTGCCAAAGACAAGACAACGCTGCACTAACAGAACTCAAAGACCAGCTGCACCTTCCAAGGGCTTCACTAGGCTTCAGGTGAAAGCGCAGAAGCCACAAGAACAGGACTGAAGCATCACCCTTCATCTCCTGTGAACAGAAGGTGGCAGCGGGCAGGAAAATGACCTTTCTGAGACACTCATTCCTCCCTGAAAGGAAGTCTGCTGTGACTCACTGGGCAACTGCAATTGTGCTGCAGCACAAGGACCATCACGGGGTGAAACCGCCAGTGCCTGTAACAGCTCAGCCAGGGGGACTCCCACAGCAAATATGTTCTGAATGAGCCCTGCTCGCAGGCTGCCCCTCAGCACAGCCAGGACCATGTGATGGACTCAGAGGGCTCCCTGGGCCAGTGAGCTTCCCTCACAAGCCCGCCACAGCTGGAGACTCAGGGAAAACCCAGCCATGGGGGAGGGAGGGATCAGACAGAGCCAGAAGCAGAGAGAGAAGGCCAATTTCCAACCTTTTCTCCTAAATCCTCATGCAAATAACCAGTGACCTTTCCAAATGGGATTTTAAGTGATAAACAGAAGTGCTTGCAGCCACAGTAGAGGGCAAAGAACCAAAAAATGTTGCTATTTTCTCTGTAAATCTCCAGCATTATTATCCAGCAGATGAATTAAATCCTTTTTAAATACTTACACATTTTGGAAGTAAATACTCATTCCAGGGCGTTTTAAAAGATTCACAAACACATTTTGAAAATTCTTATCAAGCCAAAGATTGCAAAGAACAGAAAAGCAAGCTTATCAAGGCTGAAGGGGCTCTAACTAACAGTGTTTATGAGGAGGCAGAGAGGCATTAAGTCTGCAGTCCTTAAGAAAGTGCAGTGCAATTCCTCAGGCACATCTCGTAGCAGAGGAGGGAACGGGTTTAATGAACACTGGTATGTTTCTGGCCCCATGCGCATCGGAGCTGACTCTCCCTGACTGCTCCTCATGTGCTGTTTCAAACACCATGTGGATTAAGCCATCCAGTGTCCCAAACCTAGTTCCAGGGCTGGGCCCTCGAAGAAGTCAGTGTGGAAGAGAACTCATTACAACTGCAAGTGGATGCATCTGTTGACAGCCAGGCCTCAAGGTAAAGACAGAAAGCCTACCCTTGTGTACCCCCTAGAAGGATAAGCAGTAACCAGTGATGTTCTAAATATGCAGCACCTGGGTGGGGGACCAAGACCTCTCTGACCCATCCCTTCCAGGAAAGGTCCTCGCTGTTTCCACACAAAACTTCCTGTGTGACTTGCTTCCCCACTGGATCAATATTGCCTACACTTGTAAACTTATTGGTTGATTGTAGTTTTGGCTCACCTTCTGCTCACCTCATGATTTTGTACCCACCTGGGGATTTTGCTCTGTAAAGCCTCCCCTGTGAGTAGAGTCTGTGGCAACCTACTCAGGACCCCTCTCACCTCTCAGGAGCTGTCTCTTTCCCCCTCAAAAAATACTTCTTTCATATTTTGGGGAACACAAACTCAGCATATCAGACATTTAGCAGGTTGGGCATTATAATACTTATCCTATATCATCTGGAGGTCTTGATATCATTCCTAACAAACTGTCACCCCATATTCGAGCAGGCCCAAAGAAGTGGAGTCTCTTGGCCCAGGTCACTCAGCTCATTGATGACAACGCAGTGCTGAATCCAGGTCACCTGGCTCTGGGACCGACAGTGACATAGGATCCGGAGTGGCCTCCCTTTGCCTTCCCCACAGACCTTCAGAGCCACGTCATGATATCCATTTTTCTGAGGAGGCCATGGTTGGTGAGTGTGTAAAGGGTTTGTTTCTCCAGGCCAGTGGGACAAGAGGGGTCCAGAGAACCAAGTACCTCTCCCCACCTAGCTGGTGCAAAGCCAGCTCAATGTTTGAGTTTACAATTAAAATTCAGGATGGAAAGTTCTCTTATAGGACTGGATAAGAGCAGCTTTGAAACCAGATCAGGGGAAAGGAGAGAGGAGTTTCTTCTATCTAGTGGAAAATTCATGTGTGATTCTTAAAGATCAGGCCTGACAACCTCTCCACAAAGGGTCAAATTCTGCAGTGGGAAAGGAAAGGAGGGACCTGGTGGCTTCCACAGCTGGAGGCTGGGGGTCTTTCCTGAGGTCCCCACTTGGGCTGCTAAAAACCAGACAGCTGATTGGACAGTCTCTCGGTCCTCAGTGAGCCCATGGTCCTCTGAGACTATATAATCAAGGTCACTGTGGCAGCAAAAGTCACAGAGAGACACAAGGTGAGGGAACTGGGCCCAGTGACGCTGGTCTTGGCTGTCTCTGCATCTGCGTGCCTCCCCTCTCCTCCTGGGAACTTGGGACCCACCAGATACAAACCAGCAGGGATACAAGCTCTTACCCCGAACCATCCACCAGAATTCCCCTCCAGGGCCTTGTCACTGGAATGCTTTCAAGTGTATTTTTTCCTTTTTCATTTAAGTTTGAGATTGAGTAGGCCTTCATTTATATAGAGGATTATATAAATATAAAGAATAAATATATCTCTCCCTTATTCTTTAAAAAAATTAGTTATTTCTTATGTTTGTTTTAATTAAGGGGAAAAATTTAAAAAATTAGCAGGATATATAATAGTAACTCTTTTTGATTTCCTATTAACTTGTTTTGAAGTCCTGTAATACTTCCACGATCTTGTTTTGACTGATTAGACTCTGTTCCATTCTGTGCGATAGTATCAAGTTTGAGGGTATAGGCAACTACTTTGAAGGCAATAAGATTCACTAAGATGCCCATTCTGGTTTGACTATTGTCTTCTTTGGAAGTCCTGTAATGTTTACAATGCCTAAGTTTTATTGGTCTTGTTCCCTACTGTTTTGTCCAACTTTATAATATCTAATGAGATAGACAATTCTTTTTAAGGAAACAAGAGACAACGTTGATAACCATTGTTGATAACCTTGTACTCTGTTCTACACCATGTGCTATGTCTATCCTTGGTTTTGACTGACAGCTTTGTTTTGCCATATTTGACTGTATTCTCTCCCCGCAAAAAAGTAATAAGAACTAAGGAGTAATAAAATCCAAAATGTGTAAATTTTGTTGTAAAAAAGAGAGGGGGAAAAATAAGAGCTCTAACGGATATAACAGCAAGTGTGTTTAGGGGTGTTAAATAGCTGACTATATTAATGTTTTTGGATCATTGAACACAGCTGTGTGCAGTCTCTCTGTTTGAATGTCCACTTTGTATTCTTTGATACTGTGATTTGAGCAACTATTTCTAAGATGATAATATGTAATCTATTAACAGGTGATTTCTTACTGTTATTTTTTTTTTTTTGTAGTTCTGTATTACGTGTACCCTTACACCGCTTTGTTTTGTTTTGAGTTTTTCTCTTTTTCCTTTTAAATAAAATTTTAAAAAAAAAGAATAAATATAAAGAAACTCAATGGCTAAGACTGGCAAAGAGCCAGCAGCCTGGTTGCCTGTTTGTATTAATAAAGTTTTATTGGAACACAGTGATGCACATTCAGTTTTATACAGTCTATGTCTGATTTCATGTTGTCATGGCACAGCTGAGTGTCCACATCAGAGAAATACTGGCTCTCAAAGCCTTAAAATATTTACAATCTGACTCTTCCTAGAAAAGACTATGGGAACTGGGAGCAAGGCTGGTTTAGATGGACAATGTCCCTCAAGGCTCATGTGTTCAGAAGGGGAGCTCTGGGAAGGTGACTGTACTTGCCATGGATTAATCCATGATAAGTTCAGAGGTCCATGTGTCGTTAGGAGGGACGGTCTGGTTAGTGGAGGTCGCATGGGAGCTGGGAGGGTGGATCCCCTCGTGGCTCCTCCCTTCTCTTTCTGCTTTCTGGCTGCCATAGGCTGGACAGCTTTCCTCTGCCACTCTCTACCACCGGGCTGTTTTTGCCTGGGAGTCTGATAACTCTGGATTAAATCCTATAAAAACCATAGGTCAAAATAAATCTGCTCTCCTTTATGTTGTAGGCGTCAGGTGTTTTGTGCCATCAACAAGTCACTAACACCAGGCCCTCTGCTCCACCCTCACACCATCTCTCTCTCCCCACACTCTGTTTCTCCTTCTCTCTCTACCTTCCTCTTTCTTTCGTTCCAGTCATGCCAGCTCCATATCTTCTCTTACCAAGTCATAACTGCTCCAGGGCCTTTGCATGGGCTGTATTTTCTAGCTCCCTCCTATCATTCCTGTCCCAGGTTATACTATCATTCTGTGAGAATAAATATGAGGCCAAACACAGTTTACATTTCTCTGTTCCTTTCCTTGGTAATTTAGCTCCATCCATGTAAGTAGATGCTCACAATAGCTCTGTGATGCCAGCAGGGCTGCAATTACTCAAATAGCCCAGCCTAGAGCCACGTGAGGACGTGATGAGTGGACATACTGAGAACTGTCCCAGCTCCAAGTCCAGGCTCCACTGCTCCACTATGAAGCTAACCACACAGGAGAATATCAGTTCCTCGTCAGGCTGAGACCTGGTCATTAGCAAGGGTACGGTCTTGGTCAGTGTCCAACATCCAGTTGGAGAGACCCTCCAGAAAGAGGCCGGAACTGCCATCAGCTCTGTTAGGAACAAATACATTGGTTTTGTAAACACTCAACACTTTTTCTGGGCACAATCAGCCACTGGTAGCTTCCTGTCTGCTGGCCTGAGAGCCACTTCCTGCTGGTTGGTGGCAAGCCAGAACTTTGCTGGTGCCAAACTGTGTATTTGAGCAGGTGCCTTTCCTTCTCTGCGCTTCAGCACCTGCTTTGAGAAAAGGTGCTGGGGTGCAGCCCGTCAAGGTGGCGGACAGCGTGCCTGGCCTGAGATGCACCGGATTCATGGTTTGTGCCTGACACTCCCTGGAGATGTCCAGCAAGACTGGATTCCAAGTCTAGTTTCCCTGTTTGTTGATTATTGGGCTAAATCAGAGCCGTGAAAACTATGGCCTCTTAGGCACGTTTGATTATAGTATGAGACAGTAGAGAAACTTTGAGTTAGCTGTAATACTTAAAAAGAACTGGAACATTTCACATAATAATCTAGTCCGCTGGCTTCCTCTAGAAAAGGAGGGCCAGACTAGAGCACTGTGCTCACATTCCTGGGGCTGAGCCCAGCCAGCTCCTTCACTGGCATGTGTTCGTTTTGAGGTTTACCTCAGACCCCTGCTTCAACAGTGCCCTATTGTCCCACCCAGACCTTTGTACCTGTTCCTATTGGATGTGAGCCTGTGGGTATGTGTCCCCCATCCCTGCTGCCCCAATTTCCTGATATACTTGTCTGGCATCCCCTAGGACAGACAGTGGAGGGCCACCAGCTTGAAGGCAAGGACTCTAGAACCAAGGGCCCTGCTAGGATCCCAGTATCTGATCAGCAGAAAGAGAATCATCACAGAACCAAGCATGGTGGCACATGCCTATAATCACAGCACTCAGGAGGCTGAAGTAGGTGGATTGCTTCAAGTTAGAGTCCAGCCTAGGCTACAAAAGTCTAAGATCAGCCTGCACTACACAGTGAGATGCTGTCTCAAAACGGGGAGGGGAGAGAGGAAAGGAATCAAAACGGATCAAACAGGATAATCATAGAAAGCAGCTGCTACCAGGTCCACCTCAGAGCCCCTGCTGGCGTCACCACAGTCTCCTGTAATTACCTGCTGTGGGGAATAAAGGTCCCATTTAGAAACCTTAGCAAGGCCAGAAAGGAAAGGAGAACTCTCCCCTAGTAATTTCCTGATCACAGAATTTCAGAGCTGCAAGGGACTTTTAAAAAGGCATCTTGACCAACTCATCATTTGGCGCTCATGTCTCCAGCATGGAGGCCCGCAGGGCTCACTCTCACTGGGGGGGGGGGGGGGGGGTGCGTTGTTTGCCCAGTCCCTCCTGAGGCTGTGAATTCAACCATGCAGTCACAGCTCTCCAGGGATCCAAGCTTGGAGGACAAACAGGTAAACACAGTGACCACAGAGGCCTGTGAAGACCCCCACATCAGCTAGCAGGCCCCATCCACCCCTGTTCACAGCTGGGACTCCATTACCCACAGCAACCACACAGGTGCAAGACCACAGGCCATGTTTCTTCCACGCGCAGAGGCAGTCAAGCCTAGTGGTTAAGCTCAGAGACCACAACCAAACTGCCGAATCCCTGCCGGTCATGCTTGGGTAAGGCTCTTCTGCAGCAACAGGGGTAAATGCTGAAACTAGCACCTGGCTCAGAGGCTGGAGTGACGTCAGCCAGGAATGCATGTCAGGCACTTATAAGGGTCTCACGCAGGTAAAGGCAGGTGGTGACCACGAAAGCACAGCATGTGGCTCTGAGTTACAGGTGTGGTTTCCACCCAGGGTGTCCTTGAAGATCTACAGGGGATCAATACTGTCCCAGGGTGACAGATTGATGACTGCTCAGGAAACATCTGCTGAGCTGTTTGCAGAGCGCATGTGACTATCAGGAGGGACAAACAGCCCATTTTACAGAGTCCTGGGAGACAGGAAAGGATGCACATGGGGAACAGCTACAACTGTGCTGGTAGGAAATGGCAGATGACATGGCCAAGGGTTTGTCTAGCAAGTTCAATTCACAGGCTAAACCAGAACCACCATGTGACAAACCACCATGTGACTTCTGTGGGGCTGGATGGGAGTGGATGTGATTCTGGGTCATCAATAACAATGCAAAGGCTTCCCACCCGGGTCCTTGGGGGCACCCCTGGGTGCCAGCAGAGAAACTGGCTGCTTTCCACGATGCCCAAAGCACAGGGGCACAGTAGGCATTTTCAAGACCCAAAGAAACACCTTGTTCATCCAAGCTCACCCATGTTCATTCCGCAGGACAAGGGAGAAATCTCATGTGTCTGCTTTCTCTTCAGTGCTGAGGAGTAACAAATACTCGTGCAGCTCCTCACCCACAGCCATGGCTCTTAAGTGTCACCTCCTGTCCCTTCCAGTACTCCTGTAAATCTGATTGCCACGCGCTTTAATCTACACTAAGTAGAAGAAGAAATCAAGGCTCCAAGGGCACGCAGGATGGCAAATGCTAGATCTGGGACTCAGGGAAACTGCTCATTTACTCTGCATCCTGAGGCCAGGCTTCAGCCCTGTCACCAGGTCCTCTTCAAGTCACACAGTGCAGGGTTCCAGAGCTGTGGTTACCATCTGCTGATCACAATGCCTGCTCTCCCTCTCCCTCTTCATTTGCACCTCTTCATTGCACCTTGCTGCCTCAGCGCAGTGTTGGTGAAACACTGGCCATCACACAAGCTGTCCTAGAGTTTGCTAGAAATGTACCTTCCTTAGGCCAGCCCCAAGTTCTGGATCAGACACTGGGCAAGGGGACAGGAAACACAATCTGGGCTTTCACAGCCCTCAGGGAATTCTAAACAAGTCACTGTCTGAGCAGTACCGATTTGATGATGGATAGGCAAATACTGACTCCTCCAGTTCCAACTCAGAAGTAGAAGTGTATTTCTTTATCTCATCAACGCTGCACTTGGTCATGTGACTTGACTTGGCCAATAGAATGTGGACAGAAGTGCCAGGACTGCATTCAGATTGGTGGTCATCTGAAGGGGCTTGTGTGCCTGTCTCTCTAAAATCATTAAGCCTCCTTCAGAACAAAAATACATTTCAAGTAGCCTGAGACCATGGAGTCTAGCAAGTTCAATTCACAGGCTAAACCAGAACCACCATGTGACACACAGACCCTGAATGCAAAAGGACACTGCTATGCCATGTTTTGAGTAGCTGTTATACATAAGACACTGACTGATACACCCTCGCTGCTCCACCGTGCCATCCTTTGCTTTGGATGACAGCTTAGCTCTAGCAGGGAGTCTGTAGACAATAATAAAATACTACCTCTTAAGCTTTTCATGAGGCTGCACAAATTATCGTTGCCCTAATTTTGCCAGTGAAAAAATCTAAAACAGAGAGATTAAAAACTAGTTCAGTGTCACCTAGCTAACAAATCATGGAGCTAGGACACAAATTCAGTCTCCCAAACAGAACTCTTGACAACCAGGGAACACTGCTAGCATTCTTCAGGTAAATGGATCTCAGTACTACACCCATTCCCGTAAGGGTGGCCCTGAACTGCAGAGTTGACTTGGACCGTGAACAGCCTGTATTTTAGCAGTCTCCAGCTAAGGATACCTTTCTGCAGCATGACAAATGTACCCAGTCCTAGCCTCTGGACATCAGGAAACTTTAAGTTCTGTACCCACTCTGTCCTTGCTCTTTCCCCAGCCAGGTCCTGTAGATTGTTCTAGATCAAGAAAGGAGGTGTTGAGAGTTGAAGAAGAGCCCACAGCTTGCTAACTACCCACAGCCACCAAGTGCCTCCTCAAGTGGCTGGTCTAACCACATAGTGAGCTTCAGTCAGCCCAGGCCTTCCTTCCTTCTAGGCTTCTGTCTCCATTAATGTTGATGGCTGTGACTCCCAGAGGTATCTCAAGTCAGAGATACGCAAAAGGGATGACAGAATTTCCAGGCAACAGAAAACCCACCAGGAAGCCTGCTGTTACAGGCAGAAGTGGAAGAGTAAGCTCCAGGGCTCTGGCTGGGAACAGCCCACAAGCAGTTTCCCAGACTTCCAAGGCCATGCAGGAAGCCATCAGAGATAGCTGGGGACAAATTTCCCATCTTGGTGCAGTGCGTGTGATGCACAGCTGCATCCTGGTGCAGAGTGCTCGAGAGAATCAGAGGAAGCAACAGGAAGCAGGGACAGGGAAACACGTCTGCTGGGGTCCCCAGGATCTGTGATAGCTTGGCCTACAGGTCAGCTTGAGCAGGCCCTGCACCCCCAGGCCCTAGAGGATGAAATGGAGGGTCAAAGTGGGGGTCAGACTTGGCCAAGCGCACTTGAGAGCTGACTCTGGATCCCAGAACTGACAGTCCAGGCCAGAGCTCCATCCATGCTCACCAAGATACTTGTCTGTTTTATGACCTCTGGATGATAACAAAGGTGAAGATCCATGTACCTCAGGTGGAGATGGGCAGAGTAGCAATAGGGACAGACTTGGCCTCTGCTTCCAGGTACCAAAGCACAGGCTTAGGTGTGTGGCAAAAGCCCTGACTTAGAAGTTAGAAAAATGACCCAGCTTTGAGTCTTGCCTGTGTGATGCTGTGTGAACTTGGGTGAATAGCTGCCACCTCCGGGCAGCAGAGTCCTCTTGTAGGGAAAGGGGTGGAAGTGAACTCGGCGGGGTGAGATGAACCCCGTCCAGTTTCACTAGTAGCTCTGGGTCCTGTCCATGCCCTTAAGCTCAGTGTGGTGGCTGTGAGGTGGGACCCCAGAGTGGGCACACCATGTTCTAATCCCAGCTTCCTCCTGAGCTGCTCTGTGTCTTAGGTCTGTCACCTGTCTGTGACTCAGTCTCATCGGCTAAGATGAGGATATCGGCACAATTCAGTGAGATGACATGTGAGTGGCACCCTGAGAAGAGTACATCCCCCGGTGCCGCAGAAACATTGGGACAGGACTTGCTGGCCGTGTAGAACCCAGGATGCCCCAGGCCAGGACAGTTTGCCCTGGGGAGGCAACTCTTGCCCTGCCAGCCATCCTGGCTTCTGAGAGGAGCTAATCCAGATGGGCCCTGCACACAGCTAATGGCTGAGAAAGCTGTGTCTGCTGCCAGGAACGAGGAGGAGAGCTGGGGATACTTCAGTAAAGTCACGAGCACACAAGGGGACCCTCTGGTCCCCACCGGAACTCATAAAATCATTCCAGAAATGGGCACTTGAACAAAAAGATGAGCTGAACTCCCCAGGGACCACCCCCAGCCCAGCCCAGCATTTCCTGCTGGAAAGGAAGAAGCAGGGTGGGTCTGGTTGACTGGGCTGAGTGCCCACAGTATGGTGATTCACTCAGTCACTTGTGCAGTCATCCATGCTGAGGCCCAGCCCTATGACCACCATATTGGGCACACAGCCGGCACTGCTGGCCACAACAGCACTTTGAAAAGCTCTGTCCAGCGAGGCAGATGCAGCAGTGAGTGAGCACAGGGGACCATGTGAGGCGCTCCCTGCACAGATGGCCAGCTCTGAGTCCAGCCCAGGTCACAGCAGAGGCTATCCCACTGGCAGGATCCGGGAGGTGGCCTCCACCTGTTTTTGTGAAACATAGTCATACCCGTTTGTTTATGTGTTGCTATGGTTACTTTTGTGCCACAGTGGAAGAACTCAGCAACCTAAGAGGGTCTGGCCATAAAATCCAGACCTTTTGATTGTGTGGCCCTTGATGGCAAACTGCTGTCAACGCTCTCAGCTGGGAGGACTCCAAATTCCCACTATCATCCTCTCTCTATCCACATCTCTACACTGCCTCCGGTTGAACTCCAGTCCAGGGCAGCCTGGTGACAGGGCACAGGGATCACTGGCCCTCATGTGGGGCTAGTGAAGGCTAAGAGGTCACCTGGTAGGTGAAGAAACAAAGCAGGGACTCACACCAAGGCACAAGGACAGTACAGCCAGCCAGGAAGAGTGGTGCACAGGCAGAGCAGCCAGCAGGGGCGCTGCAGGGACGCAAGATGTGCTGAGTGCTGGGCAGGGCCATATTCTGGTACTGGGTCGTCACACTGCTTGAAGGGGCCACCAGGAAGGCTGAATGGCTCTCCAGCCACGATGCCATGGTGTTCCTGGTGACACAGGCAGAGTGCATGATCTGGTTCCTGAGGCCACCCAGCCCTTGCCCTATGAATGTGGCTTCTACAGGAGCATGGGATTGTGTGAGCAGGCATTCAGATGCGGGGAGAGACAGGTGCACTTGGGGCAGGAGGAAGAGGCTGTGCTGCAAAGTGGCCTCAAGATCTTAGAGGAAAAAGTCAGGAAAATGAGCAGCAACCAGCTGTCCCATTGGCAGGACATAAAATCGAAAGGCCTGGCTAATAGGAAAGACAGGCTGGCAGCCTGAAAAGCTTCCATCTGCAGGGGGGACATGAGACTGGGTCCACATGGGCTTCTGTGGAGCCCAGGGCAGACGCTCTGGCCAGCTACAGGCTCAGAGGCAGTTCCCCAGGAAGTCACTGTGAAACAGCAAACTATTCTTGAAGATGCAATGTCCACAAAGGCCACGAGGCCTTTCACCTGCTGACCTCTTCCATTCTGACTCCCTGACTCAACCCTGCCAGGGATTCTGCATTTGCTAGATACCCACCTCCCACCTTAGTGCCACCAAGGGCAACGGTGTCCCCTCTGCTCCCTGGTACCCATGTGGACAATGTACTTGTCTTCCATAACTGCTCATTCTTCCTTCTCAGTGTGCCCAACGCTAGTCACCCCTAGAATCTTTTCCCCTTCCTCTCCTCTTTATCTTCCTACTTGTAGAATTTCATAATGACAGTGTGGGTTTCACAAGGGATTTCATTCATGACATTACTGAAGTATCCCCAGCTCTCCTCCTCCTGCTGGCCTCCAGGCATTCCAGGGCTACTGGTTGACTGAATTCATTAGTAAACAGAGAGGGTGTGACACAGTGATGGCACACCAGCCTCAGCTGTGTCTTCCAGGTGAGGGTCATGGCAAGGACCTCACAGCCAGCCAGCATCACAGGAGAAGGCAAGGCCTGCAGGCCTTCCCGCTCAGCATGCACCAGGGCTGCACGAGGCCCCGGAAGCCAGCCTTCCTTCTTTCCTTTGAGCCTGTGTATTTTCAGAGGCTGCAGGACTGCATGTGTCTCTGTAAGGTTCATGCTGACAGCTTCCCGACAGACACAGTTCAGGAAAATGCCCCCCTCTGTGGGATGAGCAGCCCGGGCTTTCTGGGGACTCCTGGAGCCAGTGCTGCCACAGTGTTTGCACTGACTCTGCTCTCCGTGCTGCCTGTGGCCAGATGTTCCAGCCGGAGCTAAATGAGGGCAGTCGCTTCACTACCCGCAAAGAGGACTGGATTAGGGGCTCCAGGAGAGGGCCCCTACCAGCTGGCCCCTTATCTGGACTCTCACAGTTATGGCCAAACTCTATGCAGCACCTCTGAATGTGGCTGTCCCCTCAAAGTCCCTCAATCTGAGATAGGGCCAAAATGTTGCCTGAAAAACTGGTTCTTAAATATTCTGACTCTCAGAAACCCGTGAAAAGTGTGATGTCCTGCAGTGACCTGTCTTTCATTGTCTTTGCTATATGTCTATGTAATACATGTAGTACTGATACACAGATATACAGCATATGGTTTATATATAGCACCAAGACACATGCACATATGCCGTATATGTACATATATGTGCCTGCATGAATCCTTGTGTGTATATAGGTCTGTGCTAAGTGTATGCGTGTGTAGATCTATAATGCACACAGAATTTCTGATATACTTGGTGATAAAAGCTCTATAATGTTTACTCTTCTGATCCTTGTAATAATCCTATGAATAAGCGCTACTGTCTCATTTTATAGAGGATGGGAGTGAGGCACAGAAAAGCTTACAGTCAACTTGAGTCACTGAAAGTAGGTCAGGAACACGATACGCCTCCTGAAAGACCCCCAGCATGGCTGGAAAGCATCACCATCATCACCATCACCACCATCACCATGATCATCAACATTACCTTGTGGTGCTGGAGATTAAACACAGTGCATTCACACTGCTATTTTCTAGCCCCCTTCCATTTTGGGATAGGGTCCTGCTAAACTGCCCAGACTGGACTCACATTTGGGATCGCACTGCCTCAGCCTCCTAGAGTGCCGGGATTGCACATGTGTGTCACTATAGCTGGCTGAAAAGTCTTCTTCTTAACCACCACAGCTGTGATTCTTCAACTTCAATCCTCAGCACACAGCCAAAAAACAAAAGGTCAAATTATGTCCAAGGCCCCTCAAGATTCCATCTAAGCCTTGCTGGGAGTCCAGGACGTCAAAGCCTTCTTTACAGTTAGTGCTTTTCTTCCCTGCTCTACTGAGGGTTAGGGCTAAGGCTGCAGACATCTGATTTCACAACAGCCTGAAGCAGAAGCAGAGACCAAGCCCACTGTGGTCCTCCAAGCCAGACCCTGAAGACATGGCTAAGACAGTACTGATTTAATTTTTGTTCCAGCTAAGCAGTTATTTTTCATTAAAGTGTTGTTTAGGTTACTAAGTGATGGTTGATTGCTGTTTTTAACTGATGAGATAAATATTTCCCTAATGCTTCCCAGTGAGTGTCTAGATGGTAAGTGGTAGAAGGTATAAGCCAGGAGAGTAAGAGAGCTGAGAACATGGACCGTTATGGTGTGAGGGTCCTCCGGGACCTTCAGCTTGGAGAACTGCTAGGTGCTCATGCCACATTGCCCTTGTGAAAAGGGTTCTCTTGGGAAGTTGCCAGGGCTGTTCCTCCTGCCAGTGTAGGAATATTGTTGTGTTGGGGTTAGAGTGTCCTCACTTTCCAGCTACAAAATATAGAACATGCCCCAGCACTAAGACCAGGATCCAGTGCTGTGGGTGCAGGGGCGGAGCTCCGCAGGACTGAGAGCCGAGCTTCCAAAGGGCACCTCTGCTGCACCTATCCCTACACTCCTCCTTCCCTGCATCCATCCTGCGTGCTTCCATCAGATGATAGGGTGCTGAGGCAGTGCCAGACAGCAGTTGATGGAGCCATTTGCTGGCGTACTTCATCTTCTGGGAAACGGCTGCAGCCACATCTCTCTGCAACCCCCTAGAACATGGGCCTTCGGGCCCTTCTTGGCCCAAAGGCAGCTAAATTCCACAGGGAACTGGGGGTCCCTTTAAATCTGAAGGTTGTGCCAAAGTATACATGGACTCTGACTTTCAAATGGACGTGAGGAGAACTGTAGGGCTCCAAGTAGCTCCTGAATCACAGCTAGGGCTCACCAGTGCCCTAGTGTGCCCCCAGTCAGCACACTGGTGCCCAGGTGTGGGAGGCCCAACGGTGAACTCTGCTTCACATCAGGAACAAGTCCCGCCTGCCAATGGCTGTCCCTTCAGCAGGGCCTCCCCCTGGCCAGCTCCTATTCCTCCTTGACCCGGACACTGGGGCTATGGAAAGCAGATCCACGTCCCTGTCACATGATCTCACCACTGCCCTGGGATCTCTGGCCTTTGCACTGACCCCCATCTCTACAGGGATCAAGTTCCAGTACCTGTCCCCCGATTTCCTTTCTTCTTTTCTTTCCATAGCAGAGTCACAACTGGGAGCAAGTGGCAAAAGACTCTTAAAAGACACTTCCAGGATCCCTTCCCTGGGAATGCAACTCAAGGATTCGGTTCCAATACAAACACAGGGAAATGCTGAAGGTAACCCAAAGCAGTGGGCACTACACTGATGGGTACCATGTACAGGTAGACAGCAGCGGGGAGGGGTGGTCATGGGAATATGCTGCTATCACTGCATGGAACAGGACACAGACACGCAGAAGGACCACTCGGGACAACTCCAGGACACCCACTGAGTGGCCCTCTTTGGCCCCAGCACCAAGTTTCGGGAGGCAGGTGCCTGGTTCCTACCATGTCGAAAGGCTTCAGGTGAGTGAGTGCCTGTGGGCAGGTGCTGCTCACCGCACGGTGCCAATTCCTTTCTGTTTGTCCAACCACAAAGGAAACAAATTTGCCACCTCTAGAAGGCTTTCCATCTTTCTGTTTTCCTCAGGGCCTAAGGAAAGTTTTAGTACCTATGACAAAGTGTGAACCTAGAGATTATTGGCGAACACAGCAGCCTCCTGATGTGAACCATGCACAGCACAAGGTCTGGGTTGTGGATTGCAGGCAGGGTGACTTTGCTCCCTCCAGGCTCCTTTCTCCTCTTTGCCAGGCCTCTGTCTTCAGAAAGGGCAGTAGCAATGTGGGCCTGGTGTGTTTGCTTAATTCAATGGGAGACACGCAGATGAAGAAACCACAGGCATCCCAGGCGGCTCACAGACGAAGCCATGAGTAAACCAGAAAGTGCCCATTCCAAAGTTAGAGGATCTGAAGCCTACAGAAATGCCACCTTCCCATTTTCAGGTCTCTAAAAATAGAGGTAGAGGTCAGAGAAAGTGCACCAGGCTGGCTGGAACCTGCAAAGCTGAAGATGAGAAAAGTGACCCCCAGGGTCCTTCCTGGCCCCCGACTATCCAGCTTACTGCATGTTTAGCCACATGGCCACTGTGTCTGCCTTCTAACGGCCTCTTGGTGTTGGAGATGCAATGAGGGACTGGGCTAGGGGAGTGCTTGGTAAGCCTTGAAGGAAGTGGAAGGGCTGTCCCCAAAAAGACAGCATATAGCACATGGGTCATCCCAGCAAGACAGTGAGCTTGGGGATAACAGCGAGGCCTGTGCTGAGGACCTGAGGACAGGCACAAGGAAAAACCCTGGCTGAGGATGAGGAGGCAGAAATGGGAGGCAGGAGTCTCAACAGGAAACAACACTGGGAAGACAGAGATGGCCCTGCCAGGTAGAAAATAGCATAAGCAAATCTCACAGACCACATCCCATAGATGGTCACTAAAGGCTGGTGGTGCCAGGTATGATGAGAACATAGGATGCTGTGTCACATCTACATCCACAGTCACAGTGACACAGGCCCACCTATCCCAGGTAGAACAGTGGCCGTGGGAGACTGCTGCATCTGGTAGTATTCTGAGCATTCTCACAGTATGAGCTTAATTTAGTCCTTAATACTATTAACTATTCTGTCCATTTTGCACATAATCAAGCTGAGATCAAAAGAAGGCATTACATACAGGAGGGCATGATAAGAGGCAGAAGTATGATTGCCACTTAAATATTGGGCCACATTATATATTGCTTTGAAGATTATTCTGCAGTCAGCAGGAGGAGGAAGGGGACAAAGGGAGTGAGATGACACAGGGGACCTTGAAGGAGGTGAGGACATGGTGAGTCTTGTCCCTTCTGCTATAGATCTTGGACTGTGACTCTGAGTTGTGACGGGTGTAGACACCAAAAGGAGGAAGGACATGAACATGAATGTGTGGGGAGGGGGTTTCCTATCACCTGGCTTCCCTGGCCTCTGCTGTCAGGGGCTTGGCCCTTCTAGAGGAGGGTGACAATGAGCAGGCTGCCTGTGAAGCCACTAGCTGACAGATGAGAGGTGACAGAAGGCGTGGGGTCCCAGGTCTCTTCTACAAGTGGGCCAACAGGTGTGGGGAGAGGTGGGATGCTACAGCCTCTGGGAGTTACATCTGGTTCAACATGGAGGGAGCAAGAAGAGCAGAGAGCACCTGGCAGGTTGGACCACAAGCTCCGTGAGCACAGAAACACATCTGTTCTTCACTGCAGCATGTGCAGGACAGGGATGGAACAGGGACTCAGCCACAAACCTGGTGCAGAGGCCAGGGAAGGCCGGTAACCCAAGCGCAAGAGAGCCCAGTTCCTAAACACCCAGCCTGGAGGCTCCTAAACACCCAGCCTGGGGGCTCATGCCTAGGCCCAGTGGCCATCTAGTCCCTTCTCTCTTCTGTCTGAGTCGACATCTGCAGACACCGTTTTAGTGACGTGTGTACGAGTCCTTGCTTTATCTGGTTATGGACCTCATGCAACCTCTGGTTTTGCCAGTCTTGCCCCCATCTTCCAAGATGGTGGATCACTGCCAGGTCCAGGGCTGACCCTCTCAGCCCCCTTCTGAGACACTGTGAGTTCCCAAGCACTGATACATTGTTCAATAGGTATTTTGTTTTTAAATTACACCCATGACCACGACTATGACCCCAGTTCTCTTCTGCCTCTACCCTTCCTCATCATGCCGAGACTCCCAGACACCTTCTCTTGGACACATTTTCTTCCTCTGCTTGTTTCTGTCTCTCTTGCTCATGTTGGAAACAAGATGGCAACTGGTGTTTTCCCATCACAGAAGGACACACCCAACACTGAGACTGCCTATGACCGTTGAAGGGCTCCAGCTTGTGTTTCTGTCTATTTTAATCTGTGAAACCAAGAAACCCCTATGCCCATGTGGTTTCATTTCTAAAAGAATTTATAGGCAGAGACCACACCACCCAAAGAAACTGTAAACATAATTGTATTTTTGAAGACAGAGAGTTAGGAGGTGTAGTCATAACCAAGTAACCATAACAAAGAGAAAAAGACAGAAATTTTCACCAATAATCATAAAACCCCAAAAATAGTTGTATAGACACACACACTTACTCATGCCAACCTTCTTTTTTCTTCCAAATGGCTGCAATCATCCCCAAGCTGAGTTAGGGCAAGCATGGTACAGTGACATGTCCCAGGGTGGCGACCCTCTTTCTGATCTACTGTTCCCTGATGAAGGAAACATCCCCAGCCCTCTCTGTCCATATGGTAGCCACCAGCCCCATGTAGCTTTTGAGTACCTAAAATAAGTCTCAGTGTGATTTAAAACTGAAGTTTTAATTCTATTTAATTTTAAAGCAGTGGCCCCAGGCAGACAGCTCAGCTCTAGAGTGCAAGGTACCTACGCCAGGCTTTGCAGACACATGAACTCTGTCACAGTGACTTCCCTGTTGCCAAGTCTTGGGGCCACCTGCCAAAAGGATCTTCAAATGCGGCTATGTCAGTCAGGTTTCCCTGCATAACAAACAGTCCACCCTCAGTGCCTGAAGACAGCACATAGCCATGACTGATTTCACTTGATGGTACATTTCTCCTGATCTGGGAGGTTTGGCTGGAGCTCATGTGCTTTATTTGCAAAACCAAGCCTGCCAGGTGTGTCTCACAGGCCGTGCTATAACACTTGCTCCAGAACACAGTGAAGCATTATGCTTGGCCTTCTTCAGGGTTAGGGTTAGGGTTGGTACCTGTCCTAGAAGGATGTTCCTGCTCTGAGCATTTGCTTATCAATTTTCATGAGAACTTGAAAGAAACTCCCTTCAGGGCCAGGAGAGGCTGCCTGAGACTTCTTCAGGTCTGTCCTTTCTCTCAGAGGGAGGAGTCTCCCCAGAGGAACTCTGGCAGAGCAGTCAGCATTACAAAGGAACCATGAAACAGCACAGCATCTCCCCTCCCCCTGCAACACAGTCCTTGGAAGCTTCTGGAGAAGACTACATCTCACAGCACTCACCTCAGAAGGCCAAGAGGCCATCTCTCCCTAGGCACAGGTAGAATAGTCCTTCTGCTCAGCAACTAAGGACTAACACTTCTGCTCGGAGTGTTAACTGCCTGCCACTGGCATTTCCAGCCAAGGAAGGTGGAATCTGAAAATGGAAAGAAGAAAGACAGAGCAAGTCAGCTTTGACATTTACTCCATCCACTGCTTTTTCAAGATGACTCAAAGTGAAGAAAATAATCCACCCACTTGTCCACTCTCCCATGCCAACACTCATTCCTCACCCAGGTCCTCCACCATAGCAGAGCTTCTGCCCCACGCTCAGAGTAGGGATAGAGGGCAAAGAACTCCTGACTCCTGCCCTCGGGAGCCGAAGCTTGGTGCAGAAACAAGACAAAGCACAGATGCATCAGCTCATGAGACAAGGGCGTTACTGGGATAATGAGGCAGAAGAGGAATGGAAGAGGAACGTGGAAAGCAGGGTAGATTTTAGCCACTGCTTCAGGGAGGTGCAAGTGCAAGGTCATGAAAAGCATCTCCAAGGACTGAGGAAAACAGGTTAAGATGTGGCAGTTCAAGTGTGAGTCTCGCCGGGATTGAGCAGGCCAACAGCACACAGGAAGGGGTTTCAGAAGATTTCAGCTGACAAGAGTAGCGACAGAAACTGGCTGAGCTCTTGTGGTCCCCAGGTCATCCATACACAAACTACACATTTTCTTATCTGATGTTATGCAGACTGTCATCCAATGATTCCCATATTATCAATGGGCAGCAGAGCCCTGAAGAGCTTCTGTGAGTACCCTTGCCTGATGGCCAAGGTAGTGAGCACCAGAAAACTGAGCACAGCAAAAAATAGTGCCATTGTGTCTGGATCCAGAGTCACCATGATGCAGTAATGGGCTTGATTCACTCGGGGCACCTGTATGCATAACCCTCTGCAGAGTGGCTTGGCCATTCCTCCTGACATAAAGGGAGTCTATTTTTCCATGCTTAGAATCTGTACTTGGCCATGTCTTGTTTTGGCCAATGGCACAAAAAGAGGTATGACATGAATAAAGGCTTTCAAAGTGCTTATGCAGGGGTCTTGGTGTAGCTGAGAGGCAGAACATACACTTAGCATTTGTAAGCTCTGGGTTTGAACCCAAGTACTCCTCCAAAAGTGCTTAGGAATCAAGTGCCCCTTTCTTGCTGCAGATAGTCATTCTGATGCCACTTTTGCAGTCCGGGACCAGCCCCACCGAGCATGAGAAACCGAATGGAGGGAAGTCTAGGGCAACCTGCCAGGCTAACCAACCTCTCAGATTCATGCATGTGGCCAAAAGAGGCAATTTCAGACTCCAGCCAAGCTGCACAGCTCAGAAGAAACACCCATGAACCTACAGGGTAGGGAGAAATCACAAATGTTTGTTGTTTTAAATCCCTGAAATTTGAGGCTGCGGGTTCTGCAGAGAAAACTGACAGGACCACCAAGGTAGCGGTACACTATGGCTAATGTCTATGTGACACAACCAATGTGCGTGTCAGAAGGAAGTCAGTCTGAGCTGGTGACTGGCAAGGACAGGACTAGGGCAAGGGGAGGAGCAAGGAGATTCCAGAGCTCTTTCAGATGGAGGGTCAACAGGGTTAATGACGGACAGAAGACCTTGGATTCATCTAAGGCTGGTTCTGGAATCTATGCACTGGGTGACACTGACTATAAACAGATTCTATTTGGAGCTGGCTGACTGGGCAGGATGTTTACATGAATAACACAGAAGTGGCCAGAGAGAAAGTGAGAACGCTGTATCTCAGAATGGAAAGCCACAGGATAACTTTCTTGCTTTCTAGCCCCTTGCTGTTTTAAGGGAGAAGAGGCAGGAATCACAGCCTTATGATCCACCACCTACTTCACGCCAGTCCTGTCTGAGCAGCAGCCAGAGGGATCCTTGCCATTGGTGACCAGACCTCCCTCCCCCATTCACCAGCTCACAGGTCCCCTTTCCTTTTGTACATTTTATTCCTCCTTTGGTCCTGACTGTAAACAGCACTTCCTAAAAGAAGCACCCCCTGAGGACCCCAATCTGAGCTGAGCACTGCCCCTGCAAGTTCCTCTTACCCCTGACCTGTTAACTCCCGGAGGTAGGGAGGTGTTGGGAGCCGCAGCCCCGAGCCCGGTCGCCTCACTTGGCGGACGTGAGGCCTGTAGTAAAGAGTGAGGCCTGAGGTAGATTACCCCTCCCATCGAATATGTTAGTTTCCTGCTTACCGCGTAAACAACCCGCTCAACAATATAGTCTGCCTGGCAACTGATGATGTTAGCCAATCAGCTTGCCTTGCTTACTTTAACATGATTGGACACTGTACCCGTATATATACCGGTGCCACCCCTGGGCGGAAGAAGAAGCCAGATAAAAGCCCGGAAGTAAAAGCCCAAAAGGAGCCGCGGAGAGCGGACCGGTAGAGGCTTTGGGGCAGACTGAAGCACAAAAGGAGCCGCGGGGAGCGGACCAGAGGAGGCTTCAGCTGGGAGAACCCAGGGCAGGCTGTACGGAGAAGGAAAATAAAAAGAAAAGGTTGTCCACTACCAGACTTTGTCGTGTGTCCTTCCTGCCGGCCGGGAGCGGACATCGACATTTGGTGGCCCGTACGGGGACTGATCACCCCCGCGACGTGGAAGTGGACAACGCTCCAGTACAGAGCTGCGAGACAGGTGAGTTGAGGATAAGCCTGGGCTCTGGGTGGCGCGCACCTACAGGGCTTTTAGACTCCCCTCAGGCTCACGCGTAAGTGGCGGATTCCTTGGGCCTCACGCGGTGAGTAACATATTAAAAAATGGGAAACATGCTAGGTAGCGGCACTAAGAGCGAGGGTGGTTGTGGAGAAAGCTCTCAAGAGCTTACAAAAGTACGCAGGGTATCTGAGCAGGCCCAGTCAGGGAGCTCCCGAGAGGTGTCTGTCAAGGGGAACAAGGATGCTAAGGAGGAGGACGGGGCTCTAGCCTCGGAGTCGTCTGACTCCGAGGACGAGGGAAAGTTGAATGGCAGGGAGGCCAAAGAGACCAGCTGTCAGGAGCCTAAGTCGCTCAATAAGGAGTCGCAGGGTTCTTTTCCAGCGTCACGCCGCGAATTGCGCTCTGCTCAACCTGGTCTGCGGAGGAGTAGAGAGCTCCTGAGTGCGCCCCGGCGCGAGAGGGAGGCGGTCCCTCGCCACGAGGCGGCCGCCTGGGAGCTCCCTCCCCTTTCGCCAGAACAGGAAGTGATGCACGGGCCCCCATTTTCCGCCCAATCACGGCCGCCGTCTTATGCTCCGCCGCCGGCGGGTCGGTATTTTTACAGGCGGCTTTGGCAGGGGGGACGCTTGTCTCATGAGGTACATCCACCTGGGATAGATAGTGGCCCCTACGAGATATTTCCTGTACAAGTAGCTATGGGCCAGGGACGCAATGTATGGGAGCCTTTTGAGATAAAGCAGATTAGAGAACTTAAAAATGCAGTTACAACCTTTGGGCCGACTGCGCCTTACACCATTGCCATGCTGGAGAATCTGTCTTCTGGGCCCCTCACCCCCGCGGACTGGATTCAGCTGGCAAAGGCGTGTCTGCCCTCGGGTAGTTACCTGGATTGGCGAGCCTGGTACACAGAGTTCTCTGCCGAGCAGGCTGAGAAAAACGCCGGTCGAGGAAATGGGAGCTGGGGATTTAGCTTAGCGGCATAAGCGCCTGCCTTGTAAGCAGGCAATCGCCAGTTCGATCCCTGGTACCAATAAAAAAAAAAAAAAAAAAAAAAAAACCAAAAAAGATAAAAATAAAAAATAAAAAATAAAAAACAAAAAGGGGGAGTAGGCCAAGGCCTGGCCCCAAAGGCACGATTATCCATGGCACTATTCACACACAATTTTTTAAATTTAAATAATGATAATCGCTCCCCAGCTGTGGAGCACTGCAACCCTTCCCCCAACCATAAAGGGTGGGTGAAGTGGAAAGATGTCCTGACAGGACAATGGATGGGCCCGGATCCGGTAATCAGCTGGAACCGAGGCGCGGTTTGTGTTTTCCCACAGGAACCGGGACGAGAACCACTGTGGATACCGGAGAGACTGACACGGGCAACAAAGCCCTCGACTAAAGATCAGACCTGCCCTACTGGAGATCCATCACAGACCAACCAACAAGATGAATAGAAATAGTGGTAGCCCGAAATGGACAAGAAGATCCTCAGGCATATGCATGGCTCGCTCGCCTAGCCTACGACCGAGTCTAGGGACGGTGAGCTTCCCACACTCCTCCTCTAAAAAATTATGATATAGCAGGGTAGATGAGTCAATGACGGGTAAGAGCGTGCCTCCCCAGCATGACTCGACCTAAGCCAGGCCCTACCCCATCCTGCACGTAAGCCGCTGGACTGTTAGATGCTGCCCAGGTCTAAATTTCTCTCCGAGGGGATTTCTTTACGGAGAGAGAATGAGTGCAAGCTTGTGTGCATCCAGGTTCCGTCCAGTTTGTGCCTGGCCCTAGAAAAAGGACGAGGGCCTCAGGGCCTTGGCAGACCATGGGACGGCCGACCAGGGTCTAAGCCAAGGACCTACGGTGGGCCTACGCATAGGGCATAAGCCTCTGCACCCAGTCCAGGAAGGGCTACGATGCGCACATTCATAAAAAATAAAAAAGGGGGAGATGTTGGGAGCCGCAGCCCCGAGCCCGGTCGCCTCACTTGGCGGACATGAGGCCTGTAGTAAAGAGTGAGGCCTGAGGTAGATTACCCCTCCCATCGAATATGTTAGTTTCCTGCTTACCGCGTAAACAACCCGCTCAACAATATAGTCTGCCTGGCAACTGATGATGTTAGCCAATCAGCTTGCCTTGCTTACTTTAACATGATTGGACACTGTACCCGTATATATACCGGTGCCACCCCTGGGCAGAAGAAGAAGCCAGATAAAAGCCCGGAAGTAAAAGCCCAAAAGGAGCCGCGGAGAGCGGACCGGTAGAGGCTTTGGGGCAGACTGAAGCACAAAAGGAGCCGCGGGGAGCGGACCAGAGGAGGCTTCAGCTGGGAAAACCCAGGGCAGGCTGTACGGAGAAGGAAAATAAAAAGAAAAGGTTGTCCACTACCAGACTTTGTCGTGTGTCCTTCCTGCCGGCCGGGAGCGGACATCGACAGGGAGGTGTCTGTCCCCTGCCACTGTGTCACCCCTACCATCCAGGGCAGAGCTTGGCATGTGGAAGAAAGTCAGTTACTACTTCTTGTATGACAGAATGTGCAAATCTAGTTAGGAATTTCACTCTCAAGATGTTTTCTCTGACGCCCTCCCAAACTCTATACTGGGTTAGAGCCAGGCTTTTAGGATGCCCACAGCTCCCTGGGGCTGTCTCCATTCAGGTGTTCATTTATCTGTTCTATTTTTTTTTTTCAGTACCAGAGATTGAGCCCATGTCCTTTGCACTAAGTTACATTCCCAGCCCATTTTATTTTGAGACAGGATCCCACTAAGTCACTAAATTGCCCAGGGTGGACTCTGACTTGCCATTCTCCTGCCTTGGCCTCCCACAGTGCTGGGATTACAGGCAAGCACCACCATACAGGGCTGGTCCTTTCTCTAACACAACATTTTGTGCAGCATCAAGTATCAGCTCAATCCCTGTCAGGTGTGCTCACTAGACTTACTCTTAGGGTGAAGCAGGATCTGCTGTTTACTGTTGCTGCCCCCTCGCCCTGTTACTGCTTTGGTGTAAGGAGTGCTTGGTGACTGTTGAATTAGAGTGAATGAATGAGTGAATAAATGAATGAGCAAGAGATAGATCTCTCAGTTCCAGTTGCAATGTGCCTAGTTTATAATTTATTCCTGGGCTTGGGCCTTAGAAAGTTGTATCGTACTTAAACAATTAATAATAATCATCAAATAAAACCTGCATATGTGTCTAAATATGCTTATTTAGGGATAATCACTGTGAGTCTCCCATTCCAGAGCCTAAGGAGGAAATGTGGGAAGTCGAGTAACATGGAGCCCTGCTTGCTCCTGATGGAACCCTGGCTCTCCCACTCCTCAGCCTGGAACATGCAGTCATCAGTTAAAGCCCAGAACTCTCTTTGGAGTCATGTAAAATTAGGAACCAATTCTTTCACTGGCTTTGAGCTGGATTTTTTTGTAAATTGGCAATGGCCTTGGATCCCAATTCCCAAGTGACCAGAAACCAGGGGGCTTTTAAATACCAGATCTTCACACCTAGAGTGTAGTTAACCTCCCACAATCTCAGTTTCTCAGCTTCTGAAGTGCTTAAGAGAAGGTAATGATCCCACTTTCTTCCCTGTGCTGATCCCAGAAACAGTGTAATTAGCTGCTTCTACTTCCTTTGCCTTTGTTTTTTTAACATGTGTCCTGGAAACCTTTTCTGAAATACCATGTGGTAGCATAGCTCCTGTAGAGTCCTACGACTATGCTTCTTCCTATTAACTTCCTATATTAATGGAGACTGCTTCCAGTTAAGAAAACTAAATTGTTACTAGTGAAACATCTCTGCACTGTGTTCAGGCATAAGATTCATACAAGGAAAACAAATCAGACACAGTTCCTGTGTTGGCTACTTTGCTCTTGTTGCCCAGACAAAATACCCAACACCCAAAACTAAGGAAGGAAAGATTTATTTAGATCACAGTCTGTGGAGGTTTCAGTCCATAATCAGCTGGCTCCAAGGCAGGGCAGCATAGCACAGGGTCAACAGTTCAAGGCAGCAGAAGACAGAAAAAACATCAAAAGCAAAAGGGGGAAGAGCAAGTCTCCTTTCCTCCCTTTTACTGTATGCAGGCTACCCACCCATACCATGCCTGTGCCCTCCTCTTGCATAGACTCAGTATGTTTACAAAGTGAGGAGCCTAGCACCCCTCCCCAAACCACTTAGTTAAACTTCTAAATTTCTCAATTCTCAAGTTGACACAATGTACCAACCATTACAGGCCCCATCTTCTGTGAGGACTAAGAAAGTTCCTGTGATTCAAAAGCAAGAATCAAGAACAATCAAGTCTCACAAAGATAGCTCCATGTCCCACAAAAGATCCCTCTCTGTCCGCTGGCTGGAGATTAGTACAGTTGACCTGTGAATGGTGGTTTCAGACTCATGGAGTCACAGTAGTCTTCCCACTTCTGTGGTAACCTGTTCTCACCTTGCCTCAGCCCACCCATCTCCTTCATGTCTATCTACCCAACAGACAGCCTAAAACCTCAGTACGGAACTATCAGACCTAAACCATGGAGTCATGAAGCAAGGAAAATGTCTTTCAACTTTGCCTGGAGCACAGATTAAATTCCAGTCAGACAAATCACAGTTATGTTCTTACTTTCCCTGTTCTGGATGCATAAATCATTCTTTCTTTGGCTCTATTAGTCTATCTACCATTCAGAGACCCCTCTGCCATCTCATGCTCCTTTCTACTGCACACTATAATACAATACAATAAATCTCATTGGCAATTTCATTCTCCAACTTTGTTCCTTCATGGAGTATGGCTGGGAACTGGAAATAAAATTCAACCATCACTGCTAGAGGAGCACAGTCAGTTTGCTTACTAAATCATAGCTTTTCCCCTCTAAGCAGAAAATGATTGTCTGAACAATTGTTATCACAGAGTTTGGCTAAATAATATCATAAGTTACAGAAATCTTTCCTCAGAGATATGTGGCCATAGCACTTTCTAAAACAGTGTAGCTTGCTTCTAGGTGCATCCACAAAGAAGGCTGGTCGAGTCAAGCTGTATGATTTTACAAAAACAGAATTTTTCCGAAACTTAGTCATTGCTAAAGTACACTTCAACATCCATGGTGTGTGGTGGAAAAAAAAAATAGCCAAAAAAAAAAAAAAAAAAAAAACCCTAACAGGGAATCACTTTTATAATAATAAAACACAACTAGTAGTGGAAACAGCAGATGAGATTTTTAAATACTACTAATACTATGCTAAACTAAGTCCTTTGTGCTTTACTCAAAAGATCGGTTAATCCTCACAATGACTCTTGCATGTACATTTTCATCATTCAAAAATGAGTACACAGAGGCTTGAGATTATATAACTTGCTCGAGATCATATGACTAGCAACTATTGGATCCTGGAATATAAATTAATTCCTAACTCAACTGAAAAGCGCAGAGCTGGTTGCTTCCCATGAGCATTTACCAAGGCTTGGTTTGGACTGGGCTAAACACTGTGCATTGCCCTTGCAAGGACAACAGTACACTTTTAGCATCTGTTCTCTAGAACCTGCTCTCTGGGAGAGGAACACAGGCTCAGACACAAGGAAGCGGAACATTTTGTACCACATGGAAAACTGTAAATGCACAGCTAGGTGGCGTTGTCATCAGAAAACCGGTCCAAAACATGATGCCTGTGGAGAATGAGGTCACACTGAGGCTGTCTGGCCAGGTCAGATTGCAAAGCAGCAACCACAGAAGGAGGAAGCGAGGGCAGCTAGAGAAGCTGAGGGAGGGAGGACAAGGCAACGCAGAGAAGTGGTGTAAGTGCCCACAGCAGGTCTGCTAGGATAGCTCTGCCTCAGAGTTGGGTTTAAGGGCAGAAATTCTGGGACTGGGAACCAGAGAGACAGCACTAATGCAGAGATCCAGGAAGCAGAGCACAGTGCCAAATAGCCATCTTCTGGGTGTGGTCACACGCACTCCAAGAGGCCCAGGGGTTGCCAACAACTGGTTTGCAACTGCAAGTGAACAGAGCTTCAGGGAGAAACACGTCTGCCTGTGAGGCTGGGAAGCTGCTCTCTACCCGGCAGCTTCTCTCATTGAAAGGTGCTCTACAAGTATCACGGTTCTCAGGATGAAGTGGATTTCTGAATGTGAGGGCCAAAATGTCCAGGTCTACCTGCTTTCCTGGGAGAAGTGGCATCTGAACAACGGCCACCATGACAGTTGTGTGGATGGGGAGACCTGCAACCCTACTAAGTGCACCATGCTCATGATTCCACTCAGTCTTCAAAGCAGCTCTGCAGGTGGTAGTCTCAGCCTTATTTCACGGGACTGTATAGAAGGCCACACAGAAATTGGCAGAGGTGAATGTCCAAACTAGGGCTGTGTTGAACAATGTTGCATCTGGGCTTAGAAGCTGCACACCCAGTGACATCCGGAGTTCAGATGCAGAGATAGTTCCTCAGAACATGACTTGAAGTGTACCCCATCCGATCCCCAGTTCATGGCCCCAGCCTTGTGTAAGGAGCACTTGTGATAGGCTCTCAGTACCTTAGCACAATGGGCAGTAGGGCAGTGATCACACACCTGCAGGACTGAGAGAACCAGTTTACTCTGCCTTCAGCCTCAGGGTTGGATCCCTTAGATCCCATTTCTGCTGTATCAGAACTCTCTAAGCCTCAGTTTGTCTCATTATAAAGTGGATACCATGGCAATGATGCTCATCAAAAAGACAAAGGAGTATTCCCTTTGCCTGCTTCTCATAGGGACACACAAAATAATGACTTGCGAATGGCTAGGCCATCAGATCACCGGCAAATCATCTAAGCACTCAGTACTGAGGTCTCCGTTTTAGTTGATGGAACTGGAGCTCAGAACACTTTGGGATGCTTCTGAAGAAAGAGCAGCAAGTGCTTCCTTTCTGCTGTCCTCAGTTCAGGGTACCTGAAAAAGCCCGGAGTATGCACAAGCTCTGAGTAGGTGCCTCTCCGGGTCACCTCTCCCAGGGACATCAGATCCCTGCAATTGGCTTCCAGGGGTCTTCTAAGGGGGCCCACCAAGCAGGTGCAGAAGCATCACTGAACATGTCAGTAGGGAGGCCAGCATCAGAGGTAAAGGAGAAGCCACAAAAGGATGAATGGTGACTGCATTGTAGGTTTGAGAACTCATCTTGCTCTGCATGAGCAAGGAAACCCTGATTTTATCTATGACTGAAAGAACACAGGCTATTTAGGGTTCATTTGGATCTTGCCAGGCCCTCTTCCCTCTATACGTGGGTGGGAAGGTGCCAACTTGGCTGGGGGCTTCCCACGAGGCCCCCTGTTCACCTTGCATCGATGTAGGTGGAAGGTGTCACTTCCCTCTTCAGAGCCTCAACATAAAGTCTGTCTTCTCTGCACTTTTCCTGTCTTTTTTATTTATCTTTTCCCCTTCATGCAGATGTCACCTGCTCCAGATCCCATAGTCAAAGGCAAGGGGCCAGAGGCTCAGGAGATGGTCTTCTCTCTGTGGACGCAGGCCCCTTGACCTTGCTGTGATGAGCACTGAAGTCCCTTCAGGGGACATGAGGTTCAGGGTGAGCACCCTCCTCCTCAGCCTCATGTGCTGCTCTGCACCCAGCATCATTCTTACGGGATCCAGAGGGATTGTGAGATACGGATGTTCCACTGCTAACCTGAGTAACAAGCACTGCTACGTGCTTTTGAATGTGATCTTGTGCACGGGGAAAAAGAAGGAAGGAAGGAAAAAAGAAGAAAGGGGAGAAAACTTTCATTGATCATAGCAACTTTGGGTCAAAGGCCAGAGCTGACGTTATTGAGTCTGTCCCTCGTGAGATAACCCAGAACACAGCACTAACTGGCCTTTAACAGCCCTCTGAAACACCGTCCTGAGCATGTGTCTGGGGTGAGAGACCTTGCTTTTCTGACCATTTCTCTGATTGCCAAGAATGAAGTGAAGGGAGATAGAGGGAGGCAGATGGGGCAGAGGGGCTGCAAAGCCAAGCATGAGCCCTAGCGCTTTGGGTCCCTAAGCACAGGCACAAGTAAGATGAGGAAGGAAGCATGCAACAACCTCCCACTCAGACCTGGGGGTGTCCTGGGGTGAGGAAGGGCTTTTCAGGCAATGAACAGCTCCCCCATATTTCTTCATCTTAACCATAAAAGTACTCATGGTCACAGTGGCCTCAAAGCTTCATTTAAGGTGAAACGAACACAGTATGTCCACAGTGTGGCATTCTGTGAATGGACATCAGAAGAAAGAGGATGGACAGATGCCAAGGCTGCAGACAGAAGCCAACATGACATGGCCTGCTCCGAGGGGAGAGGAGGTCAAAGGAGATGTGGTGCAGTGCTAGGGGTCAGCACTGTGGGGAACTCGCAGGAATCTGCAGCCCCCACATACAGAAGAACGCAGGAGGCAGGGCAGAGAGCTGTGAGGCTGGGAAGGGGCCGAGCAGGAACTGGCCTGGTCTGGCCAGTTTCTAAACACATCATAAACTTTAACCATTAACTGGGTCAGGCTGGGGGTGCAGTGAGCCATCGAGTGATAGCAAGTTATAGAGGCTGCACATTTGGACAATGTGAGACCGAGAATTATAAAATATTAGTGTTTGTAGAGGGCCTGAGGTTCGTTCTTGTTTAACTTCTCCTCCCAGACCCAATTATTTACTCCCTGAGTCACTTATTGGTTCATAGAGTATAACATTGACTCTGCCATTTCCCAGCTTTGTGACCTTGAATGAGTTGCTCGATTCCTCTGTTCCTCCATTTCCTCATCTAAAAACAGGGATCCTAACACCACTAAGGAGAAATGTTGTTCCAGTATTGGCACAGCATTGCTAAGTATATGCTCTGAGTATCCTACCATCACTTACCATCCTCATTCCTGTCTGAAATCCTTTCATTTGGCCTTGCTGGATTAGTGTCCTGACTTTACGGGGTCATCCTGCACCTGCTTGAATACTCCCTGTGATGGGGAATTCTCTACCTCACACAGTAGCCCTTAGCTCTCAGGGTTCTCTGGGGGGTAGAAAGCTCTTCCTGTCCTGAAGCTTTACAGGAGGTGGACTTCCTGGAGGAGGCAGAAGTGGGGCTCTCTGGAGCGCTCCCCACTTAAGGCTGGGGATGTTGTTGGGCTCAGGCTTTTTATAAACACTAAGATTTTATAATTCTTTGCATCACATGATCTAATTACACAACCTCTGAAACTTGCTATCAGTGGATGATCTCACTGTATCCCTACTCTGACCCAATTGGTGGTTAAAATTTATAACATTTCTTAGTCCATCTGAGGGTCTTAAGTACTCCCACATTCAAAACTGGCTTCAGAGCTGGACTATTTCTTCTCCCAGTTTGGATACTTGGCATTGTACAAAGACACAGTTTCATTGATATAATCCTGTCATTCATAGCTTGCAGCTGCTTAGCTGAGTTTGTTCCCTGTCACAGGTAGACAGAAAAATAGCTGCAGGCTTGAAGTTGGAACTGATTCTTCAACCATTATGAAAGGCACGTCTTTTATTTGAAGTTCCTAGTAGGTGGGTGGCCAGGAGAACCACCTACACCCTGCCTAATCTCCCTGCTTCATTTTAATTTCCGTTTTTGCCAAAAGACTGCCTTTTAAAATGTAAGATTATGCCTTAGAAACAACCAGTCATATGCCCCACAAAGGCATTCCTGTCCTTGGCAGCTAATGTTTTCCAAGCAGCGGTTTTTATTCAACAGACCCTCCACCAGGTGGTAGGATTAAGTGTTTTCCAGTAAGAAGAACAACAAACCTTCCCCTCCATTGTGAAGTGTTATTAAAAGGGAATTTCCCAGTGTTGCAACAACTTTTACTAACTGGATTCCTGAAACCAAGTCACCCCCAAGAGGCGCCTATCAAGGAGGTCAGATAAGTTTGCAAGCCTGATTGCAAATATTATACCCAGTCTTGCTGCTGTACCCTGTCACCAAAACCTCCTCCAGGTTCATGGTGGCTCCCATGTCTACTTCAATCCCCAGACATGGCAGGGCTCTCAGAATTCACTGCATGCTAACAAGCCAAATGAGGAGGGCTTGTAGTCAGCAATGTGAGGATGGAAGTACAGATCTCAAAATCCAGCCAGACTGCATGGGGCTAAGCAAATCCATAGAACCAGCCTGAAATGTGAGTCAGAGAGCAGGTTTTCCTCAAGCTTGTATTAGTCAGCTTTATGTAGCTGTGATAAAATATCTGAGATAACCCACTTCAAGGAAGATTTATTTGGTTCTTGGTTCCAGAGGGTTCAGTCCATGATTAGCCCAACCACTTTGGGGAACATCATGCAGGCAGGAGCTGCTCACCTCCTGGAAGTCGGGAAGCAAGAACAGACAGAGGAAAGGATCAGGGTCCCAATATCTTTTTTTTTTTGGTCTTTTTTGAGAAAGGGTCTCACTATGTAGTTCACTCTGGCCTTGAGCTCACTTTGTAGCCCCGGCTGGTCTCCAACTCGCAATGATCCTCCTGCCTCAGCCTCCTGAGTGCTGGGATTACAGGTGTGAGCCACCATACCCAGCAGGGTCCCAATATCTCAACCCCTTCAAGGGCACAGGCTCAATGGTATAACTTACTGATATGCCCCATGTCTCTAGATTTCTAACACCTCCCTATAGCACAATTGTTAGGGAACTTAGCCTTCAACAGATGAGCTTTTGGGGAACATTTAATACACAACAAAGCCCCACCCAGCCTTTGGGAGAATGAGGTTGCTGGTCTAAGACTTGGGAAGCAGCAAGTGGTGAGAAACTAAACTTTACTTGCAAATGGGGTGCTAAATAGCTGTGAATGGGGGCACACAGGACATGGGTGGGTGTGGACTGGTTTGGCTCATCTGTCCAGGGGCATATGTAGCACAGTGAACCTCTCAGAGAAGCTATCCCGTATCCAGGCTTCCCCATGATCTGTTGACCTAGGAGGATCCTGTGAATTACACAGCGTTCTGGGCTTTGGGCAGTAGTGGAACACTTACAAATCCCAGTTCGTCCTTTTGCTAACTATGTGACCTCAGTTCACTGACCTAACTTCTCTGAACCTCAGTATCCACAATAGTAAAATAATATTTTAAAAAAGTGTGAATGAGTACTTAGTGGGCTGCTGTAGCGTCACGGGTACAATGTCCAAGAGATGAGAAACTGTGAGGCTCAGCAGTGCAAGCCACCTGGTCTGGCCAAGACGCAGTGTGTGAATCTCAACCCCTTTTTGAGAAAGTATTTTTGAGACCGTAGGCAGGCAGATGAGACCTAGAGTGTAGACTCCACTCTGAGTTTGCCTGAGCTACCTCTCTGTCCACTCTGGTTCATCAGTTTACCCCTGAGGCTGTGCAAGCTGGCCCAAGGCTGTCTACAGATTCCCCTCCCCTCTCCCCATCCCCACTTGAGTCTGTCTCAGCCCTGACTTGATGACTCTGGCTGTGTCCTACAGCCCTGACATCTCCTGAAATGCACCCAGAGTAGCCACACAGCAGGAAGCCACCAGACCCAGGACCACAGAGTTACTCCTTGAGCCCTTCTCTGCAGGATCCCCATGACAGCACCTGGCTTTCACGGGTGGGGCCCTTGCACCCTGCCTTGACCCTGTCTGAGCCTGCCCTGGGTGCTGAGCTCAAGGGCTCCCTGAGGCAAAGCTGGCTCCTGCCCACACTTGCTTATGGCTCTGTGTCTGGCACCAGCTCATCCAGACCTTCTTTACATGGATTGTCTATGGCGGCACACTGATCATGTCATCATGGTTTTCACCATACTCAGACTCAGCAGAGCAGTCCAAGTGCCTGGGATAAGGTACAAACAGCAAGATGTTAGGGTGCTGGGGTGAACAGTGGCCTCCAGGTTACAGACCAACTCTGCCCTTTCCTACCACAGGGATGAGTGCTGAGCAGGTCACCCAGCAATGGTCCTGTCTCCTTATCTGTGAGGTCTAGGGAAGAATGTGGTCTGGCAGGCTGCCGAAGGTTGGGGTGTGCCCCCCCCAGCAGCAGCCACTACTTAAGTGGCAAGAGAACTGCAGGCCCACAGATGATCTGGGTGCCACTGGAGCCATATGGCTCCAGTAAGTCACTTCTCTTCTGAGATTCTTTGTTTCATCTGTGAAACAGCGAGGACTTTTGTCCATCCTAGCCCGGAAGAGTTCAGCTGAGGGCCAGCTGTGTCTGGTCACAGAGGGTGATGGCTGTGCCTGCTGAGGTCCTTGTTTCCGGGTGTCCGGGCCTTCAGAACCCTGGGCCCTCTACCCTGCATCAGAGGCAGGGTACACGGAACAGAGGGAGGGCTTAAAGCCCTTCATGTCTTGTCTAGCAGATTCAAGAGACTCAGTTTGGGCCCCCATCTAGTAAATATCTAAGGAAAGAGTTGCTTTGTCTTTGGGGGTTTTTTAAAACTTATTCTTTTTCCTTTCTTTCCACTGAACCTTTTATTTTTGAGAAGGTAAATGCCCAATTAGATGGATGTGTCTTTCATGTGGAGTCATTCTCGGCTTGTTGAGCATAAAATAAGATTTTGGAATCTTTCCATCTTCGTAGTTAGAGAAATAGCTGGGTTTGCTTTGGTTGTGCTTTTCTTGAGAGCTCTCTGCTAAGTAAAGATGAGAAAGAAAATTTTAGTCACTCTGGCCTAAATGTGGACTCAAATGGATTTGTGTTTTGTTTTGAATGTAGCAAAATTTATTACAGTGAGTTTGGGGGGGGGTTGTTTTTTGTTTGTTTACTGTACCTAGTGGAATTCCGAAAAAGTAGTTTCTCTGAACACTGAACTTTCCAAAGCCATTTGCAAATCCCTTCTGATTTCTGCCAAATAGTTTGGAACTAATGTTCTTTTGGTTTTGATTTTCTGAATTATCCTGATTTTTAATGTTATTTTACATCCTGTGAAAGGTTGTAGGCTCACTACTCATTAGATTACTGTTATATATCTTGGAGGAGAAATTATACACACAAATTATAGCTATATAAGACAGAGACAGAGAGAAATGTTTCCAAAATCCTCAGACTAACTAGAACAAAGAAAACTCTTAACAAACAAAATTTCCGATACTATTTGAACACTGAATAGACCAATCAGAAAAGGCCATTATAGAGCACAGCCCAACTCCACCCACCTGTCCCAATCTTGACCTCAAGAATAAAAATTAACATTTATTGTGCAACTCATATGCAGCAGGATGTATGACGGACTCCTTAATGAATAGATTGTTTGCTTTTCATGTAGGCTGTACAAAACATATTCTGAAAACTGAAGCGTGGAAGTAATTTTATCACTGATGGTCCAGTACCCAACAAGGCTCCGCACGACCCAGCAAATGTCAACAGTGAAGCTATTCTCCTTCACATGGAGACACTTCGGATAACAGCTTCAGGGCTGCCCTGGCTTGGGTGGAGTTTGGCCCCCATGGGAATGTGCGTTCATGATTGCTCCTGCAGAATGCAGCTGAGAGGAGTGGGGCCTTGAAGGCATGGAGTGCAGCGGGAGGTCACAGGACTGCTCCTCCCGCTCCCTGGCCTCCTGGGTCTCCTCCACATGATCTGTGTCACACACAGCCCAATCACAGTGCCTTCTGCCCTAAGGGGATACAACCAGCCGGCCTCAGTGACTGTGTGTCGTGTTGTATAGACTTTCAGGCTCCAAGACTGAGTTAATAAACCCGTTTCTGTACAAATCACCTCGCCTGGAGTATTTTTTTAACTTTGTATCCCTACATGTTTGGGGCGCTTAATGATTACACTCAGCAACAGAAAACTGGCTAGGGAAGGTGCTGCCAACACTTTACATCGGCTATGTTTATTGTTCTAGGTGCTGTCAGGCACAATGGGTTAAAGCCTGGCCTTCCACCAGCTGGGTGGCCTCAGATGACAGACTTACCCTCCAGGTTCTGGGCTTGTCACCTGTCCTGGGAATCCAATGACCGATGACCGAACCTTGCCCAGTGCTGGGGCAGAATTGATGTGACAGCAGGTTCGTGCGTGATCTCTTCCCTGCACCCCCAGACCAGCTCCTGACCTGCCTCTACTGGCCCGCCTTCAGGAGACTCCAGACAAGGCTCCTTGCCTCAGCTGGGGACTCAGCTCCTGGAAGCCGGGGACTGGGGAGCAGGCAGGACTCTGAGGGCCTGGGAGGGTCTCCCTTCCTCTCCCAGGACCCTCTGTCAACTCCTCCAACGGTTACCCTTCTCCTTGCTCTCTGCTTCTTCCCTAGGGAGGGGATCAGGTCCATGTACTACGCATTCCTTGCTGAGGTTCCTAAACGCCTTTGGAAAATGGGCTCTTTATTCAGCTCTTTACAGAGGTTCCCACGGATGAGACTGCTAGGTATTTAAAGCACTTGACACTGCTAGGCATATGCTAAACACTTAGTAAAAAGCAGATGCTACTAAAATCATCCTCCGTAAGGCATGTCCATGTGTCTTGTCATGCGGGCCCCTGTAATAGAGGTAGATTGGGACTTTACCCTGCTGTCCCCAGTTAGGACAAGGAGTGACAGATTTATAAGATATGCCCAAGGGCCTCTGTCAGGACCCAGGAGTTTTGAGTTCTAGACCAAAGGTTTTTTGGCAAGGGAAATATCCTGATACCACAGCCCCTTACCAGTAATCCAGGAGGTAACCAGGATAGACAGAGGCTGCTCCAAGCACCTCAAACTTGACTCAAATTATATTCCCTGCTGACCAGCCAGGCTCAGTCCTGTGACCCAAGCTCTTGGGGCAGAGCACTCTACCCTACAAACCTTCAACACACACACACAGCAACTAGGAACAGCACTTTGGAAGGCTTCTTAGGCCTCTCTTCTGGCTGGATCTTACCCCAGGATAAAGAAACTTTACAGTTTTACAAATGCACAGCCCACAGGAATGTGGGAAGCAGTTTCTCCAACCCAGGCCTTAGAGCTGGCCCCTTCCACGGGCTTCCGGGGCTTTCTGACTTGGTGTATCCCTCCATGCTGAGGCCCTGCCCTTGGGAACTCTTCTACAGGTATGGAAAGTGTGAGTTGGAGAAGAAGGAACACAAAATGTTAGCCTTGTGTCTGTCACCCACAGTCCTGGCGCTACTCCTCTGGGCCTCAAAATTTTGCATTAAAGTAAAAGAGCCAAACAAATCAAACCCTAAGGTCATTTTCAGCACACAGATGGAAGACTCTGGCAGGATCACCCTGATTCCTATTTGCAGTCTGGGGAGCCCCCACAGACTTCTCTCTGTGATGATATCTGAAACTTCTGGAACATTTTGTAAAACCCATCACCAAGAACTGCTGGAAAATGACTTTTCCAAATAAGTACGTACCTACAAAGTCCTGAGCCACCCATCAAGTAAGGCAATGTCCCTCTGGCATAGGCAGTGGATAGCTCAATAAAGGAGGAGAAGCTATCCACACAAACACAGAACGGAGGGCCACAGGTCCTTAGCAGTTACACTGCCTCCCAGATTGCAGAGAATGAAACTTAGCCTGAGAGCCCCAAATAGTGTTGGGTGCCAGCCTGCAAAGAAACTGAGCATTGGCTCCAAGACTCATGCAGGATTGGTGAGGGCCATGTCTGAGCTCCTCAGACCAAATTAGAGCCATCAAGGGCTCTGAGATTCACACGTGGTGACACATCCACTTGGGGGACCCAGCTACATGAGAGCCTTCCTCTAGAATTCTTCCAGTGCAAGCCTGCACCGTGTGCACACATAAGTGTGCACACAGGACTCACTGGAAATCGTAGCAGCAGTGCCCTTTATCTCTACTCAGATTCACTTTCCACATTCAGTTACTTGTAATCAATCCGGACCAAAAATAGTACATGGAGAAATTCTAGAAATAAACAATTTATAAGTTTTAGATAATTTTTACTAGTTATAATTATAATTGTTCTGTTTTATTAGTAGTTACTGTTAATCTCTTTTGGTGTCTAATTTATAAATCAAACTTTAGCATAGCTACACATATGTAGGGGGAAAATACACACCTCTGCATACAGGGCGGGGACTATCCAAAGTCTCGGACACCCACCGGGGATCTCGGGATCTATTAGAGGACAAAGGACCACTGCATTAGGACACGATGGCTGGCATGCTGTGCTTTCTCTCTTGGAGGCTTGCTGTGGTGTGGGTGAGAGTTAAGGTTCAGATCCCACAAAGCACAGCCCTGTCTGGGCAGAAAACTTTTGAGTCAACAACCTCCAAACAAACCACCTTTAGCAAGGTAAACTGAAGAGGAGGCTCACAAAGGCTCGCTTCATGAGGTTTCTTCCTGGGGGCCTACCGGCCACCTGCTCCAGCCGCCTGCCAAGCTCTGGCCTGGGGAGACACAAAGGGGCGGGGAAACACACCCTTTGGCACTAAGTCCCGACACTGCCCTAAGCATCCAGGACTCAGAAGGGTCCACACAGGGACCCACTCTCCCACACCTGGGGACCAAAGGCTACCATTACGGGTGGCTGGCGACTGTCTGGGATGCTGGAGTTCTGGTGAAGGCAGCTGGAGGTGGGAACACTGTCCCACCTACAACCAGCATGATAACTGCTCAGCCAGGCCTAAAATCCCAAGAAAGGAAAGTGCAGCAGGAGGTCACAGGAAAAGGAAAGGGAAAAGACAAGACAGGAAAGGACAGGACAGGACAGGAAAATAGCAACACAGTCTTCTGCTTTAGTTTTAAAGCCACTCTGCACTCTGTTTTGTACTATGGCGGGCTGAGGCAAGAGGATCACAAGTTTAAGCCCAGACTGTGCATCTTGGGGAGATTCTGTCTCAAAAAAAACATGTAAAGGGCTGGGGATGTACTTCAATGTCAAGGTCCAATCCCTGATACTGCCAAAAATCAAAACCAAAACCAAAACAAAACATAAAAAGAGTAGCTCAGAGAAAGGTGAGGGTCCACACTTCCAAAAGAGCACCTGCAGTCACTTCCAGCAGCAGGTTGTCTCCCCAGCTTCCCAAGAATGCTGCGGCCTGCTGTCCTGCCCGGGGAACTCCTGCTCAGCCCAGGCCACACGGGCAAACTAAAGGAGGACACAACCCCCAGCTTGCGGGACTGCTGACATGGGAAAGTCAGGAAGAGCAGCCCTGGATTCAGTCCATTCTTTCGTTCCTTTCCTCAGCAGAAACCGTGTGAAAGAACTGTCTCCTAGACCTGAGTCAAGTCACACACACACACACACACACACACACACACACACACACACGAGTGTGAACGCATGAGAACACAGCACACACTCACACGCACACTCACACACACAATTCCACATGATCTCTGTCCTGTAGGGCAGTTTGTGGAGACAGTAAGAACGACCCTAATATACAGATGGGGAAACTGAGGCTGCGGAGTTGTCTCATGCTCAATATCAGAGGCAGATAGGACACGGGAGACGACCTGATCCCCTCTTTACTCAGCACCCAGATCTGGGCAGACTGGTACAGCTGATCTCCACGCCCTCACGTCAATCAGATTTGAAACAATGGCGGGATGGATCCTTGTGGCTGCGCAGGACGGGGAGGTAAAGAGCTAGGAATCCAGGCCAGGGGCCTCTGTTCCTGCGGCCCACCCAGGAGCCAAGCGCCGGTTCCCAAAACTGCCAGCAGGGGGCAGTGCACCTTGCCTTTTCGAGCTGTGAGGCCTTGCTCCGCCAGTCCTGGGTAAAGAAAACCAAGCAGGAAACCCCAGCTTCTGACAACAGGCCAGGAGCAGAACAGGAGCGTAGTAGGTGCTCAAGGCACAGCTAGAAGCCGCGGGGACTGACCTGGGTACACGAATTTGAGTTCAGCAGTCGCAATAGGAAAGGAAAGGGAATTAGGGGCCTCGCGCCCTCTGCCAGCATGCTCCATGCTGTAGAATTTCCCCCCAAATCTAGCACCTACTACCTGCCCCAGGCGTGCAGCAACACCACACAACCTTGTTCTCTGCTGGGGCCCTTTTCCTTCTGCCGCGCGTCCTCTCCGCCCCCCCCCCCCGCCCCCTTCGCCACCAAACAGGACCACAGAGCGGGGGCGGGCCCTCGCTGTCTCAGGGGAACCATCTAGGCACAAATTGCCTAGGCGTGGGGACCCGCAAGGGACGTTCGAAGAAGGGACAAGTCCCCCAGAAATGCACAGGAGAACCCAGCAAATAGGACACCTCTAGCTTGTCCCTGCCTTCTGGGTCACAGCTGTCTTCTGCGGTGCGACCCTGTGACCGGCTCAGTCCCGGTCCACTCGCGCGCTTCCGGGCCCCACCGAGCCCCGCGGGGCGGGCGCAAAGCGGGCAGGACCCTCGCGTAGGAGGGAGCAGAAACTGGGACTGTCTTCGACCAGGACGCCCCTTCCAGGGGACCGCTCCGGTGCGCTAGGGCTTCTCCTTGCGGACCCCGGCACAGCCTTACCCCCTATCCCAAGTTCAGCCGCTCTTTTTCCTGCAAGGTCACGCTCAAATACGCAAGCCATGAGAAACACGGAGTCCTAAGTTGCGCAGCCCTCAGGGTCCTGAAGGAACTGGACCGCCCCAAGTTGCCTCGCCCAGAACCACCGTTCCGGAGAACGTGCGCTCCCAAGAGGGGCAGACCCTGCCCGCGCGGGGCGCACACAAGTTGCTAACTTTTGTCACATTTCTTGGCAGCTGCAGCGCCTAACGGGACTGGGGCGGACTTCGGAGTTTCAAGTTGCCACCTCCACCACGCCTGCCGTGCTCCCTTCGCCCACCTCCTCTTCCCTCTCTCCCCACTCCTTCCATCTGCCCAGTCCCGGAGCCAACTTCTCCCCCATAGGAAACATCGCAAGTTGGAGTCGTCCCGGGCGCCTACGGCCTCTTCCTGGGTCTGCGCCTGCTCCCAGCGGATCAAGGACTCCGTCCAGATACTACTCCCAGTGGCCTCTGGTCCGGACCACCGGCTGTTTCCACGCGTCCCGGCTGAATCCCAGTCCTAGACACTGTGTCCACTCAAAGCGCCTGAGATCTGCTTCCCCGGATGGCGCCCCACGGCGGCCCCGGCCGGTGAGACCCACCCGGGTTCGGGACGCAGTGTCACTGGGGCCGCCTGGGGGAACGTTAGGTTCCCCGGCAGCTCCTTTGGTTAGCCCCAAACATCTCTGAGTCCGAGCCTCCTTGGAGACCTTCCTCTCCCTGAGACCCTAATGGTCACCACCGCAAGGAAAGGGGTCTCCCCCATGGTTTTATTTCCTCCTGGGGCGGGTCTTCAGTTCCACCTCCGCTGTCACAGCCTCAAGGTCCCCTTCTCACTCCGCGGTTCCCAAATCGGACAATCGCCCCTGCGCTCAGGGCACACATGCGAAACTGCTAGCGCCTGAAGTCGCGTGGACACAGCCCTCCGCGCACCCCAGCAGCTGCAGGCTCCGCGCACGCTCGCCAGGCTGGAGACACGCTGGAGTTTCCCGGGTAGGGCAGGGAGGGGGCTCGAAGAGTGCACCGGGAAGGCAGCGAATACTCACCCCACGCGCGGCTCACATCGCCTCCGACTCCCCTCTCTCCGCTTCTCCCTCCTCGCCGGTCTCCCTCTGGGTGAGGGCTCTTTGTCTTTGCGAAGTGTCGAAACTGTCTGGCATAGTGGGGCTCCGCAGGCGGAGGCTAGCGCCGGGGCCGCGGGAGGCGGGGTGAGGAAGGGAGCGGTCTCGGGAAACCTTCCCCCGGGAGTAACGGGAGTGGAAGGCGGGGCCACCGGGTCGGGGCCGCCCTCGCCGGCCAGCCGGGGCGCGCCGAGCGCGGCCACCGCCTCCCGGGCGCACGGCCCTCCCCTTCCTCCGCCCCGCGCCCGCCCTCGGCGCCCCGCGTCCCCTGCGCCCCTCCCACGGGCTCGGCTCGGCTCTGTCCCGGCTGGGGCTTCCAGCTAGCCGAATTTAGCTCTGCCGAGCCACGTGGGCCGCAGCGGGATGGGCTGAAGCCGCCAGCCCGGGGAGACGCTGGAGGCCGCGGGCCGAAGAGAAGCTCTGCGGGGACAGCTCCGCAACTCTCAGCGGCGGGCCGCCGCAGCACGCCGGCGAGGCTGGGAAGAGCTCCCCGGCGGCCCGGGCCTCGTGGGGTCCTCCCAGAGGAGGAGGCAATGGGCGCGCACCGGGAGAATGCGCCGCTCCTCCAGCGGCGGCCGGGCCGAGCCACAGACTTCCTCAGAGGTCGCGGGACGCGAGGTGGGATTTAGCGGGGCGGAGAGCAGAGCATGGCTGGGCCCTGGGGCTGGTGAGGCCAAGCACCGGCCCTTGGCTCCCGCCCGCCGCGGGGGACGTCCCCTAAGAAAGAGGCTGCTGCCAGACTGGAGCGGGGTTAGACTGGGCAGGAAGAGCTGGCTGAAGCCGGCCCTAATACAGCCTGGGGCTCTGGCTCCAGGGTTTCGAAATTAGGTTTTGTTTCCCTCTCTTTGGGGAACCTGAGAGCTGCGGAGACGTATTTTGCTTTAGGGCAGAATGCTGGTTTAAGACGCATTTCTTAAAAATCTGGTTTTTCAGCTTTCATCCTCTCTATGCGACCGCTGACCTCTCTGGTAACTTTTCCGTGGAATGTGAAGTGGAAAAGGGGACCCAGGACTTCGTCCACTCTTGCAGTTCTTGCTGCTCCTACGAGAGGCTTGAGCCTTCTGCGGTGGAGCTGCACAGCCCTGCCCACCTTTCTCTCTGCAGAGAGCTGAGGTGGGCCAGGGACACAGTCAGCAGCGGCCTGGACTTGAGCTAGCCCTGAGTCACTGTACACTGTTTTCCTTAGCAGCACTTGTCTGGTAAGGGGGTTGTAATAATGAAGTGATTTAGTGCACACAGAGCACTTCCAGCTGGATGTGGCATCTGCCACACACTGTGCCATGGGGACTTATGCAGAGAAGGTCCCAGCGCACCTGGGCACATGGCCTGCCCTAAAGGATCAGGTGGAAGTGCCAGGAAAGACCTCGGGGAGAGAAAGATACTGAAAGAGGAGAAAGAGATTTTAGGGGAGGAGGTATTAACCACTAGAAAGGGAAGGAAAAGAAAAATAGAGGTATTCAGAGAAACCATGAGAACAAAACAAAGCACATGGATATACAAGTGTCCTCTCAGCCCCACTGGGCACTGGGCAGCATATTGCTTGCTGTCAGGTGTTTGAGAGACCTGTACTGAACTCACTTGTCCACCAATAGGTTTTGGTTTTGATGGAAGATGGAACCTGGGAAGAAAGCTTTGCTCTTTCTGAAACTCTAGTGAGACTTTTCTGTGCCTGACACTCTCCAGAATGCTTTGTCAGAGAGGAGGAGAGCATAGTTCCAGGAGCCCCCACACTAGCCCTCTTCAGCGTGGTCCTGAAGTGTCTTCTGGCGCGGATCATTGGGATTATTAGCACCCAGAGGTGTGGCTCATACTCATCACCTTGGGTGGCCATGCTCCTGATTTCACAGGGACCTGGGGCCATAGATTTGCCCATCTTCCCTGCTGTGCAGCCAGGTCTGCTGTAGATGGGAGTGTGCTGTGTATGGCTGATCTCAGTTCTTGGCAGATCCGTGCGGTAGATCCTCAGATACTGGATGGATTAACGAAAAAATGTCACTGCTTGCAAGAAGAATGGAAAAATACTGTATTGATGTTAAGACTACTGTATCCTAGTACAGTCTATGGAGAGAAGTTCTCATCAGGCCAATAAGTATCCCTAGCTTGCCCAGGTGTTCAGTTTACACCCAGCTCAGTTGCATCCGTGGGTTCTTCGCAGGTCCCCTGGCTGACTCCACAGTGAGGTGGAAAGTCCCTGTTAAGTAATGCTGTGAAAAACACTTGGTTATTTATAGCAGAGGGTGAACCTCATATGCATCTAGTCCCAGTCTGGTGGGTTAACCCAGGCAAGGCTACTTCTCTCTGACTCCCTTATCTTCTGTTAGAATACATTTCTTCCCAAGAAGCAGAAAGGGCCTCTCTCCCCTGTCCTGTCTTGCTTCTTTCTTCCTTCCTTTCTTTTCCCTTCCATCCTTTCTGTTTTCTTCCCTTTTTTTAGCTGTGATATTTTCTGCAAGCAGTATTTCTGACACTTGGAGCATTTCCAGGAGAGAGCTGTGTGCCAGAGGTGTGTGCCTTCCTTTCGGTGCCTCTGAATGTGCCTCCCAGAACACCCTGCTGGAAAACAGCTGGTCTTAGTCACGGTGGGGAGTGCCTGCCAGCAGGTCCCCTGGGAGCCCTGACATTGATTCAGTGCTCACTGTCATCTCCCACGTGTTCAGAGCTCCAGCCTTGTTCTCAGTAATGACTGTTAAGGAAATTGATTGCATCCTACCCCTTTCCTTGGCAAGGTCCTAATGGGTTCTGGTCCCATTTGAGTGATTGCTCAGGGAAGGGTGGGCCTGCCTGGTTGCTTGGGGAAGAGTGCAGAGGGGCCCGGCACATAGTGGTCTGTGTTTTAGACAGTGCTGTCCTCAGGTTTATTTTTTTTTTTCCTCAGTTCTTGAGGTTGTTTACAACTCAAGTTTCCTTTGGAAAAAAAAGAGTGAGCTTGGGGTGGGCAGAATGAAGCTGTGACTGGAGAGTGAAGGATAGACTGGTGTCTCCATGTGTCTGTCTCTCCGTGCTTGTGTGAGTGTCCTGTGTGTCTCTGTTCCCTCCTTGTCCACAGGCTTTCTCTGCTAAGTCCTGGGCAGCCCTTAAATTTTTCTGCATAGTTTGTTGGTATAGCCCCTCTGTACTTAGCTTCACTGCTGCCTGTTGATCCACTCCATATTTTAGATTTTCAAGGAGAGGAATCAGATTGACATACCCCATCCTCAGGGTCACAGGTCACCAGTTCAACCTGCATAGGCTTCCCAAGTAGCATATGTCCACTCCCTAGGTGACCCTGCACAAGGAGAGCTATCCTAGAGGTCTTGCACTGAAAGATGCAGGGCACATAACCTTAAGCACCTCCTCCTCGTGATTCACCTGAGGATCTTGACGGGCACTTCTGTTAGCAAAACTAGTTGGCAGAACTCATGCAATGTAGGTTACCCACATATATTAGACTCAAGATCTGAACTAAGCCAGCTCATTAGGCTCAGTCACTCATGATCACCCTAATCTCTTTGCCAGAAATTGGCTCAGGAGTGAGATTTAATCCCTGTTTGGACCACCAAGACAGGGAGACAAATATGCTTGAGTTTCCTGGGGGAAAAAATGTTCTTAAGAATAAACCCTGAGCCAGGCTGTGATCCCAACACTTTAGGAGGCTGAGGCAGAACGTTTACAAATTTGAGGCCACTCTGTGCCAGGTAGCACTTAGCAAGACCCTTCCTCAGGTTTATTCCTATGAGCCACCTTCACTGGTATCCTTGTGTGGCTCTAATCTTCTCCATGTTTAAAATCCTACCTTCTCTTAGATCCGGTGCTGCCTCATCCCTTTGCAGTAGCTTGCTTATTAAGTAATATTTCTCATTAGTATGCAGAGATCCTGAAGAAGTACAATTCCTCTTTCATCCTTCTAATAAAAATTGGATGCACCCACTATTTGTCAGATTCTATACTAAGTGATAGGGACGTGAAGGTGAGCACGACATAGTTCCCATTCTCAGAGAGTTCCCAGTTGGTCAGGGAAATAGTCATTTCCCCATCTGGGGGTAGTGCTGTGATAGGGCCCCTGACTGTCATCTGAGGGTCCACTTCCAGGGTCAGGTCCCCCAAGCACTCACTGTGAATTAAGCGTGTGTCTTGTAATCCCGCAGAAGCCATGCAATCAGGTGGAAGAGTGTAGGCTTTGTTTGAGAGCAGGTGGAAGCTCTGGAAAGTTCTCCATTATTGGCACCGTCAGTGGAAACATTTTCGAATGCTTTCAGTCATCTGGCTGAAGGAACTGGCCTGGGAGAAACCTAGGGGGTAGATGTGCTTCTGAAGCGGTGAAGTAGACAGGTCATAGGCCTGAAGAAGGGTTGGGGCTTATACTTTTCCACCAGCAAATAGAGGCATTGCCATTGACATTGTCCCCAGGGGCCACCTCTTGCATTTTCCTGCAGCAGAATCCCCCCCCTCCTTTTTAATGTGTTTCATTTTGCTTTAAACACAGTTGATATCTAGAGAGGGAACGACATCTTTGATGGCAAAGTTAAAAACTTGAGAGATCTTAATCCCTGACCGCATTTTTGAGCAGTGGGAATCAATGACAGCAGGATCTTATCTTGGGATCCCTTGTGAGAAAATTTGTGACAACAATTACTCCTTTTCTTATTGAGGTTCTCTGTTACTTAACCCACATCAAATCCTGACACTTGGGTAGGTAGTGACAGTCTGAAAATATGGCAGCTCCCAGGAAGAAGGAAAAGAGGTGAGCACTGTTTTGTGGAACATTCAATCACAGCTCATTTCCAGTGACCAATCTCAAATGCCACCCATGTCAAAAGTAGACACATAAGACAGTCATTGTATTGTGATAATGGGTTCAGTGGGTCAGGGATTCAGACAGAACTCAGCAGAGTGGTTTATCTCAGCTCCACCATTCAGAGAAGACTGGAAGCTGAAGATTGTTGAGATGTCTGTGGGTTCTTCACTCGTGACTGTAAGCTCAGGAGTGTGCTGACGTGAAGGTTGGGCTCAGAAAGTTCTGTCCAGGGGAGCACATCTGTGTGATCTGTATTTGGGGCTGGAGCCTCATACAGCTTGACAGCTAGGTTCTGAGACAGTGTTCCAACAGGATCAGGTAGACGCCGCAGGCCTCTTTAAAGGTAGCTTCACAAGTAACATAACATCACTTCATCCTATAATTATTCGTTATTATCCACAGAAGCTGACTCCAGGAAACTTCCTCAGATATCAAAATCTGCCAAAGCTCAAATCCCTTGTATGAAATAGAATAATATTTGCCTAAGACATACACATTTTCTCTCATATACTTTAGATCATCTCCAAATTGCAGTGTAAATGCGATATAAATAGTTGTTTTGCTGCATTGGTTAGGGAATGAAGTACAAAAGAGTCTCTACTTCAGAACAGATACAGTTTTTTCAGATATTTTTGAACTAAGGCTCATGAATATGTGGATACCCACAGGACAGGTGGCAAAGAGTTTGTGGCAGTGTTTAAAGAAGTTACAGGCTTTCAGGCATTTTGAGGATTGGGATTAGACTAAATTCACAGTCAAAAGGTGGGGTGGTGGAAGCCAGGTGTAAGTGAAATGGTCTGGAGATACTGTGGGAAATACAAAGAGCCCAGGAGGGATCCCAGAGAAAAGGCTATTCTCTAAAGGCTATGGAATGAAGCTTTAACTTAAGCTCTATAGATACCGCCCCTGTAGGCAGTGGTTCTTTGATCTGGCCAAGCAGAAGAAAGATAACAGCTCTCTGAGCCTCTTAACTACCTCTTGGTATCAGGCAAGAACCCTGAGTCCTGCTTCTCAAACTTTAATGTGTACAAGAATGATTTCAGGAGATTTATTCTAACCCCCCAGCCCTCCCCTAGAGGGTCTTGAGTCAGTGGACCTACACTGGGCTCTGGATTCTGTCTTTTTAAAACAGGTTGCCATTGTTATCTGGCTACAAGACTGGGCTGACCATATTTAGAGATGTTAGTTTTCTTGTGTATATATTTAGAAAGTTAATTTCAAGCAGGATTTGCAAGCTATGTTCTATGGGACGTGAGAGACTCCATACAGGATACCCATAGGCACCAGCGGATTTAGTAGATACTCATTGAATGTCTGCTCTTTGCCTAGTGCAGGGCTGAATATTAGGGATACACAGTATTCAAGATCATCTCCTGGTCTGCTCCCTGGAGCAGCACTAAGGAAGAATGGTCGTGGTGAAAGGTGTTTCAGAGGAGAAACACAGGCTTGTGCAGAGTCCAGGCAGGAAAACAGAGCTAGTTTAACTTCTGAGCTTCCTCTCACACTGCACTGAGGACAGACTCTTCCCAGACTGAAACTCCTGGCTTGGGGGATCTGTAAGAGTCTTTGCAGATGGAAACATTTTGGTCTATGAGTCAACTTGGGAATTCTGCCTTAAAAAAGGCAGAAGGCAATTACTGTGTTTAAAATCTGCCTGAGATCACAAGCTTACTACCTTCACTGTTGTAAAAGTAATTAGGGGGCTCTTTAGCTATAAAAAAATGTTTTGGGTCGTGGTTTGAGGATATTTAAAAACAAACCTCTAAAAAAAAAAAAAAAAGCACTTGGAAACCCAGCATTATTTGCATCTCAAATGACCAGCAATGATGAACTTTTTTTTTTTTTTTTTTTTTTTTGTCTTAAATAGACAAATGCTGTTTCTGCCTTGTTCATCTGAGAAGTGAGTATTCAACTCAGATGCCCATCTTTGGATTGAGTATTTAAATTTGGGAAACCTGACTTTTTTTTTTTAAGTTATTTATAAATTCTAGGTAGTAGTCTTTTGTCTGAGGAACAGCTGAAAAACATTTTTCCCACACTGTGGGTTGTCTCTTCACTCTGTTGGTGTGCAAAAGCTTTTTAGTAAGATGAGCTCCCAGGTGTTGATTCTTTGTAATAGTTCTTATGGGACTGGGGTTTCGTTCATAAGGTCTTAGGTTACACCCATGTCTTCAAGAGTTCCATGTGTTCTTTCTTCTAGCATATTCAGTGTTTCTGGTTTATTATTTAGATCTTTAATCCATTTTGATTTTAGTTTAGTGCATGGTAAGAGATATGTGTCTAGTTTTATGTGAAAAGCCAGTTTTTCCAGCATCATTTATTAAAGAGACTATCTTCCAGTGAAGGTGTTTGGCTCTTTTGCCAAAGATAAGGTGACTGAGTGTGTCTGGAGTTGTTTCCGCACCTTCTGATCTGTTCCTTTGATACTCAAGTCTGTTTTTGTTGTTGTTGTTTGTTTGTTTGTTTGTTTTGTCAGTACCATGCTGTTTTTAATCACACTACCTTGGTAGTGTAATTTCAAGTCAAGGATTGTGATGCTTCCTGTCTTGTCCTTGTCTCACTCCAGAAAGAAAGTCTATTACCAAGAAATCAACCAATAACAAATGCCAGTCGGACTGTAGGGGAAAAGGAATACTTTTCCACTGTTGCAGGGAATGCAGGCTAGCACAACCACTGTGGAAATCAGTGTGGAGATTCCTCAAAAAAACTAAAACAAAGGTTCTATTTGACCCAGCTATTTCCCTTCTTAGTGTCTTCTCAGAAGAATTGAAAGCATCATGCCAAAGCAATATATGCACACCCATATTTATAGTGGCACAGTTTGTAATAGCTAAATCTTGGAAACAGCACAAATGCCCATGAATTGATGAATGAATAAATAAGATGTGGAATATATATGTATATGTATTATATATATGTGTGTGTATTACTCTGCCATAAAAAAGGATAAACTTGAGACCTTTCTAGGTAAATGGATGCCTCTTGAGACTGTATTCTTAAATGAAATAAACTTGACACATGTATGTAAATACCACGTTGTTTTTCTGGTGTGAGAAACCAAAAGTGTCAGTAAGGACCAAAGTGTATAGTAGATACTGTGAAAGAGGAAGAAAAGTTCAAATGATAAGGGGAACTAGGAATGGGGGGAGGGAAAGGAAGGAGGGGCAAAGAAGGAAGGGAAATGGAAAATGGGAAAAGGAGAAATAAAGAAGGGAGAAACGAGAAAAAAACTCTTGTAAATAAAGAGTAGAAGAGGGATTGAGGGGAGGAGAAGAGAATGGGGAAAAAGAATAAAGATATGTGCAAGTGCAAATTCCCTATGATGAAAGTGATCATTATGTATAGCTAAGATGTACTAATAAACTTAATTAAAAACAAAAACCGAAGCACTTCATCCTTGGAGACTGTGACTGAACTCCGTCCCTGCTGTGGGCATGAAACAGCGAAGCAGAGGCCTGGACTGACCTATGAGCCAGGTGGCTGGGCAGGTGTATTGGGCAAGAGCTTTACATCCTGGAATCTTAGGCTTTTGTCTGCCAAGTGGGCACCATACACCATCCTCTTAACGTCATCTCACATGTAAAACACTTAGTAGTTCAGTGCCAGATACTTAGGGAGCATTCAATAAATGATGGCCATTACTAATTTAAGTATCTTTCCTATGTGTATTATACTTGTCCACATCTCTGCAAATGTTTTATAAATGAGAGTGGAAAATTACAGCTCATAACTGCCAAATGTCAGGACTTTGCCAGGCCACTTCCTTTCTGTAGTTCCTTCTGCCCATGGGATGACCTTAACATTGGGGTAGCAAGGTGGATTTTGCATCTCCTTGGTTTTGCTTTGTTTTATTTTGTTTTGTTTTACTTTACTTTGTTTTAAAGGGTTTCACCAAAGAGAGTCAGTTACTTTGTCCATTTGAAACTATGCATAAATATCCAAATTTGACATATAAGGTTTCCATGTTTATAAGAATAAATATAATGCGCATGTATTTGGAATTTGCATTTTTATGCATCTTAATAGATTCACTTTCTTTGAGTCTAAGTCCACAAATTATTTTTCCACTTTGATAATTAAAACACTATACAACACAACTCCCACTGAAGGAGCTCCTCTGGTTTTGGAGCTTGTGGAGTGGAACCATCATATAAACTTAGGCAAGATGTTCAGCCTCAGTTTCTTTGCCTCTAAATAAAAACGAGAGAATTAACCTTCAGCACTACTTCTGAGGTTAAATACATTTTTGTGAAACAAAGTAAGTAGTCACTTAATTACCTATTGCTGTTTTTATGTATATCAATTTAAGAGACACTTTAGCATTGTTGACTTACATGTCTTGAACTGTAGACTCGTGTAAAATATAAACTAATTCTAGTTTTCTGCAGTTGATGGTTCTGGAGGCAACTAAATCTACCTTGCATGGGAGCTGCTTCCTTGCACTGAAGCAGGAAATGACATCCTGCCACAAATTTAGGTGTTAATTTGGTAAAAGTATTTTTCTAGCAAAATACGAGAAGGCTATGTTCTATCAAGCAGTAAAACAGCTCTCAGGACTTGTGAAAGGGGGAGTTGAACTTCCACACAATTAAGTCCTTACTCTGTATTTTCTGCAAGGAAACCTAATTCTAACTCCCGCAGATACCATCACTGGATTTGCATAAATAAAACCGAGCACTTTACCATCACCACTGCTTTTCCCAGTCAGTCCGGCAAGCATGAGGTCCTGAGTTCGATTCCCAGTACCCACAAAAAATGTGGCAGGTACAGCAGGTATAGACATTCAGAAACCTGAGGAGTGTGCAATTCGCCTTTAAGGATGTTTCCTCCAGATTTCCCACAGTACAGCACTTCTGCTTGCTTCTCTTTCTCAGGCTACTCCTAATCACCTAGCTTAGTGGGACGCTGATAAATACAATTCTTTTTCTGGGAACCAGGGTGCTTGGGGAGCAAGTATTTGAGAAACATAAGCAGTCTGTGGTTCCAGGTACAGGGATTAGACCTGCAAAACTAGATCAGGGTAAAGTGTGCAAGCTCTAGTCCCATCTGTCAAATGTGGACCTTTAGTTTCCTACTGTCATTGTAAGTAGAAAAAAAAAGACTCAGTATGGCCAAGGTGATGAAGGAAAAAAAAGCACCCTTCCATATCAGCCCCAGGGCTCTGGAGGGAAGTCTCGGGGTCATAGGTTTAGGGTGAAGCTTCCTATGGTGCTAAAGACTATGTGCTTATTTAGCACAAAGTCCCTTCCCACTCTGAAAAATATTAGAATTGTTTACAGAGAGACCAGTGTAAATCACAGAGATGATTCCATGGGTGAGAACCAGCCAGCATTTGATATTTAAGTACTGTATAATAAATAGTCATTTGAAATATTACAAATAGATTAGCTTTATAATGATAATTTAAATCTATCTCATTAGTTATTTAATTTACACTTAATTTTTCATTACGAAAACTTACAAAAATATTACAAAACTTACTATATTTGATTGTTTAAAGGAATCTTAAAGTTATTTTGCTTGTAAATTTACTTATTATTAATGGTTTGAGTACTTTGTTCTTATCATTACTTTAACCAATAAAAGGGAGTTTAATGAGTAGGTCATTTGGCTTCATTGTTCAAAGATACTTAGGTTTATTGAAACGTTCAAGAAGAGACTGCCTCAAACGGTTAAAATATAGCCTATGTTTAAATGGATCTGCAAGTTGGATCCAAAGACCTATGGAAAACTATATTCTGATTTTAATAATATAATCAAACTTAAATAGTTTTTTCCATGAGCAAAAGCTGTCTCATAGATACTTTTAAATATATACTGACATGCTAATCTTTATCATTGTTTGCTCAAACAGTGAGAGGGTTCTGGGAGAATTGTTTTTCTTTATTATCACAAATTTTATTTGTCTGTTATTCTATATTGTTCTAGTGTAGAATCCTTTTTGGGTCTTTGTTTTGGGAAAAGACTGTCCCTCAGGCTGAGAAATCCAGAGAGCTTATCAGTCAGAGGACCCACCCTTTCTTTGTTGTGGGTTAAAGCATCCTCAGTGAAGCCTGTCACCTATGCCACTTACTGGAAGAAACTGCCTGTATCTCCGCCTACCTAGATGACTCTCTGGTCTTGTGTTTTGCTTCCTGTGTTCAGCATGGTTAGAAAGAAGCTGGAAAGAAGCCCTGAGGAAGGAGGGCTTCAAGATTGGGCACCTCAGATGTGTCCATAAATACTTTTTAACTTCCTGAAGCTCGCATCTACTTTCCTGGTGATATCATTTATGGTTTCATGCTGAGGTGACACGTACTTGACACCTCAGCATGAAACCACAAATGATATCACCAGGAAAGTAGATGCGAGCTTCAGGAAGTTAAGGATTGGCGTGTTCAGATCAAGCTCCAAGGTTTCCCTTTTCCCTGTTGTGTAACCTTGGGTTCCTTATTTAACTTCCGTGAGTCTCTGTTTCCTCTTCTGCACAATCAATCTCTTATTTGCAGCTTCTGTGAGCAGCGCTGTGAGGGCTCAGTAAGTTAACACATAAGATTTAGGATAATAACCTATCCATGGGAGAAATGCAATAGATTTCTTACTCTAATTTATTTGCTGATTACCATGACTGTTCTTTTTATTATTAAGACATGGTTACTGAACTTTTCTTTCAGTAATATAAATGAAACTACACCTATCCATTGAATTACTTTCTTCTTACATTTTTTTTCATATTTGGTACTGGGAATTGAACTCAGGACGTTCTACTTGCCAGGCAGGCAATTTGCTGCTGAGCTAAATCCCCAGTCCACCCCTTGCATTTGAACTAGGATTAGCTTGTGTCCCTTGTAAGCAAAATTGTTTGGCTACAGCAAGCTCAGTGTGAAAACGATATGCTTGGGATGGAGAAAAGAACCCCTGGGCTCGCTGCCTTGACCTTCCCTTGTCTGTTCCAGCAATTTATTCTCACTGCTATGGACTGGAGGCCACTGAGGACACCGGTGAGAGCACAGTGACTTCTTGGCCCATGGCTCTGTTGGCCACCTTCAGTGATGGCACTTCCTGGGCAGCAGGATCATGCACATCCAACTACAAATACAGAAGTCTTGTCCAAGGGAATGTAAGATACTCACAAAACAAATATGTATAAAACAAATTAATTAATTAATATAACCCACAAAGGTCATTCGAGAAAGAAGAGGAGGAAGAAGACGAGGAGAGAGAAAAGGGGATTAGGAGGAGAAAGAAGAAAAGGAGATGAACAAGAACAACAGCATTAACAGAGCAGCTGGACACATACATGACACCTCAGCATGAAACCACAAATGATATCACCAGGAAAGTAAATGCGAGCTTCAGGAAGTTAAAAGGTATTTATGGATATCTGAGGTGCCCAGGCTATATAGAGAACTCTTTCAACTTAATAAAATAAATCAATTTAAAATGGATAAAAAATTTAACTGTTTCTTCAAATAAAATATCTAAATGGCCAACACACCAAAAGATGCCTAATATTATTAGTCATTACTGAAATACAATCAAAAGCACAATGAAAAATCTGTTTTATACTAATAGTAGCACAACTCCCATCAGAAAGATGGATACCAGGTGTCAGTGAGAGAGTGGAACTCTCAGTATTGCTGGGAACACAAAATGGTGCAGCCACTTTGGAGACGAGTATGATAGTTCCATAGTTAAATAGACTTGTCCAGCAATTCTACTCTTCGGTGTGCACCCAAGGGAAATTAAAACATAAGTCCATGTAAAAACCTTACACATGAATGTTCTAGCAGCATGACACATAACAGTTCAACAGTGGAAACCACCATGGGCTAGTGAGTAGATAAACAAGATTTGGTACATCTGTTCAATGGAATATTATTCACAATAAAAGGAAATGCTATACTGATTATGTTAACTCATGGACAAAGCTTGAAAACATAATGCTAACTGGAAGAAGTCAGTCACAAAAGACTACGCTGATCACATATCCTACATAGGCAAAGCTGTGCAGACACAGCCCAGATTGGTGGCTGGCTGTGGCTGGGTGTGAATAGGAATGGAGAATAATTGGTAAATGTGTGTGGGTTTTTTTTAATGGAGATGAAATATTCTAACATTAGTTCATGGTGGGAGGTGTCCAACGTGCAAATATACTAAAATCAACAAATTCATTCTATAATTTAGGTTTGCTGAAATTTATGGAATGTGAGTTGTATCTCCATAAACACATTTGTTAAAGGACAATTTTTTAAAGACTCATCACAATCCCAGTGTAGCCCATGGGCTGCCGAGTTGCAGTCTTACCTGAGGATAAAGTGCAAATTCTTTGCAGGGCGTGCCATTTGGTTAGGCTCTAACCCCACCAATCCTCTTCTACCCTATGCTCTGCTGTCTACATCAGGAATGCTACAATCCAAACCATGACTCTGTTACACCTCAGTGACCTTGAATTTGTTATCTTTACCTCTTGGAGTGTCTGTGTTCTAATCCTCAGAAGGAGAAAAAACCCTGCCTTCAAATGGCTTTGTTGAGTACTGACAGTGTGAAGATAGTGACCAACTGGATGCCAGGAACTCAGTGGAGTTTGGCCAATTCCCGTGGTCTCCTTCGTCTTTTCAACTTCTGAGCTTCCTCTGAAATGTGTTTGCAGCTTACCTCCCTCTCTTCCAAATGCCCCAGCCATGTTGAGGTCTCACATTTTGCACATCTCACCAATGAGGGTACCATATTATGTTTGTCATGCTGTTTGCCCTCTTGCAGAGTTACTTGAGGGCCTGGCTTCTGATCTTATCCCTCAGTGAGCTGAGCACAGTTCTTAGTGTATGCAGGAATGTAAGAGATACATGCCTTTGAATTAAGAAGGAGCAATGAGGGCAGTATTTTCTGATCCGTAATAGGAGTTCAGTAACTAATTGGTAACTTGAGATTTGACTTGGTTAGGTCTCTGTATACCCAGATTCATCTCCAGTACATAGTGGAGAGGGGCTACTTCTAAACTTTTTCCTGCTTATGTCTGTTCAACAAACATCTCATTAACACCCCTGATGAGTCTGAAGTGGGTTAGGGCAGTGGCTTATGCTAATGAATAACACAAGGCCCTACACTAATTTCTGGCCTCTTCAAGCCAGCTCTTCCAAATCCTGCACAGATTACCCACTTGAGGGACATTTTTAATGGAAACATGTTTGTCTATGTCCTCTGCTCAGTATAGCAGCTCAGCCGAAAAAGCAAGCAGACAGACTCTGAGATAAAAGAGACTTAAAATGTTTCTCTTTCTCTCTGTCTCTCTCTCTCTTTCTCTCTTTCTCAACCCTCAGTTCCTGCTGGAGTTTTGACATAGTTTTATGTTCTTTAATCTGACTTTGCCATGGACCATTTCCCACTGAATAGGAATTAGAAGCCCTGCATCCTTCTCAGAGCTGAGCTGCTTTGAAGCAGAAGCAGCAGGCAGGGAAAAGCATCCCCGGGTGCCCTGCACTTGGAGTCCTCTGTAGCAGTAGAGCTTTCATGTGGGTGACTTCACTGCAGACAGAGCAGCTGACCCCAAGTATCATGACAAGCAGTCATGCGGAGTATGGAAGGGAGGGAAGTAAGGGCAAGGAGAAGGATGTGTCCCTCCCCTACATGACCATGGCTGACAGAGGATTCCATACAACCTCAGTGACCATGAATCACTTTCAGGTGAAAAGGCAGAGTTTCTAGCAGGCCGACTGAGCTTGTGCAGACAAGCAGCGGGCAGGGCCCCTTATCTGTGTACTGTGAATCATTCTGCACAGAATCAGACTGGTGATGAGAAGGGCCTGTGGTAGGAAAACACACTGCCTTGGCCCTTTCCCCTTCCATGTGTCTTGTTTTATCTGATGTGACGTACACGGCATGCAGAGGTTAATGTACTTTTACATGTGTGTGTATCTGGGTACAGAGTTGGCACCTTGATCGCATGAGACTTGAGTACCACCACCAAACCCTCCCTTTTTAGGGATTCTTTATGTGTCTTTTTCTTCCTTTACCTTCTTCTCTCAATATACAATTCCACTTCTCTTCCACTCTCCTTTCTTCTGTCCCCTCCTTCATAGAGGTGCAGAAATCCTTGGCATGGTGTACTACATTGGGAAGTACAAGGTGGCTGGAAATTCACTGCCCAATTCACTGCCAATGCTTTTATTGTGAAGCAAGGGTTTGAAATCATCCAAATTATCAATGGATAGGCAGACCTCGAAAGCAGGTCTTACTCCATCCTCCTGGTAAGTGGAGTTAGGATGTGGGCTTTGTGGTACATTTGCTTTGACTAAGAGATGACAAGGGAGCCATTGGCCTGGTACAGACCCCACCCCCACCCCATTCTGGGTTTCTGATCTTTGGCAAGTATAAAACATTGTAGGTCTCAAATTTCTCACCCAATTAGTGGGCAATAACACTGTTAAATTAGTGGGGTTTTATAAGTATAACTACTTCACTTATACACTCGGAGATACTGAAAATCCGTATGTAAATATCTTTAGAGTGTCTGGGCAAATCCCAGCATGGCAGACTGACATCAGCTTCCTATCAAGAATACGTTTCTATAATGAAGTGGTTGGGAGCAGAACCTTTGGAAAAGAAGGGATGATGGTGCAAGTCCCAGTCATGTATCTTGGACTATGTTTCTTGGATTTGCAGTTTTCTAGACTGTGAGCATCCAAAGTTTCAGGTACTTGAGAAGTCTAAAAATGCATCCTTCCTGTGCAGCCCTAGCAGCAAACCTGGCAGTTTGGAGGACCTGTTTGGCAGGAGCATCACAGTCACTTCTCAGCAGAGGAGATTCTGATTGCGTGGAAATTCTTAGAGGGACACATGCTCCTCTTCTGCATGCATGAGAGGGAGCAGGCCACTGTGTCACAGCGACAATATTCTATTTTTCTCTTTGGAATGCTAGAGATGGAACTCAGGACCTCATGGATGCTAAGCCAGTGCTGTACCACTGAGCTATATCCATAGCCCTATATCACAGTTCTTGCTCATTTCTTTGATTTGTTTGTTTGCATTTTTGTCTAATATTTATTTTTAAAGCCATGAATTATAATGACCACTCTGCACAGTCAGTTTTCTTTCATATTTATTCTTTCTGGTGCTCTTTTTTTCACGCCACTTCCATATTTCTCTTGTATTGATTTCCTCTTGACTAAAAAAATTCTCACGTAGAAAAAGTTTTGTTAATGTCCTGTCTTAAACGTGAATAGTCAAAATATTGAAGAATACATGTGCTTATTTCTCAGGGTGTTGCCAAGATTCTGGAAACTTTAGAAAATATATTTCCACATTAGTCCCAGGTCTTGACTATGTCCCAGAAATAGAGGAAAGGAGAAGAACTGGACTTATGATCTGCATCTGTCTGCTCATCCTCTGTTAAGTTTTAGATAAGAGTGTTTGTTAAGAGGTACATGTGTTCAGAGGTGGGGTTTTGGAAGGGGACAAGATCATGGTCCCACTATCCTCATTCATGCACTAACCCATTGATGAGTATACAGCTGAATGTACTTTTAGGATATAGGCAAGGTTGCAAAAAATAGGTTACTGAACGGGTAACACAGACCCAGAGGTATTCCCTGTACTCAGCCCATTCTTCTCTTCCTCCACCTCCACCTCCGTCTCTGTCTTTTTCTCTGTCTTTGTTGCGAGCTCTCTTCCTGTCTCTCTGCTTCTGGCTATCTTAAAGTGAACAGCTTCTGTTATGCCCACCTGCCACTGACTTCCTGTCTTGGAACTAGCCAATGATGGACTAAAACCTTTGAAATTGAGACTCAAGATAAGTTTTTCCTACTTTAAATTGTGTGTTTCAAGTACGCTGTCAGAGCAATGAAAAGTGGATTAATACACTCACTTGACCATCCGTCATTTACTGAGTACCTAACATTCACCACACACTGAACCTGGGTGGCTACAAAAAAGAGTGAGCCATGATCCTGCTCCTCATAGGGATTTCAAGCTCCAAGTGATGTCTAACAATGTGTGTGAGTAGTGCGCTGACCTACATCCAGGAAAAAACTCCATGAGGAAAAGCCTCACTTCCCCTGCTCACTTCCTTGTCTCTGGTCCCAGTACAGAACCAGGAAAACTGTAGGGCCTCATCAGTCAAGCTGAGTGCTGCATACTGAACACAAGGATGGGCTGGCATTGCTCAGAGAAGCAAGGAGGCAGGAACTTAGCTAAAGTGGGAGATCAGGAGTGAATATGTTTAGCTGAGGAGAAACAGGGTGCCTATGCCCTCACTCATTCAATTAGCCATCAATCCTGCCCACCCTCAAGGACTCACTGAGCCATTGCTTTGGGGCTGCTCATTGCCCAGCAGGGAGGGCCATGAAGGATAGATAAGATACCACATGACTTGGAAAATGCTATCCTGGGGTTGCAGTGATGAGGGGCTCCAGAGGAGGAAGGGTCAAATTGCCCAGGGGACAGCAGAGGCTTCCCAGAGGAGGTGGGATTTGAGTTGGCCATATGGGCAAATGATAGTTTTCTGGGCCTCAAAGGACATGGGCAAAGATGGTGAGGTCACTGAATGGGACTTTCCCAAGCCATGAAATCCTCATCTTAATGTAGCTATCACATACATCATAGAACCATGCGTGAAGGAGTTTTGTGAAGGGGAAGTCCCTGTGATGACCAGTGTAGACCAACAAAGTAATCAGTAATGTACATGTCTTCAGTGTGGCTCTATGTGTTTCTAGGAAAGCTAAGCCATGGCAGAGACAATGCCACTCCTCACAGCACACCATGAACAAGACTTGCCAACGTTCAAAGAAACCTCAGTTACTAAATTAGAGAGACAGAGACCTGGGAGCCTCTGTCATCATTAAGCTTTGTATCTATCCACTCATTGACTCATTTGTTTGTTCATTCATTCATTCTTGCACTTACATAGACTCCATTGTAAGATATCCTACATATAAACTCTGCATGTGAACCAGCAGAGAAGTGTGATGACAGCAGGAGGGAACTTGGTCAGCATCCTCCTTTGTCATCAGCCTGAGGCCCTCAAGACAGTCTCTGCCGTGCTGCATGACTTACAAGACCACTTTCGGGCTGGGGATTTAGCTCAGCGGCATAAGCACCTGCCTTGCAAGCAGGCGGTCATGAGTTTGATCCTTGGTACCGATAAAAATGAAAAAGACAAAAAAAAAAAAATACATATTTACAAGACCACTTTCAACTTGACCTTGAAAGCAGACTAGAATAAACAGGAGGTGTGTCTCTTATCTCCCACCCTCAGAGTCACTCAGTCAAGGTGAATGAAAATCCAGGTTCTTGAACCCTGGAGTGAAACCCTTTCTTCTGCAGGATTGAGGATTGAATCCAGGGACTTCACACTGAGCTATGTCCCCAACCCTTTTTATTTTTTTAATTTTGATACAAGATCTCCCTAAATCCTCTCTTAATTCCTCAGACTAGACTTGAACTTGTGACTCTCCTGCCCTAGAATCTCAGGAAGTCCTTTCTAAGAAAGCACCAGGAAATCCAACTATACAACAACAAGAGAGGGTGCTGAAGCCCAGAGACACCCACTTCAGCTTTCACTTTATCGTGCAGGTAGCAAGCTCTACCTAGAGATCTATCCTAGCTTGAACAGCTGGTAGAGAGGACTGGGGAGCAGAGCCATGCAATGCTAGCCCTGCTCCTGCTGTGTGCTCATCAAGTTACCTTGGGTGACCTGTTAGCTTTTCTGAGGCTCAGTTTCCTTACCTGTGAGATGGACGCTCATAAAGAAGACTGTGTGAAACAGTGTGTGCCAAGCACAGAGCCCACAACTTGCACAGGACAGGCCTTTGGTAGCATGGCTCTTTTATTGGTGCTTATCTCCTTCATCCATGTATCATCAGTCATTTTATTAGGGAGAGATCTTACCTCCTTAATGCTGCAACTTTATATTTGCCAAGCACTAATTAGTCACAGGCCTCTATGGTCATAGAGTAATAGTCTTTTAAAGAATAACAGCCTTTGAAACCAACCAAAATGTCCCTGAATCCTTCAGATGTTGCCTCTTGGTTTGGTCAGGGAGGTTTGTGGGCAAACCTGGACCATTAGAACAGCCTGGGACCAGAAGAAGGACAAAGAGGAAGTGGCAGAAACACTCTTGGATTCCTCTTCCCCTTCAGCTGGGGAAAGAGACATTCATAAAGGAATGAAACTGGCATTAGAAGAGCATAGTCATTTACTATTTCCTTTTAAATAGCAAAGAGTGGGTGCAGTCAAGCACAGAAGATTCAGAGGGCTCTGAAAGAGATTTTAGTCACATTCATAATCCATCACTGAGAACTGCTCAGAGCCAAACCCTGGCCTAAACTAACCTACATCAGAATCATGCTTTTCAAATGTCAGAGAGCTGCCCAAAGCACACACTCTTGGATCCCACCCCCAAAGCCATTGTGGCAAGGATAAGACTACTTGGAAAGCAACGCTGAATAGGCAATTACCGCTCCAGAAGTTTGACATCTCATAAGTGGGATGGGAAGGTATGGTGGCATAACCATGGGTCAAGTGCTTTGACAGGAGTCATGGGGCCATGACCAGTCTTTATTGTGGCACCTATCTCCACACCTCTGGGACCCAGGATGGCCTTCCATTGGGCAATACCCACACTGAGCTTTTGTATGAGTCAGGGTTTACTAGCAAAACAGATATAACACAAGATACACAAAAATCTGTGAAATTACAAGATTGACTGACAATAATCAGCCACAAAATAGGATGAGGGAGCATGCAGAGGGTGTCTGCATGCTGGAGGCTGAAGGGTACTGTGATAGCTTAGACCCCAAAATAAAATCCAAGGAAGAAAGAAATTTAGAAATTTGGAGCAAGGCTTTATTTTAGGCCAGGCCTGGTGACACAGCCTTTGGTAGCCAATATGGAAGACTGCGTACCTAACAGATTAAGGGCGGGGTTTTTAAAGCTAAAAAACCACAAAGCTGTTGACCTATTAACATCTGGGATTCTTGGTACATTCCATTGCTCTCTGCGGTTAAACATTTTCCTGGAAACAGCACACCTTGCAGAAACATACGGAAGCGGGGTTGGGAAGATTCATAAGAAGCTGGAACTTAAGTCTTTACTGGAAATGGAATTTTAATGCTATCGAAAACGGAAACAGGAAGGAGGCGCATTGGTTAGCGCTAGGCCATAACAGGTACAGCCCAAGGGCTAGAGCTTACTGCAGTGTCCTGTGTAAGTCCGTATCAGGAGGCTTATGAGTCTGTGATGTAACACTAAAGAATCCATGATGGAAGGCTGAAGAGTCTATGATGAAGGCAGAGGAGTCTATTGTGAAGACTGAAGAGTCTCAGGCAGAAGCTGAACAGACTGTTCCAGAAGCCAGGAGATGACCTCCAAGCTAAAGGTGAAGACTAGAGCTCCTCTGAAGATCTCTCTCATTTGCATTTTGTTGTATGCAGGCTGCTCGATGGGTTGGGTGTAACACTCACACTACCTGGGTAATTTCCTCTTGCATAGGGTGAGAATGTTACAAACTACTGAATGATCTTGGCCCCTGCTGAATCACTTAAACTTCTGACCTTCTCAAATGACACAATGAACAATATCCTAGAGCGCTATCAGCTTGTCCTCTACACCCCCAGGATGTAGAGCTGCTGAATCACTCAGTTAAGCTTCTAGACTTCTCAAATTGACACAATGTATAAACTGTAACAGGGAGAAGCTGGCAGGCCAAGTGACCTAGGCAGGTGGCAAGGGTGGCTAAAGTGTTCTGGGAGGAAGAAGAACCAGCCTAGAGGCAGGAAGCCCAGAGCATGCGGAGTTGGACAGATCAGTGCTGTTCTGGGTATGGTGTGTTCTGCAAACAGGCTGAGGAGGGAAGGGTGCCAGGCTACGGAGATCTCAGAGGCCCTGTTGGGAGCTCAATGGTCTTTCTCTACTGAGGCTGTTGCCATCCATTGGAGGGTGTTAGCAGTGGAGTGCCAGGATCGGATGTGTGTTTTGTTGAGGAAGTAACTGGCAAGAGACAGGTGTAAGAGTGAGTGATTCACCTGATTTCAGGCTTTGGGTGATGAAGACATGGGAGGCATGAGGCCCCTGAGAGAGCAAGAGACAGAGACAGAGAGAGACAAGAGACAGAGAGAAGAAGTGTTGATGGTATTCCCTACTTGGCCACTTGCACCCTCTTGATCCAGATGGATACACAAAAACCAAAGCCTGAAAGTCTGCGTAACAGTACAGAAACTGTGGTTCAAGTTTCTTCTTGAAACGTGGGCTCCTCACATGTCAGAACTGACTGCAGAGAGAACCCGGGGGAGGAGTGAGCAAGTCTGGATGTGAGAGCCCTCAGGTCCTGTCCTGAGGCTGTTTCTGATGATTCATCACCTGTGCTATGGGCTTGTGATCTAACTACCTATCTCCTGTCTCATTCTGAAAAATGGGGACCCTTTCCCAATCTGTAGGACTGTAATAAAGATTTCGTCAGATGGTGACTGTCCTGTGTTTTAATAACAGGGCTTGCCCTTCTGAGATCAGAAAGTATTTCTTCTAATTAATTAATTACGGTGATGAATATTAGATTTGTGAACCATGGTGTCTGACTACTGATGACCTCCTGGAGAATGTGGGTGGCTTCCCATACCAGACAGACCTTTAATGGAAATGGAGGCTTCAGTCACCCATCATCTTGTTCCCAGGCTTGAGTTTGCATCCTCACATTGGGACTCACTGACGCAAACAGAAAGGCCTAAAGGGCTCCAAGGAGGGGCTCATCCTCATGGGACTCACAAGGTCTCTGCATTTATGTCTTTTTGTAGCTTACTGGATGACAGGAACAGTAGATGTTGATAGCAATAACTTGCATCATACCCAATCTGCAATTCCCAGGATGCAGAGATGATTTTATCAGTGCCATAGTTTGTGCAGGTAGGGATGTCCCAAAAATGTGCTACCTGGGGCAGACTGTCCCCTCTGCCACCCTCTCCTCAGTTATACCATTGGTTTTCCTTTGGGAGAAGAGCAGAAAACTAAGTCACAGTGTAGCTTGCTAAGCTATTTCTACGAGGCACAAAAGTTCCAGCCTTGAGCTGCGCTAGGATCTCTCTCCCATCATCTCCAGTGCGAGGGTTAAACATAATGCTTCTACTGAACATGCCATTCACATTCAACTCTCACATTCAACTTGCCTCAGACACCAGGCAAGCAGATGAGAACATAGACATTCATGGCACAGACAGGTGCATCATACCGAAGGGAAGAGGTTTCCGAGCTAGGAGCATAGGATCAAATCCAGTCAGTGAACTTGAAACAGTTTCTTTAAGTCTCAACATGATGAGTTTAGGATGAAGAGATAACAGGACATACTTCATTGGTCATTCTGAGATAAATCCATGTAGCCTAAGAATGGAAGGTAGAAAGCAGGCAGAAGGAAGTGCTGGATGTGGTAGTTCAGAATTTAAGACAGGAGCCAGGTCCTATTCAGAAAAGCACTAGAAGGCTTTAGGCCTGACTTGATTCCTGTCACACAAGATCAGGACTAATCTATGAGGAAGTATCTCCTCAACTGTAAAATCCTCTTCAAATACAAAGGATAAAGTTTGATTTTTGTCATCAGTTTTTATGGTTGTCTTTGTTTTTCTTTTAAATTTTTTATTCTAAAGCAAATAACATAAAATAAAACAAAGCAAATCAGAATAGAACAATCCAAGCAACACAGGACTTCATAAGAAAACAGGAAATCCACAGTGTCTACCTTAAGATCTCTTTTTTTCTTTGAAATACTTGTCCATACCTTCACACACAACACAACAGAAACAAAATACTATAAAACCAATCAAAACAAAAGAATGAGAGCATTATGGGACTTCAAAACAAGGCAATAGGAACTCAACAATGGCTACCATAATGTCTCTTGTTCTCTTCAAAATAGCTGTCCATACCCTCATACTCAATGAAATCAAAGAATAGAAAACATTCTAAAACCAATCAAAACAAAAGAGTGAAAACATTACAGGACTTCAAAATCAGATAATAGGAAATAAACAATGGTTACTATAATGTCTCATTTTCTTCAAAATTGCTTTTCATACCATCACAAATAATAAAATAAAAACAGAACATTAAAACCAATTAAACAAAAGAATGAAAGCATTATAGGACTTCCAAACAAGACAGTAGGAAACCCACCATGATTACCACAAGACATCCTATTATCTTCAAAATAGCTTATTGTATCATCAGACACAGTAAAATATAACAAAACCAGACAGAACAGAACCAAACCTAACAAAATTGTGAAAACATTACAAGAGTTCAAGACAAAACAATAAGAAATTAACAATGGTTACCATTTTCTCCTCCTAGGTGTTTTCTCCTCTATCACTTTTATAATATCTATTGTGTTTTTGGATTCCACTAACTCATTCTGTTTTTTATGCAGGTGTTCATCTGTATGAGTTCAAACTGTTTTGCCCATAAACATGACCTCCAGTTGCATCCATTTACCTACAAAGCCTGGAGATTATCCTACTTTATACCTGGGTAGTTTTCCATTATATGAAAATACTATGTCTTTCTTATCCATTCTGTAGCTGATGGGCAAAATTACCCTTGCTTTTTATGGTCTTCTGTCACATGGAACAATTTTTTTCTCCCATTTGATTTTGTCTGAATTTCCTTTCAAGTTAAATATATTTCCTGTATACAGTGTGTTTATGGATCTTGTTTCTTGGTCAATTTTCCCTGTGTTTATTTTTATTGCTGAATTGAGGCCATCTAAATTAATGGTTACAATAAGCATACATTGGTTTATCTCTGCCATGCTATCCTCCTGCTGTTGGCCCTCCACTTTTCCCCCTCATTCAGTTGCCTGTCCTGTTTGTTGATCCACCTCTGCTGCTATTCCTGAAACTATAGTCATCTTTATCTCTCTCTAGAATATCCTTTAGCACTCCCTGTAGGATTAGTTTGGTGAATTCCTTCAGTTGTTCTTTAACATGGAGGTATCTTATTTTTCCATCAATTTTGAAAGATATTTTTGCAGGGTACATTAGTCTGAGTTGGAAGCTGTTTTCTTTCAGGATTTGAAACATTTCACTCCAAGTTATTCTTGACTTGATGGTTTGTGTTGACAAATCTGCTGTTATTCTGATTGGTTTTCCTTTATAGGTGATCTGTTTCTTTTCTGTAACAGCTTTTAATATTCTGTTCTCGTGCTGAAAATCTGGGATCTTGATTATTATATGCCTGGGTATAGATTTACTTTGATTATGGCTAGTTGGAACTCTATATGCCTCATTTATGTGTTTACCAGATCCTTTTCCCAATGTTTTCGAAGTTTTCTGCTATAACTTATGTGAATAGCTTTTTAAGTTCATTTGTGTTGACCTCTGTTTCTTCATTGATACCTATTATTATTAAATTATTTCTTTACATCAGCTTGCAGCAATTGAATTATTTCCTGGTTCCTTGCTATTTTTTGAAGATCTTTTCTTTCATGATTACTAGCTGCAATCTTGTCTTCAAGGTCTAAAAGTCTATCTTCAATCTCTTTTAAATGGTTCTTCCAGCTTTCAATCAACTTTTTAATTTCCTGGATATCTTTTTGAATCTGTTTCATGTATTGTAATTCTTTTTTATATTGTTCATTCAAGATTTCCATCATTTTCCTATGTTTCTTTTCTTGTCTATGTCTTCTTTAGATATGCTGAGCAATTCTGTCATTACATTTTTCACTTCTTCTTTTACCTGAGATGTTATTCCTGATCTGATTACTTTTGTAGTCTCGTGAAGTTGTTTCTTTACTTCAGTCATTATCCTATCAGAGATGTCAGGTGTGTGACTTTCATTTTCTTCCATGACTGTATCTCCCAGACTTATTCTGTTTGGGCTGGAGGTCTGAGGTTGCCTTTTGCTCCTTTATCTTGACATTCTCCTGGGTTTCTCCCAAAAAGCTGGTTGTGGGGTCCCACATTTGCTGCCTCTCCATGGTAGAGGGGAATGGCACAGGCACCCGGGTTTCTCTGACCCTAGGTTTACAGGGAAATAGCAGGACATGGGGGTGGGCTTCTCCAGACCTGTGCAGCTACCCTGGGTCTTCCCTGGTGGCTGGGGGTGCATAGTGGAGGGGCTGCCTCTCTCAGCCTGTGTGTCTACCCTGGATTCCTGCTTTAGTTGCAGGCACACAGCGGTGTGTTTCCCTGCTTGTCCTGGTGGGTGATGGCTGCCCAAAGGAAGCAAGGGCCTCCTGTGATGGCCTGTGGGTGGGGTTTACTTGACTGCATTTCCTTGTTCCTACTAGCTGCCCACAGAAAACCAGCCTTCTACTGTCAGTGGCCCAGCAGGCAGAGGTGGATCTTTTGGTTGCCTGCAGGAAGGAGCATTCTGCTGAAAGTGCCCAACAGGCCGAGGTTGATCTCTGTAGTTGTCTTTGTTGAATGGAACTGTTTCCTGCTTCTGAAAATACTCTGGCACATATCAGAAGCCCAGATACCCTCAGTAAATAGACCAATAGATAACACATTGGTTGGGTCCCCTGTGAATTTGCAGGAAGATGTGGTATCCCAAGTCGTATTCCCTGCTCTCTGGACCTCCAGCACATGTCAGCAGCCGCTGCTTCTGCTAGCACTGTGCACATCTGGATAATGCCTTGCAGACTTTAGTGCTTTGCAATGTTCAGTAATATTATTCCCTGCACAAGGAACTCCAGATGTCATCTTCCTTTTCCCATGAGGGAAAAATAACTGGTTATCTGTTTGTAATATTCTTCCTCTAGCATTTGAAATATGCAACTTACCATGTTTGTAAAAAGAAATAGAACTTAAACCGTCTCATGCTTTTCTCTCTAAGTTTTCCCATTATCACAATGTCCTTCAATTAAACCTGAAATCAAACTGCGTTCCCCTTGAGTGGTCATTTTAATATTTGCAAGTTTCCCAAGCAGAGAAATTAGAGAAGCAATTGATTCCATGAGCCCTCTTGGGCCTTTGCAGATGCCCTTGGACATTAGCACCACTCAGTGATGGGTCTGGGGCACAGCCTGGCCAGCCACTGGCCCTTGCCTGTGTTCTCCTGATGTGGCACCTGTCTCAACCCTGGCTCTTGCTCAACCCATGGACCCATGTTCCTGTTCCTTGCCATTCCTGGTGGAAGGGGAATCCTACTCTCTCCATTCTAGTGGCTTTCTGGACCCTAAGCAGGATGTGTCTCATCCTGTCCTCCCAGCAACCATCCTTGCATTTCTGATCAGAGTATACTGATGGTCCTTAGATGCTACTCTCCTCCCACAGGCCCTGTACTGCAATTCCAATTGCTCTCTGCATAAAAGCTGAAATCCTTATGATGCCATCACTTCACCTCCATGTCCATCCACTTCACCTCCATGTGCCACCTCTTCTAATGTGCTTCTCTCTCCATCCGATGCTAGGCTTAAGCTGGAGACATCTTACTGCTCCTCTAACAGATCTTGAGTGTCTGTGATCGCAGCATCTTCTAGATTAGTCCCAGCAGTGCAGCCTCTGCATGATACCATCTGTTTTCCTTCCCTGGGAGCTCTTCCAATCACCCTTGCTAATGTAGCAGCCACTGTCCCTCTGCCAGCACCATGCCCCATGCCTGGGTCTGTTTCATTAAGAACTCACATTTTCAGGCCCTGCCTCACCATGCATGCTCTTCATCTGCATGCTCGCCAAGGACTGGAGCACTGTCCTTTCTGTCCTGACCCAATGTCTCCTCACCAAGTTCTCTAGTGCATGCTTGGGAATAAATACAGCTTAGAAATATTGATGTGTCCTTCATTGCCTCTTCTGATGACAGAGCTGGACATGTAACCTAACCCTGTTCAGTCACCTTCTTCTACCTCCTGGCAGCAAGGGTTAGCCTGGGGGATACATACCCAAGCCAAGAACCCAGTGGGTGACCTTGGACTCTTCTTGCTGCTACAGAAAGAAGCTCCTTTCCTTCTCTGGAGTTCTGAACTGGTAAGACATTGGCTCTAGGGAGTCAAGGTCCTCTTATCATCACTACCGGGCAAATACTCCCAAGACTAAAGCTTGATAAATACATAGTCATGCCAGATTTAGAGAGAAACCTGCCTCAGGACTTCATACTGTCTTTTTTTTACTAGTTTCGCAGGCCACTCTCTACCTAAGTCTCTACCTCTGGCATTGTGTTTACACAGGCCAATAAAATCCACTTCTTTTAAAAGTTTAGATCATTAAGTTGGGATGAGATGCTGACAACAGAAAGACTTTAGTAGTCTCAGCTAAAACACTTCCTTCCTAGAGAAGTGCCCCTTCCTCCCAGGATACCAGGTCTTCCCCCTTCTCTCCTTGCCTACAACTTGAATATCTCTTCTTGATGGTCTCCATCCTTGTGTTCTGAGGAATGGCTGGTCTGTGGAATTCCTATAAACAGCTCCTTGAATAAATTCAGACTGTTTCATTTCCCTAGGGAACTTTCATTAGGGGTTTGTCCATTTTCCAACATATTCAGCCTAAATACCTTGGCAATGGGCCTCAGTAAACTTCTCCTAGTGCATGTGGCCTCCCAAAGCGCTGACCCAGAGCAGCCAGGGCGGCCGTTTGATTCTCTGCTACACACCAGCCTGTGTCATTTAAGGAAGTGGTATTTCAGGCAGATTAAGTTCAGCAGGCCGAACCCTGTGGTGAATTAGAAATTTCTTTTGGTTAAAAAATACCTTTTATTTCAAATACATAGAATCCAAGAGTAAGTGTGTAGTTTTAATAAACTGTTCTGTATTCTGAATTTGATTTGACTTTTCAAAGTGGAATGAAATCAAGACTGGGGATGGGGAAATAATTTATTCCTATTTGTTCACATGGCCAAGTGACCATGAGTAAATTACCACGGGAGTCAGTGCCGTGGGAGTGGTCAGGGTTGGGTGGAATCTCTTGGCCATGGGCAGCTCCTGGTTTGGGATCCAATCTGTCACAACTTGATGTGATGATAGTCCCAACACTGTGCCAGGAGCCCCAGTGCCCAACTCAGCCTGGAGAGGAAACAAGAGTGTCAGAAGCCTCCAAACGAACTAGAAAGTGATTCTTACCAACATGTCTCAGTGTTTCCTGCTGGCCATAGATTTTTGGCATCCTTCCCTCCAGGCTCATTATTTCTGGGGTAGAAGGAGGCAATAAACACCAACTCCTGTCTCTTCATAGTAGTTTTCTTTCTCATGGGGCAAGGAGGTCTCCAGCTACCTACAGTCATTGGTGCTGTCACTTGCAGATTTCACATTACTGTTTTAAAGGCATTTAGCTCTAATGGCTGGGTCAGAAAATGGCAGCAAGAGCTCAGGTCTCTGCCCTGGGATTCAGGAGGACAATTCTAATTTTGGCTGTGCCTTTGGCCTTGTGTGCTCCGTAGAGGGCCCTAAGACATTTTCAGGCTGGTCAGGTAGAATGTTGAGCTGAAAGGTGACCTCTGACCCCAGCCAATGGTGATATTATCAGCTCCTGTGGGATTCTTTCTGTAACTCATCATATGAAAAGAAGGCTATGTGGAGAGATAACTGGTCCTGACTCAGATAAGCCCACAGTGTGAGGAGCTGACTGGCCCATCCTGTCTCTGAGAATGCCTGTCACTGATTAAAGTCCTGGGGTGGATGTGTCCTCACCCCACAGATCACCCTCTGCCTGCTCCCAGCTGTTCCTGGATCTACTGAGCTGATTGCCTCTGTAGCACCCTTTGGCTCTCAGCTTCAAATCCTTTCAAGTCTCAGATTTCATACTTGATTTGCCTCTGCTTTTCAGGGCTGGATGCCACCTGCCTCCAATCCTGCTGCATTTCCAGCCACATCTTCTACAACACTTCCCTGGACATGTCCTATTGATTTAGGTCTCTATTCTTCAACACCTTGCTCCCTTTCTCTTCTTCTCTACTCAATTTTACTCTTACCAATCATGAAAAACCAGCTGAAATATTCCCTCTTTTAGGTTTCTTTCTGATGTTTCCAGGTACATCGAGCCTCTCCACAGTATGCTTAATCTTCCTGACATATTTATTGACAAGAGCTTGCCATGGAGGTTCAGATATATCCAAAATCAGTGATCCCTACTGCAATATGAGTGAGTATGTTACAAATGCACGATATGGTCAGAGTTTTGGCAGATGAAAGCTCTTAATCAGTGGGAACAGTGATCACCGAGCCTATCTTGCTGTGAAGGCTTCCTTGCTGGCCGCAAGTTCCCAGGGTCTGGCCTGATGGATCTTCCCAGTGTGAAGCACTCAGCTGTTAGGTGAACACACATGTGCTTGCCTCTTCAACATGAAGTTGCTTTTGAGACACGGAACAGCCGGGTTAGTAAAGGGAATGCCTGTCATATTTCTAGTGTTCTAACATTTTTTAAATTCAGAGGTTATTTCCAACGTAACAACATCTCATGGAAGTGGTCCAGAGGGCTGTTGTGCATTCTCTTGCCCTTGCTTCCCCAGAGTTCATGCCTCCCATGACCACAGTGCCTTGGCCAGAGCTACCCACAAAAACCACACACATGAATCTTGTCTCTCCTGTTTTCACAAGCCCCCTATTTCCAGGGTCTCACGTCGCATTTAGTCATCACGTCTTGTTAGTCAGCTCTCACCACTGAAGGTTTCTCATGCTTTCCTTGACCTTTGAAGATTTGATGAGCACTAGTCTGGTATTTTGCAGCTTGTGCCTCACTTTACATTACCCTGTTGTTTTCTCCGGTTAAGGCTGAGGTTATGGGTTTGGGGAGGAAACCGTATGCATGAAGTGCCCTTCTCATTGTGTCCTTCTGGGGACACATGTGTTCATTGTCACACATTCTGGTCATGTCAGATTTGACTGCCAGTCAAGGTCTTGTCTGCTAGGTTTCTGTTCTTCTCTTTCCTCTCTGTCAGTATGTATAAAAGAAAACTTGCGATAAATTCACTGGGTTATACTGACCAGTATGGTTTCCACCAACTGCTATTAACAGAGGAAATGACTCATTGCAAGTCAGGGTCCTTGGGTGGCATCAGCTTTGCTTCTCTGAGCTCTGTAGCTTGGGGAAGACTCCTTTTTATTCTGGCCACTCCTCTCTCATCTGGGGCTGGAAGTAGACACTCGGGAAAAGCTAGAGGTCTTCTTATGATACCAAAAGTATGATCCCAAACTTACACTTCCAGTCTGATGTCTAGTCTTCCTTGAAGGCCTATTTTTTCTTGAATGTCTCAGAGCTTCTCTAAATATATTGTCTTCCAAACTAGCTCAAGACCTTCTTCTGTACCTGTAAAATATTCTGATCCTCTTATGAATTTCCTGACTCACCAAATGGCATATCCCTCCATCTACATACCTTCTACCACTTGACTTGTCCCTCTTTTTCCCCACCATTTATTCCTCTTTCCATCTATCCACCTATTCATCCATTCATCTTTCCAGTTTCCTAAACCAGAAATGTAGTAATCATCTTTGACAAGTTGTTTAACCTGCAAAAACTCAATCGTAATAAAATCCACTTTTAGGCCATCATGGCTTTATCTCCTAAGTATTTCCTGATTGTTGCGTTCTCTGCATTTTTATTGCATTTTCCTAATTCAGGTCACCATCATTTTCTTGTGGGACTGTGGAAACATCCTGCTAACTGAGTCCTCTCCACTTCATTTTCCAATAGTCACTAGGTACCTAGTGCACATCCCCAACTTCACCACTCAGATCCTTCCCTACTCTCTCAAGCAATGCAGCCTGGTATGTCCAATGTGCCTTTGGTGCCCCTGACCAATCTTCAGTCTTATCCTGACCATTCTCCCCTGTTTTCTGGTCAACTGTCCTCTTTCAAATTTGTGAACATTCCCTGCTCCTTTTCACCTTAGGGTCTTAGCGTCAGTGTCTTTCTCTATTTCCTGATTTTGTTCACTAATAGCTATTCATCCTTTCACCTCAGATGTCCCTTGTGATAGATCTTTGTCACAGCATTTGTAGTTGTCACAGTTGGTTGTACACCTTTATTTTTTACAATTGGTTGATCAATGAGGGTGATTCTGTTTAACTGTTGTTTCTGTACTGTGTCTCTTCAGGCATTTATCACTGCACCTGACACACAGTAGGTCTTACAAGTACTTCTGTGCCATGAAAAGTAGGGAGTGGAGCTCTGGGTTCAGAGCACAAGCTACAGGCAACAGGGCCTTGGGCATAGGTCTTCTCTGTGGTTACAGTGCTCCAAAGGGATGAACTGAGTGGTCGTGTGAACCAGGTCTCTTCAATTTCATGGTGCAGAGAGTGACAATGAGGGTGGAAGCAGGGGTGGCTGAACGTGGAGGTGAGGTGTGGTGGGGTGGACCAGTCTAGTTTTCACTTTTCTGGTGGAGATGCAATACCAAAGCCTCTCAATGACTCTGAGAAGCCACATGAACACAGCTTGGGGTCCGTGTTAGCTGTTTTTCTACCCCTTATACATAATACTGTACAAATGCAACTTAAAAGAGGAGAGGTTTATTTTGGTTTGTGGGTTACTTTACACCTGCTGACTCCAAAGTAAAAAGAGCAAGATGGAAGGTTATAGGGGAGGAAAGCTGCTCAACCCATGGGAGCCAGGAATTGGGGGTAGGGTGAAGCTGGGGACAAGAATATCAGGAATGCATGGTTCCAGGTTGTGACCACAGTCGTCTATCTTCTCTGACCAGGCCCCACCTCCAAACAGCATATTCTGCCATGAACACATCAGTAAGCTAATTCCCTGGTAAGTACAGCACCCCTACAATCCAATCACCCTCCAAAAGCCCCATCTTTGAATACATGGGCCTTTGGAGGACATTTTAGATCTAAACCATAATGGGATGAAGTCATTTGCATCCTCACTCTCCAAATATGTACACAGAAATAATGTGTGGGTGCATGCTTCTAAAATTTATTTCCACTAACTAGACATTGCGAGTATTTGTATGAACTAGAAATCTGTAAAATATTTGTTTCCTTAAATTATAAATGGAATATTTATCACAAGCACATATAAATTGCGAATGCATGTTATAAATATATAATCCCACTTCCTAACATTTATTGCCCATTTTCTAAGTTGCAAGCTCTGGGCTAAGCACTTTATAGCCCTTATTTCATTTAATCTTCATGGCTATTCCACAGAGAAGATGGAAGGCAGTGGTTTTCAACTTTCTCTCTCTTTTTTTTATTCAACTTTCTCTTTTTAAACAGATATTTTAAAAATGAAGTATCCTGTGGGAATCTCACCATGTAGAACATCTGGAAGCTTGGTGCTGCTGGCAGCAGATCCGATGACTTTCTCGGCTTTCTGAACCCCTTACCACCCCATGATCCATGAGAAAAGCGAGACGTCAGTGCTAAACTCCTGGTTGAGACACTCTTCACTTGCCAGCTGTGTGGTCTGTGGCAAGTTGCTAAGTCTCTGACCTTAGTTTCTTTACTGCTGAAAGTGTCCAGATGTTAATTATGAAAGTTAAACAAGGTTGGCAAGTGCAAGGTTCTGAGTTCAATCTCTGGCACCAAGAAAAATAAATAAAGGAAGAAAGACATGAAAAGAAAATGAGGCAGTATGTTTTTAAAATGAAAAGTCTCCTAACTCAATACATGGTCCATGGTCCATGCTAAATACTCATCAAATGAACTTGCTTCTGTCTTAGGCTGGGCTCTCCAGAACCAGACACTAAAATGACCCATGAGCAGGTGGTATCTTAGGAAGAGCTCACATAAAAACAAAGGTGTTGGGAGAAGTGAGCTGGGCAGGGGATGAAGCCTGTTAATAACGTGGTGTTGTCAACAAAATCTCACCAACTGTAACTTTGCTTCAATCCACAGGGCAGCTCTTCAGAGTTGTCCTAACCAGGGTCTAAGGGAGCTGTGTCCATCAAATTAAGGATATTCCCATGCTCTCTGCTCTCTGCACAGACAAGTACAGAGGGAGCCAGCTACCTGAGAGGCAGCTTTCCAACCAAATGATGGAGAGCACAGATGCTGTTGAAACTGAGATACACAGAAGCCATAATTCATTGGAATGGAAGAATCTCCTTGGGGGCTAGCATAGCCCAAACAGAAGCGGCTGCAGCCCTATCAGCCTCCTGTATATCCCAAAATTGTTTAGAAGCAGAGTTTTCTCATCACTGCTGCTTTTGGTGGGCTCCTCCATGTGCCAGGTGTACTCAGGACGCCCTTTCCTCCTGGATCCCCATTCACTTTAGCAGCTTTTTTTTTCTTTAGAGACCCACAAGTGAAGAAGATGCTGAATCTTTGAGCATCATCAGGTCCTCTCAATCTGGAATGCTAGGCCTGGGGGCCTGGAGACACATCTGTGCTTTCTGTTGTAGATTAGAACCAGAAGAGAGCCTGTTCAAAGCAGGCACACCCAGAGCCAAGGGAGAAACCTACTCTAGAGCCACACATGGGGAGGGTACAGTCCCTTTTACCCACTACATTACACTAGTATGTCATTTTTTTTTTCCTGGTAAACTCCAAGATGTGGTGTAGAAGCTCTACTTACCACTCGTAGAAAGGATGTGTCCAGTGGGAATGTGCCAAGACTGCACACATGAGCTCGTCCTCTAAACCTATCCCTAATACCAATTAGCCTCACATCTTCGCTGAGGAACTTTTCTGCTAATTTAGAACCAGCAATGAGCTCCATCTCTCCCAGGCCTTGGAGATCAAGGACACAACCTTTAAATCCACATTATCAATGCTACACCAATGGCTGAAAGGGACTGCAGGATTGTCAATGACTGTCAGTGGCCTGGCAGATCAATTCCATGCCCTTCACAAAACAGCACTGCCTGTCATGCTCCCCTGCCTCCAAATGTGATGTGAGGGACACTGCTGCAGCCTAGGAAGGAGCTTGACCTTATACTCTGTTAGCCTCCACATGTGGTGTTCTTTATGCAAGGGTTGGGGTTGCCAGTTGGAAAAACAAAGAGCCCTTCCCAGTGGCATAGTAGTTTTTTCCCCAGGGTTTCCCTGGATTTTTTTTAAAACTTAATTTTCTGTACCTCAGTTTCTTCAGCTGTAAAATTTGGACTTGATCCTTATAAAACTTTACGCATTTATAGGATAACAGTGAGAAATAAGTGGAGTGAAGTATATGTGACATTTAGAAGAGTTCTGTGTACATAGTAAACACTAAAATGATAATGTAAGGTATTGAGTATTCCAGTTTCCAGTTTTTGCCTATGGCTTCTCCTCCCACTGAGCTCCCCAAAGAAACTACAAACTACACTCTTGTTCTGGAACATGCTAAGAATCCAGGCACTAAAACAAAGTGGCCACCTCCTGTATTACTTACATTCTTGTTGCTGAAGCAAAATACCTGATACCCACAAATTACAGGAGGAGAGGTTCATCTTGGTTCACTCTAGAAGTTTTAGTACATATTTGACTGGTCCCAAGGCATCGTATTATAGCAGAGGAGCATGGTAGATGAGAAAGTTCACTGAAGGTAGGAAACAGGGACCCTTCTTCCTTTCCCTTTTTATTTCATCCAGGTTACAGGCCTATTGGTTGTTGCCAGTACACACCCAGGGGGCTCTTTTCTTTTCAGTAAATCCATTAGCCATACCCAAAACTATGCTAAAACAATCAGTGGATTAATCTAGTACATTATCACATATTCATGATCTAGTATCACACATCCATGGCCCATTACCTCTCAAAGGGCTCAGTTACAAGTGCATAAAGCTTTGGGGGCCATCCAGATAAAGCCACAGAACCTCCTCAGTAGTGTCCTGACTCATCTCTTGCTTCTTGTCAACTCATATTGCAATGACTTTAAAAATAAGTCTTGGGTCAGGGATATAGCTCAGTGGCATGCACCTGCTTGGCAAACATGAGGTTTTGAGTCTGATTCCTGGAAAACAACAACAGTCAACAAACAATAAAAAAATCTTGCAATGTCATTAAAATTACTTGGAATGCTATCCCAAGCAACTATTTTTCTGTAAAGTCCTGCCTAGCCTAGACTCTGGCTACTCCTCTATCTCCTTTCTCAAATGTACTCTGCCTGATTCATGCTTCTGAAGAAATTGTGCTCCTTGCTATTTCTAGAAATGACCAACATGCCCCAGGGTCTTTGCATTCTTTAGTTGCTGAGAAAGAACTCACTCAGTTCTTTCATCTGTTTTAAACTTACCTCATCAGACATGACAGGGTGACCAGGACTGATTCAAAATACAGCTTTCAGAAACAATTGTGGAGCACAGGATATTAAGCCCTTGGATGAGGCACCGGGAATGGGAAGAAAGGATGAAGATTGGATTCATCGATGTTTTCAAGGGCTGGTAAAGGAGAAGAGGCTTGTGAGACATCTGGAAAGCCACATAGAGGATGCCCCTTCCAACCTGGCCTGGGGAGAAGGTCCAGGGAAGCACTGGCAGGCTGGAGTTGGTGGTTGGCCATAGCAGGAGGCCAAGGAAGTGGTGGGCAGAGATCCATACTCAATGTTTAGATAGAGGTTGAATTTACCATAATCCTGGAGCATCTGTGTTTCCTGACTTTGGTCCAGGGCATTATATCTCCAGAAGTTTGTATGTCAGTGACCTTGGAGGGGGCACATCCACGAGCCTGTGGTCAGACATCTCAACTGCTCCTGCCACAGAGCCTTGGGGAGTATGTGAACACAACTCCACTCCTTCCCCTCTCCAAGATGTGGGATCATTCTAGTCTCATTAAAAAGAACTGAAGGACCAGAGATATAGCTCAGTGGCACCAGTGCTTACCTGGCAAGCACAAGGTCATGAGTTCATGAGTTCAATTCCCAATGGCAAACAGAAAAAAGAAAAGGAAGAAAAAGAAATGGAGGTATTTGGCTTCAGGGTTTTCAGAACATTTCATAACACATCAAGTCTCTGATTGAGGGCACAATGGTGTCAGACCTTCCTAACCCCAGCCTCTCTGTAGAGAGCTCCCATGATGTACTGGGCTTTGCCAAGACATTTTTTATGCAAGTAGAGCTCAGATCTTGTTCGTTTCTGTATCCCGGGTTGGGACCAGCCTCTCTCTCTCTCTCTCTCTCTCTCTCTCTCTCTCTCTCTCTCTCTCCTCTCTCTCTGTGTGTGTGTGTGTGTGTGTGTGTGTGTGTGTGTGTGTGTACAGACTGTGTGAATGACATTAGCCTGCTCCTTGTATTTCTTGAGCCTTTGCTGCTCTCCAGCCCTGGATGACATTTTGAGTGGACTGAGAGTGTTTCGGCTCACAACAACCAGCGCAGATCTTTCTACAACATTTAACTCTGGAATTAGAAGCCCCATGCAGCCCCAGTCCTTTCTTTGTCATTGGTGGCAAATTCTTTCTTCACACAATTTAGATAAGCTCCAGGTGGAGCCTATGGCAACAAATGAGGATGGGGCCTGCTTCTTTCCCCTCTGTCTGCTTGGTTCTGCTGCTTTTTGCTATTTCAATGGCCAGTTTCTGATGCAAGCTAGAAAAGAAATAGAAATAGATAAAAAGAAGGCTCCCTGGAACCATCTCAGTCAGAAACTGCATGGCCGCTCACCGAAGCTCATGCCTTCTTCTGTGCTCTCTAGAGGCCTCCCAGGAATGCATCTCTATTGCATCTTATTCTGCCTGCATGCCCTTCTGTAGGCTCTTGGTGGTCACATGTAGATCTCTGCTCCTGTCTTTCTCACCCTCTACTGAGAAGGGGCAGGCTGTTCTAAGATGTCTCCTCTGCTTTGCAGAATGACTCTGTGGCCAGAGGGTGCATCTGGCTTTCTTTGCCTTCCGTGGCAGATGTGCTGAATGGCTCAGGGCTTCTCGGGCTCTGCCAAGCATCTTCTCCCATTTCTCAGGAAGAAGCTGTTCCAGTTTATCCTCCCTTGGCCATGGACACCTGGAGCAGTTCTCCCCCAGCTCCCTGGAAGCCCCTCTTTCTGGAGTTGCAGGTGTAGACAGCGTTTGACCCAGACTGTAACTGGTGCTGCAAGCTGGAACTTTTAAAGCAATATATTTTTTCTTTTAGAGATGGATAAAGTTCTCTAAGCTTCCTCTTGCTGGGACCTCTCCTCCCCTCAGCCCCAAAGAGGTGACAGAATATGGAGATGCTGACTCCAAGAGGCAGGTGGCCTCTTTCCTTTCCGTGAAAAAGGGGAGAAAGAGGTGAAGATGGCTGCGAGTGACAGATGAGTATGGGGATCTGCTTTATCTCTCTGTGCTCCCCCTCTGCTCTGATTCTGTGAAGACCTCTGCCATGTGGACACGAGAGGAAATGGTGAGTTGAGGCACATAGGCCACTCTATCTCCTCAGAGCTAACTTTGAAAAATTTTATTTCCTTTTATTTCCTTTTGAGTCAAAATGTACGGCCTCTTTTGATTCATTCAGCAGCATGCAAATATATCAGTGTATGAGTCTAAGTGACCTGTAACAAGAAGCAGGAGGTGGGAAGGGTTGTATCTGGCCCCATGTACAGTCTTAGCAGACTGTCATTATTTCCTTCTTCTTTGAGGCTGGAGAAACCAGAATTCACTGTGCCTTCTGGTCAAACCTGTGACATGTGATTGGAAATGATGGTGAATGTTTAAATTGTTAATAATGCCTTACAGTAAAACACACTTTGCGCCTCACAACAGTCTCCTCTTGAACACTTATTCCTGTTCTTGTTACTTTCTAAGGCAGTCGTGGAAGTCCTGTTTGTGTCATTAGCTGCACTGTTGTGGCTGACTTGATGTCTTGAATAGATATAAAGCATTTATCTTTTCTGGTCATTTTGACTTCAGGGAAGAGCTAGAAGTCCTACAGCCCCACATCCAGTCAGTAAGGTGAACAAAGACACACTATAATGATTTTTAATGATCCTGTCTTTCTGTTAGACTCAGTAGCAGCATTCACTGAATTTTTTATTCATGCTTCATAAAGTGCCTATAGTTCTTGGGATGGACTTTTTTGGATGGAGGGATCGGGAATCGAACTCACTATCTCATACTTGCCAGGCAGGCTCTGGACCGCTGAGCTATCTCTGCAGGTCTTGAAGGAGATACTTGTACATTGGTGTGTGTACACAAACACAATGCAATATTTTTAATGCTTATTGCCAAATGGACACTAAATGGCAAACATTCTCCTGTCCTGAGGTCCCCTCTGGACCACTGGTGGGCATTGGTCCTGTGAGCAGTTTGGCATACCGCATTACCATTCTGAAGCTCTCCTCAAAGGGAACACCTCGCCTGCTTTTTCCCATGTTTGTTCATCACAGCAAAAGGAGTACTTCACTGTTGTAGGATCTGGAAGAAAGCTGCAGTGTGAATTCATGACAGTAAGAAGAGGCAGGTCCAAGCCAGGGAAGGCAGACTTGGCACGTGGGAGAGGAGGCTAGAGACCCAGGGAGGATGGCGGAAGGGAAGAGAGGGGTTGGAGAGGAAGCAGCAAGAGTTTGATCCAAAAGAGTTTCTGTGGAGATGGGAGGGAGTGTGGGAGAGGAGAAGGGATTGTTTTGGAGAGCCAACACAGGGCCCAGGAGCAAGCATGAGGCAAGGGCAGGGTCCTTATCACCTGCAAGTGAGAGGGTGGAGGAGGTGACAGCTGCAGGAAGAGGGAGGCAGTGCTAGATAAGGAGGGACAGCAGGTTTCCTCATGCAGCCCACTGAAGACTGCCTGCCAGTAGTGTGTGGGCTGAAAAGATCCCTGCATGGAGCTGGAGGGAGGGCTCCATGTCAGTGCACAGCTTGAGTAGGGTGCCCATGAGGGTGTCTGGAGACCAGCTGGAGGGACGGCATTCAGATGCCCAATGAGCAGCAACACCCAGTGCCAGGTGCCTCTTTACTTCCAGTGTTCTCCGTTCTTACCCGCTGGCTCTGGAGAGTGCAGAGCAGCAGAGGGAGTGGGGTCCTGACTGGCTGAGGCAGACCTCACTAGTCCGTCCTCTCTGCTTCTTGTCACCAAGTCCCAGGTCAGCCCAGAAGATGGTATTTGGGCCAGATGGACTTTTATACCTTACTTGGGCTTATTATAATTATTGTGGGTGAACTTAAAGCTATGACCTCTGCTGCAGGTGCTATTCCAATACAGTAACCGGGCTTGAGAAGGCAGAGATTTCAGACTGTTGGAGGAGGACCATGTTGTAATTGCATCTACTCAGACTTAGCTGCCCAGTGAACTGAGGAATGATCAAAAGGAGTGAAAACCTTAGAAGTATCTGGTCAGAGCACGTATACTAGATGGTTTTCTTGATGTCCACTGAGAAGGAATAACTTTGCAGACTCTCTCTCCTTCCCACCTGAGCCATGGCTGCAGTGACCTCTGTGTGGTATGTGCATTCTCATGCACCAGTCACAGAGATGAGAAGGGACACATCTGTCCCAGTGATCTGAGACTTGCAGGCTCACACAAACCATCAGTGGGCAAAGCTTCTGGATACTGAGAGGAGACTGCTTTGAGACACAGAAGGCGTGTCTTGAGCCAAACCCTGGGTGGTCAGGGAAGTCTTCTTTAAAAGGAGATTTTGAAGTTAGTTCTTTTCCCAAAAGCAAGAACTATCCTGCTTTTCCCCAAAAGTGGAAGACAGCGAAGCCCCTGTGTGTGCCTACAGACAAAAAAGCCACGTGGGTTTGAGGGAACCACCTGTTTGGTGTGGCTGGAACATGACATGTGAGGTGAAAGAAATGGCAGGAGTGGTAGGTTTTGTAAGCTATGCACAGGTGTTGTGCCTGCCGGGAGAATCCGTTCTCAGGAGGCAGGGGGTAGAGAGAGGCATGTCGCACGGTCCATGGCATTGCCCAGAGAGTACTCTAGTGATGGTTTGGAGGATAGATGGTATGGCCTGGGCAGGAGGGTGGGGATATGGTTCTAGTGACTGCAAACAGGAGAGATCCCTGCAGTTGCAGCAATCTAAGAGGGAAAGTGGGCTTGAACCAAGGGGACACATGGGAGATCTACAGAGCAGAGATGTGGTTTTCAGAGAACATTGGCAACTTAACTGTGGTCCCAAAACTAAAGCAGATCATTTCATTCTTATTCCTGTGGTCTTTGGAAAGGAAAAAGGAGAAGGAAGAGAGAAGAAGAAATAGAACTGAAAGGAAAAGTTAATAGGATGCTGCCCACAGGAGTACAGATTCATCAGTGGGTCCACACACTGACTGTCATGGTTTATGTTGGTAGCCCCCAGGTGTCATGCATTTGCATTGTGCATTTGTGATTGGTTCATTGTCTAGCGCTTGGATTGGAGTGTCCGTGCTACATCCATCTAGGGATGGAGCCAGGATGTGATGTAATGGCAGGGAGAAGGTGTGTTTCTCTCTCTTGCTGGTTTCCACCTTGCTGTTTGCAGCCACCGTGAACTGTGGCCCCGCCATGGCACCCTGCCTTTGGAGCCAACTGAGTATGGGCTGAAACCTCCAAAAACTGTAAGAAATAAACCTTTCCTTTTCCAACTTTGGGCACCAGGTATTTTGTCTCAGTGATGAGTAAAAAATACCTAAAACACTGACAGAGAACCTTCTGTGTGTAAAGAGCTGAAATAGGGGAGTTCAGTGTAAATAAAGGTGGGGCTAGCCTTTGGCTGAGCTTATCTCAGACCCACCTTCTTCAGTTCCATAAGATTCATTGTTATTTTCATGTTGCCAGAAGTTTACACTGATGAGGAAGGCCAATATCATCTGTGAAAAACATTTAATATACATTTGTTATACATAAAACATCCCTCTCCCCAAAGGTCTATACATGACTTTGAACTGTACAATCTGAACAATATCCCCTTGGTGCTAGCTGCTTTTGTTCTACAGAGAGTGAGATATTTGGAGAGGAGTTGCAGAAGCAGCAAGCTGAGCATCAGGAGAGGATACCACTCCACGCGTTGCTAGTCATTACTTTTTAATCTCAATCTACTTGCACTTCTAATTGGCACCACAAAATGTCTCTGGAGAGAGAGGAGTCCAAAACTAGTAGCTATCATAGTCCTAGATAAAAATAATGAGCTGAAAAAAAGTTTGAGGTTTTTTTTTTTTAAAGCTTTTCCTTCAATGGAAAAATCGAGGACAATCAGTAGAAAGGTCCTCACATTTCACACACAGCACCTATGGGCATAACTTGTCACTAGTGTGAGAGGGACACTGGAGTCCACAGAGACACAGATGCTTTGAGATGCTTTGCCCATGTTGCTCTCATAAATACTAATTGTCCAAACAGGATTTTAAGGATTGTATAATTACTTTCATTTTGTGGGACTGCCAGAGTTAAGCTAACATAAAGCAGGCCTGTGTGGGCCCAGAGTAATGCTCTTTTCATGACACTGTAGAAGTCCAGGCCAGATCCTTGTTACACCGTAGCTGCTGGTTTGTGGGTTCAGCCAAAGTGAAGAAATTTAGATGGAATAGAACTCTGCGTGCTACGAGGTAGTGAGCAGGGATGAGTTACAACAGCCTGCACTCACTCTTCCATTCGGTCATGACAATAGATGATTGCCAGCATCTGTTCCTTGCAAAAAGGCTTGCACTGTTTGGCTGTGCCAGTATATTCCTATCATTAAAATAAACACTGTGCTAGCAGTAGCTATCATTAAAATAATGACCAGTGTGCTCATACTAAATGTGCTAATATTCAGTGTTTTTCAAAGTGCTCCATTGTATCTTGCCATGCTCTCTGAAGGACGTATTACAGTTTCCATGTACATGATAAGAAATTTACAACTTAGAGATCTCAAATGACTTGCCCCAGATCAGATCATTTGAATACGGCTTTCCCTATGCTGAGAGCTTAGATCCTTCGTAATATTAGGGAGATCTTAATACGGACTTTTCACTCACAGCTGGAAGAAAATGGATAGAGTGCCCTTACTAACTGTCCAGCAAACCTCTATTATCTGAAAGAAAGATGGTGGCCATTAAAGAACAATTTACATAGAATAAAACAATGTTTGGAGGTTAGACATTAACCCTCTTAACCTGAGTGGCATACTGATGGGAAGGGTGCTTCTTCTGACTTTTCAGTACCTACAGATGACTCTGGCAGCATTTTTCCTAGGAATCTTTCTCTTCTGGCTCTGGCACCTCCATGCTGGACCAAGATCAATGCCAACAAGCTTCCCTTCCTTCAACTCCCCACCAGTATAATCAAATCTAGATTAAAATGACTTCATCCAGGCTGTTCCTCTGATCTCCATGGCTACCACCCTGGCTCAGTCTCCATTCCTCCTCTCTGATCCTGTCTCTAGCTTTTGCCCACTGGAGATTATCTTTCCCTTTGCAGCCAGATTATTTTTTTTTTATTTTTAAGAGAATATTTTTAAGTCTCATAATTATAAATACATATTCCTGCTAGGAAAACTGGAAGACAGTAAAGAATGTATCATAAAAGAGAAAAAAAAATTAGATTTTGGTATGTTCCCTTCCAACTTTCTCATGTTAAAGTCTTTCAATGGCTGGAGTTGGACATAACTTGTCACTAGTGTGAGAGGGACACTTGAGTCCACAGAGACACAACATCAGAGGAGGAGCCAAGTGGAGAAACCAAGTCACCTTTCCCCACCCTCCCCATCTAAAGGTATGGAGAACTGGGTAGCATAGTTACATATTTTCTTATAGGTACAGTTTGAAAATCCTTAAGACCAAATTGTGGACCTCACAGTGAAGTCTGTTGTTTATTCAAAATACTCCTTGAATCCATCCACGCAAGATTAAATGTCCTCTAGTTATGGTTTGAACAGATAATTTGCTCTGGCCAATCAAATGTAAGTGGAGGGATGTGTACCAGCCCTGATGGATATCTTAAAGTCATTATCTGTGTTTTCCTTCTGCCATTAGTCGTTTGCTCCAGAAAGGGGCTGCTCCTGGTGTGTGGAGCAGAGATGCATGCTACACACAGTTCAGGATGAATATAGTAGTCTTCCCCTATCTGTTATTTCCCTGCCCATGGATTCAGTTGCCCATGGGCAATTGTAGTCTGAAAATATTAAATGGATAAGTCCAAAAAAAAGTCTTTAAATTTTAAATAATTTTTATTGCACTATAATATTATAGTTGTTTTATTTTACTATTAGTTTTTGTTATTCATCTTGTAGTGTGCCTAATTTATAAGTAAAACTTTTACATTGGTATGTGTGTGGGGGACCAGTGGATATAGAATATGAGAATATCTGTACTTTCAGGCATCCATGGGGTCCTTGGGTGTATTGTCCTTGGATAAATGGGTAATATCATATGATTACAAATGAGAAAAAGCTCTGGTTGCTGCAATCTGTCAGAGGTTTTGGTGTCATCTGTCCTGCACTATCATCCTGTGCTGGCTGGGGTCCCTCTATTATGGGCAGGAAGTCATGCTATGTGAATAGCCTTGGTAGATGTAAAGGCTGAGGACCAGAAATATCATACGGAAACATCTGTGCTGGGCAGGTCAGGGATACATGGTGGTTTTGGAGCAAAAGCAAAGCGTGTTAAGAGAGAGCTTCCTGTTAAAGGGGTCATCGGTCTAAAGAGAAACAAGAAAGATAAGGCATAGTTTTGGCAACAGGAGCCATCAACACTTGTGTACCAGAGACTTCTGAGTAAGGTTATAAACATCATTTCCTTGGATCCTCCAGCAAATTCTAAAAGACAGACTAGCGACCTTTGCTAGAAACATTTTAAAGCTTATGAAGCTGAGGTTTAAGGAGATGTGGCTATTAATTATGGTAAGTCAACTGGAATGGAGGAAGAAGCACCTGGCAGATTAGTAAAGCACAGTTCTGGGTGTGTCTGTGCATGAATGACCTGTAGGCCAGCTAACTAAAGAGAGAAGGCTCACCTGATTGTGGGTAGCACAAACCAATAGCTTTGCAGTCCGGATAAAATAAGAAGGGGAAGAAAAAGCAGGTGTGCCAATTTTGGAAGAGCTCCTATCTCACCACTGCCTTCAGACATCATTTCCATTTTCTTTAGCATTCCAATGCAGATTTTCTGGACTCTGATCCTGTAAGCCTACCTAATACATCTCCTTACATAATTATGCATATATTTTCTATTTATTCTGTTCCTCTGGAGAACCCTCACTAAAAGAGGAAGTTAGCATCTTACATACTCACATGGTTTGTAAGCAGAAGAGAATTAACTTATGCTCAGGTCTCTGACTCCAGCATCTTCCCAGTGACCCAGAAGAGCTAGATTCCTTGCCAGGGTACCTCCAGGCTGCCACTGAAAGGGGAGCTCCAGGCTAGACTGTGTGGGGAGGAAGGTGGCGGTGGGTGAGTCAAGAAGGAGTGAACCACTCTATTGCCAGGCCCAGAAAGCACTCTTTGTCTGCTACTCATCCTTAGGGAGCCTCCTAGAACAACACTGTTGATTTGTCATGGTTGCAAAGGAGGTGATCCAAGTTTGAGGATGAACAAAGCAAAATTGTATCTCAATAAAAATTATATTTTCTCGAGGCTGGGGATTTAGCTCAGCAGCATAAGCACCTGCCTTGCAAGCAGGCAGCCGTGAGTTCGAACCCTGGTACTTATAAAAATATATATATATATATATATATATATATATATACATTTTTTCTCACAGTTCAGAAGTTTTCCCTCCTTGTAAAGGTTAGGCAACTTGTATCAATTATAGTCTGTAGTGGTACAAATGCAAAGAATCACACTGGATCTTGTTTAGAAGCAACAGAGAATTGCTGGGAAGAAATAGAAGCTGTTCCGAGAACCACACACAGGAATACGGCAGCAGAGCCGAAGACTGTTAGAAGCCAGAGCCTAAAACAAAGCCTCTTTCTACCTCTCCGCTTCTCTTGGGAAAACTGTTCCTATTTCCTATGTCCAGCCTGATCATCTTTCTGCCATAAACTCTTATGCGAGTCATCCTTACGTTTTGGCTCCCTGGAGAGAGATGTTTCTTCATTTCTGGAAACTCCAATGAAAAGGCTATGGTTTGGTGCCACTTATTTCAGTGTCCAGCCCTCAGCATCACCAGCTGGTCGTGCTGCTCGCACATGGTGCAGCCTGAGTTCCTAGCCCAGGGGGTAAAATCTGAGAACGGGACAGTGCATGGTTCAGAAGTGCAATGGACACGTGCACCAGAGAGTATTTCATCCCAACTAAAAGGTGTAAGAGAGACAGTGGGGAACGCTAAGTCTCCCAGAGGCAACCAACACAGTAATCTAGTATATTACTTTATTCATAGAGATGCACTCTAGTCTTAGGAGGAAGATGATGATAATATTCAGAAACAAAGGTTTCATTAGTTTATTCTGTGAAAAACCAAACAATCAAATCGGAACATAAAAATCCAGCAGGTTGGTGATGGATTTTGACTTTAAAGATACTTAGCTGATTGACACATAAAAAATATACATGTTTATTTAACACAGTGTTATATTTCAAGACGTGTACAAAGAGTATTGATCAGATTAGGGTGACTGGCATAGCTATTGTCTCAAATATTTTCTGTACTGTGTGTTGGAGACATTAAAACTATCTTCTTTACTACATGTTTTGAAATAGATCATTAAGTGCTGGCCACCATCATCCACCTTCTGTGTCATAGAATGCTCTCCTCCCTGCCTGCTGTGGCTGGGCTGTGACTTCACACACAGGTGTGGTTAATTGAGTGATGCACAGGGACCTCTCAAACACTCTGAATTCAGCGTTGTGGCCTTGATTAACCCCAGTGCTCCTGAATAAATCTCATGTCGTTAACATAGCAAATGTGAGTGCTTGTCACTTGGCCTTTGCCCTTTGCCTGTTTCGGTCTGAAACACTGGACAGATGCATCTGCTTGTAGCTCACAGATGCTCTCCTGAGTTTGCTCATTCATCGCAGGATTGCTAAAGTCACAAGCTCTTTGCTAGGCACAGAAATGAATAAGACACAGCCTCTGAGGGAATGAAGGAGTAACCAGAAAATGCCTGCAACATAGAAAATAACCTGAGGCAGGGAAGGCCAGGGGCCTGGTGGGACTCAGGACCTGGGAGGACCCAGAGGGCATTTGGGAATAGGGGGAGGGATGATTCCAGTTGTGTCCTTATTTGGCTCCTGAAGTCAAGAGCTGGTGAACGGCAGTCTCCTTCTGTTTCAGTTTTTCCAGGAAGTTGCTGTGGAAAACATGCAGCTTCCTCTACCGGCTCTGCCCACTCTCTGCTGTCCATTTCTATAGAGATGATGGTGAAGCCAAGAGATAGGGAAAGCTAAACAGACAGGCCACAGGGCCTGATAGTGACCTTAAAATAGACTAAAAGTTGGGACCTGAGTGAGTTAGCAGAAAGAAAATCCGACCTTCAGGATTTAATGAGATGGGAAGGGCAGCAGCCAGATCCTTAAGTAAATGGGTTCACCTTGGAGGAAAGAAAAATGCAAATCAAGTGGTTTGGACTCCAGCTATCAAAGGCCTTTCCTTCAAGCACATTGGTGCAAAAACTATAGAAAGACTTCTGAATCTGAACATCCACGGTGTCAGGCTAACAGGGTACCCCTTTGGGACTAGTGGAGAGATTTATTTTGTGTTTTCTGTTTGCTGTTCTGACTGGTTATGGTGGTGTGGAAGAAAGTAGTGGCACCTCTGCCTCCCAGTCCTGTTGCTAGGATGCCCACCGAAGTCTGTTATAGCTTGTGTTGCTGTAGCATTGGCCCTGTCCCTATTTTGCGTTCCCTCCAGCCCCAGCTACTCAAATCTCACCCACTAACCTAGCTAGATTTACCGAGTAGCTTCAGGGCCGTGTCAAAATTGGCATTTCACCCTTGTCAAGTTGTTTTTTGTGTGTGTGTAATTGTGAAAACCTTCTTTTGGGGGGAGATGCTCTGCTTATTTAATAATGGAGCCACAGCAGAAAATGTAGCTGGTTAGTGAAGTTAATTCTGGAGAGCGCTTAATGTTACTGCTGGGGTAGCAATAAGGGTTTTGTGTTGATGTTATTCTAACTGGAGCAAGGCAAAGAGCTCCCTGATGTTCAGATGAGTTGAGGACCAGGTAAGTAGAGTCAACTGGGTTTCAGGAAGTTTGTAGAGTATGTGAGTGAATGAGAGTGTGTGTGTGTGTGTGTGTGTGTGTGTGTGTGTGTGTTGTGTTTGCATGCCCATTCTGTGTGTGTATCCCTGTGTGCATGTGTGTTGCCTGCCCATTCTGTGTGTGTATCCCTGTGTGTTGGTGCATATGTGTACAAGTATTTTTCCACGGATCCTGGGCCTGAGGACATGGTTTGTATAGGTTATAGTGCACAGAGATGTTTCAGGCAGGTAAGAATTTACCCACACAGAAACTTGTTTCCTCCCGTGGAAGTGCAAGAGATGCCTCTTCTGCACAGGGTTTGAGTTAGCGCCTGGGATGCACAAATGAGTAGTTGAGTTTTATACCCTCTGCAATACGTGCCATCAAGAATGAGACTTCTCAGTCTGGCATCATTGGCATTTGGGGCCAATGAATTCTTTGTTCAGGGATGGATGTATATTGGGCATTATAGGATGTTAGCAGCATCCTTGGTCTTTGTCTACTATCAAAAAATGTCCTGCAAAATGACAAATGTCATTTAGCAAACAAAATTTCCCTCAGTTGGGAAACACAGCTACCAACAGTGTTGAGGCAGGAAATTTTAGTAATGCAATGGGAGTAGTCAGAATCTGTATCTAGACTCTGTGTCTGTGGGTTAAAAATGTTTAAAAAAAATGTATCTGTACTGAACATGAAGATTTTTTTTCATTATTCCCTAAAAAATACAGTGTACTATTTACATGACTTTGCATTATTTTCTGTGTTATAAGAATTCTAAAGATGATTTAAAGCATGCAAAAATATATGTGCAAACCCTGCACCATTTTACATGAGAGATTTGAGCACTGGGATATCTTTGTATCCTCATGATAAAAAGGGTTCCTAGAAATAATCTGTTAGGACACAGAGAGAAGGCAAGAGTATAATAGGCATTGGCTTCAGTGCTGTAAGAGAACAGCAGAGAGGATTTGAGGAATGTGAGGAGATTTAAAATGATGATGACTTTATCACATGCAGCTCTCACTAGTTGGCAAACCCAGCTCCAAATCTGTAAGACTCCCAGGACATCCAGGTGGGACGGTAAAAGTTTGCTGGGCTGGACGGTAGGGAGTTCAGTAGAAAGTGAGAAAAGTGGGGTCTGTCTCATGGGAGCTGAAATATCTGCTGCCTCCCAACTCCATGATGGAGCCTGAGGTGGGGCAAGGGTACAGGGATAAAAGGGGAATAGAGGGCCATTGCTATCAAGGGCAAGTAAAAGCAGAAAGACCAGAGAGGGAGAGGAACCTGGGATTCCAAATGAACTTCCTGAGAAGCAGAGGGACACACAGGGGTACCCTCTGAACAGTGATTGCAGTGGACTGCATTCCTGCAGATATGGATAAGTCAGAAGCACATGGCTCATGCTATGTGGCCAATAAACCGGAGAAAGGGTTGAATCAGTTCCAGGTCCCCTAGTCTGGATGCTGTTGAAAGTTTTCCGCTTCCTTCTAAAAACGGTGTACAAAATTGCCCAGTGACCAAGGATGTAGGGCAGCCACTGTGGCCCTCTGTGTGCCCTGCCTCTGCCCCGCGGTCAGAGCTCCTATTTTAGTTTTCCTATTTTAGTCTACTTCACATCCTGTTTTTACCACCAAGGCTGTGAATGACCCCACCCCTGTTGCTGTCTCATTGTGCTTCCTACATTCTCTAAGGATGACATCACACCAGAGGGATTTTGCTTTCAGATCTAGAAAGGACAAAGTCATACAATTGGCTTGCTGAGAGCAGGTGTCGCCTGTTGGTCACTGGGGGAAAGGGCAGATCACTTTGAAGGAGCCAAGTAGGAAGAAGTGACTGATATCTCTGTTATGCATCTTCTTTTTCTCATGTGCAGATTTCTGGGTTTTACAAAAGTAAGTCAACATAAGAATCACTCCCTATGATGCCCAGCTCTGAATGGGGCCTCTTCCTTTGAAATGTCATTTGTGATTCTAGATCTTGGGTAAATCAGGGTGAGTATACTGTATGGTTTCCTCCAGGAGGCCCCTCAAGCTTGGAGGAAGCTCTTGTTCTGATCCCAAAGTCCTATTGCTGGTATCAGCCAGTGAGCAGGTTCATTTTAGCTCACAGTTTATAGAGGTCTGTAATCTGCTGGATCCAAGGGTGGCAGAGAAGCACAGCAGAGGGGAAGCAGCCCATGGTAAGGTGCATAGAAAAATAGCAGGAAGCAGCCAAGCAGTGAACCTCCCTTTTGCTTTTGTTCCATTCAGGCTACAAGCCTATTGGCTGGTGCCACCCACAGCCAGGATAGGACTTCCAATTATCTATACCGTAGGGAGGAGCTAAAACCAGTGTAGGGGGTTTGGGGAAACTGACCTTGGGAGTGGCTGGGAGCTGCGCAGTTCAGTGGAAGAGTGGGTCTCGTATCCTGGAAGATGTCCAATCTGTATGGACCAGTAGCCTTGTAGTCCTCATAACTGTGTCCACTCCTGGAAGAAAACTGTGCCTGACATATGCCAAGTGCTCAGAAAACATGGCATTAGATGCGACAAACTGAAGTAGTCTCATTCATGCCACAAATACCTTGTATAATCTTGAGAAAGCCTCATTGCCCTGATCTGTGCAGTAGGATCTTGATAGCTTTAACCTTAGGGTATATTGAAGATTTTTATCTTTTCTTTCACTGCTAAAGCTTAGGGTCTGGTAGTTTGTTTGCACTACTGGAGGCTTCATTTGCCCACACATTCTCTTTCTCCATATTTCCATGCCTCTGGGATGGGATTTAAGAAAAATAAAAAGTCCCTAAGACTTCATGGGGTTTTGGAGGGACATTTAGACACAAACCATGACCTCCCCTGCTACCCAACTCATGCACATCCCTTTATGAAAAGGCAATTAGTCCATCTCTAAGAGCTGCCAAAGCCCTAACAGATTCAGCTTTGCTGAAAAGTTAACGTCCGAAATTTCTTCTGAGAATCAAGATAAACACTTAGTTGTGAGTTTCTGTATAAATAAAAAGGAAGGTAAACACTTCCAATATTCAACGGCACAAGATACACATCTCCATTCCAAAAGTTACAAACAAGAAGATAGCAAGGAATGGGAACAAGGCTAGACCAAAATCCAGCAGGTCAAACATTAAGTAACACAGTTTCACTTCTAACATCCCTAGCAATCTGTGGCAAATTGTAAACTCCAAAGGGCTTGGGTCACTCTATCCCTGTGGCACTTCTTGTGATTGTATCTTCCATGGCTTCTCTTTAGGGACTGGTCTGATACCTCTTTACAGTTTTCCTTACACATTCCATGATTTACATTCTTAGCTTCTCCCACTTCTGGGTTCTCCACTGAACCTTTGGCTTCACACTCACAGCTTCACACACAGGAACAAATTGCCTAGCATCCAGGACCTTCTTCTGAAATCTAAGTGGAATCCTTCCTGACTTAACAATTCTTGCATTAAGCATGCACCTAAAACTAGCACCACATGGATGATGCTAAGTTCTAGCACCAGCTGGAGAAGTAGCCACACTTCCTTCTCCTTTGGCTACAGGGGTTATCTGAATCACTGAGCACTCTGCACTTAATTCAGAGGAGCAAATTCTCTAGGCCACCACCATTCTTGAACATGATGCTCTGGGATTCTCTTCTAAAGTAAAGTCTTCCACCTTTGCAACTTTGAGACTGCAAAAGCCTAAGTCTTGCTGGCACTTGTGTTGCCCCTAAGCCATATTTTCTGCCATATTCTGAAATATTTGACTTTTTCTTGCTAGATTTTCAGTGGCCAATTTCTCCTCTGTTCCATCTTTGGAGGATCAGTTTTACTGGAGTTCCCTTTCTGGCCAAGCCCACAGCATTTTAAATCATTCTGCTGGGTTCTTTGGACTTAACTTTCAACATAAATCTGATTAAAAACCCCCATCAGTAGCTATGCCACTACCTCAACATTAAATTGCCTTGAAATTTCTTCTGCTAGATTATTTAGTCCTCTGCTCTTAATCTCAGTCTCAGGCAGCCTCTGTACATGAGCAAACTGCAGGCAAACTTTCTGCCTATCTGTAACACACACCATATGGAGTCTAACACCCAATACAGTCCTTCTTAGAAGAAATTTCTAAAGCCCAGTCTTTACTGGCAAGACTTCTATTATCCTTCTGATCTTCTAATCTCTGTCTAGAATCTCCCATCAACTAGAGTCTGAGGCATCCCAGCTGTACTTATTCAGTCAATATTTCTGAATCTTTCCAAACCCTTTTCAAAAGTCAAATCCAAATGTCCCTAAACCCTATGGTCAGGTACAATCACAGCAACAACCATACTTCCCTGATACCAAATTGTGCTTACTTACTGTTCTTTAATGGCTGAGACAAAATATCCAATACCCAAAGTTAAAGGAGGAAAGGATTATTTAGCTTACAGTTTATAGAGGTTTCAGTCCCCTGGTTCCAAGGCAGGGTGGTATAGCAGACAGGCACTGCATAAGAGAAAGAGTTCATAGTAGACAGAAGGTAGCAAGGTAACAAGGGATGGCCACAGCTCTTTATATCACTTATGTTTTATTCATTATGCTTGGGACAGGTAGCATTCGCATCCTTAATACCAATTCCTTTGAACCTAACATTGCACCATGAATCAATTCCAGCATCACATACTCTAGATCTATGGACATTTAATGACTTTCTTTTAAATAGACCTCCTTTGTACTACAGGCCTCATTCAATCAGTTGAAGACTGTAAGAACAAACTCTGAGGTTTCCACAGAGGATGAATTGATGCATTCAGAGTGTAGCATCTACTCCAGCTTCAGTTTCCATCTGTACCTGTCCTGAAGATTTTACAATAGTCCCACAATCTCAGAAACTTTAAGTTATATGATCCCTTGAAATAAATCCATCATAGGTATATCTACTAAGTTAGTTTCTTTCCCATCACTGGAACAATATACCCAACAGCCACAACTGAAAAGAGAGGTTTAATTGGGTTCAGAGTTTCAGAGGTTCAGTCCATGATCAGCTGGCTCCATGACAGAAATGGAATCGTGGAAGGATAAAATACAAGAAAGTTGCTCCTCTCATGGTAGCCAGGAAGAAGAGGAGGGAAATGCTGGGGACTAGGATATACTCTTATAAGTCACTCTCCCAGTGACAAACTTCTAAACAGGATCTGCTTTTTTAAACATCTGAGGTTCTTTGAGAATATTTTAGATCTAAACTATAACATCTACATATAGGCAAACATAGGCATATGTCCTAATAGACACATCTAAATTTATATCTGTCTACATCTTCATATAGACATGTACATCTCTGTATTTTCTCCATCTGTTACAGGCTTATCCCTCACCTTTCCAGTAGATCTTATTTGCATCTATATTCGTGATTTCAAATTCTCTTTCTTTGCCATTCTGGACCAGGACTGGGTACACTGTACCTTTGGAGTCCTGTCTAACTCATTTGTAGATAAATTCACTGGATATAACCATATCCAAATCTTCATGCTACCTGCAACTGTTTCCAGCTATAGGATAGAATGATGATAGCAGAGACTAGGTGGCCTGAAAAGCTGAAAATATCAACTTCCTGGCAATTTCCAGAAATGATTTGCCAACTTCTACCTTGTATTTAAATATCCAACTTCTTTAAGATATTTCCTTGGCCTTTCCATGGAACCCCAGACCACTTAAGCCCACCTAACTTGTCATCACTTTTTGTCCAGACCAGAAACCCAAGTCACTTCCAATATTCCCTGCTTCTCTTTTCAGTCCAACACCCCATCTCATGCTGTGATCTATCCCATAGACATAGTTCCTGGATTCCTCGACAGTTGCTGACTCCATCATAGTCTTCTCTGTGATAGCCTTATCAGTGGTTCCCATATTCCATCCTGGTCCCTCTTTAGTCTGCCACCAGAAAAACAAGAGGACCTCCTTGTCCCTGTATGAGAGACCTAACGTTCTTGTGAGATTGTAACTTCTCTGCTAGGTGCTCCCTGCACAGTCTCTCACCTCCTTCCTGAACATCTTCCCTACCGACCTGGCACAGCCTGTTCTAGGAGTCCAGTCAATGTCTCAGTTTCTGGAACATACTGTGCCCTCTGGACTCTGAGATGTAGACATTCTAGTCCTGTACTGTTCTGCTTTCAGCGTTCTCTATTGGTTAGCCCCAGGGAACCTTAGGCCCTCTCCATACCTCGCTCTGAGACTTCCCTATGCTCCTCCAACTTTACCTGGGACTTGGGCTTCTTTTGCTACAGGCTTTGTATACCACATTTTAATGTCCACTCATTAGCCTGAGCTCCTCACCCGGCCACCAACCCCACAAGGACAGGTCCCATACGTTTGACTACCCTGACACACACAAACTGATTTTTAGCTCATGAATGTGAATGAGTTGGCCATTGGAACTCTCTAGCTTCAAGGACCAGGCCAAGGCTGACTTTTATATCCAGGAGCACAGAGGAGTTCAGCTGGTCATCAGGGAAGGTGGGACAGTAAGACAGAAAGTTGACAGTTGAGTGCGGAAGAAACAGACACACCCCTTCCTCTCCACTCCAGCTCCAGTGTTGGTGCTGAGTAACGCTGCTGAGCTCCCATTTGCTGTCCAGACTGACGATCTCTTTGCCTTTGGCCTTTCCTTCCCTGCTTTCTATTGTTCTTCTTTCCCTTTCTTTCTCCTACTCCCCTTGTTCTTTCCTCTCCCTTTTCCTCCTCTGTCCCCTTCCCTTCTTCTTCTCCTCTGTTTTGCCGTCCTTCCCCTCCTCTTTGTCTTACTTCTCTCTTCTTCCTTTGTTTTCTCTTCCCTTCCTTCCCTCCTACATATTACCTTCTTCCTCTCCTACTCTTACAGGTGAGAAGCATTAAAATGTTTTGCCTATTACCATATAATATTTGCTAATTTTGTTGCCTTTGGCAATTTAGCAGGAGTTAATAAGCTTACATTAAGTGCACATTAAAACCCTAGTGGTGGCAATGAGGCTCTGACATGCATGGCCTGATCAAGTTTACAGCATGCTTTGTGGTTGATGTTAACCCTTCTGGGATTCATTGTGTGCAGGACACCATGAATAATGGAGGAAATCATCGAACATATGGTTACTGTTCTCAAAGGAAACATCACCCATCCAGGAGCTCAAAAATAAGAGTGGAAAGCAGGATCCAAGGAGGGTACCCTCTGCTGTCCCCTCTCTTGTTTGCTATTCCTTATGGACATTTTGTAGTCAGAATTTGTGAGGAATTAATACAGGGCATACAATTTATAGAATTATTTTGTAATAGTCACTCAAACAGTCAAATACAAAAAGAGTGAGGAGATCCATCCACACATTAGAGACCCTAGAAATCTAGTTGAGGACCTGGATCCCATGGCAGTGTTCCGCATGAGTCTAACTGAAGATCTGGAGTCAATGCAATGCCGCCTATAAGTCTAATGGGAGGCCTAGAGCCCACAACAATTTCTCATGCAGGTCTGTATCAATGATCTGCTCTAGGAAGACCTAAAGGTCAGTGGTGGAAGCTAGAAAGCCTGCACCAGTGGAATGAAGAATTTGTGCCAGTGGGCTGAGGGATCTGCAGTAGAACCAGGAAGTGATGCTCAGAGTGAAGACCAGAGATCCTGCAAAGTGAACCACAGCCATCCTCAGCTTCAAGGAGGTCCTGAGCTCTTCTGACAATGAGAACAGTCAAATTCACATCAGAAAAACCAGTGTGACTCACTTCCCCAGGAAAATCAACAGCACCTTTCCCTCTCCAGTTCTCTTTTCATGCTGTTGGCAACAATCCTCAGGTGGGCCATCTATACTCAGAACTACACTGGTTCAGTTCAGCTGGGTGTTACAAGCTGACCACAAGTTTTCAATCCATCACACATATAGACTTTACAATTTTGCCTTCAGGAGACACCTTTACACGTGATTCTCTGAGTGAGTGCATCTGACTTTCTATTCAGTTATCCTGAGTCTCCACAATGCATCCTAACTCCTTTCTGGCATGATAGGAAGCAATCAATAAATTAGGAACCATCATATCAGCAGCCATTGCCAGATGTGACACCTGAGGTATAACCAGGCTCTGGAGTAGTGACAGGGCAGGCAGGAAAGTGGAACCCAGCCTTGCTGCTTCCCTAGTGAAATGCGACCTTTGCGCCACAGCTCTGTGTCCTAAGAGGTGCTGTACTACTTCCTACAGCTATGTTGGAGAATCAAAGACAAACTCCAGTGTCCAGTGCATCATTAGATTTCTATTATGTTGGTGACTCTTTAAGGATTATCTTGTCACTGGTTTTCTCTGAAGTGCTTTCCTTTGGACTGAGTGAACTGAAGGTTCCGGTCCAGCAGATGAAGCCATGATCCCCTTACCCATTTCCAGTATAACCCTGGATGAGGACCCACAACTCTGGGCTGGGAATGGAAACTGTCTCTGGCCTTGCCTGGTGGATTCCATGTTGACACCAGGCAGACAGCTGAATGAGTAGTCCGTATCGGGCACCTGTGTGCCATGCCGAGGGTGCCTCTCAGTTAGCAGGCAGCTGCTGTGTTCCCTTAGCTAGTGTCCCAGTTCCTGTGTTGATTCCAACTGGTAATTACAGCAGGCAACAGTGTGTAACTTTTAACTAATCATTTTTTTAAATGGATGTAATCTCCTCTTTCTAAACAAGGTCAGCCTCCGCCTCACTCTTCCTACAGTAAATAAATAAATGAATAAATTCTTTATGAAATAATTAAAATAACACAAGACAATTGTCCTCTAACAAGAGGCCACATGGAAACACAGGCGGTTCGTCTGAGAGGATAATGCGCAGTATGGGTGTGTGTTTGGGACCAGCACCAGCAGCTTTCAGTGCCAGCACCAGTGGGAAGGGCTGCTACTACTTGGGAGGGCAAAAGCACTGTAAGAATAATTGCCTTGGCTTGTGTGGAACATACAGCTTCCCCCAGATATTCTTTTGGAGCCATCTTTTCTGGTGGGAGGACCATGAACTCTAACAGGATGATTATAACACAGTTTGAGTTTAGTGAAATTCTTGTTTTTATTTCTGAATTGCTCTAAGATTTCCAATGGAACATTTTTTTTATTCCACAGGGGACATATTTAGATTTATAGACAAGCTGCAAAGAATCTATGGAGAGTTCTCTTAGAGGCTTTAAGCTTTCCCTACAGTTAACATCTCAGATAATAACCACGGTGCAGTTAGCAGCTCTAACAAATGAACACTTGCAGGTGTCTGAGTTAACGGGTTGCCTGTGGACATCACCTGCCCTCCCACTTACGTTCTTTATTGGTAGACTATCCTTCCACTTGGTCTTGCCTGATTAGATTTTGGTTAAGAGTTTTTAGGAAACATGTCACAGATGAGATGTCCTTTTGCTTGCATTTGATATTAAGGTTCATGAAAGCAGCATAATTTGCTCTCTTGGCCAAGGAGGCTTCTGTCCCATTTCTCCAACATACAGTGACTATTTTCTTCTCCCATTCCACATTATTTGGGAGCAAGTTTTTAAGCCTAGATCTCTGTCAGGCTAGAAATTAAGGCTCCCTTTCCACTGAGGTTAAGTATATAGTACATTACTTAGAATTTTTCTGGAGAAATTTTGGGAGCCTGGATTTAATGGTAGATGAGTTGTTACATTTTAAGACGATGGGAACAATCTGTTTACATTTTTCCCTTACAAAGAGAGATGTCACACAAATACACCTTTTACAGCCATCTTGTCATCATTGAGACACAACTAACACAATTTAAAGGAGGAGAGGTTTAATTTAGCCTTTTAAGAGGATTTAATCTAGGATCAACTGACTCCAAGATAAAAACAACATGGTGGACAGTGTGGTAGATCAGAGATACTCAGTTCACAGAAGCTGGGAAGCAGAGCAAGGGAAGAGTCTCAGAGAAGAAGCGGCAGGATCATGCCTCTGAATCAAAGGCAGACGCATCTAGAAATGTGCTCCAGCAGCATCCCACGTGGGTCCCAAAGCCAGTCACGTTGATATCCCCCCTAACCACAACACATGAATGTCTAGCTTCAATGTTCTGTGAGTGCCTTATACTTAGCATGGCAGATTCTGAAATTAGCAAGATGAACGTGGTGGGTTCTAGCTTCACTGCTTGCTACTGATATTGCTGTAGTTAAGTTTCTCAAACTGTGGACCCATCAATTTGCCTTGTCTGTATAAGGTACCAAGTGTAATGACCCAGCTAGAACTTACAAGGCATTTAACATGGAACTTTGTTTGTAAGGACACAGTAAGTTTCAGCTGTTATTTTGACCAGGCTCAGTAATATGCTGATTGATGTCAGGTCTAGTGCTATCAAAAGAGTTTGTGAAATTATTTTTTTGTCTATCTCATTAAAAAATATTTTGAGTCTTTTCTATCCTTGTATGAAAACATGAGACCTGAAGCTATAGCAGGAGCACCCAACCCTAAGCCTAGCCACTGGGTTCTACACAGTTACAGCATCAGCCAAGTTCACAAAGCTGACCTTGAGTGTCAGGTGGAAGGCTAGGATCCAGGACAACCCAGGCACATGGCAGAAAGTCTTCCAGTCTGTGCTTCAGCTTCTTCATTTGTCGCTAACACATGACTGTTGCAACAGCCACATGATGAATGTTTGATTCCTGGGTTAAACAGTGCTCCCTTGTGTTTATAAGAAAGTGCTTATTGGCAAAGAATAGATGGGTGCCAAGCCACATACTCATGGAAGGTGTACCATTGAGGGTAGCTAAGGTCACGACAGTGGTTTGATTTCAGTGCAGTTGGTATCTGTAGAAGAAACAAAGCTTTGCATGTGATTAGTACCTCCCTGTGTGAAGGTAATAAGTAACAAAACTAAAGAACATTCACAGTGTAGATAGAGAGTTATTGTTTGATGTTGGCAATGCCATGGTGCAAGTGGTGCATACCTCCACACGTATTCCACTGTGGTAGAAAAGAAATGCATAAGTCAGTGGACAACAGTTGGAGGATGGCTGTCACCTGGAGAACTTATCCATGGGGCTCCATCCCAGGGAAGTAGCCTGCTGCAGGAGACAGCGACATGCATAGTGAGAGTTGTTGTCGTTTACTGCTTAATTACAACAAACAAAACTGGAAATAATGCAAAGAAAAACTCCGTTAGGTCGGAGTTTAAATTTGCATTGAATAATATGTTAATAACAATACAGGAAATGCAGTGGAGTTTTCAGTGCAGTCAATAGAGAAAATGTAACATATGTAGCCTTGTGAGGCTATGACAATGCGTGAGCATATGGACATATTCTGAAGGCAGTGGGAAAAAGCAAAAATATGCCTCTGCTGAGACAAAAAGAAAGCAATTAAGTAAAAGTTAATCTTTTATTTTAAATGTCCAAATGAGTCTTCCAAGTTTAAAAAAAAGCAGAAATAATTAATATTCAAGTTTCCTAATGTTTTGACCTAACTGTTCCAATAGAGCTTCTGAATACTTCCTGCTTACATAAATATTTCTCCAAATGCCTTCTTTCCTTATGTGCCCCTCAAAACTTTTGAATAAGTAAATACAGACAACAAACCTGTGCTGCTTTTAAGCATGAAGAGGAACAAATTCAGGGCTCTCTAGAGGGAGGGAAAGAAAGAGCTCTTCTTTACATTCTTAGCAGCTTGTTAGTGCCTGGGAGTCTGTGTTATTGAAACCCCAAGGTGACAAGCATTGAGGTGAATCTATTGCCAGGCTGGGTCCTTTAATGAGCACACTGATCAGAGATGAGAAGCAAGAACGCACAGTCCAGTAACACCTGAATGAATATAAATTTAGCCCGATTGAAGAGCCTCCACAGTCGGCCTGCTCCATGCTGGCAGCGGCAGCAAGAGGAGAAAAAAGCAATTTTGGTCTTCAGTCTTGATTCTCTTCATGCTGGTGGCAGTTTGTAAGAAGAACAAGTTAAGACTGTTTTACCTGCAAAAGCAACAGGGATTTGTCAGATTCCCTCCCTGGAAGTGATAATTAAGGATGAACTGACTTGGTCCGATTTTGCACCTGAGTACAATCCATTCGACTGGAGGAGAAAGTGTTTTTTAACAATGGGAGCTGTGGAAATTAGATAGGTTGGTGGTGCAGGGAGTGAGCAATAGCCCAGCAAGGGAAAAGGATAAATAGTAGCGGGCTGGGCAGCTGGAAAGATGTTCTGGGAAGCTCCGGCTTGGAAAAGAGATCTGGGGAAAAGGAGGGTTTGAAATCAGACCACTTTTTAAATGACTCTGATGTCATTCTCCAAAGCCAGCTATCAGAGTGACAAAGATTATAATGAAATTCTGGCTTCTGGCTTCACTATTGTGTGACACTGCAATGAATCTATATGTCCAGTGAGTCTGTAATACTTCAATCTCTTGTTATTCAAATCAGAAGTAGAATACTGTAGCGGCCAACTCATGGGTCTGTCTGGAGAGCTTAAACAACATGGTGCATGATGTTGTGTGCTTATCCCGGTACCTGGAGTATAGCCTGCTCTACAGATGTCACAATTGGCAGTGGGGTTCTCAGATTCATCTCTCCTCTATTAAGCCCTTCTTAAGGGTTTGGCATTTGGCCTCTGCTATCTCACATAAATTCCCCAAACACCTTGGATGCATGGCATGGATGACTGCTGAAGTATTACAGACTCACTGCAAACTCAGCTCAATGCTTCTCTACCCTCAGCCCCTCTTTGTCATCCTGCTCTACAATCTGCTTCTTGTCATCTGCTCCCTGCCATGCAGCACGGCTCCTCATCTTCCCTCTCCCTTCTCCCTTCTCTCACCTTAGCCCCTTTTGATTTCTGCAACCTCTGTAGAAGTATTTTTGACCCAAACAATAGTGTGACTTTGGTCCTTTGAAGAGGCAGCTGCACCACCACTGGTGACCCAGTGACTCATTTTGATCATCACCTCTGAGGCATTCACTCGGCAGGTCTGGATTTGACAGGCTTCACTGCACCATGAAACCTAATACTATTTTTATGCCTTTTAATCTATCTTTTAACAGCCTCCTGGTGTGGAATGGCAGGGCCTGGATTCCCAGAAAGCACGTTTAGAGAGCAGTGAGGACAGAGTCAGCCTGTGTTAATCAAAAGCATGGGGAGCCCAGTCTGGGGTTCTTCTCCATCCTCCACTCCCCTGATTCCCTCCCCAGCACTGTCTTTTTATGCTGGCCTCAGCGGGTGCTCTCCCAGCTGCCCAACAGAGCCACTGCTGGCTTCTTCCATCTTAATAATAACTGTCATGCTCTTCGAAGCAGGAGGTTGTCAAAATGTTTCCAAAGTGCCCGAGTTGCTCAATTGAGTCATTGTTATGGGAAGGTCACAATGGAGATGGAAATGAGCCTTCAGGCTGAATGTCAGTGAAGGGACCAGTTCCTTCCTTTACCGGATATCCAAAGTACCCAAGACCGACAGAGCTCCCTGTTTTTTGGCTGAGTTCCTGGAGGACTCTGGTCAGATCACCTGATACTTAATGGACCAAGAGTCAACGAGGATTTACATGAAGTACAGTCATGTGTTCTTTCAATATCTTTATTTTGGACTTTAATCATAAACTCTTTTGTCTTATCGGGAGTTTAACATGGGGATTTAGCACCTGATTCTAAAATTCATTTTGTTTGCTGGATATCTAGGTCAAGTGATAACACATGGAAGAATGGCCATTTAAAAAAACATGAGCTTATTTTATTAAATATTAAACAAACTTTATCAGAGGCCATTGGTTAGAACTGAGCTCCTGCCCTAAGCCTAACAGATCCTACCAAAATGGAATTAATCTTGCTGACGTTCCGTGTTAGGAAGCCCATTCTGTATTAAGTTGTTTATCTGATCTTTAAGAAGTCAGGAGAGAGGAAGGGAAGGAGAGAGAGAGAGACAGAGAGATATAAAGCTAAAGAGAGGAGAGAGAGAGAAAGGGAGAGAGAGAGAGAGAGAGAGAGAGAGAGAGAGAGAGAGAGAGAGAGAGAGATCACCACTGAGGTCAACATTAGCCAGAAGGATCAGGAAGTTCTGATTTAACCTTCATAGGAAAAATAACCTGACAATCAGTCTTTTGTCTTCTGTCTGCTTTCTCCAGCCTTTTTCTATCTATACAGTCAATCTTCGAGGCTAAACTCTTCCTTGTAGTATGAGATTTTACTCCATTCTAGAATTGCAAAGAGAAGTCATTTTATTGTAGTTTGTCTTTTGAACAATAGAGTATCTGGGTCAGTAGCTCCTGTCCTTACTTCTTGGATCACTGGAGAAATTTAGGTAGAGAATGAGGTGGGATTTGGAAAAGGGAAAAGGAGGAAGGGAAAAGGAAAAAAACCCACAAGGCCGTTATACTATGAGTGTCTCTTAATTCACTGAAAAGGAAGGTTTGTGCTAGTATTGATTTCCCTTTGCCCCCATCCTAGTTCCTTTTTCTTTTTGAACCATTTCTGCCCATTTCACAATAACTATTGTACATTTTTAAACCTTATTTACTCTTTTAGTTTCTCATAGCAGGCAGACAATATGATGTTTACATATTTGAGTTGTTTACTGAGTGGGGAAAACATAACAGTCACTACTGGCTGGAGGAGTGGATGGAGCTTAGGAGTCCCTCTATTTTATCTCTTTCATCCTGGAAGGCATTGGGGACATTCTTGGATGGATGATTACGTTAAATCATTTCACACCTTATTCTTCAGTAGAGAGTGAGCTCCTTGAGCCTCTTTCTCAGCCTTTGACTCTCAAAAATAAAGTTTTTCTTTGAAGAAAGAGAGGAGTCTAACAACTGTGGATGTATCTTCTTTCTTACCAAGCTTCCTTGTTAACACAAGGTTCTTATCAACGTTTTTGCTTTCTTGAAAGTCATAAGTAACAAAATTTCCTTATATCTACTGGTTCTTCCTTTACTGCCCAAGTCAAGCCAAGAAATACAAAGTGGAATGTTACCTTTCAGCCAAAAAGAGATCACAGATGAGTTTCCAGTATATTTGGGAATAAGGATTATTGCCTTTCAAAACATAGCACCAGATAGTGGAAGAATATAGGCCAAGCCCTGCCATGACATTCTCCATTTCAGCAGCTATAGGAATTGAGTAATGGTGGACAGGGCTTGGCTCAGGAAGAAAGCCTTGGCATTGCATTTGAGTCTGCCTTGGAGAGGGCCACTTTTCAAAGTTGTATCCCCAGATCTCAAGACTCAGAGAGAAAATTCTTTTTTCCTAAATGACTGAGTACCATGCAAGAGAATTTACATTTCCTAAGGTCCCTGCCTCTTAGTCAATGCACTCCTGAACAACATTCTCTACCCAGAACAACTAGACATCCTCCCTCTTGGAGTGCAGGCAGATTGGGGAAGAAGAGGTATCTGCACTGGATTGAGGTTTAAGCAGGTGTTTGGGCTCCATAGTGGGCAGCAAAGAGCCTTCAGAGCAGAGAGAGTTGCACAGTGGAGACAAAGGTACACCATGCCATGGGTCACACATAGCTAGTGTTCAGGATGCAGGTGAAAGTAGACAGGAAATGAATCTAGAAGGATACTTAGGCACCACACATCTAAATCCCAAAGGATTTGGAAACTACCAACAGTTTAAATAATGGATTTCAGGCCAAAATAAAGTAAGAAGGATTAAACATATTCCTTCACATTACACAGCTAAAGGACAAAGTATATGAAGTAAGAGTTTCCACACACTGGAAAAAAATATAAGAAAAGAGTCCTTGATAGAGGGATACTCAGGTGGCCAGTTCTGTGATGTTTCTCTCTGTTGTCTGAGAGAATTTTGCAGCTGCAGTGCAGTAAAGAGGAACCTACATGATTCTAGGGATTTAAGGATAGAACCGAGAATTTGAGGAGGCCACCACAGATTCTCTGGGTTACATCCCAGGAAAGAGACGGGTCAACAGATTGAGCTTTGAATTTTTATAGAGAAGTACTCTTGTGTCTTAAGCTGAGAACTAGTCATTACATACATTGAAAAAACTACACATGGCTAAAGAAAAAATACAGGAGTGGTATAAGCAGAAAAGTTCCTGGAGCCACATAGATTAGAGATAATTCATAATCCAATCCTTTATTATAAGAGGCCCTATGATGCACAGAACATCAGATTGAGTGCTTTGAAGGGCATTGTCTCACTGAAGGGACACATTAATCTGTCCGTCGATGCTGTTTAGAGATAAGACTTGAGAAGATTTACATGCTCTTAAGACTTTAACAGTGCAAACTTCAAAAATCTATAGAAACAGAGAAAAATGATGAATCCAACTAAAGTCCTCAATGTCTAGCACCCTGGTGAAAATGGACTAGGTGCTCAAAGAAGAAAAAAGTATTCCCAATGAAGACAAAAATATGCATCAATAGAAAGGCATAAGTGAAATTACATAGGTGATCTAATTAGAAGGGCAAAAATAAAAGCAGCTATAAATATATGCCATATGTTCAAGAAGATGAAAAAGATGTTAGAGATGTAATAAACGTGAAAAAGATCCAAATCACATTTGGGGAGATGAAAGAATATCAGATTAGATATTACAGAGGAAAAGATTAGTGAACTTGAAGACAAGTCAACAGGAATTACCCAAAATGAAATGGAAAAAAAGAATGAAAACAAAATGAATAGAGAATCAGCAAGCTGCAGAAGAATTTCAAAAGGTCTCGTGTAGATACAACTGGATCTTCAGGAAAAGGAGAGGGAAAATTTTTCAAAGAAATACATCCAGATTTTTTCCACACTTAATGAGAACCATAAAAACTTACATCTAAGAAGCTTAGAGGACTCCAAACAGAAGGAATTTGAAGAAAATCACACTAGCACTTGAGATAAGCCAGTGCATATTGTGACCAATTTTCTTGAAGGCAATGATGAGGAGAATATTATGAAAGTATCCAGAGGAAATATGCGTTATGTACTGGGAAACAAAGCTAAGAAAGACAACAATCTTCTTGTTGGAGTTCATGCAAATCAGAAGACAGTGGAATAATGTCATTAAAGAATTGAAGCGGGAACAGACACATAAACTTAGATCTCTATGTCTTGCAAAAATGTCTTTCACAAATGAAGGTAAAATGAAGACAAATCCAAGGAGAGATCTAGTGTGTGTGTACTGTAGAATGATTACCCTGCTGATCATGTGAGGATATACTGACAGGACAGAACCAAGGTTGGAAGATAATTTAATTATGCAAATATCTGATGATGAGAGCTTAACTTCAGGCAGCTATTACAAAAATAAAGAAAAGAATGAGCTAGAGAGTTATCAGCTTTTGTCTGCTTAGGACTCTTCTGCAGTTCCTTCAAAACCCATTTTGCATTGAAGGAATGGTTTCTTGTACCCCTCAGATCCCACTAAGTGCCCACTTAGGGCGCTTAGAAAACATCCTTTCAGTTTAACCACTTTCTTTGGTGTTAACTCTTGTTTATGTCAGTCAGCTGTGCTACGTTCTGGCTTCTTTTTGAAACTATATAATCAATGTATTAACAAATAACAGTACAACTGAAATTATTAATTTTGAGATGCAAGAGTTTTCTTTGAAGCCTTGGTCCTCTAGTAAAGAAAGAGTAAAAGAACACACATTTTTTCTAGTCTCTGTGTTTTACTCCTCTGCATAAGGTGAATTGATAATAAAATGAAATTGAACACTTTAATAGGATTAAAAATAAACAAATTCTAAAATATAAATTAATTTTTATTTTGTAGTATATATTTCAAAATGAAATAAATCCATGCTTTTTCAATAATAAAAACTCCTAAGATTGAGGTGACATACATAGGCATGGCTGAATTAAAATCACTACAGTAGCAATTTAAATTGCACATTTAGGACTAGGGATGGCCATTAATCAATGCACTAATTTATTTACTCAGAAGAAAGCATTCAGGAGTAATAATCCACTTTTTTGGGGTCCTGATCAAATGCCTCCATGTCTTTCCCTAACTTCTCTAAGGAGGGGGAGGTTTATTCCTCCTGCTTCTATCCTACAGTGTACATGACTAGGATTTCCCTCAGTGTTGAACTCTCTTCTCTAATCTCTTAGTAAGCTACTACTTATTTGCTTTTAGTTTGGAAGTCTTTTCCACTAAGAAGCTTTTCTTCAAATCTCATACTTAGGTCAATGTCCCTTCCTTTTGAGCTGATGATCCCAGACATTTCCCCTAGTTTAGGCCTTATTTAACTTTATGATTTCTCTATATGTGCCTCTCCCCTCTTTCCATACCAGATACAATATGAAAGATACTCCATCATGTTTACATGGTGCCTGTTAGAATTTCCAGTACATAGCTTTTGCATTTTTGAATGAATGCATGAGTCTTATCACCCTGGATCCCCAATTCTTAATATGCACAGTACTTGGCATGCAATAGTTGTTGGACAAATAAATATTGGTCGGATTGAACTGAAGCAATGCTTTTGTCTACACCATCTTCTGAGGATCACAGTTACATAAACAGACCATTATGCAAGGAAGAATGTGCCAAACATTAATGGAATCACTCCTGCTAATTGGAGACCATGGAGCTACACAGCAGATTGGAATTTTAAACAAATGAACGTGATAGTTAAAGAGGGAACTCTGGGCCAACTTGGAATTCAGTGTGATCTTCAGTAAGATGCGCTCTGAACACTGGGGGGTAGTTCTGTGTGATCAGCACAGCCTGCACATTGCTTAGAGATGGGTCCGCATGAGATGCTGTGGGAGCTGGGGCTGGGTTAGGAAAATGAACTGGGCCAGGTCTTAGTTTACCATTTCCTTTTGTAAAGGACCTGTCTGAGTGAGTGGGAAAGAGAACACTGAAGATGAATTTGTTTAATGTCATTACTTGTAAGACACTATATATTTTATTTCATTAAATAGAGAAATAGTTTTAAAACTTTTTTTTATTTTAAAGAGGAGAAAACCAAGGAAAATAAAACTGAATAAAACCAATCAAAATAAACTAGTAGAAGTGATACAGGACTTCAAAACCTTATTAAATCAGCAACGATTGCCATAATGCCTTTTGTTGTCTTCAAAATAGCTGCAGATGACTTTGGACACAGTAAAAATCGAATAGAACAGAATAGAGTAGAAATAATAAAAACAAAACAATGAATGCCATAAAGGACTTCAAAATAAGCTAACAGTAAATCCAAAATGGTTATCATAATATGTCTTGTTACCTTTTAAGTTGCTGTTCATGCTGTTAGATTTAACATAATCAAACAAAACAAAAGAGAATAAAATCCAACCCAAGAAAACAATGAAAATGAAATGGTTTTCAGGCAGGGATCACCTCCTGGTAAGGCTTGATTCTCTCCCCTGGCAGTCCTCGAATGGTGCTGAGTTACAGAGAGAGGCTTGGTTGTGGCTGTCCACACTCTGGTAGTGCCTGCACATTTAATGAAGAAATCTTGTGAGCACATACACATTTTACATAAGGGTAAACTAAGGCCTAGAAATTTTAAATAAATTGCCCATGTTAACTCGGTTAGGCAGTGTGAGAACCAGAATTTGGATTGGACATATTAAAAGGAGGGCATAGACTCTTTCTTCATTGCTAAGACAAAAACCTGACACCCCAACATGAAGGAAGAGTTTATTTGGGATCATAATTATGGCCCATGTCTGGCAGAATGGCATGGCAGATGGGCATAGCGGAGGAAAATCTGCTCCCTCCTGAAAGCAAATCAGCTACATTGCCCTGCATGAGTTAGTCACCTTTGGAAAAAGGCTACACATGAATGCCTGAGACCTTTGGGACACATTCTCAATCTAAAGTATAGCAGACCTATATACTGTCTATTACTCAGTAACTCCTTGGCACAAAACACGATAGCCACCTCACTCCACCTGTATCCCTTAATGATACTGTACACAATTCTTGTTTAAACTGCAGGAAGTTTTATCTTACCTGGACCTTGATTTCTTATCCTATGCTTTTTTGTGCTGATTGTTGTGTTCTTCAGTGTTTCCACCTTCTGTCATATGCTGTACAAATACTGAGCCATAGTTACCAGCTGTCAGGTTTAGTTTTATTTTTTGTTATTAGAGACATGCTTTCTGTACCCCCATCATCTTTTCTTTCCATTTAGATAGATCATTTTCTCATCCATTTATACAATGACTGTGTTGGACCTTGCTTCGCTAATGTTACTTCCCACATTTGGGTCCTCTGCCTCTTGGAATTCTGGGCTGTCTTTTATTTCTTTATTTCACTGAGTGCCTCCTCTAGCACTTTTCTTGGGAAGGACATGTAGAAGTTCATTTTAATTTATTTTTTATTATCATTATTTTTGGTCTTGGCAAGTCTGGAACTGCTTACATTTACTGTAGAGAATACTGAGAATTTATTTCTGGTTTGTGATGGTTTTGGAGCACCAATAGCCACTTTACCCTCCCTTTTTATGTTTTTCTGTCATCCTGAGTCTGGGAAATTAAAAATGCATTTTACAGGCTTCCAACTATGATGCTGTAACTAGTACTGGATCATCTCCACAGTTGGAAACGAATGTAAAAATACTTAGATAACTGTTTTCATGCAGTGGGTAACAGTCAACACAATACTGCTGTAATTAAGCAAAGAGACTCCAGAAGATAATCTCACGATCATCAGGTTTATGACAGCAGCCATCTCCTGACAGTGGAACAATGAGTGAACTGGAGCCCAAGCATAGAGCATGGCCCCAGTGAGCTGAGGAAATAGAGATGAGAGTTCAGGGATCAAGGCAGGTGGTCACTGGGAGACAGAAGTATCTGGAAGTTGATATCATGGGTTGAGGTTTAGCTGTCCATGTACAGCAGATGTTGCCCAAGCCTTACTACATAGCAGTTGATAAGATGCTGAGAATAGAACACAGGTATCAGAGGCTAAGAAGTACTCTGGGAGTAGAAATGTGAGTAGCCTGAGTTCTCCTCTGCTGGCTATAAATCTCCTCAGTGCACCACAACCATGCCTAGCATCTTGCTGAGACAACAAAAGGTTTGTGTCTTAAAATAAGGACAATGACATGGATATGGATGCTTAGAACAGAATAAATTCGAAGTTTGATCACCAAAGTTAACAGGAGTTGAAAACTAGTTTGAGGTTTCCAGAGTTGAATGAGCAAAGTGTTGTGTTATGGTTTGTGTCTAGATATCCCCCCAGAGTATCAGACAGTCATGGTGAGGCACGTTTTTCCAAAACATCTGCATCTAGAGTTTGTGACTGATTCATAGTGAAGTTCTGGAATTAAAAGTGTTGGGATTAAGGCTGAGTGACTGCTGGATCAGTCCATTGATAAAATTAGTACTGCCCTAATTTCTGCAATCTGGGTAAGATAAAAGGGCAGAAAGAGACTTGTTTCACATTTTTGCTCTTGTTTCTGGCACCTACTACTGCCATGAACTAGTGCCCTTCTGCCATGCCACCCTGCCTTGGAGCCACCTGACTATGGTCTGACTCTTGTACAAACTGTAATCTAAAGAAAACTTTCATCCCTTATCACTGGCTGTGGGGTATTTTGTCTTAGCAATGAGAGAAAGGTAACAAGATATCAATGCTTTGCACCACATGAAAGTCAAAGTCTTTATAATGTCTTTTCTACAATGCCCAACATTCAATATCAATTTCAGTAGATATATGAAGAAATATGAACGTGTGATCCATAGTATATATAAAAACCAGTAATCACCAGAAAATACATTTCAAGACAATGCACAAGATGTAATTAGCAAAGATTTTAAAATTACTGATACACATATGGTAATGAGAAAAGTTTGTATTTAATGAAAGGTAGGAAATTTCAACAAAAATATAAATGATGAAATTAAATGAAATTCTAGATCAAAGAAGCAATAACAGAAATGAAAAGTTCATTGCACAGTTTTAATAGCAGATTGGATGCAGCAGAAGAGAGAATAACTGAACTTGAATGATAGGCAATAGAAACTGGCCAATTAGAAGGAAAAAGAAAAAAAACATAATTGAAAAATGTGTAAAAGAGCTTCAGGTACCTATGTAAAAATGCTGAATAGTCTATCAAACAGTAGTCTAGGAGAAAAGCTAATGCAAAAGAAGAAAGAAAATAATTTACGAAAATGATTGCTTTTCTCCCAAATTTGATGATTCACAGATCAGAGAAGAAAGCAAATATCTAAATAGTATACATCTAAGTATCATGAGTAATGTTGTTATAGTCAAATGGATGAAAACCAGAGATAAGGGAAATATTTTGAAAGACGTCAGAGCCACACAAGGGATATTTTTAAGGCTAGAAATGACTTGTTTCCGCAAACAACAGTGACCAGAAGATAATGAAATTATATCTTTTAAGTGCTAAATAAGAAAGCCAATATGAAACCCAAATTGCTAATGTTAAATTCTGTGAATAACAAATATATCCTTTCACACAAAGGTGAAATAAAGGAATTTCCAGTTTAATTTATCCTCTAAGACCTTCTCTTCATGTCAGAGATGCTAAAGAAAATCCTCTGGCCAATGGGAAATGATATCAGTTAGGAATTTGGATCTTTAGAGAAAATGGTACTTTTTACATAGGGAAAGCTCAAGAGATGCCAAGCAGTTTAGTAAAGCACACTTTTGAATGTGTCTCATTGGATCACAGGGACATGGTCTGGAGGACTGTTTTGTGCTTGGCTCCTTCTGCTCTTGGTTTTATCCTGTTCTCTATTTCCTGCATGTCATGAGTTGCTGAGTTGAGAAGCTTTCTTCTGCCATGCCCTCCAGAATTTTTCTGCCTTGGAGCTAGCTGACCAGCTGAATCTCTGAAATCATGAGCCAAAATAACCCTTTTCTTCTTTAAATTGGGTTTGTCAAATATTTTTTCCTCTTAACAGAAAGGCAACTAATATAGTAAGCAAACAGACTTGACTATTTTTTCTCCCTATATCTTGCATGAAGACAGCTGAATATTTAAGGCACAAAGACATTACAATGTCAGTTATATCATGCAGGGAAAAGGAAAGGCATTACATCCATTTTGTAAATGGCCTGAATTTAACCAACTGATAACAATAAGACAAATCCTGATTTTTCCCTACAAGACAACTCGAATGAAATCTTCAGAGAAAGAAGTATTTTGAAAACACAAAAATGGCAGGAGAGCTCTTAAAAAGATGACAGATAAATGCAGTTTGTGTTCTTCAACTTTATCATGTCTCAAATATGCCCAGAGATTTACATCCCTGGGTGCCAGCACACCTGCAGGAAAACAAGACTTTACTGGAATGAGTGGGGAGTTAGATTTGAATATGGACATGCTAGGTAATGGCCAGGATATATCATGATTATGTAGGAAAACATTAGTGCTTTCAGGAGACATATGTTTTAGTAATTAGTGACCACATGGCATAATGATTACAACTTAGATCCAAATATTTTAGTAAAAAAGAATAACAAAAAAAGTAAAGAAAACTAAGTCATCGCTTAGGTAGCCATGAAAATGCACAGCTCTAATTTCTCTTCAGGAAAGAATTTGCCAGCAGATTTTCCCTGTTAGGAATTTCAGTATGGAGCAGTTATTCAAGGATTTTAAAAATATGTTTCCCTTATGGAAGCCTTCCTAATATTTTCTTTATTACTTGTAGCTCTGGGACTTCATGATGAAGCAATTTAATGAGTTATATTGAGCATCTAGTGGGCCATTTCCTTTCTTATGTTACTCACTAGAAGTTTCTACCCTTCAGGCCCAAGGTATTTCTGTGCCTTGTACCCCTGATGATTGCTACTCGTTTTATTTTGTTAAATGTATCTTAAATGTCTTGTATTAATCATCCAAATTTTGAAAATATTCCCTTTTTTAAAAATTATGCTTTCTGAAAGTTTTTCCTGTTAACTTCCAGACTTTCTAGTTTTTTCCTTATGTTTTAACTTTTTATCTTTTTTTAATTTCTGAAAACTTTTTGTTTCCTTTTTTATCACTTACTGTTTCTTGACAGATATCAAAGTATGTCTTATTCTTTTGGAGATAAAAATGAATGTAGAAAAGAATTCTGTCCCCTGCATTTCTTCAATCTCTTCGAAATTACTATCCTTTTTCTGAGTGTGATCTGTCTTTGCCAGTTTGCAAAATTCCCCCTGTGGCCTGTGATCTCTTCTTGCCAAGTTCTAAGTTAGAAGTAACTGAATGAGTCAGAAAAAAGAGGGCTTAGCTGTTTGTGGATGGACAGACCTAACTGGTAAGGAGTCTCAGGAGATCCGTGTATGAGTTGACTTTCTTGTTGAGTGAAGCTGAAATGCCAGAATCTAATTACTAGTTCCTTAGTCATAGGACGAAGTATCAGGGTCATGAATAGTCCTGTGTTACAGTTAAAAATCGGAACACTTCTAGTGCTACTACTTACCTTTTTGAATGAGGAGAAATGAGTTAAATGTAAATGCTCAGAGCAGTGCTTGGTGTAGAGAAATCTCCATATTAAAACTGTAATTATCACCACCACCACCACCACCACTGCCACCATCATATTTCTTATAACTTTTTTTCCCTAAAATCCTTCAGTACTTTAGATACAGTACAGATTGAGCTACTGAAGTTGAGAGCACAATGCAGGGATGGGGCTGGTGATCTCCCCATATTCTTCATCCCATTTTGACCCTTCTCCTTCTTTCCACTGGGCCTGGTGCTCCAGGATCTGAGAACTCCTGTGTGTGCAGGTGTCCAGCTGTAAGGAATCAGGGGGACTGGGGGGCACCTACCTTTCCCTGCATGGATCCTCACCGCTGCCTGTCTCTGGCTTCTGCTATGCTCCTAGGTACCGCCCTTCTGCCCAGAGGTGCCTCTCCAAGGCTCAGCAGGATTTTGGCTCGTTTCTCTGTTCTGCCCCACTGCTGGCCTATCTATTTTTCTGCTTTGATCTCACTTTCCTTTCTGTAACTTGAAGTGCACAGTAATCTTATTTCAAGGAATCCTGAAAGAATGAAAGGAGGCAGCATGGGTAAGGAGTCCGGCATGGAGCTGGCACGCAGATCATTGATGATAAGCGGGGTCTATTTTCCTTCCTTCCTTCCCTCCTTCTGCACAAGCCCCCTTCTTCCCTTCCATCTTCCCCTCTTCTTTCCATTTCTCTCCCCACCATTATGTATTCATGCTTTTCAACTACCTCGGGCTGCTTTCAGGACCGCAGTTTGTAATTACTGCAGCATGGTGTATAATGTCTGTGGCAAATTTATTTCCTCTCATATTTTTTGTAAGTGTTGCTGATGCAGAATGAATGCCTCAAATCATTCAGAAGCAAACAAATGAGGCAGAAAGCCCGCCAGTAAAAAAGCCTGTGTGAGGCATGTGCATTCTTTTTATTCTTTTGAAAATCTGTTTCTTTTTTGTCTTAAACTGTACAGTCAGTGAGAGGTTCCTCTGGGAGAGGCAGCCTGCTGCTTTCTGGGGCTCTCATTTCCTCCTGAGCAGGCCTGGTCCTAAGCCAAGGTGAAGGTGGGGGTGTGGAGTCTGGATTTTAGTCACAGCCCCTGTTCCACCTAGGGTTGTAGAGATGGAATGGAAGTAGGGATGACCCAACTCATCTGGCCCTTGCAGTGTGGGAAGCAGGATGCAGGCACTGGGTTGACTTCCCTTAAGGCAAAACCAGTTAATGCCTATGACTTGAACCTGGGTCTTTCCTAATCGAGGATTCTTCTGGGTTCAAAAAGTGACCAATTCCTGTCCTTTCCTCTTTCAATTCTTCAGTCTGCATCTGGCTTACCATCCAATCAATTGATTTTGGTGATGCTTTTATTTCTAGTTAATTCATTCAGTAAATATTTTCAGTGTACTTCATGGAAATACAGATGAATGGAACTCTTTCTTGGCCCTTGTGCTGTTCACAGGGGTTGAAAGATGGACCTGGACTGGCATCCTCAGTTCTGTGGCTGGGATACACACCGGGATGCTGGGATACCTGGGGAGCACAAAGTCTACACCTACTGGGGACCTGTGAGAGCTGTTTGCACTGACTTTTAAGGAGGGAAGAGAAAGAGCTTGTCTAGGGTGAATCCTGAGACAAGGAGAAAAGGCAGCTGGATCAGGTGGGAAAAGAGCCTGATATGATGGTGAGGATGGGATTCAAGGCCAAGTATGAGCAAGTCTGAAGGCCAAATTCTTTCCTGTTGCTATGCAGCCTCTTGGAGTTAAGGTCATGCTGGTGTGATGGTGGTAGTTTCTCCTCAGGGCAAGATGAGGCCAGGATGAGGGTCTTTGAATTTAAACCCCTGCCTTGAGGACTTCCTGTATCACAAACCCCAGAGCTCTCCTCCCGCAATTCCTGTAGCACCTCAGTGTACAGTAGCAGGCTGTGATCAGCCACTTTGCATCTTAACATCACCCTACTTGGCTTTCTCAGGAGGACCTCATCAGAGTGGTGACCATCGAAACGCATGTAGAGAGCATGGCTCTGTTGGGAGGGTGGCCCCTAGCCCAGGTCTTGAACAGTCTTGTACAGTCCTGTCCCCTTGCAGCCTGTTGGTCATAGCTGGTACCTGCTAGGCCACGTAACCTTGCTTTCACACAAGTGAATTTTATCACTGTCTCTAAGCTGAGTAAATGGAGGCTCAGAGAGTTCAACAGACCTTCCCAAGGCTACGGAGCTAGTGAATTGAAATCAACATGCAAACCGACATCTGTCTGACTCTTCTGAGATGGGAGTGAGGCAGAAATTCACTTTGAAGATTTGAAATCATTTCTCCAGCAACTTATAAAGCCCAAAGAAAAGAAAACAAACTGTGTGAACAAAACATCCCTGGGATTTCACAGGGATCACTGGTAAACTCCAGATTCAGGCTCAAAAAACTTATTGGTTTAAAAATAAATGGGAGCAAACTGGCTCAGAGACAGATCATGTGTCCGATATCTGAGGCTTTATTTGGCCACATGACAGTGTGACCCAGATCCTCAAAGGTGGACTGGGAGCTGCTGGCCAGGGGTGGCCACCTAGGGTACAGATATTGCATTGTGCAGCTCTCTGCTCAGGCCCTGTCTGCAGATGCTCCGGTTCAGAGATCATGAGATGGAACAGGGTGCTTGCAGTCACGTGAGATCCCTGATTCTGGGAGTGTGAAAGAATGAAGGCTGAATTGCTCTGTTGTCTGGTGCAATGGTAAAATACCTAAGACTGGGTCATATACAAAGGAGAGAGGTTTTATTTTGGAGGTTCAAAAGCATATTATCAAAAACCACTTGGCTGTGCTGTGATGTCCATGGCTGTGTCAAGGGGAGGAGTGGCCAGTTTTTCCCTTTTATTCAAGCTCTCTGGATAAAACTAACCAGGGTGCCAGGAAAATCATATTCCTCCTGAGGAATTCTCCCCTCTTTTCCCACCCAAGACCTAATAACCTCCCACTAGGCCTCCACTCTTAAAGGTACCACTGCCGCTCATATCATCACACTGAGAATCAAGCATCCAGCACATGAACCCTTGGGGGGCAAACCACTTCCAAACCATCACAGATGCTTGCCTAGAGAACCATAGAGGGAATTCCTGCCCTGGATGGGCAGGAGATGCCAGATTAATGGAGCCTGGATAGAGGAAGTGACAGTGATGGCAGGCCAGGTGTCTGCCTCTGGGGACTTATAGGCACAGTGAACATGTGGAATGAGACCTGCTGGGCACTCAGAGTCTGAAGTACACAAGGTAGAGCTTCCATGTGAATGGGGGAGCTTGGAGTATTCTACCCAGTGTCTCTTGGTACAAACCAAGGTCTTGATTTACCAAGCAGGAGTGAGCATTGTGCAGTAGAAGAATGGAATGCTCTTCTCCGTGCAGGGCTGTGTGAACCCTTGGCACTTATGACAGGAACCCTGGATTTGTATGAACAGAACCCTGATTGCAGGATCAAATGGAATGAAGGCCTTCATCATCTCTTACTCAGGACTGTATGAGACAGGAAGCTGTTCCTGACAGCCTGGAATGTAGGACAGGACAAGAAGAGGGAAGCACGCATGGCTTGGACCTGAGAATTGGGCTAGAGAGCATCACTGCACCTTGCACATACAGGATGACAGAGAAGCGTTTTGTGAACAAAGGCATCCAGCATTCTACCTGGGAGGGGAGGCAAAAATTGCTGCCACTAATCCTAAGGGAGGCCCATTAGGATGGGGGAGAGGTTGTAACCAAGTTGCATTTCTGTAGTATAATAATTTTCTGCAGTTTGCAATTTGACTGTTAGCAGACAATTCTTTTTCAGAAACTTTCCAGCTGGGGATTGTACACTAAGGTACTACCCTCCAGTTGCAAACAGCAGACTTGTACTTGAAACTAGACCTACTGAGTAATCACTCAGGGGTTTTGTATCTTGGCATCATAAGACAAGACCTTCAAAAGTTGTTGATTGCACTCATTCTAGAAGCAACCCCTGGCAGCTAAGAGCCTTTCAAGATGGAAAGAAACAAAATGTGACTCAACTTGCTTGAAAAATAAATGTATTTATTCAAATAATGAAAATATCCAGGCATAGAAGTTGATTTTAGGCTTGATTTCCCTCTGGCATTTCTTGGCTGATCCCACTGTGATGTTTGCTCCATTATCTACGTGGGCTTGGTGCTCATGGTAGCAAAATAGTTGCAATAGCTCCTGTTTGCATCATCCTAGGGCGGTGGTGATAAACGTGTGCTCCAGCAGGCATGCAGAGCCTTCATTTTCAGCACATGAGCCAAGTTGCCCCAGCGTCAGATAACAGTTACATTTTTTAAACTCAAACCTCAGGATTCGGGTTTAATTTCAGTGCTAGCTCTTTGCAATCAACAAGTAGGCTTGGGCTTGCAATGTGGGGACTCAGTCTCTAAAGTGTTTCCCATCACTGTCTTAGGATCATGCCTGGTGAAGAAGGGCAAATACAGCAAGAACTGTGACTCCTCTACATCCTGTCTTGAATAACTTGCTCTTTCATGATCCCATCCCCCATGCTAGTTCCTTAGGCTAAGCTCTTGTTCTTCGACCCACTGTGAGGGTCAAGTCAACATAGCTAGAACCAGAGATAAGGAAGGGGAGGATGGGTGGGTCCACTCGCAATGGTAAGGGGCAATTGCCATTATCAATGTGAAAGAATGACAACTGGTGGCTAAACATCAGCAAAAGTCTGTTGCAATTTCCAACGTACTCTTTTGGCCATGGCCAATTATGTTTTCCAACTCCAATTCTGAGGATTAATTTTTGTTGAAAGGCAGCCATATTGGTTTCCGTTGCTTGAGCTCACCGATCCCTGAGCCAGCACCCAGAGGACCCCCTCAGGACTGCCTGGAAGGGTAGTGAATGGCTTACAGCAGAAGACAGACAGTCTTCCCTGCCACAGACAGAGCACAGTGAACTCACTGGTACTGCACCAGAGTGCGCATTGCCATGTGATTGTGTGCATGGCTGTGCATTTGTGTGTGTGTGTGCATCCACTGACCCACACCTGTGAGCATCTCCAGCACCACTGGAACCAAAAGAGAAACTGATCAAGATGGTTCCTGAGAAACATCTACTTGCAAGGATTTTGCAGAAATGATATAGTCCCAGAAAACTCTGAGCATCAGACTGGGAAGTAAAATTTTACTTTATGACTCCAGGAAGTGGATCTGAGCCATAGAAGGAAAACTGAACTCAGAAGCAAAACACTTAATCCAGGATCTGTCCCAGCCAACTGGGCAACACCAGGAAACTCACTGACCTCTCTGGGCCTCATTTTCCACCTGATGAAGCTACAAAACACACAGATGCTGACATGGTCTTTCAGGTCTGTAGAGGGTACTGTGGTATATGAGCCTTCTCCAGGGCTGAGGCACTGTCTCCTAGATGCTGGGAGTGTGGGCAGCTCTGCCTCCTTAGATTCAAAGACATTGTCTGCTACAGTACTACCCTCCTTCCTTGGGGAGCAACCACCTGGTTTCTGGGTAAGCAAACATAAGAGCCAAGGCAGGATGAGCCTGCGTGGCCACTGCTGTCTCAGAACACTCATAGGGGTCCACAGAAGCCTTCCTGTGACTACACTGCAGCTTAACTTCTCTCCCAGCATCCTGCTTTCCTTCTAGTCTTTCTGCACTGTCTATCGTAGGAACATTCTCCACAGTCCTCAGAACACTGGTCTCCATCTCAGAGTCATCTCTCTGAGAATCTGGACCAACACCCTGGAGACCTGTAGTTCTGTGATTATCACTCCTAAAACCCTCCACTTCCCTGTTTCAGCTGCATAGCAGCTCTGCTCTCCATGGAACTCACCAGTTTCCTATCTCAGGGCCTTTTGCATATTCTACAGGAAATCTCTACCTGTCTCATGGTTCAAGGCTTCTCATCTTTGGGTCTCAGCTCAGTCTCACCTTCAGCAAGGCCTCTCTGATTCCCCCATCCAGAATACCTCCCACAGGTCCTCTGAGTACAGCATCCTGCTTGGCTTCCTTCTGGGCCACTATTACTCCCTCATATTAGGTTGGTTCAACTATTCTATTCTTTATTTTCTTTAGAATGCACATTCCCTGCTCGATCTCTACTGTCAACAACTATGCCTGGAACAAGAGAAGCCCAAGGCAGATGTTTGTACAGTGAATGCAGGACCCAAGTGACATCAGAGCAGGATTCTGACCTGGGAATGTGGGACACCCATGAACATGGGTGGCCTGTTAGTCTCCTGTGGCTGCTGTAGCAGATGACCACACATAGAGATCAACACATCAGAAGTGTACTCTTCTGCGGCTCTGCAGGTCAGAAGTCCTTACAGTCCAGGAAGAATCTGGCCTTGGGTTCCAGTGCCTGGCAGTCCAAATGTTCCCTGGTTTCCTTCCCACAACATTCCAATTTCTTTTTCCCTGATCACATCGCAAAGTTGTCACATGGCCAATTCTTTACTCTTTTTCTTCTCTTCCTTCTTTTTTCTCTCTTCCTCCTTCTCCTTCTTCATTTTCCTCCCTTCCAAGGATCAAATCAGAAATTCACACATGCTAGACAAGCACTCTACCACAGAGCTACATCCAAATCCATCCCATCCCATCCCATCCCATCCCATCCCATCCCATCCCATCCCATCCCATCCCATCCTTTTCCTCTTTTCCTTTTTTCATCTTTTATAGCAACACTTGACATTAGATTTGGGGCTCATCTGGGTAATCTCTGGTAATCCCAGTGAAAGATCTTGATTTCCCTATATGGTATGCAAAAGCCATACCAATTTTTTTTCTCAGAAAGTTGGTGGTCACTAATTCCAGAGATGAGGACTTGGAAATACCTTGTTTGGAGGTACTACTTAACCCATTATAGATTGGAACAAAACATCACTTGTACTTCCATTTCCTTTTGCCTGGTATTTAGTATTCTCTTTGTGAATGCAGCAGCAGGCCAGAGCAATATGAGCTGTGCCTATGAGGTTTTCACTGGCCACATCACAAATTCTACCAAAGGCAGTAAGGCTGTTTATAACTCCTTCAGGATCACAGTCTTACCAAACTGTCACCTACTCTTATTACAGAAGGTGGTAACACAGGAGTTCATGTGTTTTCATTTCACTGATTTATTTTGATAAGAAACTAACAATATGGTTGGCATCCTTTGATCTTCTGTATCTTTTTCATGCATTTAAAGATATTGTGTTAGTCAACTTTCTACAACTGTGACAAAATCTGTAAGATCATGAATTCACAAAGAGGAAAGGTTTATTTTGGTTTATGGGGTCAGTGGCCATGGTTAGTTGGCCTTGTTTGGGCTTGTTGGGCAGCACAACATCACAGTGAGAGTTTATAGAGCAGGAGGCTGCTCACTTCATGGCATCTGGGAAGAATGAGAAAGAGGAGGGGTAGGGGTCTCAATATTCCCTTTCAAGGTCACACCATTGGTGGCTTTACTTCCTTCTACCAGGTCACAACTCATAAAGGTTCCACCATCTCCCATTAGCAACAAGTTGAAATTTGTCTGCTGTAGTGCTGATATGCCAGCGAAGTCTAACATGAGGCTGCTCTAGCTTTGGGAGAGGAAAGGTTTAACCTACATGGTGTTTCACATCCCCAAAGTGATATCACTCATAATCACAGAACTTGACAGAAAGCAGACTGACTGATGGCATGGAAGAGGCCTAATTCTGCTTCAGAGATCCTGAATACACAGTGAGATGGCACATTTATACAAGGTGAGAACTCACAAAAAGGATGTGTAAGGGGCCAGCAAAGACAGTTTGTGTTCTAGGGAAACATCAGTATGAGAAACTGCAGCCATTTCCCTCAGAACTTCTTCCTGCATTTCAGGAGCTAGTCAAGGCTGCACTATTCCTCCAGTACACAGGACTACTCTTATTAGAGCTTCGTAACCTTGAGCTGCTCCAGGGTGCAGCGATCCAGGCACCCACCCATGAAAGCAGGTGACATTGTGAATATTTTACTCTATGCTGGAGGGCACCATTGGCTTCAGCCTGTTTCCCCACCATCTGCCCTGTGATAGACTTATCCCTCCATTAGCTCTGAGAATTATATCAAAGCTAGATCCAGATTAGGTCGGCTGTATTATCCTGCCTGCACAATAGATCAGATGACTTTAAAGATCTATGTCCATCTACTCAGAGATTTTAACTCCACTTGAAGTATTTTGATGACAGACGTATTAAGATTTAAAGAGAAGTTGTATATAGTTCCTAATAAAAACCTCATGCCTATTACCTTTGGGGACATATATGAATTCAGCTTGGAAAACCTGCACCTTCCTGTCAGTTTGCCACGGTGGGCATGGGAAAGAGCGTCTCCCCACTAAAGTGGATACTACTAAATTCCTATACAGTCTCAGTTTTCTCAGATGTGAAGTGGGCAAAATGATCCTGATTGTTCTTACACTACAGATTCCTGAGGGACAGGGATGAGATAATGAACATAAATTCCCACAAAAGCCTGAGGGGTTGCTTAGGTGAGAGTGATGATTTTGCAGCTGTTTTTGTGGGACTGAGTTGAGAAGTCATGTGACAAGTGAACAACGTTACAGCTGCCACAGCAGCCATTCATCCTGCCTGTTTCTTGTGATCAGGGCCCAACTGTGTGTGTTTCTTAATTTCTGCCATTAGATCTGTGTTACTATAATAAAATAACAGATGAGATACTGTAAAGAGAAAATTGTTATGTAACTCACAATTCTGCAAGTTCAAAGACTAACACCAGAAGCCTATTGGTTTGTCTCAGTTACGAGTATGACGAATATTGCAAAGAGGCATAAATAGTCACACTTTTAAAAGGGACAGAGAGAGAGAGAGAGAGACAGACAGACAGACAGACAGACAGAGACATAGAGAGAATGAGAGAGTCAAGCTTTCCATAATGCCTTTTGAGAACATGCTCAGTAACCTAAGACTTCCCATAAGACCTCGTTTCCTATATGTCTGTAGCACTTCCACTATGATAACCAGTGGGACCAAGTCTTTGTATATAAACCTTTGGGAATACCCAGTGTAACACCCTCCCCCCCCCAACATGACCGTCCTTTCTATGTGCTTTTGACTGTTTCTTTTCACTTGGTGGATGTTGAGCTAGGTGGAGCCATGTGACAGGTCAGAAGATATCAGGGGAAATCTTTCCAGATGTTTCCACATAGGGACTCCAACATAGAAATTCTTCTGTTGTTTTGAATATATCACACAAAAGTAGAGCTAACAGAAGCTCAAAACCATGAAGGTGGCATGACCAATGAGGCTGAGAGGAAGGATTCACAGTCTCAGGGTTCATGGTGATTTAACACTGGACCATTTTGCTGACCTCTTTCTCCCATGAGGTTTTATAGTTGGTGCCATTTTTAGTTCAATGCTCTTTTTACTTGCAGCCAAAAGAATTCTAACCCATACCAAAAGTCTTAGAATCATGGACCAATGGTGGAAGAGTCTGAAAGGCAAATTTTAGTGCATGGTTGTAATAGCCCTTCTGCTTCTAGGGCTGTTTGTTATTTCTGAGACCACAGCTTTAGTCTGAATGCTGACCCAGGAGGAATTTATCCCACTCAGTAGTGTAGTAGTACATCAACAGGACTGGGCAGAATACTGACTGAAGAGATCACCTTTGCCAGTTGATTCCCAGGACCATGCACCAACATAGTTATGACAGTAAATTCTGGAATGAAAGACACATTGGTCTTTCTGTGTTTCCATTAAGTCTCAATTTCATCAATATTTTGTTTAGCTTCTGTGCTGATGTCATTAATTAATGTGTTTATTAAAATACAGGGACATTAATTATTTCATGTTTTAGGAAGGGACTTACTACATTGTTTAGGCTGGCCTTCAATCCAGTACATATAGCTCAGGCTGGATTTGAGCTTATAGAAATCCGCTGACCTGGGATTACAGTGCTGGGATTACAGGTATGTATCACCACACCAAGAAGCATTAGTTAACCTCAGCCAATGAAATGTCTTTTGTGTGCCCAGTCTGATGTTAGGTGTTGTTCTGCACTGTCTTTTTGAACCTCCCAACAATCTAGCAAGGTGAATATTTTTATGTACATTCTATAGGAACTGATTTCAAGGTTCAGAGAATCAGTTATGATACCTAAAGGCCTGTGTCCTGATTGGAAATGAGCAGAAACTAAGACATCACCTCTGTAATTCTTGCTAGTTTAATTGCTCTGAGTTGAATTTGCAGCTGGAATTATCTGCTTTGGGTGTGCACAAGCTCTTGGATTCTGGCAGTGATAAAGTTAAAAAGCACTAACCTTGGTGTCCAGGACACCAAGAGAAAGACAAGGCAAGGCTTCTTCCCACTGGTACACTGTATGCTGGCTCCACCCCTGGATGCGTGTAGCATTCACACCACCAATCTGAGTGCTAGAGAATGAACCAATCACAAATGCTAGATTTGGCCAAGTCCACGATTGCATGAGGCTTGCAGGGGGCATCTGAACATAAACCATAGCATCATCCAAGTGAGGTCACTTGCTTATCTGTGTGCTTCTGTCCTCTGTATTGTGCCCACTGAGGCTAGAAATCCTGTCTTTTCCTATTCTGCATCCCTAGAGCTTAGTTCACATGGTTAAAGTTGAAGAAATAAATAAGGAGATGCTATCTTTGCACCTCATCATTCATATACAAACTCTCTGCATTTTTCTTCCCTCACCCCTAACCTGGGGAAGTCTTCCCTGATCAGAAATATGCTGAGGATCATATTTTTTCTAGCCTGGCTTAATGCTGCTAGCCCACTTTTTTTTTTTTTTAAGTTGGACCAAGAAAATTCAGTTTGAACATTTGTTTGACACCAAATTCTGTGGATGCAATTTACTGAAGACTAGAGGTCTGAACTCTCTATTTATCTGCCTTCCACAGGAATGCGGTTATAAATGCTTTCTGAAAAAGCAGGTATTAAGTGTGAGTGTTTATGCATATACAGGATGTATGTGTGTGCATATATGTATGTGTTTGTAAGTGATTCCACGTTTAGTAATCACTTACATGATCATCCATTTCCATGAAGTCACCTAACTTCTTAGATGCTCAATTTTTTTTATCAAATAATGGGCATAAATTTTTCACTGGAAATGTCATGAGGATCAGAAAAGCTACACTTGCATAACCTGGCACCTAAGGGTTAGATTAATTCTATTTCTGAGTTTAACTGTTTCAGTGATGAGGGGCCTTCCCCATGACACAAAAAGAGCTAACACTATTAGATCTTTATCCACACAGTGGGCTTATCCAGGGGGCTTTTGAAGCAAGACAAGGACAGCCCGGAGCCCAGGGCTCTTGAACCAGCAGCACTTGAGTGAAGCTATAATGCTCGTCTTGATTTCTCCTGAATAGGCCCAGGGAAGGGCTGACAGATTTCAGCCTACCTGAAAGCCATACTGAATGGTTCAATCTACTTCTCTTCACTGGGTCCTGAGTGTGCAATCACTTAGCCCAGCAGGAGTGTTTCGGAAGTTGAGGCCATGGAGGAGTTCAGGCAGCATCACTCTTTCTCATACTCAAACATCCTCCTGAACTCTGACTGGTGTCCCGGAGAAGGAGAGAAATCAAATGAGCCCACTGTTATTGCATAACTGGGTAAGTCTCAGTTGTGGGATTTGTGTATTCTAGGGTGTGCAACTGGCACAGTGGCTTTCTGAGGCAGTGGTTCTTGACTGGTAATAATTTTTTGTCTTCAAATGACATTTTAAAATTTTGATTGTCAAATCAAAATGGTAATCTTAATAGATGCTAAAATAGCAATTTAAAAATTATGCAGCTCCCTTTAAAAAATCTCAAAAGCTAAAACAAAAATTTCTCAACCTGAGGAAGACCATCTACGAATCCCACAGTTAACACTCTAACACACTTTATGAGTGAAAACTTAAAGCTTCTCATGAAAACCAAGATGGTGGAAAGGCTTGCTCTCTCACTATTTCCACTCAGCATCATGATGGAGATTCAAGCCAGAAAAACTGGATAGGGTGAAGAAGGAAAGGATGGAGGGAAGAGGGAGAAAGTGTAGGAGCAAGAAAGAAAGAAAGAAAGAAAGAAAGAAAGAAAGAAAGAAAGGAAGACAGTATCTAGATCACAAAGAAAGATACATATTCATCTCTAGCTGCAGATGACATTATTATATATGTAAAATCCAAAAGATGAAATAAAATAAACTAGGAAAGCTACTGAGTTCAACAAGTTTGCATAATAAAAAATTACAATTTGAAAAACAAACATATTCCTGTATACCAGCAATGAACATTCCTAAAGTCAAATTTGGAATACAATTTTACTTACAATAGCATAAGAAATTCAACCTAGGAATAAATTTTTAAAAATGATACAAAAGTTATACTCTAAAATCTACAAAAGATTGAGCAAACAAATTTAGATAAAATTAGGAGATATCCCAGGTTCATGGATCAAAAATGCAATATTACTCACTTAAGAATATTTCTCTAATGAGTCTGTATAATCAACTCAATCATAACTGACTTTTTTGTATAAATTGACAAACTGACCCTAAAATTGATATGAAAAGTCGAACAATCAAGGACAGACAAAGTAAACCTGAAAAATAAAAGAATGAACTTAGAGAACTCACACTTCTGAATTTGAAATCTTGCTACAAGATATAGTTATCAGGATGGTGTAGTCCTGGTACAATAATAGATGTGTAAATTAATGGAATTGAATTGATAGTTCAGAGCCAAATTTCCAAATGTTTAGTCAGTTGATTTTTGGCAAAGATGCCAAGAATATTCAATGTTGAATATTATTTGCAACAAATAATGAAGGGCAGGTAGATACCCACATGCAAAAGATGAAATTGTATCTCTTCTGCATATCATACATAAAAATTATCTAAAAAATGGATTATAGGTCAAAGTGTTAATAATTGAAACTTTCTAGAAAATATGGAAATCTTTAAGATGTTAAGTTAAGCAAGCCCTTCAAGATATGAGACCAAAAGTTGAAACGGCCAAATAGATAAATTAGACTTTTTAAATCAAACTTTTTCTTTTAGAATGCTTTTAAGAAAGATTAAATATGACTTACATAATGGGAATATATATTTGAAAATCACCTATCTTATAAGGGACATATTTATAATGTAGAAAGAAATCTCACAGGCAGCATAAATGGCTCAGAAACATGCTAAAGGTTCATAGTATCATTCATCATTAATAAATGCAATATTGTTTCACATTATCTAAGATTATATTAAAGCACAAAGAAATATTGGCACACACATGGAGATTTTGGAATCCTCACACACAGCCACGAAGAATCTAAAAAGGTACAGCCACCATGGAAGACCAGTCTGAATATCTCATAAGATTAAAGACCATTATCATAGGACTCAGAAATTTCATTCATAAATACAGAGTCAAAATAAATGAAATTGATGTACACACAAACACTTGTTCATGAATGCTCATAGCAACTATTCATAATAGTCCATGTTGGTCACTTTCTTGTTGCTGGAGCACAATAGTCCATGATTAGTCACAATTTAAGGGAGGAGCGTACATCTTGGCTTGCCTTTTCAGTCCAGAGTTAGTTTGCTCCAAGACAGGAAGGGTATGGTGATGGACCTGTGCTCATATCATGGAGGACAGGAAGCAGAGAGATAAGGGTGGTGCTGGAGAGGAAGATATACTCTTATAGGTTATATCCCCAGGGATCTCTTTGGACCAGACCCTGCCTTCTAATAGCACATTCAGCTCTTCAGATAGCATTTCCATAATCCAACATCCCTGAAAATAACTGCATGAGGTGTTGAGGGGACATTCTCAACCCAAACCATAAGAACCAAAAAGTAGAAAAAGCTCTCCTGAATGGATAAATAAACGTGGCATATCTATATAGTGAAATATTATTTGCCAGTGAAAAGGAACGAAGTATGGATACCTGCTGTAACTTAGAGGAATTTCAAAAATATGCTAAATGAAATAAGCCAGGCACAAACAAATAAACTATGTCCAAAATGGGCAAGACTAGGGTTGGGGTCAGGGGACTCAGTTTTCCTTCCTTCTAGGTGTGTAGAAGAAGGCTCTGGGTCAGGTGACAGTGCCACAGCAGCATGTCTTTGGGCATCTTGTTCCATGGTGGATCTGCCCCACACTTCAGTCAAATACAGAGCTTTTCTTGCAGGATGAGGGCTTCAGTTGTCACCACTGAGCACACAGCTTTGCATGTATCAGTGAGCACTGGAAGTACACAAAACTGACTTTGAGTTCAGGCTCAGATATAGAAAAGCTGTGAGGCACTGGAAAGCTACCTGACATCTGGGGGTTCAATATTTGTTTACAAATTCAGGAGAAAAATAGATGCAAAGTTCCAAGTTCCATATCTGTTCCCTCAGTGAGTATTGTCTATTCCTTCCCTCTGAACTACTGGTGGAGTTTCTGGCATTGCTTCATGCACCTGGGGGGAGATAATTTAGAACAGCAAGGAAAGCTCATTAATGCCATTATAATAATGATAGTGAGCAAAAGAAATGGTTTGTATGTAGGACTCCTCTGTTTCTACAAAGGTTTGCATGTTTCCCTGACTCAGTGTTGTGTCAGCCCTTCTCAAGAAGCCTGGGAAGAGGAATAATGAGCAGAAGGAGAGGTTGGAGTGTTTTCTGTTCAGATAAATTGGGTTTCAGACAGCCCAAGGCCAGTGTGCTATCTGGACCTTGCCAAGGTTTGTCTCTTCCTCCTCTCCAGATCTGTCAGTCTCCCTCTGGCTCTGGGCTGTTCCTCTGTTGGAACACTCCTCTCGCTTGGAACATACTCTTGATAAAAGTCCAGTTGGTGCTCACAGTCTTTGGGAGGTCACAGAACTTGGTATCCAAGTGTCATCTAGATGGTGATGGTATCCAGATGCTGTACAGGAGCAGGAGCCAATGGGAAAGTAGAAAATTAAATAAAAGGTACAAGAGCACAATTCCTCCACTGTCACTGAGCCTAAGAGGAGGAGGAAATGCCATAAGTCCCCTGGAACCTATAAAGCTCATAGCAACTAACATATGTGAAGCTTCACTTCTGCACCAGATACTGTATGGGTGTTTCATATATGTGATCTTTTAAGATCCTTAAATCAAAGTGAGATTACTTACCATTTTCATGCTTTTTTAAATGGAGAAACTGCAACTTCAAGAGATGAATGACTTTCTAGCTAATCACAACACGTCAAGGGTGGACCAGAGGTTCAATCCTCTCATTTTGATCCTTAAATTTTATTGCTAGTGGTTGTTACTCATTATCCTTTGGCAGGAGAACCAGGTTGTCAGTGAGTAATAAGGCCAGAGTGCCAGCTTGGCACCTCAAATCTGGGCAGTTGTGGAGGAACCCAAGAAGGCTGACTGGCGCAGGGTACAGGGAGCATCAGGCCATGGGTGGGATCAAGTAGGACGAATGCCCTGGGTGCCTATCCTACATTAATTTGCCATGTATTCACATCCCAGCTCTCAGAAATTGTCAGGTACCTACTGTGGGACTTGAGTGCTTACATTCTGCCTCATGTGACACAATCTGACCTTGGAAAGACCTTTAGTCTCCTCGTGTTCCTTTGTTTATCTGTATACCAGGAGCTTCATCCCATCCACTTCCTCAGGTTTGTGGGAGTGAATCTGTTTCTTTATCCATAGTGCTTACTTTGCACTTGGGACGGGTAAGCAATGACTATTTTACCCGGAGTTGTACTTTATTTCTGAGCTCAAAATAAATTAAAAATATGCCCTATTCTGCATTTGACTTCTGAGTGATTTACCAGGAAGGATCCGTTGGTCCTGTCTTTATTTCTGAAGTCCATGTCAGTGGGTAGTAACAGATGCCTCAGTTCACAGCTGGACGAGAGTGAGTGGCAGGAAACTGACTCTGCAAAAGTCACACTGAGAAGACGGAAATAGCCCTCTGTGAGCACTGATGTTCCAATGACCACATGTCCATGTTTCGTGTTTTTCTAGTTGGATGAGCTTCTTCAAAGTGGCAATGAGTTTTAAGGTTGTTTTCAGCAAACATTTTCCAGACCTACCCTGCAGAGTCAGCTCATCAAGGAGCAGCTTCCAGTCACCTGTCACCAAACTCAGAATCTGTTGCCTACTTGTTTCTGTTCTGTTTTAGAAACATGAATTCTTCACAACCTTTTCTCCCTTTAACTCATTTCCACTGATAAATCTTATATAGAGAAATTTTTTTTCACCAAATCTTAAACCACATGACTATGTCAAAGCAATAAGTAGGCCAGAAAAATCCTTACCTGGAAGGTAGCATTTACTTAGAGTATTAATGTTTATATACAGATATTCCCTGTGTCCCCATTCAGGGCTTTTGGCAGGGGGTTGGATTATGGGTGTTCACAGCTGACTTGCCGGTAGGAGGTGAGGACTGATGGGAAGAGAAAGGGATGACATGGAGAGCTCATCTGCTGTCCTGACTCTTTCTTCTCTCTTTCTCTCTCTGCTTCCTGAATGCTAAGAAGTGAGCAACTTTTTCTCTGACATCCCTTTGCCACGGTGTTTCTTCTTTGGAGCCTGCTGACTGTGGCGTGAAATATGAGCCACAACAAACCTTTTCTATAAGTGGTGGTTATCAGGAATTTTGTCCCAGTGATGAGACAGTAGACATAATAGTTTATATGTAGATGTTTTTCCCAAACCTCATACACTCATAAGTGGAGGTTTGGGGAGGTGATTAGATAATGGGGGTGTGATACTCATAAGTGGTTTAACTCAGTGATGCATATATAGTTGCCTTGCTTTTAGGAGAGATCTGGTCAGAAGAGGTTCAGCACTGAAGGCATGGCCTGGAAGGGCACATTTCTCCACCTCCCTGGTTTCTCTATGCTAACAATTGCCATGCCATTAGCTTTTCCTCCTCTGCCATATCCCTTCCCTATCCCTTCTGGGCTGCCTCATAGTAAGACAACTGTGGACTGAAACCTGCACAAACTGTGAACCAAAATAAACCTTTCCTCCTTAGGTAGTGGGCATTGGATATTGCATCTCTGCAAGAAGTACATAACTAAGACAGTAGTTATGACAAATTTTGATGCTGGATAAATAGAGTCATTGCAGTAAGTATACTTGACCAGGAGAATTTAGAACCAGTTCATGGGAGGAGTTTGAAAATAATTAGACATGCCAACTAGAGAAGCAAACTTCTAATGCTTAAGGCAAACTTCGTGGAGATTCTGCTCAGAGCTCAGAAGCCCAGAGTGCTGATAGAAATGCAGATAGTAAGGACAAGGCTCAAAAAGTTGCTGCTAAGAACAAATATTTCATTGGCAATTGGACTCCAGACCATGTGTGTTATCCTGTAGCAGAAAATTTGTTCATATTTTATACGCTGCTAAGAACAAATATTTCATTGGCAATTGGACTCCAGACCATGTGTGTTATCCTGTAGCAGAAAATTTGTTCATATTTTATACCCGAGACATTGTGAGAGACTGAGCTAGAACATCGTGGACTAATTATCTTACAGAGTAAATTTCAGGGCATCCCAATATTAGGGGTGTGGCATGGACTGCCTGCGAACTTTTTAGCCAGGTATATACTGAAAACCATGAGTTTAAAGTTAATTTTTAAAGTTTTTAGTTTTGCGAGAAAAAAAGCACTCATGAAGATGGAGCATCACTTTTGAAAATATTGGCACTGAAACAAAGCCAAGCGCTTTGGATCAGGACAGTTGGAAACATGTCTTCAGTATTAGCAAGGAACCAGTAATGCCACATCTTAGCAGGCTCAAAATTGCAAAAATGAAAGATTTTGCTTTGAGAAGAGAGCCTCAGGAAACCATGATCCAGTATGGAGGCTATTCGCAGAATTTGTTTCTTGGAATTTCTTATATAATTCTCAGGCATGCAGGCCCTCAAAAACCTCTGGAGTCATGATATAAGGGAGCCCAGTTGTTGTTTGAGCTGGCAGCATGCAGAATGAAAGGGCTATAGAGTCAAGGAGCCTTCCATCCAGATTTCAAAGGACCTGGCAGACCAGGCAGTGTATGCCTGAGAAGATAAAACATGAAGTAACTTATAATAAGAGTGAAGCTAAAAATGCAGTAGAGATACCCAGAAAGTTGTAGAAGGTAGAAACACAGAACATCTGAGGAAAGCTTCAAGTCATAGCAAAGCCAGCCTTAGAGATAAACCATGAGAGTCATAAATAACATCAGTGCTGCAGGAAGGAGGAGGTTAGTGTCATCACAGCTTGGTTTGGGTACTGGACATGAAACTACAGGATTTGATGTTTGCCCTGCTGGGTTTTGGTTTTGCTTTAGTCTTGGTTTCTATACTCTTATTTCTCTCTTTTGGAATGGAAATGCTTTCTTTTAGATTTTTACAGGGTCTCAGAGATAAGAATTTGCCTAAAGTTTCAGTGGAAGTGTTAGACTTGAATTTTTAATCATGCTACAATTATTAAGAACTTGTTGATGCTTAGATATAAACATTCTTCATAAAGAGTTATATTTAAGTATTTTGGGGCCAGAGGTAGAAAGTTATCTTTTATATCTAGATGTATCCAAAAAGCCTCCTGTACTCATAGATGGTGCGTTGGGAGGGTGGTGTGTTTATAGATGCTTATAGTGGTCTTATTGCTAGGTGATGGGATCTGGTGGAAGAAGTCATCACTGGGAGCATGACATGAAGGGTTTGTCTCCCTTCTTGGCTTCTTCTTTTAATCTCTGCTTCCTGGGTGCCATTGACTGAGGTGCTTTCCTCTCTGCCATGCCATCCTGCCTTAGAATTAGCTGACTATTCTTTGAAACATGAGCTAAAACAAAGCCTTTAATTCTGTAAATTGTGAGTGATGGATATTTTGCCCCATAAACAAATGAACAAAAAAGAAGTAACTGAAACAGAAGGGAAAAACGGATGTGTACAGAGAATGTGTGAAATTTTTGGAAGTCTCCAAGCCAGGGATCAGTAGCTGAAAATTAACTAGAAAAATTAACTAGAATATTGATATCCCAGCTCCTCATGCCAGAAACTGATCCTAGGGAACTGGTGAGGAGGGCACCATGCCTACTCTGAGTTGTCTTCTGGGTTGCTAGACACTTGGAGGGCACCTCTGCAGGCTCTAGAATGCTCAGAAATTCTCAAATTCTGCTTCCATCCTTACCAGCACCGGAATCTTTGGAGTACATGGGCCTGGTCAGATAGCTATGGAACCACACATGAATACCTTTACTGCTTTGATGTAGAGGTTTTTAGCTCTTGCCTTTCTCCAGACTCAAGACATGCAGAGAGGAGTAAGTTTTGGTTCCTACTCACTCCCTACAGAAGTATTCTATGTAGTAGTATCTGTTAATCAACTATGCATCACTACAAAAAAGTTCATGAGATAGTTAGTTTTTGAAATGAAAAGATTTAGCTTGGCCCACATTTTTTGAGGTTCCGGTATTTGGTTGATTGACTTCGTTGCTTGGAGTTTCTGTTAGGAATCCTGATTGGCAGTAATGGAGATTGTGTGGTTGCGTAGACTCCTCATCTCATAGTGAGAGAGCAAAAGAGAAAGAGAGGTTAAGGTTCCACCACCCCTTTCCAATAAACCACCAATGACACAATACATGGTTTGCCACGTTCTCTTCCCTTTCCTTTGGCAATCATGTAAGTTTCTGAGTTAAAGGATTCATCAGCTTGAATTATACAGTGACCACAATAATCAGACTTCTGGCTATTGTAACTCCCCAGTTGATAACTTTTGGCAAATGGAATGAGAGTGAGGGGAATTTTGTTTCTGCAACATTACACTGCTTCCCCTGACTAATTCTTGAAGGCAACACCAAGGGTAGAAGAAACAGCCCAAGAGAACATCCGATGTTGATGGTCCTGGATCTGGAAAATTATACAAGTTAATTATGCTTGTCAAGTAAAGTATGACCCAGGAAAATGGAAACCAGGGCAATGCTGGTGGCTTATCCATGCTTTACAGAGGACCCATGTTTTTCTTATGAGCAAAGGTAGCATCCAACAGAGTTGTGTTTTAGAAAAGCACCCTGGCTATAATGCAGAGAATGGAACTGATGCTGTGAGACTTGTAAGAACCTGTTTTAAGAGCTTGATGAAAGCAGGCTGATAGAATGGAATGGGAGAGAAAGAGACACCCATACAAAGAATTTAATGAGGTAAAATCTGCAGGGCCTGGACAGTGACTAAGAATAAAGACAAAGCAAGAGAGAGACATCAGACCTGCTTCAAGCCTGTGTCCTTCCCATTCATTAAAATAGTTTTCACTCAATAAATGCTTTTGCATTCACCATCTCATTTAATCCCCCAAACTTCCCTCTCAGATTGCACAAATACTGTTTAAATTTTATGAACTAAGAAACTGAGAGTCAGAGAGGTGACAGGAAGTCTTGCTTTCAATTTAAAGTGCTAGAACTCAAGTATCCTATATGCAACCTATTTCTCTTTGTCTAAATCACCTAACCTGGGTCACTTAGAGGTTTCAGGAGTGGAAGTAGAATATTTGTGGGAGGAAAATTGCATCAAGCCCAGAGAGGACTGAGATTACATGAAACTGTGCTTTTTGGCCATAGTTATTCAGCTGATTTATCTAGGAGAGTAGAGGAATGTATCCTGCACATAAAAAACAGTATGTTCCAAAGAAACCCCATATACCAAAGTCCAGATTTATAAGACTCAACGGAGTGATTTTTATTCCATTGTTAAAGGCTCGTTTTTTCTTCTTACTTTATCAACATATTCTTTGTAGGATTTCTTATAAGAGCAACCTCCTTCTCCCATGATGCTTTTAAAATGTAATTTACTGTGCATATGTTGTTAGCATTCCACTGCTTGGCAATGCAGTACATGGACATGATGGTATGTTTCACCTCACAGAATTATGCCAGCTTGAGATGTCACTGGCTTGGTATGTCCAGTTGTCTTCATAGTTGTTTTAAACATGACACAGTGGCCAATTGTGTGTTTTAAAATATCCTAATTTAACCCAATCATGGACAAGTTCATGTAGAAATTTGTGGGCAGAGATGATTTGGAGAGAAAGCGGTGGGAAGACTTGGCTTTGAGGCTGTCCTTGATATTAAACAACCTGAGGCTTGGCTACATCTCCTGCCTTTGAGATTTACTCTCCTCCACTACAAAGGAGAAACAGACAAGAAAATGATTGAATATTCCTTGACTATGGCCTGACATGGCAGGTTGAAAATACATTTAATACACCAGACCTACAAAACAGCTTAGCCTAGTCTAGGTAAGCATGTTCAGAACAAACTTGTATTAGGCTACAGTTGGCCATACTCATCTAACACAAGAACTGTTTTCCAATGAAGTATGATCCCTCTCACATAATTTATACACTGCACTGAGTGTGAACACCAGGATGGTATTCATATCACTATAAAGTCAGAAAACAATAACTAAAACTATCTTAAATTAGAAGACTTCTGCATTTCTCTATTTATTTGCTCAGTCATTTAAGTTTTAAACTTTTAGCTGCTAAAACCATTTCCAAAACATATTGTGCAGAAAATCAAAACATAAAACAAATAAAAACGATTAGCTCCTGGCCATCACTTTACTCCCGTAGAAGCTCTGAGGAAGCCAGACCAGGGAGGAAACTGGAATTCCTAGGTCCCAATTGTCACCCTGGGATCCCCCAGTGCTGATGCTTCTGTGGGTTTGAATCTCTAACTTCCATCAGCCATGTAGGACCTCTGAGAGCTCAGGCGGGTCACATGGCTGGCTGAAGTCTCTGTCTTCTCATCTGTAAAGCTTTCTCACTATGCATGATGAGCTCTGATAGTGAAAGAGAACTACCACATTGTTCTGAATACCTGTGGATACAGAGTGAGTGTGCTTAGAGTTCATGCACGTGTGTGTAAATATTGACATTTACTCAGCAATAAATACACACTGGGACTAATTAAAACACTTTCCATGTGAGTCATTTAATTCTTACAACACCATGGAGGGAGAACTTTTAGTCTTCCTCTATGTACAGATGAAGTTAACTTGGTCTCAGAGAGATAAGTAACTTGGTCTCAGAGAGATTAGTAACTTGTTTAACGTCAAAAGACTGGTACACGGTAAGTTAAGAATCCAGGACATTTTATTCATATTGACTATTGACTTGGTTAGAAACCAAATGGAATCTTTCATCGAGCTCAATACTTGACTTTTAACTGTGTTCAGTTTTCCCACCGCAACCTTAACGTGCAGCTTTTCCTAACACCTGTATCCTGGTGTTCACATCCTGTTGTGGGCCAAAGCTATAACTTGCTTCTAACCATGAGAATATTGCATAGGATGGACAGTACAAATGATTTTAGACTGTGTCTTGCAGGACTAAGCTGCTGTGTTGGAGATCCACCTGACCAAGACCTACAGTTGGCTGCCTAGAACTGGGGACAGACTCTAGGGTCCAGTATCCTTAAAAAACAGAATTCTCCAGCTCCACGGCTGCAGGGAGTAGAATTTTGACAGTGGTGACTTGAACTTGGAATAGGTCTCCCTTAAGAATAAGCATTGAGCAATGCTGGATGCAGCCTGTCAGACTCCTGACACCCCAACCAAAGGGCTGATAAATGTGTGATTTTATAAGGCGCTAGGTTTAGAGTAACTTGTTATACAGCATTAGATAACTAATACAGCTAAGCTTTTTGTTCTTATCATGATAAAATTTATTATTTAAAATATCCTAATAGGCTAAGTACACTTATGTACAACAATTAGAACTGTAAACATTGACTATAAACTAAAGATAACCAAATCCCAGATGACAAAGGGCTTTTATGGATATCTTAAGTCTGGTCCAGCCTCCCTGATGCCTTCGGCTCTCTCTCATCAAGGCTTTGGCTCCCTCACAGATGTTGCCAGCCCTTTTACTGAGCACGGTGCGGGCTTCCAATGTCTCACTGAATGCACTGCTGCCAAAGCAGAAGGCAAGCTCTGGCGAGCAGATGCTGCTTCTTCCCTTTTCTATGGGCCACATCACTGATACTTGCAGAAAAGGACTTGCTTCCTACTCTTAGTCCGTGTGCAGGATGAGTCATGGAGGATCCTGGTCATGCTGCACACTCATTCTTTCCAGCTATGTAGGTAGACCAGGGAAGACTCTAAGACCTAGAAATCTAGGACTCTAAGACTAAGACACGCATCCCTGGAATTTCAGCTGGATATGCTGAGAAATAGACACCTGCTCTTCCTGCACGACTTGTGGTCTCTGTGATGTCTTTATCAGGGTAGCATTTTCCAAGTGTCATGATGTACACATCCTCGCCTGAGGGTGGTGACAACAGTGGAATATAAAGATGAAAAAAATAAGAGTGACCAGATCCTAGGATCATGTCCTGGGGCCTGAAGATGGGGGTCTGTGCACAGACTATTCAGATAATGAAGTTGACGTGTTTCCTTTTGTGGTTAAGCCAGTTTGAGAATGATTTCCATTACTAACCAGGCACATGCCTTGTGACCCACCAGACCTTGTGGGACAGCACCTGAGGTCCTGCATGAGGATTAATGCTAAGGGTGGCAATGTCCTATACAACTACTGAATGGCAAATGATATCTATGAATTCATCTGTGCTTACCCTACCTTGACAGAGTGCCTATGTGCTGTATATGAACTTAAAGCCAAAATAGGGGAGCTTCATCATCTCTCTGGCTTTAGGTGCATTTTTCTACTTTGCTGCCTTACTTTGGACAGTGGGAGTTGTACATACTCATCTCTGATCTTGTCATGGGGGACTCTGATGTGCAAGGAAAATGCATCTCCATAGGCAAGTGAGGGTGAAAGGTGATGTGGAAGCCTGATGGAACAGACTCAGAAAGATTTTGGGTGCCAGACTTAGGACTAGGAAGAAAGCACATTCCAGAAATTTCTCACATCTCATCTTACCGTGTACAAACAGCAACCCTGAAGGGTAAATGTCTTAGTCAACGTTTGCTGCAATGACAAACAATTTCCAAATGTCAGGGATTTATGACAGTAAATTCCAAACCAGAGTCTACTCAAGATTGCCTTAGAGCTCCTAGAGATTGGATTTATTAGGTTTGGAGGGGGCTGAAACTTTGCTTTTCTAACAAATTTTCAAGTTGTGTTGAACCTCCTAGTCCATGAGCTAAGCCTTGAAATTCACTGATGTATGCTATTTTACATTTATTTTTCACGCTCAGTTTTAGGCATGGACTGTGGGCTCCACTCCAGACTGTGAATGGCTTTCAGGTCTAATCTACTTGTTTTTCACTCCAGAAAATAGGTTATAGTAGCAGTAGTCCCTTGGGTATGATGTTTAGAAGTGCAGAAGAGGAGCACAAAAGAGCAAGCCTGCACATACTTGCCTCTCTTCTGACTTAGTATGTGTCTCCTTCCATTGGACAACAGGGCCACAAATCTAAGACTAGCATCAGTGGGGTGGAGAAATGTAATTTTTGCATACAGGTAATGAGAGGGAAGAATAATATGCTCTTTATACAGTAGGTATTATTATTCACAAGCGACTTGTTGAGAGATGGAAGAGATGTTCTGATCGAGGAGATAGAAGTACTGCCCATTTCTCTCTCCACCGGCCCTGAGTAAATGCAGCTGTTTAGAAGACCAGCCCAGCTAATCTTTTGTAGAAAGGTCTCATCCTTTTCTTCTCTTTCAACTAGGTGAGGGGAAGACAGTGTCTGTTCTGAGCCTGGGGCAGACAACCGCTGGGGAACTGAGAGCCCAATGTTGGACTTTGCATTTTCTTAGGCATTGTCCTATCTGTATCCCCCCAGGACTGGATAGGGGGTCTGTCTTGTCCTAGGCTCTCAGAAAGTACTGTGTATATTTCATTCTTAGCCAAACTTATGGTCTCAGTTCCCTCCCTAGGAGTAGAGTCTTGAACATTTTTTTCAGCTAAATCTTCCTTTGGCATGCTTTGCATTAAAAACTATTTTCTTTCCTGTCAACTATTACCAAGTACAGATGTGTATGACATCATAACTGTAGTCATGACGTACCAGTACCTGTGCACTTAGCTTCTGGTGAATAGCACTTGAGAGAAGAGATGGAATATTATGTATGAGATTCGATTATAAAATGACTGTGGCTTCCTTCTTGGGTTTAGTGCTTTTCTAACTCAAGACCTTCTGTCAGCTTGTGCCATGAGGTGACCCAGGAGAAAACAAAGCCAGGCAATGATCTGTTAAGATTCTCAAAGAGCCCATAGAAAGACCAAATGTTAAGGAGCTGAGATGTGGCAGCAGCCACACGAGTCGTTCCCAGTCCTGTCCTGAGAAGACTTCAGCCCAGAGGTGAGAACCCAAGGACAGGATTAAGTACTTTGAAGCAGAAGCATTCAGGTAAGTCATGCCTGGATTGACCCACACAAATTATGAGGTAATAAAATCTTGTCTTATATTTCTAAGCTTTGGGTAATTGATTACACAGCTATTAAAACAAATACAGGTGTCTTTGAAATACTCCACTGGATAAATCCATAAAATACATCTTAGTATGAGGCAGATATCTGATAGGAATCACTTAATATACTTGTAGATATGATCATAAAATATGGAATGAATTACAGTACACTTAGTAATGGCATTGAATAACATTTCATGTCAGAATGGATGGTAAATTAATGTCAAAAAAGCAGTTACTTGGTTCTCAGTTCTGTCTTCTTTGATACTAAGCTGAGTTTCTTAGACAATGGCATGGAAGGCAAATTGAACACTTAAAGATGGCGCTATTGGGAATGAGGACTGATTTTCTGCATAATCTCTGTAATAAACTAGAAAAATAAAATGAAACTATTACATGGCATTTTCACTGGTATTGTCTTATTTAATCTCTAAAATTATACATTCCATTACTATAGATAATGGATATTGTAATGATGAGATTAAACCATAGATAGACAGACTGATAAGAAGATGATAGACAGAGAGACAATGAGTATGTGGGAGCCTCAGTTTGTCCCAATTACTACTAACCCCCACCACACCTATCTTTTCATCATGTCAGTGGTTCTTAAAGGGAGATCAAGTCAGTGAAATGCTGAGAGTTTGGAAAAAAGATGAATGAAAAGGATTTCTTTCTTTAAGGTATTTCATTCTGTAGGATATGCTCTCTAATATGGTACCACTGTACACATTTGGCCTTTAAAATTAATTAAAATGAAATGCAATTAAAAATTCAGATCCTCAGTTGCTCTAGTGACATTAAGGGGCTTGACAGTCACAAATGGCAATAGCTGCTGTATTAGATGGCACAGAAATAGAGATTTCCTATCATTGCTGAAAGTTCCATTGGCAGCATTGCCTAGGACTGAAATGGTGCCCCATATGGACTAGGACCAAGCTCATTAAGATGAAAGGTTCTCAGCTCCTCATCCCTGCAGCACACATACAAAATTTCATTCTAGTTACCTGAAGTCAGTTCCCACAAACAAATCCCACAAACAAAGCTTGGTAAGTTTTAAATTATGAGGCATATTGAGTATTAGAATTAAATTTTACACTGTTCTACTACTTTGCACCCAGAACAGGAATCATTATGTTGCCCAGTGTGTCCATGCTGTATATGCTACCTACCCAACAGTCACTTAGCAGCCATCATGGTTATCAGACCCACTATGATGGTATCACATAGTTAGTGTATTTGTATATAGAGTTCGCTGCTACCTGTAGTTTCACACATCCACTTGGGGCCTTACACTGTATCTCCCAGAGATATGGTGGGCTACTGATGAACCCTATGTTAAATCATCAGGATGAAAAGAAAAACTTTATACACATGGAAGTTCCATCCATCCATGCTGAAACAACCTGCTGAGCAACCTTCTATGTACCTTTCTAGAAACTGGAGGTAGTTGAATAAATGAAAGAAAAAACAACCTCTGTCCTAAAGTATTCACAGTCAAGTAAGGCAGATGACATGCAAATCTTGATGCAGGTGGCCCAATTTGGAGGCAAGTGCAGAGCACTCTTTGACATAGGGAGTAGGGATGCAGCTAAAAGGAGCAGGAACCAGTTATGAATGGGAGTAAGAATTTCTATAAAGATAAACCCTGCACATATGAATTGAACAGGGTAATTAGAGAAGCATTATCAGGCTCTCTTGAGAACAAGAGGCCAATGTGGGTATAAAACGTGACATGTGGGGAGGAGGGTGACCCAAGTGCCAGCTGCTATGGAATTTAAAAAGAGTAGAACATTCATAAGCAGTTAATGTTTCCTGAGCATTTTGCACATGCTACCGGTCACTGTGTAATGATATTTGCTCATTTCTTCTAGTACTAGAGACAGTAAATTCTCTTCCTGTAACCCAGGAAGAGAAATTGAGGCAGAGGTGTCCAAGATTGTGGAGGGGCTGGGTTCAAAGCTGAAGGTATGAAGGTATGAAGGTAAGCTTCTCTTATCCTTGACTACTGCACAGTGGCTTAACAGGGTTTCACTGTTTAGAGGTTCACAGTCTAGTTCCTTCTAGGGTGTACTTCTGTGGAGATACTGGAGGTGATGATTAATTAGAAGTTGCACTGGTTCTGAGGAGAAATAAGAGAACAGAAAAGCTGATGATTTTTTGGAGTGGAACTGACTGACCTGGAGATGAGATAAACTGGGCAAAGAAGAGGAAAAGTGGGAGGGGACAGAAGAGTGCCTGCTTGTGGGCAACTGTGAAATGCTGATGATCGCATATGGAGTGCACCCTGGCTAGAGGAGTGGCTTTGGGGGAGACCGGCAGGTCACAACACTTGCCTAAGAAGTCAGAGCTGCCCCCCATAGGATGAGGCTCATCCTGAACAGCTCCTCTTTCTGCTTCTGCCATATTCTCACAGAGCCTTTAGCTGTGCACCTGTGCTGGTGAACTTTCCCACCATCAGTGGAACAAAATACTTGGCACTTCAAATTAAGGGAATTGAGGCTTAACTTTGGCTCAGGGTGTAGAGATTTCACTCCATAGTTGGCTGGCTTCAAAGCCAAAACATCATGGATGACAGATGCCACAGGACTAACCTGAGCACCTCACAGCAGTGGGAAACAGAGAGAGTTAGAAGGGCCATCCAGAGCAAGAGGTATATCCTCTGAAGGCATGCCTGCGCCTGTGACCTGCCTTTTCCAACTGGGCCTCCTTCTCAATGGCACATTTAGATTTAGCTATGAACTCAACAAGGAATCATAAATCTTGTGATTAGTGCTCCATGATCCAATTGACTTCTGAAAATGTCACCTTTGAACTTTCTGGTAAACACTGTAGATCTCAGTCATAACAGTGCCTGTTGGACTGTAATGTGACCAAAACCTCACTTCCTGTTCCTGTGTGAATAGAGGAACATCAGGTTGAAAGTGAAGTGCTTTGCACATCTCCTACAGGTGTGAACCTGGATTTGGTCATAATTCCCTTTCCTGCCTCACTTCCAAGCTGCTTGATCACTCCGTGACCTCATTTCCAGATGTGTGTCAACTGCACACCTGGTTGTAGAAGGTGGTCGGTACTATGGTGGTAGAAAATATGGCAGATGTTTTTTCCTAGTAAAATGCCTTCCTCATCAAAGGCTCACAGTGTGTGTTGCTGTGTGAGTTTGGTAGACTCATGAGGTTTGTTTGTGTTGGCCTTAATGTTTTCCTACAGGCTTAAGAAAAAGGATTCCTTAGATTGTAGCTGATTTGTGCGACTCTTTATGTTGCCTTTAAAACTTTTATTGCCTGTGTTGGGAAAACCAGTTCATAAATTCATGCCACAAAAAGGAACCCAAGCAGATTTGCTCAGGGTGGGACTATGGGACACTGTGCCAGTGTTCTTCACTGTTTCTGAGCCCCTACCATATATAGAGTCAAACACAGAGCATGGTAGATAGAAAGATGGATAAAACTTCATCATTGCTTTCAATGAAGGTAGAGTCTAGTGGTGAGGCAGATGTATACCTGCATTAGTCCGATGTAGGAAATGTCCCAAGGCTAGAAGAAACCTCACCAGAGGCTAGCTGGGATCTACTTTGAGTGAGGATTTCAGGATAATGGTTTGGCAATCTCTCTAGAGTTGGAGCCATTTGAATGGAATCCAGAAGAAATGGATTCCACCATGCAGGGATGACATAAGAACTTTTAAGACAGAAAGATCCTTTCAACTTAGTGATTCCTAGGGTGAAATGTCTGTGGATCATTCTAGGTGGAAGAAAGCTGTATGTAAGAAAGTTGTACCTTTGGCACTAAGAAGTCAATAATCAGAGTTGAAAAAGCTTAGGAGTGAGTCTGTGTTGTTTAGTGAGGGGCCTTTCTCCTAAAGGCCCCTATGAGTTGTCATAAGAGAAACATGAGACGTCTGCATTTGAACACACTGACAGTTGGCCACAGGGAGAATGAAAAAGCTAAAAATAGCGGAGGAAGCAGCTCTCATTGTCTGCAGGTCAAAGAGATTGCTGTCCCCTAACTTGTACTGCCTAAGGACTTCTTTGGAGTCCTTAGCCCTGCAGGTGGATTGCCAAGATGCCTCTCTGCTTCAGGTTTTTGGAAAAGATTGGGATCAGGCTCTCTTCCAGATGCTGTTCAGTCATTCTCCAACCCAGATCAATAGCGTAAGCCTGGTGCTGTGCCAGTACAGATTCTCTTCATTGAGGACTGGAATCATGGCTTCCCATAGAGAAGAGGAAGTTGAGTCTCAGAGAACATATGTAGAAAATAAGGATGTGTGCAATGATCAGGATTTTTGACTTGAAGGTTTATACTTGTTTTTTCATAGACATATACTGCCTGATAATCCCTCCCCTTTTCTCTCACGCACTCCCTTTTTATGTTTTCCTCTTCTCCCTTCCCCTTCTCTCCCTTCTCCTCTCCTTTCTTTCCTTTCTTTCTTTCTTCTTTCTTTCTTTCTTTCTTTCTTTCTTTCTTCTTTCTTTCTTTCTTTCTTTCTTTCTTTCTTTCTTTCCTTCCTTCCTTCCTTCCTTCCTTCCTTCCTCCCCCCTTTCTCTCCATCCTATCCTCACTTTAATTTTCCATTATGCTCTGTCACATTCACTGAAAAACAGGACTCTGCACTTCAGTGTCTTGGAAGCTTCTCTTATCGCAGATGAGTTTATTAACTATTTTCTGAGCAGCTTCTCTATGCTTGGCCCCATGTAAGCCCTGGGAAGTCCTGTGATGGTTAAAGCACTGTTCCTGTCTGAAAAAATCTCTGTCCCATGTAAGAAACAGATGTACAAGCCCGAAATTGCAGTTTGCTGAGCTAAATGCTAGAAACGAACTGTGCAGTACCCTCTCAGGACCTCATTTTCCCATCTTGTAAAGTAGATGATTTATTTATCCATTTATTTCCAGTTCTTACTCCTCTGTGCAATTGTGCTTTCAAAATGAAGTCAGAACAAGCTGTACTGGATCTGCCGGCCTGTGTGGATGCTCAGAGAGGGCCCTTCTTTTCTGCATGGTCTGCCTTCCAGAATTCCTCATTAAATAAGGGAGAAAACTGAAAATTTTATACTTGAAGGCTTAGTGTCCTATGAAATAATAATAGAATCTGCACAAAAACTTCATCTGAAATTATGGAGATCTCTATCTTGATGTATCAAAGGGTGCTTCCCATATATGCCATGTCTTATAAAATTGAATAATAAATAATTTTGAAAGTAGTTGTAAATATTTATATGAGGTAGTGAAAGTTTGATTCCCTCATAAAAGAATTTGAAGAAGAGAAAATTAAAGAGCATTGACATGCATAGGAAAGAAATAAAATATGCATTAAGGAAATCAAATGAAATGTTAATAGTTGTTGTTTCTAGAAGTAAGAATTATATGTAATGCTTTCCCATATTTTTATGGGTCTCCCAAAAATTCTGCAATGAGTATGTATTGGTAATATTTTAAAAAAATAAACACTGCCTATAAAATACTCTTGGTGACATGAAAATTGAATTCTTTTGTGGGTAGTGGGTTCCTGTCTGCCTTGAGCATCCCTGAGGAGATTTGGAATTGCATAGTGTGGTGTGTTTTTGTTTTAAAAATAAAAACTAAACTTGAAATAACTTTATGCACTGGATTCCTAAAAAGATGCATATCCTTCAGCAGTGCAAGGTGAGCTGTGGATGCTAAAATACCAGCTTTCCACACAAGAATCCTTCCAGAGGGCCTGGAAGTCTACCAGCAGCTGTAAGTAATGGCTGGGATCTCACACGCAGCATATCCTCCAAAAGCCTCATTGTATTGAAGGCTTGGGTGCCTTGGAGGAGGACCTTGGAGGAGGTGATTGCATCATAAGTATAACTTTGACAAGTAGAATAATCCATTGATGAGGTGATAACGATGAAATTATAGGAAGGTGATAGAAATAGAAAGTGCTTCCATTTGCAAATGAAAAAGTAAAATCTAGAATCATTTGCCTTTCTTCCCTGCCCTTCTCACTTGTGACACCATTCTGCTCTCCTTTACAGTGCACACAGCAGCTGCCTAGGATCTCTGAGTTACAAAGTAGGAGGAGGAAAGCCCATACACTCACAGCAGGACATAGAAAGGAGGGAAGGGATGCTTGTCACTATCACAGATAACTTGCAGTGGTCCTCATCTACCTACCACTGGGGTTTTTGGGTGGGAAGATAAATTAATCCTATTTTCTTTACTTCTGTGGTCAGATATCTATCACAGGAAGCAAGCCTCACATATAATTGATACATTATGACAGAGGACTCTGGAACAGGTAGAAATACACAAAGGACATTAGGAGGACATCCGTGCTGAATTCAACACGAAGTACTAGACCAAGAAGTGACATTCATGATATTTCTGGACCTCAAGAGACTCTGGAAGGAAAATGAGGTGCTCCTTACACCCTCCTATAAAGTCCCTCTTACAAATATGCTGCAATGTGCTGGGCACATAGGACTCTGCTGTCTACTTAAATAATAACTGTAGATTTTTATTTAAAAATATAGTTTTATTTAAAACTAGTGTTTGGAGAAGTTGCCTCCCTTTTTGCTCAGATGGCCATGATGTAACCTAACATAAGTGACAGTTTGGGGCTGGGGAAAATCCCTGTCTGCCAAGCAAGCTTCACACTTTGTCCACCTTTACCTTGGTGAGCACCTCCCCCACTAAGTTTAGATGCTGCTCAGGAAATGTCCTTCTAGGGTCCAGGGAAAGTTTTTTTCTTCTTCAGGGACATGTGGAAAATTGTGATTCTCAAACTGTCTGGGGTAATGGGACATATTTTATCATCAGTAGTGAAATAGGCTTGCCTTTTTTTTTTTTTTAATCAGATAAACCACTCTCCTCCCATCCTTGATCTGGAAGGCCATTGCTAATAAGGAAAAGATGACTATCAGTGTCACAAGGGCAGAAGCCACACCTTCATTTTTAGTAGTGTCTAGCATAGAGTCAAACTCAATAAAAATTACTGGAAGAAGGAAAGAAGGAAGGAAGGAAGGAAGGAAGGAAGGAAGGAAGGAAGGAAGGAGGGAAGGAAGGAAGGGAGAGAAAAAAAGCATTCTTCGAGGTTGACAAAAGTTGAGATGGGAAAGAAAACACTGGATTGAGCAAAGATCGGGTGCTGAACCATGGGCTTCCCATCTTGCCTGTTAGTGCTCTGTGGGGAAAGTTAACAGAAATCCTGTGACTGAAGACATTTTGTTGGGGATGTGGAAAGTTAGCAAGAGTGAGACATGAGTGTGCAGTTCCTTAGGCTGAGCCCGTTGGGAAGATGAGAGTGGGAATCTCTTCCTGAGTCTGAAGATCTGTGGGCAGAAAGGAAATGAATGAGCCCTGGATGACTTGATGGGATATCTTCACTTGCATTTGATATGTCAGCCAGGGAGCAGCTGTGCCCATGTGGCATGTCTGGCCAAAGCAAGGCAAGAGAGGTCTCTGAGCCTTCTATGGCCCTCTTCCTTAAATCGTGGTCCTTTGATGGGTACCAGCTAGGGATTTGTCTCTCAGCAAATGCCAGGAAAATGGAAAAGGACTTTGCTAAACAGCATCTCTCCCTGGGGTCATGAAAGGACCTGGGAATCTCAAAACTGGGACATGGACATAAACTTCCCACCATTGCTGAGGTGTCAACGTCTAAACCTATAGGGCTTAGCAGTGGGCGTCTGGGTATCATGGTCACTATTCAAAATGAAAAAAGCTAATTATAGAATTTGGCAGTTTTTAGAGTGTCAGTGTCAATTCCAGCTTGCAAAATTCCTGAAAGTTTAACAATCCGTTTACGTGGGTTCATGAAGTGGCTCAAACTCACCGTGAGTAGGAGGTAATTCCCGAATGTAACTGGACTTTTTAAAGTTCTAACAGCAGTTTTTTTTTTTTTTTTTTTTTTTTTTTTTGTCTTTTTCATTTGTATCGGTATCAGGGATCGAACTCACGACCACCTGCTTGCAAGGCAGGCACTTATGCCGCTGAGCTAAATCCCCAGCCCCCTGTAACTGGACTTTTTAGATCCACCATGGCTGAGAGATTTCAGAACAGACTGAAGTTTCTGCACCAGATAGACTGAGGGTTAAGATTGAAGAGTTAAACAACAGACAAAGAATAGCAAAAGAAACTACAAAACTAAACTCCTAAAGTGAAGAAATCTAGAGAAGCTGAAGAATTAGGAATCCAGGTTGGTGGCATAGATGCCAACATGCTGATACTGGGGTTCTTCCCCTAACACCTTCCTCTGCTCCTGATGTGTGTGGTGCATGCCTCTGCATCCTCCAGAAAACTGTGCCAAGCTAGCAGATCCACCCACAGAGAAGTCCAATTGCAAAACAATTCTTAACACTCAAGTCCAGATCATGACTACGTGGTACTGTAAAAGTTTAGAACACAGCTAATCTCTAGTCAGTGTGTGTGAAACAACAACTTTCCTGTCATTATCCAGTCTTACGGGCGAGGAAGCTGAGGACCAGAAGAACAAAGGCCTTTGTGTGTTCTGAGGATGAGGCATGGGAGGGATGGGTTTGACCAAAATCTTCTGGCTCCAGAAGGTAGAGGGTAAATTCTGGAAGCGCTCATCCTTTACAGCTATAGTGGGGCTGAAGAATGTGGTGGAAGCTTCCTCGGCTTTGAACTGTTTGGATATGAGACACAGCCCTACCTCAGCTCAGTGACCCTGATCAACCTGCCTGAGCTGTCTGAACCTCCTCTCTTATTAGCAAAATGAAATGTGAACAGGACTCACCTTGATGAACAGTCAGCGGGAAGGCTTAATGAGGATGAAGTGGAAACACTTCCCAGCAAGGTGCCTACAAGGATCTGGAGCTACTAGTAACTTCTCTGCTAATGAGGTCTTCTTCCTGGCTAGGAGCCACGACTTTGCACTGCCATACGGAAGCACAGATCAGGACACTGGACACCGTCTAGTCTGGTAGAAGATGAGAGAACTGAAGCTGAGTCCTTATAGGAGTCAGAGTCTTTCAGACTCACCCTGCATGTTAGTTCCCCAGTCTAGGAAGGACATCGCTCCCTGACTGGTCAGCCCTTGGCTCCCCTGATTCCTTCCTGTTACTACTTATTGTACTCACTTGCCTGTGCTGTTCCTTCCCATAGCTTCCAGCAGGACCTATCACCTCTCTCAGGAATCAGTTGTATCTCAGTTTTATCCTGTCTCCTTAAGTACTAGCTTGGAGAGCTCAAGGACACCTGTTGGTGTTTGTGTATCGCAGAGCCCAGCATAGGCTAAGCTGATGCAGAGTGAGGCACGATAGACATTTATACACAGGATGCATACAAGGGCAGGCATGCACATAAAGCAAGTGACTTTAAAGAAGGTTCACCAAGGCTGAGAAGGGGAAGGGGAAGGGGATTTCTTTAAGACCTACAATCCTCCCAAAGTCTCCCGTAATCAGCGACGCTCACTCTCAACTTCTAGACAGCCATGCTAGCCTGGCCCTCAGGGTGGAGCAGCTCCCCAGTGAGGGTAGTGCTTCCTGCCTAGCTGCCAGAGACAATTTAGAGCTGTGTTCATGGCCCAGAAGCTGAAGACGAGATCTTGACTTTGTCACTTCCTAAAGATGTGAACGTGAGCAAGATATGTTACCTCCTTATCTCAGTCTCCTTACTCATAAGATAGGATAATTAAAACCCCAATGTGTGGCTAGGGGTGCAGCTCAGTGATATAACACATGTTTAGTGTGTGCAAGGCTTCAGGTTTAATTCCTAGTACCACACAAAACACACACACACACACACACACACACACACACACACACACACACACACAGCTATGGCATCTTTATGAGGAATACGATGGCACACTGAGCATGGGAGTATTGCATTCTGGGAACCACACCAGGAGTGCACCTGCTGTTCACAGCATCCTTACACTCAGTATAAACCAGAGCCACAGGAATCTTGGCACCTGCTGTTGGAGCCCCCATAGACTTTACCAACTTGTTAACATCAGATGTATGAAAAGGTGGCTTTAAAAAAATTCTAACTTCATCATTCAACCTCACCCTTCAACAAATGAAGGAAATGGAAGCTCAGGGAACTGAATGTCTTTCAGAAGCCAGAGAGCGTGCTGGAGGGATTCTGTACACTATCATCTCAGATTCCCACAGCAATTTTGGAAGCAGACAGAATCGCCTTTTTTTTCAGATAGATGAATGGAGGCATAGACAATTATTGCACTGTGGTTTTCATTCCAAGACAGATTTGGGTGGCTGGGTGGGACAAAAGGAGCCTACTTCCTATCTCATTTATTTCTCGTACCATAATAACATACCACAAACTGGGTAGTTTATAAAAGACGAATGTTTATTTTTCAGTGAGTGCTAGAGAATCCAGTGTCATGGCACCAGCATGATTCATTGCATGATGAGGTACAGTGACTTCCAAGATGGCACCTCAAATGTTGGGCCTCCAGTGGAAAGAAAGGCTATATCCTCAATTGGCAGAAGGCAGAAGGTTGGAATCCCCGTCAAGCCTTCTAATAGGAACACCTAACTCCATTCGTTTAAGCACCTTGTAAAAGTCATTTCCTATTACTGCCACTTAGGAAATTAAGTTTCAAGAAGAATTTTGGAAAGACACTGATATTTAGGTGACTGCAATCCTTTCTCACCATCTACTCCATTTCATTTAGGCTGCAGTTACAGAACTGCTCTCATACATTATTTGTGACCACACACAACACATCAACCTTGGAAGAAGTTATGTTCTGTAGATAAAAATAATGTGACTCAGAGAAGAAAACAAATATGCCCAGGTTCACATTCAGATGGTGACAACTCTGTTTCCAGTGAACTGTGTGGGAAGAGATCATAGCTTGCCAGCATTGCTCATCCAGTTCGCAGAGCCAGTTCTCTCACCGCAGTGTCCCTGAACTGGAAAAGCCCTCCAGCCTCCTCCCATCCCCCAGCCCTGTTCCTCTGGCCCCAGGCCACAGGTTCTCTGAGCCCTGGTAAGAGCCACTGCCCAACAGAAGCTGCTGAGTGCAGTGGGGGTAATTAATGAAACAGGAAATGTCATGCAAACAAACCTGCTAACAAACCAGGCCTGGTCCGCCTCAAGCTTCTTGCTCAAGGAGGAAATACCAGTCTCCACTGATAACCACCAGCTGCAGCAGAATCTAGAGCTGGGGACTCAGAATTGCCCTGAAATAGACCACTCTGTCCTGCTGGAGCTGGCATGGCCCAAAAGCTGGCCAGGTTTTGTTCATGGAAGGATCACAGAGAAAGGGCACCATCAACTTTATGTATGCCACACAAACTGGAAAGCAAAACATTCAAGTCATGGCAGATAGGGACAGCACATGTAAGGTCACTGCACTATCTGCCACAAATGTGAATACAGGAGCTGCAAAGACATGATTGAATCAAAATAATAACTGTGACAGTGATTGCAACTCCAATGGACTGGCACATTTCTTGTGAAAACAGCACAAGTTCTTGTATTCTTTCAACTTAGCAAATAAGAATGTGAAATTTCATACAGGTGCAATCACAAGAGCTACTGCAGCATAGCTCAGATTTGGACCTGCTCTCACCAGCTCAAAAATACATACCCCTAACCTATGATGCTCACTCAAAGCTGGGAAATCAGTGTTGACTTTCCACACGACTGGTGCCAAGCAAAATGAGCCTTGGCTGGCCAGGTGGGTACAGCAGGGTGGTCACATGGTTAGCAATGAGCTGGCTGGCTCTGAATCCTGAGCCAGTTTGAATTCAGGTCACTGCCCCTACGTGAAGAAGGTGTGAGCACACCCTGAAGACTCAGCTCAGTTGTTGTTCTTCTGAGAAGTTTTGTTGACCTTCACCCATGACTCAGGTACCCCACCAAAACTACACCTCCCCCTAGGCAGGTTCCCTCTGTCCACCTACCTATTCCTGTTCTAACTGATGTTTCCACTTCCCCGTTTCTTCACTAGTTCCCAGGCTGCAGCCCATGGGCACGACTCACGGCTTGAATTACTGTTAAAGGGCTTTTCAACAAGGCGGCAAAAGGCTTATAATGATGGCACTGTCTGTGTTGGGCTGGTTACTTCACCCAGGACCCTGCTTCAGCCCAAACTTTGCCCCATAGTTAGGCTATATGAGCCCCAGGGAAGTGTCTCTGTACCTTCTCTCATCTTCAGGACCCCCTTTCTTCCTTCCTTCCTTCCTTCCTTCCTTCCTTCCTTCCTTCCTTCCTTCCTTCCTTTCTTCCTTTTTTTCTTTCTGGACTGCCCCTCTTCCTACTCTTACCTTTTTTGCAGGCCTGCAGCATGCCAAATGCAGGGAGGAATTCTGTAGGAGCCAAATGTAGGAGCTGCCCTGAGGGATAATGAAGGTGGCATTACCTCTGCCACCAAATCATGGAAGGCATCAAATACAGGCAAGGGCAAGCCTCAGTCCTTTCTGTCTCTCTAATATTTTTGTTATCTGTGTATTCCTCCATTTTTCTATCCATCCATCATTTTTCCTCTATCTACTCTTCCAACTATCCTTCATTTGTTCATCCGTCCTTCCATCCACCCATGCGGTCACCCATCCATCCATCCACCCATCCATCTACCCATCCTTCCATCTAATATACATCTCCCTTAAAATTTGATATTAAGAATGAGGTCAATAAAGTCTTGGGATGAATACATTTACTTAAATTTCAAAGTAAATTCAGACTGCCTTGTTAGTAAATTAGACTGATGGGAAAAACAGGGATATATTTTTCATAAATGAAGTGAATTAAATCTGAAATTGAAAATTTTAACCAAGAAAAGTGAATACACTTACTCATTGCTCCAGAACTTTAGTATCCAATATGGTTCCACTTGCACATGCTAATTTGAAATTATCATGGTGGTCCCAGCTGAGACCTGCTGTAGATGTAAAACTTACTCTGGCTTTCAGGAAGTTACTATGAAAAAAAGGATGTGAAGTATCTTGGTAGTATTTTTACATCAACTACATGCTGAAATGATCACATTTTGATTATGTTGAATGAAATAAAATATAATATTGACATTAATTGCATTCATTCCTTTTTTATTCTTTTAATTGTGGCTACTAGAAAAATTTAAAATTTAGTTATTGATACATTTCATGGATAACAATGTGCTCAGCTTGAGAGAGATGTAAATCCACACATCACACTCATGGTCAGGATTTCAGGCCAGTTCTCCACACTCATGGGTTCTTTTATTTATTCATTGCAGTAAAATATATGAAAGATACAGATGGTAGTTTAAAACTACCACAAACTTAGTTTAAAACAGAAATGTAGTATGGAAGACGGAAGTTGGGAATCAAGGTGTTGCAGGGTCCTGCTCCTTCCGAGTGTCCAGGAGAGCAACCTTCCTTGATTTGTGCCACTTTTGGTGGTGCCTGGCATTCCCTGGTTTGTGGTGGTTCCACTCCAATCGCAACTTACCTCCTCATGAGTTATTGTTTGATCTCCTTGGCTCCTTGAAAAGATGCTTATGTCAGTTTAAGGTCAACTCAAACCGAGTGTGACGTCATCACCATTCTTATTTTAATTATATCTACATGTAAGCACCCTATTTCCAAATAAGGTTGTAGTCTAAACTTCCAGGTGGACATGAGCTTGACTTTGGGGAACACTGTTCCCATTACACACTCCTTTTCTTCCTTGCAGTTTTGCTCATCTGACACAATGCTGTCTATCTGTCTGTTTGTTTCCTGACTCCCCCCGCCTCCTGGGATGTAAGCTCTGTCACTGTGAGATGTGAGTCTGTTGTGACTGCCATGACAGCCTTATGGGACCTGGCACACAACTGGGGGCTCTGTGGGCTGGAAGACAGAGGCAGCACATCTCAGCTTCTGCCTTTGCCCAGGGATGTGACTAAGTTGAAGACTCCTCAGTCCCTACAGTGAGTGCCTGGCTCTGGGGCACTGTTCCTGGAAAATCCTGGTAGTAGAAATCCTTTGGTGCCATCTAACAGCTGGCCCTGCCAGCAGGCAGAGCCCTTGAAGCTTCTCCTACACAGCAGTCTTTAAAATGAATTACCTCCTCTGTGTGTGTTTGCTCTGATTATAGAGGAAAGCATAGCATGGAGTTGATTGGGTGACCACATGAGTGATTATTAATGGCTTCTTGGCTGCACTGCAGGATTAGTTATTTTGGCATTATATTTTAAGAATTTAAAAAGCTAATCAAGTAAATAAAGTAATGCACACTCACTAAAAAGAAAAAGACAAAAGCCTAACCATAAAATATGGGGGAATAAAAGCATTTGTAATCCCACTCTCCATGGGCCACCTTCTTTGGTTAAAATCAAACTATTTTCCATACAGCATAAACTTTGGTTAGATTAAACCCCATATTCAGTTTGAAATCATGCCCCTTTTCCCTCATAATTAGTCACTAAGCATTTTCCACATCATTAAAGACTACTAATACTTCTATTTGAGCAGTGCTTAACAATATGCAGGTGTGGAGCTGAGCGCTCTACCCAATTTACTCTTTAATTTTCAAAACACCCGATGTAGTTTGAAGGGATGGGCCCTGGAGCAGGTAACTGGGGCCTCTCATAGCTCTAACTCTTCTGAGCTGTGTGACTTTGGGCAGTGTGGATATATTAGTTTTGTGTGGCTGCTGCAATGAATTATTATGACTTTTGTGGCTTAAAATAACAGTGTTTCTCTCACAGCTCTGGGAGCCAGAAGTTAGAAATTAAGGTGTTAGAATGACCACAGTTTGGTGACTGAAGATGCCTGAGGAGAGAAGTTTTCTTAGCTTCTGCTAGCAATCCTTGTCTCCTTTGGTTTATATGTGCATCACTCCAATAGCTGTCACCTCTTCACATAGCCTTCTTAAGGATATTAGTCATTGGTCTGGAGACCACCCTCATCTAGTGCAACCTCATCTTAACTTCTAGCATCTGCAAAAACTCTTTCAAAATATGGTTCATTTTAAGGGTCTGACCACAGTTTGGTGACTGAAGATGCCTGAGGAGAGAAGTTTTCTTAGCTTCTGCTAGCAATCCTTGTCTCCCTTGGTTTATATGTGTATCACTCCAATAGCTGCCACCTCTTCACATAGCCTTCTTAAGGATATTAGTCATTGGTCTGGAGACCACCCTCATCTAGTGCAACCTCATCTTAACTTCTAGCATCTGCAAAAACTCTTTCAAAATATGGTTCATTTTAAGGGTCTGGTTGAACATGCATTTTTGGAAACACCGTTCAACTCAGTAAGAGTACTCTGTGGCTTACTTTTCTCATCTGATTTCTGCACTAGTGTCTGTCACAGGGTTCGTGCAATGCAGTGGAGAAAGTAGAATGTACATGTGTGTGTAATGTGGAACAGAGGCTAGCACGTTGCAACTTGCCAGGCTGAGTATGCTGTAATAAGTGGTCAGTTTTAAAATAATCTCCACTGGACCCATAAGGAACTTGTATACAAACTCCCCAACTCAGTAGGATTCATCTGTCATAAACTGGAGAAAATCCTGGGAGGCACCAGTGTTTTAGAAAATGATACAAAAAAGCAATGAAGAAATGTTTATGTCAGGCGGGTTAAGTACAATGTCCAGCTTTGGTTCACTGGCGGAGTGGTGGAGTGACCTAGGCTGAGTCACAAAAACTCTCTGAGGTCCTGATTTCAGATCTGACATGGGATGGCTACAATCACAGAGCTATAGAGAGGTCAAAGCAAATCTGTATGAGATTCTTAGCCTAATGAAACACACACACACACGAAGTACTGAAAAATAGCAGTGATTATTTTAACTTTAAATCTGGATCTGATGATTTGACTTGAGTATTTATTTGTCTTTTAAAAACTTATTTTGTCTTATTACAGATAACCATATATGTTCATTACAGAACAGTTAGAATAGATAAGGAAGTGGATATATTAACCCCCTGTCAAGTAGCTATGTAGAAATGAAACTTGCTAATTATCCTGTTAGTATAGTAGATGCTCAGATAAGCATTTAAATAGATGCATATATAAAATGAGCATTGTAACTGTATATTTGTGAGCTGCCTTCTCTAAGCTACAGCGTGTGGGCATTTTGTGCACGTGTATGTGTTTGTGTAAATATAATTTTTCACGTCTACGTGACATTGCACCAAAAAGCTGTTAAAGGTCGAGTTCAGCTTACTTAAGGGATAAATGACGGCCTTGGATCTCTAGTCCACTGTGATAATGGACCTGTTCCTGTATTGTTGACAGCAGTGCATGGCATAATGTTAGGACAGTTTTGCATCTAGCCTGTGACCTTGCTGTTATGGAGGTCACACTTGAAAAGATGACATGATTCAAGAAGTATCTGTATGACCTGACAGGTCATAACAGGTTTTTCTGCAGGAGCTCAGGGCTCCCTTTTGAAGGTCAGGGAGCTGTGGGTACTAAGAGGCCAGAAAAATATCCAGACAGTAAACAGCAGCACCTGGGCCTGAAGACAGGCCTTCTGTCTCAGCAGAGGCTCTACTTCTATTGACAGGGACAGAAGCTGCAGGACAGAGTCCTTTGCTTACTCCGCTCTTAACTGTGGTGCCTTCCTCCTGCCTCTGCTGTTATTCGGGAACAAATGAATAAACACTTTGGTACTTTTGGAAGCCTCAAGGTGTCTTGGCCTATTGTGTGTGTTGCTGTTACAGACTGGGTCATGTATAACATTCTGAAATGTGTTAGCTCCCAGTTCTGGGTGCTGGAAAGTCTAGAATCAAGGGGTTGTCATCCATCAGGAATCTTGCTGTGTTGTTCCATGATAGAAAGGAAAACAAAGGTGAAAGGGAGCAGAAAAGCAAAAAGGGGCTGAAGTCTCCTGTTCATAACAATCCAAGAGCCACAGCAATGGCACTGATCCATTTTTTCAAACCTCAGTTCCCACTACCTCTTCCTAGGCCTCAGGTCTCAACTCAGGTGCAGTGGTGATTAACCATACAACACACGTTTGGAGGGGAGTGTTCACACCACAGTGCAAGTCTCCTGCCATTTGGACTGGGCCATTTGGAGCAAAGCTAAGAAGGTGCTTCTTGTTCTTCCTTCATGTCCTCCCAGTACACAAATTTATGTCAACAGATCTCTTGCTGTCAGCTTCCTTTCTTAGCCTCCAAGCCTTTCCAGGGAGGATTTTTTTCCTTTAATGCAGACTCCTGTACCCAAGACAGAAGAACTGGAAGAAGAGCGATGCTGGTTGAATTGAGCAAACAAGGAGAAGATTAATGGAGACATCTCAAGCAATAGCTGCCTGCCTGGCCAGGGCCTCAGGGCCACTGTGTATTAAAGATCCCTTACACTTATACAATGTCATACAAATTACACATTTGTTTGTATCCATCATCTCAGAAGGGAGGCTGACCTGTGGTTTCATAAGGAGAGAGATATTTCTCCTCCTGTATTCACTTCACCCTGATCTTGTATATTACCAGTGAAAACCTTAATAGCAGCGTGAATTCTCAGTTTTAAGTGTTATTTACTGGTAGGTACTTCTTTACTTTGGTTGATTTGGAAGCAGTTTGAACAGTTTTGAAATGTGTCCATTTTTGTTCTTAGTTCATTTGCATCTTGTGTTCTCAACATACTATTCTTATCAGTTTGTGTGGGCACAGCAGAGAGTAAAAGAATTTAGTTCCTAAATACCAGAGTCTGGAGACCAACTTCTCCATAGATACTTTCTTTCTTTTTGTTATTATCCTTGTTTATTTTCAGCAGTTTTCTACATAATTATATCTCTTGATCATTTCATTTGAAAATGCTTCAAAAATTTTATAATTTCAGAAATTCTCCCCGTTAAAGACTGTTAATAAGAGAAAAATCTAGTGTGGCATAAATGTCCATTTTTTAACTTCTTGTGGTTTACTTTTTAATCTATCCAGAGGTCAGCATTTGAAGGTAATTAAGAAGCAAGACTTTAAGCTGAGTTTTCATTCCAAATATTAAAACAGCTTTCCAACTTCTACTCATTGATTTATCTTTACTTTTTACACATATACAAGAACACACACACACACACACACACACACACACACACTCATACACATGCATGCACACTCTTATGGCTTGAATGTGGATGCCCCCCCCCCCAAAGCCTCATGCTCATAGGTGAGACATTTTGGAGGTGGCTGGATCTAGGTCTGTGCTGCTGGGATCAAAGATCTGATGCTGAGATTGACTAATGGTGTGATGCTAGGATTAAGGCTATTCCACCCTCGGTGTGAGTGATACCCACCTAAATATAAGAGACACAAAAAAGTTCACTCATTGTTGCTCGTAGCTTGCTATTACATTGCATTGTAGCCCTCTGACTTCCATAAACTGTTTCTCCTCTGTAGTGCCTGCTGACATGCCCCCAATTTTGGAGCTTTCCAACTATGAACTGAAACATTTACAAACTGTGGGCCAAATAATCCTTTCCTTCTTTAATTGTGTCAAGTATTTTGTTCCAGCAATGAGAATTGAAACTTTATTTATTATGATAGCTGATTTTAAATAAGAACTATTATTAAAATGAATTTCAGTTGTTTCTTTATATTTTTTCAATGCATCTCCTAGAAAATTAAAAATTACTATATGGCTTGCATTTTGTTTCTGTTGGAAGGTGTTGAAAACTAGGATCTTTCTACATGGGGGTGGATATTTTGCTTGGTTTTGGTTCTTCCTTTTTTGTTTTGTTTTGATTATTTTTTACCACCATTTTCTCTGTACAATTATCACAGATTTTAGTACATGACAGATGTTCACTAAATATTACTTAAATGGATAAATTGGAATGAGTAAATACCAAACTATAACTTTCTGCTTTCTGAAAGAACACTATTCCACCCAATTGTGGGGACTGAGTGATTTCTTTCTTCAAGTTTCCAGTGATTGGCTAAAACTCATGACAGTGATAAAAAAAAGAGAATCCTTTACTCTCTATGAACCAAGAATGACAATCAGGAGGCCAGTAGCTCAGGACACAGAGGTAGCCAGTTTGAGGATCCCCTACACTGTCAACAGGGAATCAGCAAGGCACCTTGGCCAAGCATAGATGGGGGCTAGGTCTCCACTTCTTGCATCTCTCTCTCTCTCTCTCTCTCTCTCTCTCTCTCTCTCTCTCTCACCTCATCCCACCATCACATCTGGGAGCAGAATAGCGTAACAGTTGAGGCAACAACTCTGAGCAAGTTGACCTGGATTAGAATCCGACCCTTCCTTCCTGCTGGCTGCTTAACCCAGGGAAGATGCTATCTATCCTCTCTATCTACTTTCTTTTCTTTCTTTCTTTCTTTCTTTCTTTCTTTCTTTCTTTCTTTCTTTCTTTCTTTCTTTCATTTCTTTCTATACCTCATCTCCTTCAACTACAGGATTAGCACTTGGCTAATAATCCTAAGTACCTAGGACTGTGTTTTGGACATACTCATTACTGAAGAGATGTTATTTTTCTATTGGGGAAAGGCAGTGCTGCCTCACTAAGATTCATGAGTCTCACTGTGCTTTTCTAAGCCTTTCGTGTATGACATTTATTTTAAATGCACAGTGTGGAATGCTGTTTGCCAGGACATAAATAGTTATTGTTTGAATACGTACAGAGTGTCAGTGAAGATGAAAAATGCTAGCAATGACTGGTGATGATGGCAAATCTTGATTGTCAATTGATTGGCTCCACAGCTCCTCAGGGGATTAGCAAAGCACATCTCTGGGTGTGCTCTGGGAGGGTCATGGAAGCATGACCTTGGAGACTGTATCTAATTTGTGACCTTTCCTCTCTGACAGTCTCCCCTGCTTTCTGCTTCCTGGATGCCAAGAGTTGGGCATCTTTCCTCCATCACAGAACTGGCTGACCATGGACTGAAACCTTAAAACCATGAACCAAAATAACCCTTTTCTCCTTTAGGTTATGAGTGTCCAGTGTTTGCCCCACCAATGGAAAAGCTGACCAATATAATGCCTAAAGCCACTGAACTGGAGACTAGTTAAAATGGTAAACTTTATGTTGTATATGCATTATCACACTTTATAGTATAAAATTTAAAATTTTAGATGAAAAAGTAAAAAAGAAATGTCGGGGAATATGTAGGATAGAATCGCTCCATGGATCTGCAGGTGGCAGAAAGTAGACTCCTGACAGAGACAAATGGGTTTCCTGGCAGATTGTGCCAACCTACAACTGTGTGCAATCAGCTAGTGGGTAGCTGGTGAATAGAAGGGTCTTTATGATAAAGAAATACAATTGTATACCTTAGGACCCCCAACAGATTCTTGGGAACGACTTACTGTTATCAGCCAGAGGAAGGTGGCAGGTTTGGAGCAGAGACCAAGGCCATTATGCAGTCTGGCATAAGGAGTACCCAGCACACACGGGAGAGCAAGGCAGGCCCAGGATGAGGGAGGAGGGTACTGAGGCAGCCTCTAGGATGAGCCTGCGAATGCCCATCAGCATGTCCTTGAGTCAGGTGCCCCAAGGGATGTAGAAGCCATTGACAGACTTGGGAACTGAAATGCCACTTTCACATTAGTCTTCTTGACAGCTCACTGTGGCAGCTTCCTGGAAGTGGTCGGAGGGAGGAGGAACAGGCAGCCAAAACAGTGTCAGGAGGCAAATGGGAGATTTGAAAGTGCTAGAAGTCAAGTTGGTTAGGGCTCCTATTTTAGGCAAATAGATTCTGGATAAATACTTGATGCCTGGATGTTTTGGTGGGTGAATACTTGGGTGGTGGATGGATGGGAGGGTGGACTGAGGTTTCTTGAAGCCTCTGTGCCTTGGAATAGATTGCTCAACTTGAAATGTTGTAATTCCTAGTAGTCGTTGACAGTATGTCTCCAGCCTCCTCTGTCTCCTTCTCCTCTCCCTCTTTTGGGTTCTCATGGCATCCTGCAATTTTCTCTTTCTAAGTATTCTATTAAAATTGTCGCCTTACTTCTCTGTCTCTGATCACTTTTATAAAGGAGGGACCATGTCTTTCTTCTCTGGGTTTCCAGTGTCTGGCTTATTGAGATTTTAAATTAGAGTGTGCTGGGTGACTGGATATGTCAAGACAGCCTACAAATTCACAGATTATAAACTCCAGAAAAGCAGGAGTCACCTGCCCTTATGTTCCCCCAGCCTGCCTGCCACACTCACTGGCCTCTACAGGAAAGTGTTGCAAGTCACATCTAGACATCTGTGTGTACTAGAGCGGGCTGTGTATTTTGAGAATTTTCACATTACTTGCATATATAAACAGACTGCAGTTTACTTCATTCTCAAAGGGTCAGATGTAACAAATATGAAGAACTTTTTTCTCCCAAGAATCTCAAGCCTCAGTACTGCAGGACAGCAATTTGCACCACCTTGCTACCTTTTGTGGCAGCTGTGAGAAAGGACACTTTTGCTTGGGAGCTGGAACTTAGTATACTTACAACGCTGTCAGTTTCTTATTCATTCACTCACTCATCTTTTCTTTTAGCAATATCTTCCTATCTTTTCAGACTACAGGAGGTGTTGGTATGCTGGTGCTGGGTGTCGTATTTCTCCAGTGTGGTGGATAATAGTAAAGCAGTGTAAGGTTTTAGTCTGTTTCATGGAACACTTAGAGGTGCACAATCCTTCCTCATGCTCCTAAAGTCCTGTCTAAGAAGCAATAATCACAGGTGAATTAGAGGAGCATGGGTGAGCAAGCAACCTGAGCTTGTCTCCACCCCAAGGCTGTTCTGGGAGCCCAGGTCCCCGGCTGCCTGCACACAAAGCACTCTCCAGTGCCTGGCTGTGAACTGACCGTTTGGGATCACAGTTTGGGAGAGGTGAACTGTGGACTCTTTAACTCTTAGTTTTCTGAATCCTAGGATGAAATTTCTTGCAGTCTTGTTTTCCTTAAGCACATCTTTCATGATTTTCCTACTCATTCGTCAGCATCTTAGAAGGAGGAGCCATGTCTCATGAATCTGAGTCATGATCTTAACCGTGGATCTAAGGTTGGGTGCTTACTACACATAATCTCTCTGAGCCATTTTTCTCCTAGTTAGGAAGCCCTCGTATCCTTCATGATTTTCTGCAGGAATTCATGAGGCAGTGGATGCGCAGACATCTGGTACTGCCTCTGGAACGGAAGGCCACTCCTGGGCTCTCAGCTCATTCAGCTTAATATGTGACCTTGAAGAAAATAATAGAGCTCATCTCTGGGATTCCATTAGTTGATGTATGCAAAGCTCTTGGAATTCCATCTGCCATAGAGAAAGCCTGTGCAGTTTGCGTGTGCTGGCAGTGATAACTCTCCGTGTGTGCCCTCCCCACACCCTGTGTGCTCCCAGGCTGCTTCTTGTCAGGGCAGCTTCTTCTGTCCCACCCACTACCTGCAGCTTGCATCCTTGCTTTACTTCATCCCCACTTTCCACAGCTCAGTCACATGAAAAGCTCAGCTCATCTCTGCAAATGAATGAATGGTGTGGACACTATGGCCCCTAGTCTGTGTCCTGTGCATGAGCTACTAGATTTCACAGCAGCACTATCTAAAGGAGTCCTGGCTTCCATCAGGGCCACCACGCTACCCAGCTCCATAGGATCCAGGATGCATACACACTAGGGTATCAGCGACTGAGCCTTCTGCTTTCTGTGTGAATGTACAGAACCCCAGGTTCTGGAAAAGCTGGACCCCTAAAAGCATACAGACTCTTGTAAGGGGGTATCAGCACTTCTCTGAGACATAAGAGAGATTCCTGGGAACCCACACCTGACTATTTAAACTGAGACTTTTAAGCAATTTAAATATTCCAGGGAAATGTAATGTGATGGCAGCCACAAATAATTTTGACTCCACAGCTGGGGACGGGCTGGTGTCAGGGCAGAGGAGAAAGAGAATGTGGGGGAGTGCCAGGAATTCCAAACAGTCTGGACTCAAGGTTGACTATGTTTGAAATATTTGGCCTCAGAAATGTTGACATGAAGCTATTTGTGCATCTTGCTATGGGAATCGAGGCCTTAAGGATGGGCTGAAAGAGGCCTGTCTTCTCCTCCTCAATGCAGTCCCTTGCTGGGGAGACTTTCAAGGAGTCCCTGTGGGACACCCTGGAGGGGTTGTTGCTGGGCTCTGGAGGAGGGAGTTGTGTATCCTGAAGATATTTGGATTGTTTGCAATACAAACACACTTCAATTTGCTTTAATCACACCTGAAAGTAAGATTTCCACCTACCTCAGAGGAGAGGAAAAGAAGAGCAAAGATGCTTATGACGAAGGATTAGATTTGGGGGACCAACCAAGCAGCAGGCATTGCTGGTTCTCTGGACTGCAGAGGTTCGCTAGCTTTCTCTGTCCAGGGTCCCCTAGTAAATATTGTCCACTTTGGAGTCACACTCAACTTGAACCTTGTAGTGCCAAGGGGGCCACAGCCCATTCTAAATGATTGAGTCTAGCTCTGTTCCAATAAAACTTTGTTTACAAAACCTGTAAGTGGCTAGTGTTAGTCCTCAGGCAACTGCCATGAGTAAAATCACAGAGAGGATGTTGGCTTCTTCACTGCAGTCCTTCCTCCTACTTACTATCTCCTCACAGTGTAATTCTGCTTGGGGAAAGCTAGGCAGTGATTGGTTCAGCATCCCAAGCCTGGGCCATTGAAGTCCCACCCTCAGCAAGTTCTGCTATGGGGAGAGTCAAAGGCCCAACCAATAGCACCACAGAGCAACCTGATGCAGGAAAAATAAAATAAGGAATGAGGGCCAGACACTGGTCTAGAGGGAACCTGGCCCAAAAGAGACCACATCTGAGCAGAGCTTTGAGGGAAATGAGGCACAATGGGGCAGATGGAGGGGCCATTAGGAGTGAAGACTCTGATACCTTTAGGCATAACTGCAGATCTCCCCAGAGATGTGACCTTGGGAAAGTCCCTTTACCTCTCGAGAGCAGTTAGCTCATATGTACAAAGAGTTACTCAGATATACATCGAAATGTCATTACAGAGCCAGACAACATGGACACAGCTCGCAATAGGCACTTGAGAGACACAATGCAGCAATGCTATCAGTCCAGTAAGGCTGGTGCCAGTGTGTGAAGTTTGGGGACTTGACCCTTCACAGGAGTAGAGCTTTAGATTTTCCCACGGGGAAACTGGAAGAGCTCATTGCTCTGCAGCTGTGGTGGTGGTGCACACCTGCTTTGTAGGGTATAGGTAGGAGGATGCTCACAGCTGGCTGTGGTAGCAAGGAGGAGGAAGAAGGAAATTTTGTAGAGTACTGTCTGTCTGAGAGGGGTCCTTTGGTTTTTCCACACTTTCTATCATTTGTTTACAGGATGAGTTCCAGAGCCAGGATTACTGCTCAGATCCTGATTCAGACTTTTCAGCTTCTAGCTCTGTAGCCTTGGGCGCTATCTCTAAATCTCCATTTCTCAGTCTCTTCATCTACAAAATGGAGGCATAGAAGCATAGATCTAGTTGTGAAAATTAAATAGTTAATACATTTTTAATGGACCCTGATACCTGGGAAATGTGACATAGTGGGGCCAGTTGTTATTATAATCATCATCAATATCATAATTAGATCCTCCTTGCTTTTTACTTTTCTAAAGATATCTATTCTCATCCTGGTTATGAAGATGGTGTCAATCATATATCCCAAGTTACAGGGAGAGTGTCAGAGCTGCGTTTCATCAGAGCTCTCTGACTCTTAGTTTGGAGCAATTTATAGCATTTCACTTTCCTTTGTGCCTGTGACACTGTCTCCTCAGGCTGTCTGTTCCCATGATCTGACTTCTGGACCTAAGGCTGTGACAGTCCCCATTGCTCTGAGGCCCTGTACTTCCATAATAAGTCCTCTGTCAATTACTAGCCCTTGCCTCATGGGCTGGAGTGCTGTTCATGAGATTGTTCTGTCATGCCAGGGCCTGAGCAGGGCATCTCAATTTGGGCAGCTATTCAGTGGTCAATCACAATCTAGAAGAGAGACAGCAGGGTGGTCTCATGCCTGGTGATTTCTGAAAACAAGCGAGCCCTTCTCCGTGATAAGACACTCCAATTTCTGCATGCAGTTTTCTATTACGTTTCCTGCAAAGGCCAGCAGCTCTAATTACAATTGGCTTTGGCTAGTTCCCACAGGGGCTGTTCCATCCTTTATTGCTCACTCTCTAGGGCTACTCTCTACTTTCAGCAAATAACCCTGACCTCCAGCAAGGAAAGATTGCTCCCTGACCTTGACTGGAACACATGCTTTTACTCTTGCCCTGCCATATTCTGGGCATCAACTGTCTTTGTAGATGGATTACTTTTTATCTACTCAAAAATTAATCCTGGTCATTGGTGGAGAGACAGGATGAAGTGTCCCCTAATTCCTTTGATAGATCTCAACCTTGAGGCTCAGACATCTGCCACTCTTTTGGGAGTGTTTGCCGGCAAACCAACCTTCTCTTTGGTAAGTACTAGCTAGTGGAAGCCCTGCCAAATTATCTTTGCAGTCATGAAAGCCTTAATTGGAAATTTATGGGGTTCAACATGTGCCATTAACATGTGCCTCTTAGCTGGCAATCGTTTCTCGTCAACCTGGGTATTAGTGACTATTGTGGGCTGTCTCTAGTTATGAGGCTCTTGACACCACTAAGATCACATTTGTTCCTGAGAATCAGCCTTCAAGTAAGAGTTATTATTACGTCTGTTTAGCAGAAGAGAAACAGGACTCCAGAGTGGTAAAGTAAATTGCCCCAGGTCACACAGTTGTGATGGACCCAGAATGGGAGTCTGATGCCATTTGGATTCTAAGCTTCTTGTGTTTTCACAGTGCTGTTCAGTTGTTTACTCATTTATTCCAACCCACTTATTGGGAGTTTACCAGACAATAATCTATGCTGTGGGAGTCCAGCAGTACTAAATGATTTCCACCCTGGAGGGAGATAAGCAACCGGCCAACAATCTTAAAAGTGGTAATTGCTCTGCAGAGGATAAAAATAAAGTGAGGCCAATGGCAGAAAAATGGGAGCACCCTCTGTGGAGGGCAATTGGGCAAGAGCTATGGAAACTTAAGATGCACATTCATTTTGCTCCAGCAGTTTGACTCCTTGGTAATTTATCCCAGAAAAGTTAGCACATGCAGCTCAGCTGATGATTGTGTATAAGGACATCACTGCATCAACGAACAAGTCAAAGATTAGGAATACTGTAAATGTGCATCAGTGGAGACTATGGCACTGTGTCCCTACACTAGAGCTCTTTGTATCAACTAGAAAGAGTAAGAAAATGGGTAAATAATGTGACAGTTAACTTTATTTGTGTCACCTTGGTTGGCTAGGGAGTTGCCTAGCAGATAGTGGAGCCCACTTCCAGAAGTGTTAAGGCGGTCATGGTGGCAAGACCTTGGGTACTGTATCTGGTCCTTGACCTCTTTCTCTCTGACACTGTTCCCTTGTTCTGCTTCCTGGTCAACCTTACCTGAGCATCTTCTCTCAGCTGTGCCATTCTGCCTTCAGGTCCTTACCTTAGAGTCAGCAGGTCATGGACTGAGTTTCTTGAAACCATGAGTCAAATTAAACCCATTCTCATTTAAATTGTAGGTATTGAGAGTTGTGCTGCAGTGATAGGAAATTTGACTAAGATAGATACATAGATAGATAGATAGATAGATAGACAGACAGATAGATGATAGATAGGCACATAAATAAGAGAAATCACCAGTAAAATACCTTGTCATATGTAAAAAGCAACTTGTAGAAAATATATTTAGTGCACTTCTACTTAAAGGGAAATTATCATAAAGAATGTATGTGTCTTTATCTGCATGGACCACATTGGAAAAAACTGCATGAAACAAAGAAAAATAATGACTTTTTAGAGATGTCTGGGATAGCTAGAGGATGTAGAGTGAGCAAAACACTCTTCTACATACACTTTTTGTATCTCATGAATGCACATGTGTTGCATATTGTGGAATACTAACTGAAGCAGAAACAGAACAATGTGAGGGCCTGAAGTTTGATGAATTGAGTTCTCTTCGTAAGATGAGACAATGCTGAGACTTGCAGAAGAAAAGGGAGAGAACCAATTGCTACCAGATACTGGACCTTCTTGCCAGAGGAAGTGGTTCATGCACAAGGCTAGGCAGAAATGAGCAGTCATAAGAAATGAAGGCAGATAGTGCAGGGAGCAGGAAGAGGGCAGTATGGATGGTCTAGACACAACAGAGACCAGAAGCAGATTTTTAAAAAATCAACAATAATAAGGATTTTGATCTTTTTTTCCCCTAGTTTCCAAAGACTTCATTAAGAAATATACTCTAGAAAAGAATTACTGAAGCTGGATATGGTGGGACACACTTCTTGCACTCTGGGAGGCTGAAACAGGGAGATCACAAGCTTGAGACTGGCCTAGAAAATTTAGCAACTTAGGGAAATCCTATCTCAAAATAAAAAGGGCTGGGATATATCTCAGTAGAAATACCCAATATTGCAGAGGTGAGAGACAGAGAGAGAATGAACTATGTCTAAGGAGCTATTGGGTTATTCTAAAGGTCTCCAGCTGGGACACCATGACTCCCATATTGAGTTATAAGCACAAGAATTGTGTCCACCATCTCTTCACACCAAAAGCAGAAACTGGTATCTTTTCACCAGTTTTGTGATTCACTCCTGTGAAGATGCCTCTGCAAGCTTGAATACAGTTATCCTTGTTCCTTGTGCCCAGTGTAGGATATGCTGGGTTGATCATCCCAAGACTCTAAAGTCTTAACTCTATTCCAAGGACAATAAGGCGATCCTGGTAGAACGAAGTCTAACTTATACTGCAAAATGGATTTTGGCAGAGGTGAAGAAATTTGGAAGAGAGCTGAGTCATAGCAAAAAAAAAAAAAAAAAAAACAGCTGGAAGCAGAGAGAGAGAGAGAGAAAGATGATTTGACTGATGGTAAAGGTGAGGATGAGACAGAAGCACAGGTTTGGAGTGAGTTTTGGAGCAAGGACCACCAGATCTCTTGAAAGAATAAGTGTGTTGTCTGTTTAAAAGATAATCACAGTTAATTGCTCATTTCTGGCTTGAGAAAATGTACACCACGTGCCAGGTGAAAAATACTGGGAAAGAACAGATTTGGGGGGAGGTATATGTAGCTTCCTTTCAGTGATACTAACTTTGACATTCCTACAAAAACACTGGGACCCTAACACACAATGCATGTAAGAAGGGATGGAGTTGGGAGAGGAAAGGACTAGAAACAAGCAGTTGGGCACAAGGAGTAATTAGATGGTATTCACTAGACCAGAGACAGTGCTACAGTGTTGCAAGTCAAACAGGAGTGACAAGGTGATGAGAAATTAGAATCAACCAATGAATTAGTAACAAAGATTAAAAATTATGATGTTATGGAAGCCAAGAAAAGGAAGAGAATCAAGAAAGAGGAGATAATCAGCTGGGTAAATGTTTGCTGAGTGGCCATTGGTATTGTCCGATGAACAGCGTTGGCTAGGTTGTTAGGACAAGAAATCAGAATGAAAGTGGAGCCAATGCTGATGGAAGACAGGCTGTGGAAATTTCTAGATGTCCTTAGAAAACAGAGTAACAGGGTACCAGAAGTGCTATAAACCAAAAACAATTTCTGTTTAATTTTTTTAATCACTGAGATACCAAACTATTTAGTGTGACAATAGGAGTAATTGATAGAGAAAACATAACTGAAACTATGGGCAGAGAACTATGGGCAGGATAAAGCTGCAGAAGCATAGTTCCTACACACGAGGCTGGATGAGATCTCGCTAACAATTTTAGGCTTTACTTTTAAGATCAAAGGGTTTACTTTTCCTTTTTTAATAAGAAGACAGACTGTAGGATGTGAGTAGGTTGTTGGTAAGTGGAGGGAAGATGAATGGGGCCTTATCAGATTCTTTTCATATTCTTAGAGAATATAAAGCAGCACCATAATGCTAGAAAAAATTTGAGATGGAGAGATGAAATGATAGATGTACAATAAGAATGCAGGTGACTTGGAATCATCGTTTGGAAGGTGTAAAGAGCAGTGAAACTGCAAAAACATTTTGCATGTATTTGGAGATGTGTTTGTGAGAGTTTAAAATCAGACCGTCTGAAAGATAGCATTTCCCTTAAGGACTTCTCAGGACAAAGAAACGTTTTAGTGAGGTTAGGTCATATAAGGTTGTTGGAGGAGAAAAGACAAAGGAACTAAGATTGTTTTAAAGGAAGTGATCATATTCATGAACTGTAAACTCTGAGCCAGGGATAGTGAGGACATGACTATTTAAAATAATAAACTGAGTACAAGTTCTTCATGAATTGTGTAATGGTGGGTTTAAGTAGGCAGTGAGAGATGACACAGAGTATCTTGGAGTAGAACAAAGACGGTTTTAGATATTGGAACAGGATCAAGGGTATGAAGATAAAGTATGTAGTTGAGAAGGTAAAGAATAGACTATTAAGGATTAGGTTAAGGTGACTGGGTAGATAACATGTGGATAGTTAAGTCTTGTTGATTAATGATGAAACTAAAGAAAAGAAAGACAATAGGCTAGAGACTGAAGTTATGAGTCAATGGAATAAGAGAGTCAACAAAGAGATGCATTTACCTCCAGTAAGATTCAACTGCTCCTTTGGCCACTGCACTGTTGAAGGAGCAGGCTAATGAACTGTGGGGTCTTCCCAGTTAGGAAAGCTGGAGCTTGATTGGGAAGTGTGACCATTAATCCTGATCTTTCAACATCATTTGATTAAAAAGTGGCTAGCAGATTAGTAGAATATATTCCTGACATATTTTTTGTGGATTATAGAGGGATGGCCTTGTTTACTATAGTAGCACTGTTTCCCTGCTCTGCTGCAGAGCCAGCTAACTATGATTGAATTCCCCCTATTCATTATCTAAGTAAACCTTCCATTCAATGTGAGTGCTTAGCAATGGCAAAGCTGACTAATACAGAAAATTGGTCTAGAAAATTGGAGTTATTGATGTAGTTATTCTTGACTGGTTTAGAAGATTGAGGAACTGGTTTTCTGAAAGGTATTCAGCAAGAGTTGAAAAGTCATGAAATGTTGTAAACAGAGCCTGATAGGTGACTCTGGTGAGAGCTCAAAAGACTGTAATGCTGATAGAAATTCAGACAGTAAAGGCTATGCTCAAGAGGTCTCAGGACAAAAGATTCCAGTTTTAGTTGTATTAGAGGACATGTGTGTTGCACTGTAGAATAAAGCATGCCTATGTTATGCCCATGTCCTGAGACTGTGGAAGACTGAGACTAGGTGTGGTGGAAAAATTTTTAAAACAACCCAACATTCAAGCTGTAGCATTGGTACCACTGGGTATTTTTAGCCAAACTTATAGTGAGAAGTCAGGGGGAATGGCTAAAAGCACAAGAAAAAATTTGAAAAACTTAATTTTAGTCCATTTTTAACTAGCTATGCATAAAGTTAGGGCCAGAGGAGGTTTCACTGCTAGAGAGATTTGTATAGGGACCAGAAGAAAGATGCTCTGACATCTCGGAAATCAGCATATCACATCTGTGACAGGCTTGATGATGCAGAACTGTCAACCTTTCATTTGAGAAAGGTCTTTGGGATTTCTTTTTTTATAACTTTTTTTGTCTTTTTTCGTTTTTAATCAGTACCAGGGATCGAACTCACGACTGCCTGCTTGAAAGGCAAGCGCTTATGCTGCTAAGCTAAATCCCCAGGCCCTGGTCTTTGGGATTTCTGCTCAAGAAAAGTCACCTAGGAAAATTTGTTCTCCAGGATTTATTTAATTACCTAAGCACTGAGAAACCTCTGGAAGCATTATCCCAAGGGCCTGGCTATGGTTCTGTGAAGCAGACTTTAACATCATTCGCATAATGCTTGTTTTACTGGCATGCAGAGTGCAAGAGTTGTGGGGTCAGAAAGATTTCCATCCAAATTTCAAAGGACCAGGCAGGGAGCCTCTGAAAGGACAATTTGTGAGTCTGTGGGAATGAAGCTGAAAATGTGATAAACAGTAAAGGTAGTCAGAGATGCCAGGAATACACATTGTTGATGAAATCTGAAGACCATGAGTGAGACCAGCACAAGACAGAGGACCTGTAAGCTACAACAGGCCAAAGGGGTAAGATCATCCAAGCCATCTGGAACTGACATTTCACCACCACATGCTACAGTTGGCAGATGTGGAACTATAGGATTTAATGTTTGTCCTCTGGTTTTCAGCCTTGCTTGAGTTTGATTGTCTTTCATTCTCCTATTTCTCCCTTTTGGATGGAATGTTTACCCTGCATCATTGTATCCCTGGATTACACAGCTTATTTTTCAGTTTTACAGAAATTCATAGGTAAGAGTTTGTTTTGAAACTCAGAAAAGACTTGGACTTTTGAAAAATACTGGAACTTCAAAGCTGAAGAGATTATTATATGTCCAGTTGTATGAAGGACAACTGTATTATGCTAGGAAGAATTTTGAATTGCTTGTATTTATTTGAACATCAAGTATGGTTTAAGGAGATATGTCTGGACGTGGAGTTGATTAGGGGTGGACTGTAACACTAACACTGATGTATCAACTTCATCGGATTAAGAAATGCCTAGCATTTTACAAAAAACAAGGCTTAAGTAGGACATGGACCCAGGGTGATATAAGTTAAGCATTATCTACAGCTTGTTCTCCAGTAAGTGCTGGAGAAGAAAATAAATAAGCTTAGGAACCTCTTCCCCTAATATGGAGACAACCAGACCTAGAAGGTCTAATTCATTGCTCAGAGATGTAGGATATTATCTTGTAATTGTATGTAAAAAAGTATTCATATGGTCAGTTCATCAGTTACTAAATTGAAATTTAAAATTCAGTTTGCAAACATAAGTCCTGACTGAGAAAATGTTACAATTTTATTTTAGAAATCATAAATTATATTCTTTTGCGTTCATAAGAAACATAGTTACCTAAAACTTTACTTCTTATTACCTACTTCTGTATAGCTTTTTCCTGATTAAGGGTCAAAAATATAATGAATTTGAAAAACAAGTAGAAAAAGAGAAATGCTTAGCAGATTCGTAGATTACACCTCTGGGTGTGCCTTGGTGGGGCTGGAGGTGTGCCCTCAGGTAATATAAGGTACTGTTCCCCTGTTCAGCTCCTCTGCCACCATGAACTAAACATCTTTTCCCCCATGCTCTTCTGTCATGATTCTCCTGCTTGGAGGCAGCTGACCATGGAATGAATCCCCAAAATGTGAACTAAGTTAACCACTTACTTTCTTAAATTATGCATGTTGGGTATTGTGTCCAGCAACAAGAAGGTTGAGTAATTCAGGAAGGTAAGGGATGAATACTGGTACCTGAGAGGAGACAGAGGAAATTATGTGGTATATAGTGCACAATGAGCCTTTGAAGATGGTGAATCTGATTACATTGATGTCAAAAGAACTGAGGTTTTTGAAGATGGGGTTAGAGATATTGAAGAAATAATTTAAGAACAATGAAGACATTGTCTCACCTCTTAGAACTATGCAAACTGCTAAAAACTATAACAAATATCACTTTCCCTCTAGGGGCTTACAATCTAATCAGTATGAATTACACAGAATCTGTTGATTGTGTGTGTGTGTGTGTGTGTGTGTGTGTGTGTGTGTGTGTGTATGTGTGAAAGAGAGAGAGAGAGAGAGAGAGAGAGAGAGAGAGAGAGAGAGGCACTGAGTACTATTAAAATTTGGAACAGAGGTCCTGCCTGTGTGGGTTTCTAGCACCTGCTTGTAAAGTGGATGGTTTCTCCATCCTTTATTTCAGTCTCTGTCCCTAGCCCATTGTCTCTGTCTCTGTCTATCTCTGTCTCTCTTCTTTCTCCCTCTCAATTCTTGTTGATCCAATTATATTTTCTTTTCTCTCCAATAAAACAGAAAACACTTTAGGGATAAACAATATGCAGTCACTTAACTATCTCAAGGTTAAATACAAAAGGCCCATTTCAAATTTTAGCTACAACCTTGGTTGCAGATGACAGGAACCTAGATCAATCCAGACTCAAAAAACTCAGACCAGGGCTTACCCAGGGTCCCGCTGGCTTCAGACATGTCTCTACCCTGGGGTCTACTGTGGACTTTCACTAGGAAGTGGTGTCTTCTCTTGCTAGGTCTCCTCTGGTCTCCCGCTGAATGATGCCAAGAAGTATCAGGAGCTCTAGGTTTCAGTGTACTTAAAATGGCAGCCCTTAAAATGCAAGCCCAATACTTAAAATAAAAGAGAAGGGTTTTTGGTGGCCCTGCAGGATTTCTGTGGCTAACTCTGAGCTGGCTTGGGTCCTATGCTCAAATGTAAATACTTAACTAGAAAGGTGAAGTCCTCTGATAATCCAGCTCATGCCCTCACTTTGTGGCAGAAGAAGAAATCAACCCTATTAAACTGCACAAATAGAAAGTGGGAGAGTTAAGTATTTTCTCAAAAGAAAATTGGACTGCTGCTATCATAGTAAATAGGAAAGTCCTGTTAAGCATGCAAAATCAGATGCCCTACTTGTACTATGAACAAAAATTATTAACCAAGTTCTTGGGAAGACTAAGTGAGATAAAGTATATCAATATTTGCTATGCACATGATGATAAGTAGTAATTAATTCCATTTCTATTCCCCATAACCCTGGTGCTTTTTTCCTGGATTCTGACTATGACTTGCCCTGTGCCATTCAATAAATCCCTGACCTTCTCTCAAGTCAATGAATTTTTATTTTATTTTATTTTATTGATAGTAAAAGCCAACAAACAGAACAAATCCAATCAAAACAAAGGAGCAAAACTGGTACAGAACTTCAAAACAGGATATTAGGAAACAGCAATAGCTAACATAGTATATCTTGTTTTCACAATAGTTTCTTGTTTTTCACAATGAAGCAAAACTAATCATAGCAAAGCAAAAAGCTGAGATTAAAATTGAATTTCAAAGACAAGATAGAAAGAAACCCACCGTATTTGCTATACTGCATAATTTCAACCTCCCAAGAAATGCTCAGATCGCTGGCCCCAGGCCTGCAAAATCAGCCAAACAATACAAGCATTTAGTTGCTTTAGATGCCTTACTTGCTATTAACCAGTCTGTCCTCTGAACGCACTGGATACTTATGTGGACGGGGTGTTGGTTCTCAGCCTGCATGCTGGTAGACTCATGGGAGGCACTATCTTACTTTTCTCTTCCTGGCACCCACATGGCTTGCATGCCTTACAAGAAAGCCTGACTAGTTGACTTCTTGTTAGGTCCTCCCAGTTTTAGCATAGCCGATTCTTGGTAGGCACTAACTTCTCTTTGAGTCAGTGTATTTTTATGTCTGATGTGTCCCTGGTAGATAGATCTCAATAATAAGTGGCCACAATTCTTTCCTTCCCTGTAACTGAACCCACTTAACTTGCAGCTCCACTTAGCAGAAGATGGAGTCTTCCATCTTATACTCTGAGTAAAGCCTGGCCTGCCCATTTGCTTTGGTCAATAGAATACAGCACAAGTAGTGGATCAGTTATATACCTAGGGTGACTTGTGTGCTTGTTCATTGTTTTTGGAGGCCTGTCCAGCTGTCACATAAACCAGGATGAGCAGTCTGCAGCAGCCTGAGACCATATGGATATCGAATTCCTGGCCAAGCACCCTTCTAGGAGCCAGAGCCCAACAGGACCCCTAGAAACTGCAGACTTAGAGCGAGGTTCACTGAAAGCAACTAAGTGCTACCAGCTCAGGTTGACCAAACTGCTCAGCTGACCATAGACTTAGAAGCCTAGGAGATACTTGTGATTTGGGGACACTTGACCTTGGGGTGGTATGTTATGTATCAGTAACAATCTGACACAGCCTCCTCAAAGCATAGACCTTTTATGCTTTCCACTTCTATTAAGTGCCAGTTTCTTATTTTTCAATATATTTGATTACATAGAGGTCCTTTTCCCCAAAAAGCTGCATGTTAATTCCCCAAATTTCCAGCACATTAAATGGTTTTCTGAATCTTCATGTCCCGGGATTTGTATTCCAAGTGGTGCATATATGGCCAGTAATGAAACAGGTTGTAAAACGCTTTTGTTAATCAACTATCCAGTCTATTGATTTTCTCTATTTTCTGAGGTTTTGGTAAGGATTTAATGTTAATGTTTTTCCTCCACCTGATTTTTACATGGATTTTATACGTGGGCTTTATAATTTTACTGTTATTCTTTTTATGTTAATGCTTTACCTATTAAACCTTTCTAATTAGGCTCAGAGGACACAAATGCAGAGTCCCAGTAAGCTGCAAGCAGCCACATACTCTTAAGTACCTGTAGCAGTAGAGATGATCTCTGTTAGCCATTCAGGATTTCAGGAGGAATCAGATAAAATGGTGCCTAAAGGTGTTAGTACAGTGTGGCTGTATGGAAGGGAGTCCATGTATGCTAATTCCTTCTCTCCTAAGCACCACAGGCTCATGAGGTCCTTACTATCATACAATGGGTCTTATAATTTCTGGGGATATGGAGACAAATGAGAGAGTAAACATTCTAAGATCAATATTTAAATAGAGGTGATTGTTTTTGAAAGAGTTGTCTTTTTAAATGCTGTAATAATGAGCTCAGAAGATAAGGGAACCCTAGGAGACACATTTGGTTTCCTTTACAATGGAACCATGAAATGGTTGAAGCAGAAAAATTTTAACTTTCCCTGTTAGTGGATGGTAAATTTAAGATGTGTGGTTGGACTTGCCTGGTTTTAAACACTAGTTATGCAATTTGCAACTGGTATAGTCCAGTGAAAATTACATCTACTGTAGTTAAAAAGGAGAATTCCATATTATTGGAGGGAATGTAAATTATAGCCATTATGGAAAGCATTATAGACATTTCTCAAAAATGTTAAAACTAGAACTTCTATCTGATCCAGAAAGCCATTTATGGGTGTATACTGAAAGAAAATGAAATCAGGACGTTGAAGAGATGTGTGCTCTCCCATATTTACCACAGCAGTGCTCTTAATAGTGAAGAAATAGAAATACCTTTGTGTCCATGAGCTGCTGAATGAATAAAAAACTGTACTTTATAGACACAATGGGATACTCTTCATGTATTAAAAACTAAAATACTGTCACTTGTGGCAACATGGAAGGAACTGAAGGTGTTAAATATAGTAAACTAGGGACAGAAATAGAAGTATTGCTTGATCTCACTCACATGTGAAGTATAGAGTTAATCACATAGATGTTAAGAGTCAAATGGTGGTTGCCTAATATTGGAGGGTGTAGGGAGAGAGAGAGCTGGGGAGAGGTTGATCAATGGGCACACAGATGAGAACAAGAAGTTCTCTTGTGCTGTTGGATGCCACATCTTTCAAAAAACTGGAAGAAGAGTTTGAATATTTAGTGCCATAAAGAACCGATAAAGGTTTAATGAAATACATGTAGCTAGCCTGATTCAACATGACACAATGCATACACATACTGAAACATAATGCTACTCCAGAAGTGTGGACATTTATGTCCACAGCTAAAGAAAATTAAACTATTTAAACTTCAACAAAAACACTATTACAACTGCACAAGCCTCAGCTTCTTCATTTGCAAGGTGAGAGAAATGCATTCGCTTCTTGGGAATTCTGAAAAATGGAATGAGGACATACTCAGTGCTGGTTACAATGCTTGGTAAATAGCAGGAGGAATCTATGGTTGTCTATACCTGACCCAGATGCATCAACAAACCAAGATTCTGGAGGCTGTGGCTGACTGGAGATTTTGCAGATGAATAGGAACCAAGGCACCTCCCAATTCATGGTTTTAATAAGTGGTAATTTGAGTTGAAATACTCCAAGGTAAGAAATTACAAAGTAGACTGCCACTAGAGAGAAAGGATCCCCTCCAATTTCCAAATCAAATAGTTATTCATCTAGCTTTGAAATAGGGTTGATTTTCAGAGTTTAAAAAAGGGATAAAAATTAAGCAAGTAAACCATGAGAGCTGTTGTGGAGGTTAGGGACCAATTTGCTACCAGGAGAGATTGCTTTGATTTCTGCAGTGGGTCTGGGGACCTTTACCACCAAGTACACTGTAGAAAAGAGGGGAATCACAGACACAAGACAAAAACTCAAACTTCTGAGGCCCCTTAGGCACAAGTTCAGAGGGCCAGCAGACAGAGGAGCTGGGTATTGCAGGCCGTAGGACACAAAGTGAGCATTCAAGTGAAAAGAACAAGGTCTGAGTTCTAAGAATCTCCCCCAGAATCTCCTCACCCTAGTGAGAAGCCGTCTTAGAAGGGCAAGGTCAGGCTAAAAGGCACAGCTAAGAAGTGAGGAACATTTCCTCAGAGTCAGGTTGCATCATCACTTCTAAATTAAGCATTAAAACACAGACGGGCCTGATATAATAATATGGAGCAAGAGCAGCTTTGAGGTGTCTGAAAGGATAGTTAGTTAGATGACTGCATTGTGATTGAACAAATTTTTCTGGAACACTTTTGGAGCCTCCATTGTGATGAGCACAGGAGGCCAGGACATAGTCCCCAACCTCCAGCAGGAAGTCAGTTCTCTAAGCACCGAAGTGGAGCGGAGAGCTATGTGGGAAACAGATACAGGTATATTCAGTTCAGTGGGAGAGCGCCAGGGAGCTAGCCATCCCTGCAAGAGGAACAGGAATGGTCATATGGGAACAAAAAAGCGTAGCATGGAGGCCATAGAGAAAAGGGCATGTGTCGCTCTTCCTGGGCTGTGAGAGGTACAAGAAGATCAAAGTGTATGTCTGGCTGCACAGTCGTTCTGGTTACCATTTGGATTCAAGATGTGCCTGGGAACACACATGGTAAGGCATGGCTGCCATCGATGGGATTTGGGGAAAGTGATTAAATCGAGACTTATCTAACTTCATCAAGTGGATTAAACATTGATGAGACTACAATGTGATGGTGCTACTGGGAGGTGATGAAAACAGAAGTTGGAGCCCAGCTGAAGGAAGTGATTATGGGGTTGTGACCTTGGAGAATGTGTCCCCTCTTCGTCTATGGGGTTCTCTCCTTCCATTTCCTGATTATCTTTCCTCTGGCATGACTTTCCTAGTTGACATTTCTGCTTCATCCCGGGCCTAAAAGTAATAAAGATAGCTCTGCATGGATTGAAACAATGAGCCAAAAGAAACCTTTTCTCCTTTCAGCTGATTTTCTTAGGTACTTTGTTGTATCAATGAAAAGATGACTAACACTGTCCTCAAGAAGGAGGAGAGGAGAATGGACAGGAGGAGTTGCCTGGCCAAAGGGACTGAAATCTCTTATTTGCTGTTTTATTTTTTAGAATCTCTTGTGTAATGCCCAAGTAATGTTGCAATATTAAATATTGAAACGATGAATAAAGGATGGGGACACTGAACTGGAGACTCCACCACAGTGGGGAAGAGACACTTGCTGAGGCGACAGTGAGGATTGAAGGAAGAGATGCTCTGTCATCAGACAAAGCAGAGCGGTCCCACCATGCTATGCATCCTACATGTGGCTCTGGTCAATGGAAGGAACCTCTCAGGGTCTCAGTTCCTTCCTCAAAAATATGATGGTAACAATAACAACCTGGTTAGTCATAACACAGAAGCATCTAAAAACCCAGTGGGAGGACTTTAGCAAAAGAGGGACACATTGGCTCTTGTATCTGAAGTGTGTACATGTGATTTAGTCCAAGAACACTGAGAAGGTCACTATTTTTCAGTTTTTCCCATCTCTTAGTCCTTAATGGATTTTCTCTTGGAAGCTGTGTGCTGTAAGGGGAGGGAATCAACCTCATACATGAAACCTCAGGCCACACATGTTAGAAGCTCGGACACCATTACTATTTTATTCCCTGAGGCACACACTGGGACACTTTTCCAGCTCTTCCATGCCTTATATCCTGAGACAGATCTTTTGATATTTCTTATGGTGCCTAGCTTTACGTGTTAACCTGATTGGGCTAAGGGATGCCCAGGTAGCTGGTAAAGCATTATTTCTGAGTGTGTCTGTGGGGACGCCTCAGGAATACATCTATGTTTGTATTAGTGGAAGAAGATGATCATCCCTTCCAACGTGGTGGGTATCAGCCAAGGAGAAGTGCCCAGACGAAATATAAAATTGGAGTCAGGGCAGTTTGTCTCTCTGTCTCTATCTATCTCTGCCTCTGTCTGTCTTTCTCTCAGTCTCTCTCTCCCTCTTTTTCTGCTTCTCCTTTCCCTTTGCCTCCCTCCCTCTACTCCTCCTTCTCTATCTCCTTGAACCAGGCCAACCATTTCCTCCTCCTGTTGGATCTCACCGCTCCTGGCTTTCAGGCTTCAAATTGAGCCTGAACTGCACCATCAGCCTTCCCGGTTCTCCAGCTTGCAGGCGATCCGCCATGGAACTCCTCAGCCTCCATAGCCATGTGAGCCAATTCCTATAAAAAGGTCCACCCGAAATATCTGAAATCATACAGCTTTGTTTCTCTAGAGAATCTGAATACACCTTAAAATCTCCTTTGTAACCTTCTTTTTCAGGGCATATAATTAGCATGTTTCTGAAGTCGCTTTCTTTGAAGACTGTTCACATATGTTCACATGGTGGGGAGGGGATCTTCCTCTGCCCTTATAGAACTTATAAATCTATTTTCTTCTTTCTGAGTTCTGAGACCATTTCTTTTCACCCCAGCAATCTCAAGATGATTGTTGGAAATATGTCATAGGTAATTTTTGTTAGTAAAATAAAGCTAAAATGGGTAGTATATTAGAACATATTGTTTAACCCCTTTCTTTTCTACAATACAGTCCTTACAATAGAACATTTTTATTTTTAATTATAGAATCTGAGTCTTATTTTCCATGGCAAAAAATGTTGCCATGCTCCAGATTGTATCCTTCTTCCAAGATTCAAGCCTAAAGAAAAAGTAACCTGCTTCCTTGCAATTTGAACACAAGTCTTGTGTATAATTTTTCTTGCTGTGAATCGGATCCTGTGTTCATTCCTAACCCAATCGTTGGGGTCATTGGATGTACAGAGTGATTGGCTTATGCCATTATGGCATGCCAACTGGGAACAATAGTGAGGTCCTTTCAAATGACCTGCATCCCACCAAATGACATGGATCAAGAGGCTAGGACAATGGCTTCTCTAAATGGAATTCAGCACATTTTTATTAAAAGAAATAAATGGTTGCAAAGTCATACGAGCAAATGTGTAATACACCTCACTAATTAAGAAGATGATGTAGATTAAGAGATCTTTGCAAGGGATGTGATATGTGGTATTGAACCAATAGAAACCTAGCAGTCTTGAGAACAGTCAGTGCCTGCCATGAATCAACTATGCTGGTACTGGGAGGACCCACCCAAGAAATCAACTAGCCAGCCTTTCCGGCTTGGGGCCAAGGGTCTGAGCGGCTCTTGGGAGGATGACAATATAAAGTATAGCAAATATGGGGGATTTTCTGCTATATGACTTTGAAACCTCATATTGTTCTCACTGTATTTCTTTGTTGTGATTGTTTTGCTCTATTTAATATTCTGTTTTGATTGGTTTTATAGTGTTCTGTTTTTGATTTTGCTATACCTAATAGAATGGACAAATATTGTGAAAATAACAAAATGTACCATTAGCTATTGTTGTTTTCCTAGCATACTGCTTTGGAGTTTTGTACCAGTTTTAGTGCTTTGATTTTGATTGACTTTGTTCTGTTTTGTTTTGTTGGATTTTACTATCTTTAAAAGAAAAAAAGAAACTCAGCAGTCTTTTTCACTAATGCAGTTGTTGCTGCTAAGGTAATAGTAATAAGCATTATTTTCTCTTTGAGGACATTTATTATATTACAAAAGAGCATAAATCTGAGAGTAACTTGCTTTTAGTTCCAGTACATCATTTCTACCCATCATTTGTGTCTTGGTCAAGTAACTTAGTCTTTCTGTGATGCATAGTACTTATCATAGGCTTGTGAGGATTAAATGAGTTAATACACAAAAGTATATAGATCAGTGTCTGACACATGGGAAGAGGTCACTCTTTATGATTTTAACCCAGAAGAAGTCTGTGACTAATTGTACAGCAAAAGACTCCAATCTTTGCCTATGGAAGTTAACCATACAGAAGGAATGGACTACAGTTATAAAGGAATTCTCTGTTTCTCTCCATGCATATCCAAACAATCTGAGACCCCTATTGAAACAGTGCAGAGGCTGTCTAGAAATCCTGAGGCTACTGTGTGCAAGCTGAGGCCATCCCTGGCCTCTCTGTTTAAAAATTATGTCCAAAGGTAAACTAGATCCAGATGAAGACAGTATCGATGCTGGCTTAACTGGATTCCAGAATTCTGTCTCCAGGCCTGCAAGTATTTGGGGGACCAACTGTTTTGAGGATGACTGACAATCCGTAGTATTTTGTGAAGTTTTCAGCAACAGATTTGATAAGGAGAAAAAGAGCCCTCATTCAGAGTATTTGCCACTTTGCATGGTGTAAATATCCCCACCATGGATGCCTTCAAATTAGCGATGTTAAGTCACTAAACAAGAACTTAGAATGAGATTTGGGCAATTGGATCTCACTATTCTGTGCACACAGGCTGCAGCACTCCTCACCTAGTTCTCCAGGGCAATGTTCACCTCTGGCTCATAGCTGCAGCATCATTTCTGGCTATTCTAAGCCTCAAATTTATTTCATGGACACAGCATGATATGCCGAGTATATTGTAAAAGTTCTCACCTCTGCCCAGTCACATTTTCTTTCTTTCTTTGTTGTTTGCCCTCTTTCCCAATATGGTGCATACCAGTAGGGATGCTGTGTATGGTAGAGCAGACTTTGTAGCATATACCTCAAAGGAGGCATCAAACCCCAGAGTTCTGCAGAGTACAGCTCCTCCGATCACCTATGGCAGCTCAGGTTTACCCTGTTCTAAGTTTCCCTTATTCTTCAGGCTGGATTTTTGCTGCTCTTCTAACCTACTACAGCATCTTAAAACTTTTTTTTTCTATATTCAAATTCCCTAACTTATAAAAGATATCTTTCCTAATACATTGCAAGAACCTCTTTAATGTTTTTCTTTTATACTGTAAGTTCTTTAAAAAGAAGAACTGAGTCAGATGCACGTTTATATATCCAGCACCTATGGGAGTATGTGGGACAGCCAGGGAGTCTGTGTAGAGTATGTTATGTTGGTGCAGAGAAAGCTCAGGTAGAGAGTTTGAACTGTCTTTGATGACAGGAGGAAGCCACAGGAGTAACTGATGTGATCCGTGGAGCCCCAGTGCACTGATATAAGTGTGTTGGGCAAACAGCATTTTAGTGGATAGAGGACCACATTAAACACTATGTTAACCAACAAAGATCTTCCATCAGTGCCTGGTCCACTTTAAGAGACCTTTCGTTTCTTCAGCTATATGGAAGCCCAGAGAGAAAGCAAGCTACCTAGAATTCCTTATAGGAAATAGATGCAGGATCCTGTATCCTGAAGTAAGATTGAAAGCTACAGCCTTAAAATGCTTTCAATAATTGTTACATGGAATTCCTGTGGATTCTAAGCTGAAACATACCCTCTCTCCTTGGTTTCTATTTGAGAAAATAAGGATTGAGTAACAGAAGAAGGAGCAACCAATGCGAGAGGTCCCTCTACTAGTGAATCATGGCAGGAATAAGTTCTGCTAGAGAAACAAGATGCTAAATGATGTGCCAGAAGATTGCATGCCTCTGGGGCTTTGTTCCTGCTGCTACCTGGAATACCCTCCTCTGTCTGGGACTGGCTGTGGCCAGCTGCTCCTCTTTACTCTGTGAAGCTAATCTTTATTGTGTTTAGCTCACCCCTTATAGGAAGGCACGGCCAGGATAAGCCCCACTCTACTTTGTGCTCTGAAAGCCACTCCACATCCTGTAAGTAGAGATCTAAAACTTCGTACTGAAATGAATTAATGAATTTACTATTTGATGTGAGGACTTGAACTGGCTTGGGAATTCCCAGAAATCAGGGGCTACCTTACTCTTCTTGAAACCTTAGGACCCAGTGTAGCACCTGAAAACTAATAATACTGACTCTGAAGAATGGACATAGGAATAAATATAAGAACATTTTTGGAGACTGAGAATTTCTTTAGGAAATAAATTATTTGGAAAAGTAGATAACAAGTTGTAAGATGGTAAAGGGGCGTAGAAATAGGGATAAGGCACAATCTATTGGTATAGAGTTTTTTTTTTTTTTGAAAGAATAAAACCCACAAAAGGGTTGAGACGCCATGCTTCCACAAGAAGAAGGACCTGCCTTCCTGAACAGAATTGATTGGTTCAGCAGTGGGTAGACAACTCCAGATGGGCCAATCAGAAGTCTTCTCACTGAAATATGAACATTCATCCCTAGATCCCATGGCTGGGTTGTCAGAGCAGGGTCCTCTTGGTCAAGGCAAACTTTGAGGTCAGCCACTCTTAGCTGGCCATGGCTTCTGGTTTCTAAAGATCTGGCTTTTCAGTCTTTCTTTGGATGTCAGTAGCAGCCCTTGTCCCAGTTGTGACTAACAAAAAGTACCTCTAGACTACAAAGCTACAAAGCTACAAAGGGTAAAGTCACACCCAGTTGAAGGCTGTTAGTTATAATCCAAAAAAACATAATACTGGTCTTAACAAACTTCACAAACATAATACTGTCATCCAAGTTCGTATGATTCATCAGTGCTCATCTCTGTACTTCAGTGTAAAAGCACTCACCTTTAGGAATGATTCATGCCCTCCATTAACTAAGAGTTGTGTCTCTGAGAACTTGATGAAAGCAGAATTTATTGCCATGGAGCATAAAATCTAGAAAAACAGAGCTAATTTGTGAATAAACTATGAAAGATTTTATAAACATTTCATGAAAATTGGAGTAATATAAAGTATCCCAAGTTAAAACAAAAATGTTATACTCTAAAAAGGTATAAGGTTACCAGTGCCATTTTGATGGATTCATTCATAATAGTGACTGATAGGCATTTTATTTCTATTTTACTATCCCTTGCTCACTAGCATGGTGGGAAATAATTCACCATTGTAATCAGAAGCTGAAACTGAAGCTGAAATGCACACATAAAGATTTGTTATCTCAATTATTTTCTTCCTGTGTGAAGTTGGTCAGCTATTTGACCTCTTTGTGTCTGCTGCCTCAAATTTAATGAGATTTACAGTGACACCTCTCTTAAAAAACTGTTGGAGGATTAAATGGCCTGGTGCTTGTCCAATATACAGAGCAGTATTCAACTCAAAAATTCAGCTAGTTCATCAGTTTCTTACTTTTACAAGTAAGGTATACTCAATCCATTATTTATGCATGTTGGGGTATTTTAATATGAATACTAAGAAGCATTTGTTTATACCTGTGTACCTTTATCTCTATGTTCATTGTCACCATTATTTTGTGATTTTGAGTAAATAATTCTTATACTTGTAATTCCACTATAACATTAGAAATGTTGAGAAAAGAAAACCTTGGTCAAGGAATCTCCCTAAGTGATTTCTTCCTGTCATCGTTTCTACTGAAAATTTTGCTGCAAATATTGTTTGTTTGGATGTGATATGTATTTTCCTTGCCTGCTGCTTTAAGGAAGTTGTTATTTTCCTTTGATTTTTCAGCAGTCTTGTCCCACGTTCTTAGTCTATGTGTGTGTGTGTGTGTGTGTGTGTGTGTGTGTGTGTGTGTGTGTGTAAACCTGCAGGTGTTTGTATGAGACTTATATGTCATAAGGATTCTGGAAACTGTGTATTAATATGTTATTAGCTATGTAAGAATTTGAGCAAATTCTCTTCAAATATTATTTTTATACTTTTCCTTTTGCTTCTCACATGCTGAGGCTATAATTATATTTATATTGTTCATCTCTGCCATAACACTGCTAAACTTCGAAGGCAACACTTTGCACCCAAGAAAATCAATATGAAAATGCTTTTCTGGGAAAGCTGTGGTAAAAGTTTGACATTATTTCAATTTGATTTTCTTCTATTTCAGGTCCTCAATAACAGGATATTTTAGTTCTTTTTTGAATCTTTCAAAAACCTGATTATTTAAAATTGTATTCTTAAATTCTTTACATGATTATATATGTTTTTCTCAGCAAGAAGATAGGCCTTAAAAAAGCTCCTTTATCATTGCTAGAATTTTTTCTCTAAACAACTTATGTTTATATCCAAAACTCATTTTTTAGCCCTAAATGCACACTCAAGGTTAGGGACTTAATCCTACCCTCTGATGACCGTCACAGAGATCTCAGGAATGTGCCACAGTTCTGCTTAGAGAGACTGACACGTGAAACCCAGGAACAAAGGAAAGATAGATTAATATTTATTTCTTATGATCTTCACTAAAATCTCTGTATTTCTACTTTTCTACTCCTTTTTTTTTACTCCTGTCTTTCTCTGTTCAACCCTGCTCCTCTTTTATCAAATTTATCAATGGGAGAAATCTGTAATTTTTTTGCTATCATACAGTGTTTTAATATTTGAGTAAAACATGCTATATGAGAAGATTTTCAATCTGAGATTTACAGACTCTGGAAGTTTAACAAATATTATGCTTACTTTTTTTACTGATGGAAATAAAGTGCTTTCACACCTATTATCTCAATTAATTTTAACCCAGGAGTAGGTAAAGTATATAAAAGTCCCATTTTTCCACTCAGAGAATATAAATAATTTTCCCATGATGACAACCAAGAATTCAGCTTGATTGAAAACTCTCCAGACTACATTTTCCAGAAAACAGAGCTTGAGTAAAAAGCTTAGTGCAAATATGTTTTTACTTTCACAAAATCCCAAGGAAGCAAGAGGGAGGAAAGATGCGAAGTGAAGAAGTGAAAGAGGAAGATAAAATACCAATTAGTGGGCAGTGACTTGGCCATTGCTTTATGCCAAGTGTCATATCTTCAGAGGATTCACAAGAAACTTTGGACCATACAACATAGTGGTGGTGGGAAGGGTATCCTTTGCTCTTGTGAGTCATTAGTCAAATTTTGTAAGTTTTTGACAACTTTGCATTTCCTAGTGCCACCATGTGGCTCTACTGGTATTCTTTGGAGAAGCAAGGTCCATTGTCAGGGCAAAACAAACACACACTAGCAGCACTCCCAGTGCCCTCCTAAATCTTGTTTGATAGCCAGTCAAGCCAAGTGGATCTGGAATTTTACACCATTTAGTGACAGCAGGGAAACCAGTTCTCAGGGAGCGAGGTGTGGTCAGGGCAGAAGAATAAAACTTCAATTTTATTGTTGGCATAGATCTTTCAGAATGACCAACAGGGGCCGTGAGAAAGCCCAGTGGAATGTAGTCAGGGATACCCTTAAGTGAACCAATATCACAAATGGAAATCAGGATATGAAAATTTCCCTCATTTTTTCAGCATTCCAGAATTGAAGGAACATGCGACATTCCTTTAGCCTTTACCCTTTCCTAGAACAAGAAGCAATGCAGAAGCTTAATAAAGTCCTCACCAAGGAGTCAGGATGGAAATGTTACCATACAGGGAGTGTGTGTGTACATGTGTGCGTGTGTTTCAGTGTGTGCACCATGCATGTTTATAAGCTAAGATGAGTTACTTTTCAGATACAGTACACATACGTATGCTTGAGTATATCTAAAAATACAAGCGCTGCAGAGCAGCGAGTGTGGATGTTTTTAAATGAGCATAATCTCGTATGCGAATGCAGCATGCAGTAGAGGTGCTCTAATGTGTGTCATGCAAGGGGGTGAAATAGACAAGTTCCTTAGTGCTATGGTTGATACGTTTTGTCAATTTGATAATTCTAGAAGGTAACTGAGCAGCTCTACATTCTGGAGCTCAGAGGACAAGCCTTTAGTGCTCTAGGATGTTGGTCATTGTGTCAATTTGAGAAGGTCAGACGGTTAATTAAGTGAAGCAGCACGGAGCCAGATTACTTTGTAAACATCCTCAGTCTGTGCAACAGAAGGGCACAGAGTGACTGCCCCACCCACCTGAGGGGCGTACCTGTTTATTGTATAAGGGAGGAAAAAGAGGTTTGCTCTGCCCCCCACTTTGCTCTTGCTGCTTTTGCTGTCCCCATGAGCTGTTGTCCCTCTGCTATGCCACCATGCCTCAGAACCAGCTGAACATGGACTAAAACCCCATACACTGAAAGCTAGATAAAGCTTTTCTTCCTTCCTTTTGGGTGTCAGGTATTTTGTCTCAACAAGAGAAGAGTAACTAAGACACTTAGTGTGCAGCCTACTGGGCAGCTTCTCTCTCACTCTGCCGCCCACGAAAGGCCTTTCCACTCCATGTTCAGAAATCTTTACACACCTCTGGCTGTGTGGGTGAGTGAGAGAGTAATTCTCACTCAGATGACAACTCTCAGATGACATCTTGGTGAACCTCTCAGCCCCATGACCCAGCATGGGAAAGTAATCTTCACTATTGACTTTCTCCTCAAGGAAATGAGCTAGAACCAAAGTCTATCTCCCATGCAAATAGTTGGGAAGGTGATTTCACCAAGTCTTGACCGTTGTTGTGTAAGTGATCAAGGCCAGCTGAGCGTTTCTCCCACTTTCTCATGACACATCTTCAGAGTCTTTATGCCCGTAGGGCCACCACTTTGGCCCTCCTCACTAGTTCTGTGTCTGTGGCTCGCATTAAGGTTTCCGTGTCCTAGCTGCTCTTGGCCTATTCTGTTCACTGTCACTTGGTTCAATACAAACCATGTCAAGGAAAGTGGACAGAATCACATCACAGAAAGCAAAGCTTTCAAACCAGAAACAGGTCTTGAGAATGCTTAGGTCTGAGACTCTGAGACTGGATTTACCTGGAGGGCTCTGTGGAGACTTCTATCCTCCTAACATCACCAGAGGAGCACCAAAGCAGGTTGGATGGGGAACCTGAACTAAGATGTATCTGTAGTCAAATCAGGTTTGGAGCTGCAGTGACCCTGAGCAGCATAACTGGGGAGTGAAGAGGCAACCATTATCACTGCCCACCTCCACAGCGCTGTTCCTCTTTCAAAAAATGAACATTTAACAGCGTCAACAACTCAAAACTTCATGCTTGCCAGGCAGGCATTGCATCCCTGAGCTAAATCTCTGGCCGGTGTTTGCTCTTTTAATCACCAGCCTATTTCACTTAGCATCAAGTTTTCAAGGTTCATCTGTGTTATAATGTATCTTAGATTTGTTTTTGTTTAAAAATCAGTCACATTCCATTTCATGTGCACACCACATTTTTCTTCTCTCTTTATCTGCTAATTGACAGGTCGTCGATTCTACCATTTGGCAATTGTGAATAATGTTACTATAAACATTAGACAAATATCTCTTTGAGATCATGCTCTCAATTCTTTTGTCTATTTATCAAAAAGTAAAATTGGTGAATAATTTGTAAGGATAAAATTCTGTGTTTAATTTATTAGAAAGTGTCACTGTTTTACATAGCCACTGCATTGCTCTCCATTCCCACCAGCACAAGGGTTCCAATTTTTCCACATCCTCACCCACACTTGTTATATTTACTCGTTGTCAATTTTATTGTGCTAGTGAGCACCATGATGGGTATGAGGTGCTAAACTGCACTTTGAAACGCGGAGAGAGAGATGTGGAAGGTGAAACAGGGAACTTTTGATGAAATTCCCTCACCAAGATTCATTGTTTTAGTATCACTCATGATAAAGAATGCAGGGCAGAGAGTGAACTTGGAATTGTGCACATACAGGGGCAGTGAGTCTATCAGGAGGAAGGGAAGAAAATGACAGAAAAGAAATCTGAACCTCTCTCTCTCTCTCTCTCTCTCTCTCTCTCTCTCTCTGTCTCTGTCTCTCTGTCTCTCTCTCTCTCTCTCTCTCTCTCTGTGTGTTGTGTGTTAGCAGTCAGCTCTTCTGACTTTTGAGTTTCTTCTTAGAAATGTTTTTTTTTTAAATTTTATTTAAGAGGAAAAAGAGAAAAACACAAAATAAAACAAAGCGGTATAAGGGTACACGTAATACAGAACGACAAAAAAAAAAAAAACAGTAAGAAATCACCTGTTAATAGATTACATATTATCATCTTAGAAATAGTTGCTCAAATGTTTAAACTCACTGTGTTACTGGAATCACATTCTGGAATGTACCAGGATTAAGCATCTCTGATGAACTCCTACTGATCCAGGAAACAGTTTCAGTCCTTTTGTAGCTGCTTGTGTAACACTGCCCAAATACAGGTGTGAATGGTGATATCTTCTCAGAGTCACATCCTAAAGGAAGCATATGGTCTAGCCAGTACAGTGATCACACCCCTTGGAACCCAGTGGAAGAGGTCAGGCTTCATAGTGGGGTATACTCAGACCAGAATGTCAAGAGATTCAGAAATAAATCTAGCTACTGAATTCAGTCCACAACACCTAGAGCACTATGTGACACTAAGGTCACTTCAGCTAATGAACATCCTTAAGAGGTATACTGTACTGTGTTACCAACCCAGACTCAGGGACTAAGACACAAACCCACCCTCTGCACTCCTCCAGTCTTGCTATACCTTGCAACCTGGCCACATAAAAACACAAATGTCATTCAGTGAGTACTGCTGCAAGGAGAATTGTTTTTGTACCCTGAGGATAGAGATCAAGGGAGGTGAAAGCAGAATACAACTGAGCTTAATAAAGGAGTGAGTGTTGCTTCTGTTGACAGTGATGATAATAATATCATGATTCCCAGTCTAGGGAGAAAGGTCTGATGATGTGACTGAGTGTGCCATACCTGGGAGATACTCTTTTCCCCTAAGGGCTGCTAGACGACAGCCGTCTATCCACTGCTGGGTCTACAGAGGGTAGGAGATTGATCTAAATAGCCACAGTTATGGAAAAGCTTTACCTTTTCTATATCTTGGAGGAAATCTGTAACACAGCAATGGAAAAACAATGCTTGTGGACTCAGATGCCGTTCTATCCCTTCTAAATTCCATGATCAAACACATCCTCATTGACCCTCAATTTCCTTATTCATAATATGGGATTTTTCTTGCCCCTCTCAAAAACTGTTCTGACAGTTTGAAAGAAGAATGAAAGTGTCACGAGTGTCCCAGTTCGAGTTGACCCTCGATGGAATCGTGGGAAGCAGGGGACCATCACAGTACCACTTCGAGCTGCTCTCCAAGGTGGCTTTCTGAGTTCAGGTAACTTCTGTGTTCTGGGGCTCTTTTGGGATCACCTCTTAGCTTATGTATCCAAATGAATTTTTCATCTTAAAAAGGTTTTCTTCCAAGAGGCTAAAGTCCTATTCCAGCAAATGCATTGTCTGTAAAATGTGATCAGCCTTATCCAGAATCACCCTTTGAAGCAGTACCATCAGAATTATTTCTTTTTTAGTTAGATGTCCCTTCAAGAAATTTTAAGTAGTCTCATTTATTAAAATGGGAAAAATAGTAAATTTAGTTTTAATTTAATATTTTTAAAAACCCCAAATATCCAAAATACTATCATTTCCTATGTGGATTCAATATAAAAACTGTTAAAGTAACATTTAGCATATTTTCTCCTGTGATAAATCTACTGCTCCCATAGCATCGTATGTTTCTAATACTTCTCAGTTTAGATGCTAAATTCTTGTGGTAAATATTAGGGAAAAGCAAATGGGTGGGTTCAACAGGACAGTTTTTATTTCAGAACAAATCTGAAAGGGGACCACCGTGGCACTCAGACCAGATCAGTGAAGCTCCTGCTAGCTATGATGTCTTTTATAGCATCATGAGCCTAACAGGGGCTACGAAAGGAAAAGGTCAAAAATGTCCGAGGGAGAGAATTTACTGGGAAGAAGATGTGGCTATCTACCCGGGACAAGGCTTGAGAAGGTGTAGGGAGCGGTGATTGCCTGACAAGAGCAGGGCCGAAGAATGGGAGGCATTTTGCTCTGTAGCTGTGCTGACTGGACCTTAGTCCTGATTATATTGTATTAGCAAGTGTAAAGCATAGTGGCCTGAAAGAGGCTTACAGTGGTCTCTGGTCACCCAAGTATGGCTGTGGCCAGATTCCTTCAGTAAGCACTTGATCCACACTGCAATCTCATAAAATTGGTAGTTGAAAATATAGATTCCTACATCCACATTGCTCCAAAATACATAAAAGCATTGCAGCCACATTATATTTTAATAGAAGAATATTTTCTTCTGCTTCAGTGTGTAGACTTAAATGTGAGTGATTTTATATGAAAGAGAATGAAGTAGTTTCTCACTCAAATTAGCTTTACCTCTAGCATGCAGTGGGCACATGTGACAAGCACTACTTATTAGACAGTGTGGTCTACAGTGCTTTTCTTTCCTGTTGTTTGTATTGAAGTTGATTTCACACTTTTGGAAAATCAACCTGAACTCACTGATGGAGTTGACCTTTTAGAGGACATTTTTGAAAGCCAATAGTGTTCTTAGGTTTGGAATGAGGACTAACTGCTTTAGAAAGGGGTCATTTTCATGGTGTTTGCTCTTCAGTTGTTTGCATTTCTTAGTTGTCATGCTTGACTCAGTCTGCAATGACCTGAGGCCCAGAGACACAGGTTTGGCAACCTTGCAGCTGAGATCAGTGCTGTGGAAAAGCAGGCCAGCTGGGGACTTTGAAGCCAGAATCATTTTAGGATTGCCAATTCCCACCCAAGCCTGCACCCTCCTCAGGAGGCAGATTTCTGGCTGGGAGGAGATGTCTGCTGAGAGATGTCTGAGAAAATCAGTGCATTCAAGAGAAAGAGAGCAAAAAGGTGAAACAGTGTCTGAGGCCAAATGCTAAAGAAGAGGCAGGTAAGGAGAGACCAGTGAATCTTGACATCTGCAGACAGCAAAGTGGGTACAATGTCTAGAGTAAGCATGTGCTTCTAAGTGTGTGTGCACATGTACATGTGCATAGGTGTATGTACATGCATGTCTGAACCTGTATGCATATGATTGTGTGTGTGTGTGTGTGTGTGTGTGTGTGTGTGTGTGTGTGTGTGTGCATACAGGGTCGCTAGTAACTGTAAAAGTTGGAAAGGGACAGTTCACATAGGGACAAGTTAAGATGTATGTTTATTTGCAGAACATCAAAGGGCTTTAACTTGATCACATTGGGTTTCAGGCAGATGACAGTGGCTGCTGTGAGAAGAAAGGACTGGAGAGGAGAATGTACTGGCAGCAGAGGGATCAAGGAGGACACTATTTCATAGTGCAGGCAAGAAGCGATGGTGGTCAGATCTAGGAACTGGTAGCAAAGATGGAGAATTGTGAACAGTTAAGAGATTTTCAGAGGGTGCGACTGATTTCACTTCCAATCTATGGTTACTGACCCAAACACACAGGAAGAAAAACTTTAATTAGTTCATGTGGATTCCCAGGATTGAGCTTCTTCCTGGGTGTGCTGCTCTATTCTTTGCTTTGACTATTTTTCTTGTAGTCAGTGAACTCTTTCATCATTGTGGTGAAACTCATTTTACAAACACACCCTTAGATTGAGTGACTGCATTAATCACAGCAATTAGCTCTTAATTGTGGTAATAAATAACCCAAAGGGTCAGTGGTTTAAGACATTATTTTTTATTGACATGAAGCCCAATATTGGGTAGATGACTTTTCTCCAAATCCATTCAACTCAGTAATCTAAATGTCCCAAGAGCCTTGGAAATCCTCTACTCTGTCTTATGTACTCACCCACCAAATGACCCAAAAGAAAGAACACAGAAGGTTGTATGTGACATTTGAAGGGCCATGTCTAGAATCAAACAGAGCATGGATGCCTGCTCCATTGTTCAGAACTAGTGGCATTACTCATGCTCAGAGAATCTGGAAGATAGTTTGCATTCACAAAATAAAATAAGATGTAATGAGGATCACCTAGCCAGCATGCTTCAGAAGAACTATAACCAAAAAGGAAAGGGACTGGGACTTCCTCTATATGCCTGTATGGAAGAAGCAAAATATACAAGCAGAGAAAGCAACAAGAAAAAGTCCCTAGCCCCCAACCCTGAGAAAACTGATCCAGGAGAGGTAAATACAAAAGAGATCGAGAACAGCAAACATGCAATATCAGACACGGCATCAGTGGACATAAAGAGATATCTTTGGGACCTCATAGATGAGTTCAAAAGTGAAATATTTAACCAAGTAAAGCAAGATATAAGTAGATTAATGAAAGAAATGCTAAGCACCTCTCAAGACACAGATGAAAGAATGGATGAGCACAACAAAAGAGAGAAACATTTGATGAAGAATATAAAGAAAACAGAATACAAGAAGCAGGTTCAAAAAGATTACCAGAAAATAAAATACTCCATTGAAAGCCGGCAAAACTGCTTCAAAGAAACTAAGGATAGATTATCCAAACTGGAATACATATTTGCAATGTGGAATCATGAAAGGAAAAATTTGTTAAAAATAACAAGGAAACAGGCAGTAACAATACAAAGGCTAGAAAATGACAAGAGGATCTATAACTTAAAGTGTAAGAATGTAAATGAAGAAGCAGGGGTACAAACAAAGGAACTACAAAGGCTATTCACTGAAATAATTAAGGGAAACTTCCCAAGCATAGGAAAAGGAAATGATATTCAGATGTGTGAGGCATACAGAATTCCAGCCACCTACAACCAAAACAGAGCTATAGCCAGGTATATAATAATCAAGATCCCAGAAATTCAATATAAGAACAGAATATTAAAAGCTATCATGAGAAAAGAAACAGATCATCTATAAAGGAAAACCCATCAAAATCACAGCAGACTTTGTGGCACAGACGATTAAATCAAGAAGAGCTTGGAGGAAAGTATTGCAAGCCCTGAAAGAAAATATTCTCAAGCCCAGATTGATGTACCCTGAAAGACTGTCTCTAGAAATTAATGGAGAAATAAGATGCTTCCAAAATAAAGAGGAACTGGAGGAATTTGTGACCATCAATCCAACTCTACAGAGAATACTGCAGGACATTCTAGAGAGAGAGAAAAGTATCAGCATTTCAGGAACAGTGACAGGCCTCAATGAATGGATCAGAAAGTGGAATGAAGAAGAAAAACAGACGACTAATGGCAGAAAAAGAGCACAACAGAAAGGAGGCAGAGACGATTGGCTACAATCTCTAATATAGATGGCCTTGATACACTTTTAAAAAAAGGAAAAGAGAAACACAGGCAGAGTAGATCAGGAGGTAGGGTCCACCGAGATGCTCTTTATAGGAAATATAATCAATCTGAAAAAGGGTATATGAACTGAATATCAAATATGAGAAAACAATGCTCTATGTGACAGGGAACCGGAGAGTAATATGGACAGCTAGACCAGTATTTGTGGATAAGTTGGAAAGACAGGCTTTAATAGGTAAAGGACTACAACTAGAGATCAAGTCCAGGAGGGAGAAGGTTCAGAGGTAAATAGCAGGTTGCCCCCTCAATCTAAAAACTGAGGGTGTTGGTGAGACCCAGAAATGCACAGTGCACCCTAGGGTTGTGAAAGGGGAGGAATAGTCTTCAAAAGATGGCAGAAGATATTGCTAATAGTGTATGAGGATTTAAAACCCACATTACTCGCACTGTTCTGCTTAGATAAGTTGTATTCTGTCCCAGTTTGTCTACTTGCACTAGATTTGAGGGCACAGAGAGCTATCCCCAAAATAACAGGATATAGTACAGTAATTTCCTATTAACTTATTAATTTCCTATTAACTTAATCTGGAGCCCTTTATAACTTATACTGTTTTATCATGACTGATCTTAGTTAAATCTGGTTTGTTTGATTGCTGTTTGATATCAACATATTTTATTCAAAACTGTTAGTATTGATAGTATCAAGTCTAAGAGTATAGGCAACTACACTGAAGATGACAAGACTCACTACAATACCCATTCTGGTTTGATTATTACCTGTTTTTGAAGTTTTACACTATCTACAAAGTTGTGTTTTTATTAATATTGGTATGTACTGCTATATTCAATTATACTATGTCTGATGATATAGCCAATTCTATTGAAGATAACAAGAGACAAGACAGTAATCATTGTAGAACTCCTTGTACAGTGGTTTTATATGTCTTTTTCATTTCATGTGTTTATAGGAATATGTTTTGTTTTGTCTTGCTTTGTTTTGTTTCTCCCTCATGTTAGAAAGGATAGAAATACATGTTAAGACTCAAGCGTAGAACCTATAAACAGTTTACAAGAACTGGTCTTATAATGCATGATGAAATGAACAAATACTTTGAAGAAAAAGAAACACTACAGTACCCAGTGCTGATCCCATAGTGTCATGATGTGAAATGCAGCAATACTGTAATTTTGTTCAGAGTGATTTTAGCCTGCTTTGGGTTGTTTAATCTCAACATAAATGAAGATATGGATAACCACATGTATGTTTAAGTGTATAGGATTGATAATCATATTACTAAGTTTTTGTTGGATAGTTGAACAGAACTGGTTGCAGTCTTGCTGTTTGAATCCCCACTTTGTATGTTTCACTTTTGAATCTTAACTATTTTTAAGAGGACAATATGTAATCATCAATTAGTGATTTCTTACTGTTTATTGTTTCTTGGAAAGTATGTATTATTTCTACCATTTTCTGTTTTGTTTAGTTTTTCTTTAAATAAAATTTAAAAAAAAGAAATAAGATGTGATGAACTTCTAAGCCAGAGTCTGCCATGATGCAAACAGCAGTTAGATAAAACAGAAGGGGATTCATTTTAATATTTATTTGTTTTAACCCATTAATGCACTAGAAGTTTTTTTCTTCCATGTTTAATAACAGCATTTCCTAAGGAATGTGAACACAGACTGTCAAGTGCCAGACTGGATTCTTCTTTTGGATTTGTCCCAGCTCCAGTAGTTGGGTAGAGAAGAACAATGGGGTGCTGGTTTTAACAACAGGATGAAACTATGCAGCTTTACTTTCAGATGGATCATTACACCCTGAGACTTTGTCATTATAGCCCAAGACTTGTGCTGCCACTCACTGGGTTGATGCAAGCAAAGACTACTCTGTTATCTTCAGTGCACAAATGAGTCTGAAAGACATCCAACTCTTTCTGAAGAAGAGAATAAGAATCTTCTAGGCCAATGAAGGAGTGGTCAAGAGAGGGATAATTTGGGGTGTGGAAGATGGATCATTCTTTGGCAGTCAGCAGAAAAGGCATCTGTGGTGCTGAGTTTATTCCTTAGGAGCTGAGCTCTAAGGGCCTAAACTACTTGTTCTCTGTAGATCTGCACTTACCCATGTGGTGCTCTGGTCTAGAAGTTCAATCTCTAATGGCTATTGACCCTTGGAAAGCCCTTTTACCATTTTAAGCTTCCACTTCCTCATTGCTAAGTTAAATTTAACCATTTTCTTTTTTTTATTTAAAGAGAAAGAAATTAAAAAAGCATGGATATAAAAAGGGTAGAAATAATACAGAATTACAGAAAAATAAATGGTAAGAAATTACCAGTTGATAAGTTACATACTGTCATCTTAGAAATAGCTATTCAGGTTACAAAATTAAAGTGTGTTAAATGACATTCAAATAGTGACACTGCTAACAATTCTGCTCAATGATCTAACAAAAACTTAGTAATATGGTTGTCAGTCCTACACACTTGTTTTTTATCTTAAAGAGGGTAAGATTAAACATATCAAAACAGAACAAAATAGTTCAAAAAAAAAAACAACTTAAAGAAATACAGATTTCAAAGCAAGTCCACTGGAGATCTTCACTGTTTATCTAATTGTCTCTAGTTTCTTCCAAATAGTTGTCCCCATCTTCACGCACATTAAATACATACTGCAAATTACAGAACTAATAAAATCATTACAGAATGATGAGGGCTTTTTAGGTCTTCAAGATCTGACATTGGGAAAGACAATAATAACTACTATCGCATCACTCATTCTCTTCATAGTAGCTGTCCTTATCTTTACATATGCTGAAATTGAACTTAAGAGACTAAACTATTATTACTCTGATCAGTGAATACTAGTATTGCTAGATTTTGTGTCATAATGCTACAGAATTAGCATTGGGTTTCTTAGTGTCTCTTCTTCTTCAGAGTATCTGTTCATACATCTTGTATTATATAATCTGTTCCTGTAACTAGTTTTTAAAAAATCTTCTTATGTGTGAATTTCTTCATGTATATCTATCCTTTCTGTATTAGAGGGAAAAACAAATCATAACAAGACAGCAAAGCAAATTCCTAGAAAAACATGCAATGAAAAAGATACACAAGACCACAATATTAGGTGATCTACCATAGTTACTATGCTTTCTCTTGTTATTTTCAATAGACTTGTCCACATCATCGGGCTTAATGTAGTTAAGCATAGTATAAAATAGCTATTTTTATAAAAACACAACTTTGAAAACATTGTAGGACTTGAGAGCTGTTAATAATCAATACCAGTATGGATATGTTTTACATCTTGTCATCTTCAGAGAGGTTGTCTCTACTTTTAGGGTTGATACTATCAAGCATACCAAATTCAAATAAAATCAGCCAAGGCAAAATTGCGGTCTAATGAATTGGATTCAAATAAGATCAGTCATAGTAAGACAATGTAAGTAATACAGGGTTTCTGTTTAAGTTAATAGGAAATTAAGGATAGTTACCATGGTATAACCTGCTATTTTTGGTTCTAGAGGTCTGTGCTCTCAAATCTGATATGAGTGGACAGACCAGTACAAATTAAATTCAAACTAAACAGGGCGATAAGACTACTGTGTCTTTTTAAATCCTGATACTTTATTAACAATGACCTCTGCCTTTTTTATAGTGTATCAAAACTATCTATACTAAAGATTATAGCTTACCATCTCTGCCTCATGTCTGCTACTCCAATTTAGTGTTATAATTTGTCCACCTTACTCCCTCATTCCACTGTCTGCCCCATTCATTGAGGCCTCTCTGCCACTGTTGCTGGAATCCTGGTATCCCTTCCTCTCTTTCTCTGGAATGTCCTTCAGCACTCTCTGAGGGTTGGGTTGGTGGCCATGAACTCCCACATTTCCTCCTTGTCTTGGAAGCATATTATTTCTCCATTAATTCTGAGAGAGAGTTTTTATGGGTATATGAGTCTTGGTTGCAAATTATTTTTTTTCAGGACCTGGAATATTTCTGCCTATTCCCTTCTTGATTTAAGAGTTTGTGTTGATAAGTCTGTTGTTATTTTGATAATTTTCCCATTGTAGGTAATCTGCTTCTTTTCCCTGGCTGCTTTTAATATTCTGTTCTTTTGGTGGATTTCTGGAATCTTTATTATATGTCTGTGTGTAAATCTGTTTTGGTTGTAGGTAGCTGGTGTTCTGTATGCCTCTTTTATCTGGATATCATTTGTTTTTGCTATACATGGGAAATTTCCCTTTAATATATCTGTGAATATTCTTTATATGTCATTTTTGGTTGCTCCTGCTTCCTCACTCACATGCTTTATTCTTAAGTTATGTATCCTTTTGTCATCTTCTAACCTTTGAATTGTTTCTTTCTGGTTCCTCGTTATTTTTAAGAAGTCTTTTCTTCCTCAATCATATATCATAAATTTCTCTTCAAGTTTCAAAAGGCTAACTTTAGTTTCTGTCAAGGCATTTTGCCAGTGTTCAATGGAGTTTTTAGTTTCCTGGTAATCTCTTTGGATCTGTTTCATGTATTCTAAGATATGTTTAAATTTTTCTTCAGAAGTTTCTCTTTTTCTAATTTCCTTCTTTCTTCCATCTGTGTTCTCTTGGGTGGGGCTTATCATTTCTTTAATTAATCTCTTCATATCTTGCCTCACTTGGATCAGGAGTACAGCTTTAAATTTATCTATGAGGTCATGGGGGTATTTTTTTATTTCAGCTGATGCTGTGTCCAGTATTGGATGGTTACTGTGCTTGTTCTCTTCTGTGTTTACTTCTCCTGGACTTATTTTATCATGTTGGGCAGCTGGAGATTTTTTTAAATTTCTACCTCTTGTCATGTTTCTGGTTTCTTTCAGACTGGAGTGTCCTGGGGGTCTCTGGCCCTCTCCATATTGCTTAGAGCCTTTCAGAAGCGTGCTGACTTGAGTTTTTGCTGCCCTCCCCAATTTGCTATTATCTGGGGTAGGCAGGGGTTCAAGAATGGTGCAGGCTAGCCTTCAGCCTCTGTGCCAGTCAATCCACAAGTTAGATTGTACTTTGTGGATGTCACAGAGTCACGACTATTTTGTATCTGCTCATTGGGTCCCAACCATTGGCTTGGTTCAGCCCCAGCAGATCCTGCCAGTTCTCCCTGTGCCAGAAGCAGCTGACTTATGCTACTGTGGCACAGGGCTCTGCCCAAATCCCATCTGTCCTCTACCAGTCCTCTCTGTGGCAGGAGTGACTATCTAATGTCACCACGGCACCGGGTCTGCCCAATTCCAAGATGTCCTCCACTAGTTCTTTCTGTATCACTGATGCTGTCATGGTGCCGGGCTCTGCTCAATTTCAAGATGTCCTTCATAGATCTCTATGCCAGGGGTGACTGTCTGATGTCACCGAGCCACGGGCTCTGCCCTACTCCAAGATGTCCTCCAGCCAGCCACAGCAGCTGTGGGACCCAGTCCCTACTACTCACCAGAACTGAATGCAGGTCTTCCTCTTGGGTCTACTGCACACTGCACTGCTTGCCTTGACTGCATTCGTGACACAGCACAGAACGGTCAGAAAACTGCATGGTGTCCAGCTTCTGAGCTCCGCAGCTTCTCACAATCTCCTCTGGCACAGCCAGGTGACCCTGGCTGCTTAGCAGGGTCCTGGGTCTCAATGTCCAGCCATCGCCAAAAGCCAATACAGCTTTTCCTCTTGGATCCACTGGTCAGTGTGCTGCATTAAAGGTGTGGGATTTGCAGACTCCCATTATCAGCAGACTCAGTCTCAGCATGACTTTAAATCCTCCAGCTGCACTGTCTTGGTTAATAAGAATTGCTATCCATTCATCTGGCCCTCTCCATGTTGTCATGTTCTACACATTTAACCATTTTCAATGTTGCTTCGGCCTCTAATCCTACCTGCCTCTATGAAGGAATACTGAAATGCAAAAGTGGAGAAGAGTGGCTGAGAATTCTTACCTTCACCTTTATTCAGAAACATTTTAGAGAGACTGATAGTCCCAGAGGGCTTGGGATTTGATTTGTGTTTGAGCAAACTGTGGCCAGGTAATGAAATAATCTGTTCTGAACTTACTAATGTGGTACAGCTACATCACTAACACTATATAAACTGTCGTCTCTGACCTGCCTTGGCAAAATCAGCACAAGAGAAAATGCGATTCTCACAGTTAAAGGATACAAAAATATCCCTAGTGACAGAAGGTCATGCCAGAGAGTCTGAGACCTGACTTCTGGGATATTCCTACCTATAATCAGGGCCCCAATAGATACTACACAAACCAATGCAAGTGTTGAGGTTGACTCATTAGCGACTCATAGGAGAACACACTCTTGAGGGAATAAAGAAGCAACATTGTTTCAGCAAGCTTGAGTAGACACTGGCTTCCTGGCCTGCACTTCTTATTGGTTCTGAAAAAGTTTCAGATTTTTCTAGGAAAACCAGCTTCCTTTAGATCATGGCCTGGAGTTCTGTTGGGGTTGTTTCTATTCACTAAATCTGGTCAAAAGCCAATCATCTTGATGAGAAGATTGGTTTTAACATTATCAAAGATATTTTGGAGACTAATGAGAGAAAAACAATCTACCAGAATTTCATAAATTCTTGAGAAAGAAGCTATAGAAAGAGTTGTAGTTAAAAAGTACAAAGACTGAGGTATGTGGACCTGTTTGTGATGCTGGAACATTGCATGGCCAGTGGATTCCTTATTCCCCTCCTGATCATAGACATTTTAAGGGCTCAAGGAAAGACAGTCTCTTGGAAATAAAAATAATCTGACTAATTCAGAGATTGTGGGATTGCTCAAAGTATTTGAGTAATGATTATTATGATTATATTGATGATAACTCTTCTCTGAGTCCTTTCTAGATACTTCTCAAATATTAGTTTCTTCTCTCCTAGCAACCTACAAAAGGTATACTTATCACCATTATACAGTTGCATTCCCTAAGGTTATGTTATACTGAGTGACCTGACCATGGTCAAGTTGTTTATAAGTAGTGCAGCAAGAATTCAAGCACCATTTTGCTTAAATCAAAGGCTTGTCACGCTATCACATGATTTCTCCTGAAGGGAAATGTTGAATAAACATGATGGCAAAGAAAACAGAGAGAGAGACAGAGACAGAGAGAGATGGAGAAAGAGAGAGAGAGAGAGAAAACACAGTTTAGCTATCCAAATCATTGAAATGACTGCGTTCAAGACATAAATCTGATTTCCAAAAAAGATGACATATCAGTAAGCAGCAGAACACAGAGTCTCCCTGAGAGATACACTCAGATGCCAGAACAAAAAGCCTAGTGAGGTCTGAACAGAGAGAGATGGATCCTCTTGACCCAGAAAGAAACTTAAAGGAAAAGAGCTGGTCAAACACACAGTCCTGGGGCTACCATTGGAGCAGCTAAGATTAGCAGCTATGGTGCTCTTGCTGGAGCTGCCCAAACTCGTGCCACCTCAACTTGCCAGATCTGCAGTGTGCTGAAGTCGGGGGTCAGGGAGCCTAACAGAATGGAGCCAGTGTGGGAGCTGCACTAACCCTCAGTGAGTGCTTGGAAGAAGACCCTTCCACAGGAAAGGGGTGACCAACTGGACAACATGTTGGAATTGGGCAGGATGGGAATGAACAAGGAACAGCAGTGACTTCAGTGGGGTACTCCCTACCCAGAACATATTGGTGGAAACTGCTTAGCCTGGGTCAGGCTCCAGTCTGAGACCCAATACATCACCCCAAACAGATCCCGTATGCAGGGCACACACTAACCTGGTGAAGGTCCTTACAGGTTGACTGGCTCAGAGGGGAGAGGCCAGCATTCACTGCCCCTGCTTGCATCTCAATGACCAACAACAAACTGGAGAGGGCAGAATTTCATAGTCAGTGCACTTCAGAAAAATCATAACCAAAAGAAAAGGGGGTTGGACCTCCACTATACATCTATAAGGCAGAAACCAAAAATATGACAAGAGAAAGAAATAAGAAAAAGACCCCAGGCTCCAATCCTGTGAGTACTGATCCAGGAGAGGTAAATACAGAAGAGATTGAAGGCAGAAAACATGCAATATCAGACATAGCATCAGTGGACATAAAGAGAGATCTTCGTGACCTCATAGACAAGCTGAAAACTGAAATATTAATTCAAGTAAGGCAAGATATAAGAAGATTAATAAAAGAAATGCTAAGCACCTCTCAAGAAGACACAGATGGAAGAATGGATGAACACAAATAAAGGAGAAAAACATTCCATGAAGAATATAAAGAAAACCTAGAATACATGAAACAGATTTAAAGAGATTGCCAGGAAATTAAAAACTCCATTCAAAAGCTGGAAAAACTGCTTGAAATAAAGACTATCAAAACTTGAAGATAGGTTTTTCAATGTATGATCATGAAAGGAAATATCTCTTTAAAATAACAAGGAAACAGACAATAACAATACAAAGGCTAGAAAATGACAAGAGGATCTATGACTTAAGAATAAAAAATTTGAGTGAAGAAGCAGGGGTAAACATAAATGAAATACAAAGGCTATTCACAGAAATAATTAAGAAAGACTTCCCAAGCACAGGAAAAGAAAATGATATTCAGATGTTTGAGGTATACAGAACTCCAGCCACCTACAACCAAAATAGAACTACACCCAGGCATATCCCAGAAATTCAACACAAGAACAGAATATTAAAAGCCATCAGAGATCCAATAAAACTCTGTGATATCATTTTCTATCGTATCATTGATGGAATGTCCACTTTACAAGCTTTAATTTTGTGACTTGAACAATTATTTCTAAGATGACAATATGTAATCCATTAACTAGTGATTTCCTACTGTTCATTTTCTTTCTGTAAATCTGTATAACTTGTACCCTTTCCCTGCTTTTTTTTTCTTTTCTCCTTAAATAAAATTAAAAAAATAAAAATTAAAAAAAAAAAAAAAGGCCATCAGAGAAAAGAAACAGATCACTTATAAAGGAAAACTCATCAAAATCATAGCAGACTTCTCGACATAGACCATCAAATCAAAAAGAGCTTGGAGTGAAGTTTTCTAAGCCCTGAAAGAAAATAACCTCCAACCCAGATTGATGTACCCTGAAAAACTGCCTTTAGAAATTAATGGAGAAACAAGATGCTTCCATGACAAAGAGGAACTAGGGGAATTTGTGACCACCAATGCAACCCTACAGAGAACACTGAAGGACATTCTAAGAGAGAGAGAGAAAAAAATACCAAGATTCAGGAACAGTGGCAGAGATGCCTCAATGAATGGGGCATACAGTGGAACAAAGGAGAAAAGTAGACAAGCAATGGCCGAAAAATAGCATAGTAGAAATGAGACAGAGAAGGTTAGCTATAATCTCTAACATAGATGGCTTTGATACACTAAAAAGAAGAAGCACAGGCAGAGTAGATCAGGAAGTAGAGTCCACCGAAAACTCTTTATAGGAAATATAATTAACCTGAAAGAGGGTTTATGGACCAAAAATCAAATCTGAGAAAACAGTGATCTATAGACAGGGACCAGAGAGAAACAGGGGCAAATCTACCATCACCTGCTGATAGGTTAGAAAGACAAGATATGAAGGAAAACCTTGAGGCTTTTGTAGATAACGGAATACAACATGAGATCAAGTAGGAGGAAGTTTGGAACCACTTACATAAAAATAGCAGGTTCTCCCCCAATCTAAAAGCTGAGGGAGTTGGTGGGATGCAAAATGTGCAGTGCACCCTGTGGGAGTGAAAGGGGAGAAACTGTCTAAAAAAGGAAGGCAGAGAATATTGTTAATAGTGTATCAGGATTTACTCACATCACTCTGTTTAGATGGATTATATTCTGTTCTAGTTTGTCTACTTGTACTAGATTTGAGGGCACAGACAGCTATCCTGAAAATAGCAGGGTATGGTATGGTAATCATCCTTAATTTCCTATTAATTCAATCTGAAGCCCTGTATAACTTACACTGTTTTATCATGACTAATTTTAGTTGAACATGGTTTGTTAGATTGCTGTTTTGTATTGACGGATTTTATGCAAATCTGTTATGATTGAGAGTATCAAGTCTGAGAGTATAGGCAACTACACTGAAGATGACAAGATTCACTAGGATACCCACTCTGGTTCGATAATTACCTGTTTTTGAAGTTTTACACTGTCTACAATGTTTTGTTTTTATTAATATTGTTATGTGCTGCTATATTCAATTTTATACTATGCCTGATGATACAGACAATTCTATTGAAAATAACAAGAGAGAAAACAGTAACCATTTTAGGTCACCTTGTACTGTGGTTTTATATGATTTTTTTGTTTCATGTTTTTATAGGAATTTGTTTTGTTTTGTCTTGCTTTGTTTTGTTTTTCCCTCTAATACAGAAAGGAAAGAAATACATGTAGAGACTCATGCATGCATAGAACCTATAAACAGTTTATGAGAACTGATCATATAACACATGATGAAATGAACAACTACTTTGAAGAAAAAGAGACACTAAATAATACCCAGTGCTGATTCCATGTCATCATGATATGAAATTCAGCAATACTATCATTCTTTGTTCAGAGTGATTTTAGCCTGTTTTGTTTAATTTCAACATACATGAAGATATGGACAGCTATTTTGAAGAAAATCAGAGACACTATGACAGCCATGGTTGATTTCTCTATTATCTGATCTTGAAGACCTAAAATGCCTTCCTTATCCTGTTTGGATCAGTTTTATACTATGCTGTTTTGTATGAATTCTCTGTATATGAAGATATAGATATGTATTTGGAAGAAAGCAAGAGACAATATGATAGATAGTGAAAATCTCTGGTTGTCCTGCTTTAAAATTTATATCTCTTACATTGCTTTCTTATGTTCTGTTTTGTTGTGTTTAATTTTACCCTCTTTAAAATAAAAAAAGACATAAACCTGTGGGAAAGGGGTTTTTATTAAATGAAAGAAAAAAAGATTGATAAACAACAAAGAAGCAGGGAATTACACTTGAAAAGAATACTATATTCACCTAACTAGTAGGAAAGAGAACAAGCAAAAATGTGTTTTATGCCTAACATTTTGCTAGAACTTTTTGATGCATTAACAAAAACCAAGTGGAACTAATTTATTGCAAAGATAGAGCAAACCTCACAATGCCAAATTTACAGGTTTAACGGAATTTCAGGGAGGATGTGGAATAAAGTCCAGAAGGACCTTGGCCTTTAGCTCTACCTCTATCTCTCTCTGCTTATTTGTTTGACTATTTTCATCCTCTGTGGATGGGCTTCCTGCAGCTGCAGTTCCTGGGGTAGAACTTGGCTGTTCTTCCTGGGTGGCATGTGGCACAGACACCAGCCATTTCCAGAACCTGACCTTCACCATCAGTCCAAATGTATGCTCCCTCTCAGTTTCTTAGGAGAAGGTGACGGGCAGGCTTGGTGGAATTCGCTGTCCACTCTGGAACATTTAGTCCTGGATCTCTACTGGAGAAAAGAGACTGGAAGCTGTGCCAGGACATGGAATTCAGAGCCCATATGGAAAACTGTGATGTATGATGTTCAGAGCCCTAGAGATCAGGGATTGAAAGCAAGTCATCTCAGCTGGTTTCAGTCCCCACTGAAGTCACCTCTCCTGTGGTTGTGTCTCCTTTCTGGAGAAAGGGGGGGGGCATCTCTGATGATCCACCTCAGATCCAAGAATCCTTGGGACAGACTTAGACCTGTGAGAAATTACAGTTTAATCTCTCTCTCTCTCTCTCTCTCTCTCTCTCTCTCTCTCTCTCTCTCTCTCTGTGTGTGTGTGTGTGTGTGTGTGTGTGTCTCCGTCTGTCTGTCTGTCTTCCACTCAGTTGTGTGCCCTCCTTTTCTAGCCAACAAGACTAGTCTACTCTTGAATATGATATATGTCCTGCATTGCAATTTTTCTGAAACTTCTCTTTGGAGAACCCACATATGACAAGTGGTTCCAAAAACTGTCTGAGAGAGAAGACATTAAGTTGAGATTCTGGAGCTGAATAATCCACTCTTTGTCTGGTGAGGACTGCATTCCTAGTCGTAGGTGGAACGTTGATGCTGCTGGTGGAATATCTAGTGATGAACCAGTACAGTTACCCATGGAGGAATATACACTAGCTGGTGTGATAAATCAGACATTTATAAATATGGAGTGAAAGGTAAATATATCAACAGTGGAATAGATTGGTTATTGCTAAACCCTGCTGAGACTCAGAAAATTTGAAATGAAAAGGCAAGATTAACTGGCAAGAACAGCTAAATGTGAAAGCCAGGTGTATCCTGGTTGACACACAGAGAAGCTCTCATCTCCTGTAGCAAAAGCGTGGAGAAAACTGAGCACTTGTCAGAAAACTTGAGTTCCAAGGAAAGTGAACTGCAGTTATACTAAAGTGAACTGCACCTATACTAAAGTCAGCTACGCTTGGCTAGGAAACAGCTGGGTGGAAATGCCACTAAATCTGAGTCTTCAGATTCTGCAAACCCCATGGGCTACACCTGCTGCCACCATTAAGAACTGATGATTGTTTGCTTGAACACAGTATCTAGAGTTTGCTGCTGCAGTGGAAAAAGAGCTATCCTCGGGATGCAGGCTCTCTGGAAGTTTTTTTTTTTTTTTTTTTTTTTTTTAATCTAGGGTTAGAAGGCAAAAGATTTGCTTAAAGCAAATTGGTAATTCTGCCAAGTTTCAGATTCAGATATGTCTGTCTTCAAAGTCATCATCTTCAAATTCATTTGTACCCTGCTGTGCCTATTTAATACAAACTTTTGTAATTGATCTGCTGGTAAAGTGTCTCAATTAAAAGCAGAGCAAAACCAGGCTGATAGACATCAGTTGCAGGGTGTAGTTCAAAATAGAACACTAGGCATAAGATGATGAGCTAAGGATTGTTCATTCATTTATTCTTTAACTTCTTTACTTAACAAACTTCTATTAAATTCTTACCCTGTACCAGCTCTTGGAAAGATGCTAAAGATAGACTGATATAGTGAGCATTAATGCTTAAATTCTGATTTCCAAATTGTATAGTCCAGCAGCAGAGAATGACATGCAGACAGATAAGTGAAAATAAATCACTTTATGGTTGGTTAAAACTCTTGCTGATAACCCTTGTGTTAACCTTGCTTGTGTTAGTAACTGAAAATTATTTCTTAAAGGACCATAGCACTGCTGCGTCCTGTGAGGGTCAATGAGATGCTGTCATCCTCCAGTCTAGAGCTGGCCATCACAGTGGTAATCCTGTCTTTCTCTGTACAACTTGTCCAGGCGTGAACTCCAAGTGCTGGTAGACACATCTGGATGTGATACGTGGAGATGGCCTCAGTATTTTTGTGTACGCATTTCTTTCCCATCATTGGTTACCACTGATCTGTGATCCTTCTCAGAGGACACATGCCAGAACTTCTAAAGGTGTGACATTCATAGGTAAAGAACAAAGGCAGTAGATTTAAAGTTCAGCAAGATGAGGGAGATAAGAAGGATTATAGATGGAGAAGGAAGATGGAGTTAGAGACATCTAATAGTCAGCCACTAAATGAATACAGCACTGTTCTCCATTCCAGAACCTGTGGCCCTGAGCAGCCCTGAGTGAGGGGAATTAATCAAGCTACATTAACTCAGCTACATTCTGTGTCCAGCAGAGTTGCTGGTATATGTCTCCAAGGCAGGAAGACAGAGGTCAGGTGGCAGGAGTGCCAGGCCCCTCTTGGCTCTTCTGCCTACAGAATTTTTGCTAATAAGCTTATCCAGCTTCTTTATTTGTTAGGCAAAGTCCTTTTTTGGCTGATAGCAGTTTATACTTCTGCATTATTGTTCCAACTTCATTTTACATGGTATGATGCCCTGTGAGTCTAAGTAAAGAAGGTGCTGTATTCCTCTGCCTGTTGTATCTTCAACAGCTTGAGTATCACATAGAATTTTTCCTTTACCTGAAGTATAGTGGATGTTTCTTGCATCATTTCTGAATACCTTGCCTATTTTTGTCCCTTTTGCTTGTTCAGGCTGGTGATTCCTCTGCCCTGTGGGCTTCCTCCCTTGTTGTTTGTCTTCACTTGAAGCTATTCGTGCACAGATATGGAGCCCCACACATGACCGAGTCAGTAGCTTTCATGATATGGCCTGGTGTTGGCTAGGCACTCTACTAACTGCGGTAATGAATGGTTGTAAAAAGGAATTAGTGACTGAGCATTTTTGCTTTAGGTCTTCATGGACTATCTGTAAAATGGCTACATGAACAATGATGGATATGATCCCTACTTTTCCGTAGAATGGCCAGCAAATGAATGTGGGTTTAAAGGAGTCTATCTTCAGTGAAGGTATCAGGCTTCCTGAGTATTTGGCCCTCCTTGAAGATGGCACTGTCAGTTACATATCGACCTCTGGATAGAAGGTCTCTTGAAATTCTTGCACTATGTATATCTAATGAACTCTATTTTGCTCTGTTGCCCTTGGTAGAAAAAATTGGGCCTGTTTTCCAGGGAGTCTGAGATTGCTCCTTAGATGCAAGAGCTCCCTACATTTGCCTCAGCAGCCACCTGCAAACCCTCGAGATATTTTGCACATTCCCTAAATTGCTCAGGCCCCACTGTTTAAAACCTCTCCCACGAAGGGCTATTCACTCATGCTGGCTTCTTCTGGAGGCCACAAAGTCATTAAGTCATAGAGACTGCCTTCCTCATTGAAATGAGCCTGAATTCAGCCAGGCAGGATTTTCACTGCCAGCCACTATCATGACCTTTAGAAATATAATTGGATAAGCAGAAAATTTCCATTGAACTAATTAGTGACTTCTCTAGAAAGGTTTCACAACCCTGAAGTTACTGGTAAAAGCTACTGTCTAGGAAACTGACCACAGAGGTCTGAACTACCATTTCCAGAAGTCTGAACTATGATTGGGTATGAGGGAAGGGAAGCAAGTCGCATGCTCTGAGCAGGGCACCGGGGATTTTCCACCTGTTACCACAGAGCAGGGGCTTGGTAACTCTTCATAGGCAGATGGAGAGGCTGTAGCTTGGGTCAGAGCAGCTGGCCCTGCTAACCAAGGTCACTGGTGAAGGGAAAAAGAGCTTCTGGATTTCAAGGAACCTCACTTGCAGCTCCCCAGCTTCTAAACAGGGCCCAGTCTTAGTGAAATGGCTTCTTATCAGCTCCTGGTGTGTGTCCCCCTTGGAAATTCTCCCCAGCAACCTGGATTTGTCACTCTTTGAGCCAACATCGGTCAACGTAGAGGCAGTTGGTGAAAAAGAAGCATGCCCAGCCCCAACCTGACACTTTAGTGTCTGCCTCTTTCTGTTCCTGCTAGGAAGGAGGTTTTGACCATCAGAGTGCAGCCTTTGGGCTACATTTATTTGTGGAGTGGTCCTTGTGGTAAGGGGTCCTCATCTCTCTTCCGTTTGGCTTCCTACCGACATGGTGGGCTGGAGAGGTAGATATATCCAGGGTCCATTGTGTCCACCGCTGCAGTGTGCTAACTTCCCGGTCTCCTTCTTCCTTCAGCTTACTCTTCCCTGAATCAAATTGAAGTTCTAGATCCCAGAGAGATCATAGGACAGGACAGTCACTGTAGCTTTATATCATGGTGATTGGAGAGAAAGGATCAACTTATTCCTAAAGTGGTACTCTATCTCCCACCTGCTATTATGTCTAGGAACTGCCAGGTTTCTAGGCGAGAGGGAAGGATCACCGGCAAGGTAGAATTCAGGCATTCTTGTGCATGTGACCTTAATATAATCAGAACTGTAGTCTCATTCTTCACAGCCATGCTGAAGATGCAGAAGTGGAGAAGAAGGGGCCTGCTCTACAGGCAGTGATGGTGATGCTGGCCATGGCTTCTGGGTCCCTGATCTAACCTGGGTATGCTCAGGAGTTTCCATCCTAGATAGACTCTATCCTGGCTGCAACGAAAAATGTTTGAGTCCTTGTTGTATCTGGCACAAATTTATTGCCAGACAGGTAACAGTAATGATTCTCAGTGTGGTTTAAGACAATATTTACCAAATACTGTCCAGAGAGTTGCCCACAGAGGTGATCAGGATAGGTACTGCCTTTTCATGGGGCCCAAACTACTGTAAGAGGTGAGGGCCGGAAGTGAGTTTGTGAAAGCGGAGTTGAGGTGATGGGAGAGACTGAGTTGGTAACCCTACCAACTGGAGCCTTGAGAAATGATATGGCTCTGCGTGGAATCACATCAATGCTGGGATATCTTGGCCAAGTTGTCACTTCCCTGGGTTTCTAATTCTTTCTAAAATTCAGAAAAGAATCATCTTTCTCTGTGAATTTTTCATAGCAGTATGCTCACTTATTGAACCCTCATAAAATGTAGCCATTAAGAATTGAATAGTATAATCAATAAGGCAACATCTCTATCAATTAGACAGTCACCCAAGACTGTAATAACCTTGGGCCAATGACATGAATGGAATGGCATGAATGGTTACCACAGAAGCCTAGACAAGGAGCACACATCTGTGATCTTATTTATTTTGGGGGACACCAGGAGATAGAGACTGTAATCTTACAGAAGGGCTCAGAGTCTTGATGTCCAACACTCAAAGACACCCAGAGAGTTACTGCCCTGGGCTCACCTAGGAAGAAGTGGCACCTGGATCATCCTGGCTCCAACTTCCACTTTCCATTGCTCTCCTGTGAATTTGTGGAGCTCAGCATTGAGCCTCTAGCCTGACCTCCTGTCTCTTCCCCTCCTTTCCTCTCTGGACCACCATTTCCTGGTTTGCAGAACAGCAGTGCTAGATAAGTTGACACTTGACATTGTGCGATGCACAGATGTGACTCCTGAGAATTGCCATCAAGCATCTACTTCTCACTTCCTGGTCTTCTCTGTATTCTGGATGTCCCTTCAGAAAGAAGCCTATCCAAGAAGAGGTGAGCAGTCTTTCAAGATGTGTTTTCTTTGGTGTGAAGATGAAGCCAGTAAGGGATTGCTGGTAAGAAGCTTCTTCACAGAATGCCTGTAGTGACATTCTAAGAGGTGTGTGTGTGTGTGTGTGTGTATGCACATGTGAACATGCACACTCTTGTGCATTTGTCAGAGAAGCCTAGGAGAGAGTCACTTCTGTCAAGGAGGAGGCTGTGCTTGAGATTTTCCATGGTCCTCAGTTACTGAGAGAAGTACTTGCTCAAAGAGAAATGTAGACACATGCTCTAAGGATGAGCTAGAAGAACCCTCATACCAAAAAGAAGGCTGGCTCTACTGCAGAAGAAGCTGGTCCCAGCCTGCCTCCAGGGGACCAGAGAGCTCCAACAGCCCTCTCATGCTGTGTCAGTCTAGAATTGACGTGAAGGCCTATGCTTGCATACAGGACCAGGCTTTCTCCATCTCAGGCTTTGCTCTGTCCCCTCCCTAGCCTGCTTCCTCCCTCTGACAGTTGCCTCTTCACCTTGCAGCAGATGCTGCTGACATGCAGCCCCCTCTGATCTTGGCCATTGCTGAGTTTTCTGCAGTGACAGTGACCTCCAGCTCCATGCTCTGCCACTCTGCCTTTGGTGGAAGCAAGTGCAGCCTTGTAGGGGGCAGGTGAAAATGCCAGTGACCTGGGAGCCCGGTAGGCAATCCTCAGCCTGAGCGGGAAGAGAACATATGAAGAAATGCCCCAGCATCCTGCTCCATTTTGTGGGATTATTCCAAGGTGACTTCTGCACAGTCTTCCTCAAGGTCACCTGCCTGCTGGTGTTCCCTTATTGCCTTTGTCTTTGTTCATCTTCCCCTCAGTCCTTGCTGCTTCCTGGGATGGTTTCCCAGGTGAGCCATCAATGCCTGAGTCCTCTTACTTGAGGTGTGTAGGGTATCGGCCAGTGGGTACAGAAACAGGCTTTAAGGTCAGTCTGTCCCTCAAAGCTGGACAGAGGCCACAGCACCTGCAGTGTTTCCTATCCTGGCCTGGATGATGAGGTGTTACAATAGTCTGCTCACAACCCCACCCCCCACACTGAGCTATATGTTCCCAGAGGACAACAGCTGTGTCCTTTACTCTATAACAAGCCTAGAGGCAGCATGAAGATGCCATTTAGAACAATTCGATCACAGTGTGCAACAAGTACCTGATTCTGTGCTCTCAGTCTGGACTGGGCCCCTCAAGAAAATCCTCACACTCTGGCTTGGAGGAAATGGGAGAGAAGATAAGAAAGGAGCACCACAAACAGGAGGATAGGACTGGGGGGGACCGAGTGAGCAATGCCGCCTGCCCTTCACACCAGGCTCCTGCACCCCCTTCAAGCATGCAAGGCAGGTAGGTTCACCACCCTCCTCAGGCCCCTTCCTCTCAGGTGCCTTCCTTCATAAATGTTTCCTTTTGGAGAAAAAAATAAAAACCACTTGTCAAGTAGATGAGAGGAAATAAGTACAGATTTTAGACACTAAGCCAATTCAGACATCATCATGTCCCCAGACTCTTCATCTGCAAAGCCCCTGGGAGAATTTTCTGAGTCTGCTTTTGTGATGTTCATCAGTCCCAGGTGTCCTTTGGAAAGCTGGCAGCAGCCCTTTTGCTTGGAGAAAGGCCATGTGCATGAACGTACTCTCAAGCACACCCCAAAGGAGGCTTAAATCTCCAGAAACCTCATGCCCAGGGCCACCTCATACATACAGTACATACAGATTTAGGATCCAGGAGGAAAGAGACTGTCCCATGTCACCTCAACCAAGTGAAATTTAGATATGGAGCCAAAAGAGTTGGGTTCTTCCCTCATGTTTCCAGTCTTCAGAATGTTGTAGAGAGCTAAGTTAAGTGGAAATATTCTAGGCAGTCATACCGGGGTAGGCCCTAGAGGGAGTCAGTGCAGAGGATGAGAACACAGAACAACTGTGGCTGGAGGTAAATCCTGAGGCCAGGCCTCTGGATTAATACAGAGAGACCAGGCCTATGCACCTCAGCTAAGGACAGGACAACTGATATCACCTGGTCCAATAAAGTCTTGATAGACATCAGTCACACAGGTGGGTGACCAGGACCTCCTGGTCCATCCCTTCCTGAAAAGGTCTTTGTTCTCTCCATGTGCGCTTGTTATGTGGGCTCACTGGCAAGCCATTTTGGGTCCCCTTTTGTTCCTCAGCAGCTATCTCTCCTATTACATTCTTCCTACGCTTAATCTCTGATGTTCCGTAGAATTTATTCTTTGATTTTGGGCAACATGAACTAGGCATATGTGACATATGGCAGGTTGGAAGTTATATTATTTCCCCTTCCTTAAGAGAACAAAATCTCATCCATGCTACAGTCCAGATTGGGGACTAAACATGTTTTTAACAAAGGAGTTTTCAGGTAAAATTTATATGCTGTAAAATCCATCCATTTTAAGTGGACTATTTCGTGTTTTTTTAATATGTTTACAGAATTACACAACAAGCTACAGAATCTAACTTTAGAACATTCCTTTCACCCCCAAAAGAAATTTAACATACCATTAACAGTCTCTCCATTACTGCCTCCACCCTAGACAAACATTAATTTATTTTTTGCCTCTGTGGATTTCCTTTTCTGAATATATCACATGAATGGAATCCTGAGACATACAATGCAGTCTTATCAGTGACACTTTCCACTCAGCAGAATGTTTTTGTTTCTCTCTATTACAGGATGTGGGCAAACTTTCTTTTGATTGCAGAACTGTACTCCCAGGGCCAATCACTTAAGGTTATAGAACTCTACTGTGTATGTGGTGTGTGTGTGTGTGTGTGTGTGTGTGTGTGTGTGTGTGTGTAAGAGAGAGAGAGAAAGTGAGAGACAGAGAGATCAAGGGTCTACTGTGTGTGTGAGTGTGTGTGTGTGTGTGTGTGTGTGTGTGTGTGTGTGTGTGAGAGAGAGAGAGAGAGAGATCAAGGGTTGAAGCTGGGTGGGGAGGATTGGGATGGATTGCTATCTCCTAAGCTATGTTAATGTCTTCCCATCTTTAAGAGCTAGGTGACCCACACCTGTGCAGAGGCTCCATGCCAGCTGAAAAGGGCAAGGGTGGTGACGGAATTCTTCCTAGCACAAAGTCAAGAGCTGGCCCCAATAGTCCCGTTTCCTCCTTGGAACCTTTCCTATTCTTGGCACTTTTTCTTGGGAAAACAAAAGGGGTTTTAAGTCACTGGTGCTATAGGGTTTCTGTGTTTGACCAGCCTGAATTCAAATGCTCAGATATGCTTATTCTTATCCCAGACTTGAGGACAGATGGCCACCTGGAGCTATATCTTGTGATGAGAGTTCAGGGGTCCAGTTAAAATGGAGGTCAAGGAGGTGCCATCTTGTGTAGAACCTGTCCAGAAACCTGTCCCCAGTGCATGGCCCTTGTGGATATGTGGGAGCCATCTAGACATAGGCAGATCTCCCACCTCAGCTGGCAGTCAGCACAGCTGGAACTCTGAGGGAGCTCCCTGAGGGAGTCAGGAGGGGTCCCAAAGAGGCACTGGGTCAGCTGGGAAAGCACCGTATCCCAGGGCCTCCCCATCCAGACATGGTGCCCCAATGCTGTGCCTGAGACAAAGGATCTGCACTCATGCAGAGGTCTCAGGGCCCAGAAAGAACCAGGTGACTGAGCTTCATGAACTCATGGACAACTGTGTGGATATGGGGAGTCTGTTGTACAGCTGAACCACCAGGTAGGGGTGCAGGTCTGGTCAGAGAGCCAATCCCGAGAGGAAATTCAGAACCCGGTTAAAAATTTATGTATAATCCAAGCAACATCAACTGGGAAACGTCTGTTTGACCTAGGGAGGAGGGGTTCACTGTCATAGTTCAGCCTCTTCTTCACTCAGTGGACACTAGCCAGAGGGCATGGACAGAGAGGCTAGGACCCTGCTTCAGGACTCCAGGTGGAGGGTGTGGAAATGCTGATTTCTCTCTGCCTCTTTATTTTTTGTCATTTTATGTTTTTGAAATTTATTTTTCCAACCTCTGCTCTCTGTGGTCTAAAGACTAGGGTTCAATAATAAGGAGGGAGTCCCCATGTCTCTTGAATGTCCTCAGCTCTGTTAGTCACTGTTTGTTCTCTTTTACATTCCCAGCATTCTAGAGGCAGTTTAATGGCTCCTGGATTTTAGAGGGACAGTGAGCTCACCTTGCCATCACCCTTATGAGATTTTTATGAATAGCAACTGTGCATACATTTTGATCTCACTTTAGTAAGGACTGGATTGCTGTGAGTGAGTCTGAATGAGGGGGTCCTGCTTTGGAACTGCAGCAGGTCTTCTGGTAAAGGCCCGCTCTACTTCCTGGCTCTTCACCAGATTAAAGTAATTCTCTGCACAGTTCAGTCCTTCCCTGTCTTTGATCTGGCAATCAGGATGTACAAATCAAAAAATTCCAGGATCTCTAACCTTTACGGTTTCTTTGAAACCTTCGTGCAAGGAAGCGCAGAAATTCCAGACATGCATGACAGAGCCTGGGACAGGCCAGCCTCTGCCTGAGTACAGCCAAGAGTGCCTTTCCTGTTTTCGTGAAGAAGGTTCTTTTACTTCAAGAGTATCAGGAATTTCCTCCTTGCCCTGTATGCATGACAGTGTTTGGAGCTGAGTCCATCTATGTGCAAACATTAATTGTTTGTTTAATTTCTGGTTTTCACTTTCATCACTTGTAGACTATGCATCATTATATTGACCCACATAGTGTGGAGGCTGAGCTGGGGTGACAGATGGATGTGCTGAGCCTTTCTGGGGCAGGTGCTCAATAAGCTGTAATTATAGCTCTAAGTAACAGCAGTGGTCCAGTGGGTCCTAAAGACAGGCATATTCAAGGCTATTCCACACTATTTCCAACTTGGCTGCATAAGAAAATTGCTGTGAAGTCCTATCTAAAATTAAAACTAAAGAAAACGGAACCTGATGCCTTGGGCAGTACAGAGTGAGAATAGACCTGTCCCGGGAGAACTATATCCTCCTGTGAGGTGGTGTCTGGGTTACTTGGGCAGCCAGTCCTGGGGCAGATCCCAGCACTTGGCTCCTGAGTATTACATAAGCTACGTGGAGTCTGTGTGCATGCGTACGTGTGTGTGTGTGCATGTGTGTGCGTGTGTGTGTGCGTGTGTGTGTGTGTTTGTGTGTGTGTGTGTGTGTGTGTGTGTGTGTGTGTGTGTGTGTGTGTGATTATGGTGGTGATCTGAGTTATTTATGGTTGGCATCTCCCCTACCTAAGTTATTTCTAGACAAGGAATTTCCAAGTCTTATTTCCTGCCCCTTTCAGATATGTGAGCTTAATCTTTAATGCATTTTGTGCTAAGGTATCTGGAGTTGATCCTTTTAAGAAAAAATGCTATAGCCTAGAACCGTGACAAATACAGCTGTTTATAACAATTCTCCTGCTTAGAACTTCTATTTTAAATGTTATTCAGAGCGGCACAAGTTGGATATATGCCTGTAGACTTGATTTGTCAGTGCAGATAGTAAAGCGCACAAACACCAAGCAATCTTGACAGGTCTTTTTACTTCTCCAGAAGGCTGCGAGCACACTCTAGCATGAGGTAGCAGAGATACAGCAGCAGCCTCATTTTATTTTCTGACACTTGAGAAGCAGTTTCTCCCCATTGGCTGGTTTGAAGGTTTACAATCTATCCTGATTGGCTAGTTTAAACTGCATGAGGGAAGAACCTGAAGGGTTACAGGACAGGGTTTCTAAGAGAAGGGGTATTGGGGGCACAAAGAACTGAAAATCCTTGGCTGTTGATAAGTTATCTTTGGTGGTCAATCCTGTTCCTGGAATCTAAGCAGCACAGGTATTTCCTGTAACTCTGGTGTAAGGGGTGGAGGAGGGCAGTTTAGGATGAACTAGAGTTTGAGGCGGAAGCAGTTTGTTCATATTTTTGATAGAAAAGACCTTGTTTCTTACATGCAAAATTAATCTACATACAGACATCCCCAAATGGAAGGATCTCTACAGCTCATTAATCTGGATATGTTATTTTTTTACAGAGAGAGAGAAACCGAGAGGCAGTTTAGGGACAGTTAACTCCCCAGAACCTCAAAAGTGCAAGCTCGGTGTCTGGAGTATTGAGAGTTTGTGCTTGCTGGCCAGGCTGTGGAATCATGTAATCCCTACAAGAATCCAGAGAGATTCACGTTATCATCCTTTACAGGAGGGACGAACCAAGTATGCACACAATTGGATTTTGACATGGACCTGACTCCCAAGTCCTTACTTTCTTTTTTTCCAGGTCTTCGCTTTTAAACTAAAAACTTGGCATCCTTTCACATGGCTTCTCATATCGCCCCTTTGTAATCCTGATTGGTTTTACCATGATTAGGAAAGAGAGAAGAGATGCAAACTGCAAATGATGCCTTTTCTGTGTGCAGCAGTGGCAGTGGGTTGCTGAGTACAGACAGAGTTTGAGGAGGGTTCATTCTCTGAGGGTGAGTGAGGCATCACCAGTGAGAACAGACGGGGTCCACTGAGCAGAAGCAATGCTGCCTCAGTGAAGCAGGCAGTCTTCCATTCAAGTGGAAAAGGAGCCTGTGTCACCCCACCACACCTCTCCAGCCTTCTTGCCTTTGCTTTCATAGGAGAAAAGTGCTGCTGTGCTGAGACTGATGTGGGACCTGGACTGGGCAGGGGCCTCCTGCTCAGGGGGTGGAGCAAGATCTTTTGATCTCTTTCTTTTTCCCTTCTAACTTAGTGACTGCCATAACATGGGTCATAAACTCATGAAAAAGGCACAGGAGTGCAGAATGTTTAGAGAACCACAAGGGACCCACATGACTGAGAGTAAGGGGGTCAGCAGAAGACCATAAGGAAAGGCCAGGTAAGTCACTCAGTCACTCAGCCCCTGGTACCTAATCAAATGTCACATGGAACTAAAACTGCTTTAACTTTAGCTACCTTGTCCTATCATCTCCTTGTCCCCCTTCCTCCTCAGTCTCAGGTCACCTTATAATGCTTTTTCTGTCTCGATACACCCAATATAGTGACTCTTGCAGCCTTTGATTCAGGCCTGACTGGAGGCCTATGCTTCACACCATCTCTGAACATCCCACAGGCAGGACACCATACTGAGGTCTTAGTCTGTATCATTAAACTATGGACGGTCTGACAACCCAATGTGTGAGGCTTCTGCAGTAGACAGAGGAGGCCCAGTTACTGCCCAAGGTCACAGCAGCAAAGTGTGACTCCAGTGCTGTTGCTCCTGCAGGACAGAAAGGGACACAACTTCCTCATTGCTGGCCTTGGCTAGACTCACCTGAAACTAGTTGGAACACCCTGCTAAACAGTGTGTCCAGGAATTCATTCTCAGGCTGACTGTCCTCCTTTGTCTCTGGACCTTCTCATATTGTTGGGAAGCTTTCAAGCTAACGTGAAAACTCCATGTTGCTATTATGAGTGGCTGTGAAGTGAATCTAACTTGCTTGTTAGGACACCTTTCTTCTGCTTCTCTGAGTGGACCTAAGGAAAATAGATGTACAAGTTTACCTGTGCTGACAACTAGTAGATCTATAGTCTAAGAAGCAGAAAATGAAGAGATCTTGCAAGAAGGCCAGTCTCTACTTCCCTTGGGCCATAAACTATGCTCTGGTTCCAAAGGTCATGATGTGGTATTGTATCATCCCATGGGAAAATCAGGTGGAGAATGTAGGTGGACTACATAGCGTGCTTAGAGAATTCTTAGCATAATTCCCTTAGGCTTGGGGAAAGGAGCTGGGTGGCTCATCAGCAGTGCCTGCCATCACACAGGCTTAGGATTAAACACATGCCCACATAGCAGCCAGCTCAGCTGGAAGTGGAACCAGCTCATCAACTGGAGGAAAGTATGGCTTCCTTCCTTTTGGCCTTGAGTCTGTCCGTCTAAGAGCAAGATCTCTCTCTCTCTCTCTCTCTCTCTCTCTCTCTCTCTCTCTCTCTCTCTCTCTCTCTCTCTCTCTTTCCAGCTTCCAGTCACATGCCAACAGAAACATCATGATTACTATTTTATATATGGCTAAGCAGTGATATCAAAGAGCTCTCTCAGAGATGCTAAGTTAGGAGGTGATGGAAATTCACAGCCAGATAGGCCCAGTTGTAGTCTATTAGTTTATCCTGTGCCTTATGCTTCTCTTCTGCTAGGAATTAATTTAAAATTTTACAAGTTTGTGTGATTCATTTTTTTATAAAAATGGCACATCAGCAGATAATTAATTTTAAATCATCTCTAAAAAAGCTTTCTCAGCTAAAGAGTAACAGAGACACCCTTAAGATCCCCTTTCTTGAGAGGAAACTACTCCTGTGAGCTACAAAAAGTCAAGGCTAGACCTTGACTGAGATTAGCCTGAGCTGATAAGAATGAAATATTTTCATGAAGACGATTATAGCTAGCATGAGACACCATCTTGCTGGGGAGACCTGGTATTGGCCACAGAACCTTAGTACAGAGAAGGGTTAATTCTGTCTCCTGAGTGAAAAAGCAGGAATTCCCTTCTCTAGACTGAGTGACAATTTCCTGCTTTACTGGTCTATTTTGATGATGTATACAATTCGCGTTTTTATTCCTTTCTGTTGTCTAATGCACCACATGGCATGTCCAGGGACAAAATGGAAAGCACAGAAAATAAGAAAGATACCAATCAGTGCCCAAGGATCTATAGTTCTGAGATAGTTCTCTCAACAATGTAGCTCTTTAAGACTGTTGTGTGGTTGTCTGTCCTGAGATAGAGCCTGAGAGTGGCAGGTGACAAGCAGGGCTAAATCATGGAGACCATGCATGCTGTGTCAACATAAATGGTCTTTCTCCTGGGCATGAGAGGCATCTTTCCAACAAGTTAAAGGAGGAGTGACGTCCCCAGGTTTTCATTTCACATAGACAGTGCTAGTGGGATGTATATTGTAGACAGAGGAACAGGCTAAAGGCAGGGAGACAGACAGTGAAAAGCAGGTTGGAAAATGTTTTCCCAACTGACTGTTTCCAAGATGGTCGGATTTTATGCCTGATTCCTCTATCTGCTACACTCCCAGAATCTCCTAGTAGGCCTGCAATAAATACTGGTTAAGTGGTTGAATGGTGGGATTTCAATGACGTTGGGAGAGAGCAGAGTAGCAATGAAAGCCTTGGGAGGGGAAGCTGAGCAGGAGGATGGACTCGAGAAATAGAACGGAAGTTGAGACTTCGGTAATTGATGTAATCCAGATGTGAGAGCAGAAAGGCATCTGAGATACCTCCAGGCTTCTGGCTGAAGAATTAGCATCTCTCTCAGGAAAAGTGGGCACAGATTAGGGGAGACAGAGTGAGGTCATGATGATGCCAGCAAGATATACAGGTGGTGGCACACAGATAGGAACGCAACCTACCATATTCCCAGCAGCCCCAGCCCTCTCATGAGCAGCTCCTTGGAAGATAGAAGCTCTTCTGCCTTTTCCAGCCTGTCACCCTTCCTTTGCTTTGGATCCAGCCTGCTCATGGTTCCCCATATGGGAAACCATTCCTGGAGCCATCCATGCTGGTCAGGTTTCCCAAGTCAGGCTTCAATAGATCAGCTCTTCTCTCTGGCTGCAAATATCAGTGGATAATGGGTTATCCAGTGGTTATCAGTTTAGTGTACCCCAAGTCCTTACTCCATCCTAGCCAACGTGTGTCTCTTTGTGGCCACCTGTGAGCCTTGTTATTAAGTACCATCCCTTGTATAAAATAGTTATTCAATAAACATTATCTGTATATTTAGTGAACAGATATCAGAACACCCTTTCTTAACAAATACTATTTGAGTACAATTACATCTAGGAAAGAATCGAGAAGTCTTGCTGTAAAGCAGAGATAATAAGAGCCCTTGGGTTTGAATATACATTCCTGCCATATAGTAGGCGTCTATTGAAAACTTGCTGAATAATTCTTGGTTTTTCAGACCATTGCTTGGAAAATATTTAGGAAAGAGATGCAATGTTTTAGGGCTTCCATTTGCTTATTTACCAAAATGAAAATAAGGATAGCCAGTTCAGGTTTTTACTATTGATTTTAGGAGTTGGGATGATACCCAGGGACATTCTACTACTGAGCTGTATTCCCAGACTTCTCCCTAAATTTTTGTTAAATTATTGATACTGGAAATTGAACCAAGAGCCTTAGCACTGAGCTGTATCTGTAGCCTGTTTATTTATTTTTTGGAGACAATTTATTTATTTTTTACTTGCTAAGTCACTAGGCTGCCATGCTGAGTTTAAACTTGTGATACTCAAACCTTGCAGAGTTCTGAGGTTACAGAGATGCACTGCTGTATCCACTTTGCAGTCCTTTTCTATTTTAGTTTGAGGTGGGGTCTTGTTAAATTGCTCACCCTGATCTTAAACTCTCACTCTTCTTATCTCAGCCTCCAGAATGGCTGGGATTATAGGTGTGTATTACTACACTTGGTAGATTTTGTTTTTGTTTTTTAATGAATATTTGGTGAGATAACTTGTGCTAGTATCAAGGGCATATACACACTAGTACTTATGAAAATTGTGTAACAAAATTGTGTAAGGAAAGTCTGCAAAGTTTTAAAGGTTGATTAATAAGAAAAGAAGATATCAATAACCCCCAGCTCTACACACACACACACACACACACACACACACACACACACTCACTCACTCACTCACTAATCCTCCCTCCACATTTCCATCCATTTTCTACGACTTGCCACAGTCCCAGAAAGAGGTTGACTTTCTTGTTGTGAACAGTTCCCAAGTGTTTCCAACCAAGACACATAATGAAGTGACAGTTTGTTTAACCTGAATGCCTGCTGCCCAGTGGACCCTTATGATCTGCCCCCTTCATTTCAGTTGTATTCACCTCTGCCTTCTCAGGTCTTTGCCCAAGGATTAGTATATAGTAGGTGCTTCAAGAACATTTGAGCTAACAAGAATGGAAAAAAAGAAAAGAATCCAACAAGTAGGGTAAAGGGAAAATGTAATGGTGGATTCGTTGTGTCAACTGGAGAAGTTTAGAAGTTTAAGTAATTGAGCAGGGAGCCAGGGTCCTTACTCTGTAAACATCCTCATCTTGTGTGAGAGGGGGGCATAGAGACATGTGAGTGTTACACCCATCCGAGGGGTTAGTAGCCTGCTTACAGCGTAAGGGAGGAAGAGAGGGGTGCTCCTGCACTTTTGTTCTTGTTGCCTTTGCTGCCCTCCCTTATCACAGACAGTTGCTTCTCAGCCATGCTGTCTTAGTGCCAGCTGGTTATGGACTGAAGCCTCCACAAATTGTGAGCTAAATAAACCTTTCCTTCCTTAATTGTGAGTGTTGGGTGTTTTGTCTAAGCCATGAGAGAAAAGCAGTTAAGACAGAGAGGCCTAGTGAAAACATTGATGTTTTGATTCTTTCGCCACCAGGCATGAAGTTAAGACAAGAGAGAGAGGGGTATTGTCAGAAATGGCAGCTGATTGTCAAATGCTATTTACACCTTTATTGACGATAAATACTACAAGAGTTCCAGGTGTTGTCTTGAGCACAGTGGATCCATGGTCCCCACAGAGCCAGGGTGCTGCACTTTTAGCTGTTGCTAAATCACCTGGGGATTCTTGTCGCTCTGTGCTCTGCTGGAGTCTTCTCAGATGCAAGCATACAGGGATCCTATAGAAGTGGGAAAGCAGCAGTATCAGCTGTCTCTCTCTGGGCCACAATCCTCCCCCAGCCACTCCTCTGCCTGTTCCTTCTTCCTGTACCACTCAGTTTGCTCTCTGATGATCTGCAAGTCACTTAGTCAGAACACTCGGCATTGCCAGGGTTCAAATCAGAGCTCTATGTCCTACTGCCCATAGGACTTTGAGTAAATTATCTGATCTCTCTTCATCTCCAGTTTTCTCATCTTCAAAATGGGAAAGAATGGACCTTATTCATTTTGCAGTGGTTTTCAAGGTGGTAAAAGAATTACACTTATAAAAGATCCAACTTTGTCAAGCTATGACTGAAGTAGAAGGTGATGTTTAATTTAAACATTATTCTAATAAATGATATGTGGCCATTACATCCCTCTGTCCCTCTGAAAACACTTAATCCATCATTCTTGGCACTTTTCAAAGCAGTTCTAGAAATCTTGTTTTGTGAGTGTCTTCAGTCGCACTGTTTTAGCTACCTCTGTGTGCTGAATCGGAATATTTACTTTTCGTGGTCATTTTGACTTTGATGAAGTCAAAACTCACCTGGTGCCAGCTATAGGGAATACAATGAATGAGGGCACACCATGGTATTTTTGTTTGTTTGTTTGCTTCTTTAGTTTTCTGAGACTGAGTCTCACTATGCAGTTCAGGCTGGCCTTGAGCTCACTGTGTAGCCCAGGCTGACTTTGAACTTGCAGTGATCCTCTTGCCTCAGCCTCCTGCATGCTTGGATTACAAGCATGCACCCCTACTCCTGGTACTGTAATGTCTGCTCTTCTGTTAGATGGTGGCAGGCGCAATTATTGTATTTTTAAATCACACCTTATAAAGACACTCACAGCAAATGGACTGCCAGAGCACCTTCAGAAAGTGGCAACAAAAATGAGACAAGTGTATTTGAAGCACAGGAGGTCTTCTGAGGGCAGTTAATGGCAAAATGTCTTTTAATGTAATACAGTTTTAAAATTTAAATGTTCACTGTATATTGCTAGCACATCTAGTATACATGAGGTACTCAGTAATGCATCTTTCTCCATTGGTTGGCTTGTGGATTGGCGGTGTAGGCAGAGAAGAAAGAAGGAAACTTTTTAAGCTTGAGGAAGTCGGGGAGGGAGCCCCCTTCCACCTGATAGGAAAGGTTAGTGAAGCTGTCATCTTGTCTTGCTCCCAAATGTAAGCATATTGTGCTTAAATTGCCAGTGCCTAGTGAAGGGGCCCACCATGCTGGCATGGACACTGTAATCACAGCGCTCCTGATTAAAGGCTGTTGGCAGGCACAAGAACACTTTGGCATCTGGAACTCACTCCCTGGCAGCTGCACTCTGAATGCCGAAGTTAGTGCCTGCAGAAGCAGGAGAGGAGTTGCCTTGAAGGCTCATTTCTGGAGGATTGTGTCACTCTCTTAATCAGCCTCAGAGCATGGCTGGGCTGATGAATGGGGTCTCAGTATCCAAACCTTCCCCAGCCTGGGTATCTTTGAAGACTTTGCTGCTGGACAGGTAAGTGGCTACCCTCTCCCTGTCCTCTCTGCTTCCTACCTCTTCTCTGCTTGGATCCAGGGACAGTCCCCTGGTGGGGAATAAATCCACCTGTGTGAAAGCAGAAGAGGAGGTGCATGAAGACAACCCCTGCAGTTCAGATTCCAGGTTTGCTTACTTCTCATTTGGGCACTTTTGTTGCTTTGTGGACATCAGAGAAGTGACCACAAGGTCACAGGAGTGGTTTTGTTGGCTGCCAGGATAAGTTTTATTTTACAGAAATTTCCAGAGAGATGCATAGAAGAGGTTTGGAAATAGAGGGCTGAGATTGAGTTCAAGTCCAGCGTTTCACACTTTCTGCCCCTTTGGTAAGTGGGGAAGCAGCCGTGGAAGCCCATCCTATCTCATCTCCTCCACTCTGACTCTCTCCTCTCTGACCCAGCCTGGCTGCGGCGTTGCATCGGGCACTATGAACATCCAGCTTAGAGATTCAGCAATAAAGTGAATCTCAGTCTTTCTCCCTGTGCAGCAAAACAGCTCAGTAATCACCTAGAAATACAAAAATGCAGCAGGAGATCGTGCTTGTTTAGCTTTTCCCTCAGAGTGCAGGTCTGTGTAACATGGGGCTCCTTAGTGGTCAGTGCCAGTGCTGGTGGGAACCCAGCTCACTTCCAAGGCTTCTGCTTCTCCAGTGCCTTGCTAGGTGAGAAGAAAAACAGGGGCTGCTGTTAGATAATTATGCTCCAAAGCTCAAGGCCCTTAAGATGCACAGACATACCTATGTGTACACACGTGTTTCATGTACTGTATATCTATAGATCACACATAAACACATGCTTACATTTTCTAATGTTTATGCACACACACATACAAAAAACATTACATGTTGTCAAAATAAACGTTTTTGTTTGTACTTATTTACATATACACTCATAACACACTTGATCTTGCCAAAAGGCCGCAATCATGTATTCATAGCTACATCATCTGTACATCTATTCCCAAACAGGAGTGATATGTGGCTGTGTACTCCAGGTGAGCACCAGAGAGACTCACCAGTCAGATGGGTTCCTGACTAATTCCCTCACTGTGTTCCCCATCATCCCCCGGAATGTCCTGAGGTTGATGCCCCTCCATTGCTGGCTATTGGCCTCTGTTCAGTGCCCTGGATCCACTCATCTGGGTGCTGTCAGCTGCCCCAGCCAGGACATTGAGTGACCCACAGACAAAACTGCTGTCCTTGTCTCCCTATCAGGACCAAGCTGGAGCAAGGCCATTCAGAGTGCACCACCCTGTCTGCACTTTGGCCATGGCTAAGCCCTCAGGATGGCTTTCAGAGGCCCCCTTGGGGTCCCCAGTCAACACACACACACACACACACACACACACACACGTGTACGTGTGCTCACACACACATGCAGAATCATTGTCAACACAGGCTCTGTGTTTGAATCCTGATTGACATCTGTATTGCCCTCTCTCTAGAAGATGTCTTGGCCTCCACTGCAGAATTGTGTAGAGACTAGAAACAGCCCTTACAGACCTCAGAAGATAAAGGCAGAAGAGTTCAGTGACTGCCCATCAAGGTGGCCTCATGCATGAGGATACCATGGCTGCCTCACCTCCTGGTTAAAGAGCAGAGAATGAGCAGATACTTCCCAGTGAAGAAATGGGTGCTGGAGTCCACTCTAGTTACCCTCTCTGACCGTGCTCTTTTCTCCATGTTACCTCTTCATGCAGGAGCAGAACTGGGAGGCTTGTGGCTCCTTTGGCTCCAGGTCCAGCATTCTGAGTGTAATTCCAGGTATGCTGTGAGTTGAAACTAGAAGTCACAAGCTCACAGTCTTCAGGGCCCAGGCAGCTACCAGTGGTGGGTGTCAGGAACCGGAGATTTCAAGGCAGTGTGCTGGCAATGACACCTGGGCAAGCAGAGGAGGGCCTGATGGGGGATATGCACTTCACTCAAAGGGGCATCTGTGGGCATCTGGGAGGGAAAACCCAGAGGCACCAGATCTGCCGGTAGTGTAAGGGCAAGTCTTGCTTACTTTCCTGTCACTGAGACACAAGCCTTGACACCCACAAATTAATGGAGGAAAGGTTTATTTTGGCTCATGGTTTGTAGAGGTTTCAGTCTGTAGCCAGCTGGCTCCAAAGCAGAGTGATGTGGCAGAAGAGAAACAATCCATGACAAAACAAGTAGGAGGAAGAAGCAGAGAGAGAGACAGAGAGAGAGAGAGAGAGAGAGAGAGAGAGAGAGAGAGAGAGACAGAGACAGAGACAGAGACAGACAGAGAGGAGACTGAGATATTGAAATATTCCAGGTCATTCTCTATCTTATTTTTCTCACTAATGAGACAAAGCACCCAGCACCCAAAAGAGGAATGGTTTACTGTAGCTCAGAGTTTGTAGAGGTTTCAGTCTATAGTTGATTGGTGCCAAGGCAGAGCAGCATGGCAGAAAATGGCTTTGCAGAGTAGAAACAGTCCATGGCAGGGCAGGGCAGGCAGAAGACAAAAGAGCAAGCCTGCTCCTCCTTTTATCTCTTTAGGTACCCACCTTCGGAGGGTGCTAACCATCACCAGGGTGGGCCTTGCCATTAGAACCATGCTAAGCCAATCAGTAGACTAACTTAGTAATTACACACCTTTAATCCCAGCATCACATACCCTAGATCCATAGCCACCTCCCAAACCCCTACCTATGACTGCATGAGGCTCTAGGGAGACATCTAACTACAAGCCATAGCATGGCCCCAGTAATCCACCTCCTTTGATCTGATTTTACTTCCCGATGTCACATTTAGCTATACCCTCATCAGTGGACTCATCCACTGATGCGTATCAAGCCCCCACCTCCCAAAAACCCCACCTATGAATACCTAAGGCTTTGGAGGATATCTAGAAATAAACTATTACAGGGAGTTCAGACTAAACTTCCTGAGAGTCAGCAGCCAAGTCAAACAGTGCACAGGGTGTACACGCCTGCATATGACACTAGCTAAACAAAACCCGTATGTTGGCAGAGTCATACAGGCCAGCTGACACCTTCTTTCTCTTCTGTAAACAGTCATACCATTTGATGGAATTGTTTTATTTTTCAGGCAATTAACAAGCTAAATTGTGTGGATGTCTTTTGTGGATGAATTATGTAAACTTATTCCAGCTACCCTACACCTCCAATCACCAGCTTTAAACTGCCAGTCAGGAACCCTGATGCAAAAGTACCCGAGGGTGGAGATGGTGGGTGCATGGATCCGGTGGTGGCCATGGCTTTGTGAAGCCTCAAGGCTGTTACTCACCTCAGAGTGAGCAAGACAGGACCTGTCTTTTTTTTTTTTTTCATTTCTTTTTTTTTTAATTTTATTTAAGGAGAAAAGAAAAAAAAGCAGAGAAAGGGTACAAGTTATACAGATTTGCAGAAAAAAAATGAACAGTAGGAAATCACTAGTTAATGGATTACATACTGTCATCTTAAAAATAATTGTTCAAGTCACAAAATTAAAGCTTGTAAAGTGGACATTCCATCAATGATACTGCAAACAGTTCTGTTCAATGATCCAATAAAACTCTGTGATATCATATTTTATCTTATACACTTAAATATACATGCAGTTATATAGTGTAGAGCACTTTCTTTTCCTCTCTTTTGTACAATGACTATTACACATTTTGGGTTTCATTGCTCTCACGGTTCTTATTACTTTTTTGGAAGAGAGTAAAACCAAATGTGACATAACAGAACAGAATCGGTCAAGTCAAAAGGGTGGACATAACAGATAATGTGAAAACATAATACAAGGTGATCATCAATGGTTACCATAATGCCTCCCGCTATCTCTAATAGAATTGCCTATATCGGTAGTTATAATACAATTGAACAAAACAGTAAAGAACAAAACCGACAAAGCCAAACCATTGGAGACATTGTAGGTCTTCAAAAGTAGATAAAAGTCAACGAGAATGGGCGTTATAATGAATCTCATTATCTTCACAGCTGATGCCTAAATTTTCGAACCTGATACTATCCAGCAAAACACAATAGGGGAACATCAGTCAAAAACAAGATGGTGAGAGTAATACAGGGCTTTAAATCGAGGTAATGGAAAGTCAAAGTGGGTTACTATAATATATCCTGCTATTTTTTTCCTTTAATTAAAAGGATAAAAATTTTTTAAAAAGTATTTAAGAAGTAAATAATGGAGTGGAGATTGAGATAAAAGAGGGCATAACAACGAAACAGCACAGATCAAAACATAACCATTTAAGCAGAATAGTGTTTCACCACCAGATAATCCTGACCTAAAAGTAGTTACCATATTGTCTCTTTCCTTGAAATCCTTGAGTACAACTTTGTATACTGTAGCATTAAGTATATCAAAACAATGTAAAACCATTTAAGAGAATGACAGCATTACAGAGTATTTAGAATCGACTAACAGAAAATGAATAATGGTTTCTGTATAATCTCCTTGTCTTTAAAAGGTTTTTGCTTATACTATTGTACATAATAAAATCCAGTAAGATACAACCTATTTAGACCATTGGAGACAGAAGAACAAAAGCTAGATGAGACTTCAAAACAAGATGATACTAAATCAGTATTACCTATTACGATGTCATTTTCTCCAAAATAGCTGTTCCTATCATCCAATCTTCTCTGCCTCATTTCTGTTGAGCTCTTGTTCTGTCAGTAGCTATCAGTTTGTCTTCTTCACTTTGTTCTCTGCTCCATTAGTCGTGGCCTCCACTATTTCTGGATTCTTTGTATTTTTCTTTTTTTAGAATATCCTGCAATACTCTCTGTAGAGTTGAATTGGTGGCTGCAAATTCCCCCAGTTCCTCTTTATCCTGGAAGCACCTTGTTTTCCCATCAATTTCCAGGGACAGTTGTGCAGGATATCTCAATCTTGGCTGGAGATTATTATCTTTCAAAGCTTGAATTATTTCCCCCCACGCTCTTCGTGATTTGATGGTTTGTGCAGAGAAATCTGCTGTAATTCTGATGGGTGCTCCCTTGTAAGTGGTCTGTTTCTTGTCTCTTACAGCTTTTAATATTCTGTTCTTGTATTGAATTTCTGGAATTTTTATTATTATATGCCTGGGTGTTGCTCTGTTTGGGTTGTAGGTAGCTGGGGTCGACAGGACCTGTCTTGTCTCACTCATCACCAGAGTGACAACCCCATGGATGCAAAGAGAGCATGCAGAATTGTGTGGCAGCTCTGCAACAAAGGGAACTCTGCAAATAGCTGCTTCAGGGACACCTGCAGGATTTGTGGGTCCCAGGGCAATGTTGGAATGTGGGCTGGATTTTCAAAACTTCTAAGGATTTCAATGTAGTGACAGCAGAGCACTGGACTGACATACAAGTCCTTCTAAGCACAGGGTTCTGTGTGACCCTGCAAGTTGTACACCGAGGTGGCTATCAGAAGCTAGCAGAGCCAGTGTGTGCCAAGCAGTTCACTGTGTGCTGGCCACCATTCCAAGTGAGTCTCTGTTTTTATGTAAGACTTACTGTAGCCCTTGGAAGTGAACTATTATTCCTCTTATTGGGTAAAAAATATGAACAAGGCATAGCAAGATTAAGTCACTTTTTCAAGATCACACAGCTTTGGAATTGGCAGAACTAGAATTAACCCAGGTGGTCTGGCCCCAGAGCCTATGGTTAGCAGCCACCTTGCTATGTATTTTTATGAATAACAACATGATTGTCATTGCCCTCTTCTGACCTTGAACTTGATTTCTTCCTTTTCTGGCCCAGATGTGGTATCCCAAGGCCCTGTGGGTCAGGAGCCGAGATCAGGCCCAGAATGGTTCCTCCCAAATCCAGAGATACTAAAGCACAGGTGAGGACAGTGCTCCCCAGGGTCGTTGCCTGTGCAGTGCTAATGTTGAGATCTCTGGGACTTGAAGATCAAGGGGAAGAGAGTTCAGGTGAGGACACCCCTGCCATCGTCCAACCCAAGAGAGGCCTCTGTGAGCTGAAAGCACAAGGTTTTATTCTCAAATCCAAACTCTGCATCACAGCTAATCAACTGCAGGAGATTACTCATATTACACAGCTCCAGGCTGACTTGGCACTTTCCAGCCTGGATATCAGATCCTCTCTCCCTCCTGCCCTGAAATATTTCCAGTCATGGGGCCATCCCATGAGAGATCTGACCCAGCACCTTCTCTTGAGTCTGGCCAGGTACCTGCCTCTGACCAGGGCATATGGCTTTCTTGGTGACTTCTTTTCCTGGCACCCACAAATGACTAGTGCCTGAATGCTCCAATCTTTTCTCAAATAGATTCATGAATTCAAGATTTTAAATTTTAAGAAAAATGAGAATTTGGAAACCAGATTCATGAAAATGTTGAGAACAAAAAACAACCATATACTCTACTTTTAGTGATTGGCTTCTCTCAGAATAATGATTTAATTTATTACTCATGAATTTAAAATACTGGTGGCAATAATGCTGATAATTACATCAGCTAACATAAGTGGAGCACTTACAACATCCCAGCACTAACTACTTGCTGCATCCGAGTTGTCTGATGCATGTGTGTCTGCTTGTTATGAGTCCAAGCGCTGCTGTCTGAAGCACTGACAGCCTTTTTTCAAGTCATGCTAAATTACAGCTCAGGCAATTTACATGCAATTAATCTCCTTAACTGAGCATGCATGATTGGCTAATATAACCATGGCAGTGGTCAGGGGTAATTCCCTTGGCCCCTTTGCCCCAGGTGGATATGGCTCTTGTTCTTAGAGGAGTAGGTGGGAAAGTTGCCAGAGAGTAAAAGAAGCAAAAGGCAGGAGGGCCAGGGAGCTGATAGGCTGCCAGCAACCCCGCCCATCTCCACACCTCTCAGCCACATCATCCTCCTTTTGTCCTTTGTTTAAATTCTCTGTGCCTCTTCTCTCCCAGAACTTTTGCAAGTGCTGCTTCCTTTACAAGACTAGCTTGTCTCTTTCTTGCTGAGTTGATGTCACATCACCTGTTCAACTAACTTTCAGCTTGGTGACACTCCCAGGGGAGGCTCCTTGGACTGTAGATCCCCCTCCCCTGTGTTGTGCAGCTTCCTTCAAGATGTTGGTCACAGATGCAGTTAGACTTTTACTGTGACTGTGACTGCACAGTGTGAGGATACAGCCAAAGATGGCGAACCTTTTAGAGCTTTCAGTGGTGACAGTCAGTGCAGCATATGTGCCATATTTCACCATCACTAGGATAGTGCATGCCTGCCTTTTTCATGACCGTTGCATTCCTACCCTCCAGACACATAGTATGGACTTGGTAAAAACTTGTGAGACAAAAATACAACTGGGAAGGTGTTCAGGTAGCAGGCGTGTGTAGGCTCAGTGGATGTGGTGATGCACTCCTGAACTGGACCCCAGCTATACCTGAGGGGGAGAAGAGTATTATGACTTCAACAATAACACACCAGACACTATGTAGGTCAGGGCAGTGCCATCCAGTGTGAAGGCTCTTGCTTGGACAGGATTTGAAGCTGGAGAAGGGAAACAGGGCTCCTGGTGTTAGACCCCCTGCTCTCCAGCCAATGCAGGGCAAGGCCAATGTCTGCCCTGTGTTTTCTCCATCCAGGAATCATGGGTCCACAGTTCTAGAAGCAAGGGTGGCAAAAGCTCTCTGGAAAGCCCATGTGCTGCCCATTCAGGCTTTGGCAGCTCAGTGGTCTGCATGGCATCTACTCAGCTCTATCATCACTACATCAGAGCAGCTACTTAGAAGGCACAAGCAAAGTCTGGGATCCAAGCAAACTTTACTGGTGGATGCTGAGACTTTAATTTCACATCTTTCATGCATCACATGGTATTTGCCCTGTTTAGCATTTTCCCATCTATTTGAAATGTTAAAAAGCCATTCTTAGCTTGTCTGTTTAGAGGTAGCCTGTTGAATTTGTCTCAGAAACTGTAGTTTGCCTCCTCCTGGTTGATGCTGATACTATCTCAAAGCAGGTGCTTCTAGAGAGTTGGGTCCAGGTCCTCATCTGCCCATTCCTTGTGTGTTGTTAAGAGCATTGCTTAATTCGGGAGAAGGTGTCCAAGGGTGGGGTGAGCTGGTGTCCAAAGCCCACCGTGGCCACCCATCAAGGGCTGTTGGTTCTGTAGTCATGCTGTGGTCTCTGGGCTGTGCTTCTGGGCTTTGGGACTTCTGCAGAGGCTCTCTTCAGGCTGACAGCCGACCCTGAGAATCACAGGTATGTGACATCAACCCCCTGGAGCAGGTTGGACACAGGAGCTAGAGACAAGTCCTGACCTCTGAGCAGAGATATCAACTAGGCCCTGGTTGTCTGCTTGTGAAGAATCTACAAGACACTTAGAATCAGAACTCAGCCACATTTTCAATTATGTTTCCCCCCAGCAAAACTGGGCCAGACTGTCGGACCCCATCTTAACCCTCAGACACTTTCAAGGCTTCACAGACTGGACATCCATGAAGCCAGCATGAAGGGAAGCCATGGGTGGAATAAGGGGATCAAGGAGGGTTCCCATATGCAGTGTGTGGGTGAAGACCTTTATTTAGAGCTGATTTTTAAGAAAAGAACCCAATTTACCTGTTTTAACATGACACCAGTGTGTATCCCTTCCAGGAAAACAGGAGACTACTCTCTCTCTCTCTCTGTCTCTGTCTCTGTCTCTCTCTCTCTCTCTCTCTCTCTCTCTCTCTCTCTCTCTCTCTGTCTCTCTCTCTGTCTCTATCTCTCTGTCTCTGTCTCTCTCTCTCTCTCTATCTCTCCCCCTGGAACACAGTACTTTATGATGATCTGTGGATTTCCCCTGGGACCACTTGGCAACTAGAGCCTCTCCCATCTGCCAGCCCCCAGGCTCCAAGCCCCACACCACTCCCCTCCCCCCAGGACACATTTTATCTCCCAGCGATCATTCATCATCTTCCTGCTAGAATGTCCATCTTAGTTTTTCAGGTCATAATATTTTTGTTCAATTTTTTTCCTTTTGTTTTCTGAAATGAAACACCTGATTAGTTGCTTAGTTGGTATAAATCTTTTTTAAAAAATTGTAATTTCCACATATTAATGTTCAAGCTAATATATTTTCTGGGCTATTTCGATGCCTTGACCCTGTTCACCCTTCTCTTGTCCTCCTCTCTCCTCCACCCTACTCCCTTTACCACTCCCTAATGTCCCTAATAGTTCCTCTTCTCTGGTAGAAATTCTTTGATAGCTTGGGATGACAAAACATTCTGCAGGCAGAATGCAATGTTGTTTGCTGCAAATGTGAATGTGCTCGATATTATTAAATTGTACATTTGTTAAACAGTGGAAAAGCAGACAGAGACCTGACATAAGCTCACATCCCTCAACAAGGAGCTCTTACCCTAGATAGGAGATCTGACCTCCCCTCTCAGCAGCTCACCATGCCCATTTGTACCTCTTTGTCTCTCTAGTTCCATTTCATCTCCCACCTTTTTCTACCACTTTTTTCTTTTATCCAGAGCATCTCAACCTGTAAGATCCAGGTCAACAAGGAACAACGTTGTCACCTCATCATCAGCCTTTTGTCACTCCCCTCCTCTCTTCCTTTCTTATAGGTAGAGTTAAGTGAGTCATTGTTTCATTAAAAGTTTAAGTAATAGATGAGAAAAAGGAACATTCACAAGTGGTAGGTAAATGGCAGAGGAGAGGAGCACAGGGAAATGAGAGCTCCTGCTGGGCTCTGGCCAAGGTGACCATCATCTCTGTTGCTTCCTGCCTGGCTCCCAAAGGTCCTCCCTCCCCTCCTCCTTCACTCTGTCCTCCTACTGCGCATCTCGTATTTGCCGTTCTATTCGCTACCTTCAGAATTTTGCTATGCTTGTTTGCTGTCCTGAATAACACATTGTGTACTGAGGTGCGCCTTTGACTTCTCTATAAGCAGAGCTACGCTATGCCTTCTCTGGTACTGGCTCTCCCCCGTCCAGCCACTAGGGATGAGATGCGCCCGCTCTTGTGCCTGTTGCCATCAGTCGCTCACTTACAGGGCTGGTGCTCACTCTCACGGCTAGTGCACACTGTCCCACGACACACACCTAGCACATATTTAAACACGCATTTCCACTCACGATGAGAATGTCAATTAATTCCAGGTTTTGCTACTAAAAGTCACAGTGGTGCAGTTGTCCTTATAGAGTTCTCCAAGGGGAAATTGGGAGTTTCTCTAGGGCATATAACATAGAAGTGGAAATGCTGGCACAGACTTATGCATTTCTAATTCTGCTCTGCACAGCCAAGTCGTTGTCCACTGTGAGTCCATCAAATACCATGTCCAGCTAGCACTGGTTAAGAGGAGTGATTATTCTACTTTCCTGAACCATATAAATATCAGACTTTGATTTTAACTGATTTAGTGAAATCATATTTTATTCTAGTTTTATTTTATACTTCCTGATGAATGGAAAGGTTACATTTTTCTAGGTATGTTGATTAGTGATTTGTGTTTTTCTCTGCTATTGAGTGAAATCTGGTCTATTTTACTACAAAATTATTTATTTTATTGTTATTGATTCGAAGTTCTTCATATGTTTTGAAAAGTATTTGTCAATTTTCTATATTGTAAGTATTTTTCCCTAGCTTTAGTTTATCTTTATACCCTTGATGGTTTGGGTTTCCTTTCTTTTAATAAATTAAAGTTCTTAGTTTTAATATAGCCAATTTTATCTCTTTTTTCCCTTAATTGTATGTGCTTTTTGGGCTTTACTGAATAAATCTTTTCCTAGCTTGAGGGTATAAAACTTTTCACTGTCATCTCTTAAAATTTCTGTAGTTCTACCTTTAAGCCTGAGGCTTCCAAGCCCCTGCAAGTTGATTTTTTTGTATTATATGACAATGAAGTCCTACGTAAAGTATTTGTTGACGGGTGACTCTTGTCCCAGAATCACTCCGTGGGTGCCATCCTGTCTCCAAGGGATCTGCTGTGGAGCTTCACAGCCGAGGGTCCTTCTCTGAGCCCCTGGTTTAGTTCTGGCATCTGTCCCTGTGTTCACAGGCAGCATTCACCCATAGAGCCTTATGATGAGTCTCAGTGACCAATGATATAAGTAGATTAATCACCAGTTTTTCCTTTGGAATATCCTGGACCTTTCTGTCTCTTTAACTATTTTTATGTTTTAAATCAGCTTGTCAGTTGCCCCCAAGTAATCATTATTTGAATCATATTATAGGATTCTTAATCATTTCTTCCTTCACATTTGATTGGATGAACATAACCCATGAATATTTATTTGTTTACAGAATTTATGTCTTATTCTTAAAGTTTCTTTTAGTGCTCAACAAAAAGTTTCTAGAATGGACAAATAAATGGACAAACAGTGCTCCTTTTTAGCTGAGATTCACACTAATAGGAAAACCCTTAATGTAGAAATAAATCATTCCACAGGACAGAGAAACAGGATCTTTCTCTTCTTCAAAGATGAGAGAGGAGTATCTGCTGTTACCTGAATACATACTGTATGTCAGAAATCGTGTCATGGAGAAAGGGATAAAGAGTCCTTTGGGGCCCCTTGAGAGCCCTGTCAACAGTTAAATGCCCAAAGTGCCTCAAACATAAGATAAATTTTGTGCCACCATCATCTCTTCAGCACATGTGGCTTGTGCAAGGCAGGGTCTCTTGCTTGGTCTTCTGTCTGTGACGTTTGTGAGGATGGGCGATGCTGACACCTGGCATACTGGGCTTGAGACCAAGCCGATCTATGGATGGACATTTCATGAAAACATCTCACAACAGGCTAAGCACTGTGATTTCTTATAGATATAAAAATACAGAGGTGCTTCTTTCCAGGTAGTTGGCACTTTTCTTTGCCTGAGAAATCTTAGGAGAAAACACGCACATAGTATACACCTGCATGAGCACACACACACACACACACACACACACAATTTTAAAACCAGGTGAAAATCTTGCATTTTTTTGTTGTTGTTTATTTGTTTTGTCTTGTTTTGTTTAAACTCACTTGGAGTAATCCAAAACATAAATACACTGTTGGCAAGGAAAGGGCTTTAGCCAAGTGATGCCAAAGGGAGAAAGCAGAGCTACAGACTGACCAGCTTCAGAGCTGTAGTCTTACAGCATGGATTTGAATCCAGATTCCAGAGTCCCACACCTGTCTGAGAAGTGGATGTTGAACCTCTAGGAGGTTCTGCTACACTGGGATCTGTCTTAATGGCATGGCTCCTCTTCAGTCTCCATGTGTGCGAACTCCCAGGCTTGCTCTTCATGAGCTCCTAACTAGTAGGACACCACAGTCTGCATCAGCTCCTCATGTGTGATTTTCGTCTACTCAAAGAGGGAGAGTGTCACCATGCAGGGGAGAAAAGTGTCACGGATAGATTAAGTAGCTCCTCAGGATCCCAGTATCCCTGGTAGCTCAGGCTTGTTTGTTCAATGCTGACCAAAATCAAAAGAGGACGCTTTTTAGCATTGAGAAGGAAAAAGAATTTATTCAAAGCCAGTTCTGAGAAGACAGAGGGAGCTATTTTATGTATATATAAACAAATTTATATCTTTTTCCTTTTCCCTTCCTTCTTTTCTCCTTTCCCCTCTCCCAGTTATTTTCCTGCCTTCAAAGTTTCTTAGCCTTTCTCAACATCTACCGTAGATTTTGGATCTTACACTAGGGAGACAATACAGTATTTACACGTGTGAGTCTAATTTATTTCACTTATGAGAATGGCCTCAAGTCTCATCCATTTACCTGTAAAACCCATTCATAAAGTTTCACTTCACACTGCCAAGTGTCCTAGGAAGAGTAACGGTGAGAGCAAGACGGGATCCAGGCTTACTCTACACACTGTGCTTGTCACCTGAAGGACAGTCCTTAAGGCCTGTCACTGGCCAGCACTGACGTATAGATGGGGAAGGAGGCAGAAATGGACACGGAAGCGAAGCTGTGATGATGATGCCCGCATCAAAGCCTCCAGGACACTTTCATTACACATGATTGGGGATGAATGAAAACCAGAAATTCAGCCACATGGAAGGGACTTCTAGCACTAGCGACAGACAGGAAGAGGAGCAGGCTCAGGGCCCAGGTCCCGGGAACCCAGGGTGATGGCTGAGAACACTCGTCCATTCATGAAGAGGGGGTGAGCCCTCCTTTTTCCACATCTGTTTGGAAAATAGAAACTGGAAAAGCAAAAGTTAGAAGCAGGGCTAAGACCAGTCTGTTTTTCTTCCTTCCTTCCTTCCTTCCTTCCTTCCTTCCTTCCTTCCTTCCTTCCTTCCTTTCTTCCTTCCTTCTTTCTTCCCTTCTTCTCTTCCTTCCTCCTTTCCTTCTTTCCCCCTTCCTCCCTCCCTCCCTGTTTTTCTTCCTTCTCCTTCCTTCCTCTTTCCCTCCCTCTTTCCATCCCTTCCATCTTTCCTCCCTTTTTTCCTTGCTACCTTCATGTCTGCACCAAGGGAACAGTGCCCCTGTGCTCAGGAACCGGCCTGAGCTCTCTGAACTGACTATACCTACAAGTCTCTCCCTCGTGATGGCCCGGCCACTGTAGCTTTCTTTCTCTGTCTAGAACACAGCACACATCTTTCTTCCTTCAGAGCCTTTGTATTTGATTCCTTCCTACTTGATAGGCCCTAGTTCAGATTTTACCATTTCACAGAAGTTTTTGAAAGAGTTGGGATCTGCCCTCTGCTCCTAACAGAAACAGAAGTCCAGTAACAACCTTGGTTAATACACAAAAGACTTATTCACTCACTTACAGCACATCCAGAAAAGGCAGCACAAGTATGGAAAAGAGACTCAATGAAGGCACAGGGATCAGGGCTGATTCTATTTGTCTTTATCAATATTTGAAGATTATCCTCATCCTTCAAGGCTAGGGAGGTAGCTGGAGCTCCACCCATTTTGAGGCAGTTTCCAGGAAGTCCAATCTTTAAATATTCCACTTAAATTTCCTGCCTTTAGCTGCAAGAGGGGTTGGGAAACATAGTAGTATACTGGGGCTATTACTGCTGAGAAGAGAATCAGAATTCTTTTGTAACAATAAAGGCAGTGCATAGCTGGACACACAGATAGTGACCTTGGCCACGTCCTCCTCTACTAACCTAACTGTACCTTCTCCCTTCCCGGCTCAGCCTATGTTTTGTTTAGTAGCAAATACGGCTTTCTGAATTTGCCACTTTGTGCTGCCTCCTTCCTAAGATGCAAAGCTCCTCAAGCTGAAACTCTGTGTTTTGATCTCTTCTGCACCTGTGTTTCCTGTAGAGATCACAGAACACGTTATATGTTCTCGTGTCGAAGGAGAGCCCAAGGGAGCCATATAGCCTGGGCCCTTCATTCATCCGCTTACTTATTCTGCTTGTTTATGCATCAGGCTCTATCTGTAAGTCAGACATTATATTTCACCCTGAAAGAGGTAAACTGTGGATAGAGATGGCCTCCCCAGGGAGACTGACATGGAAACAGAGGCATCAAACTGTGGTAGGGAAAAGTGTCTGTAAAGTTGTGCATAACATAGTTGGAGTCTGGAAGAGGAATGATCACTTGCCTGGATAAGGGTCTTCTTTCACGGTCACTGTGGCTGGGTATGCAAGATAAGTAGGAGCTAGTTCAGCAGGTAAATGGGGCTTTCAGCTCAGGTTCCCTCTTCAAGGATCCAGGAAGATAAAATGCATGACTGAGGCAAAGAACTGCCACCCAGAGAGTGGAAATGAAGCACTCACCTGGGATTATGAGGAGGTAGCTGTTATGGTTTGTGTCTAGATGCCCGCCCCCCGCCCAAAGCCTCTGGCAGTCATGTAGTTTTTTGGAGGTGGAAGAATCTAGAGTGTGTAGTTGAATCTAGAGTGTGTAGTAGTGCAATGCTGGGATTAAAGTTGCTGGAATTAAGGAGATATGACTGCTGGATCAGTACACTTACTGGAATAGCACTGCACTAATGCCAATAGAATGCAGCATACAGGATAGAAAGAGACTTTTCTCATGCTCTCTCTTGCTTTTGCAATCTTCTGTCACCATGAACTATTGCTGCACTTCTTTGTGCCAACCTGCTTTGGAGTCAGCCAATTATGGACTGAAACTTCTACATACTGTGAGCTAAATATAATTTTCTGCCTTTAATTTTGGGTATTTGAAATTTTGTCTCAGCAATGATTAGAGTGACTAAGACAGTAGCTTAGGTTAAATGCAGGAGATGTCACTAGATGGCTATGGTTATAAGGATCAGGTCCATTTAGACCCCATGCTGCTGCATAGCCTCCCATCTCATCATATTACTGATGACTTTTGTGGAAGGTGGATGATGTGGGTCAGTGTTCTAAAATCTGCCTGCAGATCAGTATCACCAAGAAGGATGAGATAATACCAGCTATTGTGGTCCTTCTGACTTCCATCTGGCTGGAGCTCAGAAACCTGTGTAGTATTTTGTATGAGAATAGCCACAGAATTTCACTTTCAGGAGTTAAAAAGGGACCACTTGCACAGAGCTGGCAGGGAGCCTATGTTCCATGGGAACATGGCGATCACTCTTATAAGTACGGTGCACACTTCCTGCATGAGGTGTGGTCCAAGAAAAGCCACAATGATGAAAGACGAAGGAAAAGAAAGAACTACTGATGATACAGAACGTGCTGGCAAGGAGTAGATCATGCAGTCAGGTAGAAAATCCCCTCCTGCCACAGCCTGTTGGCTGTTTCTGCAGATGAAGAAAGTGGCCCCAACGTGGCAATTGCAATGACAGCTTTTTAAGGTGACATTGCTGGCCAGCAAGTAGGCAATGAATGCTTGTAAGACCTTTTGCACTCCTGAGTGTTTAATCTTCTAGTTATTACTCTTGGAGTTTTTACAGTGCAGTGCTAATAAGCAAACACATAGCCCCTTTCTTGAATTTAATTTCATGCAAAGAGTGCACAACTCTAAATTCCCTGCAGCAGAATGCCGGAACCAACAGTTAAGCCCATAGGGTAAGGGAACTCAAATTAACTCCGTATTTACAATAAAATAAGTGTATACATAAGTAACTTGTCATTATCTAGGTCTATGTTACTCAGTACAATAGGCATTTACCACATGTGGCCATTTAAATTTAATTAAACTTGAATTAAAAATTGAATTTCTCGGTTAACTAGTCACATATTAAGGGTTTAGGAGGCTAGGAGCTACAGTGGTGACCACTTTGCAAATAACACAACATTTCTGTCTGCCTGAGAGCTTCCTTCTGGCACTGCTGATGAACGTTTTCTAGCATTAAAAGTTTTGAGCAGGCTCTGGCTAAAAGAGGCACTGAAAACCAGAACTCCAAATTTTCTCCTGCTGAACACATAACAACACCCCTTCCCTCTCTTCAACCCAAAAGAAGTGACAAAATATGCAGATGCAAGCCCCAGGAGATCAGGAACTTGTTTTATTTTTTTCTCCTCAAAAAAGAAAGAGGAAGATGAGATGAAGGTGACAGGAGGCCATAAAGTAAGTGCAAGGATCTGCATCACCTCTGTGCTCACTCTGCCCTGGGATCCTTACTATAAAAGACATTTACCCACCTGCATACACTGAGATGATGATTTGAGGCAAATAAGCCCTTCCATTTCCTCAAAGATATCTTTAAATAATTTCCTCCTTTTTATCCAAGGATATCTTTGATTTGGTGCAGCAAGCAGACGAACCAGAACACATGGGTGTACCAGGCTGGTAGTATGTGGAGATCAGTCACGGTGAGCAGCAAACACAAAAGGTGAGCAGTGGAGAACCTGGAGTCTCAGTTCAAGTTTCTACATTTTTTTTTTTTTTTTGTTATCTTGGATACTTGAAAAGAAGCTTTTATTTATTGGCAGGAGAATAATGTCAATGCAGTGGGCAGAACATGGGCAGACAGGGCAGACTGGCAGTGCTGTGGGTTTAGGCGGACTGAGGGAACACAGAGCATCCAGAGTTCTGAGAGTGGGCCAGTCCAAGCTCACTCCCATCTTCCTTGGGTAACTTTCATCTCCACAGCATGACTGAAAGAAATGTAATTCATCAAAATAATACTCCGCAAAGGCTCAGGACTAATCCTTACCAGCTCAAGAGGTTTTGAAAGAAGAGGTTGGATTACTCTAATCATATCCCATTATGGCAAATTTTGAGCACTTAATAACACTGGATCCCATAGCAAGGGCCAGAGTCAGGCACCACTTTGCGGCTAATTGGCCAGTGAGGCTAGGCTGGCTTCTTAAGCCTGCGCCTCAGTTGCTCATGTAAGACATGAGTTGCTCATGTAAGACATGAGCTAAACCCTTTGCTTTCAGAAGGTCCACCTAGCTCCAGCCTTCTAAAATGAAGGAGAAAGAAGCCTTTAAACTCTTAAGAGGTTCTGTTTCTCCTACTCTTCCTGTGATGTGGGTAAGGCTACTCCTAGATTTGGAGACAGAAGTTGGTGTGAATAAACTCTGGGACATCCTCTAGGAACTCTTCATGTGGGAGATCTGGGAAAATAAAATCCAGAGTTCTGCCCTCCTGGGAAGCCCCTAGGAATTCTCCCACTGTTCTCAGCTCCTGGAGAATCTGCCATTCCTTTTTTCGCCAAAGATGTTTTTCCAAAGATGTTTACTGTTCAATCTCAAGCCTGTGTCTCCATATCTTCTCTTATGGAACCAGCCAACAGTACCCTCCTACTGAGAGGAAGCAGCCGTTTTCCATGTCTCATTTTTCTCCAGTTTGACAGCCACAAATGAAACCTTGAGGCAAGGAAATCAGGTTGTAATAAGAAGAACAAACTCTCTGTAGTGGTGAGGATGAATTACAAATTAATACTTCAATTCTGCCACCTGCATGCATATGTATATATCAGCTGGGGGCTAATGAGCACCATTTAATACTCTTCAAACATCCTTTGAGCACCTCCTGCCATAGGTGCCTGTTTGCAGATCACATTACAGTGTAGGGAGGGTAGAGCATGTGTGCTGCTCGATTAGTCAAGGTTCTGATTTTGGTGACAAACACTGGAAACCAATTCTGCTTAATTTGCTTTAAACAGTGTGTGTGTGTGTGTGTGTGTGTGTGTGTGTGTGTGTGTGTTGGGATTTATTGGAAGGCTACTAGGACAGTTCAGAGGAACAAGGAAAAAGCACATCTAAGACACAGAGGGCAAAAACTTGGGGCTTTCTGGAATCTTACTTAGAAGTGAGCTTTGTAAATTGAAACCATTCTGGGTTGTTCAAACTCAGGACACTGAATGCAGGGAATGGCTCCTCAGGTGATGAGTGATCTAGGAATTTATTCAACAGTGACAGGAAGTCGGGGTCACTGGGAAAATAGAGGGGTGGCATTCAAACTACCAAAAGGAGTCTTGGTACCAGAGCTGGTACTAGGTGCTAGGACAGCAGGGTGAGAGGTTTATTCTGGGGAGAATCAAAGCCACTGGCAAAGGCCCCAGAAGAAATGGAGAGGTGGGTGGAGTACTTGAATACATCCTTTCCTTTTGCCCCCATCTTCTGCCAGTGCCAGTGCTTCTTGGAGTCTGATCTGACCATAAGGTGTGGGCAGTGGAGCTGGGCACTGTGTTCTCTGCACTGCTCTGTAGAATAGAAAGGAAAGGCTGACAAGAGCAGGGACACAGTCAGCTGGAAACCTCCTGCCATCCTAACTCTGGAACACTATCCCCACAGGGGCTCTGTTCAGCTGTTCGCATGGTCCCTGACTGTTGTCTTCAAGGTTTAAGTTCCAGCAAGAGGATATATTGGCCCCACTGAACTGTGAGTCAGGCACAGGACCTGTAAGGAAATGGTCAGGTGTCTCCACGGCAGAACAGTGGCATTGGCAATGCATTGTCTCACTCCATGTCCTGTGTGATGGCTTTTATTTTTAACTTAAGCAGGCAAAACCACTGAGGTTCAGAAACACACAATAATTTTTTTATGATAGTTAAGAGCTTCTCTGAGTCACACTAATTTGGGTTCAAATCATGGTTTTGTCTCATGACTAATAGACCTTGGACAGAGTTTGACCTCATTTTTCATCTGTACAAATAAGGAGACAGAGTTCACCTCATGGCAGCAGTGGAAAGATACGGGGAAATCACACCCATGTTCATACACTCATGCACACTCATGCCCCACACATCTGAGACAGCTGATAGTGAAAAGGCCTCTTTCCAAAGGTCGGCACCATGGCTTGTTTATAAGTTATGACGCTGTTCCAGGAAGGTTTAAGCCACATCGGTAGACCTATCCCATCTCACTAAAAGTCTGTCCTAGTGCAAAGATCAGAGCGATCAGCAAAACACACATACAGAGATGGGATTAACATCTAACTCACACAGATAATACTGGGGTGCAACAGGGATGCAATGCTGAATTTGGGATGAGAAAACTCCTAACTCTTTTTGTCTGTAGAAGATAGGTAAATATGCATTATATTAACAAATACAGAATATGTCTTCAATATTAAGTTTTGTGGGGAGACTGATAATTAGGAAAAACATAAAAGTCTGCTATGGGAAGCATAGGAACTACTGTCATGCTCGCTCTCTCTCTCTCTGCAAAGTCTGCTACTACAGGATAGTGACTCTCCTACTGGGCTGACAGAGTGTGCAGGGTACATGTAAATTCCACCCTTTGACATAAGCAAGACTGCTTGATGCATAGCAGGCGTGGTGTGGGCTTCAGAAGCACAGAGAAGACACTCAGACTCCAGGGTCCACTCTGACCCAGCCACACTCCCTAGGGAAGTTGCTTTTTCCTTTCACCCTCAGTCTCTTTGTCCTTTCACCCTTTCACACTACATCCTTCCAGAGGTTTGGGGAAGAAGGAAACCAAAATCTGTGGGGCTTTGCAGCTGACAAGCTTTACTACTGCCTCGATGGTGCCGGGTTTCTCCTGATTTGCCTCCAGGCTGCGAGTGCTTCTTTTTTATTTCTAACTTTTACATCACACCCTGTTTTATTTCTCCCTCTTCCATTTTCAGATTCCCCACTTTCTTGAATTTTGGTCTTTACTCTTGGAAAACCTCCGGCCTAGAACCATGCTTGCCCTGCTGAGTGAAAAGTATCTTTATGTGACCTATGCCACCCTCAGCCATAGCATGGGGCAACAGTAATTATCCTGTGCAGGAATTATTCTATATCATACAGGTGACTTTGTCCATTGATACACTCCCAAGGTGAGGCTCCAAAGGTGGGGACAGTTCCTGAACAGCCTCAGAGGCTGACTCTGCAGAGCATATGTCTGTACCCACATTCACAGAGCTCCCCATTCCCCAGTATCCATCTGTGGCCAGCCTTTCACAAAAACCTACATAGGTCAGTGCTGCAGGGATGCTCAGCAGACTCTCAGTATGTGCTCCTTTGCAAATGACTGCTTGTGCTTTGCCTTAGTTTAGCTCCAGATTTTAACCTACAAACCTGGTTCTGAGCCCTTTTAGGTTGATATTTTTCATTTCTCTTTTTTTCATCCATTCACTAAACCACTCATCAAACATTGATCACTTACTGTATTATTTCCCTAAGACTGCATACAAAATTCCCATGGATGAGTGTCTTAAGAGCAGCAATGTGTCATTCTACAGTTCCAGAGGTTGGAAGTCTGATACCAAGATAGGACCATGCACCTTCTTCCCTACCTCCTCTTGGCCACTGGTGATTGCTGGAAATTCTTCCTGCTGTCCGTTTATAAGTAGATGCTCCCCATGCATAGAGTCCATCCTCTGTATCCATGGGAGTCTGGTCTGTAGATTGAACCAACTATGAATTGAAAATGTTCAAAAAATTATGCCTGTATTGAACATGTACAGATCCTTTTTTTGTTTCATAAAGAGTACTGTATAACAATGATTTGCATAGCAATTGCATCTTACGATGAATTGTAAGTCATCTAGAGATGATTTAAAGTACACAGGAAGGTATGAGCAGGTTAAGTGCAACATATGCCATTTTATCTATGGTCCTTGAGCACACCGTACTGTGGCGTGCTCGGAGGTCTTTGTGGATACGTCATGAGGGGCCAACAGGGTATATGCGGCTGTTCCCCTGCATTCTTCCTGCTGGCCTCTATCTCTGCAAGTGGTGTCTCACCTGTGTATCTCTATTCAAATTTCCATCATTTTAAAAGAATTTCAGTCATTGGCTCATCATAGTCTATTACCTCATTTTACGTTGATTAAACCCACCATGCCTATGTTTCCAAACACGGTAACATTCACAGATATGGCAGTCAGGACTTTAACACATCTTGTTAGGTAACAGAACACACCCCAAGCCCTCTACTAGGCTTTATCCCTCAATTTTAGTGCTGGCTCCATGACGCCATACCTTCAAGTGCCCTCAAGCTGTGGGAGGCTATCGGTCTCATTCCTTGTTTCTGTTTGGTCATCATTCTCAAGCATAGCCATGTGGATATCTGCCTTTCTCTTCCCCCTAGAGGTAAATATTTTCATTTTTAATATATATGTACTTTTTAATCATCACAATGTTTATGTCTAATCTCTAGGAAACAGAAAGTTTAGCTCAGCGGCATATCTTAGCAAACATCTGCCAGGGTGAGGCCAGGCTGCAGGCTCAGGATTTAATAAGAAGGAATAGGAAAAGGAATTAAATTAGAAGAGACAAGAAAAGTCATCCACCTCAAGTTCTCTTGCAAAAAAAAAAAATATTTCAATCATTTTTAGGGGAATCCTCATACCCAACTCAACAGTTTAAATTCTCAACTCAATTTTTTCGCTGGAAATTAGTGGGTTTCACAGCCTCCTAGAGACATATACTAAAGCCACCTGACTCTGTGAAAAGGGCAACTGGTGACTATTCCAGTGTCAGCAGTCACAGGGCCTCTGACATCAGTCCTCTGCCCCTCTGCACAGTGTGAGGCAGCCACAGACCACATGTCATGTGAAGGAGCTGTGTTCCAATAAAACTTTATTTAGAAAACAGGCAGAGGGCTGGTTATGGCATTGAGGTGGTGTTTTGCCAGCCCCTGGGTTGTGGCACAGAATTTCAAAGACCAGAAAGAGCTTTGAGGTTCCACCGTAGCAGATCGTTGAGCTGTCTGCTCAGCCAGCAGCAGCTCGCGCCTGCCTCTTCTCTGCATGGTCCCTGCTCTGCCTCTCCTGGCTGCCTTCTGTCTTCCTCTCCTTGTCCTTTTCTTGTGGGATGTTGGCCTCAGACAGAATCAGGAAAACAAAAGGCTGTGCCTCCCTTACTCCCTAGGGATTTCACCTGGGCGAGTGGGATCCTTAAGACAAGCTTCCTACTGTGGGACAGGGTAAGGAGCTCAGCGTGTGGCTGCGGGAAAGAGAGAAGGGAAGCCACTTGGGCTGATGGGGACTGCATATAGAGGATCCTGGGTGAGCAGTCATATCTTGCCACTGCAGAGGGAATGGTCAGGACTAAAGAGGGCAGTGTGATTCTCTGAATGTCCTGAGACAGTCCGGAGCGAGTCCAGCCTGTTGTGTAGACATGGCTTTCACAGTTGTGACACAGAAGCAAGGGCGTTAGAGTTGGGATGTTGAATGTGCCAGTGCTAAAAGACCAAGGTACTAAAAGAAGGGCACTATTGGGAGGTTGTAGAGCCTTTAAAAGGTGGAGCCTAGTGGGAAGTCTTTGGTCTCAGAGGACAGCTCTCAAAGGGGATAGTGGAACTATAGGACTTTCCTTTCTCTGTTCTCCTCTGGGCCATGGGGTAAGTCCATTTTGCTCACCTCAACACACTTGCCACTGTGTTGTGCTGTCTTACCTCACGTTTTTTTTTTTTGTTTGTTTTTGATACCAGGGATTGAACTCACAACCACACACTTACAAGGCTTATGCCACTGAGCTAAATCACTGTCCTCTACCTCAAGTTTAACAGCAACAAGGCCTGTAATCAGGCACTGGGCCCTTGAACTGTGAGCCAAAATAAACCTCTCTAAAATGAGTGTCTCTGGATTGCTATAGTGATAGGAAGCTAGCTCACATAGCAATAAAAGCCAGGCGAGTGAGGAGTGTGGATGAGTGTGCCTGGATATGCCTCTGTCTTAAGCTGGGCATCTGTGCCAACAGGCCAACAGACACCCGTGCAGAGGTGGTCTTTGGGCTTTTACTGCAAATCCCAGCTTGACTTTGTCTCCAAGCAGTGTGGGTATTAGTCGTGACACCTCAGCTATGCTTGTTTTGTTCTTTCCGAGTTCCATTTGCAAGGAATGCTTGATTAGAAGGACGCAGGCTAGTTTTAGAGGCAAGGAATGGCTGGGACAGAGGCAGTGAACCTGTGCCACAGATGCCACAGCAAGATCTTTGTTCCATCAAAAGCTCTAAAAAGTTTACCATCACTGAGTTAGAGTCCCACATCCCCCCATCAACACAGCTTGAAACCACTGGACTTGATTTACCTAAAAATATCAAAACTCCTTGGTTTCTACCTCTTTTGAGACAGAGGTATTTCTAGCAAATTGCTTGGATCCCCCAGAAAGGCTGGAGACCAAGATTCTCTCCTAGTTCTAAGGACTGTGGACCAGCCTGACTCTTGGGGACAGACTGAATTGCTTTTAAAAGCCCTGTCATCCTCTACTATAAGGCCTGGCCTTTGGCTGTCCATCCCTGGAGCTTGCCATAGACTTCATGTGGCATATCCCCCAATCAATGATACCTCTGACAGCAGACAACTTATTGAGTAATGTGGTCCATGAAGTTCTTGGCATCACAGTCTGGACCTGCCACAGGACTCCTTTGTGCTCTGGTCTCTTCTGAAGTTCAGGATCCTGTCCTGTCACAAGTCTATGGGTTGGAGCATTATGGTGTGTGTAGAATGTGCTCGAAGAACCCCAAATGCCCACTATAATTTATGCTTCCTTATTTGTGGAGGGAGGTAAAAGCTAAAGCAATGCCTCTTCTGCTTTTTAGATGATATCCAAGTGGGTCCTTGGCCACAGAAGTCTAAATATCACATGGGTACGGGGGGACTTAAGCTGTGATGGGGACTTTCCACCCCATTACTCTGTTCCCAAAGCTCATTCAGAGCTTGTCTGCTGCATGCTCTGGGTCACACGTGTCTTAGCAATGTCTCAAGTATGGCGACCCTTTGTTACTTATCCGGTCCCATCAAAGTATATTAAAGTGATGCTCCATGACAGATCCAGTGAATACTAATCTTTTTGATGATGTTATGAAAGAGAGCAGGAAATTTTACATAATCCTCTACTCTCAGTGTATGATGTTGTTTCTCCCGCATGACTAAAAACTGTGATCTTCTTTCTTTCCTGGAAAATGACATAGCAAATTTATAAAGTCAATGACTGCATGTTATACCCTGAGATGTTTTGATGTGCTCTAGAAAACGTACCACAGCTGGCCTGTGACCACCAAGGTCACCACTTGATTGACTGCAGTAATCTAAAGATGTCCTGTCTGGGCTTCAGTTGGTTTCTACAGAGGGTAACCTGTGAACAGAGAAGAAGCGCGATGGGTGCTGTCCCTCCACCTGAATCCTTAGATTTTCAGGGGAGACGTTTCCTCCTTTTTGTCCTTCTGTCAGGTTTGGCTCTTGTTTGTTATTTACTGGTGGTGGAAGCACAATTTTAAAGACTTTGATTTCTTCTTCCCAACTATGACAGCTCTTACCCCTAAGGTCAAAGGCCCAATGGAGAGTTACCTAACTCTGCACTGGCTTTAGAATGTGCATTTAGAATGTGTTCTTTAGAATATGCATTTCTAAGGCTTTTCTTTGTGGTTCATGGTTGTTGTGTGGCTTGGTAGCAGTTCCCTCTTTAGCTCTAAGATTCTATGAAGGATATTCATGAGCCCATCTGATGTCCTTAGTACCCAGGTGTCAAGAGTGAATAGGACCAGGGCATGAGACCCCAAATAGCCCAGGAAGTGCCCAATGTGTCAGGGGGCCACCTTTGCGGGACACCTAGTCCAGATCCAAGAAAGCTCATGTACTTCAAAAGATGCAGGCTGCTCTTGTGATAGCAGAATAAACCATGAAGCTCTATGGTCCTAACCAATGTAAGCAGTTTTCCAAATTAGTAGTTTATTGTTGCTCTGAAAAGTCACATCATATCGTGAGTACAAGGGTGAACAGGCAGTAAAGTTGGAAGAAATCCAGGGAGAAAAGAGAAGAAATAGTGATAACACAGCTCCTTAAGGTGGAAAGTTCAGGGAAATGACTGTGTAGACCAACTCCTACTAATACTCTTGCTCTCAAAGCAAGAAGCATTATACCAAGAAGAAGACAGTGCTCCAAGGAGAGAGAATGAGTTGCCCAAGGCCCAGTGGTCTGTGAGAGGCAGAGCTTGGACCATTCTCCAGGTCTTGGGCTATACCAGACCTTGCCTGACCCCAGGCCATCGAGCAGGCAGCCTAGGGCAGACAGCATTGGTTTGACATCTTCTGGTTCCAGGGGTATAGGGGCAGGGAGGGTACACACTCTGTGCTTCCTTACTAGAATGTCGGGGCTCAGTAGTGCCAAATGAGGAGGAGAAAAGAGGTGGCCGGTGCCGGCTTCCTCTGGTTCCAGAGGGGCTGCTCAGCTGTCATCTCAGAGCCCAGGAATGATGATGCTGCTGCAGAGGAAGGCTGTTTTCTGAGCCTCCAAGCAAACAGGATCAGGAGGGAGCTTCTACAAAGCATGAATTCAAGAAAGTATAGTGTACAATCTAGGAAATGTGAACCAAGGACAGTCCTTTAGGACAGTTGTGGTCGCTAGGTCATGGAGGCCACACCTGGGTGCCAGCCTGGCAAAGAGGGAAGGCAAGAGAGATGACAGGTCCAGAAATAGCTTAGGTCAGAGACGGAAGTGACCAGGCCACTGCCACCCAACTCAGTAGCCATCAAGGTGGAGCTAGAGACCCAGTCATAGTTTCAAGTCCAAGGCTTTATATGCAGCCTAGCACCTGCCAAAGAGCCTCACCCACACAAACAACCTTCATGCTACCTCTTGTCTATTTACTCATGCTCCCTTCGTATCAGGTGGTGTACCCACTGTGGACACCAGGCTGGCGCCATCACTTCCCCTGCATCATCCAGCCCCATGCAGTAGCCTCTGACCCTGTGCTCCACAAGTGGTTGACTCCCAACACCCACCATGCTCAGAACTCCTAAGTGGAAGCACCCACTCTCATCCCTGCTCTTCTCCAAGCAGCTGTCATCAATCACATAGTTTATCCTTGGAGACATTCTTGGTGGTATCATTCCATGTCCTGACCTGCCACTCCTGTCATCTCTGTGTCTCTCCTGGCACCTCCTCGGCTGCACCTCTCTTCTCACCAACTGCCTGCCTGCTCACTAACACCCCCTCTCATCTATGCACTCTTTCACTGAGCCAAAGCAGATTGATCTACTATGTGCTGGGCACATTTCTAGCCCTTGTACATATCCCTTTGAGTAAAATAGAGCAACCCTGTCCTGTAGCTTATATTCCACAGTGAGAAATAGATAGCAAACAAGCAAATAAACACAGTTTGTTGGTGTGATACAATTGTTAGATAAATATACACAGAAGTGGGGTAAAGAGGGAGGGAGGGAAGGAAAAGAGAGAGAGAGAGAGAGAGAGAGAGAGAGAGAGAGAGAGAGAGAGAGAGAGAAGAACCATAGGTAACCTGGAGAATGGTTGATATTTTGAACATTAAGAAACACTTTATCCAATTCAGAGAAATAATAGATACTACAAATTTCTCAGTAGCAGCAAATGCTTTGTGATTTAGATATTTACTTCCTCTTTCCCCTGCAAACCTAGCTTCTTCTAGTATATTCTACATCACTGTTCATGGTCACTGCAGTTTCTAAGGTCTTAGAATGAAACCCTGGCCCCTTCTTGGGCAGTGCAACCAATTCTTCTAGTGCTCACCTTCACCTGTCCAGAGCCCAACACTCTCCCATCCACCTCAAGGGCACACACAGAACAGAGATACACAGAGCCAGCTGCAGCAGCAGCTGGTGATGTCAAGTGAGGCTGTGGTGAAAGCAGCTCACAGGGAGACCTGAGTGAGAGGAGGTCAGCAGGCAGATGGGTGGGCTCTGAGACAGAAAGGGCATGAGAAGGCATACGGTGCCTCACTGAGGGAGATGGGAACATGGGGAGCCACGTGAGTGTGGGAGTTCAGGAGACCATCTGATATCTGCCTCGCAGGACCTGCAGATTACTCTGGTTCCTGATAGGACAACAGACCACAGGGAGGAAGCTGGGACACTGGCCAGCAGTCTCTAAAGCAGGCAAACACGGAGAAGAGGGTGAGGGGTGGGGAAATTAGGACTTTAGACAGGTGAAGGTAGCACTGAAAGAACAATAGATAAGGGGGAAAGATTTTGTTCTAAGATCTTAAAAACGTAGAGAGACCATTTACAGAGATGCAAGATATATTAGGAGTCAGTTTGGCAGGAGAAAGGAGAATTTCACAGCATTCGAATCCTAAGTATTTGCTGCAATGGACTATTTTAATATATGTTTTTATTGCATCTTGTCCTTAAAACGACCCTCTGAAATAAGTAGGTATACACACATAACGCCCTCCCCCAATGCAGGTTTCCAGATATATCAGGGTGCTTTTCAGAAAGGGGTAGACGTGTTTCACAGAGGGCAGTTGCCACAGCAATAGCTGTTATCTTGTCACCTTCCTTATTGAAAAATTATAGAAATTCATTTCTCTCTGCTAAAGCAGTGCAGAAGTGAGTGTCCCCAGGTGATCTTCTTTCCTGAAGAGCTGGCTTCCACATTAGGATCTGAGAAGTGCGGGTGAGGCCCTTTCCTTGGAGGGGCACAGAGCTCTGCCCACACCCCACTGGCCACACAGGAAACACACAGCCTTTCTCAGCTGCCCTGCAGGCTGGAAGCATGGGTTTGCTGCTGGGTGGTCAGGCCCTCAGCTGGAGAACAGAAGAAAATGGGGAAGGGTAGAGGGGCACTCAGATTCTGCTACCCTAGTTCTCCTTCATTTCCGTTTGACCTAAAACTTGACCTTCGCAAGATAACAAATTTCCCAAACCACCAATGCTTAGGAATCTTACAGAGTAAACATTCCTTCAAAAGTAACTCTTTTCAACAGAGGTAACAACTGTGTGACATCCTACAGACATTCCTAAGAGTCATCTTTCTCTCACGTGTCTCTCTCCCTGGAGATTCTGGCGGCAGCTGCTGATCTCTGAGTTCCTGCCTCAGTCTAATAATGAGTCAGCATGGCTCGACTCTGAAGAACTACACAGAGATGCTTCCGCCCTGGCATCTGTGTGTAGACTTCCTTTGTGTGTTACTTGTCTCCCTGGAAAGAGAGGTGTACCTTGTGCCTGGGAGTCTCTTGTCACTCCTCTGAAGAAGGAATAGGGGGAACAAGATGGCAAGAACAGGGACAGAGTGATATCTTCTGCCACTGCCACCATCATGGTGTTTCATTCCCATCCTGCCCACTAATGCTCCTTGGTTCCAAGCTCAGCTCTAGTCTACACCATGTAAACCCATGTTTTCTGTCATTCTGGGGCTCATCTCTGTGACTTGGGGGCCTCAAAAGCATGGAACCTTCTTACAAGGGCTTCTTTGCAACTATGCAGGAGTCATCACCCCTTTTCCACACTTGGTGCCACTATGACCAGTCAGCAGCACTGCTTTCCTCCCTGGAAGACTTGAGGAATTAAACAGAGAGCTGGTCCTTTCCAGTTCTCACATCTCTGGGTATCACGAGGGGAGGGAACAAGAGTGGAGTCTCCAGTGGGACCGAATTATCATTCATAATATCAACAATGATAATGCAGAATATCAAGATTAGGGAGGGGAAGAAGAGTCTTTGTAGCACTGACTGGACTGCGGAGATGCCAACTACCCAAAAACCCACACCTATCCTTCAGAAGCAACCTCAGGTGTACATCTTCCTGGTTTGGATGGAGTTTTTCTGCACACCAAAAGGAAGAAATGTGTTGCATATTTTTCTCAAGATGAAGCATAAAGTTTGGAGCCAGAAGATACACCAACTTTTCATGGCTTTGCAGTGAAATGCCATCTTTAGGGTCTCACAGTGCTATGCCTGCCTCTGCCAAGGGTCCTACAGGTCCCAGTGCCAACATGACCAGGACACATAGCACAAGCCAGAAGAGGCACTCATTCACATCACCTGGAAGAATCCCCAGAGACCAGAGATGCTGTGTCTCTATTTTACAGTCAAGGAATCTTGGTACCAGGCACTGGGACTTCCCAGTATCATGTCACTCCTCCTTGGCAACGTTGGAACTCTGATGACTTCAGGGAGTAAAGGACAACATGATGATATCACAAAGGGAAAAGGTAACACATCCAGTACTTGGCCTTCTGCAGAGAACACCTATGCATTAGTAACCAGTGTTCTCATAGCAACCTTACAAGTGTGATGGTCAGACAGAACCATCCCAACTGTCAAGGTGCCAGAAGACAAGTTTAGACAGAATCCTTCTCAGAGTCTTCTTCAGCACCATCATGTTCCCTGGGAGCCCCTCCTCATAGAGGCTGAAGATGGTCCCACCTCTCCATGGGATGCCCTAGTGTCCTATCTGGACAAAATGAGGATCCTCTTCTATTGGCCTTTCTGTCTTACATATTTGTTTCCCCAGAATTCTTATTTTCACAATGAAAGTTCAGAAAACATTCTCTCCACATTCTCCAATAATTTTATTTTTCTGCTTTAACATTTGAACTTCTTGAAAATTGTTTTAAATGCGAAAGTAGATTTCATTTTTATTAAGAATTATTTCTCTGATTATTGATAAAAATATAAATGTTACTTATATGTTTGCATGAAATCAAAAACTATTTTGCTCTGGAATTTCCATGCCTTGACTCTGTTTCTGCTTATGTGTCCATGTCCGTTCTCTTTTTCTGTATATGGATATGCACATGGAAACTTACAATGCCATAGTCTTGGGGTATCTTGTCAGAGCAGGACATTAAGCCTGTCCATTTTCACTGGCTGAGGCTGCCACACAGCTACCAGTACCAACATGGCACCGAGCTCAGAGCTGGGCACATTAACCTCATGTCCTGGGTGGCAGCCAGGTGCCTTGAAAGTGAGTAGAGGCACAGGGAGTACACAGAGACAGGGAGAGGGAGAAAGACTCAGATTTTCTCTCTGCCCACACTCATCCTGGAGGAGGTAGGGGAAGAGCATTTCCCTGTCATGCACCACATTATAGGACATGGCAGGGAAACTCCTTTCACCTTCCACATTCTTCTCCTGTGTACCTTGGATGTCATCTGTGAAGTCCCTGGGCTGAGGGGACAGGTGGGGGAATCACTTTGCATGCTGACTTGAGACACTTTTTTTAGGGATTGTGATCCCTTCTACTACACAGGGAGATATAAAAATGCACATGAACAGGCAATCTTATTCCTTGATTTGAGCATTAAGTTTTGTTAATGTGCTGGGTGTGTTTTCCTATATCTGTTACCATCTGTTGACAGTGAAGCAGAGACTGCTGTAGCTCACATGAGGAAGAGTTCAGAAAAGGGCAAGGGAGCCCCTTGTAAAATTGCTCTGGTCCCTTAAGTAGCAATTTCGTGAACACCAGATGATTGCTGCTGTGTCTAGCTTCACAGGCACTCAGAACAGTCTGTTTCTTGAGGGCAGGATCAATCTCTCTCTCCCTCCCTGTTTCTGCCTCTGTCTCAGTATCTCTGTCTGTTTCTGGCTTGGTGTCTCTGTCTCTGAGTCTCTGTCCCTGTGTGTCTGTCTGCCTGTCTGCCTGCCTGTCTGTCTGTCTGTCTGTCTGTCTGTCTGTCTTTCCTGGCCTACAGAGTTAAGGATGAATAACTCTGGTATCTCTGTTTCCATTTCCTGTTATGAACTCTGGCTACAGAGCTTTCTTCCACCCTGCACTGCCTCTAGAGAACAATCGGGCATTTTGCACTTCCTCCAAAGCTTCCTCCTTCACCAGAGGAGCACCTCTACTTGTAAGCACTCTGCCCAGGTTCTGTTGCACATGGCCTGTGTTCTTGCTGCGGCAGAAATGCTGGAGGAGACTCAGCTCTTGTCTGGTGCCTTGTGAGGCATAGCAGGGTCCTACTCATCCTGTCCCAACTGATCCCTGCGTGACTCACCCCGGAGGCGCATCAGCAAGTGAGTTGGCAAGGTCAAACAGTAGAAGGAGGGCACTGATTACTGATCAGCACCTAGAGACAGTCTGTACAGAAACTGATCATTCAGATCAACACTAAGACTCAGAAAGAGGTTTCTCAGTGTGTTTGTTAAGCTGGTCCAGCTCCTAGAGGAGCAAGATCTGCAATTTCAGACAATACTAGGAGTGAGGAGAGTGATTCTCAGTCACAGCTGGTTCATGCCCTGGGAATCAGGCTTACAGGGCTTCAATCCAAACCTTCAATCCAAATCACATGGTTAGAAACCATGTGGGTTTCTAACAAGTTGCTTAAAGTCTCAGCTTGTGCATCCAAAGATAGGTATAAATGAGTATATGAGACACTTCTTTTATGAGGACTGTGAATTAGAGAACTGAACATAGTTGGTGCTTTATAAACAATCCATTGGAAGAGTTTCTGAATGTAAATTATCTTTCCCAATGCCTGGCTGATCATTTATAATTTTAATAAATGAATGAATAAATGCATATAATATTCAAACACATTGCAAGGCATATAGTCTGCCTTTAGAAATAAAAATTTAGCTTTCACCTTAACCAATATTTCTCATCTCCCAAGGAGAGTTTGCTTTCATGATGCCTAAGTACTGGCCCAAGGAAGAGAAATGACCTTGTCAGAGTCACAGTTTGACAGTGAGTCAGAATCTTCTATTACTCCCTTTCCCAACTTTACCACCTTGTGCTGAATACATCCACCTTGTTTTGAATGTATGTTTCGTCTCTTTCTCGGTCAGGAAGCTCTCTGAAGGCAAGGACTTTTTTATTCATCTCAGATTTCTGAACACAAAGCAAAATTGTACTTAAATAAAAGGAAAAAAGGCAGGAACAAAAGGAAAGAAAGAGGTAGAGGGCAGGTAAATGTATAAAGCAAGTGAAATATTTTCTATGCTGATAGGTACATCCCAAGAGTACAAGAGACAAAGAACTCAGTGATGGCCAAAGTGGGAACAACTTGGGGAATAAAATTCGACAGTATTAGCTTAAAACCCACAGCATAAAATAAACACACGAGTCCACGTGGATATAGATAATTGAATTAATAAATAGAAAATCTTTCACGGAATTTACGTAGGTACTTAACCCTCAATGATGGTGTGTTAGCTTTCCGTTACTGTAATAAACCCCTGAGATAATAATTTTATAAAAAAGGGAAATTTATTTTAGCCAATAGCTTTGGGTATTTCACTATGAATTATTGGTCCTTTGCTCTGAACCTGTAGCTGCACATTGTGACACGAGCATATGTTATGTTTTAGATCCAGGATGCCTCCCAAACTTTCACATATGGAGAGTTGGGCTTCTGTAAGGTGACTCGTTTGGGGGGTACTATACGCCTCCATGAATGAACCAGCAGCTGAATGTGCTGTGAGGAAATGGGGCCTGGTTGGAGAAGGAGATTCAGGGGAAGCATGATTGAGCAGGGTGTAGCTCTTCCTTTCTCTCTCTGCTTCCTTACTGCCATGATGGCAGGAGTTTTCCTCCTCCAGACCCCTCCACCACGCTGTTTCTGTCTTAGAGCCAGCCATGGGCTGAAAATGTGGTCCAAAATAAACCTTTCCTTCTTGAAGTTGTGCATGTCGAGTATTGAATCTTGGTGACAAGAATCTAAAACAGATCTTGCTGTCAGGAGTCAGCTCTCTGCTGTGACTATACCTGACCATGTAGAGCTAAGCCTTTGGAACTAGTGTGAAGGAAGAATTTGGAAAATCTGGAGGTGTTAGCTGGAAGAGCAGCTCTAAAACGATGTAAGCTGAGCTGTATGGGAGATTTAGCTCAGGAAGAGGGACCACGTTGGAAAAGGCAGCTTGCTAGACGCCTGAGCTGGAAGGGTACATCTCGCTCTCCGGTCCCACCCTCCCCCAGCCTCTGCTTCCTGGATACCATAATGCGAGCAGCTTTCCTCTGGCAAACTCTTCCACAGTGCCCTTCCTGCCTTAGAGCCAGCCAACTATATGCTAAATTCTTTAAAATCTGTGGACCAAAATAGACTTCTGCTTTTAGTCACGGATGGCAGATATTGTGTTCAGTCGTGGGAAAGTGACTAAGACAATGTGCCAGAGGAAATCTGTTCATCTCATGCCAAGCATCAAAGGGAATGGAAGATATCAGGTCTCATAATCCCCTGCAAGGTCATGCTCCTAGCGACCTTGCTTTGTTTCACTAACCACCACTTCCTAATGTTCCCACCACCTCCCAATAACACTACAGAGTAGAGACCAAGCCTGTAACACATGGGCTGCTCTTTAATACAGCAGAGCAGAAGCATGACTCTCAGTGCCTTAGGTCTAGCTGGCATGATGGCTTCCTTCCAAAGAGTACAGGGAAGAATGGTGAGAAAAGGAGGAGGAACTGGCAAGCAATACCAGGTGATCAAGGTTGAGGACCAACAGTCGTAAATCACACTGGAATTGTGTTTCCTTAGTAGGATGTGATAAAAATGGAACTTTATTGCTTCCTATTTCTTACTTTTATACAAAAAGTATAATCATGAGAAAAGTCTAATCATGAAGAAAGATCAGAAAAGATTCCATAGCAGGATATCCTACCAAACATCCTCAAAACTGTCAAAATCACTTAAGTCTGAAAAACAGCCAAGCGGACTTGGGGAGACATGACACGTAATTGCAAAGAGATGTTTCTGCTTAGAACAGGAAGGGGATGATGGGAGCAAACCAAGCAGAACTGACTAAATTATGAGCTCTGGTTGATGCCAAACCATAAGCACCATGTCTTTTCTTGCATTAAGACCAATGTGACCTCATAAGGTGTGCAGAGAAGGAGGGGAGACAGGAGGTGCAGAGCATACGCATAGGTATTAGCTGCTCAGTTCTTCTGTAAGTCAGAAGAGCTCTAACACAGAGATAAGTTGGTTACCAAACATCAGCAGCTTGACCTTTTTAAGTTGCGACTCACAACAACAAACAATAATGGGGGAGACTGAGAAACAGAGACAGACAGACACACACACACACACACACACACACAGAGAGACAGAGAGAGAGACAGACAGACACACACACAGAGACAGAGACAGAGAGAGAGAGAGAGAGAGAGAGAGAGAGAGAGACAGAGAGACAGAGAGACAGAGAGAGACAGAGAGAATATACTTGTACCTTTTGGTAAGATGATACTGTCTGTGACAGAGGACATTGTTTTTAGCTGGAATTGCCTTTCCCTGAAAGATACTTCCAAAGTTGAGTTTAAGAAGCACATGCCAGTCTGGCCTTGATCTTTCAGAATCGGCAGTCACTGCATCTGTCTTCACACCAAGCCTAGCAGTGGCTGATGATCTCCCTGGAGTGGGGAACTGGCAGGATCCAGGACTGACAAGGAACAGGAAGGTCTGAGTCCCTGGGGCCTGAGTCTGCTCACTCCCCCAGGAAAGGTGCTGTCTGCTCTCTAGCTCCCTCTACTGGACCTTGAATTAATCACCTGGGTGAATGCCATGTCTTGCAAGGTGCCATGCTAAGCACCACAGGAGAAGAAACAGAATTCATCACGTGAGGGACTACCAGGACAAAAAGAAATATCAAAGATGAGCCTCTCCCTTTGTTTAAAAGAAAACTGAAAATCAGGTGCATTGGGCATTTACTAGGTATGGAGTCATATTGGCCAAGGTTTGAATTTTGGACTGCTACTTCCAGGGAAGGATCTATCAGGCAAGACCCTGGCTCTTTATGGAATTCAGTTTTCTCATTTGTCAAATAAGAACAGCAAACTCATCTCCCAGGATTAATGCAGGTTTAGCCACTGTTATTGCCTTTTCCATTATTAAATATTGACTTTTAATGTGAGAGCAAAGACATTTTGATCAGCGTTTCTTGACTGATCCTTAAAGTTCTAATTATTTTTATGTCCTATAGGCACTTGTGCACATACACACACACATGCACACACATGCACACATTCTCTCTCACTCACACACGTACATCCTTTCCATTCATACCCAGGGACCAGAGACATCATTTCTATCTAGGCTGGGTCAGGTGAAGAGGCAAGAAACCAAGAGGAAAGCACCTGGAAGAAGTAAACTTAGAAAAACTTGACATCTCCTTGGATCTCAGTGTCACATCCCACGGAACTCTCCATATGTTCATCCTTTCAAAGAACTCAGCCTTGCCTGCTACGAGCCAAGCAGGAGAGGACGGCGGGACCTCTGTTCCCTTGCCCCACCACTGCTGGCTCTTGACTCTGACTTTGTACATGGACTCCAAGAAGTTCCTATAAGAGTGACTTTGTCCCTCTAGCAAAATCCACAGAAGAGAGAAAACTGTCTCTTGGTCAGTACCTGGTTGACTGAGCTGGACAGTCTGAGACACCCAAACTGGAGGCATCAGCCCACCACTGCTCAAGCCCATGGGCATTGTCATCAGCTGAGGGATGCCCTTCCTTCCAAATCCACAGTGACAGCAACTTTTGGATTGGTATTCATGAATTTTGATGTAATGTTGTTTTGTTTGGCAGATGATCTACCAATAGATGCATGTATTCTTTTCTTCATCATGTTTGTACATGCTGGTCTTTGTCACCTCATGGAGGGACATTCTGATTTACACAGTGTGAAAGCTCAATATCCATTGAATAAATGAATGCATGTTAGTCACTAGGAAATTTGATAAATGTAAATTAATGTCAAAGACAAGCCACCTCTTCATTCACTAGTCCAATGGAGATTCTAACTTAAAGATCAATCCTAGGATGCTAAAAACACCAGAAAAATTTCAATTATTTGGTTGTACATGAAGAACACAGTCTCATTTTCTTAAGTCCTACTTTATTAAATCTTAATTTAATAGTTATACTAATATTAATACTAATACTATGTCGTAGAAGTCACGTCATACTTTTTACTTACAAAGTTGCATTTCTAGTTAGATTATGGGTTCCTTTTGAAAGCAAAATCTTCAGGAAACTTTTATAAGGAACTACATTAAAGTTCCCACCCCTTGGCCTGGTTCCTTGTCTGGTTTTCCTTCATTAACCTTATCTACTAAGAGCCCATTGTCTGCCATGCCTGTACTAGGCTCTTTGAAAACTAAATATCTCTACTTCCTCAATACTCTTGCTTCCTACTTCGCTTGACGTCAGTGCTTGAGTGTCTCTGCCCTTATAGATGCATCTAACAAAAGAAAACACTGGTTTCTTTCTTACAACACCCAGAAACACATCCCTGCATTCCTTTGTTACAGCTCTCTGTTTTACTTGACTCCATTTACCATGCTTTCTTGCAGAAACTCCTGGCTTCTCCCCATTTTTCATGATACCATGTCTTCTCACATTCCTCCTTTTCTTTCTAGGGTTTTGTGATAAAAATCTCATGGTGTTTCCATTGGGTGTATCTTTAGACATAATGAAACAAAAATAGAGCACATCATTCGGGTTTGCCAAAGGGTAGTACTCAAAAGGCAGCATCTTCCTGAGTGGAGAACTAGGATGGGAAGAGATACACATAGCTGGATCCTCAGAAGGTTTCGAGGTCTTGGTGACACCACTTGGAACCACATGGCAATGCAAGCATCTAAATGAAATCCAGGCCTCACCCAGAGAAGAGGGTTGAGGGAAAAGAAGAGTTGAAAAGAGTGCAACAGCTGCCTGAGCCATGGAGGCAATGCCTCACGGGCAGTGTCGGCCTCACACACTGCCTCCAGCTGCTAGGGGACTGTCCTCACCTGGAGAAGGTGGGGGCACTAAGTCCATTTAGGTGGATAGGCCATCTGAATTCAAAGTACATTCTCTTTATACTGCTAGAGGTCCAGAGAAGGGGAAGTCACATGGCCACTGGGATTGACTTCAGCATGGCCCCAGTAGAGCTGTCTTTGACATGAACCGTGCAAACCCCATGACAAAGGGAGCTTGTGATTCTTGATGCACTAAGAAGACATTAGCGATCTCTCCATGATGGAAAATGAAAGTGCTATTTTCTTTCTAAAGAAGTCTAAGTTCAAATTCAGAAGTCCACTGTGATGTAGACCTCCAGTTATCGTATCAAGGAAAGAAATTAGAGAGAGAGAGGGAGAGAGACAGAGACAGAGAGGGGGAGTGAGAGACAGAGAGGGGGGAGAGGGAGAGACAGAAAGAGAGAGAGACAGAGGGACAGAGAGACAGAAGGAGAGAGAGAGGCAGAGAGGAGGAGAGAGGGAGAGAGACAGAGAAAGAGAGAGAGAGGAGAGAGAGACAGAGTGAGGGGGAGAGAGAGGGAAAGAGACAGAAAGAGAGAGAGAGACAGAGGGACAGAGAGACAGAGGGAGAGAGGGAAAGAGACAGAGAGGAGAGAGAGATAGAGATAGAGAGAGATGAAAGGTTAATTAGTATTGAAACACACAGTTGTGTTTTCTATTTGGTCTGACTGGAAAAGTAAATTGAGGTTTTCAAAACACTGGTTTGCAGGCTATCATTGGAAATGACCATGGTAAATACAGCTTAGTCAGTGTGGCACAGGAAACAAAAGAGAAATGAGAGGTGGGCAGAGGTGCGCCTTCCAGGCTGGGGATGAATGAGAAAGGGAGGAGGGGCCCCAGGAGCAGAGACAGTGGCCTTCTTTTTCCCTGACTCTGACACTTCCCTTGGGTCACCTGGGGCTGGTTGCTTTGCATTCCTGAACCTCTAGGTCCTCATTTGAAGAAGAAGGCAATTATATTTTCTTTCTCTGTGCCTTTAGGCGTTCATGAGGCAGTATTTGGTAGAAAGGCTCGCATGTGTTAGGCACACACACACAAACACACACACACACACACACACAAGGAATTTCTAAATGCTTGCCTACTCCTATTTTTTCTCTGGAGTTTTATATCTCTAGAAAATCTCTTAGTGAGATTCATCTATTGTTTTCAAATTGCATTGTGTTTAACCTGTATCTTTGCTGTCCAATCTAATTTCATCCCATTTCTATTCCTTCAGTTAAGGAATATTTGTTAGGATGTTACCATGTTCTTAACACAATACTAAGGCACACAAAAATAAATGCAACCTGACACTGCCTTCAAAGGAATGCAGTGGCATTGAGAAGACTATAAAACAAGAGTGGGCTCTGATTAGCGTTTGGTGGCCTGTTATTGATCAGAGAGACATCCTACATCCATCACCTCATGTAATTTTCACGGTGTCCTCACAATGTGGTAACCTTAGAGACAGGAGCTTGAGACACAGAGAAAGGAAGTCATTTGTTCAAGGTCAAAACAAGAGAAAGGGACTCAACTCTCGGCCCTCTCCAGACCCCACCCCCCACCTGCCTAGCCCAGCCCCTCATCTTCTCTGTGTTAATCTGTGAAAGGCTGGTCAGATGCAGCCCTTCGTGTAAATTCATGGGATGAAAATAGTGTCATGTACAAAATATATTCATTGCTACAGGATGCAAAACTGAGCTTCTCATCAAGTGACTTCTCTCCATGACCATCAAGGAGGCCCCCAAATGGTGGGATTCTCCACCTTAAAGCACTCTGCCATGTTTTAGATGGACTATTTATCTCTAGGGGACAATTTCTGGAGTGAGTCTTAACATTTTCACCAAAAATGACAATGTAAGAATATATTGTAATTTAAGTTAGTGAAACCATTCAGAAGGACTCGTTTCCTTTTCACCAATTAGTACCTACACAGGAGACCCTTTAAGAGTGTGTGCATCATCTATGCATCTGCTGTATCACAATGAATATTTCTTCTCTCCATCTCTACTACCAACCTTTATTTCCAAAATTCACAATCAGTTAATCATTTTTCTAACAAACTCCAAATGTATAACTCAGTTGTTTTTATAATGCAAATTCAGATACTTGACTAATTAAACATCTTTGTATCTTTCTTGATGTTGTTTCCATTTCCTTTAACACATTTAAAACCAAAAATAGCAATCATTATTTTTTTGCAATTGATTTCTAAGTACATTCTCCAATATATTTGACCAGTTGTCATGTTCACCTTTATTTTATCCAACCCGAATCATCCTGGTGCCAGTTTTCCTGTCCAGCAGGGACCAGCAGATAGTAAATTCTTAGTACGTCTATATGTCTAATTTGTCTCATTGTCAAATGCTAATTCTGCTTAGTGCAGATCTGCACTACCATACCAAGTGATCAAAAATGGATGCCTATTGTTTTTTAATCCTTCCATTGGATTGTCAATAATATTCCTTTAACATTTTCCCTCTGACATCGCGTCATCTTTCTGGATATCTGCATTTAGGGGTAACATTGCCACACCTCTTTAGGATGTCTTTTTCTATAGCAGCACCATTTTAGTGTTGCTGCTCCTCTCCCCAGTGTCTAGGCAAGGGCTGTTTGTATTTGCCCACTGAATGCCTACTGCATCTGTTGCACCTGAGGAATCCAGAAGGCCACCTCCTGGAAGTTCTGTCTGAAAACCCGAGCCGTCACATCACTTCCTTGTCTCCTGGCAGCATGCTCCCTTCCCTCACTGTCACATGTGTAGGGCTCCCTGGGACCTAGTTCAAGGCCTTTCTGTGCTTCTCACCAGATAAGGTGAAGGTGATAAGGTGAGGGTTTGAGGTGCCCTGGCCACAAGCTCACTCCCATATGCCACAGCTCCACTCCAGATGCCACTTTTACAGCCAAGAGAATGAGTACCTCTTTACACTGTGCATCTCACATCACCCTAGCCTGGGCTTATTCCCTGATCACTTCCTGCTCCTGCAAGGCCTCAGTGTAATGGGAAATTTCATGTGTGAGCTGGGCTTGTTCACATATGCTCCAAAACTTGCTATCCCAGGTATATCTGTGAAGGTGGTTTGGATGACCTGAACGTTTGAATCAGTAGAGTGAATAAATAAGATGACCCTCCCCAGTGCAGGTGGGTTCCACTCAATCAGCAGAAGCCTGGATCGAATGAGTGAAAGGCAGACATTTCTGACTGGAAAAGCAAACTCCTTTACCAGATGGCCTCAAGCTGCAACATTGTTCTTCTCTTTTGGATTGCAATCAAAATATTGGATCTTTTTGGGTCTCAAGCCTATGGGCTTCCCAAGGGGAGCTACACTATCTGCAGTCCTGGACTGAGCTGGAGTGAGCTTACTCACTGTAGATTTTGGAACACATCAGCCTGCATAACCACAGTAATCAACTCCTTATAATGAGCATCTCTCACAAGTGTGCACTCGCACACACGCACACGCACACGCACACGCACACGCACACACACACAATATCATGTTGATTCTGTTTCCCTGGTTGGTACATACCACTTTTGTTTCTGTGATGAGTGAGCTTCAAAATGTCCCAGTCTCTTTTTTCTGATGTTCTTGTCCTTTTATGTCTCCTCCCCTGTGTTTAAGTGGGACTTAGTGACTTCTAAGCATTAAGCTATGATGAAGATGAAAGGGTGTCATTCATGATAACATCACATGATCTGATCACATGGGCCACTTTAATATCTGAATTCATCTAGGATGTGTTTGTTTCATATGGCTTTAATATGTCTTGGCTACTCAATGAGAAATGATTTTCAGAAAGAACAATCAATGTCATGCTTCTAGTTCAGCTTATAAAGCTCTGACGGAATGGTTTGTTCAGTGCCTCTGTTTGGGCATATATGTGTGTGTGAATGTGTACATGTGTGTGCACAGGTTTGTATACAAGCAACAGAATCCATCCCAGAACAACAACTACACCACTTTCCTTTGGCGATTCTGGAATCATAGCAACTTTCAGTCTCTGAAAAGTATATGGGGCTCACAGCCTGAACAGTCATCACCCAAGAGCTTTAGGGTGTAGGCAGCGCCCCCGCTCTCCTGCTCAACTGAAAGTCTGTAACCTCAGCGACTGTCGCAGAGGACATTTTTTAAGTACAGAAGTGAAAGTCAAGTTGTAGCAAACAAAGCATAGTTCCAAGTAATTCCTTCTTTCTGGTTAACTCTGCATGTGCTGTGGAGGAGAAGCAGAAACCAGGTTCAGCTACTTCTTTGGGGCAACTATTCCAATAATCAGGATGTGGGTGGCAATTTGTGTACAGGATTGTCTAAAAGAACAGGGATTTCAGGTTTGGGTAGACCAGGGCTTCAATCTCAGTTTGATCTCTAACAAGCTGTGACCTTTGGACCATATATTTAATTCCCGTCTTCTATGGTTTCTGTCTCTGATAACTTGGTACAGCAGTCTGTCCCTTTTTAGGTTAGTGTGAGCATCTGAACACAGCAAGCTCAGTAAACATTGGTTATTGATCTTCTGACCACTATCCTGTCATTATAACACTGCTTTGATGACCATTAGCTTGGCCTGTCCTATCCCCATCCCATTTTCAGTATATTTCTGTGTTGCTATGTCCTTCCAGGTTCATCTTCCTAAAATTCAATTTTGATAATATACTTCTCTTGCTCAAAGAGATTCACTGGCTCCCTATTGCCTACTTTGTATGCACAAATTCTCTAGTATAATTCACATGCCCCTCTATCTAGGAGATTTTTCCTCTTTATGCCTCTTAAGAGATCCCATTTGTTTTCCTTCAGGAGGATCTTCCTAAACTCCTGTCCAAAAAGAGAAAGTATAGAACTAGGATTATGCCACCCGTGTCCAGCAAAGGGGTTATTCTAACTACTTGAACTTACAGGCAGTCAGACCTTTGGCAGTCTTTAATGATGATGCCAGTTTCACAGAGGCACTGTGAGAATCTAGTGGATTAACTAAGAATGAAGCATTTTAATTGCCTGGCATGTACCAAATGCTAGGGAATCTTTTCCATGACTGTTATCATCATGTGATGAAATTCCTGGATGCTTTGTTTATAATAAATGTTTTTAAATTTTTTCTACTGTTCTATATAATTGTATATTTTAAAAAATCTTCTCTATTGGTTAGTTTTCTCTCATTGTTGAGACAAAATATCTGACACCCAAAATTAAGGAAAGAAAGGTTTATTTAGCTTACAGCTTTTGGAGGTCTCAGTCCATACGCAGCTGGACTCAGGCAGGGTGGCACGGCTGAGGGGCAGCCATTCAGGACAGCCAGAAGCTACAAGAGCAAGAGGGCAAAAGAAGGAAAAGCATGCCTCCTTCCCTCCCCCATATTATATGCTGTCTCCCTGCCTCTGGGTGGATGCAGCTTTCACATTGCCATTCTCAACACTACACAAAAATCCAATCACAAACACCAGACAAAGCCACCTCTGTGACTCCATGAGGCTTGAGGGGCCACCCAGACACAAACCATAAGCTCTTGAAGGATGAGGTCAGTGTCTTTTTCCTGTTCCTTACAAACTAACATCGTGACTCAAACTAAGGCAGTGCTCTGAGTATTCATGAAGTGGAACTAACAACTGAATGGTCATCTAGGAAGTCAATGGTCAGCTACAGCAGGCTGGACCAACAGTCCATTTGGGTGACTCCGTTTTCTTTGTTAGCCCTCATCTTCTGCAAGTCATGATGAACCAAAGCAGCCCATGTACCTGTTATTAACTGTGAAGAGTCCCGAGACCTACATCCAGTACCAAGCGTCCCAGACCAACCCTCACAGAAGCTTCCACAAACCCTCAGGTGCAGAGTGAGTAACTGGGCCCAGATGTTGTCAACATTGACTCATCATCTCACAGCTGCCCATCAGGGTATTGAGGTTCTCCTCCTGTTTCTGAAAGTGTCCCCCAAATGGAGAAGTGAAACAGCAGGTTTTCTGCCTACTTAGGGGATTTGGACTATTATAAATAGACTGCCTCCTTTCGTGGAGGATGTGGGCCTTCCTCGTTGAGGGGGAGGGGAACCCCATACACAGCTGGTGTGTCTCTGAGCTGATGGTATTGTTGGCTGTCCATCAGCCCGAGCCTTGAATTCCACCCTAGCCTGATGATCCTTGTGACTGTAACAGAGATGAGGGCCTCTGGAAATGTGATCTATCCTCTTACTCAGCCATTTAAGGTTTTCTTGTCGAAACAGACTTACATGTGACACCTAGGGAAGAGGAAAGGGTGATTCTGGCATCTAGTAGGCAGACCACAGATGATTCCTCATAACAAAAAGTGATTCTACCAACAGGCTGTGGGTGCCGAGTCTAGTCCCTCTCTCCCACGAGCAGATGTCTTGATCCCTGTCTCCATTCCTTTGTCCCTTTCATCCTACTTCCATCCTTTGCTTCTTATATTCCTCTCTCTCTCTCTCTTCTTTTATCTCTTTCTAGTGCTTTAGTACTGGTAGAAGCAGTTTGGTACTAACAAATATTGATGCGCAGTACTCAATACTTCAAATGCCTGGCTGAGCTAGGTAGGTACTATTGCCATTTGAGGTGAGATGTCTCTTTGAGCTGTTTTGAATTTTCAAATAATCAACGGTGCTTAGCATACCATCTGATATACAAATACGTAGACATATATATATATGCATGTTACATATGCATGTAGATATACACGCAATTTTCACTGTTAATTAAATCTGCACAACATTCAAGTCCCTTATATAAAATGACATATATTTGCATATAACATGCAAACTTCCTGTATACTAAATCATCTTTAGATTAACTATAATTTCAAATACCATGTAAATGTTACATGCATAATTGTTTTACTACTTTGTTTAGGGAATAATGAGAAGGATATTTGCATGTATTCAGTACAAACATAATAATTTTCTGAAAAATTTTTCATCCTTGATTGAAAGAATCTCCTGGTACAGGATTGTGGATATAAAAGGTGATAGTAAACATATACACACACATACATACACATACAGAGTATGAGCACATGTATTGTTTGTGTATTATGGGAAAATAATGGCTAGCTGGGATGAATGAATTAGAGGGAAATTTTCTGTTTTCTTTATACTCTTGTCTATCATCATTATTCTATATTTTTCTACATTTTTATTTTTCTTTATTCTGTAATGTCATTAACACTTACAAATTACTTTTGTTACTAAAACAATCTGATGCTATCTTAGAAGCCCAGAGGGCTGTCTGTGCAGGCGGTCCCTGTCACATGATGAATTGTGGAGAAATACTGTCCTTACAGAGATCTGCCACACATCTCCCCAGAAGGGAATACATAACACAAATTCAGTTCCTCTGATTCACGGCAGTCAAGATTAGTGTCACGGATCCTGCTTGTAGTGATCAATTTTCTTGCTGTGTTTTGTCGTGCTGAGCTCTCTTGGGATTAATTATTTCCTATTGATCTGATTGTGTATTAGGAGGCTTCTCCATTTATCCTTCAAATGACTCATCTCATTCCCTCCCTCTCTCAGACTGCACTCTGGTGGGCAGAAATATCTGAACCTAGTAGGTTTTCAATCTTACTCATATATTAAGATTATCTGGGGAGCCCTTAAGAAATAAAGTTAACCTATTGATACCTTGGGGAATTATGATTTAATTTGCTTAACAATGGGCATCATTTTTGTTATTATCGTTAAGCTCCAGAGCCGATAGAGCTGATGCTATGTTTAAGAACTACTTTACCTGTAATTATGCTAACATTAGGACATCTCCAGAGATAATCCTGTGTCATATCTACTGCTACAGGTAATACTGTATATTCCATTGCTTTAGTGTAAGCAATCTGTTACTGTAGGATACCTGGTAGATGGTACTTTGTCAGACCTGCAGAGTCTCCAGCTTCACCTTCTAGCCTTGCCTGCAGTGTGTCTTCAGCTTCCCTAGGAATACCTGGCAACTGGAAAGCTCTCTGCCAAATGAAACTCCTTGAGATCCCACAGAACATTCCTGAAAGTTTGACATGCCAACCTTTTAGCTTTTTAAAGGTGGACCTCTTATCCCTCTTCTATCTTCACTTGTGTGTGCACACATCACAAACTCCTTCCACCAAGCCTTAGGAATGATTTAGTTGTTTGATTATCACACTTCCTCTCTGAAACTGACGTTAGTGTTAAACATTCTGCTTACTTTTTTGTTCTTTCTCCATATCAAAAAAGTTGTTTATACTCCATATCTGAGATGGGTCACATTTTCAAATTTATTTCTATAATCTGCTAATCTGCCTAATTTCTGTCCTTCATGGGCAGAATATTTGGTGGAAGGTCATGAAGAGCATGAGGAGTGTCCTTAGCTAAAAACTGACAGCTGAGTAGCACTGAAAAATTCGTTTTCATTAGCGCAAAATGTACCTAATGACTGGTAGAGATGGGGAACTTAAATCTGTCTGACCTTTTTGCCTAATGTGCAGAGTCCTTACAAGGCCCTGCTAAGATCAAAATGCTTCAGGGAAGTACCTGAGACCTCTGTTTTAACTGCATTGCAAGTTAACTTTGCCCTTTGTCTGTTTGCTTCCTTCACTTTTACCAATGTTATACTGACAGCCCACTGCAGTAAACTCTTTGGACAGAAATGTCAGCATGTTTCTCAGAGCACCCAACCTAAATATCCATACTAAGACTTGGAAAACAAGATATTAAATTTACTGCCCTTGAGATAGATGGTCAGAGCCCAAGGTCAGCCATCTTTTCCTATAGGAATGAATAGCTAAGGGTCAGGATGCTTGTTTTGCAAAGAACAACTGGAAGATCTAAATTGATTGCTTTGAGCAAAATAAAAATGTTTTGACTATCCTGGCCTCTCTTTTTCTTTCATTCTGATAGTTTTAAAGTTTTTAAAAATGACTAGAAAGTCAAACGGTATCTCTGCAGACACAGCCTTGAAATCATAGTTATAGTCATCAATGCCACAAAATATTCTCAAATAGCTACAAGTTGACAGAAAAAAAATCTATGTCCTTTGGCCTAACTATGGCCTAAAGTCATATAATAATGTGATCTTCCTGTTGCTTTAGTTTAAGCATTATATTATATTAGTTTAGTATAGCTGTTATGTAGTATTATAATATAAGCAACATGCCATAGTTACTTGTGTACTATTAAATCTGAACCTTCTTAGCTAGCTATTTTTACTACCATAAACACCCAGTTCAGTTAAGCCAGAACTACTTCTGTAAACTGTATCCCATAAACTCTAATTCGCATCATCTTTATATTTTCAGCATCTGTGCTGATCCTGTTAGACTCAAAGAATCACTCTGACTTGTGTCCTGACCATATCTCCTCTATAGACCCTCTGTTACAACTGGCTATTGGAGTTGGCAGCACTCCGATCCATCTTGAACTCCTCAGGATTCTGGCCATGTCCTATTCATCCCTGTGGCTCCAACAGCTAGGACAGAGTCTGGAACATACCAAGGAATTGCTCAACAAGGGTGTGTGTGGAATTGAAGCAAACTAAATTAGTTTCTAATTATGAAACTCTGGACCAATCAGAGAGCTTGTAGCTTTGCTAATCTGCAGAAATAGCCTGTGACTCTTTGGGCAGCAACTATGCAAGTAGTTTTGTGGTTCTTGCATATGATTTCCCTCACCAACCCCTCCTAAACCAGCAGGAGGGAAGTGAGAAATAGGCTTGTTGTTTACAATGATAAAAACCATCATGTAAGCTTCTTTTCTTTTCACTCAGTAGGACTTCTGCATAAGGAACTTTGATTGCAAGTGACACCTGAAAGAGCTGTGCTGCTCTTCTAGCTGGCTTTTCATTCTAAGCTCACAGCTGAATTACAGTTGAAGAAAGTAAATGTTATGGCTCAATTCTAGATGTACCCTCAAAGCTTCATGTGCTCATGGGTGTGACTTTTTAGAGATGGCTAGATCTATAGTGTGTTACTAGAATTAAGGGTAACTAAATGTGTTTAGCATATTCTGAGAGTGAAGGATAATGGAAATCCCACCCTGGATGTTGCCAGCAAAAAATAAGTAGACATATATCCTGGATGGAATCTGAAGGGGGAGAGGGAAGACAGTCTTGCTATTGCTTGCTATGTTATGAACTCTTTTTCCTTTGTGATATCACTCTATGATATCCACTCTGCTGTGGAGCCAGCTGACTATGGACTGAAACATCATTAAACTGTGATCTGAAGTAAACTTTTCCTTCCTTAGATTGTGGGTTAGAGTATTATGTGGGTCAGATAATATTATGTCAGAGTGATGAGAAAATTAATTAGAATAGATTTGGTACAAAGAGTGGGGATGTTACTGTGATATTACCAGACCATGTGGTATAGGAGCTTAGAACTTGTTTGCAGGAAAAGTTTGGAGATGCTAGCTGAAGAAGTAGTCCTAGATTCTGTACGATGATGTTGTTGGGAGATTCTGGTCAGAGTTCAGAAAAACAGAATGCTGACAGTAATACTGGTGGTAAAATATAGGCTTAGGAGATTTTGGTTAGGAATAAGGACAAAATAACTGTTGGACTCCAGACCATGTATGTCATAGTTTGGCAGAAAATGTGTCTGCATTTTGCTCATGTCCAGAAACTTTTCAGGAGATTGATATTAAGTGCAGCAGACTAATTCATCTTGTATAAGAAATTTCAAAGCAGTTAATGCTGAAGCAAGCAGTGGCAAGGTTATTGTAGGGATATTTTAGCTGTTTTACACATTGAAAATTAAGAGAAAAGAGCCCTGCAGAATCACTTAAACTGTTTTGAGTTTGTCCAGAAAGGAAGCTACAGTGAAGTTGTGAACAACAAAGTGGAACACAAAATTTGGTTGCTGAAAAGGAACAGTACAGTAGAAAGACATCAAAATAATCATTAGGATTTCACCCTTTGCAACCTCAAAATTGCAAAGGTGAAATACTACTTTGAGAAGAGAGCCCAGAACACCATATTCCAGAATGGTGGCAGCCTAGATAATTTGTTCTTTAGGACTGGATTCACAGTGCTCAGAAATTCAGGTCACTCAACCACTATACTCAAAAGAAGAGCAAACTTGGTTCCTACTCCAGCTGGTGGCAGATCTTGACATCATCCACATGAGTTGGTTTTAATCGTACACACGTTGTAAGCATTGTGGGGTCAGGAAAGCTGCCACTCAGATTTCAGAAAAATGCCTGGGAGGTTAGGCAGTGTAGCCCTGAGATGGCAGTGTGTGAAGCTAAAGGTGCAGTGGTGACCCCAGAAGTTTGAAGAAGACAGAAATGTGGATCATCTGAGGAAACTTACAAGGAGTGAGTAGAGATGTCTCCAGAGATAAGCCATGGAATCCAGAGATAGAGTCACCGAAGCCCTTTAATGTTTACGTCTTTCCATAGATCATTTTGGATGCTGGACATGGAGTTATTTGATTTAGTATTTTCCCTGCTATATTTTGGGCTTGCTTTAGCCCCATTAATTCCTATTCCTCTATTTGTATCTTTTGGAAATAAAATACTTACCTCATGTCACTGTATTTTGAAAATTTTATTTATTTATTTATTTTTATTTTTTATCAGTACTGGGGATCAAATTCATGACCATGTGCTTGCAAGGCAGGCACTTATGTTGCTGAGCTAAATCCCCAGCCCCTTATTTTGTAAAATTTTAACTTTCTTTTCTTTTGTACAAGGGCTTGCAATCAAGAGTTTTCCTTGAATCTCAGAGGAAACTTTCATACTTAGATTTTTCTGCAATACTGAAACTGCTAGCACTATAGTAACTCTTAGAGATGGAATAAACACATTTTGCCTAAAATGATGCACAGAACCTTTTGGGACCCAGAGACAGAATGTTATGGCTTATGTCTGGATATATCCCAAAGCCTCATGTGTTCATATGTGGAGCTTTTCAGAGGTTGCTTAATCTAGGATGTGTTTAACTGGGATAAAGGGTGTGTGATAATTAAATGGATTTAGCATAGTTCTAAGTGTCAACAGTAGAAGCATTACTCTAGGAGTAGGTAGTGCTTATTCATAGTCTTATAAACTTAGACAGGCTACAAAGGGAAAAAGGAAGATCAGACTTGCTGCTACTGTTATGCCTTCTGCCTGCCATGCATTGACTTATTTCTCCTCTGTGATGTCTCTCTGCCATGCTGCCTGGCCTTGGAACCAGTCAGTTATGGACTGAAACTTCAATAAACTGTGAACTGAAATAAATGTTTCATCCTTTAACTGTGGGTGTGTGATATTGTGTCACAGCAACAAAAATTAACTAAGACAGTGAAATCCTAGCAGGGGTAGTAGAATCATGAATCCAAGTAGACATAAATTGGAGGATAAAGTTTATAAAGAGCAAGAAAACTGAAAGAAGAGAGGAGTTCAAAAGAGAGTTTGTGTCTAGATGTCCTTTCAAAGGTTCATGCAGTCATGGGAGCAGGCTTCTAAAGCTTGTGATTGATTCATGGTTCATTGCTGGGTTTATGGACATGAGAGCTATATGCACTCTGAGGTGGATATCCTGAATACAATATAAAGGAGGAAAAGAGGCTTATTCTCTCCTTTCCTTTTGCTATTGTTGGTTTTGCTGTTTTCTACTAAAATGGACTGTTGCCCTCTGCCGTGTCCCATCCCGCCTTAGACCCAGCAGATTATGAACTGAAACTTCCACAAACTGTGAGCTAAATAAACATACCCTTCCTTAATTTGGGGTGTTGATATTTTGTCTCAGCAATGAGAGAAAAGAAAATAACACAGGCTCTCAAAAATTTTGCCTCAATTACCTTTAAGAACTATATGGAGAAAAACGCATATGTACGGAACACCCAAAGATCTATCAAAATTAGTTTCTGTGTTGCTATGAGATAAAACAAAGTATTGGTGTCACAAAGGAGTCGAAGACTTAGGAGCTCTGATCATCCAGAGCAGAAATAAGGCCTCCTCTGAGATTATCTAGGGCCAAATTGAAGGAATAGTTCTACTTATTTTTAGAGAACAGAACATGCACTCTATACGCACTCTATATGCACTCTATATGCACTCTCGTAACTTTCAGGAATAAGCTGTGAAAGAAATCAGACTCCTCTACTAGTAAATCATCAGCCTGCTAGACCAAAATAGGATTCTCTGAAGAAAAGCAGCAATAAAATCCAGACTCAACAATATAGCATACATAATGTACAGAGCACAATAAAAATTAATAGATGCACTTAGGAATAGGAAAATGAAATCAACAAAAAAATGAGTAATAAAAATGAGCTTGAGATGGCCTCAATGCTGAAAAATCATACAAGGGCTTTAAAGAAGCTTATAAATATATTCGAGCGCATCAATGAAGATTTAATGATAAGTTCACAGGTGTAGAATGTCAGCTGAGAAATACCTATTGTAAAAAGAAATAAATAAAAATCTGGAACTAAATAAGGTCATAACTGATGTAAAAAGTAAATCAACAAGCTTAACAACACACAATTTAGAGAAGCATTAATAAATTGTAAATTAATAGAAATGTTCTGTCTGCAAACACCTGCTGAGAGTGGCAATTTTCTGTGTTTTTAACATTGGTTCAACTTTCTCTCTCTCTTTCTCTATCTCTCAATATTTACAACTTCAGTGTAGCAGCATAGAGTTTATTTTTATTCTCCTTCTTTTACTTGTAAAGTTCTTCTGTGAGTGAAGAAAATGGTCCTCGTTATCTTTATTAGGCCTCCCTATGTATTCTTCAGTCAAACAGTGGCCGCCTATAGTCACCACATCCCCTGGCCTTCCCTACTCTTCTTGGGCTCCGATACCATGCCATGTCATCTCTCTGTCCTCTGTAGACATTCTTCACAGCAACGTGCTCCAAGTTTGGCCCCCATGCAAGCATGTCCTCTTCCCTGATTATACATAAGTGAAGGTACCAGCATTATTGAAATAGACTGACAAAACTAGCAGATTTGTTACACTTCTTTCTATCCTTGAATATCATTTTAAAGCATTTTAAAATGTCTCCCTTTGAATATGAATTTAAATATCTTCTGATCTGAAGCCCTCTTGTATAGGCCAAGGGATGATTGCATTTCTCCATTTTGATCTAGTTTGTCCCTTCACTGCACAGGCACTTGTCAGATCCTAGTGCTTCTTGGTGACTCTACTGCCTTCTGAATTCCTTGCAGGATAAGAATCTCTAACATCTAACACATTGCAGAGGTCAGAGGATGGAGAGACCACTGAAATGTAAGCCTGTTGCAACAGCAGAAACAGATGTGAGTGGCTGAAGTCGCATAAAACCAACATATTATCTTCAAAATGTTCCAGGTACCCACAGATCTGTCTCTTATGCCAGGCTGTCAAACCCTCAACTCACCTGCCACCTCAGTGCTGTAGGACCCTAAGTTTCAAGATCATTTTACTCCTTAGTTGCTTTTCAGACACAAGGCAAATTCTACTGCACACAATGTAACTTTTGTCCTTTCAGATTACCTGGGAATAGTTCAGTTTTCACTGTAAAAAGAATATGATCCTTTGAAATCCATAAAATAAATAGAATTAAAATTTAGTACATCAGATTTGGCAGCTTCACAAAACAGACCTGACCTTTCCCATGACTCTTCGATTCTATTTTCTACCCTGAGGTGGACATGGGAGATTTGCTGATGTATTCAATACTCCTGAGAAGTCCCAGAAGTTAAAAAAGGGAACCTAAGTAGAAAGGTTCTCTGAAGAAAGAGGACAAGAAGATATGCCTGCTGCCCTCTGGGCCTACGGTGCAAGGGAGACTAGACTGGCTTTGGTTGGGAGCTGGTCTACCTTTCTCCATGGGACAAACTAAGGAAAGAGGTTTCAGTTGCAGGTTCAGGATCCTCTGAAAGTTAAGAGTGAGTTGTTGTACCCTTCATCGCACTTCTATCTGCTTGGGAAATCTGCCATCACTTCTCTCTCCAGGGTTCTGAGGGGCCTCTCCCTTGGCAGGTCTCATTTGAGGCTCTTCCCATTTTGCTTATATAATTTGTCACTTTCATGTCTCTAGATTGCTGACCCAATGAAATGGAGACTCTTTGACCTAATGTCTAGGCTCTCCAGAGTTTTCCCCTCCAACACCCCATCTTAGTTCCAGTCTTCTTCCTGATGGGTGATATCCACATGTCAGCTACCTGTTCACATAAAATCAGGACATGTGGCTGCTGTGCGAATCAAAAGAAATAATAGACATGAACATTTGTAGAAGAACAAGTGTTAAAAATTTTGCTATGCAGTTGTTATTGTCATAAGAACTTGCTGAAGCATGTTAAAACGTATTTACTAGTGGTTTAGACAGTTAAACATTGTAAAAATTATTAGAGAGGTGTGTGGAGATTCTATGCATGATTCATAAAATCAACAATTGGGAAAGATCTGCAGTGCTGATTGAGCATTCCGCCTCTCTTATGATGAACATAAGCACCTTGATGTTAAGAAGAGTGCTCTGTCTGTTCTACAGATTTAAGGAACCACAAGAGGTCCAGGAACCTTCAGTCTGATCCTGATGATGCCTCGATAAGGAAAGAGCGTTCCAAAGAGGCTGAACAGTTTGTTCAGAGAGAGCAGAAGTGAAACCAATAATACCAGTACAAGACACCTTATGGTGAAACACTGCTTAGTCACCAGCTTGTTCCCCCAAAGATTTCTCAGAAGGGATATTTTCTAGCAGACCGGAATTTCTTAAATACTTCTTTTGCATAGCAATCTGTAAATATAAGCTTCAGGAATTCTTAAAAAATATTAGCTATTATCACTATTTTTTCCCATTCAAAAATGAAGATGCAAATTCTGGGAAAGGGGCCGGGGATTTAGCTCGACGGCATAAGCGACTGCCTTGCAAGCAGGCAGTCGTGAGTTCGATCCCTGCTACCGATAAAAACGAAAAAGACAAAAAAAAAAAATCTGGGAATCCATTTGTTTCTATTTTATAGGTCGAGGTCTTATTAAAGATTTCCTTTGAAACAAAGGTTTCTTCTAGAAAAATGCTATGAAACCTACTTGCCCAGAAGAAAAAACATGCTAAAGCGGGCAAGGATAAAATGAATACAGATGGCTCTGAGTGGCAGAGGTTACGTGAAACCTCAGGAGTCATCTCTAGAACATAGATTAGTACTTTCTATTAGGACAGATTGATCCATCCCCTGGGGAGTGGTTAGGAACAAGCTTAGTCTCCAACATTCCAGAGGATGCTACCATTGAAGTGTCGTTGTGAGTGAGTCCTTCAATTTTGTTTTTTATTTTTTGTTTTTTGATAAAGCTTTCATTTCTTGGAAAGGAAGTAACTATTGATAATTTCAGTCAAGGGCTCCAGAACTTTTCTGCTTAAGAAAAGCTTAAAGCTTTTCAAATTACTTTGCTCCATTACCTGCATTAAAACGTGTTTTTATATTATGCCCCAATTCTCACACACACACACACACACACACACACACACACACAGCATCTATAAAACATAACCAAATATAATAAACAATAATACTTATCCTTACTATAGGCAATACTCTGTTTTCCACTTTCCTGTCTGGTTCCCTTCTTTTTCTTTTCCTTGCATTTTCTGCCCTTTTTTCCTGTCCCTTCCCTCTTCTCCCCTCCCTTCACCTTCTATTTTTCTCCTCTCCTCTCCTCTCCTCAATTCTCATCTCCTCTCCTCTCCTCTTTCCCTTTCCTTTCCTTCTTTTTCATTTTCCTAAACTCTTTAATTTTAAAATCCTAGAAATTACTACCTGAACTAACTTTAATACTCACTAATACATTTTGTGGTATTAAATCATTGACTTAGGGGCAATGATCCACAAGGTGGTGGCCAGAGAATTTATCTTAAAGTAGAGCTTACACCATGTGGGTCAGTAGAATGAGACAGTTTCAACTGGTCATATTGATGTGGGAGGCAGGTAGAGATTAGAAGGGTCCTCTGTTGCTCAATGGCTCCAACTACCAATGAGCAGGAGTTTGCAGAACAGGGTAATCATATGGGGAGACCTTCCCATCTGTTCTCAGGAGTTACTGGATAATTTGTGTTGAGATGGCTTGATGCAGTTGAGCAGGATTTGCACTCAGGGTCCTGGGGGTTTGCGTGAGGGTGGAATATGGAACTGACAGAGAAAAAAGCTTGAGTGGCCTCTGGAAGCTGGCCTCTCTTGCTGTCTGTCACAACTCTTGAGTTGCATATCCAGGGAAGAAGACAGGGGCAGGGAAAGATAAAGAAGTAAATAAGTGGAGTTTCCAATCAGACTGTTGCTGTTAAATGATTTCCTTTCCTCTTTGAAGGAAGTCCTCAGACAGAGTGCACCATTCAAAAACATAACATATTTATATACTGCTTACTGCTTTTTAAAATCACCCAAGGAGCTAGGGCCACAGGAGCCATTTGGCCTGTCTATTTTTCTCCATGCAAAACCCACCACGGTCCCTTTGGGAGTAATTCTTTCTCTGTACCATAGCAAGAAGTTCTCACCAGGGACTGGTGTTAGGGGCTGTGATGAGCTTGAGTAAATGTGCTCTGAAGTCACCCCTGTCTTCCATGTGTCCCATACCAACCATGAATCTCTTATTGCATCTCTGGAACTGACTGTCCATGTCCAGATATTCCTTCTCTTGCCATTTCTTCACAAATGTATGTCCCCCCCAAAATCTGCATTGGCCATTTATTTGGGTTTTTTACTGTCTTGTAGAAAAATTCATATATATGTACAATTAATTAATAAGACATGTACCTTTCTCTTATTAGGATATCTTATGTGTATTTAATTCCAGGACCCAGCTGAAAGGCTCACCTAAGGGTAATGGACAGGGTAGTGGGCAACACTGGCTGAGTATATGCAGAAGTCATTAGTTGCTGAGAGCCATTCTAAATGGCTTGTATATAATAACTCATGTAACCATCCCAATAACATCAGGAGAAAGGATAGAGCACTATTCCCCTGCTACAACCTAGGAAAAGAAGTGCTGGGTAAATTACTCATAAGCGAGCCGACCAAAAATGCCAATCCAGTCTCAACTTCCACCTGTTTGCCTCGGGACTCCCATTCTCCCCTCCTCTGTGGTGCCCTAAACAGCAGGTACTCCACGGGCCACTGATTAGACCAGGAAATGGACCAGTGGAGGGGGAAGGAGAGGCTTTTTTCAGGTCACGTTTCTCTTGCAGCATGAAATGTAAAATAAGGATAGAGGAGAGGTTTTGGAGATAAAGGACAGACATAATGTCACAAGGACATCTACATCTTGCGAGACACATTGCACTTTATTCCATAGGGTGAGGATTTCTGCAATGCCAATTCTGAAGTACAGGTCCAAACAAGTTTTGAATATGTGAAGAAAAAACAACTAAACCTTTAGAGTTGGACTGGACATAGCCTGCAATGGTCCCTGAAGTTATTTCAGAGGGTTTGGATTTCCCCCCTCAGCATTTACATCACAGGCTGTTGGCAGTGCGCTGTGGGGGAACGACTGCGCTAGGCAAAGGGGAGCTAACCTGAGGTCTAAGTGGGAGTCGAGAGACAGTTGACATTGCATTTTAGGAAGGTCGTTCTGGCTTCTGAGTGAAAAGTAAAACAGATGAGATGGGAGCCTGTGTGAGCATCAGAACAACATTCAGAAGGGTAGTTGTGAGGCAAAAGTACCAAGTCCAAGCACTTACCATAGAAATAAGCACTGGGGCAAGTGAAAGAAATATTTCAGAGGGCAAGATTGAGGAGACGTTTTGACCAGATGTCACAAACAATGGAGAGGAATAGAGAATAACTCCAGATTTCTGAAGTCCCCTAGCCCATGTTCCGTGAGAGTGGGAGAGGTGTTGTGAGTGTGGAGTGAAGGATGCTAGTGGAGTATTCCCCCAAGAAGGCTCAAAAGGGAAGTGGATGTGCAGGGCCGAGGGTGGGGAGTAGGTAAGGCAGGAGAGTCAGAGGAATGTCAGCAGCAGGCAGTCTCAAGGACAGGATCGCAAATGAGCCTTTAGTCAACGTGCAGGAAGCAGAGAGAGAGGCTGTCTAGAGAAGCTCATCTAACCAGGAGTGTGCAAAAGAAATACGGATTAACAAGCAGAGATGGCAAACGGAAAGTTTTTGGGAGTCATTCTACTGTGCATACAAGATCTCATGGACTGGGTTCCCAAAGTTCTCACAATGGGAAATTTTTTATTAAAGTGATTATTTGTGATAAACATGGAAGTAAATCTGAGCTGGAAGGATGAAGACATGACTGAAGTTTGGACATTACTTAGAGATAAATTATGTAAAAATAATTTGTCTATGTATCACGGTAAGAGCTAAGACTTGCTGAGTGCTTTCTGTGTTCCATGAAGGGCACTGTAATACTCTGGAGAAAACACCATTTTCAAATGAAAACACACACACACACACACGCATGCACTCATGCATGCATGCACATGCACACACACACACACACACACACACACACACACACACACACAGCCATAAATATCTAGCTCCAAATTCCTTGTCACTGGAAGCTCTCCAGGAAGTCATTCCCTTGATCTTAGTAGGATGATTATATATTCTGCTCACTTGTGCAGAGAACACACACACACTAAGAGCTAATCTTCAGCTTTCTGCTTTCCAAATTGTTCAGCAACTTTTGAGCTTTTGCATTCATGGTTTATATCTCTCACCCTAAGAATGTCTTGAGGAATGTCTTGAAATTTGCATAATCTCCATCGAAATGGGGTAATAGGTAAATAGAAGATAATCTACATATGCTACAGTTATGTATGAGACCATTTGTGGAAGGAGAAGGATTGCAATATGTTCAAATTTTCAAATGCAATTGTTTGTATGTGTTGTGGGAAAGAAACAGCCCAGTTACAGCAACTGAAGGTAAGGATAATTATATCTTGGAGTTGTCATTTTCCCAGAAATGATGCCGAAGACGTATGATGTCTTTTTGCAATGGGAACATTGTCAAAAAGCAGGAACAATACAACTATCCCTTGTGGCAGACTTGCAGTTATCTTCTTCAATCCATCTTTGGGTTGATAAGAAACTGAGGAGCAGACCCTTTGACTGCATTTTTGTGGAAATGGAGAAGAGATGGTATCCCTTTACGACGTCTGTCAGCTTGAAAGAGCTATGAATCACAGCAAAATGGCATTTTATATTTAGTAATTCATTTCCTGTTCAGATCAAGGTGACAAATCTTGTGCAAAATAGCTCCCCATGACTCATATCAGCTTTGGAAGATGTTGGTTACAAACTTTGATGAATCGTTATTGACTGCGCTGTAAGGGTGTACATAATTTATCTCAGATATTAATAAGATATGCAGTCTTCATCTGTTTCACAAAGTAATTATTTCTTTTGCTGAGCACACCTCTCACAATGAGAGAGAAGGTGTGTTTCAGACTTGGTACAGCCCTTGTGAGCCTTCTTGGAAATAATGTTCCTAGATTTTATCATGTCGAGTTATATGGAGATAGAGTCTAGGTGTGAGACACAAGTGTGTGTGACTCACATAAAATGGGCATAAATACTGTGATAAAATATTTTTAATACATTAATAATTCATTAATATAAAGTTTGCACATAACGAAAATTACAAAAACCTGGAGAGATGTTAATCATTTAGAAGGTCAAGAGTTATTCTTATTTTCTGTGTCTACAGTTTGGATTTCAGCCTTCAGCTCAAGGTGCCAATTCTAATGTCTGTATTTAATTTGTTGATTTGTTATTGTTTCAACTAATATTTATTCAGAAAACATATTAGGTCATGGATAGAAAGTTGAATAAGGCCTTGTCCTTGGCTCTGAGCTTGCTTGTTCATCTGCAAAGTGTCCATAGTAACAATCCCACTGTAGATTCTACATAGATCTAGCAAGGTGCAGGAGTAGCAAAAAGAGAATGAACAATATCATTTTTATATATTCAGATATCAGAGTGGGCTAAATTTTTATTTTTAGTATCATATAAGAATTAAAGTACAGAATTGGGTGTTGGTAGTCTGGGCTTAAGTCTTACATCAGAAACTCTTGACATGGGCTTTACCTTTGTAAACCTCAGTTTTCTGATCTGTAAAATAGGGTGAGGATAGCATTCATCCTCTCAGCAGTAATGGAAGAAATGAAAGAGACCGTGTGTGTGGAACGCTTATCGTTATGCTTAGGGGAGAGGCGTGCTTAGAACCTCTTTCTGCATGAGACTGTGGATCCCCACTCTGAGTTAGGTACATGTAGTCTTATGCTCAACAGGAGTTGGAGGAATGGATAAAGCCTAATGCAGATCATGGGACCCTCCTAATGGGCAAGTAACCACACTTCTTGTGGTACACACATGAGTATCTTGCCATGACTGCGAGGCCTCTATGAGTTGTTTTCTATCCCCGACCCCGTCTCCTCCCACCCAGCTTGTGTCAACACCTGCTAGATTTTCATCAGTGTCAGTAACTAGTACATCCAGGGCCAAATAAAAGACTACCCAACTTATAGGAGTTTTAATACCTAAGGATTTGTATGTCTTACATAAAACTGTTGTGTGGGCAGCCGTTAAATAGCCGACATCTACCATGTCCTTGCCTGATGTGACTTTTATAGGGAAAAGGAAAAGTATGTGTGTTGGTCAGCTTCCATTACTGTAAGAAATACCTGAAATAGTCAACTTAAAGAGAACATACAGTTTATTTTGGCTCACAGTTTCTGAAGCTCTAGCACATGATTGATTTGCCCCATTGCTTTGGGCTTATAGAGAGCCAGCATGTAGTAGAAGTGTGGACTGGAGCAAAATCTTAGGATGAAACAAAGAAAACAAGGTCTTGAAGTCCCCTTCATGAATACCTTCCCTATGACCTGAACTCCCATGCATCCACTTCCAACAACTTCTATCACCTCCTAATACAGCCAAGCTGGGGATCAAGTCTTTGGTCCATGGGGCTTCTGGAGACACTCCAGATGCAATGTTAGTAGAGCAGAAGCACAGGGTGACTGCAGAACAGAAGGGCATGCTCAAGCTCTGCACAGGGCTGCACTCCATTGGTGAGCCTGGGCCTCATGGCCATGTCATCTAAAATAGCCTGTGAAGGAAGGCAAGGAGGAACTGAGTCGTGGATGGCTTTGGGGTTGCCCTGATATTGTGCATGTGACATCTTCTAACCTAATATAGCTACTGTGGGTCTCCTGAAGCCTCTTCTGACAATTACCAGTGCCATTGCTACCCCTGTGTCAGGAAAAGCTAAGGCATTTACACTGTGTAACCCATTGTGAAGCCTTTAGCAGTAACATCAGATACCATCCATGTGCACAGGACTTCACAGTTTATAAAGAACTTCTTATTATGACCTCCTACTTGCCCTACCACCATTCAATGAGTCATACATTTTTTCTGAGATTCTATGGAGAAAATGGACTTAAACTCATACAGTAAGATCGGGCTAAAACTAGAACCCTTTAGTCCTAGTGCTGGAGGATTTTAAAATAGAACAAGATTTCATAGACTGTGTGACCACTCACTGACTATGCTAATCTGATGTCAGTCTGCTTTATGCAGCATAACATAGTGAGGCTGGGTAGTTTATTAAGAATACAAATCGACTTTCTCACACCTCTGAGAGCTGGGAGTTAAGAAGTTCAATGTCTCAGGCCTCTGTTACATGTCTTGTTACTGCATCATTCCATAGTGAAGACAGAAAGGCAAGAAAGAGAGAGAAGAGGTCAAATGTTCTTCTGTAATAAACCTACTTCTGTGACAATGAACTGACTCTCCCAACACAAATAGTAATGCATTTATGTGAGTGGTTAGACATTTCAAGCTCATTCCCTTCACAATTGATCACAAGTGCAAACAGAACACAGAACAAAAGAAAATACAATAAAGTTATAAAGCATAAAGTTATAAAACAATAAAGTTATAACTGCTTCCTCTGGCTGGCCACGAAAGACTAGAATCCAAGGATATAAGTGGCTTTCTCAGCTCAGCTGCAAGGTCCCGAGCCAGATAAGACAGGAAGCTAGGTCTGAGAATACCAAGGACAGGTGTCTTCCCAAGATGCTCTTCATACATAACCCAATGCCTAGAACCAAGGACCTTGTTTGGGAGGAATTATGTGGTCATTTGTTTAGATTTACAGTCAGGGCCTAGGATAAATGTAAGGACTAAAGACTTCTTCATGTCCAGACACTATGGTTCTATAGGAGGATGTATTGGGCTTTAGTTTTGGACTTTTATTTCTAGAGGCTATCATACATTCTGTAAATATTTAGTTATTATTAAATCTATTTATATTTTGTTTTTTATATTTAAAAAATCAGTATTATATTTATAATATATTAAATATATTTAGGTATTTATTAAACACCTGCTTGGCATGAAGCCCGATATGTCATTGAGTGTGATAAAGAATGAAAGGGACTTGTTATCCTGAAGCCCAGGATCCAGTGGAAGGGAAAGCCCAGCAGATAACAAAGAATAGCTCACCACAAGAGTAACGGAAACCTGGAGGCTGGGGTTACACTTGGTGTGAGCTCTGGAGGCACTGACACAAGTCACATGTCTAGGGAGGTTGACAGTGATCAGAACTAGGAGGAAATATTCAGTAAGAATGAAATCCACAAGCCCCAGTGCTCCCTCCAGAGTAGAGAGATGACTACAGGGCCACGGCTGGGCAGGGCCGAGCCTTCAGGGACCTGGGTCATGAAAGTGTCCGAGTGACAGGGATTGCCAAGCTGGAATGACACCTCTCCTTTAATTTTCAAACATTAGGCTCCTCTACCACTGAACAGATGCACGCCTGGTATTTGGAGCCTAAAGAGGCAGAGACCAGACTTCAGCATGGCAAGCAGTTGGGAAGGGCGTCTGGCAGGAAAATTCTGCTTCCTGTCCTTTCAGGTGACCACAGAGGGCCCGGAAGAGGGGCATGTCAGAGCCACAAAGGACTGAGACCACAGCTCACATAGAGCAACTCCAACAGCTCTGCCTGCTCCATCCTATACCACAGTGCCCTGTCTCATCTCTTCTTCCAGCCTTGATCCTAGATGCTGCGCAGGTGACTCCCACATCTCTGGCCCTAGGTGGAAGCAGGTAATATGCACCGAGTAGCGCCTATCATCACTATCACCATCTTAGCATTCGAACACTAAGAGGAACTAAGGGGTATGCGTTTTGCATAATTTCCTATGGTTCTGACAGTTCAGCACTATGCTAATTTTTCAACTTCATAGAAGAACAAATGAAGGACAGACTATGCCATATGGAAAGGAAAAAACTGAGCTGCATTTGAACTCTGGTCTAACTCCAAAACAGATGCTCTAAGCCCTATGGAAGGCCATCACTTTTTGATAAAATGTCTTTATAGCTTCCAGGGACACCAGGAAATGCCTGGTGTTTGTTACTTACTGGTGGTAACAGTAGAAGCAGCAGGGGTAACAACATTCAGAGCAGGAACTCAAGCAGCAGCACTACTGCTGGGAGCAACTGTAGCAGAAATAGCAGCTGAAAGTGTGACAATGACTCTCTCTGGGCCCTGCCCTGGTGCTGCACTACGTGATTTACATGAACCAGCTCTCTTAATTTCAGAACACTACTAAGAAAGGTCATGTTGTGTCTTCTGTTTCCCCCATTCTGAGGGTGATAGCAAGTAAGTCCTTGTCTGATGGCATACTGATAGTAAATAGTTTTCTAGGTTTCTTTTCAGTTCATGCAAAGAGGCTTTAGAGAAAGCCACAGACTCACCAACAACACAGTACCTCTGATTGCCATGTGCCAGCTCCCAGTCTGCAGGAGTCCTACAGTGAGACTCATTCATCCCATCTTCACGTTAGGTTCCTTCTTCCATTGTTTTGTACTCATCCTCTCCAGGGGGCCCTGCAAAGTAACAGAATGCTTATTTTTCTACTGGTGACTCTGCTCTTTGATGTCTAGTGGTCTGTGCTCTCCTGCAGTGGAATTCCCCATATGTGTCACCTTTGCACCCCATGTAAGTCACCCTTTTCAGAAGTGCATGGAACCTTCCAGTTACTTCTTTCCTCTTTGTCATCTGGACACTGTCCTTCTTCCAGTCTACTTCCTGCAGACTGTGCCAAGCTGGAGGACATTGCTCTAGTCTCTGATTTCCTATGACACATCTGCACCTCCTTACCACTTTATCCAAGCTATGCCCTGCCTTGGGCAACCCCTTTATCCTGCTCATTCTGATATTATCACCTTCATTATGCAAGCACAGATGATCCAGCTCATAGCTCATCCAAGTCTAATGCATTCTTTAAAGCCAGAAGGGAGTCCAACCTAACTTTAGGATGTCCACAGAGGAGCTCCTTACAGAGGGAAAGGTCAGGAATCCTCCCCAGAGGAGATGCTGCCCACTGAGATGGAAACATTGAGAGGATTTTTGCCTAGTTAATGTAGGCAGGGACCTGGGCAGCAAGAATACTGTGTGACAAAATACTGAAAGGGAATGTGTGGGAGAAATACTTCTTCCTTGGAGCCTGTGAGTGTGTGTGTGTGTGTGTGTGTGTGTGCGTGTGTGTGTGTGTGTGTGTGCATATGTGTGTATGTGTGTGCGCCTATTGAAGATTTTTATAGCCGTTGACCAGAACAAGGCCATGGAAATTATCTGTGTCAAACTTAATGCAACCTAACATGGAACTGGCCCCCATCCTGGACCTGGATGGCAGTACTAGCCCCAAGAAAAGCCCACAGCTTTTGTAAACCACAGAATAGGTATGAGGTTTTATTTAAAAAGTAAGTCCTTCAAAGCAGGCAAGAATTGGGGAAGAAACCAATGTAATGTTCACCATACCACCAGACAGTTTAAACAGGCTCCATTTGGGGAAGAGACTATACAAGGCTAAGCCACAGAATAACCACAGAACAGCTTCATTTCAGAATTTCCTCCCACAGTGACTGGGTAAGGATGACCATGGGAGACAGCCACTGAGTGTGGGCACAAACAGACTCCCTACCCTAAGAAGTTTGAAGTCAGGCTCAGAAGGACATGGGTGCTGACCTCTCTGATGACAAAGCACAGTTGCTTTTAAAGGCACCTGCATCTGCCAGGGCTGATACTGAATCCAGCAGTCTGCGTGAACTCCCCGTCTGCTGCCTCCATTCAGCAGAGACCAGTGCTCTAATTGCGTCTCCTATCCACTAATGTCTGCGTGGACAGGTGTTATTTCTAAAGTAAGCAGACAGAGAAGTCTCTGAAGAAGCTGAAGGCACCTCACAAATGTAAATCTAGGTGGGGCAAATTAGGACTTGTTGAATTCTAACACTGCAGATCCACAAAAGAAATCACTTACTTAGAATGACAAGAGGTTTCTTTTTCTTTTTTGGGGGGTGGGGAGAGACTCAAGTGTTCTTTTTGCTTTCTTTCTTTTTCCTGCTTTAGTGCTTTGGGTTTGGTACTTTTCTCCTGTTTTCATTTTCCATTCATAGCTTTTTACTTTTTAATTCTTAATTTCCTTTTTTGTTTATTTGCTTTCTGCATTTTTTCCTTGTTCGGCCTTTTCTGTTACTTATATCTAATCCTATGATTTTTATCATTTATTCTTCAATAGGATGCTATATCCCACTTTTCTCACCTGCTTCTCATTTTTTCGTTGATAAATTGCTCAAAGTCTACCTTTTTCCTTCTCCAGTTCTCCACCTTTTCTTAACCTTCATAATATAACTTTTATGAATCGTTAGCTAACCCTATGCTATTACTTTTAAATACTGCTTTAATGTGAATGAAGATATAATTGTTGCTTTTAGATGTTTGTGTATGTCAATATTTGTTTTGCCTTAGCAGTGTAGTGGAAAATGCCCCCCAGCCCTGTACACCAGTTTACATCTGTTTGTTAGCTGCCCAGGTAATAGCTCCTGTTCTGGTTCCTTTGCTCCTATCTCTTGGAAACGGATGATTACTGGGATGCTTAACTGGTCACTGTGATGCACATTGTATAAACCAATCCCCAGTTGACAAGCCATTCTGCCCCTGTACTTCCTGCTTGCTTATCTCATATAAACCTTAGAGCACCAGAGATCAGGGCTTGATATTTTGAGAATGATCCCAATCAGTGCCTGTTAACATAAATAAATCCGCCTCCAAATCCTGGGTGTTGTTTTGGTGTTTCTGTTTTCCGTTGCAGAAACAGAATGACAGGCCACGTTTTTCATTGCAATGAGTGACTTTGGTACTCTTTTTATTGGATCTTGCTTTTTTTCTATACAAATTAAGCTATACCCCCCCATAGGCTACTATACCTCTTTATTGTCCTTGGATCATCATGATCTATTTGCCATTGATTTGGTAACAAAGCATTCCACTATAATCAACCAGCAAACCTGAGCCCATAAACAAAACAAAATAAAGCAAAAGAATAAAAACATGAAAAGACAAGGCAAACAAATGCCTACAAAAACGCCCTACTCCTCCAAATCTGACCTATAAGGTATCAAGAGGGAGAAAATCAACAGCCACCCAGCTGAATTATTGAAAAGAATGACAGAAGAGATTTTAAAGCAGATCAATAAGGTGCTCAGTGACTCCAAATAAATATAATAGGGCTAAAAAATAAAACAAGCAACGAGTTTTCAGAAGACATTAATGAAAAGCTATCTGAGATAAATAAAATGATATAAAACATGAATGACCAGCTTAGCAAACAATTAGAATACAAGAAATGGCACCAAAGTGAAATTCAAGAAAATAAAAATTCTACTGAAAATATGGGCTAAGGAGGAGCCCAGTGTGAGTACAGAGTGTCAGAACTACAAGGCAGTACTACTGTTAGAAACTAACTATTCAGACACACCTTAAAAACAATGAGAGAGCATGAAAAAGGGATCCAAGAGATGCTAAGTGATGCAAGGAGGACTAATCAAAGAGTAACTGAATTTACAAAAAAACAGAAGACAGCACAAATGGCATAAAAATATGTTTGCAGAAATAATAGTAGAAAACTTTACAAATATTGGGAAAAATTTGACATACAGATAGTTGATGTATACAGAACTCCAAGAAACAGTAATCAGAAAAAGAATCTCTATAAAACGTCATAGTCAAAATTGTAGTTATCTAACACAAAGATCAAATCTTAAAAGCAATTACAGGAAAATAACAAATCACTTGTAAAAGCAAGTCTGTTGGAATCATAGCAGAATTCTCAACATGAATCTTAAAGAACAAAAAACTTAAAGTTCTCCAAGATCTAATGAAAAAGAACTTTTAACCCAATCTGCTATATTATTGTTGAAAAAAAATGAGGTATTTCCATGGTAAAAAGCACCTTAAGAAATTCATGACCACCAATTCTAAAATATTCTCCAGTATATTCTAGAAAGAAACAATGAAGCTGACAATGTCAAAAGGTCTAACAGAAAAAACACACCAGCCAAACTGAGCACTTAAGAAGAAGGGGAAAAAAACAAATCAACATCAGGAAAATAACGCAATGACAGGAAAAAGACTTTATTTTGAAAGTCATTATTTTAAGTAATAACTCTCATTAAGATCCCCATTTCCTAATCAAAAGATATAGATTGACAAAATGATCAAAAATTAAAATCCAATGGGATGCACTATAAAGAAACACACTTAACCCAAGAGATGCATAGATTAAAAATTAAAGAATGGAAAACAATATTCCATACAAGATGAACCCCAAAATAAGCGTGAGTAGTTATCCTGCTTTCAGGCAAAGTGAACTGCAAACCAAAACTGATCAGAACAGGCAAAGAAGATTACTACCAGTACAGGAAGGGAACAAGCAATGCACACAGACAACAGTTTGCTAATAGTGAATCCACTGAGAAAGAATTTAACTTTAAAACAATACTATTCACAGGAACACCAAGCAAAGAGTAAATACTTAGGAATAAACCTAATCAAGGAAGTAAAGTCCTCTACAATACAGTACTCTGTAAGGATTTATGAAGTCATCAGAAAATGGAAAGATGTTCCCTGTTCCTAAATAGGCAGAACAAATACAGTCAAAACAGTCATACTTCCAAAATGGATAGATAGATTTAAAGCAACTCTTTCCCCAATACTAATAGCATTCCTCACAGAACTAGAGAAAATAATCATAAACTTCATATGAACCCAAATAGCAAAAGAAATTCTGGTTAACAGTAAGAAAGTAGGTGGAGTTACAATCTCAGATATGAAATTATACTACAAAGCTATAGTGATAAAGACAGCATGGTACTAAGCATAAAAACAGACATGTAAAAAAAATAGAACAGAACAGAGGATAAAGAAATAACTCCTGGATCATACAGTTATTTGATCTTTGACAAAGGAGTCAAAAACATACATTTCAGGAAAGATAGCCTTTTCAATAAATGACAATGGGGGATTTGGTTATCTTCAGTAGAGGATTAATATCTAGAATATATCATGAACTAAAAAAGTATTCTCTCTTAAAATAAAAGACCTAATAAAAATAAGCAAGTTAAGTGAACAGATGCTACTCAGAAGCAGTACAAATAGCCAAAAAATAAATCAAGAAATTTCAATATCTCTGGACATTGCAAATGCAATGCAAATGCAAATTAAAATAGCAACAAGATTCAGAAGGAGGGATTATCATCAAGATATCATATAATGCCAAAATGCTGTTGAGGCTGCAGGGACAAAGGAATGTGTCCACATTGTTGGGGGAAATAAAACTGTGAAAACCAGTATGGAGATTACTAAAATCTAAAACTGAATATTCCATTCAACCTAGATATTCTTCTTCTAGATATCTTGCAGAAAAAGATAAAGACATTGTATTATAGGGCAATGCACATCCGTGTTGCAGCAGCACAATTCACAATAATAAAATCTCAGAAATGACCCAGATGGTCATTAACAGATGACTAGAGAAAGAAAGTGTAGTATTTAGATATTATGGAGTATTACACTGCCACAGAAGAGTACACACTTAAGTCATTTTAGGGAAAATGAGTGTCCTTAAGACTACGATGTTAGGTGAAATAAATCAGACACACAACATAAATATTGCATAATTTCTATGATATGAGAAACCCAAAATATAAACAAAGAGCAAAATAAAAGATAGATAATAAGAAATAGGGAAATAGGTCTTTTTCAGGTGGGAGGGGGACCAAGAAATAGATGGGGGGGCAGAGGAATAAAAATGTAAGGGGAAAAGGATAAAAAGTAAATTGAGACAGTGTATGTATTCATACTACCTCCTGACAAAAATGTAATCATTGTGCATTATAAAAATGTGCTAATGAAAAATAAAAATTGGATCAAAAAAGTAGACTATACCCTATCTGTGAGGATGTGTTATCAGATCTAATCATTCTCCCATCAGTGAGACACAACAACTGACACCTGAGATGTAAAGGAGGAAAAGTTTATCTAGGCTCACAGTTTTAGTGGGTTCAATCCGTGGTGCACGGGCTCCAATGCAGAAACAGCATGATGGAAGGGCCTAGTAAAGGAAAGATGCTCGCATTATGTAGAGTAGCAGGAAGCAGAGAGAATGAATAAGCCCTGTCATGGCCTCAGTGACCCTATTCCAACCAAGTCCAAGCTCCTAGCAGCACATGCATCTGTGAACTCACCTATGAATTAATCCACTAATGAATATAGGGTCCCCATAATGCAATCACCTGCCAAAGCCTAACCTCTGACTAATACAGGAGAATTTGGGGGAAATTTTTAGATCCATAGCAGATGGTTTCTAAAGAGTTTACCAAAGACAGTCTCTGAAATCCAACTATTTGTCATGCAGACCTCAAATTCTTGCTTATCTGAGGATCCCCCACATTCACTTCTCAGATCTCTGGATGCAGTTCAGGCTTTGCCACTAATCTGGTGTTTGGTCTTAGCCTCTCGGTATCTCTGCTTCCTCATATGTAAAATGCAAAGACTAAAACTGTATTTTTGGTTAATTAAAGGAGATATGAAAAATACATTCACTGTAATATTTTTATGGTTTTCTGAAAGATGGAAAGTTGGTGAACTGGAGAACTGTGCGGTATCCAATGCTACATCCATGATGCTTAGAGGGACAGACTACATAGGTTGGATGGGTAGATAAAGGAATATAGTACAATGCAACACCATGCAGCATAGCCCAGCATGACACCATGCAACACAGGATGATGAATAATATAATATAATACAATATAATCTTCTCAGATTTGTCCTCCTGTCCAGTCTCTGTCCCCTAGCATAAAATCTTTTTCTATGGGCCTCTAGACTCCAGGCTTCATGCTGTGCCTGGCACACAGCTGTCCTAACACAACCCTAGATGAATGAGTGAATGCAAGAATGAATGAATGAATGAATGAATGGCTGAAGGATGGGGCACGGGTGGTCTCTGTGCAGACTGGTAAAAAAGCTTCTCCTCTGGTCCTGTGTAAGGAGCCTCTCTCACTGCTCTGAGAGGTTGCCTCGGCTTTGTCATCTTTCACATTCTCAGCCAGCTGTTCCACAGTGGTTATGGGACAGAGTGGAGACTACCTCTTTACCTAGGCCTTCATGAAGACCACACTGTCACATGTGCCGTGCTTCTGCCATTGGGTCACCATTGCATACCCTCAGCTCTTTGATTTCACCTCTATTGTAGGAGCTCAGAGTTGCAGACATTTTCTTCCACTCCCAGACACCACAAATCTGCCCTGCATCCTTTGAGTCTGTTACCCTTGGGAGCATGCACAGGATCTTTGTTGCATTCACCAAACCCTCTACTCTTCACTCATCATTTATGTAAACGAGGCCGGGGCATCTGATTAAGCAGTGTGAGGGGGGTGGGAGATGGGACCCTGGAAATGAAGATTAGAGTTGGGATCTTTTGTCTCTTTCTTCAGAAATAATCAATGTAGAGGCCTCTCTCTGTCTCCTGTGGGCTCTCTGGGATCTCTCTCCATCCACCTCTTCCTTTGTGGATTTGGATTAGGGTTAGTGTCTTCCTGCTCCCCACAATATCCTTAGCCTTATAGCTTCCCCTCCCATTCTCCTCTTCTCATTTGTGGGCATTTTTATACTCACGGATGTTATGATTTAGATCTGAACTGTCTCCTAGAAGACTCTTGTATTCTGAGATGGGCCTTTTGGGAGGTGATTGGATCATAGGTGTACTATACTCATCAATAGGTTGGTCCATTTGTGAGTTTAGGACTGAATGTACTGTTAGATAAGCCTGGTTGGAAGAGGTGCATCACTGCATACTTCAGCAGGGAGTATCTCTCTCCCAAGCATCTCCTTTCTCTCTCTGCTTCCTGGCTTCCATGAGCTGAGTTACCTTCCTCTGCCATGTCCTTCCACCATGAATTTGCTGCCTTGAAGTCATCCAGCTACTAACTGAATCCCCAGAACTGTGAGTCAAATTAGACCCCTCCTTTTTGATACTGTGAGTGACAGACATTGTGTCCAAGCAACTTGAAATCTGACTAATACAACTCAAGTCCTTTGGTTAAGGTAAGGATTTCCCCTCCTTTTACCTCTCATGGTGGGATTTTCTTTTTTTGTTCCTCTCACTGGTCATCAAAGCCACTTCATAATCAATCACCAAGTACTTGCTTTTAAATAAGAAAAACACTGGGCCCAAGGATAAATACAAAGAGTGCATGCATTAGTAAGTCTTGCCTTAGTTTTAACAGTAAGGCCAGGTATACATTAGTAACTCTTTTAACAGTTAATTACTACCAAGAATAAATTGTCTTCTCATAGGTTGTCCTTCAAATCTGAGGAAATTCCTGCAAAGTGGTTGTGGTGCACAGAACTCTCTCAACTTCCTCCTTCCTCTTGCTCCCTTGTAGCTGAGCTCATCAGCCCAGCCAAGCTGTAGGACAAAGCTCTTATACCATAGCTGCAGATGGTTTTCCTTGGCCATTCAAGTGAAGAAATAGAGCATGTGTTCTCTCCTGCCCTGGGAGCAGGCCTAAGCCCAAATACACATTGAAGGAAAGGCAGGACGTCATAGTGGGCCACAGCTCCTCACCCCACACATGGACACATGCTTCTTCTTGACTTCCTCCCAAGACAGCTGCTTAGTTTCCAAGTCACTCTAAGTCAGAAACCACTAAAGTGTTCAGAGCAATTAACTCTTAAGATTTAAGTGATCTAATTTTCTTCTTCAGAAATGCACATTTTCCACATTTCTAGCATTAAGCATGTGGCTTTTATAGAATAAAACCAGCAAAAGTTATTCATCAGAAAGAAGAAATTTGTGTCCACAGCTTCCCTCAGGGACTCCAAACTTGGAAGCACTTCTGAGAATAGACTGAGGTGGCTGCACTGACCTCATCTTGGCTGGCCGCAGGAAGCTGACATCCCTGTTGACTTTGGCACTTTTTAGGCCCTGCCAGGAAAAGACAGCCTCTACCAATCAACCATAGGCAATAGTTTCATTTGGAGTAAAAGTCTTATTTTCAAACCAGAGGTCAGAAGACAGGACTAGCATAAGGATCCTATGGGATCTGAGCAAAAGCTCAACTTAAAAGAAGAAAAAGTAGCAAAGTGCACATCTGATTCTGGGACAAAGGTCTCATATTGAAACAGGGATGTCAGTTTAGTGGGGATCATCAGCTAAGACTATCCACAGATTCAGCCCAGCTCCATGTCTTGCTGAATTAAGGGTGAGATGTTATTGCCCAGGACTCTGGGAGACTTTGGATCACCAAGCACCAGGGCTTTAGAATCTCAGGCGAGGAGTGGGTAGAGGGACATGCTGCTTCTGTGTAGAGAGTGGGTTTCTTGCAACAAGGCCAGACGTCTGGTACCTAAATCCACAGCATGAAAGACCACTGTGAAGCCCATGCAAGAGAGCCCACAGGTGAGTTCACCCGCTGGTCAGCTCCCAGACTCCAATGGAAACCTCTGGCCACAGGAGAGCATGGAAGCCTCATTGGTAGAGTATTTCTCTCTCAGTTGCATAAGTATCAGAGTTGCTCCAAGGTAAAAATGTAAAGACATATCATCCTCAGCAACAGATATGCTAGGCACCATCTTTCAATGTGTTTAGTTTTTCTTTCCTGAGAAAACAGTCCTCCCTGACTGTGGCTCTCAATCTGCAGTTCCTATCCTGTCTGGGTACAGGGGCAAGCAGGATCCTCCTCCTTAAACAGAGAGCCAAACAGGGCTCGGGATTTAACTCAGTGGTGTAAGAGCCTGCCTGACAAGCATGAGGTCTTGAGTTTGATCTCTGGTACCAAAAAACAAAGTAAAAGAAACAAACAAAAAAGCAGAGATCCAAACAAGCAGGGTTAAACCAGAGATTTCTATGATAAACATGCTATAGATTCTGTGAATAAATTGTCTTTTTTAAAGATCATAAGCAATAAAGAGGTAGATGCAGGATATGCAGGGGTATCTAGTTTATTAGCATTGGGCCAAATCTATGGAATTAACACAGAAAACAGGACAAAGCAATGTTAGAAACATAGAGACCACAGAGCTACTTGATATGGAGATTCCTGTTGGCATGGTCTATCTTGTATTTCAGTCTTCCTCCCATCCTTCCTTCTTTTTTTTTTTTTTATGTACTTACACATTTATTTCAAGAATGTTATGTAAATGGGATCATATGTCACATAATGATTGCAAAAGCAAACCACAAATCTAATATTTTAGTTGGTAAACAAATACCACTGTACCTTAAGAAAATTTTTTATCATTTGACTTCTTTCCCAATGCTATATGCCCACTGAAACTACAGATCTTTAAAAACATACCATATAATGTGTTTTTCCTGTTCTTCCTTCTTAATTTACTTTTAGGGGAGTTCTTTGGAAGGGATTCTGCTGAGCAGAGACACCAGGCTTGGAAGTGTCATCCCTCAGAGTACAGGTTCACAGGACCCAGAGTAGAGTAAGGAAAGCAGGCAGCTCCTCCTCTGCAGTGACGACAGGGCAGTGCATCAACAGCAATGATGTAGATATCACAGTTCAGACTTACATTTCTGAAATTGCACAGCAGGGGTCTTGGAAGCTGCCATCAGAGTTAGGAAGTGCTCTTAGGGTCTTCATATGTGGTCTGCAGTGGAGGGACAACCTTCTACACAGGCCAGGACTTTGAAAGACAGAAAGAGAAGATAGGCATTTTGTTTAGAGATTTTTTCCTGTCACTAGACAGCTGTCCCAGGTCACTGAAGTTCAGATTTATGCAGCTGGTGAGCTTACAAAAGCTAGAAATACAGCTGGAGCTGGGAAATGCAGTTGGAAATAAGGAGTTAGAAAATTGGGAAACTACCCCTTCCCTTGGTATTCCCCCAGAAATGCCTGCTTTGAGCCTTGTGATTTACAAGCTGGAGCCAGGCCCAGGGGACAGATTAATTTTGCCCCCTACTGAGCTAGCTCTTCAGAAAATTCCCCTTGAGAGCTGAGGAATCCAGGACTGGGCTGAGTTTTGAGATCCAATAATAAGCAACAGAAATCTCCAAGGTGTGTCCAGATTTCTAAACTCTGACACTCAAAGCTCTTATCTTTCCTTAACAGCCAGTGGTGTTTCTAGAAATATAATCAACCATCAGATGACTGAGATTTCAGCATTGTCATTGGCAGGAGGAACCTCAGTTCTGGGGTATTCAGAATACTAGTTACATAGCTTCCCAGGGTATCCAGAACAGAAAGCAGACTGCTAATGCAGCTGGCCAGGAGAGGAGCCCTTCTTAGCACCTGAATATCAAACTGGCCCAGTATCACAATAGACCAAAGGAAGCTTTCATGGAGCCAAACAAAGGCGTAGGTAGACCCAGGTAAATCCCTGACTCACCCAAACCACCAAATCACCAGCCCCCAGGAAGGCTGCACACACATGATCCATTTTCCCTTTGGGCTTAATGAAAAGACCTTATTCTTTTTCTATTTCTCCTCCATTATTGTACACTGGGATGAGATGAAACTGTTACAACTCTACAGGTTGACAGACCATGAGAAATTCACCTAGTGCTCAGTCAGAAAATGTGAACTTAGAGTTGGATGCAATAACTGAAAGCATTTTTGTGTTGTCCCTGTAGGAAAAAAAGGACAAATTCTCTCTTCTACATGGAATAGTCTTCTTTTTAAAGAAAGGACTATTTAAGAGCTCAGGAATGTGTGGCACAGCCAAGGCATGGAGCATAGTGATGCCAGCACTTCTCTTTTCAATTTCTAATCCTGCTAATCCACAAGCCCACAGTCTGTCAGTCAGAATCTTGTCCTGATCACTTACAAAGCTATCAGGGGCTGTGAAACAAGTGGTCCCAGAAGGCAATGCTTTAAAACAGAAATATTGTGTTACATGCCATTATTTATGGGTCAGATGCAGCCAGCTTTGCCCTCCTGCATGCCATCTATGAGGTGGTGTGTGGTTGCATGCTTCTGGGAGATCATCACAGCCTGGGGTGCCTGGGATTGCTGCAAGATGATAGAAGCCACAGGCTTCTGTGACACAGAGTCACACGTGTCACTTTCTCCCCCATCCACTGGATTAAAATGCATCAACATGCCAGATCTGATTCAAAAAGAAAAGATATCAGATCCCCCTCTGAATGAGGGGAACACTGTATGTAGACAAAAAAGAGAAATGTCACTAGACCTCTTTGCTGATGAGCCACTATACTTTATCTCCTTGCTATAAATATTCATACCTCAAATATAGCTTCAGTATCCCCCTAGATTCCCAGGATTTCTTCCAATTATAGCATCAGGCTGAAGCTCCAAGTGTAAATCTTATCATCCAATGAGGTCTGGATGCCAATAAAGATTATGAGTCACAATTCCTCGAGGGTAACTTCTCCAATATAACACCTATTAATCAATAGGCCTGAGAACCAAAAATATAAAGGATGATTGACACACACATTAATTTGAAATGAGATGGCTTTGGGTAACTTCATTTGACCTTCTATTCATAAAGGGTAAAGGGTGAAACAAAAACAGTTCAGAGTAATCACTAGCTACTCAGAAATTCATTGAGACCCATGTAATTTGTACCCTAGGAGTCTTGGTTATTCTCATCACTAAGGCAAAATACCTGACACCCAAAGTTAAAGAAGGAGAGGTTTGCTTGGTCCACAGTTTGTATAGGTTTCACTTCATAGGTGGTTGATTCTAAGGAAGAGTGGCGTAGCAGAGGAGCATTTCAATAAACAAGTCCCTTTTTCCCCCTTACATCTTATCCAGGCTACCCACTCTTAGGGCAGGTAACACCCACATCCTTAATCCTTCCACTGCATCCATGATTCCAGCATCACGCATCCTAGATCCAGTCACTTCCAAAAAGCTCCATCTATGACCTCAAGAAACTTTGGGGGAACATTTAGACACAAACCATAACATCACGTTTAGTAGCTTTAAATGATAACCATCATTATGATTCTGTGGACTGGCTGTATTTCCCAGTGATTCTGCTCCCTACATTGTTGGCTGGCATCAGTCATGTCAAATTGGCTTCAGTGCCAGCCTCTTCTCTGTCCTGATGTCACACCTGGCTCCTGGCCAGGAAACCAAATATGTTGCATCTGGGGGACAAGCACCACTGTGTTGGTGCCCGAGCAGCCTACAGGGATCTTAAACTCAGCTCAACAACAATAACAACAACCAGATGGACAAAATTTAACAAAAGGAAGACAATTTATTTGTAAAGAGGAAAGGAAAGGACATAGAGGAGATGATTCATAGTTACCCTGATAAGAAAGAATCAGGGTAGGGGGCTCTAGAAAGATGGAAGACCTGTGGGCCCTTTGTTCTCAGCTGCTTTGATAGGGGGTGAGTGCAGTAAATGAACTTGACTTCTAGCATCTCTGTCTAACATCACTTCTTCCTCTTCTTCCTCTTTGTTTATTTGCCCTTAATCTACATTTTAGGCCTTATCTTTGGAGTGGGCAGCTAGTTGGCAAGGGGGTTGTTTATTGTTGCTTAGTTTAGAGTAAGTAAAGGGCTATGTCATTAACTACTGTACTCCGTAATGACCCTAGAGAGAATAATATGGTGACTCTAGAGTGAATATGCACATATGTGCATGTATATGTGTATGTATACATGTATGTGTAGGAATATGTATATGTATATTATTGCAGAGTTGTGGGTACATACTGCCTTAAAATTAGCTCCTCCTCTGTTTCTCCTATATTTTATTGGGGGTTTGGGCAGCTTATCATGTGTGCCCTTGGCTTTCTCTGTTTCCTGCCTATCAATTCTTTTCTTCTGGTCTTTTGGTACAGGCCCCAAAGCCATTTGGTGCCTTTTAAAATTTAGTTTTGTCTTTCTATATCCCCATCCTTGACATGTTTGTTAGGAAAATTTATCCTGTAAAGTTTTTAAGTCATTTTTAAGTTTTTAAGTCGTTTGAGTCAGGATTAGCTAAAAGACCTGATGAGGTCCCAATTCTGTTGTTTTTCCCTCTGTCAACAGACCCCTGACCCTAGTTTGATTCAGGTGTCACATGTAAGGTTTCAGACTCTTAGGAACTGCCTATGTACCATGGTCAGGGTAGGGGAGACATCTCCAGGGACTCTCTTTGAATCAAAAACAATTTCTGTGACTTTGATTAGTTGGAGACTCATTTCCTTATGCTGATGTGTAAAAGGCTGGCTAGGGTATTTCCTTCTCTCTTCAATTGGCTCTGAGCATTGCAAATAAGGCTAGCCAAGGTGCTAATATGCAATGTCTATAGCCATCAGAAAGTCCTGTTTCCTCCAATGGTGTTCTCCACAATACAAGATTGAGCTGGGGAGATGTTAGAGCAAACATCTCTGGGAATGTCAACTGGGTACAAGCCTCAAGATAAGAGGCTATGAATCCCGAAGGCACAAGAGTTTGCATGTCAGAAACCAAAGCTATAGCCCCCAAAACAATACCACTGCTACCATAATTGTTATGTAAATTGATCCTTCTGCATATCTTTATCTCTGCAAATTACAGAGATGCCATTCTTGCACCTGGCCAACCAGCTCAAGTTACTCAGTAATTCTCAACATCCTCACTATCACTCATCCCTGAGCCACCCACCTTTCTTTACAAGATAATAAATGCTGGGAGAGGCCTAGGATGGAGGCCTTTGTCCACATGTCCTTATAAGGATTGGACTTAGGACCCCTTGGCGGCCCTTAACGTAGAACATGTCTTGGTGTCTTTACTCTCGCCGTGGGTTGCATTGGTAGTAGTAGATTGGAATTAACTTGCTTGGATTCCAATAATGTCTCAATGGGATTACAAATATAACTTTTTGGATTGTGAGGAAAACTAGAAAGAGGATTACAATACTTGGATGACTGAACTTGACATTTGGGTTTACAATACAGGGTAGCAGGTCATGGAACCGAAAATGTCTGACTTCTCCATCCTCAGCTAGTGCATGGGTGTCACTCTAAAAGTGTATAAGAAGAGGAACCCAGGAACCATTTTGTCCAACTCCATTTTTTCTTAATTTTTGCACCAGGAATCAAACTCATCAATCTCATGACCTCTGCTTGCCAGGCCCCCAACCCCATTTGGTAGAATAGCTGCTCCTACCCCATGGCCTCTGGCTCTGATCTGTCCTATGGAAATCCACTCTTTTCCTCCCTAGCTTTCCTTTTGATCATTTGGAGACACTTTCCAGTGATGAATCACAAAATACAAATTGTGAAATTTTGGTAATTTCCATATGAGTTCAGTGCTTGACATTTGCACTTAAAATTAGAATTGCACAATATAAAAATGAGTGGCAAAATTGAGTCCAATAATTTAATAATTGTGATTTTATTTACTTAGAGCAACTTTAAATATCAAACTTTTAAAGATACCAGAGAAAGAGAGAGAGATCATTGATGAACTTTACATTTTGATAGAGTTAACAGCATTTTCCATTTTCCCTTTTTATAAAGAGGAGATCTATATTTTTTATTTTGCTCTGAGTCTTATAAACCCTGTAATCAATGCTGTGTGATTCCAATTAACTTGGATTCCATTCTGTGCTGGAACATCCAACTGGCTTCTACCTTAACTTGGACATGGGGAAAAGACTAGTTCCTTCTGGACCTCTCTGTTATGTGGTCTGTCATCATTTGCAGTCCAGAAAATGGGGGAAGTGGCATGGGGTTGTAACTGACTGTGCTGCAGAGCACTAATCTCACAATAGTAAAGTCACAACTGCACGTCACTAAACATCATGTCCTCCTTCTTGAGTAGTGGAACATAAACCCAAGAAAGCCATAATATTTAAGCAGGCCTGCTCAGTCTCTTCTACCTACTATGCAGCCTCTGGAATGGCCAGCATTTAGTCCCCTTCAGATGACTGGTATATGGACTGGAGCAAAGAAGGACCCATGGCTATTGTTCTACAGAGGTGGAATGACCAGGTCACTCAGTGCGCTAGCCAGGGATGTGAAGTTTTGCCATCACCTGAGAGGGCCTCACTGTATTGCTGCTTGGAAGCAGGCCAAGCCTTGATGCTTGCTGTATGAGTCAATACTACTTATGCTTAAATTGGCTTGAATTTGTCATAATCCCCAATCAGTACTCCACTATGCACCCTGAATGAGCTGTGTGCATTGTTTCACACTATTATCTTAAGAACACAATCCCCCCCTTGCTTAAACCATAACATAAGTACTGTTGCCTTTCCCTCTCCTACTCTTTCAGACTATAAATTTTATCCATCAACAAGTGTTTTTATTTTACTGTAAGACAAAGCTGAAACTCATCTACTTCTGACCATCTTCTGTCCATAAATTTTTAAACTTCTTTAAAACCATTTTTCAGTATATGTTTGTGATGCATACTAATTGCATTTACCTTGAGGAATCATTAATATACATATTGAATTCTGATCCTTTCTACTGCTTCTTACTCCCTATCCTCCCTTTCTCTCTTTCTTGCCCCCTGTGTGTCCCTGCCAGTGTATTTGGGTCCATCTCAGCTCCTGATGTCTGCACACTAACCAAACTCTTACATGGTTCCCTGACCATTCTGATATTTCTCCTACATCCCTCTCTTTGCTTAGCTTTCTGCCCTAATGCCTCCTCTGAGAGTTCTACTATCCCTCTGCCTCTCTGTGCTCTGTGCCTGCTTTCTTTCTCCTGCATGTACTAATCATCATCTGCCATGTTTTCTATTTATGTCTGTGCCTTTGCCTTCTAGCACAATGGGGATTTCCTGGCATTAAGACTTTATCATGTAATTCTACACTGAGGGGAGGAGCAAAGATGGTGTATAGATAACGACTGGCTACAGAGGCTCCCTGAGATGTTCAACTTAGAATTCAACATAATACAGAATGGGAAGCCCAAAACAGAGGGAGATGAATTCTCTCATACCAAGAAAAAATTAAGGCAACTTTCCAACCATCTGAGGTCCCACCATGACTTGCAGAGGTCCCGCCTCGACTTGCCAAGGTCCCAATGCAACTAACTGAGCTGTCCAAGGTCCTGCTGCTTTGACATTGAGTTCGGAGTCGGTGAGCCAAAAGGAAAGCTGAGTTGGCAGGTTGTCTACATCAACTTGTGGTGAGTGATGGGAGTGAAGCCATTCCATAAGTAGGAGGGCTTCGGTGGACAAAACTCTAGGACCAGGCAGGATTGGCAAGTACAAGGGGCAGCAGTGACTTCAGTCAATTGTTCCCTTCCTGAACGAGATTGGTGGAGTGAGCTATGCCTGGGTCACATGACCTGCCTGAGACCCAATAGGTTATCTGAAATCAAGTCCTACAGCAATGGCACACACTAACCACACTAACCCAGTGAAACCTCAGAAGTTTGACTGACAGTGTAGGCCATACCAGCTTGACTGACCCGGAGGGGAGGCAGTGCTAAGAAATACAGTGTACGCCACAGCAGCTTGACTGATCCCTGTGTCGCCGCCTCCAGCTCCTCCGGGCCACCGGAGAGACCTGCTGCCATGGGCCCACAGGAGGCTGGGGAAGCAGAGCAACTCGGTGCCCACCGACTGCCCCCGCCCTTGCCCCCACCACTACTGCCATCACTAATCTAGAGGGGAGGCAGCGCAAAGTCTGACACTGCTGCCGCTGCCGCGCTCCAGTTGCCACCACTCGGAGGAGAGGCGGTGCAAAGTAATACAGTGCAGGCCACAGTAGCTTGACTGATCTGGACGGGAGACGGTAGCTTATGCTGTGCCTGTCTGCAATTCACTAACACACAGCAGTGTGAAGGGTCATCTAGCCAGTGCATTTCAGAAGAATTGTAACCAACAAAGAAAGAAACTGGGGCCTCTTGGAAGAAGCAAAAAAGATGGGAAAAGGAAGCAACAACAAAAAGTCCCCAGGTCCCAACTCTGAGAACACTGACCCAGGACAGGGAAAGGAGAATGAGAACAGCAAACATGCAATATCAGACACAGTGCCAGTGGACATAAAGAGATATATTAGGGACCTCATAGAAAAATTCAAAAGTGAAATAATTAGCCAAATAAAGCAAGATATAAGAAGATTAATAAAAGAGATACTAAGCACCCTTCAAGCAGACACAGACAGAAGAAGGGAGGAACTCAAACAAAGGAGAGAACCATTTGGTGAAGAATATAAAAAAAATATAGGATACATGAAGAAGATTCAAAGAGATCACCAGGAAATTAAAAACTCTATGGAAAGATGGCAAATCAGCTTGAAAGAAACTAAGGATAGATTATTCAAACTGGAGGACAATTTTGCAATGTGGGAGTATGAAAGGGAAAATTTTTTAAACATAACAAGGAAACAAGCAGTAACAATACAAAGGCTAGAAGACAACAAGAGGATTTACAAATTGAGATTAAAGAATGTGAATGAAGAAGCTGGGGTACAAACAAAGGAACTACAAAGGTTATTTACAGAAATAATTAAGGAAAACTTCCCAAACATAGGAAAAGGAAATGATATTCTGATATATGAGGCATACAGAACTCTAGCCACCTACAACCAAAACAGAACTACACCCAGGCATATAATAATCAAGATCCCAGAAATTTGATATAAGAACAGAATATTAAAAGCTGTTAGAGACAAAAAACAGATAACCTATAGAGGAAGGCCCATCAGAATCATGGCAGACTTCTTGACACAAAGCATCAAGTCAAGAAGAGCCTGGAGTGAGATATTCCAAGCCCTGATAGAAAATAACCTCCATCCCCAGATTGATATACCCTGATAAACTGTCTCTAGAAACTAATGGAGAAACAAGTTGCTTCCAAGACAAAGAGGAACTTGGGAAATTTGCAACCACCAATCCAACTCTATAGAAAATACTGCAGAGCATTCTAGAGAGAGAAAAGCACTAGGATTCCAGGGACAGTGGCAGAGAAGCCTCAATGAATGGAGCAGAAAACAGAATGAAGAAGATAAGCAGACAACTGATGGCAAAAAAAGAGCATGACAGAAATGAGGCAGAGAAGATTTTATTCAAAACTGATATGATTGATAGTATCAAGTGTGATAGGATAGGCAACTACACTGAAGATGACAAGACTATACAATACACATTCTGGTTTGATAACTGCTGGTTTTTGAAGTTATATACTATATACAAAGTTGTATTTTTTATTAATACTATTATGTACTGATATATTCAGTTATACTATGTCTTATGACATAGCCAATTCTATTGGAGATAACAAGAGACATCACAGGAACCATGATAGAACTCTTTGTACAAGTGTCTTATACATTTATTTCATTTCATGTGTTTATAGGAAAATATTTTGTTTTGCCTTGCTTTGTTTTCTTTCTCCCTCTAATATAGAAATGATAGAAATACATGTTAAGACTCATGCATGTGTAGAATCTATAAACAGTTTATGAGAACTGATCTTATGACACATGATGAAATGAACAGATACTTTCAAGAAAAAGAGACACTAAAATACTCAGTGCTGATCCTGGTGTCCTAATGTGAAACCCAGCAATAGTATTATTCTTTGTTCAGAGTGATATTAGCCTGGGGGTTTATTCAATCTCAACATAATTAATGATATGGGTAACTGCATATATGTTTAAGTATATAGGATTGATAACCAAATTTCTAAGTTTTTGTTGGATAGTTGAACAGAACTGGTTGCAGTCTCACTGTTTGAATCCCCACTTTATATGCTTCACTTTAGTATCTTGAATAACTATTTGTAAGAGAAAAATCTGTAATCATCAACTAGTGATTTCTTATTGTTTTTTTCTTTGAAAGTATGTATTATTTCTACCCATTTTCTGTTTTGTTTAGTCTTTCTTTAAAATAAATTTTAAAAAAAAGACACTACAGTACCCAGTGCTAATCATGGAGTGTCATGATGTGAAATCCAGCAATATTATTATTCTTTGTTCAGAATGATTTTAACCTGCTTTAGTTTGTTTAATCTCAACATAAATGAAGATATAGATAACTGCATGTAAGTGTATAGGATTGATCACCATGTTACTAAGTTTTTGTTGGACAGTTGAACAGAACTGTTTGCAGTCTCACTGTTTGAATTCTACCATTACATGTTCCATTTTTGTACCTTGAACAACTATTTGTAAAATGACAATATGTAAACATCAACTAGTGATTTTTTACTATTTATTTTTTTCTCTGAACATGTGTATTGTTTCTACCTATTTTCTGTTTTGTTTAGTCTTTCTTTAAATAAAATTTTTAAAAAAGACTTTATCATGTGAAAACGGCAGCATCTCCTGATAATCCTCCATGCTGGGACTTGGGAGACCAACCAAGAAAGCATTGATCCAACCTTCTTGGTAAGCAGCACAAGCCTACAGGCTCATGGGCTGAGAATCAACCCCCCTCCCTGTTAGCAATGTTTCGGAGGTCAGCCTGAGGTGATAACAATTATGATACATAAAGCAACTAAGTGCTAGTATTGTTTGTTAATTATGCAGGCCTGGGGCCAGTGGTCTGAGCATCAGGAAGTGTGCAATATAGCAAATGTGGGAGATTTCCTCCTATTTTGTCTTTTTTTAATTTTAAAAAGGGTGAAACTAAACATAACAAAATAGTATAAAACAGATCAGAAGCAAAACAATGTAAGAGACAGATTTCAAAGCAAGGCAACAGGAGATCTACAGTGACTACGATAATGTCTCCTGTTTTCTTCTAAATGGTTGTCTATATATTCACACACAATAAATTCATGCAAAACAAAATAGTATAAAACTGATCAGAACATAGTAATGAAGGCATTACAGGCCTTCACAACCAGATAATAGGAAAATTAACAATGGCTGCCATAATGTCTCTTGTTCTCTTCAAAATAGCTGTCTACACCTTTGTGTATATTGAAATTAAACAATACATAACAGACTAAAGCCACTCTGAACAAAGAATAGAAGCATTACTGGATTTTACAGCATGACTATACAGGAGCGGCAATGGATATGATAATGTCTGTTTTTCTTTAAAGTAGCTGTTCATTTCATCACACACAATATAATCAATTTTCATAAACTATTTAGGAGAAGTTCTAGGCATGTACAAGCCTCTCCATGTATACCTATCCTTTTTGCATTAAAGGGGAAAACATAATAAAACTAAACAATACAGATTACTAGAAAAATAAGAAACAAAAAAGACAAGTAAATAACAATAGCAAAGAGCCCCAAACAATGAAGATATAGGCTTTCAAAACACAGTGGTAGGAACAGAACTAAGGTTGGTACTTTACATAGTTATCTTTAAGCATTTTTCAGGTCACCAGACAGAAACATGCAAAATTGTTCCAATCCTATGAATATTAACTGCTTTGTTCTATAAACTTATAATATTTGTAGCACAATCCTCTTAGCTATCCTGATTGTGTTTATATAAACTTAGATTTTTTTTTCTTTTCCCTTCCTGTTTTTCTTCCTTTTCCCTGAGATATTATTTTTCCCCCTTTGATCAGATTCTTACCCTGTAACTGTATTTATTGAGGATTTTATATCTTATGTACTCTTACCATTTATTACAATAGGGAGACAATATGGTATTTACTCATGTGAGTTTGATTTATTTCACTTATAAGTATGGTCTCAAGTTGTATCCATTTACTTATAAATATCTCAATGTGATCATTCTTTATAGCTGAGTAGTGCCACATTGTATAAAAATATCGCATCTCTTTTTATCCATTCTTCAGTTAATGGGCATTTAGGTTGTTTCCAAGATCTGGATATTACAAATTGTGCTGCTATAAACATGGGTGCACGTATGTCACTGTGATATGATGTTTTCAATTCTGTCTTTGAAGTCCAACACTATTTTGACTGTTTTGCTTTTTTCTGATTAATGGTTTTTCTTTATTCAATATTTTGTTTTGATTGGTTTTATAGGTTTTGCTTTTGGTTTGATTTTTCCATGCCTGGTGGAATGGACAACTACTGTGAAGATAACAAGATATACTATGGCAGCTATTATTGTTTTCCCAGTATCTTGCTCTGAAGTTCTGTACTAATTTTCTGCATTGCCTTGATTGGCTTTGTTATGTATTGCTTTGTTGTATTTTAATATCTTTAAAACAACAACAAAAAAAGACTTTATCATACATACTCAAATATACACAAGGCCTAGAAAGATGCCTGTCATGCAGTAAAAAAATCAATATTTATTTATTGAATTAGTAGATGAATTCATAAATGATTATGTTATTAGGGTTTAGGGCATGTTGCTGCTGATCCTGGCTGCCTGAAAGGGATTAAAAGGAACTGCTGTGTCAGTCAGTTTTCTATTGCTGTGACAAAATGCCTGATATCCACAACTTAAAGAAGAAAAATGAAAGGTGTAGAGACAAATACTTGTGATTCTAGCACTCTAAGAGACTGAGACAGAAGAATCACAAGTTCAAGCCTAGTCTGGGTAACATTATAATTTAGTTAAGACCCCATCTTAAAATAAAAAGTGGAAAATGAGCTGAGGATATAGCTCAATGCGAAGCCTGGGTTCACTATCAGTATGTCAAAATTTTAAAAAGGAGGAGCTGGAGGAGGAGAAAGAAGATAAGGAGGAGAGAAAGATTTATGTTGTCTTATAGTTTCAGAGGTTTTAACCTGTTGTTGGCTGGGTCCAGGCATAAATGTTATTACTGAAGGGTGCATTGGAGGAAAGCGGCTCACCTTCTATCATCCAGGAAGCAGAAGGGGAGGGTCTAGAGGCAAGACATTCTCTTCCCGTTATGCCTCCAACACTCTGCTTCTGACTAGGATGCATGTGTCACTGTAGTGTTACGACTTTCTCCAGTTAAGTCCCATCTCCTAATAACTCATACTGTGAACTCATCAGGGGATTAATTCACTGAATGAGGTTTGCCCCAACCTATAAACATGAATCTTCTGGAAGACATTTTGATCTGGTCCATACCTATTACATTTTCTAACTTTTAGTATGCATGTGACTCTTCTCCTTAGGAAATCATTTGTCCTTCCAGCATACAGGCTGGGTGCTACAAAGGTGCCATTGTTTTGAGGAACCAGTCAGGAGCAGAGGTAAAGTGCTTGTAGAGGATCACCTGGATGGCTTTCCTTGAACAAATAGAAATTATCTCTATTTTCCTAACCTGACCCTTTCTCCATGTACTGTTATATACAGAGCTGACTAAGCCATTTCTTTTTCCCTTCACATGGCTGTAAGCAATGTAAATAAGGCTAGCTGAGATGCTGATCCTTTTGGTTGTTACTGTGCTGATACATAATCATTGAGGCTAGGGACAATGGCTGATCCTCACCCCATGACTTCCATCAAAACGTGAGCCAGACAGAATGTAGAGCCACTTCTCCAGGGTTGTCAACTGGGTGCACGCCTTGAGAAAGGAGTCTGTGACTTCCCAAGGCAGAAAAGTTTGCATATCAGAGCTGAAGTACTGCCCCCTATTAAATGCTGCCTCAGTTGTGTTATGTAGATCTGTCTTTCTACATATCCTTCTCTCTGCATATTGCAGAGGTGGTTTTAGGCTTCCTACATAGCCCAGTTCACAGTATTCACAAATCTACTGCTATTCTCACTGTCACTCATCCTCAAGCTACTCCCTTCTTTACAAATTAATAAAATCCAGGTTAGGCTCTGGGTTGAGGCTTTGTTCTGAAAAATCTTCATTGTGGCCAGACTTAGGGTGCTTTGGTCCCCATAACTGTACACACATCTTAGTGTCTTTATTTTCAACTTGGATTGCACTGGAAGTGGTAAATTGGGATTCACTCAGTAGAATTCCAGTAACTTTTCTATGGGATTACAAATATAAACTTTCCAGACCATGATGAGGATGAGAAAGGGACCTCTAAAGGTGCCCATGGGCTCAGAGCCAGAAAACAGGAATGAGAAGTAAATTCTCTCTGTCCAACTCTAAAGGTCACACTTTTTCAGCTGAGAAATATTACATTGGGTACAGTGGCAGAGAAACTAATACTAATTATAATACTGAAATAGAATTGTAGTGATTTAAAGGCATGGAAAAATGTCACAAATTCTACTGCTTATATTCTCTTGTAGGCACCTGACATTTTCCCTTCAAAGTAGAGTGAAATTTTATAAGGTTTGGATAATGACACTATTTTTTTCCATAAGGCACAAAATGTTTTTGCTTTGTCCTTTGGGTCATCCCACTATTTTCTTTGCAGAGCCCTATTGTTTCTAGAACATGTCTTTGCAGCACACATTTCCTCTGGTGTGTAAAAGTTATTTAATCTGAAATTTATTTAATTTGGTGATTTGGACACCTGGACTCATCCACTGAGGAATAACAAATGACAAGAAAATTTCTCTGAACAAGTAGTGCTGGGGACTCTGCTCTTGCATGCATAAGCAAAGAGATTCATGGTAAGGGGGAATAAAATCATTAGGGTATCATGGAACACTTTGTAATAGTGATTTTATAAAATCTTTTTAAAGTTTCCTTCTCTGTATTGAGCTGGAATTTTACCTGAATTTTATGCCCAACTGTTATGGTTATGTCTAGATTTCCCCCTCAAAGCCTCATGCATAATGAGGGTAGGCTTCTAGAGTTTGTGATCTATGACCCAATGCCGAGACTGTGGGTGTGAGATATGGGTCCTACCCAAGTAGGAGTGTCCAACATTCAATATAAGGGACAGAAAGAGTCTTTGCTTTTGCTCCTCCCTTTTGCTCCTATTGTTTTCATGTCTTCAACTGCCATGAACTGTTGCCCCTCTGACAAGTACCATCCTGCTTTGGAGCCAGCGGAGTATGGACTGAAACCTCCACATACCGTGAGCTACATAAACATTTCCTTCCTTAATTTTGAGCATTGGGTATTTTGTTTCAGCAATGACAGAAAAGTAATCAAGATATCAACCAACAACCTCTCCCCAAACACAGAGATGGAGGGATTAATGGCAATGTGTCTTTTACTGTAACGGATTTTTAAAATTTAAACACATACCATACGTTTTGGTCAGACCTTGTAATTATTTTTATGTTTATCAGATAATAGTTACATTGAGCTAAGTGTTGAGAGAAACAAATTTGCCTACCAGAACATAGTGCGTGTGTGTAGTTCCTTTAGTCCTTGGTTTAACACTTTCCATTCTTTTCTAAAGTTACTTAGATCAGTACTTTTCCCCCATGCCCTTCAGAAAGGTTATTTCACATATTTGTAATATATATAGAGTCTTTTGCCAGTCTGAAGTTTGCCTTGAAATCTTCTGTCCTTTTATTTTTTTAAAAAAACATGCATATGTTAGAATTTATTCTTTGTACTGCAAAGTTCTCTAGGGTTTTGGTAAATAGAGAGCATCATGTGTCAGCCACTTCTTACTTAGTCATATGAAACAGTTTCAGAGTCCTACAAGGTCCCCTTTCCCTCACTTAATCAATGGTCTCCTATCCCCATACTCATCGCAACTACTGTCTGTTTTCCAACCTTCAAGTGTTATCTTTTTAGAACGTGACATGAATGGACGCATGAAACACATATTTCTGTAAAACTGGATTTTCTATTTTTTGATACATTCATTCAGGTCCCCTTCATGCTGTTATGGGCACTGATGCCCATTCTTCTGACTGCGAGCTGAGGCTGCAGTGTGTGGAGCGTATACAGTTTGCTCATTCATTCACATATTATAGGACTTCTGGGTTATTTCCTGATTATTTTCCATTGTAAATAAAACTATAAATGCTCTTGTGCAGTATTTTTGTGTGGCTGTATCTTTTTACTCCTTCAGGTAAATGCTTACAAGCGATATTACTGAGGTACATAGTGAGACTATGGTTACTTTTATAAAAACTGTTCCCCAAAGTGGCTGTCCCATTGTCCCACCATCTGAGTTCTCCCTTTTGGAGCAAGTGTTTATTTTATTTTTAATTTAGTCATTCTAATAGGCAGAAATTGACATCAGTCCCTCTTTAGTTTGTATTTCTCTCATGATAACTACCAATGCGCCTTTTCTTCTCCGCTCACTGTATGTGTATCTTCTTCAGTCAGGTTTCTGCCAAGATCATTTAGCTGCTTTAACTTAGATTGTTTATTTGTTGTTGATTTTGAGATGTCTTTGCAATTCTCCAATTCACTCTTTTATCAGTTACATGAGTTTCCGTATTTTAACCCACTCCATGGGGGTTCACTTCTTAGCAGTATCCTTCACAGAGTAAAAATTTTTCATTTTACTGAATTCAAACTTGCCAATTTGTTTTTCATAATAAAGTTCACTTTTGAATTCTGTAATTTTTAGTGTTGTATCAAAAAACTAATCACCAAACTCAAGGCCATGCAGATTTTCTCCCTGGCTTCTTACAGAAGTTTATAACTTTACATTTTACATGTAGATTTGTGATCCATTTTGATTTAATTAGAAGCTTTGTTTTTAACGTCTTCAATTTAGATCCAAAACTTGATCGAATTGATTTTTTTATGTAGGGGACAAAATGATGCTCAAAATTCATTTTTCCACATGAATTTAGTTGACACAGCACTATTTACTGAAAAGATTGGCATTATTCTCCACTCTGCAGGGTCACCTTTATCATAAACGAAGTGTCCTTATTTGACTAGCTCTATTTCTGGACTGTATTCTGGTCTGTGGTATATTTGTCTGCCCTTGAACCAGTGCTACACTGTTTTAATTAATGTGTCTTTGTAAAAAGCATTTAGAGTGGGTAGTGTAAATTCTCTAATTTTTAAAAGATTGTCTTGGCTATTTTTGGCTTTTTGCATTTCTATATGAATTTGACAATCAGCTTTACATTTTCATAAAGGAATTTTGAATTCTGATTGGAATACCACCAAATCTATAGGTTAACTGTAGACAACACAATATTGAATCTTAAAAATATTGACTCTTTCAAAGTATAAAAATGATACATCCCTCCATTTATTTGGGTCTTAACTCTTTTCAATAATTTTTTGTAGTTTTGTCTGCAGTTTTTGTTTGCATCTTTAACTAGATTTATTTTTATGTATTTGCAGTGTTTTAGTTATTGTGTGCATGTATATAGATGCATGAATTTATTTATTTATTTATTTTTTTTTGTCTTTTTGAGACAGAGTTTTACTATGAAGTTCAGGCTGGCCTTGAACTCATGTTGTAGCCCAAACTGGCCTCAGACCCTCAGGATCCTTCTGCCTCATCTTCCCAGGCATTGTTGGAGTTATAGGCATACACCACCATGCCCAGCCTATAAATTTGATTTTTGATTGTTCAATGCTAATATATAAAAATACTACTGACTTTTTAAAACATATTTATTTGTCCCCAAATAAGCTCCATAATAGCTTATAATTATTTCCTATATTGTTTATTTGGTACTGGGTATCTCCTGCTGGCCTCCGTAATTATCCATAACTGTTCTCCATTCTGTCTTCTCCGTCTGCCCTCATGAATTACCCGAAAAGGGTGTGATGCCTTTTGACTTCCTGTTCAGTTTGGCCAATGGGAGCCCATGGGAGGGCTTTGGGAAAGGAAGAGTATGCACCCAAAATGTATATTCCTGTGGCTCTATCTCTCTGTCTCTCAGCAGAAGATTACAGGTCCCCTCAAGATGACACCCCAGGGAGCCTTCCTGTAGAACCTCTTCTCTTGGGCTTAAAGCTGATGAAAACCCCAGTGCTTCTGATCTGCAGCCCCTCAATGTCCCTTTGGACTGACTCCCCTAAGTTTTATTTGGTACTAGTCCTTCTTTAAATGAATTCTTTCGGAATGATTCTAGTCTTGTGTTATCTGTTCCTATTTAGATCTATGCTGAAACAGATACAGAGATTTCTAAAACAACGGAGTCCATAAGTAGAAGGATGGGACATAAACTTTGGGAGCACGTTTTTAGGAAACCACAACTCCACCATCTCCATTTTTCTCCTTGGTTGCAACCTCTCTGTTCTGATAATGAGAGAAATGATGCCAAACCTCCATTGATTTTCCAGAGTAGGTACATAACATTTATGCAAGAAAGTTCCCATCCCTACAGATCTCCACGCAGACTCCAAAGCTGAGTCACTAACAGGGCTCTACCACTGTCAAAGGCCATGTGTCTACTTGTGAGTGGCATAGGCTTCCTTCTGCTGCCTTACTGCATTGTGGTAACAACGGCATCTTTATAAAACATCAGAGCAGAGGGCAAGATATTCAGTGAGTGCATGGGTTGGGCAAGTGAAATTCAAATCCAGAACACGAGTTGATCCTAGAGAGGACAAGTTCCTGCCTTGGCAAAGTGAATGAGATTTATTTTACTCAGAGAGCCTCTGCAGGCTGGCTGATTATGTAGAACAACAGCATCATACAAAACCTCAAGCCTGAATACTGTTCTATAACAGTCAGCACTGAGTGACAGCGGTAGCTGAGACAACTGGGAAAAAGGACATGCTTTGGAAATAACCTATGTCCCTGGGTTACAGTTGTTTGTCCATAAGCCTTTTGAGTAAGTGTAGTTATCCTCAAAAAAGAGGACTGAATGTTACTGATAAAACCCTGATAATTAAGGCCCTCTTTCATATCAAGTCACATGATCAAGGGACAGTGCACATTTTTTTTTTATTACTGCAGTCAACACACAGACTTGACTAACTTCAGCAGAAAAGTAAGAAATGAAGCAGCTTAACGTTGTTGAAAGAATTAAAATCCAGCCATCAGATGCAATTCTGGCGTTCAAGGCTAGCCAGGTTGCAGGAATAGGGTTGGCAGTTAGGGTGATTGTGGTTTTCACCCCTTCAACATTAGACAGTGCACATTAGACAGTGACAGGAATTCCACTGACCATTGTGTTGGAATGATGGGTACGCATCGCCTATGTGATTCCATGGGGATTGTGTCCATGAGTTTCCAAATTAGGAAGCTTCATTGTCAGCTGATTCTCCCTTTCTGGTCTCTGCACTTGTTTAAAATCCAGGGAGAGAGATGGCAGAGCTCAGGTAACATGCACTCATCATAGGCAAGGGACAGCACAAAAGCTTGACTGATGATCTCGCTGAAACCACCTTCAGGAGCACATTGGACCCACTCAAAAAAGTAGGCAAGAATTCTTAAGCAAACAAAAGTACCAAGTTAACAAAGCAAAGCATGTCTAATCTCCTGCAGCATGTATATGAAGGATAATGGAGAACTTGAAATCTTAAGATTTCTACTGTGCAGTGTCATGCTATAAAGAAGACATGAGCAAGAGCAGCTGTACTCAGAACCTGATTCCAGCACCTTCAGTGGGAACAACCCCATGGAGTATGCTCAGTCTTTTCTACAGTCTGACTTTTGGGTCAACAAGCCTGATAGGAATAGGATCATTTGTACACTAAATGAAACAATGTGTGCAAGAGTAAATCACGGATCCCACATACTGTGGACTCTCTAGAACTAATATCTTTGTGACAGCTGAATTTTCTCAAAAGGAATTGATTTTCTTGCAATAGAAGAGTTCAGTCTTTAGAGAAGGCTAAGTCAAGATTTGATTTCCAACGCTGTCATTTATTGATTGCATGGTTTGGGACAAATTTCAAAACGCTACAAGCCTTACATCCCTTAAGAGAAGAAAAATATTCAACTGCAAGTGTCTCATGAGGGTGATATGGGACAAGAGTCCTAGAGCACCAGACATTCTCTCCTGCACTAGTAGACACTTGACAAGTGCAGGAGGATGCTCGTGTTCACTTCTGGTGCTGCAAGGCTACTCGCTGATTTTGGAAGAAACGAGACCCTGCAGCAAATACACAGAAAATAGATGATTTGTTTACTAAAACCATAAGATATTGAATATATGAGCAATTTTCAAGATATTGTTCATGGTAATGCAAAGTCCCCATGACTCCCAGAGAGTCTGCTAACATCGCATACCAGCAGCAACTTGCATTGGGCAGGCTCCTCACTCTGTGGATGAAAACCGAATGTCCATGCCATTGGCCCTGTTGGCTAGGAAGTGGGAAAGAACAGTGCACTTAGGAATCTGAGCTGGAAGACAGGTCTGAGGCTTATTTTCATCTCTCTCACTCCGTGTTTGACTTAGGAACCACTACCCACTTTTAATCTCAAATATTCCATCTATAAAGCAAGGCTTTGTTAGCATTGGTAAGTGACACGTTCATAAGCAACCCTGGCATCATCATTAAGGCACCCAGGACACTTTCAGACTGGCTTCAAAATCCTTGTTTCTGGTGACCACTGTTAATTGGTTCATATTAGTTCATGAAGTGAACCATGCAATAATGATACTAACAGCAAAGATATCACAGTGCTTACTGTGTGCATTACTGTAGTGTTATTTCACCACTGCAAGCCTCCCACCAATACTAGTTCCTAAGTATTATTATTATCTCCCATTTTTCAGGTGGAGAATGTACTTTTTTATTTTAAAGAGAATAAAACAAAACAGGATAATGCAAATCAGAACAGAACAATGCAAATGATCCAGGACATCAAAACAAGACAACAGCAAATAAGCAATGGCTACCATAATGTCTCTCATTTTCTTCAAAATAGTTGTCTATACCATCACACACAATAAAACCAAACCAAACCAAACAAAACAAAACCAAAACAAAAGAATGAAAGCATTGCAGAACTTGAAGACAAGATAATAAGAAATCAACAATGACTACCATAATGTCTCTTGTTTTCTTCAAAATAGCTGTCCATACTATCACACATAATAAAATCAAACAATACAAAACAAAATAAAACCAACCAAAACAAAAGAAAGCATTATAAGACTTCAAAACAAGATAATAGGATATCAACAATGGTTAGCATAATACATCCTGTTATCTTCAAAACAGCTGCCCATACCATCAAACACAGTAAAATCTGACATGACAAAATAAAACCAAACCTAACAAAATTATGAAAATGATACAAGAATTCAAAACAAGATAATAGGAAATTAGCAGTGGTTACCACTTTCCCTTTTTAGGACTTTCTTCTCTATCACTTTCATAATATCTATTGTGCTTTTTTGGATCCCACTAACTCCTGGTTTTTATGCTAGGGAGATAAACTGATGTTCTCCTCTATGAGTCCAAACCATTTCACTCATAAGCATGATCACCCATTGCATTCATTTACATACAAGAGCCTCAAGATTATCCTCCTTTATAGCTGGGTGGCTTTCTATTGTATGAAAATACAATATCCATTTTTTATCCATTTTGATGGGAAAGTTGCCTTGGCTTTTTTCTGGACTCTTGTTGCATGGGACAGGTGTTTTCTGTCCTTTGATTTTCAGCTATGAATTTCCCTTCAAGTTTCTTTTTTTTTTTTTTTTTGTCTTTTTCGTTTTTTATCGGTACCAGGGATCGAACTCACGACTGCCTGCTTGCAAGGCAGGCGCTTATGCCGCTGAGCTAAATCCCCAGCCCCTGAATTTCCCTTCAAGTTAAATGTGCTTCTTGTATACTGTATGTTGATAGATCTTGTTGCTTGGCCCACTCTCCCTGTGCTTCTTTTTATTGGTGAATTGAAGCCATCTACATTAACGGTTATAACTGGCATGCACTGGTTCATCTTTGCCAGCTTTTGGTGGAGTATTTATCTTCCTGAATATCTCTTTGAATCTATTTCATGCATTACCAATCCTTGCTATATTGCTCATTCAAGGTTTCCATCATTTTCCTATGCTCCTCTTTTTTACTTATGCCTTCTTTAGATTTACTGAGCAATTCTTTCATTATGTTTGCGATTTCTTCTTTTACCTGAGACATTTCTGATCTGATTACTTTTACAGTCTTATGAAGTTGTGTCTTTACTTCAGTGGCTATCATCTCAGAGATTTCAGGTGCGTAAATTCCATTTTCTTCCATGACTGTATCTCCCAGACTTGTTCTATGTGGCTGGAGGTCTGAGATTGCCTTTTTCTCCTTCATCTTGACATTTTTCTGAATTCCTCCCAATAAGCCGTTGTGGGATCCCAGGAACTTCCCACATTGGCTGCCCCCTCCTTGGTTTAGGAAAAGGAAACAGGGGATTGGGTTTCTCTGAACCCAGGTCTCCAGGGAGGTAGCACGGCATGAGTCAGGCTTCTTCTGACCTGCGCAGCTGCACTGAGGCTTCCTTGGTTGCCAGGGATGTGTGGTGGGGGGACTGCTTCTTCTCTCAGCCCTAATGGTAGAAGGCACACAGAGATGTACTTCTCTGATTCTCCTGGTGGGCAATGACTGCTGGAAGGAAGCAAGTGTCCCCAGTCATGGCCTGAAAGTGCATGGAACATATCTAGCTGGGTTTTCCTGCCTATAGTAGCTGCCCACAGGAGGCAAGCCATCCAGTGGCAGAGATGGACACTGAGGGGTGAGTCTGGCTGTGTCTCCCTGCTTGCACTGGCTGCGCACAGGAGGCCAGTCCTCTGAAGGGACGGTAATAGATGTGCTAGCAATCTGATGACTAATCTAGCTTGTTTAACTGAGATGCCTAATTAGTAAATAACCCTTCTGTATCTAACTGTGTGAGTCTTGGGGATTATATCTTGTGCTTTCTCTTGGAGACTTCTTCTGCTCTGTGCTTCTGTAATGTCATGAGAGGAAGATCTTTCTTTGACTAGACACTTCCTAAGTGATGTTTCTGTCTTGGATCTCACTAACCACAGACTGAAACTTCTGCAACCATGAGCCAAAATAAACATTTCTGCCTATAAACTGTAGGTGTCATGCACCTTCTCCCAACAATGAAAATTGTCCTATACAGAGACACAGCACAGCTATGTCACTTCAGAGAAAAGAATGAAGGTGAAGCACTTCTTGTCTCTCTTTGCATCTTGAATGAGATCGAAGAAGGAGAAGTTTCTCTCAGGGAAGTCCTGGTAAGGTACTACTGTCCGCATGCCTTTCTTTAGGGCCTTTAGCATGCGTTTAATAGAAAACAACAACATTGCAGCTACTGATTTCAGTGACACCTATTTGTGTAACGTGTTGACATTTGCTTTTCTGTCTCTCAGAGCAAATGAGGAAAGGATTGTATATGTACAGTGATGTCATTGGGTCTGTCTTTATTATTTCTGCTTCTGTTTCCAGCGTTCATTTAATACTAACTTTCCTTTACTTGAGTCTCTCTGTCCCCAGTTCCTGGACCTCAGACTGATGTCACATAGAGTCTCAAGCAGAGCAGGATGGTAGGAGGGGAAGAAGCTTTAGGAAAACCAAATTGGGCTTCCCCACGACCAAGAATTTGCATCTTCATTGGCACTGGGTTTTGGGTGGATGTGGGAGAATGAGGGCTCAGGGTAAAGAACAGCTATGTTAAGATCAGGGTGCCCTTGGGCCAGAGACAGTTTCAGTCCAGAGGTACAGTGCACATAATGGGTATCTTGCAGAGTTAGAGGGGAAGAACTATGAAAGCATGTGAAGGACCCTAAGGTCCCAGGGATTTCACTTAGGAATCCTACTTACTAACTGGGTCAGCAAGATGACTCTCAGACTGTATCATTCAGTGCTTATTAGGGAAACAGATTTAATGCAAGATATACAAATATATAAGGATTTACAACATAAGCTTACAGTGGCCACCCAGAGTTAGGTGCAGAAAGGTGCACAAGGTCTGTCTGCACACTGGAGAGCTGAAGGATCCAGAGGAAGGACTGGAGGTCTCTGTAGTGTCTCATGCAAGTCTACATCAGAGGACCAAAGGGTCTGCTGAAGAATCTGCACTGGAAGGCTGAACACAGCAACATCCAAGGTGCAGCTGAGACTGAAGCTCCACTGAAGAGCAGAAGCAAGCCTTCCTTCTTTGTTTCCCCTTTACACCATTCAGGCGACAAGCCTCCCGTCCTTCGGTCTTCAGTAAATGTCCTCAGCCCCACTCAGAAATACGCTGATCCAATTTTAGTAGGGCGTTTCTCACTCAAATTGACATGATCAGTTAACTATTACACAGAGCCACCTTGTCCAGAGGGTCAGGCAGCCACCTTACCTGCTCAGCCTTCAGATTTGCTCGGTAGTCTCTCTGCCCATTCCGCCTGCAGTTAAAAGTAGGGGGAGCTGAAAAGGGCAATAACAGGACTCCATGTTCACCCCTTCCAAGTGTATTATCCTGATTTGGCCTATCTGGCTGCAAAACTGTGGGCCCCAAGGAATACCCTAGGCAGCTCCATTACTTCTATCTTTTGGGTCCAGTATCTGTGAAGTGTAACTTGGAAACTACCCCCAGGTTCCTCTGAGAAATCCTCTACTTTTGAAATGACTAAGGCAACATTACAAGTGCTCTGGACTGAACCCTCTGTCCCTGCCAAGAGTCATGTTGCAACCTCATCCCAGGGCAGCATCATTTAGAGGTGGGGCCTTGGGAGGGATTAGGCAGGAGGACTCCACAAGGTGAGATTAGCACCTAATAAAACAGCTCGAGGAAACTGAGACCCTTTTGCTCTTCTGTTTCTTTCCTTAGTAAGGACACAGGACACAATATGGGGGTAGAGATAACTCCCTTGGCAGACACAGAACCTGCCGCACCTTCATTTTAGACTTCCATCCTCCAGAAATGTGCAAAGAATGTTTCCATTATGTATACATTAATCTGCCTTGTGTACTTTTATAGCAGCTCAAATAGACTAAGACATGGGCCGTTAGTGCTAGAAAATACCAAGTGAAAATTCCATTGTCCTCATAGGCTGAGTCTCGCATTCTAGAATTCAGAGAGCTCCCTGCCAACTCACAGGACAGTACCTTCTCCACAGAGACATTCTTAGAACCCTGTTCTTACTTTCTAGATGGATTCTTATACTGGAGTCAAGTCTGATCAAACCGTTCTCATCTTCCTGGATCCTCAAGAATAATGTCCCATCATCACACCTTGGATTAGCAGGCAAAGTATAGTCTGACTTCAAGCCACCTCTCTACCCTTCCATGTACTCTTTGTACACAGTCACAATTCCTGGGCCCAGGCACACTGGAGCCATTCTTTCCCACAGGCTTGTTAGATACAACAGTTTCATGAGTCTGTGTCTTCATGTGTTTTTTAATACCACACGTACGTCTTGGGTGTGTCGTATATACTATGCTGTGTTCTAAGGAGAGGACGTAACAGTGGAATTTCTTACGTTTTGTGACTTACATTCTAAAGAATGACACTGTGAACTAACAGTGTGGAGTAGTGGTGTATGCTTGTGATCTCAGTACTTTAGGAGTCTGAGGCAGGAAGATTGCAGATTGGAACTCAGCCTGCCTCAAACAAGAAGAAAAAAAAAAAAAGAAACTGAGAAACATATAAGTATATTCAGTGCACCATATCCAAGACTTCCATATCCATGGATTAAATTAACCACAGATTAAAAATATTGGGAAAAAATTGTACAGACTTTTCCCTAAACAATATAGTATAACATCTATTAACATAGCACTTACATTGTAGTGACTATAAAAAGAAATCTAGACATGAATTAAAATATTCAGGAAGATATGCATAGATTTCCATTTCATATAAGTGACTTGGGTATCTGAGGTCTTGGATATCTTTATATATTCTTGGGACCAGTCACCCATTAATACCAAGGGACAACTGTATATATAACAATGCCAGTGAGAAACACTCAAGGAAAAGGAATACAAGATAAAGGGACAGAGAGGAGAGGAGGCTACTGTGCCAGAGTAGGAGGTATGTCTGAAAAATAGTGCTCAGTGGAGATCTGAACTAGAGAAGGGTGTGGACCATACATCTACTGGAGTGGGAGGGAGTGGGTGGGAGACCCAAGACCGGGGGTAACAGTGGGGCCCGCTGATGCCCAGGACCAAGACAGCCTCTGTATTTACAGAATGTATGTTCAAGTAAGAGAGATAAATAACAAAAAAATTACCCCATAATACCTCTCTCAGTCACTCATATCACAAATAACAGTGCAGTGTGACTTATGTTACAGAAATTGACATGTGACAGAAACATGTCACGGGGGAACCTGAACTTATCTGCAATGTGTCAGATTAACTCTGACCACTCTCCAGGTCCAGCTTCTTGAGTGTTTCTGGGTTCCATGGCTAGCAAATCTCAGAGAGGAAGAAAGCTTGGTGCTCACCAAACAGAACTTATTCCCCACTTGTTTCCATAGTGCTTCTATGCAACACTGAAATCTGAGTCATCTTGCATTTGTTGAGTTGGTTTCTTGGGGACAGTTCCAGGAATCTGAACATTGAAGAGCAAATACTATACAGAGTCACTCTCTGACAGTCCCTGTCCAACACACTGCTTCTTGTCTTTTGCTTTTTAAAAATTAAATAAATTTTCATTTAAGGAATTTCACATGTGATTTCTTTAATACACATCAAGGTCACTTTAATGAGGTCCTTTGTCTTCAAGATTGCCCTTTGCAAAAAAACGGGTGCTTAATCCTGTTGTTCTATCTGCCCTGCAGAAGGATGGTCATCAGTGGGTTCTGGAGGCAGCCTAGGTCCTTTGTAAATTGACTAGTAACCAAGAAGGTTAACAGTGTAGATTAACTAGAGAAAGCAAGCCTCCAGTGATCCAAGCATGCCTTGTGGTAAGAATAAACGTCTTTTGTTGTTGTTTTTGGGGAGGGAGTTTTGTTCTTTTGTTTGTTTTTATTTTAAAATGAAAGAATAAAAACAATGATATAGAATTTCAAAAAAAAAAATAATAGAAGATTAACAGGTAAATGTAGCTGTTGTGAATAACACTGGACAGAGTTCACCTAGGCAATGTAATGTTCCCAATAGGTTGATTGCTAACAAGGTAGCAGACAGAAAACTTAGTAGGAAATCTTACCTTTTCTTTGTGCTTGAGCATTTCTAATGACTGAAGGCCTCTTCTATCCCCACAAAAAACATTTTAGGGCAGCTCAAATCATTAGAAATCAGTTCTTTATGTTGAACAGAAATTTGCTTGTAGTTCAACACTTGTTTTGATATTAAGGAATAAAACTCCCAACCTATTATATGTCTAGTATGAATCTGTGTTCTCTAAAATTAAAGAATGAATTTTAGGAACAAGGAAGGTTAGGCACAAGATATATTTATTAAGAGAAAGAAAACTTTTGTCTGAGAGAGATAGAAGAGGTCCCTGGTGTGTTGCCAAATACTGTCTTTTCTAAAGACTTCTATAGAGTAAAACCACAAACTGAGGCAGGTCTAAGGTGGGTAAAACATAAAAACTTGCAAAGTGAGCATTAAGTGGGACAAAACTATGGTCAACCAATGAGACTAATTGCACAAGTAAAACATTAAATCAGGGATAAATAGAGAAATCAGTCATGTAGCAAGGGGGCATGAATACAGAACAGTGACTCTTACCATAGGGGTTTAGGATAGTGATACTTGGCTTCTTCAGGGTGATAGAGACCTATTTAGAATATCAACCCTTAAGATGTGGGTATATTTGTTTGATCTTTTGTCTTGAGGTCTGGTCTGCAGAGGTGGTGTCTCTTTCCTTCAAGATTGCAAGGTGTCTGGTCTTTTGTACCATCTCCTTTGAGGACTCAGCTCTTTCTGGCTGTCTATAATAATTCTTTCTAACTCAGTTAACTATAACTCTATGACTGTTGTATAGTAAATGTTTGTAACCCTTAGAAAAACTGTATTTTGTTTTGAGATTCAAATTTTTAATGCTTAAAATTACTGGCAACAGAAGAGCTTTTACTTACGTGGGTTATTTTGGAAAATAACAGCAGAATCTTGGTGAACAGAAGGCTGGTTTCCTAAAAGCAAAATAGGTAGGAACCAAAGTGTCTACAGCTTGATTGTACCTGGGACATGGGTGAACTGTATGGCCACCATACCAGCACTTTGAGGTCATCTCTGTAACATTTCACTAGTTTTCATTATGGCATTAGATTTGAATCCTCTTTCTACTCTCAGAAGGTCAAACAATTCTCTGTCTTCCTATATATGATGGCCTACCCTGACATACACTTGATGACCATTACTTTCTTGAACTTCATCAAGCCCAATTTTCTCAGAGGACCTGGCTTCAGGTTTCCAAGCATGGTGCCATCTTGCTTCCTTCTTGAGATTCCTCAGTTTGTTTGTTAAAAGTTTTTTTTTTTTTTCCAAAAAAAAATTTTGCTTTTTGGGTAACCAACACATCGTGCTCTCTTTAGATTTTTTTCTTCTAAAAAATGCTTAATTTGTACATCTTCATTCTCCTCCAATTCTTCCCAACTCTGTGCTTGTTTAATTTCATTTAATGTTCTTTTGACATTTTAATTTTACTTTCCTTTCATTTATCTGGTGCCTGCTCAATTCTCCCACATGTCATTCACAATTTTATTAAGAGATTATGGCTTACCTACAAAATAAATCTCCTCACATCTCAGTAGCTGTCAGTTCAGGTTCAGCTAATAATGTTCCCCTTTGATTTTCTGTGAACAATTTTTCACTTCATTAAGAATCTTAGTAAACCTTCCCAATGCCTACACCTGCACAAACTCCTGCCCACGCAAACATACCAAGCAAGAGGCCCAATTCTTTATTCAAGGCAATTTCTGGCAAGTAGAAAAATGCCTTTACCGGGAAGGAATGCTTTTATAAGTGTTTTGAATAAAAGGATAGAAGGTGAGTTCATCCGCAGCCCGGACTCTACCTTACACTGGCTAAGATAAGAATGAGCTGCTATCAGTTACCTAGTAAAGTCAAAGTACTTTACATGACAAGTAGGGAAAGTTTGAATTTCTAGGGAAGAAAACTCAAAGGATTGTAGGAGTAGTGACCACCCAGGAAGGGGTGCCCTGAAGGGGGTCTTTGGAGAAAAGGAAAGCTCCCTCATTCCCACTGTTACAGGCAGTTGAGTTAGTTAAAAATATTATAGGCAGTCAGACAGGGCTGAGCCCTAAAGGAACCAGAGCAGTAGTTCAAACACCTTGCTGCCTTGGAAGAGACAATCACCTCCTACTGTGGGCCAGATCTCAAGACAAAAGGAAAGCGAATACAACCACATCCTAAGGATCCACAGTCCAAGTAGTTCTCTATCACCCTGAGGAAGTCAGGAGTCAGCATCCCACCCCCTACAGGAAGTCACTGCTGTTAAGCATACGTGCTTATTACGCGACTCACTCTCCCATTTCCTAATTTAATCAGTTTTACCTGAGTAATTAATGTTATAGTTGACCACAGTTCTGACCCACCTTATGCCTGCCTTGCCAGTTCCCATTTTTCCCTACCTGGGACCCATATCATCTCATGATTTTACTCCATAAAAGTCCTTAGAAAAGACAGTCTTTGGCAGCCCACTCAGAACCCCTTCTGTCTCTCTCAGACAGATGTTTTCTTTCTCTCAATGAATATATTCCACTCTTAAACTCCATTGTTCCTAAAATTCCTAAAATTTTGATTTTAGAGAACACAAACTCATACTGGACATATAGGAGGGTTAGGAGTTTCACCATCACTGATTTTCTTTGGGACGGCGGATTCCATTGAAAGACAACAAACTTTGCCAATCTTGGTAACTATGCTTCAAATGGTCAAGAGAGGGTGTGGATTCAGGAACTAAAGACAGAAGAGGTCAGGGGAGGAAAATTCCCAGAGAACTGGAAAAGATGGAAGAGAAGGTTATAACTTTCATAGCCCTTAGTGGCTGAATGCTGAACTCAGAATATCAGATTTCCAAGAGGCAGAGTTCCCTGAATCTCCCATTAGTAAGTGACATTTTGGCATTTATTAGTTAATATTTGTTTCATCTATAGCTATATCTATCTATATCTATAAAGTTAGCATACTAAATATATTTTCTAATATATTGAATAGCAAATATTACCCTAAGTTGAAAATAACTTGGATGGGGCTTGGGGCAACAAGTGGGTTTTAGAGCTCTTTAGAAGCTAAGAAGTGAAGGGAAGTTAATGATTCTATTCTCTATACTCCATCCATATATATCTGGGAGCTACACCTGAACACCTCCAAGGATGGTACTTACTTCTTGAAGCAGTGTACCCATTTTTGTGTGTATAACCCATTTTTACATAGCTAGGAGATAGAAAATATCCCCTCTAAACAGGAATAATCTGTCCCCCATTATTCTATTTATTTATCATAAAACTACACCTAGGTGCACCTAGAACAAACACATTTTTCTTACCCTAGCAGTTCTTAAGATATTTTAAATATTACCAAGCTCCCAGGTATTTTATGCTTATTACTTTTATTTTCAATATTTCTTCCACAGCATACTTTTGTTCCCTTCCACATTCCAGTCACCATTCATTGGATGAGAGGGGTGTATATTCTAAAACAAAAATGATCTCAGAACTGAACAGGGTGTTCCCGATGTGTGGTCAGCATGAAGTTCCATCTCGCCAGCTCTATGCAGGTAATAACTTCTCTCTTTGCCATCCACACAGGAGCGTTCCCACACCTGCCTGCGGGTACCTGCTCCTCACACAAGGTCAGGTAAACCGGAAGTCAGATTTATTCCACTTTTGCAGTGCAGATTGTGTAGTTGGAATAACTTGTAATTCTGGAGATTCTTCCGCAGGTCAAAAAGTCTCTTCTTAGGGGACTAAATTCTAAACCGACAGGAACACAAATCGTGGAGTGGTTCATCCTAACTGATATTTCTAATTCCCAGGAAGTCTCACAGAGCAATCTGGACATCTGATTGACTACTGCCAGGAGGTCAAGTTTGCAGAGCCAGTGTCAGTGGAGCTCATCCAACTCCAGACAGGCTCAGCAAAACCGAGGCTTTCTTCTCCAAACGTCATCACAAAAGTATTCAGTGCTGCCGCCACCTTTCCAATGTTTATACTGCCAATGAAAACTCCTTCTTTTATGTATTAAAAAATTAATTTGGTGTCTTCTAAATACACCTTTATTTAGCTTTAAATGGACAGGAATGAAGGTAAGGGTAACATGAGTGAATCAAAGAGAAATAAAAATTAAGTGGTAAACTGTAGTACATTAAATTACGACTCAGGCTGGGGAATATAGCTCAGTAACACAGCACCTGCTAGGCAAGCACAGGGTCCTGAGTTTGTTTCCTGGTACCAAAAAAAAAAAAAAAAAAAAAAAAAAAAAAAAAAGACTGCTCAGTGCCATGAAGTTTTTGTTCTTGTTCTAATGATATAATGGTAAAGAAGTTTTAGTTGCAGTAGAGTAGTAATCGAGGACTTGAGAGGCCTTTTCTTCTTTAACCCTCACAGCAACAGAAGGAATCAGGTGTGCAGGCCTCACAGATGGGGAAATGTTTTGTGATGATTTGTTGAGAAGTGCTAGGTCCATATCTTTTCAGGTTCACCCATTGGTGCAGGAAGGAAATTCCTCTCTCACTTAACAGTTATTTTGCATTGTTAAAGGGGAGCTTTGCTTTACTTTTCCCTTCCTTCCTATTTCACAGTATCTATTTCACATTTTGGTTCTTATTTACACTTCCATTTTCTCACACCAGTATCAGATTTATCCTTCTTTAAAACCTAGTAGGATTATATATATATAGTTCCCAAGGTTAAAATGGGAATAAAACTTTATGAATAAGGAGGAAGAGGTGTAAGGGAAGGTAGGGAAGGGAGGGAAGGGAGGAGAGTGGGAAAAAGGAGGATTTAAGATAAGTAATGTACAGATATAAATTCCCTATAATGAATGAGGTCATTATGTATATACCTAAATTGTATGAATAAACTTAATGAAATTATTTAAAAAGTGGGAGCTTCTTGTCCCTTATTTTCCTGGCTTCCTCCTGTAGCAAGTTAGGTCTTATCATTTTTGCAGTTTATCCACGAAGATATGAGAGATTCAGAAATGAAAAATGCACAGACTCTAGGTCTTAGCACATAAGACATGCTCATGAAACACCATCTAAAAACACAGTTCAGCAAGACAGCGCTGTACACTCTTGTCATAAAAGACAGTGTCATACAGAGAAGTTCTGTCTTTTTTAAAATTTTTTTAAAATTTTATTTAAGGAGAAAAAGATTAAAAAAGCAGAGAAAGGGTTATATGGGTTTACAGAAAAAAATAAACAGTAGGAAATCACTAGTTAATGGATTACATATTGTCATCTTAGAAATAATTGTTCAAGTTACAAAATTAAAGCTTATAAAGTGGACATTCCAACAGTGAGACTGCAAACAGTTCTGTTCAATGATCCAACAAAACTCAGTAATATCATTATCTATCTTATATACTTAAATATACATGCAGTTATATCATTTAGAGCACTGTCTTTTCCTCTCTTTTGTACAATGACAATTACACATTTTGGGTTTTGTTGCTCCCACAGTTCTTATTACTTTTTTGGAAGAGAGTAGAACCAAATGTGACATAACAGAACAGAGTCAGTCAAATCAAAAGGGTGGGCATAATAGATAATGTAAAAGCATAATACAAGGTGATCAACAATGGTTACCATAATGCCTCCTGCTATCTCTAAAATAATTGCCTATATCATCAGTTATAATAAAATTGAACAAAATAGTAAAGAACAAAACCAACAAAACCAAAACTTTGGAGACATTATAGGTCTTCAAAAGTAGATAATAGTCAACCAGAATGGGCGTCATAATGAATCCCACTATCTTCACAGCTGTTGCCTAAACTTTTGAACCTGGTATTATCAAAGCAAAACAGAATGGAGGAACATCAGTCAAAACAAGATGGTGAGAGCAATACAGGGCTTCAAATCAAGATAATGGAAAGTCAAAGTGGGTTACTATAATATATTCTGCTATTTTTAAAATTTATTTTTCCCTTAATTAAAAGGATAAAAATAAAAAAGTAAATAATAAAATGGAGATTGAGATAAAAGAGGGCATAACAGCAAAACAGCGCAGATCAAAATATAACCATTTAAGCAAAATAGTGTTTCACCACAAGATAATCCTGACATAAAAGTAGTTACCATATTGTCTCTTTCCTTGAAATCTTTGAGTATAATTTCGTATACTGTATCATCGAATATATCAAAACAATGTAAAACCATTTAAGAGAATGACAGTACTACAGGGTATTTAGAATCAACTAACAGAAAATGAACAATGGTTTCTGTATAATCTTGTCTATAAAAGTTTTTGCTTATACTACCATACATAATAAAATCCAATAAGATACAACCTGTTTAGACCAATGGAGACAGAAGAACAAAAGCTTAATGAGACTTCAAAACAAGATGATACAAAATCAGTATTACCTCTTAAGACGTCATTTTCTCCAAAATAGCTGTTCCTATCATCCATCTTCTCTGCCTCATTTCTGTTGAGCTCTTTTTCTGTCATTAGTTGTCAGTTTGTCTTCTTCATTTTGTTTTCTGCTCCATTCATTATGGCTTCTCTGCCGCTATTTCTGGATTCTTCGTATTTTTCTTTTTTAGAATATCCTGCATTATTCTCTGTAGAGTTGAATTGGTGGTTGCATATTCCACTAGTTCCTCTTTATCCTGGAAGCACCTTGTTTTTCCATCAATTTCCAGGGATACTTGTGCAGGATATATCAATCTTGGCTGGAGATTATTATCTTTCAAAGCTTGAATTATTTCCCCCCACGCTCTTCGTGATTTGATGGTTTGTGCCGATAAGTCTGCTGTAATTCTGATGGGTGCTCCCTTGTAAGTGATTTGTTTCTTGTCTCTGACGGCTTTTAATATTCTGTTCTTGTATTGGATTTCTGGAATTTTAATTATTATATGCCTGGGTGTTGCTCTGTTTGGGTTGTAGGTGGCTGGGGTCCTGTATGCTTCATACAACTGAGTATCTTTACCTTTTACTAAATTAGGAAAATTCTCCTAGATTATTTCTGTGAGTAGCTTTTGTAGTTCATTTGTTTGTGTCCCTATTTCTTCTTTTATGTTCTTAATTTTTAAGTTTTAGACCCTCTTATCATCTTCTAGTCTTTGTATTATTGCTGTTTGTTTCTTTGTTATTTTTAAGAAGTTTTTCATTTCATGCTCCCATATTACAAATTTGCCCTCCAGTTCAGATAATCTGTCCTTTGCTTCTTTCAAGCTGTTATGCCAGTTTTCGATAGAGTTTTTAGTTTCCTGGTAATCTCTTTGAACCTGCTTCACATATTCTATGCTTTCTCTATTTTCTCCATTAAAGAATTCTCCCCTCTTTTTCTGTTCTTCCATTCTATCATCTGTTTTTTCTTGGGTGGTGCTTAGCATTTCTCTAACTATTCTGCTTATGTCTAGCTTCAGGTCATTAAAAACTTCATTCCTGAACTTATCTATGAGGCTCTGGAGATAGCGCTTTATATCTATTGCTGCTGTATCTGCTATTGCCTCTTTCTCAGGATTGGGGGCCGAGGAGCCTTTCTTGTTGCTGCCTCTTTCCATATTCTTTGTTCCTTATATATGCAAGTGTATATAGGAGGCCCAGTTTCCTTCCCTGTCAGCCACAGTCTGATTGAATTGTGCTGGCTAGGTGTTCCCGCCCACTGCAGTGCACCAGGAAGTTGCAGACCAGGCAGCCTATGCGGGGCCCGCCCCTCCACGTCAATCTACCTTCAGGTGCTGGGACCTGGCCTGGGTTGTGCTAGCCTAATGGGTCTCAGCCAGCAGCGCCACGTAGGCTAGGCACTGTTCACCAATCCCACTTGAGAGGGGGATACATGACTGAAGTCACTGCAGCGCCCTGTTCCTGCAAGTCTGCCCAGTCCCAGAATGTCCTCTGTTGGATCTCCTAGACCGTGGAAGAGTCCCAGTTTCTCTCACTCACCGCAGGTCAATGCACAGCTCCTCACCTGTCCTGCTTTCAACTCCATTCACTGAGTCCTGTTCTCAGCTTTCGTGAGTTTCTCTCCCTGCCGAGCTGATGTAGATGCAGCAGCGGTGGCGGGAAACCCAAATCGCGGCTTCCAATGGCGCGGGCTCCAACTTCCACACCGAGGCTTTTCTGTTCCTGTTATATCACCAGGATTGCATTCCCAGTTGGTTTCTTTCAGCCCAGTTCGTTCTTGAGTCAGCGGGGCATATCTCCTCTTGCTTATGATTCCTTACTCTGTACCATTCCTGAATTCTAAGCTGGGTCTTTCAGAGAGCCTCCGTAGCTGCTGCTATCTGTCCGCCATGTTTTCCCGGAAGTCGAGAAGTTCTGTCTTGATTGCTTTTCTTTAATGGCTGGGACAAAATACCTGGCATCCAAAATGAAGGAAGGAAAGGATTACTTAGCTCATTGTTTGTGGAGGTTTCAGTCCATTATCAGCAGGCTCCAAGGTATAGTGACATGGCACAGGGGCAACGCTTCAAGGCAGCAGCAAGCAAACGCTGCCAGAGAAAACATGGGGAAAACAAACCTCTTCTCCTCCCTCCCTTATACTGTAAGCAGGCTACCCAATCCCAGGGCTGGTGTAGCACTCACACCACCTTTGTGCCCTCCTCTGAGACTGAGGACATCTACAAAGTAAGGATCCTGACTCCCTCCTGAGCCTCTTAGTTACATTTCTAAACTTCTCAAGTTGAAACAATGTATCAACCACAACAATCTATCCCTTGTCAACTTGGCAAGCAGACACATTTCTTTAAAGTTTCCAGATACAAAGACATGCTTAATCTTATCATTTCACAACTTGGAACATTATAACACAGATTCAACAATCCTTTAGGATCAGCATTAAATCTACAAATATTATATTAAATTAGAAAAAAAACATTTCACCTTTGGTCCCCCAAAGACTCATCTATATCTCTTTATGCAAAAGGCATTTAGTCCATCTCTAAAAGTTGCCAAAATTCTAGCAGTTTCAGCATTGCTTAAAAGTCCAAGTCCTGGTTACCCTATGAGATTTAAGGCAACTCTTAGCTGCAAGCCCCTGTAGAAATGAAAACAAAGTTAAACACTTCTAACATGCAAAGGCACAAGATAAACATTGCCATTCCAAAAGTTACAGAAAAGGGAATATAAAGGATTGGGACTAAATCAAGTCCAAAATCCATCACGGCAAACATTATGTCCTGCAGTTCAATTTGCACCATTTGAGGCAATCTGGGGCAAATTGTGAGCTCCAAAAGGCTTGAGTGACTCCACTCCGATGGCACTTCTGGTGGTTACAATTCTCACAGCTTGTCTCTTAGGCTGACTTTGCTCCCTCCTTGCAGGTTCCCTTTAAATAATCCATGTTCCTGGCTTTTCCAAACTTCTGGGGTCTCCACTGCACCTTTGGCTTCATACTCACAGCTTCACGCAATGCTCTTTCAGAGAGGCCTCCAGGCCTGAAATTGGGGTGGAAACCTTTTTAACCTCAGAACTCTCATGTTTTGTATGCACCTAAAACCACTACCATGTGGATGATGCTAAGATAGAAGAGTAGCCAAGCTTTCCTCTCTCTGGATTATAGGAGTCGAGTGCCTGGACTATTGGGCACACTGAATCCAATTACAAGGAACACATTTTCTATGCTGCTGCCATTCTGGAACATGGTGCTGTGTGGCTTTTGCCTCAGAGGAAAGTCTTTCACTTTTGTAGTTTTGAGGCTGCAAAGGTTTGAGACTTGTTATTTTTCGTGACGCCTTCAGGCCATCTTTTTTAGTCCCTCTCTCTTTTTTTTTAAACAATCAAGATTTCCTCATCTCTATCTTTGCAATTCACAGCTGTATTGGAACTTCCTTTATGGCCAAATTCACAATGTTTTGAATCATCCTGCTGGGCTCTTTCCTTGATTCACAACATAAATCTGGCAAAAGGCCCCCATCAGTAGCCATGACACAGCCTAAAAATTGCACTGCCTTAGAATTTCTTCTGCCAGATCTTAGTCTCAGGCAAAGCATCTGGACGTGAGTAAAATGCAGATAAACTTCCTGTAAAGCCGTAACACACACCATCTGGACTCCAATGACCAATGCAGTCTTCCTTCCCACCAGAAACTCCCAAACTTCATCTTTAGCAGCAGGATTTCTATCACCTGATCTGAGCTCTGACCAAAATCTTCCACATACAATAGCCTAAGATATTCCAGCTCTATGCTTTCAGGCAACACTGTCAAACTTCTCTAAACTGTTTGCACAATCTGTTCCCAAAGGCTTTTGAATCACACGGTCACAGCAATGACTCTACTCCTCTGGTACCAAATTCTGTCTTGGTTACTTTGCTTTCATTGCTGGAACAAAGTATCCAACACCCAAAGTGAAGGAAAGGTTTATTTAGCTCACAGTTTGTGGAGGTTTTAGTCCATAATCAGTTGTCTCCACGACAGGATGTCATGGCACAGAGGCCACATTTCATGGCAGCAGCCAACAATAGCAGTGAGAGCCTCTTTTCCTCCCTTATATTGAACACAGGCCATTCTTTCTCCAGGGTGAGTGTAGCACTTAACAAATCTCCTTGTCCTCTTGCACAGGCTGAGGATGTTTACAAAGTGAGGATCCAGGCTTCCTGGTAAGTCTCTTAGTTAAATTTCTAAACTCCTCAAGTTGACACATTGTATCACCTATAACACATGGATTCATTCAACAAATACATGAAAGCTTAATACCTTCCTGACAGAAGGATGTGAGCAAAGGCAAAATGAGCCTGCATTCTGGGGTTCTCACTGTTTTCTGACTATATTCCTTCTTACAGAAGAAAACGGAAGTCTAAAAGAAGCCAGGGACTCTCTCAAGGTCAAATATCTGGTCACTGGAAGAATCTGAGTTTGAACTGTACTTGCTCGGTCTGCTCCTAGACTATGCTGTACTGTTTTTCTTCCCTGAGAAAAGCTTCATCTTGCTGACATTTGATCTGGAAGCTTCATGGTTTGGGAAATGAAAATAGGGGTGCAGTTGTGAGCTGCTCAAAATGGGTTCACAGTAGGGCCCCTCTTATACTTAAAGGTCAGTGTTTGAAGCCTGGCAGGGGTCTACCTGAGACCAAAGAGAAGCTTCACCCGGCTGGGAAATGGTGGAGCATGTTTCAGGGTTCAGACCACCCTGGAGACTCCTTCTTCTACAATCAAAAACAGCCCTGAGCCAGAGGAGGTCTGAAGACCTAAGGAACAAAAAATTCAATTTAAGAGCTAATATAGTCCCAGAGTGTGAGCCAAGTTTTGAGGTTAGTGTTTATGAAGCATGAGAGGGATAAGTCATTTCTTAAAAGTGGTGCTGCCCCAAGGATCTAAGGCCTTAAGTATAATGAGCCTTGTCCATTTGTTCCTGAGTTCTTCATTCATCTGTTTCAGTGTGTGTTTGTGTAAGAAATGAGGATTTGAGCTTAGGTCTGACTCCTGGCTCTCTACTTAACCTGCTCCAGTACATACAGGATTTGATTACAGGTGTCACAAATATCAGAAAATCAAAAATCAGAGATGTAAGCACAGTGGATCACTCTCCTTTGCTTTCTCTTCCTTATTCTGGAATTCAAGGGGTCCTCTTTGTACCAGTTAAGGTTTATTAGAGAAAGATATATAATACAAGATATACAAATACAAAAGAATTTACAGATTGGCTTAGAATGGTTACCCCAGGAGTCATGTGTAGAGGAGCCTGCACAGGGAATTAGAAGGATTCAGTCAAAGCCTGGAGCTCACTGTAGTTTCTCTTGAGAGTCCTTATTGGGAAGCCAAAGGCTCTGCCCTGGAAGACCAAAGATTCAATGCAGGAGTCTGTAGAGTGCACTAAAAGCCAGGAGATGACATCAAATGTGAAAATTCAGACTGGAGCTCCTCTGAAGGAAGCAGGAACAGTCCTTCCTTCTTTGTTTCCCTTTTATAGCATTCTTGTGACAATCCTGCCTAAGATGATTCTTTCATACCCAGGACTACGCAGAGTTCATATAGCTTGGTGTTATTTTCTCCAGTCGACACGATCAATCAACCATCACATTCCTCTATCTCTGATCCTCTCTGAGACCACAGACTTTGCCTCTAGAACCTCAGTTTGCCTGCTGGCCGGTAGAGAGGGACTAGCTTTTGCCCCTTAGTATAAATTCACATGTCTCAGAAAAAGTCTGATCAATCCAACCAGTCAGATGCTCACCTTTAGACCAACTGACTGTGGCCTGGCAGGCAGTAGCATTGTCAGTAGCATCAACAACACAGCTGAAGAAGAAGGAGGATGACTTCCCCAAAAGGGTCATGAAATTCTCAGTAAAAGAGAGTGAGGCCAGAGAACAAATGAGATGTTCTGCCCTATACCTCGTGGAATTCTCTCTAATCTCAGTTTTCTTCATCCATAAAACTGAACTAATCATAGTTTATCTTTCACGTCACAAACCACACAATAAAACCCGTGTGTCTATCCTCTCCTAATACATAGTATACTCTACTGGTCATACATTAAGCTACTTTTGTCTTTCATACATTTTTGTCTGCTCACCTATGACTAAAGTAATTTATGTTCATATGGGAAATTGAAAAAGTTAGTAAAACAAGCCACCCATATTAATTTATGTAACTTATTACACAAACAAGCATGGCTTGCCTTTTTTTGCTTCATGTAATACATCAGTATATTTTTCATGCTGTAGAATATGACATAATCTGAACTTGATCAGTGATAATCTGATCTGTCAGACTCAGGGGTGTCTCCTGAGAAAAGACAGTGAGAACTCTTACAGAGATCTTTGATGATAAAAAAAAAGCCTTGCTGAATAGGATAGAAGGTGGGAATGAAGGTAGTAGGGTCACTGTCAGGTTCTTGAGGTGGCCACAGAGACACCTGGGCTTGAAGAACAAAGAACACTGTAGTTGAATCTGAAGGAAATTCTTAGTGAGGAACTTCATGAAAGGAATTATTCCTCCAATTTTTTTTTTGGTCTTTTTCCTTTTTATCAGTAGCGGGGATCAAACTCACAATTGCTTGCTTGCAAGGCAGACACTTAAGCCGCTGAGCTAAATCTCCAGCCCCTATTCCTCCACATCTTTAGGAAATACAAGGCATTGTTGAGTTAGAACCCTGGGGTTCTTGTGCCTTTCTTAAATCAAGAAGACTGTTTCAGAGACACCAAAGAAAGCACTCCAGGGCCAGATTTGGAAATAGGCAGGGTGTGACACCGTTGTAGAAGTTTTAAAGATGATAGATAAGGGGAGAGTGAAGATGCAGAAGACTATATGCTTCTGGGACTTTTGGAAATGATTAGGTGACATGTCTTAAGAAGATGGAGTCAGAAGCTGAAAACTTTTGATAAGATACTGTGATGTACTCTGAAGTTCAGTTGTGATTTTGATGTTAAGCACATACTGATTATTTTCACAAGTTACATGTGATATTAACTCTTTTTTCTTTGCATTCCTACCAGAAGTAAGTGTAATTATTCTCTACAGTTTTTCTATCTTACCCATAAACTGGGGTGTTGCAGGTAATTTGCATTCTTCATTAGTTACAATAGATCTTTTGCAAATTGCTCATTTGTATCCAGTGTTCTGTTTTGTATCAGGTCCATTTGAAAGAAAACATTTTATTAAATAATAATTTAGTCATGCATATGCTAAAATATTTTACTTCAAAATAAAAATTTATAATTTATCTGTTGATATAATTCTTGGAGTCTTCATCCTAATTTTAGGATTTGTTTATTTTATTGCTTTTCAGCTTCCCATGCTGGCCTTTAAAATGTATTTCTTGTTCTACTTACAGTTACAATGAAATTGATTCAGGTTGTATTAATTTTTATGGTTGAAATTTTAATCCACTGCTACTCGTGTTCAACATCTGTGCAAGACACATAAGTGTATTCTCTTGGTAGATAGTGTGTCAGAAGCCTTCATTAAGTAAACTACGTCATCCCTCTGTATCGGGAGAATTGCTTTTATGTCCAGTGCATTACCATCTTTGATAGGAATTCTTCTGTTGCTTAATATTTATCTATTTCTCCCCAAATCTTCTGGTTATTTGAGTTGTATTGACTTTATTGCATTGTGTGTATCTGTCTACGAATCAAGTTCCCGTCACCAATTTTACTTTAATAATATTCTTATCAATTTCAGGCTGTAGATTATCATATAAATTTTGAGATTATCTTATGTAATTCCAGAAGAGTATTCCAGGTAACACTTTAATGTATACATATGTTAGTTTTGGGGAGCTAACCTTTTTACAGTGTTAAATATTCCCAAGTAGAAATGCAGCTTCTCTTTCCATTAATTCTGACCCAATTAATAGCCTCAATAAGATTTTATAGCTTCTTCATATGTTCCTTATATATTCTGATAATTTTATTTCTAAGATATTTTGTGTCAGTATTCTTTTATATCTATTTCTAGACTTTTATATTTTTAACTGAAAAATTTAATGAGTTTTTGGTCAATGGATTAAACCAAAACATTAATTCAAGAAGGCATATATTCTTCAATAAGCTCCTGAAATTTTTAGGTATATAAAATTTCATCAGAAACACATGATTTTATTTCACTCATCCTTCAGTTACTGATAGAGGTCATAATGTATGTCCTGAACTTTTGCAGGTGGTTGCACTTTACCAGTAAGTAAACACCCCAAGATGTTTGGTAGAGCTTCTACCCTAGTAGGGTTAGTAGGTTAAGTAGGAAGGATTAAAGGTTATAAAAAAAACAGGGATATTGAGAGGAGTGTAGGGCTGGTTTGTTTGGAGCGCAGCAAGGGGCTGGAGTAGCCAAATCATGTGGGAAGAATATGAAAATAGTAAGAGAGGAGATCATAGATAAAGTTCTGTAGTGTGAAAGGAAGATCACACTGGGCCATAGAAAGGAACTTATCAGAGAGAGAGAGGGAGAGAGAGAGAGAGAGAGAGAGAGAGAGAGAGAGAGAGAGAGAGAGAGAGAGAGAGAACAGAGACAGAGACAGGAGACAGAGACAGGAGACAGAGAAGAAAGAGAAAAAGAAAGAGAAAGAGAAAGAGAAAGCCATTACAGTGTATTATGGGAGCTAAGGGGATATTTTTTGAAGAAAGACAACTTTTTTTTTTAATTTTAAAAAGTGAAAGAGAAAAAAGGTAGACATAATACAGAATTCCCAAAAAGGTAAGAAATCAGCATTAGTTAATATATTGCATATTGTTATCTTAGAAAAAGTTGTTCAGGTTACAAGATCTAGGCACTAAAAATGAGCAAACAACCCTGGAAAGACAGCTTGAAAGAAATCTTTAATTACATAAGAGTAGCTAAATGAAACTTGAACTCAAACAGGATATGTTTGTGATTTCCAAGGGATCATAACTGCTATAAACATTTCTGTTTAGATATAAAAATATAGTGTTCATTCCTTCTCTGACTTCCTTTCTCCTCTACCTTTTCTTTTCTTTTTCTTTTCTCAGAAGGAAAATTTTATTTAAAAAACAGTTTATAGATGTTTCAGTGCATAGCTCTTTGGTTCCAAGTCATGACTACATGACAGAGGAGTCTGGAACAGGGTAAATATTTCATGGAATGACAGGCATAAAGAACCTACCTTGACTTGCAACTAGCCATTTGTCTACGGCCATACCACCCTGAACATGCCCGATCTCATCTAATCTCGGGAGCTAAGCAGGGTCGGGCTTAGTTAGTATTTGGAAGGGAGTCCTTTACCTTTCCTGACTAATTTGTTTTGCATCTTTGCACACATTTGCACACCAGCACTGGGACACGTTGGAGAGCTGAGCTGGCAGGACCCCTCAGGATGCCAAGACCTGTAGCGGAGCTGGTCCCCACACTTCAATCAGGAAAGAGGCAGTTAGCTTACGGGCTGTAAATGTGGAGGCCTAGGCAGGCACTGTCTCCTGCTTAATCCTCTCGGTGGTCACTGCAGATGAGTGATGTGATCTACCTTCTGTTTGAAAAGAATCCCTCTTGTCCCTCTGTTGGGAAGAAAAGCTTCATTAGGAATATGGGGTGGGGTGATGGTACCCTGAGCAGAAGTAACCAGGGAGGTGTGTAGTGTTTAGACCTGATGCATTCTGGTGGTGCAGCCAGCAAGAATACTTGTCAGAGAATGCTGAATCAGAGAAAAAGGGAGGATGCAGAGATGACTAGAGTTTGGGGATGAGAAATTGTCGGGCTGAGTTCTAACCAACTGAGAAGAAGGCTGTGGAATGAGCAAATTTTTTTATGCAAAGAAGAGCAAAGATGAGAGAAGTGGGACCAGGGAAGCAACAGAATGTCAGCATCTCTCTGGTCCTGATGCTGGAGGCAGCAAAAAACAAAACAAAACAAAACAAAACAAAACAAAACAAAATACTAGTGGTGTCAAGTAAGGTGAAGTTTAAAGCTGCCGGAACAGTACCTCAGAGTGTTCTTTCACAGTGTTTTAAACTATAATTTCCTTTTGTGTCCCATTGAATTAGTGTACAAAACTGTTTGTACTGATGATTTCTAAGTTGCTAGGTTGCCTAGGCTGGGCTAAAACTAGTGATTCTTCTGCCACAGCCTTCCTGCGTGCTGGGGTTACAGGTGTGCACCATCATGCCTGGCCCAGTTTCACCATTTTAAACATTATTTTAAGCAGAATGATGGCAAAGTGGAATTATGTAGTGAATTTTTTTTTGTTTCAAATAGTTTTCTTAAATAAGTTATGATATCTACTGTATGTTATCAAACTCCTTCTTAGTATCTGTACATACGGTTTACCCTGCCTGCATACACAGGATATTACCTATCTACCCCATCTTTGCCACACACTTTTACAGTGGAAAGACCCAGAGAGAGGAGCAAGGAACTAAACTTCTTGGTGAGATTTCAGCACCCCCACTTGTGTTCTGTATAATGACGAAGTTTACCATATCTTTTTTTATATCATGATATACTTATCTTCAAAATTCAACAATAGTTATTATTACTAATACCAAAACATGATTGTAGTGGGAGATTAAATGTGTTAATACATATAAATCATCTAATGTGGAGTCGGAGGAAAATATAACTTTCATATCAGAATTTTTATTAGTATCATCTTAATGGAGTTCTTGGTAGAGTATTTTTGGAATTAATGCCACCAATCTGTGAATGATATTATTTGTTAATGTTGCAAATTTTGCATCCTGAATCATAAATATGATTGATGATTTGTTTTTGTAATGATTTCCGTGTTACATCTTTTCCAGGACTCTGTAAGTTATGATGGATTAAGTATTACAGTTGCTGAGCTTTTCAATTTTCTTAGGTCATCAGAAGTAACTAAATAGCTTTGGAAATATATGTTCTTCACAGATTACAAAGAAAGCTGTCATAAAAGCATCTGGTTCTGATACTTTTTTTCAAGAGTAAACCTCTGATATTTTTAATTGTTTTTGAGGAAATTGTCCAGATTTCATACTTTCTCCTTAGTAAGTTTTGGTAGTTTGTATTTTAGTTGGGAGCTAGCCATTTCTCAGGTTTGTTTATATGTTTATTTATTAGCTATTGACTTGTACATATTATTTATTTAGTTCTTAAAGCAGTTTTTCAAGAATGTATATAAGTCATTTATTTTGAATCAAGAATATTATATTTTTTGTTTTTTCTTTTATGGTTTAGAGCAAGAATGTTGCCCCAAAGCCTCGTTGTTTAGAGTGGGATTTTGGAAAGGGATCGGATCATGGGAGCATTATACTCATCTGTGGATTAACGCACTGATAAACCATAGCTGAACATGCTCTTAAAAGGGAGGCCTGGGCAGAATAGGCATCTCCCTCCCAACCCCTCTCTTCTCACTCTGCTTCTGGCTACCATGACTCAAGCAGCTTTCTTCTGCTATGCTCCTCTGCCATGCCTTTTCTGCCATGCATCTTGGAAACTATGGTTATTTTTCCCAGCAAAGAGTAATGTGATTAAGCCAGTTTCATAAAGCCCTGTCTTTGTAACTTTTCTTTCATTACTGATACAAATTACCTAACTCCCAAAATGAAGGAAGGAAAGGTTTATTTAGCTTCCATTTTGTGGAGGTTTCAGTCCATACTCAACGGGCTCCAAGGCAGGGTAGTGTTGTAGTGGGGCATCCATTCATGATAGCTATGGCAGATACCAACAAGTAGCAAGAGCAAAAGGGCAAAAGGGGAGGAGTATGCCTCTTTCCCTCCTTTATATTGTACACAGGCTATCTGCCCAGGGCAGGTGCAGCACTCACACTGCCAATTCCAGCACTGGACAATGAACCAATCACAAACACTAGATTCAACCACTTTGAAAAGGCCTGCTCCCGTGACTGCATGAGGCCTCGGGGATATATCTAGACACAAAACATAATATGCATTTATGCATTTTATTGAAATTTTAAAGGAATCAAAATTGTTAATGCACTTGTTCTAAAATGTATGTTTTCTTACGTATATTATTGACTTGAATTTTTTTCTTGAATACTTCTTTTTTTATTCAGAACTTTTGTTTATTCTTGGTTCCTGTTTCCTAAGATGAAAAATAATTTCTTTTATATTTTGTGTTCCTTTTTATAGATAAAATATCACTATGTGCTCTCAATTTTTCTCTGAATGCATTTGTAGCTCACAAATTTTGATGAAAAGGAAAGCTTTTTCCTTTTCATTACCTTTTCATTAGTTTTTAGATAACTGATAATTTCAGTCACACATGCAATTTCTGTTTTTTTAAATTTCTAGTAGCCAATAATTTAGAAAATTCTTTTTTTTATTGGTACTAGGGATCAAACTCACGACTGTCTGCTTGCAAAGCAAGCACTTACGCTGCTGAGCTAAATCCCCAGCCCCAAATATTCTTTGTTATTATTTATAGTCATTATGTTTTATTATAATATGTAGTCTGTCAGATTTCCATTTTTAATTTATTACATTTTTTAATCATGAGTGTGATCAACTTTTGTAAATGTTTATTAAAATATGTAAAATATATATATATCTATTCAAAGGACAAAAAGTAATACATATATGATTTATAAATATGACTTATGCATTATGCAAATCATGTAATTCTAGCTTCTAGAATACCAATATTGCTATTATGGCTTTAGTATTATATGCTTTGTATATCTTTATTCATTTTTAAATTTTCATTTTTATTTCTTTGTCCTAAATTTATTTTTATTATCAATATGAATTTATTTTTATTATCAACATGAATATGGGTTTTATTTTTAAAATAAGTTTGGCACATTCTCTCCACTTATGTATAGTATAAGATCAATTATATATGATTAAATCTATTTATCTTTTCATATTTACTCTATTTCCAGTTTCCATTTTTATTCACTTTTGCTGGTTAAATTTTCCTTCTTGTGACATTAAAATTTATATCCTCCTTCTTAATATCAACACTGCTATGTTACCTTTCTTCAAGCTCAAAAATCATTCTTCCTGTACTGTGCTACTGAAACATCAGTTATTAGCATTAATCAAAACACTTTAATCAGTTTCTCCATTGCTTTCTTTTTACCCCAATGTCATATAAATTTAGAGACACTTCTTCCTTTGTCCAACACTTTCAGGGTTTACTGAAATGTGAAGTTTTAGTCTTTCATTTTTAAACGTTTTGCCTTGAACACGTGACTTTATTTCAGGAAGCATCCTTGTTTGTGTGCTACATATTCCAAGACTTTTGGTGATTACATCTCTCTAGTTCTACTTTCTTCTTTATTTGACTTTCTGGTCTCTTTCTAGAGTCATCTGTCGTTTGATTAGTCTTTGCATCATATTTTCTCCAGTGATGAATGTGAGCTATGTTTCCCCCAAACACTTGCATGTCTGTAGATATTATTTTTTACACCCACTACATCATTTAGTTGTGTGATAACAGAATTTTTGGATAAAATACCTTCTTTTGGTGGTTTCATGATGCCTTTCCTTTGCCGTCTGGTTAGGTGTTATGGGAATGAAGTACCTTGCTAGTTTGATCCCAGCAACACTTTTGAGAAAAACAATACTGTGACAGCATGTGGCTTGGTGCAGTGTTCTAGTGTCAACACAGACCAGGTTTTCAGGCTGCGAGTTCATGCCCACTTTCAACTCTACACAGTTTTAATGCTTCATCTGTTTTATTATTACCTTTGCCATCTATTGTTATTTTGTTCACCTGTAATTAGTAGTATCTGCAAATTAACCCCATCCGCATTTCTTAACTTTAACCTCACAGCTCTGTTTCATAATCTTTTCCCCTGGTTAAGATTTTTGTTCTACTTGATCTACATCTACAAGGACTATTGTATGTATTCCGTCAACTACTGATGTTTTTAGTTTAAACGTATTATTACAAACAGCTGACCCTCATGTTCATGGATTCGGCATTTGCAAACTTGCCTGCTTACTAAGGTTGATTTATGATTTCAAAATCAAAACTGTGGTGCTTCCTTTCATTGTCACCCAAGGACATTTACAGAGGGACAGGAATTTGAGTCACTCAATGTATATCCCAGCGAGGTCAAAAAAAGCAAGGCTCACCGCATTGCTCCAACTTTGATCAGCAAACAAACATCATTTCCATGATCTAATTAGCAACCATACCTTTCACTGTTTTGTACTTTTGGGGAAGTGATTTTGCTGTTAAAATGGCTCCTCAGAGGAGTGTTACAGACCTGGGCAATGTTCCTAAATAGATTGTGATTTGATTTAAGGAGAAAACATTTGTGCTACATAACTTTGCTATTGTCCATGAGCTCAATGTTAATGAACACATGGTACATACTAAATAAACAGTCTTTAAAGAGAAACACACCTAGAATGTATTGATTACTTTATAAAAGTATTGTGAACCTCTTAATGCCCCTAGTACAGTGATTCAGTATTTGCTGTTCTTAGCTGCTTTTTAAAACAACTACCACCAATAATGAGAATTGGTTGTACATGATTTTCTGAAGCCTTCTTTCCTGCCATAAAGTAATCTTAGGTATTATTTTGTTTTCTTGCTTGTTTGAGTGGCCTATTTTTTCCAGCACTGTCTTGCTAGTAGATGGGCTATCATAAACATCTACTTGTGTTTAATTTATCTGTTAGATCCCTTTTTTAATAGACGGCCATGGGGCTCAGGTTCAGCCACCAATGTCTTAATACTGATCCCTGAAAACAAGAAAGTATCTGCCCTGCAGTCTAATAATCCATCAGACTCAGCTAAAGCGAGGACTCAGTCTACTTCAAAATTTTTTTTTTATTTTTAGAAATGCACATTTTGGTCCTTAAATATTTGGTGGTTTCTAGGTTCATACAGGTCATTTTCTTTCTGCTATGTTCTACTCCTGAAGCTTTCAGTCTGTCCGTTAGTTTCTGGACTCTCATCTGACTTAGGGGAGCAGAAATATTCTGCCACATTTTGTGTTATGTCTGCATATCCCAGGCCTCTTGCTCTACTGCTGATACCAAGTTTGTATATGTGGTTTGCTTTTGAGAATTAAGAGGAATGCAGATGTCACAAAAATGCCATTTTTCTGGAATTGGATTCTGATGTATTTTATGCCTCAGTAAATACCACCATATTCAATGAACACTGTAGCTCTCCCCAAATAAATTATTTGGGAGTGCTGAACTTAAACTAAACACCAGCCCATCCTTTATTCTCCAGATGTTGTCACAGGAGACTTCCCTCTCACAATGGCTGTTGTTTCTAACACTATGGCTTATAATGTTGTGGGCAGATTGTTTTATGTCTTTTTTATTTATTGGCAAGTTGCTTGTATCACACGGAAGCAGCTGAATTCTGTAATTATCAGCACTGGAAGGGGGGAATTTCCATAACTGCCATATGTCTTCTAACACTGTTTCAGAGAAGGCTCACCCATGAGTTCCTGACTTTGCACTTGTGATAACACTTGTTACGAGGCAGCCTATTTTTTTTCAGAATAAGAAAAATTAAGATGCATTTTCTAGCCCACCAACTCTTGTTAGCTCACCAAAAATCAATAGACTCTCCATTGTTATACATACCTTCCATTTAGGATAATTTATTTCCAGCAATCCTGCCTGCAGTTTTTATATTCATTTGGAATATCAGTTTCAACTTATATCAATATGGGCATACTTTATCACCTGTTTCTTAGTTTATTTTTATGATACTTATATTGATTCATGAAGGATTTCTCAAATGTTTGTTTCATTTAAACATGGTGCTCATGACTCATTACTTTTGCAAATTCTTCTCCAATTAGTAGTATTTAGCCCTTAGTTCAGTATTAAGTACCTTTTAACACTTCTACAGTGAATCTGAACATTTCAGAAGCATCTTTCCACATAGGCTAATTCTGATTTTTGTCAAATATGCATGCTTTTGAAGTACATTCAAATTGATGAGTATTTGATATTGTGACAGAAGTACTAGATTTAAAGGCAAAATATTTAAATTTAAAGTTTAAGAATCCATGAATATGAGGATCAGCTGTTTGTAATAATACCCTTAAAGGAAAAACATCAGTGTGGTCTGAGGACATAGATCAGTGGCATAAGCACCTCCTTGGCAAGCGTAAGGTCCTGAGTTTGATTCCTGGTGTAATAAAAAATAAAAATAAAATGAAATAATAAAATAAGAATGTCAGTAGACTCTTTTCTCCTGATAACTTTTTATTCTTCATCTGTGTGACTCTGAATAGGCTCTTTTGTCTTTGTGAACATTCATTGTTTCACTTTAAAATGAAGATGCCAATACCAACCTTAAGCAATTCTCACATTAAGATAAAGAGTAAGGAAATCGTTGGGAAAAACCTGGTGCATCTGATGAGTATAATAAAACACAATTTTAAAAGAAAAGTTTAACTTGTCTAAGACAAGAAAACAATGTCTACCACTTGAACAATCTCAGTTTATAAATAAAGTATTAAATCATCTCAGTATTCCCAATCATTAAATTATATCTGGCTCATGTCTGCTCCAGCAAGTTTGCTTAGATTCTCTACTTTTCATCACCATGTTAATTCAGTTATGAAAATTACCATATAACTTCTTAACAGCATCATAGAATTCAGACTTTTTTCTAAATTAGATTGCCCTTTGAATTAGAAGGTATCAATGCTTTTGAAATTCCTATTTTTTTTAAAATAGCAAGAGAAAGGCATCTGAGACAACTGGCAATATTAGATGCCAAAGAATTAGTGAAACAATAGATATATTTTAAAAACACGTACAATTGGCAAATGTTGAAGTCAAAGTTGGTTAAATCAGAAATGAAAGGAACTGGATCCAGATGGCAAACCCAATGTAATATCTGAAGAATGCTTAGATGTTTGCAGTACTGTGGACAGGTTTAGGTCACCCACAGGGCTGGAAAGATCTGGCACAGAAGCAACAGAATTCTTTACCAAGGGAGACTCTCAAGGGCATGAGACAGGCAGTTTCCAGAAATAGATTTGATGGAGGAGCTCCAGACAAGCACTAGGGCCATGGAAGGAGAAGCAGAGTCTTGACAAACTTGGCCTGCCCTGCAGAAAGGAAACTGGTCTGCCCTTTAACACATTTTAGGGACACCACCATAATACTGAATCTAACAGAATGCCAGAGGGCAAGAGATCCTATTCCCTGACACACAAAACTCAGTAGAGCAAGCAAAGAGTTGCAACGTGGAAAAATCCTCAGCACAGTTTAAGAATAGAGGAGATGAGCAGAAATGGCTTATGAGGACCAAGAAATGGTCAATACTGCCAAGTGGGCAATGCGGCATGATAGGATGTGGTTGTGGGCATATAGGTGCTGTTATGTGTTGTTGGTGTGAGAATGAATTGGTTCTTCCTACTTTTGAGAAGCTATTTGGTAGTATGTGAAAGATACCCTGAAGTATGCATTTCCTTAGACTTAAATTATTCTAAAGAAGCTGATCATAAAGATTTACTTTAAAACATGGTCTGGGAAATTAATTGGACAAATTCACAGAAAGGACTATACAGGAAAGTTTATCCCATTGACTATTATAATAACAAAATTTGTAAAGGGGACTAGATGAGCATCTGCTACTCTTTGCTATGCCGTGCACACGTGTGTGCACATGTATTCACATATTTTAAAATGACACACCAGACCAGAGGCTTGGTTCACCTTAAAACCACAGTCTTAAGTTATGACCCAAATGTGGGTTGCTTGTGTGGTTGATCACAAAGACTTGGAAGGCCAGGAGAGTGGGTGTAATAGTATGTAAGCTTCAGCTGAGGCCACAAGCTTCTGCTTGTGGATGTCATTTCAGTGAGTGCTTCATACAATCACCATAATTATTGCTCTCAAACTGACCCCCTAGAAAAGAAGCTAAGGAAGAAAGGGAAGATAAAGAAAACAATCACAATCAAAAAGGAGGAATTGTGAAGAAATGAGTCATGTTTGCTAATATGTACAGTATATCAAAATCCACCATCTCAACAATCTTACAGAGCAAAGATTTGTATAAGAAAGCCAGTACAGAGGAGCCTGAGCCTCCGGCTGACCCTGTGGTTGATGATCCTGTCACTATAGCAGACTTCTTGCAGGTGATGATGCTGAGGAACTGGAGGAGGAACACTCAGTGGCTGTCTCCAGAGGAGCTTTAGCAAAATTCTTCTGAAACCAAGGAAATTTTCTCCTAAAAGGAAAGGAAACAAGCACAGAGCTACAAATGTTTATAGGAAAGATTCACTCAGCAGAGAAAAAGTCAATCATGCATTCACTTGCTAAATGACAATGTCATGTCATTCTACAGAGCAGTGTTAAAGAAAAGACAGATAAAGGCAAATTAGACCAGTTTTTAGTTCTTAAAAATTGAGACCTAGTAACCAGAATCAGGTTCTAGTGGGCTATAGCCTCTCCCAAGGAGATAAAGGACACCAGAGAGCCAGATTCCTGATATTCTTTTGGAAGAGGATTCTAATTCAAACAACCACAATCCATTTCTTTCTCCCTCCCTGCAAGTAGATGTCAACTTGAATGATGAGTACAGTATGAAATTGCTGTTTCTGGTAAACTAGGCACACATTGCAAGTTTTTGGTGAACGTACTTGGAAAATTATTACTATTTCTGGTAAATTATGCACATTATACAATCCTTTTTTTGTTATGATAATGTTAGTGAAGGAGTGCTTTGCAAGGTTTGGAACACATTATGGGTATTTCCATTATTTCTTACGGGAAAAATAGTCTTGATTTACAACCACCTTAAGTTACAACCAGCCGTCATGAACAAATTGAGTTTGTGAGTCAAGGGTCCATTGTAAAAGGGTTTTGTAGTAGTTAAGAATTCCAATTCTAGATTCAGGCTGTTGTATTCATCCCCCAGCTCTGATCTTTATGTAACATATGATGCTAAGTTCCTAAGCCTGGGTCTCATGCAATGAGGCTAATAATATTTCATTTACAAGATTGTAGAGATTAAGGGAATAGGTGGACATAAATCATTCAGTATCCAGTACATAAAGTGCTATCGGTCATCATCATCACTAATGTCATTTTCACTAGAGCTTGATGACTCAATTCCTACAAATTGGGTTGTGTTTATAAATGCCCAGAACTTACACCGCATAGGCCAGTTTCCTCAATGCAGCCTTTGTCACAAATGTAGACACATGTCATCCACAGACACCCTTCTTTCCAAGCAGGAAATAGAACTGTGTGTCAAAGCTCCCCTGAGGGAGCTCACATGGGATGCCCCACCCGGTCCCACGGATGTTTCTACTTTTGGTAGCAGATAGAAGTTACTCAGCCTGTAACTCCTATTAGCAAAGTCAGTAGCTCACCAGTGAAAATGTAGAAATATTTTCTACCTTGTAGGTATTGGTTATGAAGATTCATGGTTCAAAAAATAAAGTTCATGGTTCAAAAAATAAAGTTAGTGTAAAGAAAAATTAAACTCTAAAACAAGGTTTAGTATTAATAATCCATACTTTCGATAAACATGCATTGGAAACCTAGTGAACGATAAATTTCCTCCTTCACCATCAATATGTAAATGTTGGTTTCTGTGTATCTACTGCCTATATTCGTTTTTTGTTTTGTTTTGTTTTGTTTTATTCTACTTGCCTGTCTTGTCCTCCTGAGTCTCACAGAACAAAGGATTTGAGGTAAATTAATACTTATCTTCCTTAGCGGCAGAATCCACCAGTGAGGAAGAAACTGTTATCCACTTTACATGTCAGAACTACAAAACTCACCTGGAAGTTAACTTTCATTTTTCACTTTTTATTAAAAAGTTTAGAGCCAGACACTGCATAATTATGATAGATTCATCATGAAAATACTCATGTTTATTTCTGACCTCTCTCCAGAACTCACTCAGGAATCTCGATGGAGCTCTGCCTCTGGCTGGTCTGTATTTCCAGTGTCCTATAATCTGTGCTATGAGATTTGAAAGGTCTGAGTAATAGGAGGCCATGCCCAGAAGAATGGAAATGACATTTTTAGTATGGCTCTCATTCTTGCTTTCTCTAATGATTACAGATATCATTTCTGAGCTCTGGACGCAGATCTAGCTGGAAAAACTAATGACTTTTTGAAGCCATAAATGAAAAGTGGAGGGGACTGTGTTTGGAACAAGGCCTCAAAGAGGTGTCCAGCACATTTCAATTAAAGTGGAAAGCCAGCAGAGGCATAGATATCATGCATGTGATTGCATTTTCTTTTCCATTTTTGTACCTTGCAGGAGCCGAGCCAGCCCTCACAGACTCCAGTGGGTCCCCGTGCTTCTCTCTGCCTTCTCTCCTGACTGAAGGACTACGACTGCACTTGAGGATCTTCCACAAGGATAGACATCAGACTTGTTTCAGCATGATGTCACATGCTGCCATGGGCTCCACTCTGGGCAAGAAGTTCAGGCACTACTGCTTTGAGACCTGCAGAGATGCTGTGATTGAAAACCACGATGGAGGTGTGTCACAGTGTTCTCTGATACATGTCCCCATTGTGAAGCTTTAAAAGATGTTATTAAAAGTGGAATATTATGGCAAACACTTGTAATTCCATCACTCTGGAAGACTGAGGCAGGAGGATCTGAAGTTTGAGTCTAGTCTAGGCAATTAGGTGACTTAGACTCTGGAGAGAAAGAGAGAGAGACACACAATCAGAGACAGAGACACAGAGAGAAGGAGACACAGGGCCTGGATTCCATCTCCCAGTGCCACCTCCACCCCTAATCAATCAATAAATGTTACTAAAATTATAGTTTCAGAAAAGGTAACTATGGGGATTAACTAATGGTCAACTTGTAACATCCAGCTAAACCGAATCAGCGTGGTGCTAGGGGAAGAAGGCCTAGCTGAGGATTGTCACCAACAACCTAAAAAGAGAACTGTAAGAGAGATAGTGTGCTGTTCATTCTCCTGGAGAGGTTTCTTACGCTGGTTTTCCTGAGTGAACTCAGCTGTGCTCATTGTCAGAGGTTTAGGTCCTTGCTGTCACTGAGGATGACTGCAGTTCTATTGGGGGAGCCCTACCTTACCTTGAGCATCACTTTCTGGCTCCAGTGCAGATCCCTTAGCCTGTGGGCACACATGCTTCATCCTGCTGATGCAGCATTTCTAGCTTCCATCGCTGTTGTTACTTTAAGTTGTGTCAGGCCTATAATATCGTAATAATTAACATAAGGGTTGAAATAACATGGATATCTATAAGTATATATCTCTAATAGTTACATATAAAGAGTATACATAGTATGCAAGAGTATACTTCATTATATATTGTAACATACTATCCTATTACTATATATCATATATTACTATATATATATATTACAATATGTATCATATATTACTACAGTATACCAGTAGTTTACATTATTTTATATATAGTACTTTCTACTATGTGAGATATATATAACATATACAATACATTTTATATATAAAATATATATAATATAAAATAATATATATAATGTATTATATATATACATAATCATATATTGCCCTTCAGAGAAGTTTGCAATGAAGAACAGTCTGAGTTTATTCTAGGGCCAAATAAACCTAGAGACTTGAATTTTTTGTGAAGAACAAAGCAACCACATGAGACTAATAAGAATTTTCTTATGACAGAAAAAACTGAAGTGTCAAACACTTGACACAAATAATCAACAGATTTTTTTGGAACAGACCTTATATTAAAGCTCTAGATTAAAGTCAGTAGAGATTATGTTAACCTTGGGATCCTTGATGACTTTGGATTTCCTTCCCTTCCTTTCTTTCACAAGCTTTTATTGCTGTCTTCCAATTTAGCAGGAAGTTTACCAAGAGCTGGAGGGAACAGGTAAGAGGGCATACTTCCTGCACCCTACACACAGGGGTACTTTCTATTCATTTAATACTGTACATAATCATATTATTTCTGATTTTAAAGATAGGAACACGGAGAGAAGGAGAATTAATATGTATAGCCATTCACACAGCTGGTGAAGGTGACACAGGCAACACACAGGTGCATCGACTCAAAAGCTTGTGCTACTCCAAGGGCTACCTGACTCCCCTGCCACACACCAAACGTGCTTCTGAGAGTGACAGAAGAATGTCATTCATCTGGGAGGACCAGGAAATACTGGAAAACATGTTCACTGCATTGGCTGCAGATGTTCCCTTGCCACATTTGAGGGACCAGCTGTACATACAAGGTCAGACATTTGGTAGTTATTCAAATTGTTAGATTAATGAATTGGCTTAAATAACACGGACCTTAAAGATATGATATGCTGTGTGCTCTCAAAAAGGTTTGGTGAATGATTCCCCATGTATTTCACTATTGATCCTCGTTAGTAAGATCATGAGCCATATGCTCAAGGACAATGAGGTTTTCTGAAAAATTCAGTCTCTGAAATCAAGGTGTGATTATGGCCAATCGATGCCTTAACAGGCGATATAAATTAGAGATTTTTTCCAGGCACAGATCTTGATGACTGTCATGGCCAGGCACCTATCTTTGTTTCATTGCCTATAAATCTTTAATATTATAACAGCTGGAAGCATAAAGCGATGATTTGGAAACCCCAGTAAGTTAAAAAACAATAGCTCCCTAGACCCTGCCAACTCAAATTTCTTTAATGTTTGGGGTCATTAAATGAAAGAAGTACCACTATGAAGTCATTAGCTTTCCAAGATTTGCACCTAGACAGCAGCTGTTCTTGGGTGCTATGGATCAACTCTTCCAAAAGATTGAGAGAAAGCCCCACACTGAAGGGTCGGATTAATTTAATTGTCATGGTAACAGGGAGCAAAATAGACACATGAGTGCATGACTTCCTTGTTGTATCTCTCCTTAATAATTCAGAAATGTGTATTTTTGCTTTTGTCTAGTTTATGTTGGGTCTTCCATAGTCACTGAAGAGAGAGTAGAGCAAGTCAGAATATTCTTTTCAGTCAGGAAAACAATTAGAATGCATGTATTGAAATACATGTAGAATTATCAATTATGATAAATGCTCTGAAGAAAAGTGTAAGGTGCTTTGGGAATGTATAAGAAAGTGATCCATCAGAGGTATGAAGCTGCCCACTGATAAGGAAGAATGCAAGTCCACTGTTATATATGTCAGTCTTTCAGGAGAAATCTGACATACAGATGTCTGCACAACCTATAAATTGAATTATCAAGAAGTTTAGGATGCTTTGAAGAACACAACAGCTGTCTTTATACTGTGGTCCTTTTTGTTCTTTGAAGTGATCATTTACTTAAATTCTAGAAGAACATGGTCTTGGAAAGGTAAAGATCAGGCTAAGAGAAGATTTCAGTGTGAGGCTCAAAATTAATCAGGGAAGACAATTCTAAAAATGGAGAAACTTGAGCACAAAGCATCGTTTTATGTTTGTGACCTTTGAGATACCCTTATATGATTTCTTGTCCCACGGAGGGACAGAGTAACAGTAGTTTCACCTCTGGATTTCAGAGTCTGATAGAACTGAATTGCAGATCTGAATTTTGAAAGCATTCTGGTCTTCCTAGTAATAAATTCACCTTGTAAGCTTGTTGGAAGAATGTCATAAGACTGCTTGTATCAAAACCAGTCCCAAGCTTGAAACAGAGTAAGCATTCAACAAACTGTAATGATATAGTTGTAGTTTGTAGTTCAAAAGAGTTAGATAACCCACCCATTCCCACCCATTAATAAGCAGAAGACTCAATATTCAGGCTCATCTCTGTCTGCTCCTAAATCCGTTTGCTTCTGCATGGCCCGTGTTTGTGACTCCTCACCCTGTTGTATCATCTACATGCACACTTGAGAGCATTTTGAGAGTTGGTAACAGAGACTGTTTGGGGTCTCTGACCTCAGATGAAACTTTCGCTCATCACCAAGAGGCTGGTGACCACCATCAGAGTCAGTCCTTCATGTGGTGCGAGCTGCTCAAGTGTGGCCCACAGTGACTCTGCAGAGCTCTGTTTCTTCATGCCCTGTTTCCTGCCGCAGTCACAGACTCACCTGACCATGTTCACAGCTCCAACATCCCCAAAGTTATCATGTTTAAAAACTCATTTGACAGCAACAGCAAACCTGACCTTAAGTAAGTTAGAGGGAAATCTCAAATTAACAAAAGGCTATGTAGAGTCTTCATGACCACAGGTAGAAAATTCATGTATTTTGTTCAGAATTAATAAAGTTGATTAGAAGACTAAGCCAGAATCTGGCAATAATATAAAAGACTATAGAAATCACAGATACACCTCCTGTAGGTGATCCACTGAGAAGCTGATGGAGCTTAGGCTTAAAAGCTTTGGAACCTGATTTTGTGTTCAGAATTTTGTAATCCATTACTTGAAGATGTTCCCAAAATAACATAGGCATCAGGCCTCACTGGGGATCAGTCCTTGTATATCACATTAACTTGTAAAATTTGAAAAATCTTGAATCCAAAGCACACTTAACCTTTAAGGTTATGGATTTGGACAATTTAGCAAAGAAGAGTAAGGTAGAATGACACAGACAATGGCAAGGATGAAGGAAATATATATACCTTTTCTGGTACATAAGGTTATAATGAATAGGTTTTCAATTCAGGGGCAGAAAACGCAAAACATTCTCATACACTGCTTTCTTAAGTGGTCAGAGTGAAAGTTCCCAGTCAGGAGCAGCTTGAAGCTAGATCACCAAGAAATCCTGGCTACCATGGTCAGCATGTGGCTCCAGACCTCTCCCAGGCCTGGGGAAGTGGGAAAGCAAGCAGGGCACATGGGAGAGCTTTATCCTCTGTGTGTAACCAAGTGTGTGTGTGTGTGTGTGTGTGTGTGTGTGTGTGTGCACATGCATGCATGTGTTGCTTTTCCCAAAGGTGAGGTCAGAAGTGGTGCCTTCTCCTGCTCACATTTCACTGGCTGTAGTGCCACAGTCTTGTGGTTGTGTTTGCATGCAATAGACATGAGACATGGCTATGATTTATGGAGGAGAGACTTTATAGAACAGAAACAATGTCGGTCATATTGAGTCATTCTCTAAATGGGGCTTCCTGGACCATGCATGGTTTTCTATATATCAGTCTTAGAATTAAGGTAAGCATTTTAGTTTCTATCATCTCAGGCCCCTGTTCAATATCATAAACTACAGAACATATAAAAATAGAGCAAGACAATGCAAGAGTTGATTTCATACTGCTCAGAATGTTCTTTGAGTCTCTACTACTCTATTGGAATAGCTATTTTTCTTGTTTGACAGTTTTCAGTTTTAAATCTGTCTTAAATGAGTAAATAAAATGGGTGAACACAAGCTTCTCCTACCAACTCATGATGTGAAGCATTTGAAAAACCTAGACACTGAGTCTAGCAATAATAATATTAATTGTATCACATATTTTACTAATAAGTCAGCTCACAAAGTAACATTCTTGTGATATGATTTTGAAATACTGCAGTCCTCCCATGTGAGGACACACTGCAGAGAAGCTGGTGGAGCTTAGGCTTCAAGGCTTCTGAAACTGATTTTATATTCAGAATTTTATAATTCATTACTTGAAGAAGTTCCCAAAATGACATAAGTTTCAGACCTCATTGGGGATCAACTTCTGAAAATCACATCAACTGTAAAATTTGAAAAGTTTCAAAAGAGCGATATTTGAAAAGTTTCAAAAGGGTGAATTGTAGGCCAGCCTACAATTACACAATGAGTTTCCCAATCTGGGATTCATCTCAGGCCCTTGGATTCGATGAACAGCATTTTTTCTACATTGTCACATGTTTTGAATTTGGAGCCCAAACAAGAAAACATAACAAGCTACTGGAGGAAAAGTCATATGCACTGGGTTACCTCAGATTTTCATTTGCATCCAGAGGGTTCATCATAAAGAGAACTAGAGCTTCTGGAAGGAAGAGGACATTTCAGAACCAATCCCAGAATTTGAGACAACTGCATCTTCCAATATTTGTTATGCTATCTCTATAGATGAGTGGAATGGAGCATGGATTAGAAATTATGACCCAGATAGCAAGACCACATCAGAAAGCAAGTCTGGGAACCATGCTTGGGCCACTGCCAGACTGGAACAGCTAGACTCAAGCCCCTTCCAGGGCACGGGTTGACAAATAAGAAGTACCAATACTGCCCCCATCCCTGCCATCATAGGCAACCAGTTTATCTGGAGAAACACAGGCTATGAGGATAGCTATGAAGGTGAAATGCAATTGGATGCCTGTGGTGCTGTGTTGCTTCATTAACACTGCAGGTCCAGTGGTCTGATAATAGGTTCAGAGGACACAGTACGCAGTGTGCCACCTAGGTGGGATTTCCTTCTGAGGGGTACAGTCACTGTTGATTTCCTATAGTCTTGTTTTGGAAGCCCTATATCATTTCCATTATTTTGTTGGATTGGGTTTTATTCTCTTTTGTTTTATGTCAAATCTGATAGCAGGAGCAGCTATTTCAAAGACAGCAAGATATATTATGGTAGCAATTTTGAATTTACTGTTGACTTGTTTTGAAGCTTTTTATTGTGTTCATTGTTTTGTTTTTATTGTTTCAATTCTATTCTGTTCTGTTTGATTTATACTATGTCCAAAGTTATCTGCAGCTATTTTGAAGACATCAAAAGGCATGATAATAATTATTGTTGATTGTGTAATGTTTTGAAGTCCTGTATGTCTTACAGTTATTTGTTTTGATTTGTTTTATTCTGTTTTATCCTCTTTAAAAATAAAAAAAGTAAAAAAAGAAAGAAATTATGGCCCATTGGTCAAGTCTTGTCTCTTCCTACTTCTATAAATAAAATCTTATTGGATGCTCAGCCAATCATCCATTTATATGTTGACTATGGCTCCTTTTGCAATATAGTAATGCAGCTGAGTAGTTGTGACAGAGAGTGTATGGTCCATAGAGACTGAAGTATTTACAATCATTCCTCATCCAAAAAAGAAGAAAATTCCTAGTCCAACAAAGAAGCTTCACCGACCTGAAAGACAGAAAAGATGAAAAATGCATTTGGCAAACAAATGGAAAACAATGATTCAATACAGAGAGCCTACAATAGAAATAGGACCAGAGAGAGAAGTGGAGCAGAAAGGGTGTTCATCACCAGATGTCTCCACCATGAGAAGGCCAGCATGGCCTTCTTAAGAGGGAAAAAATGATCTCTGAGTCACACATTGAAGGGTTAGTAGCAGTTTTTGAAGGAGTAGAAGACCAGAAGATAGACAAACAGTAGGCAGCAATGGAGGCTCAGATAAACCAAAATAGGCCCTGTGAAAACTAAAACACAAGGGGAAGAGGCTCAGTGGGGTCTGCCTTGTAAAGACAGAGGGCAAGAAAAGTCTGTTCTAATGACTGAGGCCTGGCTAAAAACAGCAGCGATACTGTTTCCAAGGAGAAGGGCCCGGGTACACTGAAACAGGCACTGGGAAGCTGGGGTGGAAGGGGAGTACACTCTTCCAGGGTCAGAAGCCTGCTGAAATGGCAGCTGTGTTGTTTCTTTGCCTCACATTGGTGTACCCACCTCAATAGGCCAGAAAAGTGTATAAACCTCTGAACACAGACACCTCCTTGGCCTCCCCCATTAAAGCACTCTTCTTTGTTCTAATAAAATAACCTTGCTCCATTCCCCACTACTGTGTCTCTGGATTTTTTTTTTTGTTGTTGTTGTTCTTAGGATAAGAGCCCAGGAGAAGGAGAGAATTAGTTGCAAGAGGGTCTTGTAGGAAGTTGGAACAAGAGTACCAAAGCAGAACCAATTGTTCTACTTGGAACGCCATGTTGAATAGCAGAGAGAAGTCAGGAAAGACTGGCAGCTCCTGGGTGTGAGGCCAGACACCTATAATTATCATCACAGTCAACCCTGAAAACGCTGCCAGGCCATTCATAGCTGGTTTTACAGAAAAGGAGACTAACATTAATGGGCAAAGTTTTATCTCTGGCTTCTGAAGTTTCTGTATGGTTCTTCACCATTTTGCTAGGTAAATCATCTCTATGCCAGATTCTTCTTCTTTGAGCCCAGCAACCAGTCCCCTACCTGTCATCCCTCAAGTAGCTGGGAGGACCATGACAGGGTGTGGGTGCAAAAGGTGAGATTCTCCTGTCCTATTTGCAGCAGCCCTCAGCACCAGATTCCACTCCTGCCAGTTATGGCCCTTTTCTGGGCCAAGTCCAGCCTGATGGGAACAGGGATCAGTGCACCTTCACTACAGAGCAAGTGAAGTAACCTTAATCCCAAGTCTCGTTTGCCCTGAAACTCAGGTTGTGCTATCATCCTATTTCACTGTGTAGTGCTGTATTCAAAGGTTGCAGTCAGCACAGACCTTAAGAGGCTGTGGGAATTAAGTGGAAGCCTTGATCACCTTCACACTCTGGATCCAGCAACGAAAACCTGTGAAGGCTCTGTGTTTCATTTTCATATTACTGCACATTTAAATGTTCATGAAAAGATGTAGCCTCTAAAGAAAGGGGAAAAGGTGATAGAACTGTCTGAGCAATTCAGCTCATTTAAACTTTGAATGGAGATCAACTGACTGAAAGTCTTTGCAATTACCATATTAAGAAAAGATACAATAGCTCCTTTTTCTGGAAAAGGAGGAAAGAAGATTCATCAGGGACTTCATAACACCAATCTTTAATATTTATTTGTTTGTTTATTTTCTACTGCTCTATGGCAGTAAAATATACACAACAAAATTTACCATTGTGGCTTTTCAAAACTCTCTGTGGAGTTTTGGCATCAGGTTCATACCTAGTGCTGCACACTCATGCCATCCCCATCTGCAGAACTTCTTTCTGTGGTACCAAGCAACTGATTTTCCCCTCTCTTCAGCCCCTCACCATCCTACTTTGTATAATTTGACTAACATAGGCCTCTCACATAAGTGGAATCATACAATATTTGTCCTCACCTTATTTCACTTAGCATCTTGTCCCCAAGATTAACCCATGCTGCAGCTTATGTTAGGTCTCTTAGGGCTGACTGATATTCTACTGTGCATATGTATCACGTATGTTTCTGTGTAGGAGCAGCCTATAAACATTGTACCTGAACAAAGGACATCAAGGATGAAAACTGAGAGATACAGAATTACGTTAAAATGTAGGGTCCAGAGAACTCTTGTCTCCCTTTGACAGCCACAAGTGACTAGCGCACCTGCCCTTTTTAACTCAGACACAGTTACAAGCAATTAAAGTAACACAGAATTCATCTGTTTCCCACTACTCATGGTCCAAGTCTGGATAAGCAACAAGGCCTTAGTTGATGGTGCCTTTGAAGAAGAGCAGGAAGACAGCACCAACAACAAAATGACAAGGGACCAGACAGAGTATATTCAAGGTCACTCATCCATGACCAGCTCAGAAACAACCAAAAGTATGCTCCACCAATCCACAGGTGGCTTACAAGCCAATCAAATCAACATAATCAAGCTTAACTATCGTGTCCAACCTATTGTCAATGTGACACCCAAACACACCTTAGGCCAAATGTCCCCAGTCTTTCTGGCAGCAAGTATCAAATTCACGGAAGATGATATTTCCAGGGACAGAGGTTAGGCTAGGGATAGTTTCAAGATGGTTCAAGAAATCATGACACTTGGATCCTTCGCATTTACAGTTCACCACATGATTTGCACCCCTATGAAAATCTAAGGGCACTGCTGCTCTGACTGGAGGCAGAGCTCAGGCAATAATGTGAGTGTTGGGGAGTGGCTATAGACAAAAATGAAGCTTAGTTTCCTTGCCTTCCACTCCCTTTCTGCTATATGACCCAGCTTGAGGAAATGAAGATCGTGCTTTAAGCCTTACTTAGGCCCCATATACAGTAAGCCCCTGACTTACAAACATTCAAGTTGCAAACTTTCAGGGATGTACTGTGTAAGACTCAGTGTGTCAGTTTATGAACAGATCCAACTTACAATTTTCCTGAAATGGAACTAATTTGTAAGTTGGGGACTTACTGTAAAGAAGATAATAATTCTGCATCACATGACAAAACTACCTTTCATACAGGCACAAACACAATAATCCCTTCCCCAAAGTCTCAACACCTCTACTATGTTTTGAAAAGACAAGTCAAGGTCTCTTCTGAGACTCACTGCAAACTCTTATCTGTAGAACTCTGTGAAGGAAGTAAAAGTTATAAAAATCTCAAAGTACAATGGCATAGGGTAATCAATTTCATTGCAAATGGGAGGAGTATGGGATAGAAAAGAAATAGACCAAAGCAAGAAGTAAAGCCTGTAGTTACGTACCAGCACCCAGGGCATATGTGAGTTGAGAGTTAGCCCCAGTCCGATGGCCATGCTAGTCACAACTCCCATAACTACTTTCTTGGGCTGGCCCTACTTGCTCCCTGTGACATTCCTTGCAGACATTCTACGTTCCTGAGCACTCTGAACTCTGAAGTTCTCCTTCTCACAGCTCTACACACTGCCCTCTAGAGGGTTCCTTTCCTGACCTTCCAGGCCTTCATTTGAAATCAGGGTGTGACCACACCTGACTCCAAACTCTTGCCTCTCACAGGGTGTATAACATTTGCCATCTGCAGGAGCAGTAGCCAGGTTCTGCCTACAGCATTCTGGGGTTTCTACACCCTGAATCTACAGCCTTTCTCAATGCTTCCCACACAACATTCCAAAGGCTTCTTCAAATCTGCATGGTCAGCTTGAATCACATTAATAAACTCACTTCTCTGCTACCAATTTTTCAATTAGTTACTCTTCTGTCATGGAGACACAGTACGTAATACCCACAACTTGAAGAAAAGCTCCACTGTTGTCTGGTTCCAAGACAGAAACATTGTGTCTCAAGAGCATAGCAGAGCAGATGTGCTTAGTTCAAGAAAGAGAGCAGAGCAGGGTGCCAGAGGGCAAGGGATGAGAGACCAAATATTGTACCTAAGGTTTTTCCTCCATGACCAATCCATATATATATCCAGAAGTGTGTTCCACAAACATACAGGTGGCTCCCAAGCCAGTCAAGTTGACAATGTCCAGTTTCATTGTCTCACACGGTTTTAATGAGTATGACAAGGGCATCTTTGGGACTAGAGAATCACTACTGCTCCTTGAAGGTAAGAGAGTTCAGGTAAATACCTTGAAAGAAGGTAATATTGAAGACTATTGTGAGTGTAATCATTTTCCCACCTCCAAAACTCAAATGTTGAGGCTGTCACCTGCAGTTTGACAACAGTGATAGGTAGATAGGGCCTTTTAGAAAAGGTCAGAATAACTGAGGTCACAGTGTACAGCCTAAATCAACATAACTGGGGTCCTGTAAAGAGAAGAAAATACATGATATAATTCCCATCTTTCCCCACATACATGCACACATATACAAAGGGAGAGGAGAGGATAAAGGAAGATAGGGTGACAGAGAGAGATTGGGGGTGAGAATGATCATGTAAGATCATTAAAAAAATCAGTTGTCTGCCAGGTAGAAAAGTCTCACTGGACTCCAGCCCTCTTAGCACCATTACATTGGGCCTCTAGTTTCCAGCACTACAGGAAACTTAATTTATGTGGTTTAACTCATCTTGTCTGTGGTATTTTGTTATGGAAACCCAAGAAAACTAACACAAAGACTTCATAGGAGCTTCCTGGGAAGAGAGAGAGTCAAGATTGCTTTTTCAATGAACAGACTCGAGAGATCGCGTGATTGAAGGAATGAAATCTGGGTCAGGTTGCAAGACATGCAAGTGTTAGAGATATAGCAGAAGAACCTAACACAGTAAAGGTATTATTGCTATCATTTGGGGGGTCCTTGGGTAAGTTTCTCTATTAAAATGGAGAACATGAAGGCCGAAAAATCCCAGCTGTTTGGGAGAGAGAACCAAACTTTGGAAAAAGAGAGGAAAGCCACTTTTGCCTTGGGAAGGAGTTGCTTTAAAATGTAGCTGTCTTGCTGAAACGATGTCGATCTCAGGATCTGAGCACTGTGGATGTGTAGTTGTGACCATGTAATGCATCTTGGACCTCAGGTTTCCAAGGCATTCTAGTTAGAGATGCCTCCAGACCCAGCAACCCATACCCCAAAGGATTCCTTTTATTTCTTAAGTTGGAGTCTTGAATTACTAAGGTTTTGAAGATATAGGAGTTCAAATTTCATATCTACTTCAAGGAATTTTGGTCTGCTATGTGCATTTTCTTTCATAAATTCATTGAGTTCCTTTGACCGGTCTTACCAGCTTGAACTTCAAACTACATACGAGGAATTTGCTATCAAAAGCAACCAGCTGGCTTTTAAAAAAAGCTAAGGGATCTTTCCATTTCTTCTCTTAAAGCTGCAATTTGTTTCCATAATCTGCTGGCTCTTTAGGGGCCAGACTCATGCTTTTATCACCTTGGGATATTTTTTCTGCTATCTCTAAACTGTCTTTTCCCACAAGAATTAATTTCCAATGAGATTCCGTGCATCTTCTGGAGAGAGTTTATTTAAGTTTCTGATGAAACATTTAAGCCTTGCTTCAATCTTGTATTTGGTGATTTCTAAGGACGTTTTCCTTAGAAACTTTTTCTATACTTTATGGTACCATTATTTAATTTTTTTCAAGTTTTGTATTGTGTAGCTAACAATATTATTTTGTTACTTTGAGGTTTGATTGGCAAGGAAATGTTTGTTATATAACCTTTTGTTAATAAGCTATATTAGACAAAATTTATTATAATACATTATTTATTATTCATAATACATAATCGTAATTTTTTAGTAATATTTGTTATTAGTAATTGATTTTAGCAATCAGAAACTCCACTGTGGCTGCTCATAATGCCAGACTCCAGTAAAGCACTAGAATCCATACCCTGGCCATTATCTGAAGCCGTCCCATGTCCCTCTGTGGTATCTCCAGGGAGAGTCTCAAGGCTGAGCTCTGTTCTGTCAGCAGGCTCTCCCCATGCACCTGCAAATGACCCAGAGCAGGCAAACTAGCCTTGCAATTTTCCTTAGACTAAAGGCATTCCTCAGAGTGACGCATTTTCAGTGCAAAACCAAGAAAAGTTCCAGCCAACAGAAAAGAAGTTGGTTATTTTCTATGCTACCCAAACAGCACCTGGTGACCAGGGCCATTTCGTAGGGGAGAGGCTTTGCTAACAGTGACAGAGGAATGACAGGCACCACTTCCCACCATTTCTGTGGCACCTCTAAAGACTGATAATATTCCGGCAAGCTGTGAGGACTGCACAAGCTTTTCACACTGTGAACCTCCTGGGTCAGGGCTGCAGATGAGCATCAGTCACACTTCAAGATACATTTGATTCCCACTGAGTGAGACAGAAGACTCCTGGATGTGGAGCGGAGATGATGACGGGCATCAGGAGTAACATTCTTGTATCCTGCTTGTCACTTTGGCCCCTACCTCTCTCTTCACCTATGCCCACACCCATCCTCTAGCACATAGACACAGCACTGTCTGTGAAATTTAAGTTCCTGAAAACCACATAATATCATATAACATGGCTGAGAATTAAAGGACTCACAGCAAGAGGTAGGGGTAAAATAATTGAGATGATACCCACATTACCATGGAAACTATTAGAGAAGAATCTCACAAATCAATGAGCATCTTTTACTAAATATTCAAATAAAATGAGCATTTCACAACATAATTTCATTTATGATCTCTTGATCATGTTTCAATAAGTTACTTGTGAATAACTTTGTATATTTTAAATGTGCATTGAAGCACCATTTTTTTTATAATTTTCTTGATTCTCACATTGAAATAATTGTGATCTGATGTTGTAATGGTTGATGACAAAAGCTTTGTGTTTAATAACAGCATTAGGCTGAAGTTATTCTGTGTGTTTTATACTCAATTGTCCCTAAATAATTAGGAATTTGTGAAATTCTTTAAATATTCTCCAAGAAGTATGAATCTCCTTTACATGTATGTTGTAATAACAGGATCCAAGTGTGTGCATGTGTGTGTAAAGAAATAAATGTAGATATATGTATGTATGTGTACTTGTGTGCATGTGTAAGGAATGGTGTGAGTCAGAGACCACCGGGTTCATGTGAAGGCAACCATGACATTAAATTCATTGTGCCTGGGTGCAGGCAGATAGACGGCAAAAAGACCATCTGTGTGGTACAGAGAGAAATGGAGTCTTTTTATGGGGCATGGACAAAGGGATTTGAGTGGGGAAATCGTGTGATGTGTCTATACATGTTAAGAGAGTCAGGGAGTCCAGGTGAGGAGATGTGAGCAAACATCCATGGTCAAAGTTCTCTAGATGTTTGGTACAAATTGATTCTTTGCACTGGAAAGATTTTGTGTTCAGTCTTATTTCCTCCTTATGACTTCCTGTCCTGTGCAGCACTCATGCCGGGCAGAACAATGTGACAGCTGATAAAACAGGTTGAGTGCTGAGAAAGTCATGTCCAAGTTGAGCCAGACATTGTGTACACACATTTGTAGTATGACTGTGTCGATGAATGTGTATGTGTGCATAAGTTCATGTGTATATGCATTTGTATGTGTACATTGTGTATGTGTGTGTGCACTCACGTGTGTGTAAAAGTCTTCCTACCACCTTTAATCTGCATATACTTCAATCTATCTTGCTCTCATTCAGGCCTCCATTTGCTTTATTTCTTGCTACTTTGAATTGATGCTCATTATTTCCTTGAAGAATTCCCTTAAAAATGTTGTAGTTTATAACAGACTGGCACTGACACTTGGGAGAAATGAGGGATTTATTATTCAAAAATGGTGTTGGAGTCAGCAACAAGCAGGAGACAATCTATCTTACATTACTTCCTTCAGTCAGGATATATATATATATATATATATATATATATATATATATGTATATGGCAAAACTTTATATGACATTGCTCATTCATCAGCTCCAGGTTGTCAGAGTTAAAGTTCACAGAAATTCTTTGATTTTTCTGTCATAATCACAACATAATCATTATAGTTTCAGAATTTCTTTTAGGAAGACAGAAGGAGGCATGAACAAATCCACTAAATCCTCGGTAGACATCTGCTTACAACTCATTTTCCAGAGCTATGTTACCCTCACTATATCCAATCCTCACTGTAAGATGGGAGGCCATGTAAGTCTTCAGTTTTCCATATTCTATATTATAGGAAAGAAAGAAAGAAAATAAAGTTTGGAATGGATGTTGAACAAACTTCCCTGTAGTGTCTGCAGTAGAGAGTGACTCAAACAGAGGGATTGACATCCATGTTCTTACTAATTTCCAAACATTTGTCTCCGTAAAAGAATTTCAATGGTTGTGTCACTCCACAAATTCCAGATACCCATCTTGTTATTTGGCTTGTCCTTAGCTTCATTAATCCTTACTCTCTTTCTCCTAACTCTGGAACCCACTTTGTCTTAGTTACTTTCTTGTTGCTGGAACAAAATACACAACATCCGTAAGTTAAAGAAGGAAAGGTTTATTTCAGCTCATAGTTTGTTGAGTTCCAGTCCATACTTGGCTGAGACGAAGGCAGAGGTATATGGCAGAGTATAAACAGTCCATTGTAGCACAAGCAGGAAGGAACAGCAGCAAGCTTCCCTTTCCCTTTTATTTATTTCAGGCTACAAGCCTATTGGTTGGTGCCAACCATGCTCAGGGTGGGTTTTCCCACTTTCTATACCCAGAACTGCGCTAAACTGATCAGTGGATGCTACGGTTTATACACTGTGTCAATTTAAGAAGTCTAAAAGCTTAACTAAGTGACTCTGCAGCTCTATATCCTGGGGCATAAAGGACATAGGGAAAAAAATCCTAAATTTTATTATGTTCAAAATCATTGAGTTTAATGTTAATGAGGTTAATGCTTAATGATTTTTTTCTTTGATCTCATGGAGACTCTTTCCTCACATAAAATGAACAATAGTATTAGTCAGAGTTCTCCAGAGAAACATAACCAATGCTATATGTAGATATGGATGAGAGTTAGTGTGAGGATTGGCTCATGCGATAATGGAGGCCTCAAGAACCCAACGTATACAGCTGGAGAACTAGGAGAGCCAGTGATGTAATTAGTCCACGGCTGAAGGTGTAATTCTCAGAGTATGAAGACCAGAGAACCAGGAGCTTCTGAAACAGATTCAGAAGATTAATGATACAGTTTAACAAGAAGTAGAAAACTTTTGACCTTGCCCTACAGATTTTCCCAATGGGGTGGGGGTGAAGAATTGGTGTGAGACATTTCCCTTACTAATTCAAACGCAGATTTCTTCCAGAAACACCCTCATGGACACATCCAGAAATAAATAATGTTATATCAGCTAGGGCACTCCTTAACCCAGGCAGCCTAACTAAATTAGCTATAACAACTCTGCATTCAAGGGAATCTGGGCTCTTCTCTGATCAGTTCTTTCCTTCTTTCGTCCGTTCGTTCATTCCTTCCTTCCTTTTTTCTTTCCTTCCTTCTTTCCTTTCTCTTTCTCTCTCTCCCACTTCCCTCCCCAATTTAACTTAAAATACATTGTTCATAGAGAAATTGTAGCTGTAACAAAACATAGAGCAGAATGCACAGAAAAGTTCTATGTTCTCCTCATGTGCCGGTAGCTCTCTCATTGTTAACATGGTGACCTGGTTTGGTCCATTTGTGACAACTGAACCATATTTGATGACAATGAGCTAAAGTCTATAGTTTTTGGGTTTTGTATGGATTTTGACAAATAAATAATTTATTTATTTCCCCCCTCTTTGTAGCATCATAAAATAGTTTCACTCCCCTAAATATTCCTCGTGGTCCATCTGTTTTCCCCCTACATGTGCCTCCGCATATCCGCAGCATCCCCTGCCCTGCACTGATCTTTTTTTACTGTCCTCCTAGCTTTGCCTTTTTAGAATGTGATATAGCTAGGACTCTACAGTGCTGCAATTTTCCCAGATTGACTTAGAAATGTGCATTTGGTTTCCTCCTTGTCCTGTGGCTTAAAAGCCCATTTCTTTTTATCACTGAATAATATTCCATTACCTTATGAACCACAGTTTGTGTATTCATTTATCTACTGAAAAACATCCTGCTTGCTTCCAGCTTTGGGCAGTTATTAATAAGGCTATTACAAAGATCTGTGTGTAGGTTTTAATGTAAACACAAGTTTTCTACTTATTTAGGTAAATAGAATCACCATAGTTGGAGCCCATATTAATACAACGTTTAGATTGGGAAGAAATTACTAAAATATCTTTCAAAATGTCTGTACTACTTTACATCCTACCAGTAATGAGTCAGATTTGCCCCTGCTTCACATTTGCATCTGGATTGTGCATTGTCAATGGTTTGAATTTTAGTCATTCTAGTAAGTGTGTCTTGGCAGCTCGTTGATTTAATCTGATCCTAGTGACATGTGACATTAAGCATCTCATCACAGTTTATTTCACACTTGTATGTTCTCTTTGGTGCAATAGCTATCCATGTAGTTTGACTAGTTTCAGTTAAATTTTTGTTTTACTATTGCTGAATTTATGGTTTCTTGTGTGTGTATTTGGGATACCAGTCTTTTATCAGTTTTGTATTTTGTGATATTTCCTTTATTTTCTTCAGTGGGTATATGATATGCTTTAGGGGTAGAACTTTTAGAATTGATCTTATTTGTTATTTTCTGAGTTTTCTGAATCTGTGGTTCTTGCTTTCGCTTAATATTTATCCACTATTACTTCAAATCTGTCTTCTTTCCTGTTGTACCTATTTTCTTTTCCTGGCCTTCTTATTATTGACATTTACACACTAGTAACTTTCCCAGGATGCTTGAATATTTTTATTTTCATCTATCTTGTTTTCATTCTATTTTTATCTTTGCATTTCAGTTTTTAAAGTTTCCACTGATGTATTTTCATGCTCACTGACTCTCAGGTTGGGTCCAGTCTACTGATGAGTGGATTGAAAGTGCTCATTTCTGTTGCAGAAATTTTGATTTCTAGCATTGTCTTTTCATGCTTAGTTTATATCACTCTGTTAATACTAGCTATTTTTTTACATGCTGTATCCTTTTTAGATTACACTTCTTATTACTTGTTTTAAATCCCCAAATTGATAACCCTAAAATAATCTCTACTGTATCTCCATCTGCTTCTGGTGTTTGCTCTGTTTCTTTTGTGTTTCTGCCTTTTAGTATGCCTTGTGTTGTGTGTGTGTGTGTGTGTGTGTGTGTGTGTGTAAAGCAGGATACAATCCACTGGGTACAAGCAACTGAGGTGGATAAGCTTTTGCTCAATGATTTTATGATTATGTGGTGAGGAGTTATGCTATTTGCTTTTTACTGTGTGTGTAGTGTCAGTTTAAAATTTATTCTAGTACACTCACTGGTTTTGCCCCTACTATGATCATTAGGTATCCTCAGAAGGTTAAATCTGAGCCTCGCAGTTATTGTTGCCATATTTTCTATTACTACACAACCCCCCATATGAGGATGAAGCTTAGGATAGGCCAGATTCTCTGCAGTCCTATGACTTAGTCCTAGTCTCAGCTGTGCCCTTGTACTATGACCTTGGTAAGTGCTCTCAGCTTTTCTCTGCTTTCCTGTACATGTAAGTTTGGAGGCTAACAGGACTTGGAGTTGAGAATTTCCTGTGTCCCAAGGCAGTTGGTCTCTTATAAACGAAAGTTCTCTTTGGGTAGACTTTAATAAGGAGGACAGAGAGAAGTAAGTGTATTTCAAAATGTCTACTTTTTTGTTGCTCTCATTACAAACATAAAGGAATTTGTTTTCTAAAATTCACCTTGAGGACCTGTCTGTCTGGTTCCTAAAGAATTTTAAATCTGAAGTTGTGTGTTCCATCAAAGACTGATCCCATCCCAGATATTTAACTTTCAAATATCCATGCTGGTCTTTGTGTCAATTAATCTTGATTGTCACTTTGACTGAATTAAGAGGGTCTTTAAGAAGTGAATAGATTTTTGGGTTCATTAACTTCATAAACATGTTTATCCATGGATGAACCCATACCTGGGCTCTCAGGAGGCAGGGCCTAGTTGAAAGAATGGGACATGGGGCTATGGCCTTGGGGACTCTATCTGGTCCCTAGTCTCTTTTTCTCAAACCTTTTTCCCTGATTCTTTCTGCTTCCTGAGTGCCATAGGTTGAGCTGATTTGGCCTTGACATTTCTGCTTTGGAGTCAACCAACCATGGACTGAATTCCCCAAATCCATGAGTCAAAATAAGCCTCTCCTTCTTTAAATTGTGAACAACAGATATTTTTTCCCTCAGTGAAGAAAGAACTGATCAATACAAGCCTCCACCAATTTGTCCAGTATAGTCTCAGCTCTTTCTGATGATAGTGGTGTTAGCTACAGACTTCTTTCCTTGATAAAGCTCGTGTATTCGGATGTGTGTTTCTATGGCTGAGTGTGGGGTTGAAGCAGCAGTTTGCTGTCTGATGCTATTTCTCTGGTGGGTTCAAAAGAGTTGTTGATTTCAAATTTGTTGGGTTGTTATGTTGTTATGAGGATGAGAGTGATGACTTTCAAGCTCTTTACATGTCAGGGTAAAAACTCAAGTTTTCTACTCCTTAACTTACTGTTTTTAAAAAATGAATGCATATTTGTTAGTTAAATTATTTTTAAAGCGTAAGTAAGCTGTTCTGTCCTTGGTATTTCTTTTAAAAAACAGAATCCACGTTTTGTTCTGTTCTGCAGTGCCAGGGATCGAAACCCTCCTATGCAAGTGCTCTACCACTGAGCTACGCTCAAATCCCAGCGACCCAACCATTTGGAACCTTAATTTTTCATTTAGTGAAATAGAGAAAAGGGTAATGGTTTGAAGAAAAACTGACAAATAATCCTACCCTTCCTCTACTGTTATGTTTAAACAATAAAGAACAACATGAGTCTTAAGTGATAGAATAGGGTAGTTATGTTACTACAGTTGAATGCTGTCATTTGCCCAGGACTCCTGCAGGCAGGTAATAGCTATGTCTTAGCATGCTTCAGAAATGGACAAAGAGAATGGAACTGTTCTTCTAAAACTGTTTCTTACTAGCAAATACAGCAAAAAGAAAAAGCATTCCCTCAATTCCTATGGAAATATAAAGCTCAAATAATAAGCATCTTGTCTTTAAAACCTACATTTTACCATTACCGTGAATAGCAAAGGACGGAGCAATGGGGTGCTAATGAGATGACTACCTGTGCCTCCTGACCAGTTTCTCACTCTAGTTGTACGAAGTGCTCTACATGCTATTATCCAAACAATCCTATTAAAATTACATTCTCATTACTCTTCTTTTTAGAGAAGTAAAGCATAGAGGGGTTAAATAATTTACACAGGTCACTCAGCCATCCTCCGTTTAGTTCAAGTATCCATTTATAGGTGTTATCTAGGCCAAAAAGAAGCTTGATACCTCTGAGCAGAAATTGAACATCTTTCGAGGAATATAGGCACTAGCACAGGTAGAAGGCGGCACTCAGATATGGGTGGGAGGGATGTATGTACTCAAAACCCAATAGCTCCTTTCCTCACATGTTATATGTATGCTAATGTGTGCTCTACAGCGAGGAAGCAAGGCTTTGAAGGACTAGATAACCATTCCACCTCATTGCATCTACTCGAAACAGGGCTCGGTTCTTGGCACTAAAAGTAAATACAAAACTTATTGGTAAATATTTTCCAATATTTAATAATTAAAATAAAATTTGTTTTTGTTTGTGTGTTTGTTACCAGGGCTCAAACTCATGATGTTGTAAAATAAAGTTTTGAAAGGGGAAGAAAAGGCTACAATTAATCAAGTCAAAATTTTGATAGATAATTTGTAGAACTGGTCTACATGCTCACTGATGGCTAAATGGATTTTAAAAAATTTGCATGTAGATCTACAATGGAATATTATTTGATCTTTAAAAAGAAGGAAATTCTGCCATTTGTGAGAACACAGCTGAACCTATAGGACATTATGCTAAGTAACATAAGTCTACACAAGAAATTACATAGCCTATGATTTCTTTTTTTATTTTAAAGTGATTAAGACAAAAGAGACATAACAAAGCAGATCAAAACAGAACAATGTAAGAAACACAGTATTTCACCACAAAATAACCTGCAGTTAATAGTAACCACCATAATGTCTCTTTCTTTGAAATAGTTGAGCATAACTTCATATACAATACTATCAAACATAACAAAATAGTATAAAACCATTAGCCTATGATTTCACTTATAGGTGAAAACTTAATAAGTCAAACTTATACAGGGTAGAAGAATGGATGATAAGGGGTGAAGAATTTATGGGGGAAAATGCGATTTTTTATTATATGGTATAAACTTTCAACTAAAGGATGGATTACTTTGGCATCAAATGTATGGCACAGTGACTGTAATTAGTAATGTATTTTGTACTTGAAATTTGCTGTGAGTATATCTTATCTCCAAAGAGGAAAAAAGAAAGCTAGAAAGACAATTACATAAGGTGAATGGGTATGTTAATTAGCTTGATTGTCTTCATCATTTTGTAATATCTAAGCACATGTGAAAATTACATGGGATAATTAGAATATGTAAACATTTTTTGGTCATGTATATCCCAATAAAACTCAAGAAGGGAGATGTGCTTGCAAGCATGTGTGTGTGTGTGTGTGTGTGTGTGTGTGTGTGAGAGAGAGAGAGAGAGAGAGAGAGAGAGAGAGAGAGAGTATGTGTGTGTTTATTTTCCTTATGGAGTCTACCCAGAGTAATGGCAAGATGGAAACGGAGAAGAAATCAGCATTTGTTAGGAAGCATCCTATGTTTGGTACTGTCTGTATGTTGTACTCTCTTCTGAGAAGTGATAAGTAGGTACTGTCTGTGTGATGGCCCCTGTGCCAAGGAAACCAAAATGAATCCAAAGGAAACCAAGAGCAAAAATTAAAAAATACAAAGAAGTTCTGCTCTCACAGGACACCCAAAGAATTTTCCTCAATTGAAACATGGCAATATAAGTTGTATGTGTAATTATGAGGAAAGCAGTGTATATTCTGGTAGTATACAGAGGAGCTGTGCATTGGAGGACTAACAGGAAGAGTTGTAAGTCATGGCTTTAACATAGACTGACAATTTTGTATCTTTCCAGGATGTCCTGAGTAGCAAATTCACAAGCTGCATCAATTTCTTCAGCTTTGTCTTGCTGAATATTTTAGCCATGAACTAGGTAGCTACACAGTCTTTCATTCCAGCCTTAATGGCTATTATCTCTAATACATCTCATACATCACAGGTCACACAATAATACACAGGTAATAAAATGGCTAGGAATGATTAACAGTGGCAATGTGTTTCAAGAAAGTAGGACAGAAAGTCAGCAGATGCTTAAAAAAGGTAACCAGGGGTGGCCAGGGAAGGTTTCACCCCAGGTAGAGCTTGTTCAACGCATGAGCCTTGGCTGAGAGCAGAGAGCTGATTCGAAGTCCAGGGGTATATGCAGGCAATCCAAGTGAGCCTCAGCCACCAGGGACACTGAGCTGAAAGGAATCCCAGGGGGCAGATTTGCCACCTGTCAACTGTGTGCCACTTTGTTCAGGTGCTCTGATGAGATGATAAGGCAGTGCAGATGCCAATGTAGCCCAATTTTGTGTGTTTGCACCTTTATGTAATTCAGGTGAGTCATACCATTTGCTGGTGTGTGTGTCCAATAAATTCACACATCTGTTTTTTTTTTCTGATACAGCATTACACAGCATGTGACTGTGTACCTCTAATCTAATTTGGAAAGTTCACAAGTGGTATTTTATTGGAACAACTAATTTACTTATCAGTTTGTGTCTCGTGATTGTGCTGGGCAGCTGGGGTTGATGTTTTTAATAAGTTTTGTGTGTCAACATCTGGTGATTCTCCATTAGCACAGATGAGTTACAAGTCATTCCATTTTGACATGTGGACTCAAAATGGAGCAAAGTTTTGCTTTATAAAATGCAATCACTTGGAGGAAGGTACAGTCGGAAATCTGCTGTTCTCTGAAACATGCCGTAAATCAGAACTTGGCAGAGCCTGCTCTGGACTGAAGTAGAGAGGGAGGTATCAGTCAAGGTCTAATCAGTGAGGAGAACCCTGTTGGGTGGGTTCAGCATCTTATGAAGAAGTACCCAAATGTAGAAAGCCACAATTACAGATGCTCATAATTAATTGCACCAATATTGGGCTTTAGAATCAGTAAAATTTTCAAATCCTGGCTTTGCCTTTCTAGACTGTGTGGTCTTGGGTAAGTCACCTGGTCTTCCTGAACCTCTGTCTTGGTCACCGCATTACAAAGACACGCATACTTATAAAGATAAGGGAAGAAGATGAGGGGATAGAAACACATGATCTACAACGGTGCCCAATACTTAAAAATGCCACAGTATGTTTTGCTTTCTAGTTTTTTCAAAGAGTTTGACATTCATCATTTTCTGGGTTCCAACATCTTGATCAATATGCAACGTCTATCAGCTAATATTTATTGAGAGCCATGAGAGGCTGAATAAGTACTCTTTATAATTTCATGAGAACAGCCAACTGGAAAGGCACAGAGACCTCCAAAGCCATTTGAAGGAGTTCACTATTCATTCCAGGAAGATCCCCCCTAACACAAATTTGTAATTTTAGAAAGGGCTGTTATAAATTAGCAAATAACCATGAACTGTAATTCCAGGATTTAATTTAAGGTTCCCATAATATTACAGTTTAACTGCCTTTTGGACTCTGAAATTCATACATCATATCGGGAAGAAAAAAGAAATGAAAACACTTTTAGTTTAACACTTCTGAAGCCAGCTGGGGTGGGCAGAATCTACCTGATCCAACTTTGGATCCCAACTTCCCTTCAAGTTTCCTTTGGGTCAGATGTAAATTGCAGTATGTTTGACACAAAATCAGTACCTGTCCTGCACTCTTAGGCAAATGATAATTTTCTACTGAAAACTATTCCCTTCATGATGGTAAATCTTCAACCACTGTTGACAGATTCAATTTTTGCTAAGCACCAAAAACTCCGAAACACGCAAAGAAGTATAATTCAGCTTAGCAGATATTATTGAGCAGTTACTACCTGCCATTTGCTTGTTCACTCTCAAATTTGCCCTCCTCCTTTCCCCTTCTGTCTGTGTTAGACTCCGTGAGTTGAGTTTAGCCAGCAGGAAGCTGGTTGAGAGACTGGAGAGGAGGAAATATGGATAGCTGTGGTTGGTGTTCCCCATAGACACTCATGTTCCTGTAAGCTTGGTTTGCTGAATATATTGGGTTAAAGGAACACACCTATAATTTTTTCTAGAGGATTTCTCTTTAGTGACTGTTTTGTCCAGAAGTGCCTCATGGTTACAGAGCCCACGATATTCTTATCTGAACTTGAATTTGTCCAGTTGTTCAAAACTCCACGATATTCTTAGCTGAACTTGAATTTGTCCAGTTGTTCAAAACTCCATCTCTACTGCCTGAAGCAGGACAAATGCTGTGATGGAATTTGCTCCCCCAGATTCCTGCAGGATCTGGCCAGTGTGTGAGGTCACTTAGAACTTCATCTTTGTTAAGTTCCATCCTCCCCACTCATGCTTTCTGTCCGGCAGAATTCTCCTGGAAGCTACTCTTACCAAATGATGTGCACATAATTCCTTGCTGCAGGGTTTTCTTTGAGGATATCTAGGGCAAGCAGAGAAACCTACATACGTTCTCCCTGCTTGTTCTGCTTCAGAGGTAGTCGTTTTGGCTCCTTATTTCACCTCTCCTTGTGGGAGTTCACAATGCTGCTAGCTGACCTTGACTTTTGTATCCTGGGAGAGGACTGTGTTCTCCATTCTACAAATTAATCTCCTGCCAGGACTCCGGAGCTCTTAACAATTTAGCTATATACTTGGGGAACTCCTCTTTAAAGATTTTGGCCCCTGAGAGAAGCCAGCTCCTGATTTTGGGAAGTCAATCCTAGAAATGGCTGCAGATTTCTATGGTTGTTAAACTCTGAGTACTCTCATTTTCTTCTGGTTTATGCTTCTCCACACCTTTGCAACTAGTTCTTTGTGTTAGAGTCCTTCTTCTGAGCATCATGGCATGGATTTTGTGCACCTAGCTGGATGCTAACTTATATATTAGAATGCTTACCTTGTGTTGAAAGCAGAAGAAATAGCAAGAACAGGACTTTGCATTGCTCTCTGGCTGTTCATAGGTATTACTACCAGAGGCAACCCTGCTCTGATAGGAACTCCTGTAGCAGCATCTCTGGGAAGCAGCACACAGGCCATCCCAGTCAGGGTTGGTGGAGAAGTGGGCAACAATTAGGGAAAGGGTGCCCTCTGAGGGCACCCTGCAACTGAATGAAGAGCAGAGATTACACAGGATTGCTGCTGTGCATGTTTTCCTGATCCCAGCCAGTTTGCCTCTGGAATGGTACCATAAGGCATACAGCCACCCTTAACCCTTCTGTACACTCCCTCATCTTGGCTAGTGGTTAGTCAATTAAGCTCTTAGCTGTCCAGGAGATTGAGGTGGTGGTGGGGCCCTGAGCTCATACTGCGAAAGAGTTGCTGTGAGAGATCCATGGTAAGGATTTAGCTGGCTTGAGTAGGCCTGGATGCAAGCGAGGGAGAGATGTGTGCCTACAATGAGGTGTGCTGGGGAAGATGCATGTTGGGGTGATGTCTCTGAGGAAGCATTTCTGGATAGGGAAGGAAGACATGGTTCAACTCTGGTTAAGTGCCTTCTGGTTCACCTGTCTTCTATGTATCTCTACTCCCTAATCTATTAAAGAAGTAGTTTTGTGCACTCCAGTGTCCTCAAAGTGTTATCTCTATCCAGGCAGTGTCAGCATCCCCAGGGAGCTTGTTAAGAATGCAAATTCCCAAATGCTAGCCCAAACCTACTGAATCAGAAAGTCTGGATTGAGTTTTAACAGCTGTGCCTCTGGGTGATTCCAATGTGCTATGAAGCTTGCAAATTATGGGTCCAGATGGCCTCCAGATACGTTTTTTGTTCTAAGGATCTGTGACACAGCCACACATGGCACTCGAAATGGAGGAGAAAGAGCCTCACTTCACAGTGAAGGAGAAGGGCTTCCCCATGTGGCAACCACCAGAGATCTCGCTGCTTTATTTGGGCTTAATGAGTTCTTTCTTTTTGAACTACTTCTATGACACTGACCTCTCTTACTTCTTCCTTTTGATTTGCTTAATCTTGCTTCTTGAACCATAGTCCAAGACTTGTTTTTTGCCTTGGGCACTGCTTACACTTTGGTTTTCTAAGTGCTCTTGTGCTTTGTGTCTTGCCAGGTTCACTTGTTCAGGCCTTGAGGGTCCTGTACATTGCAGTAGCCTCCTCCAGCTCACTGTGATGCTCAGCCCTCCAGACCACTCTGCCTACTGCCTCCTGTGAGGACTCCTGAATGCATATCAGCCAGGTTGTGTGCTTCAAGGATACTTCTATGGCTCTCCAAAGCCTTGAAAGAAATCAGACTATGTGACTGAGTCAACTGAATTACAACAGCCTCTTTGCTCGGATCAAATTTCTACTCCCTCCTCTGATGCTTCCTGCTCCAGTCATTGTACAGATCCCCACCACTTCTAGCCCCTCTCTCACAGCCCCTCTCTCTCTCTGCTCTGCCTCCTTGCTTTTCTGTCCCTGTCTTCACTCTGTGATGAGAAAAACACTCACTCTCCTGTTTCCCCCTGTGAGAGAAACTGGCTAATTGCTCATAAGATAATTTTTCTGTCCTTCCCGGAAACAGAGCCAGACCCTTGGGCCAATGGACTATGCAGATGCATAAATCCTCTAAACAACCCTGTCTATTCACTCTCCACTGATGGATATACTGGGTCTGGAGGGAAATTACAGAGAACATCGAAACAAAGAAGTTTGAATCCATGCATACTATTGGAGCAGAGCCCTTTCTCACTCCATTCCCTGTGCCCTTCACTGAACAGTGGTTTGCAAGAGAAATAATACATCGTTAGCTTGTGACTCACTTAGAAAGCAATAAAAAGCGAAATTCAACAGCTTTGTGCATTGGTGAGCTACTTCTGCATTAACAACACTCAGTGGCTTGCAAGAGCTTTCATTCCTATGCTCATGGATCCACCGCCAAGCGTCAGTCAGCTTCTGGGACTGGCTCCTACATCTAGGCCTGCCTCGGACAGCAGACTTGGTTATAGGCTGCAGTTGGGTCTGCTCCACCTGGCTTGATCTTGGGGCCCAGAATGAGGGTACAGGAACTTTTAGGAAATTTATTTCTCTGGGCAAATTATTGGCACCCAGGAAACTAGCCAAACTGGGCAAGTATAAGTAACCATGGAATTATCTGCTCTTACTAAACTCACTCACCTCCTGTTGTCCACCCAAGAATCTACGAAGCAGGAAAGTCTAATTCAACCTAAAGTGAGGAACTGGAGTTTTGATGAGTAATAATGTGGAACCACACAGAACTCTCATGGTCCCAGCTGCTGGTCTTAGACTTTCCCCGAAGTATGATTGGTTTATCCTTTCTCTTAGGCTGAAGGAGTAGGTGCAGTGAATTTCCCTCCCTCCTAGGCTCTGTGTTTGTTTAGTTTTTCTGAAGTGCCCAATCTCCTCCATACCCTGTGACAAAAGGGCAATCCTTTTGTCAAAGCAGACTGTGATGTCCTCTTTCCTATCACTATGGCTCCTGCATCATGCAGACCTGATTATAAATATGGCCCTTCACCTGCCAAACTTCACAGCATATTTCTAACACATTTGAAGGAATAGAAAATGAAGGAAGTCAAGTTTATAAAGGAATTGTGTATTCCAAGCAATGTATTTCAATAGTAATTAGCTCCTCACCTCTCCCGACTCACACGTGCACATCAGAGTATGTGCATATCCTTTTCCTTCAGGAAGCTCCCTTTCTGCCAGAAGAATATCTGACTGCACAGTGAGAGAAGGATGGAGTTGAACCTTGTCCTCTCAGGAGCCCAGCTTTGTCAAGTGCCTGTCTGTGAGCCTCACATTTGACAACTCCGAGCTCAGCAGACCTCTGACCACTCTGAGAAGCTAGTGAAGCACAAATGTCAGTGTCACCCCAATATTTGCTTTTGCTCCCTCTCTAGTGTTAAAACCTAGTTTGCAAGCTCCAGGATTACCAGCTCGACACTGTATTTCCCAGCTTGTCTTGCACCTGGCTTGCAATTAGTCAGAAATACATTGAAATGGTGGAGTAACCTCCTCTTCCTCTTCCTCCTCCCTGTCCCCTGGCATATGTGAGAGGATAGTGAGATTGAGGGTGATCATCTGGGACGCATCAATAGAAGTTGCATTGATTGTAGAACTAGAAGACAAAAAGACCTAGATTTCCAAACCATGGGGCATCTGTACCTTCCCTATCCTCTATATTCATGATGTTTTAGGAGAAGAGGAAGTGTCTAATTTAAACCACTGTCCACCGGGTCTTTGTTGCCACAACCAGAATTTGTATATTAAATAGTACCAAACTTTGGGTCTATTAATGAATAACCAAGAACCTTATATTGTCATAAGGGTTGGATAGCAGCACTTTCATTCAACATTCAGTGAAAATACATTTATTGGGCATCAATCACATGTAAGGTATTGGACTGTGTAGTTGAGACACAAGATGTCCACATTAGACTCTATCTCCTGACCCTCTCGCCCTCAGCCTACCTGAGCTGTAGCCAAGCCATCATTCCAATACATGCTCCTCAAATTACATCTTCATGTAAACCCTACTGTCTGCCCTGGATCCTCACACGCACGTCCTGTTAGCATGGATTGTTATGCACCACTCAAGATCCTGTGCTAGGAAGTTTTCTCAATTCCCAGGCCAGAATTCATGGTTTGACATTGGAGTTTCCAGAGTCCTTTATTATAGAATTTACAATTTTTTGCAACTGATAAAAAGTAATATCCTCAAGACCAGGGATTCCATCTCCATTTGACATTCAACAGGCATTGTTTGAACCTTTGGCTATGTGAAGCTTTCAGTGAACACAGGTGATGGAACCAAAACAGATGATTCCTGTGGGCTTAGGGCTGTGTAGGTGCAGTAGAACTTAGCTCAATGTGCACTGTGCAGGGTTGTAACAGTCATGAAATGGTGGAGTAACCTCCATGTCAGTGGGTCTGATCTGCCTAGAGATGTCAGCACAGAAAAGGCTTCCTTTCAAGGTGATACTTGAACTGACTGAAAGTTCCGATTGACCTTGAGGCCATTCCAAATACTGAGGTGAACACCTGTCATTCAGATGGTGCTGAACAAATGTTGGCTGATGGAACAATCACAACTTGTGGGTCTTTTAGATTATAATTATACTTACCATGACTTCAGCTTTTAGCACATTTTATCTTATGGTAAAAAATATATTCCCTGCTTATTATTCTCACTTTAGAGATGAGAAAACCAAAATGCTGTGAAGTTAAGTAATTTTTCTAAGGCCATAAATCCAGGAAGAGGCAGGGTCAGAATTTGAACCCAGGCATTTGGCTCTACATCATTAGATAAGAACACATCTTTTGTGAACTAGATTTCATGGAGGACGTCTTCATCAGAATCAAGAAGAAAGCCAACTGTGGTCTATGTCCTGTGCCCAGTTGCTCTCTAAAGTGCCAACTTATCAGGTGGTGATAGAAATGATGCCACCAATAGTCAAGAGATCATGAAGGACAGCAAAGAGGAAAGGGAGGAGAGAAAGGAGGAGATCATTGCACACCTCTGTCATAGCTTTCTCCCTCTTTGGGGGAGTTGAATGGATACAATAATGTAACCCTAAAGACAATCCCCTCCACAAGAGTGTCCAGGAACAAACTCCATTTCTTTAGGGTGCCTACCTTCCCTCTGTAACTTTTCATGTGTAAGTGCATCACAACCACCTGTAACACTTTTGATTAGAAGTTGGATTCATCTTCCTATATAAATATGCAGCTCCCTGTGGTATGAAAACGTTATAGAAGATTACCAGCACTGAATAGAATTTATTAAAGAAAAATGACAAGCTGCATCTGCAAATTTTAAGTTTGGAGCTCTTTTCCCAAATAAATGACAATAATATTGAACTACCGTTCAATGCTCCAAAGGATGTGTGAGAGAGCAACGCCTGAGGAGGAGAGGCGGCTGCTGGCATCTGTGCTGACTCAGCTCGAAGCTGCAAGATGAAAGTAGCAAGACCTCAGCTGTCTCTGCAGATTCCACACCAATCATGTTAATTGGAAACTGCAAAGAGGAAATGGTCACAATCAACAGATTTATCACCCAAAGGGTTGAGCAGTTCATAAATTTAATCCAGCCAAGGAATTTGGAAATACAATTGATGCTTATAAGAATCAGGGGCGGGGAAGGGGCCTCTCCAAACAACCTTTGCAGGCAGATGGCTGGGAGTGCTTGAACATATTTTATTTGAAGCTATTAGAAATATAAAAGGAGGCTTCTTCCCAGCCTCTGGCTGAAGGATTGTAGCTTCTATTTTATAGCTTTTATAAAAGAAGAGCAATAAAAAGACACAAACAGCATGTTAAATTTAATGGTGGTAAATTCAGACACTTGAATATATATAATTTATTTTCCTAAAAAAAACTCCACCCTACGGAGGCCTCTATTAATTAGCATGGAAATGTATTGCAGGACCAATATTGCATGCAGTTTGCCACTTTGATTATGTTATGAGAAGGGAAAAAAATCAACCTGGAAAAAAATCTTTGTTACTTTATTGCAAAAAGAGGTGAGCAGAGGCAGTGAAAAATAGCTGGGGGTGGGTGCTGCTTATGGAAGATTACCTGGAAGTTCTCAGCTCCCCAGAGTACAACCAGGGGCTTCTCCATCAGAGGGATGGCCAGCCACAGAGGAAGGGCAGCTCGACAACAGAGAACTGCTCTGGTCAAGAACAGAGCTTTATGCCAAATGATCTTGGCCATTTACACCTGCAGCTGAGGAAATAGAGGCTCAGGTATGTTGGGTGTCCCAGTGGCAGACTCATTCATTAAAAACACAAGACCAGTTTCGAGCTGTATTTGGCTGCGACTGGGTGTTTCTCAGTACACAGTATGTATCCAAGCCACCACCTGCTACACCCTGTCTCTGTCCAATCTGCCACACAGGTCATTCACCTGGTTATGGGGACATCGCAGAGGCAAATCATGAAAAGGAGCAAATTCCTACAAATTGCATAAAGCCTTTCCATGGGACAAATAGAGTTCTCCCCTACTGCTTGTTTTATTTGCCCTGTGGATCACCACAGGGCTAGGTGGAGACAAGCAAGCCAACAAAATTCAATTAAACAACCACAGTTTCTGCAGCAAGCTGTTGCTCAACAAATATTTAACAAAGAGCATGGTCAGAACTGAAAAGAGTCCTGAAGGTGATCTGATCAATTGCGTATATTTACATCCTTGGGGTGAGGGTACCCTACTGGGTTGCTTGGTTTTCCTTCCTGTAAAGAGAAGTAAAATCACGCTTGATTTTTTTAGGTGTGATGTACAAAAGTGACCAAGTTTTGCCAGAGGGAAATGAGGCCAGGTCTGTGTGTGTTGCTCACTTGTTGTGCAGTACTTAGCAAGGGACTCTAACTCTCTGGTTGTTTGTGTGAGAGGGAAACTTCAATTTGGCATTTTATGGAGTTCCAATGAGAGAACACATGTAAAACTGTTTGGAATCAGGCCAAATCATAGGAAATGCTCCATGAATGTAGGTCCTTTCCTTGGGCACCCTCTCAACTTTTATGATATAATAACAGCAACTAAAATTATACCTATTTTATACAGGAGATAAATTTTCTTTGTGTCTTGTTGTTTCATCCTGATCTCTACTCCACACCTGTGTAGCTGACAGGACAGGAAGAAGAATGACCCTGCACATGTTAGTGGCTCACTGTAGAGTGAGGAAATGAAAATGTCCATCTGAGGCCACACAGCTCCTAGAGCCTGAGCTCTGAGGCACTATATCCACTCACATCCATTGCCCTGAATGTGCTACACAATCGACCTCCCGCTCACCTTACTCTGCTCATTTCCCTCACCTCTCTGCCAGCCTGCTTCCTCATGGGCGGAATAGCACTATCATTCACCATGGTAGATTACTTGTGCAGAGTCAAATGGACAAGCAAAGATCCTAGTACTGTGTGGGGCACTGTGCTCTATAACAGAGCAGATGAGTCAGGTGTGGTGGCACATGATTATAATCCCAGTACTGTGGGAGAGTGAGGTAGGAGATTCACAAGTTGAAGCCCAGGCAACTCAACCACTTAGCAAATTCCATGTCAAAATGGAAGAAAGAAAGAAGGAAAGAAGGAAGGAAGGAAAGAAATAAAGAAAAACAGATAAATAAAAAAGGTGAATGAAAGACAGAAAAAAAGAAAAGAGAGAGAAGGAAGAAAGAAAACAGAGAGAGAAAGAAAAGAAAAGAAAAGAAAGAAAGAAAGAAAGAAAGAAAGAAAGAAAGAAAGAAAGAGAAAAGAAAAACAAGAAAAAGAAAGCTTATTATAACTTGACACAGCAAGACTGACCTGTGGCCAAAAAATTGATCCTTGCATTTGGATGCTTATAGGAACACCCTGCCTGAATTTTCTATTTTATACACAAACTGTTATGTACAGAACTGGGAGAACAAAACAGACATTTTTGCCATGTAAACGGAAAAACCACTCTGAAAACCTTGGCCTCCTCAAATCAAGGAAATGTTACCAAACAGACCTGCAAATTGCAGGAACAATGTCAGGCTTCCCGAGGGAGGTGGGTGTGAGGGCGCTGCCTGGCCTTCTTTGGGTATTAAACTCTGATTTGCTGTGTCTTGTATTCCCTTAGAAAGCAAAATTTCTAGCCAAAATAGGCAATATAAATGCTCCTGTGATTAACAAGGTGCCAATATATTGGCCAGTAATTCAAAGAGTCAGCAAACATAGCTAACAGTTGGCACAAAACCACTGGGAAAACAATTTATGAGCCTTTGCTCAATACAGAGGGAGAAAATGCCAGTCCTAGTATAATAACCGTATTTCTTACCGGCTTTGTCGAGGGAAAATCTTACCCTAGATTAAGAGATGGTTTCCTCGATGCTCTTACATCCTGATTAGAGAAACGTAAAGGCTTTTGTGATTATCTGTGCAATCTGGTGCTGCTGGAGAGGAAACAAGGTAGTGTTACCTTGACGCCATAAATACTGATAACAGTGTAAACCGGCTCCTTATTGATGTGCATAGTTCGAAGGGCCTGCAACTCGGCCACTGATTTCAACTGGACCGTAAGAAGACTTCATATCAAGCTAATCATTAGACAGTCAATAAACCTGAAGTACATGGGAGGGGACAAAAAATGGAACAAAAGGAGGAAAAACTGAGATACTAGAAAGAAGAAAAAAGCAGAAAAGCAGTAGAGAAAGAGAGGGACACAGTGAGAGGGGGCATGGAGAAATTAGAGACTGGCAGCCCTCCGCACTTAGGACTGTGCTAATGTATCAGGTGGCTTGGCAAAGATTCACTAAGTTTCTCGCTTGATATTAAAAATAGAACTGTAAGTTACGATCTGTTATTTGGAGAAGAAGAAATGTACAAAAGCAAATTAAATAACTGAGGTCAACCAATCAGTAACTAGAGCAAAAGGATTAGAAAGCAGAAAGAAGGAGATGAGGAGGAGAAAGAAGGAGGCAAATTAGAGTTAGAGAAAGGTTGGGAGAGGCCACCAGCTTCGTTGTTGGAAAATTAGTGGCTTTTTTGTCCTAGGCAAATGGGCATAAACAAAGAAACACTTTAATTGTGCCAAGCTTAACTTTCCGCCCCAGAAAGTAGAACTCCAATTAGAAGTGAGCCAGGACCGGAGCTCGCTCTTCACTAATAGGGACAGAGAACTAAGCTTGATAGGCACTTTTGTTTGCAGGGCCACTGCCTGCAAATTCAAAGGACGAGCTGCCACGTCCCTGGGCTCTTCTGCTTGCTAGCAAGAAAAACTCCAGGTAGAAAAAACACAGCACATTGAAATAGCATTCCCACCTCCATTGTGTCAGGGGAGCTGGGAACGTGTAAAACCTCTAAATAATCACCTTATCCTTTGGGGCTGGGAGACAGGGGCCCTAAGTAACACAATCACACTGGAATCACAGACTATGCTTTTTTTTCTCCCTATAAATAAATAGAAATACAATGAACAAAGGCAAAGGGATTATATAAAAGCATCTCAGGCTGTCTTTGGTGCAAGGAAGAAAAACTCCAATTGAAGCAAAAATTGAAACAGTGACCAGACACAAGCATGCCTATTGTGTATTCTTCATGCACTTGGTGCTGGTCTTTGTTTTAGGTGCTGGAATACCCTGTCCATCTTCAGGAATGCAGTGTTCGAGCTACTGAGGAGTCAGGATTCCTACTTGGGAACTTACACCTCCAATCCCAGGGATTCTGCTTCCTGCTTGCCATTGATCCAAGGGACCCTAATTTCCAGTTCTGCTTTGGCCAAGTATTTGATGTGCATGGTTGTAGTATCTTTAACTGGCACTTCTCATAAAATAGAGGAAACGTTTTGATCTACCAAACATGATGTGCATATTTATTTAATTAGTTCATGTGTCAGGATTCCTGGATAGTGGCCCTCCACTGTGGACAGCCAGGAAAGGTCTTTGCCTTCTATGATGAGGGACACACCAAAGGTCACAGACAAAGCCCAAGGACAGAGAAAAGAGACTTTAGGACACCCACATTGTTCTGGGACAGAGAACAAATGGGAAAGCAGGATGGTCTAGGGTTGATTTAGACTGCTCTGAAGACTCATGAATGTTACTAAGAAGAGAACAAAGTTTACCTGAAACCCCATGTGTCAGTAACAGGGTGGAATAAGCCTGGATGAGTAACACAGGTTGTGGCTGCCCTGTCCCTAGATCATGTATTTTAGATTTCACACCAGTCTCAGCTTAGGGGCCAACAGCAGGGAAGTCAGGGATGATTGGAGCCACACACTTTCAGGGACACCTGCAGGGAAGGTGCTGGGATGTTCTAACAAGTGGGAAAAGATTCAAAATGCTGCTCTGTTGCCCCTGAACACTGAAGTTCTGTTCCAGAGGGCTCTGGTCAAGATAATGCCCCAGTTTGGGATTTGGAAGCTGCCATTTTGATCTCAGCTCTGTTATACCCTTTCTCTGTACCCCTCAGCTCACTTCCACCCCCTTGCTCTTGACCTTTTATTAGGGTACTTTGTAACCCCTCTGGGTTCCAGGCACATGGCAGACTGTCTTCGAATTGCAAACACAATGTCTGTACATGGCTGATTCCCTGAATATGTTTGGGAAATGAAAAAAATGGTGGAGCATGCAATATGTTATTCTACTTCATGACATATGTGAGTTGACTTTCTGTTGTTTTAACAAATACTCAAAGTAATCCAACTCAAAAAAGAAAAAGTTTATATTGGCTCATTATTTCAGAGGTTTCAGTCCACAGCTGATTGGCCTTGTGGCTTTGGTCTTGAAGCAGCATGATACATCACAGAGTAAGTTCACAGCAGAGGAAGCCTGCTCTGCCATGAGGTTGGAGGCAAAGAGAGAGGAGAACGGATTGGGGAGATGTGACTCAGCCTTCCCTTCAAAGACCCTGTAACCTCACTTCCTTGCAACAGGCCCCACATCCACAAGGTTTGATGATGATCTCACAGTGCCATAGACTGAGGACTGAGCTGTCCATGCAGGGACTTCTGGGGGACATGCAAGATCCTAATTCCAGCAGTGCATTTTTTTTAGGAGACTGCTTTCTGCACCAGATAGAGACTGACCACTGGGTAAAGTCAGCAAGGTAAGAATCAGCAAGGTGCCATCTGACCCTGACCTGGGCCCATTCACAATCTTCTCCTCTTTCCTTTGGAGTGCACAGCTGCCACACTAATGAACACATTCCCTCTGGCAGATTATTTTCCAGGTGAGTTCCTGGCTTCACATATCCCACTCTCTTACCTTAAGAGCTATTTTGAACTGGCAACTCATTTACTTTCATATTTGGTGAGCAGGTTAATGGTGTCTCCAGGGACTCATTCATTTTTGTAGTTAGGGAAGCAAGAAGGAGGACTTTTCAAATCAAATGCAAGAGATGGGATTGAAAAGTCTTTTCTGTGTGCCAGTTTTGCATATTTCTGGGACTTTTGTACCCAAGGAAAGGCAACCTGACCATTTTCTATGTCATTGTCTAAAGGGAGATGATGGAGAAGCCTCATGGGAGTTGTGATAGGGAGAATAAAGACTCCCCAAGATGTCTGTATCCAGAGCCTTGGGACCTCCAAATACTTCCTTTACACAGCAGAGTATCCGGAGAAGGAGAAAGGAGGAGCCTATATCACCTGAGTGAACCTGCAGTACAGAGCCTGGAATCTTCTTCTCCACAACTTATGTCTCCCCAAAGCAGAGGAGCACCATGTGATGTGAAGACTTCCAGAAAGAAGAATCCAAGTAACTCAGTAGGAATTTGAAATGGACCTCAGGTCAGCTGTAGTTATTCTTTAAAAGCTGTGGCCATCCAGGATTTACTTATTCATCATAACAATGCTTCTTTTCATTATAGTTGTTTTCCTACCAAGATCTCCCAGAAAATTTATAATCCAGGAAGGTTTTTCTTTCTCTTTACCTTTTTATAGCCTGATGTCAATCCCTTCTTGTCCCAGTTTTCTGGAATGGGGTCCCAAGGGTTTTAAGAAGGAAGATGAACTGGGCATGACATCATGCACCTATAATTTCAGCACTTGGGAGGCTAAATCAGGAGGACTGGTGGGAAACTGACATCAATCTGAGCTTCATATTGAGTTCCAGGCCAGCCTGTACTAATAGCAAGAAACTGTCTCAAATAAACAAATAAATGAACAAACAATACCAAAAAGAATGAGAAGGAGGAGGAGGAAAAGGAGAAGGAAAAGGAGGAGGAGGAAGAAGAGGAGGAGAAGGAGGAGGAGGAGAAGGAGGAGGAGGAGGAGGAGGAGCCCAGAAAAAAAGTGGGAAATCTATCTTCCATTTCAGAGTCAGATGACAATGAATATGATGGACAGAAAAAATACAGAATGGAAGAGTCACACAACAATAAGATGAAAGCTGTGTTCAGCGTTTAGAACTTTTGCAGAGGAAAAGAGAATGAGAAGGTGGTTCAGCCACCTGAATTAAAGTCCACATCAGACAGGCCAGGTCTTCCCATCCTGGACTAAATGTTGGCTCTCACTGCCTCCAGAATTTGTGATATGATGCCTTGAGACGTGGTCATATTCCATATTCCTAAAGGCAAGGACCATAACTCCAGTGACTGGTGCTCTTTTTTAAAAATTTATTTTATTTTAAAAAGAATAAAACAAAACAAAACAGAACAATAGAGTAGAGTAAAGCAATGCACATAACACAGGATTTCAGAAAAAGACAGCAGGAAATCAACAGTGGCTACCATAATGTCTCTTGTTTTCCTCAAAATAGTCACCTATACCTTCAGACACAATAGTTTAGTACACATCAAAATAGTATAAAAGCAATCAAAACACAAGAATGAGAGCCTTATGGGCTTTCAAGACCAGACACTAGGAAATTAATAATGGCTACCATAATGTCTCTTGTTTTCTTCAAAATAGCTTTCCATATCTTCATATATATTGGAATCAAATAAGTAAAAACAGACTAAAACCAATCAAAACCAAGAATAAAAGCATTATTTGCTTTTGAATCAAAATGATAGGAAATCATCAATGGCTACCATGGTGTCTCATATTCTTCTGTGTAGTTGTTCATACTATCACACATACTAAAATCAGTTCTAATAAACTCTTTAGGTGAAGTTCTAGGCATATATTAGCATGTACATGTACATCTATCCTTTCTATATTAGAGGAAAAAACAAACAAAAATAAATAACCATATCTAAGGGCCCCAAAAAATAACAATGTAGGCTTTCAAGCAAGGTGGTAGTATCATAGTAATCTTTGTTTTGCATAGCTATCTTTATAAGTCTTATTTGAATTACCAGATATAGTCAAGAAAAAATGATCTAATTCTATGGATATTATCCGTTCTGTTCCAAGAACTAATAGAATTAGTAGAACAATCATCTTAGAAATCTTAAGTATATATATATGTATGTATATATATGTATATGAATTTATATCTTATTTCATTTCTCATCCTTCTTTTCTCTTTTTTCCTGAGTTATTTTTCCCCTTTGAGCAGTTTCTTACCCTTTCAAAATATTTATTGAACATTTTGCATATTATTTACTCTTTCAGTTTCCTACACTAGGGAGATAATATAATATTTACATATGTGAGTTTGATATATTTCACTTATGAGCATGGTCTCAGGTTGCATTCATTTACTTATAAAAGCCTCAATGTGGTCTTTCTTTATAGCTGAGTAGTACTACATTGTGTAAAAGTACCACATCTTTTTTATCCATTCCTCAGCTGATGGACACTTAGGTTGTTTCTAAGATTTAGCTATTACAAATTGTGCTGCTATAAACATGGGTGCACTTATATCACTGTGGTATGATGTTTTCAATTCTTCTGGGAATATACCTAGAAGTGGAATAGCTGGGTCAAATGGGACTTCCAATCCCAACCTTTTGAGGAATTTCCACACTGACTGCCATAGTGATTGCACCAGTCTGCATTCCCACCAACAGTGCAGAAGAGTTCCTTTGTCACCACAGTTTCTCCAGCATTTGTTATTGGTTTTCTTGATCCTGGCCATTCTTTCTGGAGTGAGACAGAATCTCAGTGTGGTTTTAATTTGTACTTCTCTAATGACCAATGATGTTGGTACCCTTATTTTAAGAGGAGAGTACACGTATATACCTGGGAGAGAGGTCCTGTGAAAATACAGGCAGAGTGTAATGACTCCGTTATGCCATGGGATGCTGAGGAGCCATAGCAAGCCAGGAGGAGATGAGGCAGGATCTTCCCATAGCCTTCAGAGGGAGTACAGCACAGTGAGCTGACATCTTGATTTCAGACTCTAAGAATTGTGAGATGAAACACTTCCATTGTTCTAAGTCACCCAGTGTAGTCATTTGTGATCACGGGAAACTAATAGACTACGTGTGGGACTAAGTCCTAGCCTCTGGTAAAAGGTGTAGGTCAGAGACTTGACAGAAACCTTGCAGATTGGTGAGAGCTCTTTCCTTCTGCAGAAATTTACGGGGCGCCTGTGTGCTTCAGGCACTGAACCAGAGTCATGGTGGCAATGTGGGGAACAAAGGAAAGGTAATAAGTTACAGCACTAGGCAGTCCACAGTCTTGTTGGGAGTTCTTCAAGTGTGGTCTTTAACAATTACTACCAGAAACCTCTAGATAGTTCTGCTCAAAAATGGTCCTTGGGCCAGCTGCATCCATGTCCCCTACTTTCTGAGTATGGATGAAGCAAAAGGACCCCCACCTATCAGCAGATGGGTTCCATTTTATCAACTGTATCTTGGGACTGCTGACTTGACTCATGGTTCATATATTTAATTATTTTTGGCACTTGGAATCGAACTCAGAGCCTCACACTTAACTCAAGGTTTCTTGAATCATGTCCCTGCAGCAAAGCCTGGACACCTGACCATTTTCTCAATTCTCTGTGACCCAATTTCTAACATGACCCTCTGCTTTCCTTGCTGGTATTCCTCCAGACCCAGGCAGCCTGCATTCTTCATCAAAGTCAGAAGGCTCCTACCTGCCATCTTAGAACATGAGATCTCAGATGCCCAGATCTCCTGCAGCTGTTGGGCCCAGTCATTAGGCATCTTCCTACACCTCCTTGAGCACTATTATTGGGACCTGCCATTCCTCGACCATCACCCAGACCAGTTGCAGGTCCTAAATTGTAAGTCTACTAATGCTGGCTTTTCCCTTCTTCCCATTAACCCGTCATTCAAATCAGAGCACTTTTTGCAGTTGGCAATTGCTCTGAGGTGTAACAAAAGGATTATCTTTGTGCTACCATAGTATATCCAATGAAAAAATTTGTTAGTGGTCAGAAATAGCTGAAAATCATTTCACAGCATGAAGTGCTAGGGCAGGGTAAAATTTTAAGAAGTTAAATGTTATTTAGATTTAGCTGCATTTAGTTTTGGTTAAATCAGCTTTTGTGTAGAGTAACTTTATTGTTTTATGATAAGAGAAAGAAAGTCAGAATCAATGTCTCTGGATTGACTGGCTACATTACTTTGGATAAAGCATGAATGCTGTTGGAGCAACAGCAGAAGAAGGAAGAGGAAATCAGTTTTAACCCTTTAGATAGTGTAGATAATATTTTATCAGTTATCAGGTTTATTTATGAGCAATAAATTTAATAATAGGATGAACAAATATTGAACTGCAAACTGTGAATAAGGAAACTCCCTAAATTTGGGTAGCCCCATTTCTTTTTTTTTAATTTTTATTTTGAAAGTATACAACAGAAAAAGTCAGAATAAAGCCAACTAAGATCGTACAGTGAAACTGGTACAGAACTTCACAGCAGGTTACCGGGATAACAGTAATAGGTATCACAGTATATTTTGTTATCTTTATAATAGTTGTTGTTTCAGTCACGTATATCAAAATGAGAAGAAATATAGAACACTATAGAACTTATCAAAACAGAATATTGAATAGAGCAGTACCCTTAATCAGAAAAGATCAAAACAGTAATAAAAATATTTGCCTTCAAAGAAATGGTAGAAGAAAGTCCCCCTTATTTGCTATGGGCAACCTCCCAGGAGATGCTCAGATTTCTGGTTCCAACTTGCTAATGGGTGGGGACGGGGAAGAGAAGGAGGATAGGGGAAGTGGGATATTTCACTCTAGGTCATGTAGCAGTAGGTTCACTATTGCTAAGCAGGGAGGCAGAATGGTCATTTGTTTTCACAGTGTCCTCAGTTCCAACATGGTGTGGATCTCAGGAGACACTGATAGTTCTCCCCCTGGAAGGGCTGCAGTCTGCCACCCTGCCTCCGCTTACCAGGGAGGGGAGGTACTGGCTTGGCTTCCCAAAGTCCTAAGTTCCAACATGGCGTGGATCTCAGGAGATACTGCTAGTTTTCCCCCTGGAAGGGCTGCAGTGGGCCACACTACCGCTGCTTACCAGGGGAGGTGCTGGCTTGGCTTCCCAGAGTCCTAAGTTCCAACATGGCGTGGAGGTAGCCCCATTTCATTCAAGTTAGAAGTCATTCAGCTCACATATTGTACTGGTCTTGGCTCTGTATTTTCACTTTGTGGCAAAGGAGCATTAAAGACCAACACTGAGCGTGTGGGCCTGATGTTACAAGGACCTGAATTCTAGCCTTGCTGGTCTAAGCTGCATTTTCTTAACCAAATTAGGCAATGTCCCATAGTCTCTGTTTCCTAATCTTAAAAATGGCCATAACTTTGACCCCAAACTCAGTGGTTCCATTGGTTCCAGTGAGGGTGAAATGAATTTGTTTAGCACAGTCTATCTGCTAAGCTATGTGCCAAACTATGTCTAGAGACTTCACTGAGCCCCACTTAAATTGTCTTGTGTTGATCCCTCCTGCTTAATTTTCACACTGTAAAGGAGGCTGCACATCTACAAAAGGCAAAAGTAGAGTCCTAGGCTTGTGGAAATAGGGTAGTGAACTGAAAGGCTCAAGTGACAGAGGCTCAGACTCTGGCAGAATCTTGCAGCATCTGAGACATGGCCAGAATGAATTCCTAGCTACTATTTCCAACATGAAAAATAGAAACTTACACTTGAGGCTGGCATGTCGGAAGCCTTTGGTAGCACCTTTAAAAGCTAAATAAAGCTTTTAAAGATAAAATAAAGCTTATCTTTAAAAGATAAGAGTGTGCACAAAGAATCAGAAGCAAGAAGAGGGAGAAGGAAGCACCCTTTGCCAGGCAGAATCCTGTCTGGGCTGTCATAGCCTTGCTATGCATGCTGACCTCTCCTTGTACAGTTTTGATGTCTCTCCCTTGAGTTTTAACTTACTTTTGGCAACTCAGAATCACCAGTTTACTCACATATCCACTCTATCAATAAATTGAAAGAATCCTCCCTATTTTGAAAGGCAGTAACAGTGCAATGGTTCAGAACACAGTCTCTGGCTCCAGGATGCTGAGTTCAAATCCCAACTCTGCCACTCAATAGCTGTGCCATCGTAGGAAAATAAATGAGCTAAATTTAACGTAGTCAGAAGCTCAGCACCAGGCTCCCAGGTTGGCTGCAAAGGTTAAAGGGGTTTCCAGGGAACAGTGTATCAGTGTGTATCAGTACCAGCTGACAGCCTATCACCATGTATCAGGCACTGCCCACAGCCTGGAGCAGCTTGCTTAGGCACTAAACACTTGCTGTGGAATCTGCCTCATAATGTGTCTTCAGGTGAGCTAAGAATTTGTGGTTAGCTCTTCTCTAAAGTCACATAATTTGGGTTTCTGTTTATAGCAGTCTCTATTTTAAAGCCTCAATTTCTATATTAGGGTTATGATTTAGTTTAAATATAACCAAAATCTCCAAACAAAAGGCATGAAGCAAACATGAATTTGAAGTGTTTATACTATTTCTGGGGAAGACTCCTCCAAGGAATTGTATCATATTTTTTGCACACATCTGCCATCTGTTTCCAGATGGCAAACAGACAGACGCTAATCACTTTGTTTACACTACATCAAAACAGCTCACGACAATACCACACGTAGCTGCAAGGGAGTCTGGGAAGCAAACTCAACAGCCATGTGTCCAGCTCTAACTTTAGTGAAGAATGGATTCCCGGATGCAACCTGCTTTCCTCTAGCTGTCATCCTTGGTGCTTTCTTCTTCTGAGGCCTGCTGAAGGATGCATGTAAGAAATTCCAAACTCAGGGATATGAATATTACTGAGCTCTTGTTCAATCATAGAGCAGAATGGTTTGTAGGGTCACTTTTTTGAATGTGATTCTAAATACTTTAATTCTATAACCTGAACAGCTATTTCGAAGATGACAATGTGTAACTTATCAACCGGCAAATTCTTACCTTTTGTTTGTTTGTAATTTTGTATTATTTCTACCCTTTTTTTTATCTCCATGTATTTTTTTTTTCGTTTCCTTTTCTTTAAATAAAAAAAAAAAAGAGCAAAGGACAGCTGGCAGGAAATCATAGCCTATCTTCAATATTGGCCTTCACGGCTGTGTGGCAATGAACTTCTTTGTTATTTATGCACTTTAAAAATTGAGATACCACTACTACATACCAAGAATGTGATAGAAATAATGGAAGAACAAATCCAAGGGCCAAACCCACAAAATGGCACATAGAACCCCTGCTTAATTAGACATTGTTGCCTTCCCATGTCTGGAAAAATCACCTGTATTTTTGTTTAACTTTTTTTAAAATTGGGGATCAAACTCATGACCTTGTGCTTACCAGGCAAGTTCTTGAGCCACTGAGCTAAACCCCCAACTTGTTTAACCTTTTAACACTCAGCCATACTGAGTCACTGTTTTTCTTTAGGCTTCTATGGAGTTTTGACACCAGAGACCTCATTGTTGAGTCTCTTCAACAATGCTGATCACTGAACATGCCATTCTGTTCCATGTCCTTACATTTAGGTGACTCTCTTTGCCTTTTCACTCCTATGGAAATCCTTGCTATCTTTAAAGTCCACTTTCAAAGCCTCTGGTGTCAACACTGCCTTTTGCTTAATTGTCAAGTGAGATTCCATTCTTGTTAGTCAGTATTGCCTTTGACCCAACAAGCCACAAGGTGCTGGGGCATGGGAAGCAATTCTTGGGTCATCGCTGATCAGACCTTTGAAGACATATTATCTTCACTATTCCTCTGAGTTCTCAAGGAAGAATTTTCTATGGCACCTTACTCTGCCAAGAATGCCTGTGTAATGGATTCAGCAAGTTCATAAGCTATAATTTGAGAGTGCAATGAGCCTAGCTTCCTCGGTTCCTTCATCTGGATTTCTTTTACTCTTGACCTCTGCCCCACTGAGCAGAAGAGATATCCCACAGTGTCTTAAACTTGCCAATAGTACACTACACATCTTCCAGTTTTTTAAACAGGCTTTGCTATTGGAAATGTACTTTATCTTTTTGAGTACGGCTGTTCTCCTGATCATGATACAGTTTTCCAAACACAAAGCTTCTCTGCATTAATGTTGAACTGGGAAGATGGTCTCTGATTCTGGAACAGGGTCATGTGTTTGCTCAGGGAGCTCCCAGTGTCATTGGAGAGGTCCCTTTCTTTCTCATCACAAGGGGGTCTGCTGATGCTTGTTGCTAAGCCCCAGAACTATGGAAGCACAGGGGAACTGGAAGACTCTGCTGTCCTCTGTCTTCTCTTCTTCACTTGCTTCTTTGTCTTCAGCTTAGGATATGAAAACCTCAGCTCTCAGCAAGATGAAGGCCTCATGCTGGGTCCCTAATAGGTTTTTCTCAGCTACTAAGTAGCCTCTACCCCAGCAGGCAAAATTATGAGGCCTCTTCAGCATCAGAGGGAGCAGAGGGAATTGGGGTTCACTAAGTAGTCACTAACTTAGGACCTAAGACCTGTTAACAGAGAGACATAGTAACCTTGACAGCTCCAATGGGTCAGTGATGGTTAGCAAGCAAAACTGAGCCCCCAAAGAAGATATCAAAGCAGCAATGGGAGTAGAAGAGTAGGAGGAAGCAGAAAGAAGCTCTTAAGAGGGGTGCCAGATCCTTGGAGTTTGGATTGGGAGTGATACCAGGACCAGCTGTGCAGGTAGGCAGCTAGAGAGTCAGTAGAGGTAGGTGTTATTGCTACTTCCTACTTAACTGCTTAACTCATTTGTGAACTTGAGCAAGTCACTGAATATTTCTTAAAGTATATTTTCTCTTAAAAAGAACAAGCCAGAGAAATGATATGTATCCTATATTTTGTTAGTTAAAAATAAAATCCACAAGTGGGCTAAAGAGCATGCCTATGAGGTGGCAGATGCCTGAGGAAAGTTTTCCACACTCCTTGGCTCTTCGTTAAGCTCTTTATATAGAGCTCAGAGTCATCCAAACGTGTCATTTGGTCAACACTTGGGGGAGAAAGAAAGAGAGGTGGTGTTTTCTCCCTGTCAGTCCTATACTTAAGGAATTGGGAGATTTCGAGAACAACTCATCAGGATTACAGCTGTCCAGAGTGAGCTACACTCCTTACACCAGGGTTCCAGGAATGAATGGAGCAGGGTCACCCTCCATGGCTGAGGCAATGTCTGTTTTTTGATTTAAAAAAGACAAGTGAACATGGAGTTTATGCCATAAACAAAACCAGAGACATTTCCTCATCGGCCACCTTTATCCTCTGAAAAGCAACCTTCTCAGCACCTGAAAAGCCCTCACAGACATCTGTGAGAGGATCTCTGTGCTGGCGGCTTGTCTTTCCCCTTCACCAGCTCTCTAGACGTGACCTCAAACATTGAATTTGGAACACGGGAGAAGCCCTGTCAAGGACATGGAGGCCCTGTGTTTTACATCACTGTGACAAAATGCTGAGGAAAACAAGTGAAAGATTTATTTAACTCACATTTTAGGGTTGATAGTTTACTTGGCCACACTTCTTCTAAGGCTGTGGTGAGGAAGAAACATCATAGTGGAAGAGAGTGAGTGAGGAAAACTGGTTTTACCTTACAGCAGCCAAGAAGGGGAGAAAGATGGAGAGCGAAATAGAGAGGGAGGAAGGAGAGAAAATGGAGAGAGAAGAGACGAGAAGCAGGGAGAGAGAGATCTGGGAATCTGGAGTGGCAACCAAATGTAGTCCTCAAGTTCATGTCCCCAGGATCCTACTCCTTTAAGTCACCTCCTAAATTCCCATCCTTCCCAATAATGCCATCAAGTCATGATCTCATCAGTGTCTAATCCACTGGTGAAGTTAGAGGTCTCATGGTCCAGTCACCACTCTAAGTCCCACTGCTAAGCTTTTCTACCCTGGGGATCAAGCACTCAATGCATGAGTCTTTGGGGGACACTTCATATTTACACAAGTACAGGCCCCCTGAACTCACTGGAATGACTCTAGGTACATATGGGCTTTCAGATTCTTTTCAGCCCCCAATAAACAGGTGTGTGGCCCATCTGTGTCCTCTGGAAGAAGTCCACTGTCTGGAGACAGTGGAACCCACCCTCACTAAGGGTCAGTAGCCTTGATCGATCTCTTGAGGAGTCAGCTACTGAAAGGAAACTGACATTTCTTCAAAAACATATGAGGAAGTTAATTTGCTGTTTATGCCAAGCCTCTTCTAATCTATCTTTGAAGGGAAAAAAAGGATAATTTATTCTAGATAATTAATTACTATTATCATTATTGTCAACATATTTATCTTCATTATTACAAAGAATTAAAATATCACAGTGAAATGTCTAGGCTCAGATTAAACAATAGAGGAAGAAGCAGCTAGACAGAGGAGGAGGAGTAAAGGAGCCAGAGCGCTGTAGACACTCCAGGAAGAATTCAGGGAACAAGGCTTGCTGTCCCACCTCCACATCTCTTTGCTTATTTAACTTCCTTCTCCTCATTTGTTTCCATGTCTTTCAACCTCTGCTTTAGCTATTCAATCCGCTTACCTTAATTTGTTTCAATGTTGATTTTTAACCTTGGACTGCAACTTATTTGTGTTTAGCAAATGCTACACCTGTCACTCATCACTTTCATTCATTCATTAATTTGTTTGATTAAAATTTTAAACTCTTTTATCTGGCAGGAAAGATGCCTACCACCTGTGAAGCAATATGAGAGACACTGAAAGCACACAGAAGAATTCCATCTCCTCTATATCCTCAAGAGAAGCACCATCTTGTAGAGAAAGCAGACATGAATCAGCAAGCTGTGATTCACATCAGCAGGTCACTTATTCTGATGCATGCTTTCAACACCTATGTGTTAAGCTTTTACTGCATACCAAGAGTTGAGCTATATCCTCTGGGTATAAACTGATTTTCTGTCAATACTAATCTTTCCTTATTTGCCTCTGAAGGAAAACAGGAAGATAATTTGGTAGGTAATTATTATTATCATTATTGTCAATATCATGAAACAAATATAAATGTTCAAGTGAGACACAGTGCTTGGTTGGTAGAATTTGGAGTACCCATGGGAAGAAGCCAATGGGATGACTAGGGTCTTGCAAGACTCCTAGAGGAACAGTTAGAAAAACTTAGGGATTGTGAAACATTTTCCTTCTTTCCCCTGTCCGCTACAAGCACTAACTGTCAGTTTCTGGAACAGATTGTGGTTACTCCTGGCAACATCTGAAGCAAGTCATAAAGAGCTGAGGAAATAGTGTGCTCACTCCCTAACTTTAAATTATCCACACAGCCTCCGAGCGTGTTGATCAGGAACACAAAATGAGCTCCTGGTAATTATAAGTGCTCTGGCACTTCATCGTTAGAGTGGGCGTGCTGATTTTGGAAGGGATGTTTTAAAATTTTTTGATTTTGCCCTAAAATTTGCAAAATGTGTTATTTGCATAAGCTATGTTACTTATAATTTTGGAAGGAGAAAATACATGAAATTTTTTAGAGTTGTGCAGAACAAGTTCCTGCCCAGTTCTCTCAATCCAAACTTCTATAAAAGAGTTGTAAATACTTGAATGACCCAAGCTCCCTCACCTCTCCAACCTTGTGTTCTGCCATTTTTCACTTCACCAAAACACACTTTCGTTTTTCTTTGCCCTGTGATGATATAACACTTGTTATCCCATTTTTCTGCCTGTGATCTCCTCTCTTCCATTAACATTCTAAGATTCCCAGGTGTCCTCCTATACTGACTTCTACCATTGCCTTCTTTTCAGAGAAGACAACTCTTCTTTTGGAGAGCTTACTTAACCATGGATCCACATGGTGCAGCTTCCCCATCCTCCTCCAATTCTCCATCAGAGCGCGAGCAATGTTCAGTTATAATGCCGCATTTAAATAACGTCTCATTTAGACTTGGAAATCCAAGGCACTCTGCCTATTCCATTCACATTTTTTTTTCTTGAGTCCAGGACATTAACTACCAAACAAGTATTAGAATTCATTAAAATCACCAATGAGTACAATTTCCACTTCTGTATAACAAGCCACCCATAACAGAATGGGCTGGAGTAACAGTTTTCATCTACACATTCATCCTCAACACATATCTGTGGTACCATTTCTTCAACCTGCAGATGATAAGTTAGTCAGAGAACCTCTGCTCCACATGTCTCCTATTCTTTGGGGACCAGCAAGTCATCTGGGGCACGAATTTTTCATGACCATTCACCAAAGTACATTTTGAGGGCATTTCAAGCTTTTGTTCACTTCATGTTTGTTAGCATCCTATCACCTAAACAGGTCCTTGGTCAAGCCCAATAGAAGGGGTAGAAAACACAGGCTGGGCATGGGAAGTGAGCAAGAGCACCAGATATCTGCTTAATAATCAAATGTATCACAGTCATAAAAGATTCATCACTGATCTAGGCAACATTTATTTGATAGAAATTCTCTTTCCTTTAGGGGCAATTTTAGGTAAACTTTCCCTACAACATGTTATACTAGGTTGTTTGTGAAAATCATAATTAGAAAGAGTCACACATTATAGCATCAACAGCATGCAAGTAAGATGAAACATGTACATAAATTGTTATCCTACAAGAATTTGTAGAGTATCCTTAATAAAATCTACATAGCATAATGGAGAGAGCCAAGATTTTAGAGTCAGCAAATCTGGGTTTTGTCACTCGCCAGCCCCGAGACTGAGGGTAGCCTTGAAGTATTCCAATCTCCTTTGCCTCCTCTGCTATTGGGGTGTGAAAACCCTGAGTCCAGCTGGGTGGCAGCAAGCTAACACACCTCATCTAGTGGCTTTCACAGCCACACTCTCTCTACAGCTCCAGTCTTCATGCTCTGGTTAAGTTCAAAACCAGGAACTATAATAGCCCCATCATTTGCTGGAAATTGTGGGTGTCATTAAGTGCTTTGTTTTATCTCTTTCTCAGACCACTTTGGCACACAATTCAGGAACAAAGTATGAATTACATTTTATTTCTTAGAGTCCATCCCCTTACATGTTTATTTTACATTACTTTTTACCTAAGCACAATACCTTGCTCCAAAAAGCTTGTAAAATGTCTCTGTTTACTTAGAGCTTTGTGTGCTTACTGGGCCTCTCTCCATGGGTTGTCTCAATCCCACTGCACACTTTCAATACCCACCTCCACTTATCCCTACTCTAAAAATATATTTAAATCCAGAGGGTCCATGTGTGCACCAAAGTGTTCACTGAAATTTTTCAAATGGGAATCCAGTTGGTGTCTCAGTACAGTTCATTAAACCCTAAACTTAGTCTCCACCCTCCAAATCTAGACCTCTTTCACAGCCCCTCATCCCATTAAATGGTTTCATACTCAATCTTGACACAAAGGTGGCAGCCTTTGATTTACCTGCTTCCTCCATGGCCCTAATCCATCTAGCACTAAGTACATTAGTCAAGATAAAAATGAGTAGAGTGTAACACAAACTCCCAACAAAAGCCAAATTAAACTAAATGAAAAGGGTATTAGTTCATGTAAAGATTAACCCAGAGGAGAGCAGCCACCAAGTATCAGGAACCACAATCACTTCATTTCAATCTTCCTGGCTTCTCTGGCTCCGTTCTCCCATGTGAACATCACTGCCACACTGATCACAAATTGCCTATAAAGCTCCAGGTACTGTAAAATTGATGGACTCAGCAGAACTGTCTTTCTCAGTGGAGACACCCTCAACAGACATTGCTTGATGTTATTTTGGCTCAAAAATCCATTCCGAAAATAGTCACCAACAAGGAGGTTGGATTCATCATGCTTGGTGGAGATTACTACAGTAATAGCTCTTCACCTCCATTCTTTGAAAATAAAATGCAGTGACTTCTATTTGGCTGCTTCAAAACCTTGAGCTTCTTTTTGCTATATTACTGTCTCAGTTAGGACATTTAGCATGCACAGGAACTGTGAATTTCTGTCCTACTGACTTCACACTTTGAATTTTCTACAACTCCACATAGCAATCTTTTCTCTCACATTTAGCAGAGACAGCTTTCTGAGAGAGCTCACATTATTCCACTCATATCTTTCATTCACATCTTGGGTGAAGTCCAGGCTTTACAACTGGGCACTCACATTCTTCCAAAGTTCTGCGTGTTTCCTTTTCCAGTGTTATCTCCTCTAACCCCAACAAGTATGTATAGATTTGTTAACATTAGCAAGGCACTATCATGTCTTCTCTAGGCACTGTCTCAATTGCTCCTCACGATTTTTTGTGAAGGAGATACTGTTGTCATTGGAGCTTAATGGAAAAGAAATACAAGATTCAGGCAGGTCAAATAATTCACCTACATCTACTCAGAGGATTGTGTGAACCCTCAGGATGAGCTGAAGATGCAAACCATCTGGTTTCAAAGCTTGTGCTCTTAACTGCTCCATCACATCACATCCCTAGCCTCCACCTGAATGCTACTTTCAAGTCATGCCACACCATTCAATCTTTCTGGAGCAAGCCCCATAAGGTCACATCTTCCTAGGTTTATATTCCAGCCCAGAATTTTCACCCTGTACCTCTTCCCTCAAAGCCCTACTTTAATATCTGACACTGCCACCTCCATTCAGATTCATTTAGTTCTCCCCATGGTCCTGTGGGGATGATCATACCGACCTGTTTCTCACACCCCTCTTGGTTTATTTCAGCACTTCTTCTGGTTTCTATGTTCTGCAGAGCATTTTAGAACATGTTTCTATTCATCCAAAACTGTGATGTATTTCTTGAGAAGATACTATTCAATAGGACTGTGCTGGTGACCATGTGATTGAAGGACAGTCATCACCCTTAAGAAGTTTGCATTCTAAGAGATATACATACAGATAATTTCACAATCTAAGAAGCTATAACAGAATATATTTGATTGAACTAATATGATATCCTGTTCCAATACAAATGTATTCAAGTAATACATTCTACATATTATTGGGAAGTTGTTGAGATAGGATGTTGCTTTGTAGGTAGGTGAGGCTGGCCTTGAACTTACTATGTAGCTTAGGTTGGCCTCAAACTCATGGAAATCCTCCTGGCTCAGCTTCCCAAGAGCTGAGATTACAGGTGTATTGCCATATGTACAGAAAGACAATTGGTGGAGTGTCTTTCTTTCTTTCTTTCTTTCTTTCTTTCTTTCTTTCTTTCTTTCTTTCTTTCTTTTTTCTTTCTTTCTTTCTTTCTTTCTTTCTTTCTTTCTTTCTTTCCTTCTTTTGGCACTGGAATTTGAACTTGGGGACTTCACTCTGATCTATATACCAAGTTCTGTTGAGGACCACAAATTATATTCAACACAGCCCATTTTAAAATTTTTTATTCTGAGACAGGTTCTCTCTAAATCACTAAATTTCCCTGCTGTTTACAGATTTATACCTTGAACATGTATTGACCTCTGACCTGTGAACTAAGGGTACTGAGTGTGTTTTTTCATATTACACAGGAGTGTCACCCCTCGATTGCTGATACTCCTGCTTGCTATTATCTGTGAGCAAAAGAGACCTGATTTTTCTCCATTCCTTAAACCTAGTCTTCCTCAACAGACAAGTATGATTTGGTATTAGAACAAGTGAATCATGTTTATGTGACCTCTTTTTCTGTGCTCTCTTACGAACAAGCTTACCCACAAAGACCATGTGATCTGCTCCTCTCAGTGTTGGTGGGGAGCTCAGGCACCTCTCACACTGACAACCTTATGCATCAGTTGTGTACCATGCTTCTGTGAATTCTGACCTAGATTCTTTTTCATGTCACAGTGCCTCAAAAGCCTAAATGGAATTGCAGCCCACTGGTGTGGGGGCCAGGCTGTCAGTGGAAAACCATAACTAAGACAAGTCAGGATTTGTGGGTCAGTACTCCAACCTCCCTGTTCTTTAGTGGACAAGACTGGGACTAATGACAAAGTCCCAGCAGAGGCATGTCCTGTAGATTACTTTGCTGAGCATGGAAAAATTCCCATTACATTGATTTTTGCTTTGTCCCCCTTTTCATATCTCTCACTCCCTCATTTCTTACTCCTGGAAGAGTTCCCAACTAAATGACTGAACCCAAGGTTTCATCTCTGGCTCTCTTTTTTCCAGATAATTCAGATTAAGACAAGTAACCCTCTCAGGTTGTAGACTAAATATTGGTTCCATTCCAAGAAGTCTCTGATACAATGAATAACTCCAATAGGTCCTTGATCATGGTGAATATTATGGATTAAAAACCGGTGGTCAATTTAACACCAGCTGAATTAAATCAGCATGGTGCTGAGTGTAGATGGCCCACCTGAGGAAAGTTGCCAACACAGAGATGTGAAGAAGAAGAGCTAAGCAATTTGGGTTCTCCTAAGTATTGCTGTTTCCAGCAGTTGGTTCTCCTGGTTCTCCTGGAGGAGCTAGTCATGACTGGCTTCCCCAATATGAGTTTAGCCATTATCACCAGAGGAGCTCAGGACCTTGTTGGTGACAGTGGCTATAGTTCACTTTGCGGGAGTGCTGGTCCTTACATTGAGCATCACTTCACGGCTCCAGAGGGGAAGAAGTATGCTATTCAATGTCTAGGAGAAGCTTGTTATACTGACTTTCTATCATGTACTTGACTGTCTTCACCATCAGAAGAGCTCAGGATCTCCTTGACTTTGAAGTTGGCTATGGTACTTTTCAGGGCAGCACTCCAATAGGTCCTTATTTTGAGCATGAGTTTTTGGCTCCAGTGTAAAACCCTCAACCTACTGACACAGCTTCTTCACCCTGCTGGCATACACTTTCTGATTTCCACCACTCCTTTGGGCCTTCCCAGCATAGATCTGTAAAACAGACTGGTATGAGTTCTTCTTGTGGGCTCCAGGCCTCCAGTTGGACTCATGAGAGGCATTGTCATGGGCTCTAGGTCTTCAGATGGACTCATGCAGGCCATTGCTGTGGGATCCAGGTCCTTGGCTGAATATTGTGGGTCTTAGTGTTATGGACAGATTTCCTGCATTTTCTTGTGTTTAACTCTGGTTGGCCATCATAAAAAAATATCGTAAATTTGTGTCCTGGTTGTAATTGGTCTCCTCACAACCCCTGACTACAGCAGTGAAGTAAGTTTTAGGACCAAAGGGTTGAAACACACCATTTGACAGATGCTGAGTGTCCAACATGAATCAGATAGGACGTTCCGAGAGACCAACCTATTTTTCAGAAGCGTCATTGTTCTCAGAAAAAATTCAGCTCAGCACCCATTCTGTTGCCCTCTGCAAACACAGGATGTCATAAAAGAAGATATAAGGTAGATCATGGAGACTCTTCCAAGTGCCAGAACATCTAATAACTTCTGTATATTATAATCGACACTCTGACACCTTTTATCTCTGATATTTGCTAATACCTTCTCACTTAATGTCTCTTACCTTATTCAAAGTCCTATAAAGCCCTCCATCTTCCTGAACCCTTAACAGTATTAAACTGTGTGCCTCACCACCTTCACAAAAGCCTGTCAAGTGGTTTCTACCTCATGTCTGAGTCATGTACTGGAAGATGAGGTCAGTACCTCTCCAGTGTCACATATGCAGATATCTGGAGTATGTTTCGCAGAAAATCAGTTTTATGGCCACAATAACAGATAGTAAATGTTAGGAAGATGAAGCAATGGATTTTCCTTAAGAAAGCAACATAACAATTTCTTGTCTAGGAAGCCCAAGAGAAACTGCAGAGGGCTGAATCACAGCATCTTTACCAGGAGAGTTAAAAGTGACCTGGGAAATGACTCACCCCAACTTCTCAAGTTATTAAAGAAATGCAGAAAGATGAAGCCCATTTCTTTGCTATCCAACAACTAGAAGATCTAATTCTCTAGAGCTTAATTCCTAGAGTCTGAATCTCTGGTGCTAATTGTACTGCCAAGGTCAAGGCACTCAGTTTGTCCGTCACTCTAGTGGCTGCTTCTTTATTATGTCTGCTAGCTCTGACTATAGGGACCAAAGAATTATGTTTTAAAAACCTCCCATTGTAATAAAAATGATAGCCTTGGCTCCAAGACAGGTCTCTTTCTGGATTTACTAATTCATCCCATTAAATCTAATCTGTGTCTACAAAGAAAAATGTTGCCTCTTGATTTACTTAGCTTGCAAGACTGTATTTCTTTTTATACTTAGGGTGCCTGGGCCAGTCCCTGAGTCAGCTCTCAGCTGCCTTTCTCTCATGATGATTTAGGAAACAGCAGAGAAAGGAGGCTTGGAAGGAAAGAGAAGCAGAGAGGAAAAATTTTCCTGTGATTTGAAGGACAGGTCAGACATAGATTGGCTAAGAAGGAGCTGTGGGGGAGTCGTAGGGATATGGAGAGAAGAGTGTTGGGGAGGGGCATCCCGTTTTGAAATAAGGACAAAGGAACTGAGTTTGAATGAATAAGTAGCCACAGAAGACTTGATTAGCATGAATAATATAAGATGTTGTCTATACAATCAGATGATGAAGATAGTAGAAGGAAGAAGAGTAGAGGAAAGGAAGGGAAGGTAAAATTTAATAAACACCAACAAAAGGAACAGAACAAGAGTTTCAGTAAGAGTTTAAGCTTATTGTTAGAGCTATAAAGGCCACTGAGAGAACTTCAAGTGTCAGAATGGTATTATCTGATGCCGGGGAGAGGTTAGAATGAGAAGAGAAGGAAACAATCAGTTGAGAATATAGTTTCAAGTGTGGAACCAATAAGCAGTGGAGGCCAACAATAGAATATATATGAGCAGAAATGGAGTGAAAAAAAGTTTCATTCCAAAGAGTGGCCTTAAGAAAGGGAAGAAGCCAGCATTCAATTCCACTATGAGCTTTTCTGTACTGTTTGTATTGTTACCATATGCATCTACTGCTTTGAAATTTGAAAAACTGATCTGGAACTCAGCAGTTCATCCATAGTACTAACTATCCTGTACTTGAGGCAGCTCTTGGCTGCCATTTCCCTCAGAATGATTTCGGAAATAGCAGAGAAAGTAGGCTTGGAAGGAAGGAGAAACAGACGACTGGAACTTACCCTGTACCAAGCACAGCATGTCATCCTGGGACTCAGATGAATAAGACAGAATACAGGGGTAAGAGCCAAGGTGGAAGAGCTGTTCTAGTTGAGAGAAAAGCAAGAAAGACATGGAAGAGATTTTCCAAGGAAGTAAGCAGAATGAAAAATGAAAAAGAATCCACCAAATAAACAAAGCAGCCAGGGCACTAGAGATGGAGCTCAAACTACCACAAACAGTAGAGAATATAATGAAATCTTTGAGTAACTATAGTTTATGCAGCATTTCTCGTGCATTTGGTGCTGGATTATGAGGCTACAGGAAGTCACTGAGAAGGGCCCATATGTCCCATAAGAGGTGCTGAACTGTCTTCTTCAGCCAGAGATCCCAAAATCAAACACACGACAGCCAGGCAGATGATGGAATTCAGAGAGGAAGAAGGGGAGACAGTGGTAAGACAGTGCACACCCTATCTGGATGGGAAGCACAGCAGAAGGGGGCACACTAAGTGATCAAAACCACCACAGAGATTTATCTAGGTCTCTAATAAAGCTATGAATTAACATTTTCACAGCTTTATTAGTGGCTTGGTGCAGTGTAATGTAGGTTTATCTCCCACTCACAGAAAGCCTCCTGTGGGCACACCACCATTCCTCCATGGCATGCTTCTATTAGTAGGAATCCAAGGTGGTAAAGGCTATGATAAAGCTAAAAAGGGTCACTCTGCCTCCTGAGGTCATGAGCCCAGGCATGTATGGGTGGAAATTAGTCCCTTTTTCTGAGTGCAACTTAAGGAAAAACTAAGATGCATCATGACCATAGCATACTAGGGTAATCCATGAAGACATACATTTGCATTCTTGTCACAGTCAGGAATGCAAACTTTATTTCTTAAGTAGCACAGAATCCTATTAATGATGACTGGGTGGAGCAGTTTAAGAACTCTATCACAGTCAAAGACCTAAAATACTTTACAAGCCACATTTTTATTTTATGAAAAGGAATTCTAGAAGGCTATAGGGGATTGGCTAAAGGGGGTGATGATACTGAAGGTGGGTAAATTGTTGACCTTGAGAAGCAGCATTGAGGAACTCACACAGGACAAGAACAGTGGGGAGAGAGGAGAGGAGAGAATCAGAAGTGGTATTAATTCTATTGGCTTTCGAATGAAAAGGGAAAATGCCCATGAACTGTGTTGGATTTGAACAAGGTTGCCAAGTTAACAAGCAGCTCTTTGCAGTCTCTTTCTCGGTCCTGCACGTATTTTTATTGCATTGGGAGAATGCTAGGAAAGGAAACAAATGGAAATGTACAATCTTTGACTTTGAGAATTAGGCTTTTGGGAGCTTATCTAATGCAAACACTCAATGCCATCAGATTTTGTTCATAACTGATTTTAAATGTGAATCTCCTCAAAGATATTACTTTCTTCTTAACTTATAAGACCTGCCAATGGGTAAACATCAAACATAATATATTCATTTTTTAACCTTGATTTAGACTCTTTTCCTATTACCTTCTGGGAAATCCTCAGCTTAAGAAAGAAATATTTTTATCTTTCTCACCTCTAAACGTGCCCTGGCGCTGGAACAGTAAGCATTCTAATCAGTGCAGCTCCCAACCATCTGTGATGAGATTTCTATGGGAGGATTCATCTAAGTCTCTAATGCTCAGAAGTAGTTAATCCACTTGAGCCTAAAGCAGAAAGAAAATACAGAAAGGAAAATTACTGGATGGAAGGAAGCAGTAATAACAAGATGTGTGAAGATGAATTTAACGGAGCAAAGATTTTTTTGCCCTAAAGCTTCAGAAAATGAGAGCGTAATATATCTGAATAAGACCATGTAACAAAATATTAGTGTTAAGCAAAAATTCTGAATATTAATTTTATGGCAAATTCATCAGATGCCCAGAGCTGGTCTTTTTGATGATCCTGTCAGTTAATCTGTCCTACTTCTCATATGTTGTATCAAATAAAAAGCTGCCAAAGAGCATGGGTTTTGTTCCTTCCAGTATCCCTTTGAACAGCATTATATTTGGTTCCAACAAATGTTTACCAAGTATTTACCATGAACAGCAAATGCTGACACAATTAATCTTATTTCATCCTTAACATAACCCCACGAGGCCACTATTATCACTCTGTTAACTATAGCAGAGCAAACTGAGGAGCAAAATAAGGAGAGTAGAAAGTCAGGGTTTCATTTTAAGAGACAGTAGAAATTCAGGTGAGCACAAGTTCCAAAGTATCCGGGCCTCTTCTTTAAAGCATTTTTCTGCTTTCTTTGGAAAAGTCTTCCTAACAATGAAATTGCTGGTTTCCTGTTCTTTGTCTTTGACTAGAGAGCCTATGGAAGAAATATTTGGATGGAAAATGACTATGTCTCTGGACTGGGTCTGAGAATGTTCTTAAAGCTGAAATAAGGAACTTAGCTGACACTTTTGTAGGTAGGTTTGCACATTCACTAGCTCTTGTCCCAGAAAAAAAGAATTTTCAGGGTAAATCAGTGTCTTAGCTATTCTTCTAATTGCAGAGATGTAATACCTGACATCAAAGTTAAAAGAGGAAAGGTTTCATAGTTTGTTAAGGTTTCAGTTCATAGTCAGGTGGCTCCAAGGTCGGGTGGCACAGCAAGGGGTCAACATGGAGGAGCAACAACTCATGGTTGACAGAAGAGAGCAAAAGCAGCAGCAGCAAATGGCAACTGTCAAGGAACAACTACAGCAGCCCTCTTCCTGGGGCACCCCTCGTCCGAGCATCACACTATGAACAATCCCAGCATCACATACCCTAGATCCAGCCACCTCTGAAAAACTGCACCTATAACCACATGAGGGTTTGGGGGGGCATCTGGACACAGATCATAACAGTCAGAATGAGACTGAGCGGTGGCAAAGATGGCTACAGCAGTCAGTGTGACCTGTTAATTTCAAAATCCCAAGACACACGCACAAAACAGTTGCCAAAGCCCTGCATGTGGACTCCCTGTAAGAACTTGAGCAGATTTTCAAGAGGGTAGCCTAGACCTGACCTCAGCCTGAGGAATTGGTGATATAAAAATCTATTATATTCTTTAATAATAATCTACTCTTGCTCTGTAGAGTGTACTTTTTCATTTTAAAAAGCAAAACAGAACAATAGGAAATCACCAATATTTTGAAGTCCCATAATGCTTTCATTCTTTTTTTTAATTGATTTTTATACTATTTTGTTCTGTCTGATTATATTTGGATATGAAGGTATGGAGAGCTGTTCCAAAGAAAACAAGAGACATTACGGTAGCCACTGTTGATTTCTTGTTGTCTTGTTGTGAAGTTCTGTGTTGCTTCCATTGTTCTATTTTGATTTGCTTTGTTTTGTTTTATTCTCTTTAAAATAACAGAAATTTTAAAAAGCAAAACAGAAAAAAGAATAGAAATGGTATAGAATTTTTAAAAAATAGGAAATTAACACTAGTTAATATATGCATAACATAGAGTGTAATTTTTCCCTATGTTTACTCAGCCTAGAGACCATATCTAGAAGAAGACTTGAGGATCACAAAACCCGGTAACAGGAAGAATTATTAGGCAGAGATTTTAGGATACACTCAAGAGAGAAGTATTGGTGCTCAGAGAAATGAGACATGCCCCAGTTGGGCCCTGGAAATTTTCATGTGCTTTGGGAAGTGGAAATCTGTGGAATTTGTAGATCCATAATCTTAGTCGTGAGTCTGTCAGGTGGGAGGGGATAGCTCACCCCATAGCAAGATAATTTTCCATTCATAAAAGAAATCCTAATTTACAGGTGAAAACAGAAGCCTTGTTACAATTTTCAATTAAAAACTAGAATGTCTGAACCCATTTGTAGATAAAAATGAATTGTCCAGGCTTATTATGTTCTGGGAAATGATAAAGAGAAAAAAATGGACCAGCTGCAGTTTTCACTTTTTAAAAACAAAATTTTCCTGTATCTTTTCTATCTAGTCCTTATTTCTTCTACCTCAGTTTGATCATCACAATCATTTGCAGACACGTATATTATCAGTATTTATCTTTCCAACAATGTAAGGCCTATGCTGGCAAGATAGCAAATACAATGATATCCTCCAGGACCATTATTTTGTTGAAAAGATAAAAGATCTGAAGATGGTCTCTGGGGCATCTTTGTTACAAAGTTTCCAGCAAATATCTGAAACTGTATTATTTTCACACAGAGAATGCCATTGTTGGAATATAATCAAAAGATTATACATCTGGATCATATACCTGTGAGGTCCAGCATATAACACAAAAATAGGTGCTGGAAATGAAAAGAAGTAGGTGAAATGACTCATATCAATAGTAATCAATGGAACATATTTCTAGGATTTTTAGTATGATCAAACTTTTATAGGCAGCGTGGTGGGCTGACAACTGGTGGTTAATTTAACACTCAGCCCAACCAAATCAGCGTGGAGTTTGTTGGGTGTGGAGGGCTCACCTGAGCATTGTTGCCTATGATGTGAAAAGGAGAACTGGAGAGGAAGACAGGATATTGTTGGTTCTTCTGTTATCATTGTTTCTCCTGGAGGAGCCCAATGAGCTCCTTTCCTGATGTGTCCTGGATGTTCTCATCATTGGAAGAACTCAGGACCGCATTGTCATAGCTGAGGATGGCTGTGGTACTTTTTAGGGGCGCTCTGTCCTTACTTTGAGCATCACTTCCTGCCTCCAGTACAGATCCCTTAAACAGTTGACACAGATCCTTGATCCCACTGGCACAGAATTTCTGGCTTCCACAGCTGACCTTGGGACCTTCCAAGCACAGATCTGTGCAACAGATTTGCATGACTCATTGCTGTGGGCTATAGGCTTCCAGTTGAACTTGTGGGGGGCATTGTTATGGACTCTAAGTCTTCAGTTGAACTCATGCAGGACATTCCCATGGGATTCAGGCCCTCAGCTGGATTCTTTGGGTCTTTAATGCCTAGAAAGATTTCCTGTACTTTTTCATATTTGACTCTTTGGGTGATTATTATGAAATAATCTATAAATTATGTGTCCTGTGTTAAACTGTTTTCCTTGCAAATCCTAATTACAAAAGGCAGCTAAGTTAGAGGGAAAATTAATATATAGTCAGAAAAGGACTGAGCTCTCAAGGAAGTCAGTAAAAAATAAAGACATTAGAATTGTGACAGGAGGCATATCTCAAGGACAGGTCCAAGGTGAAGATACATTGGCTAGGCCTATGTGCATCCCTAAGGGATAAACAGTAATTTGGAATTATACTGTAATTAGCAGCACGTGTCCAGGAAGTCCAGATAGGGATCGGTTACCCAGGTAGGTGACCAAAGAATCTGGACCCATGTCTTCCCAAAAATGCTATTGTTCTTTCAATACATCTCTGCTGTGTGAATCACTTCCCTGTTGTAGTAATATTAGCTAAGCATCTATACTTGTAATCCTATAGGCTGATTATAGTTTGACCCATGTTGTACTCACCGTGTGATTTTGCCCTAAAATTACCCTTCACGAAGGACTTTGGTGTCAACTCACTTTTGAGAACTCTCCTGTCTCTCAGGAGCTCTCTCTCAATGAAACTTTCCTACTATTTTCCTCTATCTTCCCTTAGAATTCACTCTTTGCTTTTAGGTGAGACAGGAGATTAGAGCGCGCAAAGCCGGCTGGGAAAGCGGGGCAATCTGTTAATGTGCGGAACAATTCCTAAAGCCCTGGATGTGGACTTCTTGCAAGAACTCCTGCAGATTTTCTTTTTTTTTTTTTTTTTTTTTTTTTTTTTTTGTCTTTTTCGTTTTTATCGGTACCAGGGATCAAACTCACGACTGCCTGCTTGCAAGGCAGGCGCTTATGCCGCTGAGCTAAATCCCCAGCCCCCAGATTTTCAATATGATGGCCTGGACCTGAAGTCAGCCTTCAGTGTGGGATCCAAGCACCATCTCTCGACCTGTGTGTAGATGTTCTCGCAGGTTTTCTCGAGATTTGGCCTGCATAAAACGTAAACTGCAAGAAGGGCTCTCCATCATAGCTTACACCATGAGAGCCCGCTCTGCTTCTTCCAAAGTGTATTTTTAGCTTGATTTTTCCTCATTTACTCAGCCCAAACTCATTCTGTTCAGCCAGTTCCTTCCTCTACATTTTTACCTTTCAAATAAACTTGGCGACTGCCTTTTGTCAGTTGCTTTCAGTATTTTAGTACAGACAGGGAGAACCTAACTAACTCAGAAGGACCTGGCAAGTTTATTTGGCAAGTAACTTTCATCTTTTATTTCTGAGATTTAATATTCTGGTTTTACTAATTTTTAATATTATGTTTATAGGTACTATTTAGATACATATAATGATCATATTCATTATAGGGAATTTGTACCTGTATGTAATATATCTCATTTCTTTGTCCCATCCCCCTCCTCTCCCTTCAATACCTCTTCCCCTCCTTATTTACAAAGTGTTGTTTCCATTTTATCTTTTTTTATTGTTTTTTTCCTTTTTTCCTACTAAGAATACCCCGAGATAAAAAAACTACCTAGGGGAAAAACACAGAGGATACTTTGAGAACAAAAAGTGATAAAATGCTGTAGACAGCTACTTAAGTAAAAGATCCAGTTGCCAATACCTATTATTCTCCAAAGAGTGAAAAAGCTGAGCAAAATATCATACAGAACAGAGACATGGGAAGAAAAATGGCTTATGAAATTCTAGGTCACACACATGGAGCCTGAAGATCGTTCCTGTAAATGGATTAATTATAACAGGCTCTCTGGCAGCTCTTAACTGGCTGATAACCATGATGCTGACCAAAAAATGGGAAAAGAAGAAAAAAGAAGGAGGTAAAAGTGAATTGGACATGTGGGCCTCTTACTGGCTGGTAAAAAACACAGGGGACATGTGCTTCTCCTCCTCCCCTCCTATATGGTGGGACACACTAGGAAACTGGTTTTCAGCACCATGAAAAAGCTCCTAGTGTGCTTAACCTATGGAAGAGAGAACGCAAAAAAACAAATCTTTGCAGCTGTAGGTTTTAGAGAGAAACAAACAAGTTCCAAAAGGACCTACCCTGCTTGCTGGCTCACCAAAAATATTACTGGGTTTTGCGGTGTTACAGTCTCCTTCTGTATCTCAGAGCTCAATGGTGACGTTCTCTTTTTTATTTCCTGTCCTTAGGCTGATGTCAGTCCTAGGTCTTTGTGTTGAAAACCTGCTTGAGATCTTAGGAATGAACTGAAGATAAAACTTTCAGACTGAGTTCACACACTTTGAGAGCTTTGTAGACCTGTTCTGTCCATGTGTCCTGGGTGGCACAATTAACATGTCACTCCCACTTACCCAGCCAGACTGCCATGCTCTGATTTCCTGCCTCGGTATCAGTTCATACTTCTGTATCTCAGTTCACGTTAGGTATAACAACTCTCACTTCACAAATGCAATGAACTTATAATGATATAATTCATATACATATTCTGCATTTTATGCTATTTTCCATCTCTCTTTTTTCCTCTGTGTACTAAGCTACATTTTAAAATATAACCATTTTCATTTTAAACAATTTCCCTAAGAAAACATTTTAAATTCCATTGTATGGTTTTCCTCTCACTTAATATTTCTGGTGACGTTCATTCCTTTTGTTACATATATATTTCCATGTTTTATCAGTATATTCCAGCCTAAAAAATTTTTTTTTAGCCTGTATCTATTGAAACTCCATTGACTTCAAATTCATTAAAATTTGTTTTTATCTGATATTGTTTTAATATCATGCCAATTTTTGGTGGGTATAGAACTGGAAATATTTTTTCTTCCATCTTAAATGTATTTCCTTCATTGGATTTTGATTTCCATGGACTTGACAGAAATTCAGCCAAACCATTGTTTACTTGTATGAAATATATATTCTAATCATGCTTGAGACCAAAGTTTTCTATCTTTGTTTTAAACTGATTGTTTTAATTCATTACATTGTTTTATACTACAGTGTGACTCCAGCATTCCCAGGTTTGGTTTTCTTTGTATGTATCATACTCAGAATTTGCTTTGAATATTGGATCTTTAATTTGACATTCCTAGGAAGTTTGGTGAAATTTTTTCCACGATTTCTTCACATAATTTTTTCTCCTTTAGTCTCAATTTCTTCTTTACAAAAATTCAGTTATATACTTAAACATTAGATCATGTTTATTATTGCTTCAAGTTCCAGAGATTCTATTCTCTTTCCCATTTTTCATATTTTTGTTCTAACATTGGAATTGGGTGAAACCAACTTAATTTTGTGCATTTTTTCATTTAAATAATGTTTGGGCTAGTCTAGCTCTCTAGATACTTCCCATCATTTTTAGAATTAATTTTTAATGCTATAAAAGTTATTTGGTTGGATGTACATTGAATCAATGTGTGAAACAATATTGTAATCACAATATAAATGTCAAGGTCTTAGGAAGATGAGTTTTTGATCGTTTAAAACATTTTAAAATGTGTTACACATTTGTCAATTTTACAAAATATGAGGCAGTCAAATAGAAAACACACTATTAAGGTAAACACAGAGATCATAGAAATACATGTGAACACAATAAATATAAATCAAATTCATCAACCATTTAGTAGATATAATAACAATAAAAACTATTTCTACCTCTTTTGGACTACCACAGGGATTCGAACAGTAACTCCTGAGAAAAATTAGATAGACATGTATGAAAAATTAAGACAATGATAATATTGGAGTATCAACATTTTAAAACTGGAATTTTAAGTAAGCATTAATAGGAAAAAAGTTCACTACTTACTAGTATGAATAGTATTTGTCACATAATTTATATGAGTTAATGTGTCTTGAATAAATAACTAAATCCACATACAAAGAAGAAAAATATTAAGATTTTAATGTTTCTCTGACAGAAGATGATAAAGAATATTGAAGAACTGAAACATGCATAATTTACTTGAAGGAGCAAATTAACATAATATGAAGTTCTACCTCTGGAAAATAAAGAGCAAGAGGTTTCTTTTTTATACACACAAGAACTTTACCAAAATGACCAAGTAATAAGTAGCCAGGTATGGCAGAGCACACCTGTAATTGCAGCAGCCTGCAAGCTGTGGCAGAAGGATCACAAGTTGTTGCCCAACTTGGGCCATTTCACAGCTAAACTCCATCTCTGGAAGTGTAAATAGTGAATTAATAGAGCAGGAGTGTAGCTCAGTGCAAAGCTCCATTCAACCCCCAGTACTTCACCTGGTCTTAAGAAATTGACAGAAATCTTAAGAAATGGAGATAATCAACCATGGATAAGTTAGCACTCCTTGGAATTTATTGTACTTAAGAAAAATCTAATGAGCTTATTAAAACAAGACCCTGTGCCAACCCCTAGATTCTAACTCCTTTCTTTGAGACAGTGTCTCACTATGTAGCCTAGGCTGGCATTGAATTCACAGCAGTGTTCCTGCCTCAGCCTCCTAAATGCTGGGATTCCAGGCAGGTGCCACCATGCCTGACAAGAATGTACCTTTCTCACAAGCTCTGAGGGGATTGTAATAGTACCAGTTCCAGGACCATCCTTGGACTTGGACAGCAGGTTCTATGACAGAAATTTAATTCTCTTTGAAATCGTTAATGAAAATACATCTTTTACCAGTTTGCCCCCACTTTTTTTTTTTTTTTTTTTGACCAGGGATCGAACTCACAACTTTGCATTTGCCAAGCAGGCACTTACTCCACTGAGCTAAACTCCCAGCCCCCTATCTTTTAAAACAAATATACAAAACTATGTATCTGTAAACATCTTCAAAAATGCACTCCTTTAATTAATTACTCATAGGTTAAGAAAAATATCACAATGAAAATTGCAAACTATTCTGAAAAGAACTGCAAAAATACTAAGTCAAAAGTGAACAGAGTAAATTTGGGTGATATTTAGAAGGAAATAATCTAATAGATAATTATGAAAACAAGCTATATGATAATTAAACAAGTTATAGGTTTAATTCCAAAAGCAAAACAAACAAGCAAAAGTGTAGTTCTCCTTCTAGTGATTGAAGGACTAGCTTACAGCAGTTACAAAACTCCTTCTGACAATAGACGATAAATGGATAAATAATAAAAATAACAACTTTGAAAGTTATGAAAAAATTCCAAGGTGGCCAGAACTTGGACAGTTGAAGGAAGGGAAGTGCATGGAGTTGGGTCTCTGGACATCGCGTTTTCCAGCATAAGACTGAAGATATCTAAGTATTCTAGCTAGTGTGGAAGAGAAATTGAAAAATTGGTGTTGAGGAGTACAGAGGTTGGTGACTTTGACGCTCCCTCAGGGATAGAGAAAGTGAGCTCCTTGGCTACTAAGATGCCCAATACTCCAGAAACAAAGATGCCCTAGATTATGATGTCAATCAGAGGTGACATCTGGGGAGTCTCAGGGACTCCTCACCCGGTGTAGAGAACCACCCCCTAGCACTCCTCCAGATCCAAGTGTGCCATCCTTACCTAGGGCAGTTCATGATGGAAGAAGGTGATTTCCCTAAAGTGGCTTTCAGTTTATTTAGTGAGTCTGGCTCAGGCTATGTTTTCAAGACACAACATAAGAGATAATGTTTCCACTGAGGCCTACAATGGCCCAGAGGACAAATCCTTCCCACAATCAGCTGCAGAACAGGTTACTCCTTTAGCATAACCTAAATCTGGCTGTGTGCATCCCTTTCTCAAGAATGCTTCATTCCCTCTGTTGCAAGCCTTGCCTACCAGGCACTGGTCCAGCGCATCCAGCAGCCATTTTCCACAGTGTGAGGGTGATCTGCAAGGACCAAGGTTCTGTCAGCCTCGTGGCCTTTTTTTTTCCCTGCAAACATCTTATCATTCCCAAATCCCTGATGCACTGCTATTTTGTCCCTTGCTCTTTCTTCTTGCTGTTTTTCCTGATACCTAGCAGAGACTGGAGCCCACTGCAGGGCTCTTTAATAATCCAGGGCATTTGCTTATTCCTAGATAGAGGAAGCCAAGAGAACATAAATGAGAGATCACATCCAATAGATCAAGGACCTGAGCAACTCTAAACAGCAAAATTAATGCTATGCTGGGGATACAAAATTAGATTTGGTGATCAAGAGAAGGAATTTAGTAATTAGTCCAGATGTTACTCAGGAACCACTGAAAAAGGTAAATTTTTGGAATAAGGCCAAAGAAGAACTAACTTACACAGGTATTACAAATTGAGAAACCCAATTTTGGAAGAGCCTAATTACATAGTTGGTAATAGTAATTTATAAACTTACCCATTGGACATATATAGCACACCGTACCTAAACATTTCAAGAAATACAATCTTTTAAAATACGCAATGATGTAATATTTAATAAATAATGCGCAACCAACTATCCTCCAACAGTTTCAAACATTAAAATAATTTAGATGCATATTCTGACTACATTTGAAATAAATTAGAAAGCAACTGCGGAAAGATAAAAAGCCTTTTATATGAATTTATAATTTAAATGACATTAAGATATACACGGAGCTGGGAATGTAGTTAGCATGGATGAGGTTTGAGGTTCAATCCCCAGGATTACTGCCACCCAAAAAACAAAAACCAAAACAAAAACAAATAAGACATGTATTTATGAATCAAACACTAATTAATTCTAAAGGAAATTGGAAGATTTCTGAAGTGAGTGACAGTAAAAATATGACTGTCAAAACCTACATAGTGAAATTTTAGCTAAATTTGTAATGTTAAGTATACATATTAGGAAAGAAAACACATAGAAATTCAATGGTGTGTTTATTTCAAAACATTTGAAAAAGAAAGGAAAATTAAAACTTTTAACAAAGTAGGAAAAAGTAGAAACTAACAAAATAGGAAATGAACAGAAAAAAAGATAAACAAAATAATTCTTTGAAATTACAGAACAAATTGCTAAGTATTTTGGAAAATTGCACATTTAAATAGCAATGTACTTCCACTAACTACCTATAAGAACTTTTCAAATCCCTCAAACTGATACTACTAAATGCTGGTAAGCATGATTATTTTTGAGAATGAAAAATAATGCAGACATTTCAGAAGATGATGTTCAGGGTCATGCAAAGTTAAATGTAGTCCTTCCATATTATTTAATACACTCATTCCTAGATATATGCTCATCTTATTTGAAAATTTATGCTCACTCAATTTATGTGAATGCTTATAGCAGTGTTATCCATAATCACCAACAGCTAGAAGTCACTATGTGTTTTCCAGGAGATAAGCTAACATGGTATATACGAACAATGAAATGCTATTTGGCAATAAAAACATAATAAAAAAGACTAACCTACACATCACTGTGTGAGGTAAGTCAGAATGGAATGTTATATACTGCATGATTCTAATTATATGCCTTTCAGCAATGAGCGTAACTGGAGAGAGTAGAAATATCAGCTGATGCCGGAGGCTTTGGAGGAATAGGGCATGGCTGGATGGTGAAACACAGAGGACTGGAAGGTGGAAAATTATTCTGTGTGACACTATGTGTTAGCTGCATGACATATTTTGTCCCCTATTTGTCAGAGCCTGTAGAATTTTGCAGCACAAAGACTGAACTGCGCTTTAAACCATTTCCATTTCCCGGTAAAATACTGGTGGGTAGCTTTCAGGGCTGCAGTGTTTACCCCGAGGTCACTCTCAGATTACAGTCAAAAACTTACCCCCAAAATGTAACACAAAGCATCTCACTTTATTATTATTTCCACAAAGCCTAGTATATCAACAGTCTTGGAAACAAAAGACATCATTCTATTTATAACGTTTTGCTTATAGTAGTAGTAGTCTTTTATAAAACAAGGTGATTCTTGATTGTTCAAAACGTCAAATCCTAGAAAATGTAGCCCTCCTACACCTGACAGAAGGGAAGCAGAATACAAGTACTGTGGTACCACCAAAACGACAAGAAGATCAGGGACAAATGTGCTATTTTTGTGCAGAATATGATGTTCTGCTCTGTGTTGTTTTATGCTTTGAAATTCACCAAAGGGAAAAATTATTAAATACAGATCATTGTGTACATTGCTAGTACATTAGCATTAGAGACAACTTCTGTTTAGAAATAGCTGCAAAAACAGTTTTTAAATTTTATTTTCAAACTGAAAAATAGCCAGATTTGTGTCAGCCTAAAGAGCGTGTTTACGTAAAGTTAAATGGATGGTGGCAGTGAGCTACACACTATTTTTCTAGCTGGGAAATTAAAATGAAAAAAAAAGTGGAAAGTTGGGTTACCATAGAAAGAATGTGGACTGTCGTGAGGACTTCAGCCTTATTAGGAATGCATGGAGCCACCTCAGAGAAGGGAGGCAGTGCTAACCTAAATAACTCTGGAAAGGAGTCACTGAGACCCAAGGCAAACGAAACTGCACATTACGTGATGCTGCATTTGATAAGGTTGTTTCCATAAAACACAAGCAGACTTATACTGCTAAACTAGATTTGAAAACAAATAGTAGATTAGGGGACCCAAATTTTTCACTTGGACATTTACAAATAAGCAATGAGAGCAGACTAGAAGGATCCATCCAACAATGGGTACACACCTGCACATACACACACACACACACACACACACACACACACACACACAGTTACATAGAGCATAGCATATTCTTAGGCTCTCTTATATACAAAGGTTAGTATATACACATATTTTCAGGACATGAAATGTACAAGATGAACTGAGAGCAATTGCATTAACAGAATTTAAGGAAGTGCTACATCAAAACAAAGCACATTTGTATTTATGGGGTTTGTCAAAGTGACACAGGAACAAGCTGAAAGAGAGACCAGTGGCCAGAACTGGGAATAATTTTAGCAACAAGATGAATAAAGTACTACTGGGATGTATCCCAAACTCCAAAATAAATATCTGTGAGTCCGTGTTGATATAAATAAATGACTGAATAAGTAAGCAAACTGGGGAAAAGGGAAGCATCTTCAATGTAGAAAAAGTGAAATTAATTATGTGCACATTCCAGCTTCAAAGAGTGGGTCGCTTGAGTGTGACAGTGTATTTTATCAACTTACAGTGATTTCCTTTCCAAGAATGCAGTACGGAAAGAACAGGACAAAGAGAAGTTTTACGTAGAGAAGCCTGATGAAGACTGTCTCAGCTGGGTTGCTCTCCTCAGTGACAAACTGTATTTTGAAAGCTTGCCCCTGTATCTTTAATGATGTCATGGAAATGCCATTTTGTTTCTGAGGTCTTCTTCCCCAAAATGCATAATGGTAATTGAATTCTACATAATCACTCTATCTGTCTATCTGGTAAATCTCAAATAAGAGCTTCTGCAAATACCTCACCAGCGAGCCTCCTAACCATGTCTTTAAACACAAAGATGTTTAAGAAACTGCCACAAACAAGAGCGCCTGAGGAGACCCAACAACTGTGGTGTGGTGTCCAGGATGGGAGTCTGGGACAGAAAAGACTTTGTTAAAAACAAAGAAAACTTGACACAATATGAAGTTTCATTTATAGCTTAGTATTTTTTTGTTATAACAAGTGCAGCACACAGACATAGGGTTTTGGTAAGGGAAACTGTGCGGGTTGGCACACAGCCTTCTTAGTTTTTCTATAAACTTAAAACTTTCTGAAAACGTGGAGCCCATTGAAATATGTCAACATTATCCATGGCGTCTTCATTTCTCATGCAAAATAATTGAAATAATTTAATTTTTAAATACACCATCTATAATTATCAATTTGTAAATTTCCAGTAAAAATCAAATTAAATTTATGCATTGTAGAGTCTTCAATCTCTACATTGAAAACTTGAAATAATTTTTAAACAAAGTGATATCTAAATAAGTGCAATTAATATAATCTCTAAATAAAATCTAAATATATAGCACTTTGTAATATTAATAAACTTGATTTCCTAAAGGTAGACATTCTCCCCAATTTGGTGTATAGAGTGAAAATAATTCAAATCAATGTTTAAAGTGAGTATTTTTGTAAAAAATTTCTAAAACTTGTAAGTCAAAAAACCAAGAGTTGTGCCAAAACAGGTTTGGAAAGTAAATTAAGTTTGAAAGACTTATAGTATAAATAGCAAAAATGATCTTATTACTCACATAACTTAGAAAGTACATGTTATTGCAAGAATAAGTAAACTAATAGAATGGAATAGAATAGAATAGAATCCAACTTACAAACTTGTGACAATGAAACTCAGTTGGAAAATGATAATGTGTTGAACTAATCAATGCTTCTGAATAAAAATATTGACACCTACCTGTCACTGAATAAAACATTCAAAACATATATAAATGTGAAAGATGAAACAACAAATCTCTTATAAAACTATATGGAAGAGTCATTTAGTGATCTCTGACTATAGAAGGAGTTCTTAAATAGCATGGAAAATGTCACTAACTTTGTAGGACTAGGCTAAATTATAGACAGCGCAATATTATAAATGCTGATTTATACCATAAAACATAGTTAAGAGAACAAAAAATTGCCACTGGATGAGAGAAAGAATTTGCAACATATATGTCTGAAAAAAAGCCTTACTCAAAAATATATTGGATGGGCTTTCAAATTGACAAGTACATGGCAAAGGACACAGCAGAAAAGTTTATGACAAGAGAACTTGGGGTGCTTCAAAGAAAAGGCAATAAGCATTTAAAGTTACTAATGAATGATTTATTAGTTATCTGACAATTCAGACCAAAGGAGAGATCACTGCCCGACATCAGAACAGACAGCACTGAAGTTTAACTATAACAAATATTGGGAAGGATGTGAAACAATTGCAAATCTGTTTCACTCAGAAAAACTGGCAGTATCTGCATAGACATATACTGTGAGTCAACATCTCCACTTCTAGACATCTAGCCAAGAGAAGTAGATGCAAGTGGGTAACAAAATTCAAGTCAACGTTATTCATAGTAATATTTTTCTTATGGAGATAGAAAATTCCATCAACCATAAATTGAAAAATATAAATCACAATACATGTGGGCTTTGGTAGCCTTGTTAGATTGGTTCCAAAACGCCCATAGAATCCAAGAATCCAGAAATGCTTAAGTCTTTTATGTAAAATAGTGTAGTATTTGGGTCAAGCATATACAAAGCCTCCGGTATACCTACACCACCTCTAGATTACTTACTATATCTAATACAGTCTAAATGTCAGATCATCCTGTCATCCTGTATTGTTTAGAGAATACTAGCCAAAAAGCGTATATGAGTTTGGGGCAGATATAATTCCTCTTCAAATATAGTCAGTCTACAATTGGTTAAATTCATGCAAGTGGAAAACATAGGTATGGAAATTACTAAATTATTAAATCACAAGGGAAATTATATATTAACAAGATATATAGTGAACATATATGTACAACATCATAGGCTTAAGTCACAACATAGTGTTAGTTAAGAAACCCAGATCCATAGAGTACATACTCTATGACTGACCAGTACAACTCACAAAATAGGCCAAACTTGTGTGTGCTGCTAGAAAGTTAGGTGAAAACGAGTCTGCGGCAGTATAAGGAATTTATAAGCCTGGTGATATTGTTCATTTCCTGGTCTGTGTTGCTTGTTACAAGCATGTGTTCATTTTTTAAAAATTAATCATCTTACACTTTTAATTTATGAACTTTTTGTATACTCAATGTAAGTATTATTCAGAAAAAAAATTATAAATGCTGGGAAAAAAGACAAAAAAATATAGAGACAGAAAATGACAAAGATATGTGCAAAAATTCATGTAAAGGAAAAAATTTAAAAATATTAAAGAGATCGATATATCAAAAACTTCATTCAGGAATAACAATCAAAATTCATAATAATTAACTTAAAGAATAATTAAAAAACACAAACATATAGTAAATCTACTCAAAAAGTAAAGAGAAATTCATTTTAAAAATAATAATTTTTCTCAGACATAAAGAGCAAAAGTATTTTTTTTTTTTTGGTCTTTCCCAGTTGATGTTCTAGCTGTGTTTGTTTGAGACACCAAATTTCAAGTGCTTTCAAACCACAGCTAAGGTTTATTTTCATTTTTCTTTTCATTAATCCAAAGGGCAATGGTGTGTTCTTCGTGACTCAACATTTTGAATTTACATAATAGAAAACATCCAGTTCATTTTAGAAGCTCAAGAAAAATATTTCAACCCATTTGTCTTTTTTTACATCATTACCAGTTATGACAGAGACATAATAAAAAAATACTAATTCTAACATTGTCATAGATATTTAACTTAACTTTCAGTGCATTTGCTTCTCAGCAATAGCTATGTTTGTTTTGCTCCTGGTTTTTCATTTGTGATGTATTAATTCTCAGTTTCCGGGAAGTGCTGATCACAGGGTCAGCTCCTACGTCTGAGGTAACTATGCAATAAATGTGACATTTTTCCTCCAGGACCTCTGAGTCTAGGACACTGACTTACTTCACTGAGTACTCTGTGTCACCCCATAAAAATGCCTGGGATCTTATGGTAGCTCAGAGAGGAAAGGGACTGAGTTAGTTTGATGGACAGAAGAGATCTCAGGAAGGCTGCATCTTGTGGGTTTCCTCTCATGATGAAGGAGATGAGCTGAAAGATCTCCAGGAAGTCTTGAGACCAAGGCAGGGGCCCTGGGCAGGGGTAGGCAGGCAGGAAGACTCAGAGGTAAGTATGGGAAGTTAAAAAAACTGTGCAAGCAGAGGTGAGCCTTCTAGCTCCTAGACAAATGGGTGCAAAGGTCCAGTATGATTCCATTCACTGCTCCTGGCCTCACAAGTGTTTTGCCATCCCACACTACACCACAATTCCTTTCACCTTTGTCTGTTCTTGCCAGTGCAGTGGACCTGCTTAGTCTTCTTTTAAAACATTGCCCACCAGCATCTTAGGAATTCTCCTTGAGCTTCTAGACAAAGACAGTCTTTCCCTCCAGCTGTGTGTGTGCTTTTACAATATTGACACTACTAAAATATAATTGAGTTTCCACACTGGCCCCCTTTATGAGATTTTGGGACTATTGATAGTAATGGGCTCCATCTTCTTATCTGCTTTCTTAGTGCCTTTAGGAGCTCTGAGCATGTAATATGCTTTTTTTTTTTTTTTCTTTTGACAGGGTCTTGCTATGTAGTTCAGGCTGCCTGAAGTTCACAGTGATCCTCCTGCCTCAGCCTCCCAAATGCTGAGAGTGCTGGGATTACAGGTGTGCATCAATAGACTCAGCTTTGTAATGTGAATTTAATGAATGTTTTTACTAAGTGAATCTCTCATTACCAACTAATTGTACTTAAGCAAGTGGACTATGACATAACCAAAAAAGGCAGAAGAAATTTTTATGTTGTGAAACATTATCACAATATTTTCATTTAATGGTATCAGTATTTAAAGGCAGTGTCTGCCTATAATGAAAGATATTTATAAATACTTGGGGGGGGGAAGGTCAAGAATAGATTTTAATATTTACTAGATACTTGCTGGAAGCTCACACCATGCGAAGAAATAGTATGTATATCATGACTAATTTTATGTGCCAAGTTGCGTAGGTTATGGTACCCAGTTCTTCAGTGAAATACCAGTCTAGATTCTGTTGTGAAGTTATTTTATATGTAATTGCGTGAGGAAAGTGGACAGCCTTCTGTAGTGTGGGCAGCGTTCATCTAACTTGTTGAAGACCTCATGAGAAAAGTCTGAGGTTCCTCCAAGAGGAAGGAAATCTGCTTCTAGACCACCTTCAGAGTCAGGAGATCAACACCAAAACATCATATCTTGACAGATGTCCAGTCTAGTGACTGAGTTTGAAAGCTTCCAAATCTGGATCAATTGCTTTCTTAATCCCCTGTCTACATATATCATCTATCTGTCTATCTATCTATCTATCTATCTATCTATCTATCTATCTACATTTATATGGATATATGTTTATAGATAGATGTAGAGACATAGGTATACATAGAGATAGATATATGCAGTAATATATAATATGTATATATATGTAGTAATACTTCATGATTCCATTTATACATTACAATCAACATATGAGATTGGTGTCTTCTTTCTTCACATACAGAGTTACTCAGGTTCAGAAAGGCTGTCTTACCAAAAGGATGGGTCCAACGGTACATTTTTCAGCATTCATTTAAGCTAGAGTGATTGTTCTCTTGCCTGACAATGTCTTGTTTCCAGTACGCGGTCCATCTCAGTCCCAGAGAAACCAGGACAGCTGATCACTCTGCCCTGATCTGATCACTGAGGGGAAACTACTTGACACCTTGGCAAGGCCATGTGAATTGCACTGGTCAATGCCACATGGAGGGAAGCCAGCTGGGAGTGGATTTTGGGTGAAGTATTTCATTTCCAGCACCCGCGCACCTGCCATCCTTTGCACTATGGTGGTGGTGAGTGAGTGTGTTGATATGCGTGTGTACAACTGCACTGTCCCAAAGGACACTGGCTCTGCAGCATCTTTCCAAGCACTGATCAACTTTGTGTGTAGCTCCTCAGAGGTTTGTGCTGTTTGTTACTACAGACTCTCTCTATTCTGCCTAGTATAGTGGGAGGACGTACCATTTTTCCAAAGCTACCCTGTAATCAAGAAAAGGCAATTTTGTTTATTTCAAGGAGATTTGTTCAGGAAAGAAACTTGTCCAGTTTTACAGGGAAAGAGGAATAAGCCACCAAAGAAACACAGACTAATGATGCCAGAGAAAGAAGCCTTGTAGTTAGAGGATGCAATTAGAGTAGAAAATATCATGAATTTGACAGAAAATGAGGACCAGCAACTCTTTCTCCAAGGATCTGAGGAACTGTCAGGCAGAGACTCCATTAGCAGGAGAGGAGAACATCTGCAATCATCACGGCCTTCAGATGACCATGGGACAGGGAATTCAAAGGCAGAAACTTTGACTAATTCTATGTTGAGTCTCGGTCACTCACCTGGAAGAAAAGATGCAACCACATATTCACCAAGTCGCATCCCACACTGACGCTTTTTAACTGTGAAGTCTTCCTCAGGATCATCAGAGATGCACCCCCAGGTTCCTGTATCACCAGAAGGCGAAAGAGATTTCTAAAATAAACTCAGGGAGCAGGCAGCAACAAGCAAACACAAAACTGTCTGTGAAGCCTTTTTAATCAGCAGAATTCATTACAGGGGATGTAAATGACTTTGCAGAGTTCCTAATTTCCTGCTAATCTCATTAACTGTATTTGTACCAGAAATGACTTTACTTTTAATTTGTTGACAAGAATAGACAAGGGTAATTAAATAATTATAGACAGTAAATATTCGTTACTGTGAGCTAGACATGAAGCATAACAACATGAAGACAAGCTGTCCAGCCAAAGCATTCTCTTGGTAGCCCTCTCCCACTACCCGTCAGGGTATGGGGAGTTTGTACTTCTCACAGCCCCCTGGCTCTCATGTGTGAACCAACACCTACCTGCAGGTGTCCCTCAGCGGCCCCTACTGTCAGCATCCAAGAACATTTGTGTTTCTTCTGTGGCAAAATCTGTACCAATTAATAGAATTTTAATGGAACAATATTCTACGAGTTTGATGGAAGTTTTCACATGATACACTTAAATGTTCATACACAAAGATTTATGTTGGATTCCTGGATGTCAGAATTGGAAGACTTTATAGATGAGTGGACAGATTGAGAGAGCTAAGCTACTGTATTTAAGGTGAAGTAACTATTTGCTCCCAGGTGATACATGTGCAGATCCATGCCAGGGACCAGAAAAGGAAAAGTTTGCAATGATTTTTCTGCCTCTGTGAGGTGAAGCAATGGTACTTTATCTTCAAAATAAGCTAGGTCCTTAGGCCAAAGGAGAGAAAAATCAAACTCTGCTAGCAATATGTAACAAAAGTGTCAAAAAAGAAACTTGGATGCCAAAAGAAAATTTGTGTTACAGGCAGAAAAGGAAGCAGTGTCAAGGTCTACAGGTAGAAAGAACAGGGCATGCTTAGGAAGCAGAGAACTCCTGGGGGTGGGAATTTTGGCTAGAAATTCTCATGACCCGGGAGACTTTAGAACCTGTTGTTCTTGTGCACCTTCCTCATACTTTCTGCCTGAGCTAAAAAAGGGCTGAGATGCAAGAGTCCTCACACATCTGAACACTCAGGAGATACCTACTTCTTTTAAAATAGAAGAGCCCAAAAGTCCCAAACATGGGACAAATATTCTTATCCACTTCTGTGATTTTTACAAAGATAAGAATAAAGATAATTTACCTGTTCATAAGCACACTGAAAATTTCAATTGGAGTTGTTATGCTCCCAGAAATATCTTTCATTTTTCTTCTTATAAAACTAGAACTGACCGCACAACTTGGGCCCAAGAAATATTTGCTGATTGGCAGTATTTATTTAAAATGTGACCATATGTACTCTCATAACCATTCATTCTTAGCTACTAGTATGGTTTGATGTTTGGTGTCCTCCCTCCAAATTCATATGGAAATTAATTCTTAAAGTTATAGTGTTAAGAGATGAGGCCTTTAGGAAGTGATCAAGTCATAATGGTGGTTCATGAGGAAATTAATGCTTTCATAAAAGAGGCTAAAAGGAGCTAGGCATGGTAGAACACACCTACAATTCTAGCAGTCTGGAAGGATTGAAAGCTTCAGCTCATTCTGGACAAATGACCAATTTAACAAGACACTAAAGTTACACAAAATACATTAAAATTAAAAAAAGACTGGGGATGTAAATTAGTGCAATACTCTGGGTTCAATTAGGGTCAAAAAAAATCAAAGAGAGAGAGAGATCTGCCCTTTACCAAGTAGAAACAAAGACAGGAACAAGCCTGCACTTAGATAGAAGGAGTCAGTACTGGAGTCATCCAGCACAGTGTGGTTATTGTAGTTCACAATGACTTGTCTTATATTCTATGAAGTCCTAGCTATGAGATGCTTATCTAGACTCCAAGCATAAAATAAATGATAAAGAGGCGGTAACACTAATGACTCTGATTTGACCAGTGTATACTCTATAATGTGTTGAAATATCACACAGAACTCCATTAACATATATTATCAGTACACAGTAATAACACAAAATAAAATGTAAAAGCTATTTAGATATTAAATCTTAGATATTCTGCTATAGCATCTCAGTGGACTAAGACAATCAGTACTTATATTATATTACAGATCAATAACACTTGGCTTGGTCTTAGTTCAATCAGTGTCCTTTGGAAAAAGCTATGTGATAAAATATTACAGACCAAATGTCTTAAATATAACTTCTTTTCCCATAGTTGTGGAGGCTGTAAGTAGTCCGGGTGCCGTCAGGGCTGGTTTCCATTTCTGGTGAGGGCCCTCTTTCGGAATTTCAGATGGTAATTTTCTTGGTGTGTCCTCATGTGCCTTCTGCTGGTGCATGTACACGAAGAGGGAGGGGGAGCTAGGAGTGGAGGCAGAGACCTGCTGTTTGTCTTCCGTGTGCTAATCCTATGGAGCCATCCTTATGGCCACACCTGGTTTACTCCCAGCTATGTTCTCGGTGCCCCTTCTCTACATGCAGATACACTGCTGGTCAGGGCTTCAACCCATGAATTTAAAGGAACAGAAATATTAATTCCAAAATCAACTGAATAAAATACATGTCCAGCTTGTATCTTTCACCATCTAAGCAGGCAAATCTTTAAGCAGAGTTATAATCAGAGGTGATCACTGACTGCAATCTTTCCATTTGTATGTCAGTGCCTTACACTGGTTTTACTAGCCTGCATTTTGCCTGATATCACCTTGCAAGTTTCACCCTTGTCTGACTGGTAGATGATTAGATATGAACTAGACTCGGTGCACAGATCCATCTGACTTTTCTTGCCTGTAGGATGTGGAATTTTAAAATAAATATTGTGTTATACAATGTCTCCAGTACCCAACACCAGACTGTTTAAAAAATTAAGGGTCCATAGCTGGCAACAGAAAATGGGGAAAGCACTGGGATTGCAGTATAAGTAAAGTGCCCCTCGGTTCCCTGCTGCTGAAGGAATGTGGGGCTGCGTGTGTCCTCCGCATGCCCATGTCCTTTCTGCAGGCGGAAGCATCAGTATCAGCTACATGAGGATAAAATGCACTGCGCTCAACTCTTACTAAATACCTAATCACTCAGTATTTAAACTATTAAAAATTGCTAAAATACGGGCACTGCTCCATGTGGCTGGACGCTGCCCATTAAAAAACAAAGTAGAAAAAAAGCTATTGGTAAATTTCAGCCACATATATGGCTGGTGTGAACACAGGAGAAATTACTAGAAAAATAGAAATGAATGAAGCAGGTTCCCTATCTCCCAAGAGTCAAAGCACTGTGAGTAGCATCAGACACACTGCAAAAGGAATACAGCTAAGTGACGAAGATGCTGTGACAGGGAGCTGGCCTGAAGGCCTATTCTCTTCAAACTCATGTGCTGCTTCTCCAAAGGGACCACCACCAGGGGCATGGATGGGGAGGCAGAGCCTTTAGGAGATGACTAAGTCACAGCAAAGAGTCCTCCACAATGGAATGAACGTCTTTATGAAAGACGTTAGAATGGCAGAGTCCCTTCTTCCGTGTGAGGACACAGCAAAAAGGCAGTGTTTGAAAACCAAGAAGCAGTCCTCCCAGGCAGTGAGTGCCCAGCACCTGCCCCAGACCTCCAAACCCCAGAATGTGAGAAGGAAATCTCTGTTATTTATAAGCCACAGACTTTATGTTAGTTTTGATGTAGCAGACAAAATGTAATAGGACACATAAACAGTGTGTCACAGGTAAAAGTGACCAGGACAAAAACCACGAATGTATCAGCCTCTCTTTCTGTCATACTGGCCTCAGTACGGAAACCAGTGTGTGGTTCTACTGTGAGGTTAGGCAGCACTTTATTTAACATAAGTAGGAGAGTAAAAGAAAAATCAGATGAACATGGAAAATGATCTCTTAGACTAGAAACAAAGAGAAAACTCTGGTGATGTGAAGCATGAGAATCACAAATCTAGCCGGGGCACTCTAGTGTCTTAGTATGACCCTATCTCAAATACTATGAAAAATACTAACAAGTATTTTGCAGTATAATAAAGTTAAATTAACAGGTGTGGGATATAGCTCAGTGCAGAAGCCCTGGATTCAGTCCCCAGCGCTCCTTCCCAATCTAGCTAATCCTTCATGCTGTACCATGGTGCACTGATTCACCATGCTACACTGCAGATACCTGCTATTTGTCATTGTTAACACAACACAAGGAATCTTAATAACAAAACACGAAGAATCAAAATAATAATTGCTTTTTGTTTCCAGTTCATGGGCACCGCACTAATCACATTGGGTACATCGTCGCATTTAACCCCCTTTGAACCTGTTAAGAAGGCAACACTGCCTTCATTTTGTTGGGATGAAAGCTGAAGTCCAGAGAGGTGAGTGAGTACACAAGATCACCTGAAACAAGTCCATTTATCCTTGGCAGAGGACTCTAGCAGCGTCCTTGTATTCTTGTCTCCCATGGACTGGTTGACACAAAAGATAAGAACTCTTACCTAAAGGGGACAATATCATGAGACACCGGAATCCACACTGTAAAGAGAAGTGGTGTCATACTGTGAAAAGTATTAACAAATATTTTGCAGTATCATAAATCTGATTACTGAAGAGTTCCTCTCATATGTTGATATGTAACTGTAGGGGGAATGTTTGTTAAGCAAGGGGAAATTTTGGTGTCATCCCTGTGTGTATAGTGATTGATAATCGCACTACTTAGAAAGAATAATAATCTGAAGTGTTGCCTATCTGGATTTCTTAGACACAAATACATGCCTTTAAGTAAAAATGCTACTAAGAAGGAAAAAGAGACAGACTTTGTGGTCACGTGCTTACCCACCAAAATAGATAGCCTTCAGGCAACAACACAGGAATGCTGTCCCCTAAACAGTGGCCAAAGGGTGCTTGGCAGTCAAAGTCCAGTCTACAGTGGTGAACAGTGTGCCTGTGGGATACAGTCTTCATGCCTCACCTCTGCATCTGAGATGAATTTCTGTACTTCAGCCTATCCTCTTCCCTCGTGACCTGGATCTGCTTCTGTCTGGCTTGGCCACAGAGACCTACCTGTTTTCCTGTTCCTTGTCTCTTCTCAGAGTTCCTTAGCTTTCTGCCATCAGAAAGGAATCATGCTCCACTAGCTCTAGGCTTCTGAGACATTTGGGACATGTGACTGAGCCATCCCAGTGGACTTCTTTGTTCTGTCTGCCTATTCCTTGCTTCTGCAAGTGCTCCACAGATTGGTGGTTACCATTTATTTTCTCTGCAATGAAATCAGGGGGTTGGGTGCAATCATACTTCTTGCCAGGGCCCATTCCAAAGACCAGCTCTGAATTCTAACGCAACAATTAAAACTACAGCTCTGGGCCAAGCCAAAACCCACTGCTGTGTGACAAGACAGAAGGTGCAAAGCCAAGGTGAGCCCAAGTTGCTTGGTAAACTGCACCTAGAGGACGTGAATATTATGAAAAACATGAGCGTGAATTCCACCAAATGAGGCTTGGCTTAAGTGCTGTCTTGCCACATGCTGCAAAGACTCAGTCAATCTGTCCAGCTCATGCCGTGGACTTTATTAGACCTGCTGTTTGTTGTTATGCCCAGCTACAGGAATCTCTTTGGATCCACTACATGCCAGAGATGAATTATTTCATGCAATCACCACATCGGCCCCATATTTTAAAAAGAGGAAGGCAGATAATTTACCCAAAGTCAGAAGAATAAAAAGAAGCAGCTAGATGTGAGGGAGGAGCATGCCTACTCCAAGGATTATCTAGACCAAGTCTGCTTCTCTGTGGGAATGTAACATGCTCTGACACAAAGACCAGTTTACCAAGGATAATTCAGACATCCTTATTGTTTAATCACATCAGTTCAAAAAGTCCATTTGATAATTCACATAAAAATATTTACTTCTCTGAAACACATTAAAATATTTACTTCCCAAATTGAACATCTTTTTAATACATTTATTTGCCATTTATACTTCTTCATCTGAGAAAGATCTATTTCATTTCACATACCCACTTTTAGATTGGACCTTTAAATACTAGGGGTCTTTTTTTTATTTTTGAGTCCTTTGTATATTCTATATACTAGTTCCTTGTCTGAAGAACAACTGGCAACATTTTTTCCAGCTCAGTGGGTTGTGTCTTCACTTTGTTGATGATTGATTTTGCTGTGTAAAAGCTTTTGTATTAAGATATCATTTGTTGATTTTTTGTAGTATTTTTCTTCTGAGTTTTGTTTATAGTCTTTCTTACACCAATATCTTCAAGAATTGTACCTATTCTCTTTGTGATCAGATTTAGTGTTTCAGTTTTAATATTTAGTTCTTCAATCCATTTTGATTTTAGCTTACTGTATGGTGAAGGACATGGGTCTAATTTTTGTCTTTGGTATGTGATAGCCAGTTTTTCCAGCATCATTTATTAAAGAAATTATCTTTCTTCCAAATAGGGTGTTTGTACTCTTTGTCAAAGATAAGACGGCTGAGTGTGCTTGAAGTTTTCTGCATCTTCAAATCTATTCTAGTGTTTCTCAGGTATGTTGTTGTTGTTTGCCTGTACCATGCTGGTTTTTATCACAGTAGCTTAGTAGTATGATTTAAAGTCAGAGATTATGATGCTGCCTGATTTGTCTTTATTGCCCAGAATTGTGTTTTTCTATTCTAGGTCTCCTCTTATTCCAAATAAATTTTAGGATTGTTTTCTCTAATTCTGGAAGATATGCTATTGGTATTTTGATTGAGATTGCACTGAATCTGTATACAACTTTGGGATGCAAATTACAATAATACTAAGATTCTATATCACTCCAGAAAAAAAATGACAACTATAAAGCATTTTTGAGGGAGTACTGGGACTCAAACTCCGGGCTTCACATTTGCCAGGGGCGTACTGTACCACTTAGCTAAAACTTCAGTCTCCTGGCTATCAAGAAATTAACCAATAACAAAAGCTGGTTGGGATATGGGGAACAAGGAACACTTCTCCACTGTTGGTGGGAGTATAGATTGGTGCAACCATTGCGGAAAGTGATGCTTGATCATGTGCTGCGGCCCTCTAGCCTCATCTCCTGTGAGTGATGCCCCAGCCCTCAGCAGCTTCAAAATCTAAAACTAGAGGTTCAAAAATCTAAAACTTCAAAAATCTGAAACAAGAGGTCCCATTTGACCCAGCTGTTCCGTTTCTTGATATCTTCCCAAAAGAATTAAAAGCATCATACCACAATGTACACACACTCGTGAGTAAAGCAGCAGTCAGTAATAGCTAGTCCGCCAACTAACAAATGGATAAATAAGATGTGGGCTTTTTATACAATGGAGTACTAATCAGCTGTAAGGAAGGGTAAACCGGAGACATTTATAGCTAAATGGATGGAACCACACTACCAAGTACACTAAATCAAACCATGTGTAAATATCACAGTGTTTCTCTGATATGAAAAACCGACATTGTATGTAAGGACCAGAATGTATACTAGATGTTATAAAATAGGAAGAAAATACTCAGTTGGGAAGGGGAACAAGGGAGATGGGAGGGGAAAGTAAGGAAGGACAATAAAAAAAAAAGAAAAGTAAAGAGGGAGAAATAGAAACAAAGCTTTTGAACATGAGGAGGGGAAGAGACATTGAAGGGAGAAGAAGGGAATGAGAGGAAAAAGGAGGACCAGAGGTGTCACGTGTAGGTGCAAAGTCCCCAGGATGAAGGGATCCTTATGTAAATTTAAAATGTAGCAATAAACTTAATTAATAAACGATTCTTCCCTGCTTACATGCGCATGGAGAACACAGCTGATTCGTAGGCCTTCCCCTTGTCCTTCAGAAGCTGGGGCCCGGGTGGGTTATGAGAACAGGTGCCTCTTCTGGTGATGGCAGAAGATGCCAAGCCGGTTGGTGGACAGGGATTGAGGGGCTGGCACAGAGCTGCTGACCAAAGCAGGAAGGAAAAAGAAGAAATCACTGGTTTTTAGTCAGGCTATCGCAGTGACAGCACAGACCCTTTCCGAGTCCTCCCAGCCCCCGTGTTCATGTTTTCCTTTGGCTCCAGCAGGAGCTGCAAGGCTGATCTCAGCACGATTTTCCAAAGTGACTTCACGTGGGACAAAGTCCTCAGGGCCTGATTCCTGCTGGGTGGGTCTTCACCAAATGCTGTGAGAGCTCTTCCCTGTGCCCTGGCCTGGAGGACCAGGAGTGCCAGGGTGAAGTGGAGACTGCAATGGCAGGCAGGAGCCTGCCACGTTCCCTTCCCAGAGCAGCTGCTGAGGGCTGGGCATCGCACACACAGGAGACGGGGCTGGAGGGCTGCAGCACGTGATCACGCATCACTTCTATAAGACAATGTCCTATTTCTTCCCGGTGCCCAGGTGTCTGCATCCGAGTGGACGGAATGGATAACCAGGTTTCATTTGCCGCTTGAGAAAGTACACGCGGAACGGTCAACACACTTGTTTGTCTTTAATAACGGATTAGAAGCTAAGTGGAGAAAGCGAAGCCCCTGCAGCTCCGAGGAAAACAGTAGACACTCTGCTGCCGTGAATGTGAATTTCAACCGAGCTTTATCTTAGCCGTCTCCCTTGAAAGGATTCCAAAGCAATTTGAAAAGTGCTGCATTCTTAGAGTCCTGCACCTAGGTGGCAAAGTCGGGGTGTCCCTTCTCTAGAGCACCCAGGATGTTTTCTCTCACCCACAGGTTTTGACCGCACTAGGCAGATGGCACCCAGCTGAATCTCAGGTTGACTGAGCAGCCTTTCGGTTCCTGGGTCACTTCCTCCTGGCACTGTGACCTTGTATGAAAGATTCCAACTCTCTCAACCTAGGAGTCCAAAATCAGTAGTAAAGTGGTAGAAAACAAACTGGGGAGAGAAAGAATTTAATAAACTGTCAAACATTTAGCTTACTGCCTTGTCTTTTTCAGTTATAATTGTCACAATAGATATCTTTAGCTTTAGGAAGAAACACTGACCTCCAGAGGAAGCCAAACTCTTGCCCAAGGTCATACTGAAGCTCTTTCCAGTCATGCAGGGCACTGCTATGCCTCTAGCCCTTTGCAACTCCATTCCCTTTCACCTAGAATGCTTTTTCCTTGTCTAGTTCTTCTCTTGGAGAATGGATACATAATTTTCAATGCCCATTTATTCAATCAATAAATACTTGTCGAATGTCCATGTGACTGTTAACCTTAGTTACGTCAACTTGATTGGCCTGGGATCTGCTGGAAGAATTAGTGTAGCAGCCTTTTAGGTGTGTCTGGGGCAGTCATAGAGGAGTCACCTTTGGTGCCATATGCCTTCTCAAGCTCCTTTTTGTTTGGTCCTCTTCTCTTGTTCTGCTTCCTGCCTGCTGTGAAGAGAGCATCTTTATTCAGTTTTGTTCTTCTGCCATGATGTTTCTGTCTTGGAGCCATCTTGGGCTGAATGTCCTGCAATCAAGCACTCAATTGAATCTTTTCTCTTTTAAATTGTAAGGGTCATGTATTGCCCCAGTGACAAGAAAGATGCCTAATGAAGTCCACTGAGGAAAAGGACACTGTTCGGAGTCCCCCAAAGGCCCCTTCTTTTATGAGAGCTTTGCCATCCAGTGCCCAGGTACAGGCTTCCTGGACTGTGTCACTGTAGCACCCGGAGCACTTCATTCCTCCACCTGCAGCCTTGTCCCAGAGAGCTGGGACAGACACCCACTTCCTGTCTCTGGAACAAATCAGGAGTTTGCAAAATCAGTACAAAATTAGTTTGCAAAATACATTGCTGTATTTATAGTATCCTGCTTTATGTCCACTTTCTTACTGGATTTTTAGTCTTTTACTGTTACTTTTGCTGTTCCTGTTGTTTTTTTTTACCTCTTACTCCTTGACAGCACCAAGTGTCCAACAATGACAACCCATGGTCCCTATTAAAAAGATGTTATACTTGCTCTGTTGGAAAAAATCAGTTGTGTTGGAAACATTCCTGAATGGATCTGAAGGAAGGGATGGATGATCTGCAGGTATATGTATGAAGCCATGTATTTCTCTCCATCCCTTCCCGTTGTTCTGTTGCCAGTAGGCCTCTTTCATGGCAAGGTTGGTGGTCTCACTTTATACTTACTATTTTAATTCACTGTTCACAAATAGGACACCACTTCCATTACAAGTGTTTATAATGACTCTGCTCAGTGCCTACCATGGTTCTGGCTTTACCTGTTCCAACATCAACCTCATGAGTATGTCTTAAAATTTGGAGAAACTGTAAATTATGGGGCCAGATCTACTCCCTGGAGTAAGTCTGACAGGTAGCTCTTCAATTTTTAAACTGCTTTGACATAGTAGCAACTGTAAAAAGATGTGTTTTGAAATTTTCAAACCAAGAGTGTGCTACAGGATTTCAGAGATGGGCTTATTTATGGCATGCCAAGCTCTCACTGGCAGCTGGAAAGAAGTTGCTGGCATGCCTGACATTAAAGGAGATGATTACAACTCTGTGATTTGAAATGGATGTGTGATTCCCGTTCAGTTGCCCACTACAGATTATGCTGATCACAGTTAGACCTCATGCCTGTGTCCATCCCTGCCTCAGAACAAGCTTTCCTTAAAGAAAAGATAAACCGCTCCCAGCATGGAATACATTTTCTTGTTCTCTTCCTGCTCTTTCTTTTCAAATAAAATGATTTTGCAAATATGTACCCTCTTGAAAACTCCTTGGATAAGTTATATGAGTATAAAGACAAATGTGACCCACTCTCTCACCTCAAGCACTCTATAGTCCGGTTAAGATGCACAGAGTCAGTTTCTCTGTCCTCTCCTCTGTCCTCCTATGGCAGATTCTGACTGCATTGAGACAATCATGACAATGCATCATAATTAGTTATTTTTATTTGCATAACACCCTTCTTCCTCTCCTGTGAACACCCCCTATCATTTTGTGCCAAAATTGGGTTTGTGGCCGAGACCTGGTCAATCACAATAACTCATCCTTTAGTTCACACAGTTGATTTCAGAATGTCCACAAAACCCAACTGTACAATCTAGAAGCTCTATTTTAGAATTTAATGCTAAATCTACCAACAAAAATTTCTTCTTCTCTTAGAATTGAGAAGTTATAGGAATATAACTCCACCCAACAGCACATTTGTTGCCATGTGAACAAACATATGAGAATAAGATGATCTGCAAAGTAGAGAAAAGATAGTCAAAAAGTAATCTAGTAGTATCATATCGCTTGTTCCTGTCTGTAGCATAGCTAGATTCTTCCATTCAATACTCTTAAAATAAAAGTATGCATTTGCTTAAGTTAGAGCCAGTTGAGTTTTTGACATTTCAAACTGAAGAAGACCCTTCATAAACAACAAGAATTGGTTGCAGAAACGAAAACTCTTTTGAGACGTTTTGAGACGTTAGTTTTGAGACGTTAAAGGCATCTTGGTTTTACCAAGATGAGACAGAGGAACTTTCATCACCTGTGTCCTCCTTCCCCCACCATCCTCAGCAACTATTCTAGACACATTTTACTGAAAACTGATACAACATCTGGTCACAGTTTTCTTCTATCAACTTTGTGCTCAACAAAACCAGAATGTCAGTTACTTGCTGGGAAAACAAGAGACACTGTATTATAAGCTCAGTTCTCTAGGCTTCAGTAAGTTTCTACAAGTGGACAAATTGATCTATCTGAAAGCAAAAAGAAAACTGTATGTTCCTTTATATCACAATGCTTTGTAGATGGTCTCAGCAATACCAACCTGTAGAGATCACACAGTGAAGTGATGTATCGAATTGCAAAACTGTTTTCCATCCCATGATAAAATTAGTATGAGCAAAGACCAAGCAGTGAAAAATTGGAGGATAATTGGATTCTCTTCCACTTAACACAGAAAAGCATTGCTCTATAGCTTCAGCAACTTGGATGTACTCTTGGTGGGAAGAGAATTCCTTTGTCTTGTCATCCTGTCTTGCCTTTCACTTTCCTCTGAGGAAAGAGTCCAGACAGAAGCCATTCATCTGGGACCAAGGAGGACAGATGGAATGCCAGGCTTATTGATAAGCCATCAAGAGGGCAGGGTCCTGATTCAATGATAATGATCAGACATCCTTTCAGGCATCAGTCCTGCAGTCTTTAGAAAATGAAACTGTCAGAGAGCTGACAGGTATTTAAAAAATATTTATGGTGAGGGAAATTCTAAACATCATAAAAACCACTGGATTGTGCATTCCCTAAGGCAATCCCCGGGGTCATTCAAGCACATTAAATAAAGATTCAGCTACAGCATACGATTTTTGCTTACTGCACTATACCACTAAGGAATGGCCCAGGATGATACCACATAAAGGAGTCACCTAGCAGGAAGCCTGTATGCCAGTCATAATGGTTGATTGAGGAACACTGCTAGGAAAAAGACAAGAAATGGAAGCACATTCTCTGCCAACCCACCGAAGCATGGTATGTGCAGCCAGGACCACTGTGTATCACTCCTTCTTTCTCCCTTTCCGTCATGTTTATCATGACTAATGTTTTATCTCAGGTCCATCATTATAGGAAAGAGATTGCTATATTTATCATTGGCGCAAAACTTGCAGAATCTTTCTAAGCCTCAAATAGATTCCATATAAAGGAAAATCTAACAACTAAAATCCTGGATTTTAATAAATTTAACACCTGGACATGATTTTTATTTTAAAGATAGTAAAATACAGCAAAACAATACAGAACAAAGCCAACCAAGACAATGTGGTGAAATTAGTACGGAACTTACAGAGCAGGATATGGGGATAACAGTAATAAATACCATAGTATATCTCGTTATCTTCACAATACTTGTCCATTCCATCAGGTATAGCAAAATCAAACCAAAACCAGAACACTATAAAACCAATCAAAATAGAATAATGAATAGAGCAAGAATGATTAATTAGCACAAACCAAAACAGTGAGAACAATATCCCCCATATTTTCCATCCTCCCAAAAGATGCTGGGACCTCTGGCCCCAGGGCAGCATAGTCACCAAACAATACAAGCATTTAGTTGCTTGATGTATCTTCGTTGCTATCAACTCTGACTGACCTTGGAACCATCCAGTTGCTAACGGGGGTGGGGGGTGGTCATGAGGTGTTTGATGTTTGATTCTCAGCCTGTGCCCTGGCAATGCATGGGAGACACTAACTTATTCTCCCCCTGGCACCCCTGCGGTTCGCACCACTTATTGGGAAGGTTAGCTCCTAGCTTCCTTGGTCCCCCAAATTCCAGCATGGTGATTCTCTGGAGACGCTGAATTGTTCTCTCCCTGGCAGGCCTGCAGTTCACTCTCGAAGGATGTGACTTTAGAAAGTCACATCCTTCCCACACATTTTATCAGTTGAGAATAGTTTTGGAATTTCATGTATGTTAAAAACTTTTGTAAATACTAGATTAAAGACTCAATTGTACAGAGTATAGGAGGCCCTTTTCCTTCCAGTAATTATAAATTCTGTCTTTTGACCTCTGCAAAAATGAGTAAATCCAAGGCAAGGCATCGGGAATTATTCTTTCCTCTGGAGTCTTCTTTCCTCTGGAATTATTTCACAGCCAATCTGTATCTACTTGAGATTTTTCTACCATGAGTATTGAGAGGAACTATCTGGTTTCAAGAGATTTGGAACTTCAAGGATAACTCCCAGGGCTATTTAGTAGCTAAGCTACATTTTTGGAGAAGAGAGAATCAAGGAAGAAGAAACAAAGCAAGACCGACATGCAGCCTTCAAAATTCATTGGGTCTTGAATCTCATCTTACAGTTATGCAAATCAAGCCAGTGTCTTTCCAGGCAAGTCCCTTTTTCATTAACATGGTTAAAAATGGGTTTTTGTTTCTTCTAAATGAAGAAGACTTAAAAAATCCCTTTGTATTTTTCATTTCACTGACATTAGTGTAAAATGTTAGATTTTTCCAATTATTGGAAAAATTCGATCCAAATGAATAATTCTTTCGTTTTTATCGGTACCAGGGATCGAACTCAGGACTGCCTGCTTGCAAGGCAGGTGCTTATGCCGCTGAGCTAAATCCCCAGCCCCTGAACACTGACTGTTAAGAGGAAATCACTATAAAAGAACCTGCATATCATTATTAATAATTTCCTAATTAGGATGTTGTCTTCACAAACATTCAGACAGTTGTTATATTCTCAAACAATATGACACAGTAAAGTACTACATTAATCCTCAATTAACACTATAATGCCAAAAGGCATCGAATTGGTTAATATTACAGGCCTCACAACAGACCACGCCCCAGCTGGATACCTACTGTGTCATCTCATCTATTAAGGGTATAGCTTTGAACACCCCAACCATGCTTACCGTGATTTTCCTCATCTTTGAAACAGGAACACTGTAGGAGTTAACTGAATAATGTAAGCCACACTCACACTGTTACTACAGTATGTAGTTCCTAATTCATCAGTGATATTCCCACTGGTATCCTTGGTTGCTTTTTCAGATAATATTAATGTGGTGAGAGATTGTTTTCTGTGTCAGCAGTCACACTGGCTGGAAACATTAGTTTCCATAGTGCTTTTTGGCCATTATTCTTGACTTTGTAACTATTCTGGTACCAATCAATAATAGAACCTAGACAACCCTCTGGGCAGGGTCCACTCCTAAATGCTGGATGGCACCTCAAATGCCACAAGAAAAGGGCTGAGGCAAAGCAAAGAGAAAAACATTTTCTCTTACACAGTCAATTGCTTGCTTTCCTGCACATCTCTCCCACATTTTTATTTCCTGTGTAACTTGTGGAACACAGTAATGAAAAACTCAATTAAGATAACCTTGTCTTAAAAAATAAATACATGTTCAATTTATACCACTTCTTAGAACTAGTTGTTAGGAAAAAAATCTTCATAATACTATTAAATTTCCCATTCAACTTGCAGCCAGGGAACAAGGGTTGCTGGCAATAATTGCTTTTTTAAATGATTAACTGCAACTCAGAGTAAACCCTGCTGTAATTACAGGCTTGCAGAGGAAGTACCTTATAAAGAGGCTTTGGACAGAGCCAAAATATAATTTTGTGCTTTCTGACTTTTTCCATAAAAGCTTTTCAGGCTTTTTATTTCTGACACTTATCTAGTGAGTCCATTTAAAGAAATTATCGTTTTCCCTTGAAAAGCTAAGTAAGCAAGAGTTTAGGTAGGAGAACAACAAAATTTTCTCTCACATTGGCTTGGAGAGTTTATGCAACTAACTCTTACCCCTGTGCCCTAGATATCTGCTTCACTGATCTCACTCCATGAACCTCCTATTTTTATATTTCTCTGTACATATAACAAGTAAATGACCCCTTACCCCAGACATATAACAACTTCAGATCACAGTGAGGCACTTTGAGGAATCATGGGTATTTTCCTTTTTTTGTTTTTAATACCATATTGCAACTGAGTGATGAGTCTATGCTAGAACATTAACTTTTGCCCTTTGAAGCTAAAAAAACTAGTGTATATCACTAGAAGATCAAACTACTTGTCATATCTTAAAGAATACCATTACCTTTCCTGTCCCAATACAATGTCAGAAGTCCCTTTTCAGTACAAATGTATGTATTTTTGATCCCTCAATCATGAACCCTAGGTAGCCTATCCACATTTGTTAGTTAATTTTACTCAAAAGATTTTTTTCTCTTATTGTTATTAGACTTTCTTTTTTAAAACAATTTTTTTAGGTGTACATGTTTGGGGATTGTACATGGTAGGATTGTTTTTAACAATGCCTGAAGAACTGGATCCAATAAAACAATTTTCAAACAACACTTGACTATCCTTGCAACCGAGATAGAGGGACAGTAGCATCACCACGACCTGGTGAAAGTGTTTCTGAGATGATTTTGCCAACACTCTCCTCACATTAAAATCATGTATGAAGATCCCTGCTTTTCTCTCTGCCGTTGTGTTCCTCTTGTGGAATCTGAAGGGCGCTGGTAGTCTTAACTTCTCTATTAGTGTTATTTAACTATTGAAAAATTCCTTTTACCATCTGTGGTACCACATGCTGGGCCTCATAAAGCAGCTATCACATCCAAATATTTAATTTTTCAATGAAATGTCCCGTTGTAAATTCCAGAGGAGCATCTAATTAGCCCGGCCTGAACCAGGTACACACCTTTCACCAAACGCTGGCCAGGAAGAGATATCCTGGGGAATGAACTTTTTTCCCCTTGAGAAGGCAGGAAAAGCACTTGTTTCACAAAAAGCCACGGGTTAAAAAGATTTGCCAAAAGAGCTATGGCACAAGTGCTGTCCCTGGTTTAATGAGAAAGACATCGAAATCCAGAAAATTGAAGTTGATCAAGCTATTTAGAGGGTGAATTTATAGTTTTGAACTCATGTCTGTCTGATTACAAAGCTTATTAAAAATACTATCAAAAGAAAGCTCATATTCTAAGAGTTTACTGGTTAATTCTACCAAACATGTTGGAAGTTTATTCTGACCATCCTTAAACTCTTCTAAAAAATGAAGGGCAAAGAGATTTCCACACTCATTTTACAAAATTGAAATTACTCATACCAAAACCAGACAAAAATACTACAATAAAAGAGAATTACAAGCCAATATTCCTGATTAATATAGATTCACAAATTCCCCCCAAATATTGCTAAACTGAATGCAATAAAACATTAAAAGGATCACGATCAAATGGAGTTTATCCTTCCAGTGTGAAGATGTTTTATACATTACTGCAATGAAAGATAAAATCATTCCAAAAGAATCAGGAAAGGCATTTGAAAAAATTCAAACCCCATTCATGATGAAAAATAAAACTCTCAATATATTAAGTATAGAAGGGATGAATCTGAATATAAATTAGGGCCATGTATGCCAAATCCACAGATAACAGCATACTTAACAGTGAAAAGTTAGTTATTTTTGTTTGGTTTGGTTTTTTGTCCTATAAGGTTAGAAACAAGTCAAGGTTGCTACTCCTGCTCAACATGATACTGGACAAAATAAAAAGAAAGTAAGAAAGAAAGAAAGAAAGAAAGAAAGAAAGAAAGAAAGAAAGAAAGAAAGAAAGAAAGAAAGAAAAGAAAGAAAGAAAGAAAGAAAGAAAGAAAGAAAGAAAGAAAGAAAAAGAGGCAATGCAAATCGGAAGCTAGGAATTTAAGTCAACTGTGTGTAGATCACATGACCTTACAATAGAGAAAACTCTAAAAACACCACTATAGAACTGCTAGGATTATTGAATGAACTTAATAAAGTTAATGCATAAATGAATCAATATACAAAAATTAATAGTATTTCCTATGCTAAGAATAGGCTAAAAATTCTAAATATCTAGAAAATACATTCACAGTAGAATAAACAAAATTTGAAAGCAACTTTAAGCAAGAAAGTGAAAGATCTGTGTACTCAAAATTCTGAAACACTGATAAAAATTGAAGCTGACACAATAAATGAAAATTTATTCCATGTTTGTGATCTGAAATATTAATATTTTTAGAATCAATAGTACCTGAAGTGACATATGTATTCACTGCAATCCCTATTAAAATTCCAATGGTGTTTTTACAGAAATACAAAATACAGGGCCAGGGATTTAGTTCAGCAGCGTCAGTGCCTGCCTTGCAGGTGTGCAGTAGTGAGTTTGATCCCTGATACCAAAAAAAAAAAAAAAAAAAAAAAAAAAAAAAGAAAGAAAATAAAATAAAATATAATACAAAAAAGTCATATAACAGCACAGTAAACCTCAAATAGTTAAAACAATCAGTAGCAAAACTCAACTTGGAGGTATCAAACTACCAGATTTAAACTTATAAAGTTACACAGTATCAATATAACATCATATTGAAATAAAGACACATAAACCAATGGAATGTAATAGGGATACAAGAAATGAAGCCACACAAATATGGTCAAAAAAATCTTTGTTAAGCTCACCAAAAATATACTATAAGGAAAAAATATTTTCTGCAATAAATGATGTTTGGAAAATCAGATATCTACATGCAAAAATTTAAATTGTATCCTTATTTAATACGAGCTACACAAATTAACCCCAAATGGATTAAAAACTTAAATATAGGTCATAAATAAAACTACAAAATGTTTAGAAGACACATATGGGGAAATCTTCACCGCAATGACCTTGATTTTTTCTTACACCACCAAAAGCACAAGTAATAAAAGAAAAAAAACGAGACAGCGTTGAAGTTTTTTTTTTTTACAACCATAAGAAAACAAAATGAACAAATTGCTGCAAAATTATGCAATAAGGGGTTAATATCCCAAACATGTAAGGAACTCATATAACTCATTAATAATAAGATAATCCATTTTTTCAAAAATGGGAAAAGACTGGAGATTTAACTTGGGAAGCACTTGCCTAGCATGCACAAGGGCTTGGGCTTGCTTTCTGGCACAGAAAGAAAGGAAGAGAATAGGAGCGAGAGACAGAGAGAGAGAGAGAGAGAGAGAGAGACAGAGAGAGAGAGAGAGAAGGGGGAGAGTTGAGAGTCAACAAACGGAAAGACCAGAGGAAACTTTTCTCCAAAGCAATGTATAAATTACTACTGAGCATATAAATAAAAATCCAACATTACCATTTATCAGGGAAATATAAATTGAAACCACAATGAGATATCATCTAATAGCTATTAAGATGCTATTTATCAAAAAGTAGAAATACAACAAGTGTTGACAAAGATAAGGAGAAATGAGCGTATAAATTGATACAACATAGAGAATCCTCAAAAGATTACAATGAAACTAGTACATAATCCAGCATTCTCCTTTTGGGGTACGTACAAGAAAGAAATGGAATCGATTTGCAGAAACTGTTGCCTGCACTTCCATGTCACTGCAGCATTGCTCATCACACCCAAGATACGGAAACAATTTAAGGATCTGTCAATGGAAAAAGGCTGAAAAACTGTGCTACGTACACATGCACACAAGGGAAAAGAAAGGCTCAGCCTGAAAACAGGAGATTTTGCCATTGTGACAATCTGATGAATCTGAAGGACATTATGTTAAATAAAATAAGCTTGACAAAGAAACAAAAATACTGCATACCCTCCCTTATATATGGAATATGAAAAGTCAAAATTATAAGATGAAGAAAATAGAACGATCTTACCAATTCCCTAGGAAATTGAGAAGCTGATCAAAGGGGCCAAACTCACACTTACAGGGTACACGAGTTCTGGGCAGCTAATAATGTAAAGCATGGTCACTATGGTCACTAATAATGTATTGGAGATGTGAACTTTTCTAGGAAAGTAGGTTTTGAGTATTCTCACATAGAGTAACAAGGTAGTATGTGAAGCAATGGATATGGTCATTAACTTAATTTCAGTGATGATGATAATTATTTCTCATGTATGTATACATCAAAGCATGTCTTATATATCACTTGAATATATATAATTTTTGTCAATTATGCCTCAGTAAAAACTTAAAATAATAATTGTTTGGGGGATAAATAACGTATATTAATTAAACATTTAAGAAGATAACTTTAGATGTATGCCTTCTATTTGTGTTATATGGAAATTAAAAGCAAATTAAAAACTTATACATATTTAATACCCAGCTGGATTTTGAGGCTTTGATTTAGTCCATATGTCAAATGGTGACACATGTTGTAGGGGCAGGTGGTAGTTTCTCAATAAGTTGGATAGCTTGAAGCTGGTACTCATGTAGCTTCTTGTTCACAGATTGTTCCAATGAGCTGTAGCTTGTGTATTCCTAGTAAATTGCATAACATTGCACAACATTTTTATAATTTTTCCACTATATAGAAAAATAGTCTTTTAAGATTCCTGCAGAAACAAAACAAAAAATAAAAAGCCACAGCTTCAGCATCATAATAATAACTGCAGAAAAAGGAGACTGATGAGAAAATGGCATGATTATTTGAAATATGGTTTGAAGAGTCACTATTCTTAATGACAAATCTTGCTTCAAATGTATAGTGAGCCTTGAGATATTAGCTAAGGAGAGAAAAAAGCCATTAAAATTAGAACATTTAACTTCTAAGTGTGTAGAACATTATTAACAATAACATGCTTCGGTGAAGAAAAAGATTCTTGGTTCTAGGAAAAAATACAAAGAAATGGCATAATTTTAAATACATGATCTATGTAATCTTTCCATCACATTTTTTCATTTATGTTTGTGGACATTATAACACACGAAGTTGAACTATTCCTTCCAGAATGTCCAGTTTTCATAGGTCAAAAAGTTAAACTTTAGCAGTTTAATGTTTTTCTACTTATATATAAAAGTTGAACAGGAATAGATAACTATTCATTTTTAGGGGAATTTCTAGAATATTCTGAAAGATGGAGTAAATGATCACCAAAGCATTATATCAGGTTACGCCAGAAGTAAGTAATACCACTGACTGTGTCATGTTGAGCCAGGATTAACTGACATCTTAAGTTGGACAGAATCTTTAAAGAAGCTCTCAAGTAGTGAAGAAATTTTCAAAGATGTAAGAGAATGCAGTGCTGGGAAACTAGTCTGAAGGGTCTGTACACTAGTCAAGATCAGAAGGCATGAAAGTTAATGTTCATGTAGGGAAAAGAAATTAATTACCTTTGGTCAAAATGTAAAGCAGTAATTCCCAACTTTCTGGCACCAGGACCCAGTTCTGTGGAAGACAGCTTTTCTACATTGTAGAATATAATGAAATAGCACAACTAACCATATTGCAGAATTGGTGGGAATCTTGAGCTCCCCTGAGTTTTCCTGACACTACAGGGACCTTTCTGGGGGGAGACCGTTCACAGCAGGGTTTGCTTTCTTGTGAGAATCTAATGCCACCACCACCCCACCTGAGTGACAGGAAGTAGATTTTGCCATTGTGACAATCCGTGAGCAATGGGGCACAGCCATAATACAGATAGATGACCGGCAGGACAAGGGCACTTGATAAAGACACAGCTTTACAGTCCTGGCTAAGACTTTGAAAAACACAGCTTTTGTACTATGTGCCACTGTGTATGTCAAATTTGCCCATAATGCAGCCTATTTAGTGAAAAGGCAAACCTTTTCTTCCTAGTTGATTATTTTTCCTTCATACTTTTGTATGTCTGAGGAACTTTGTGGTTTCTAATTAGAAAGCTGAGTTAAATAATTTCTGTGCTTTTCCAAATTCCTCATGAAAAATATTGATGAATTATTGAGTGATCTAGCCCAGTTTCCTTCTGTTATCCTTGCTTGAAGTAAGTCCAAATGCTTTAGCTGTGTTCTTTTAATCAGGAACCGCTGATTCTCTAGTGTCAGTTAACAGCATGACTCATAAGAATGCAGAGGAAGAAAGCAGCCTCTGCAGGGTTCTCTGCAAACCTAACCTTTCCTTTGCTGGGGCCCACTCTCTGCATTACTGCGAGCTTCGTGGTTTCCTAAGCATGTTTGTAAAGAAGATGTGGTCACTCATCCAGAATCTAGAGTTCCGTTGCACAGTGAACTCAGAAAAGAAGGCAGAAAAACAGACATATTAACATTGCTATTTTCAAATTGCTTGTATGATAGTCACTCCTGCAACCTCCACATGGTCTCTTTGTGAGGGAAGTATTATGATTATTATTCTGATTTCAATTTTACAAGTAGAAGACCTGAGAGACTGGAGAAGCCAAAGACCATCCCCACCCCCTTCATATCAAGAATCTTAAATAACACCGTGCACCATGAAATTGGGAGAGCTGGAACTTGCTCCTAAACTCACAGTTCCTCTCCTTTGCACAGTCACCCACGTACGTGTGTTCCTGTAAAAAGTGTCTACAAGTTTTGAAATGAGAAAATGGACATAATGTCAAAATATGTCACAGTGAAGTCACTGGATATATTTTATCTATCTTGTCAGTTTTCAGAAGATTGTGCTGCATAATAAATCATCATAAAAATCTTAGTAGTTTAAATCAGCAAAGGCTTGACATCCACAAGAGTAGGATGGAGGTGTGTTCCATACCCATTTCATTCCAGAATCCAGGCTGAAGACACAGCTCCCATCTCAGACATGGCAGGCTGGAGCCAAAATAAAACAGTAGTGCTAGTGTCACATGATGGTGCTTGAAGGTCAGTTTTTCATATGGTGTAGCTGAGACTCCTGCACTCCTTCCACCAACAAGCATAAGTGTCACAGAAACAGCTGATGTCTGGGGGAGAAGAAATCACTTTCCATGAGAGGGGACTCAAGAGGGATTTTGCAAATAGGGTTCTCTAAGAGAGGGAAGGCAAATAACTTAACAACTAAACTAAACTAAACTAACTAAACTAAAGTAACTAAAATGAAGTTATGCATATATTTTTTGTGCAATAGCAATACATAGAAAGGAGAAACAGGAAAAACACAGAAAATTTTAAGTCATAGTATTCAAGCTTTGAAAGTGAGTGAAGCAGTTAATGTCTTGAAGGAATATCCACGGCAGATACTTTTCCACAATACCTGCTCTTCTTGTCTACCAAAAATGCAACTCCATGAGGGGTGAGCTTCATTTTAACTACTTTGAACTAGAAACTAGAGAAGTCGTGGTTCCTAATTTAATGAATGAAAGTGTTTTCCTAATCCTTTGGATCAGTCTCTGCTATATAATATGTAGTTCACTGGGCTGCGATGCTCTTGAAGAGTGGACTGGGACCCTGGTCCCTTCCTCCCCTCTGTTTGCTTCCTGGCTGCCAGGATGTGGACAGATTGCGCCTTCCACGTGATTCTGCCACGATATTCTTTCTCCCTTACTATAGGCCCCCAGGAAACCATAAACAGAAACCTCTGAAATTCTGAGCCAACATCAGATTTCCTCCTTTTAAATTGTTTATCTCAGATATTTGGTCACGGCAGTACAAAGATAAAATGGTTAATAATTGGCAAGTTTTGTCTATTGTTGGAGTAGACTGATCAAATGGAAGCTCCTCATCAAAAGTTTGCCAAACAAACAAATCAGGCAATAATTAGATATGTCATTGTGATTAGTGATCTATTTGAATTTTATTTCATTTATTATAATTAAATATCTACATAAATACTACATATATAGCTTTTGGATTAATTTCTGCTATTTTGATATTTTATTTGTTGTTTTTCTGTGATTTTTCCATTATTGAAATAATATTTTTAGTTTTTATTATTTCTACTACTTTAAAATCTAGATATTTATATTATATATAATATACTGAAATCTATATATTTATTCTATAAATATACATTTAATTATATGTTTCCTAATCTATCACAATACAAAAAATAACTTCCCCTCATTTTGTATAATGCTTAGGGTTTTCGTTTGACATTTTCATCCCAACTTGTTATTAAACCAATATTAATTACTCTGCTTGCTGTTTTCTGTAAGTCATGTTGATGCAGAGCTACCCACACACTAAAAGGTGCCTCTCACTCCATTCTTCCTTTCTTCTCAGGCCTTTTTCTTTCAGTTTTCTTTTTTCTTATTTATAAGCACCACAGTTCTTTCAGTGACAATTTGTTAGTGATAGGCTTCTTTTGTTCATTTTAAATGCCTTCGTTTCCCCTTCGCTCTGGAATAATCATATTGCTGGGTATGAAATAGTATAGTAGTAGCTATTTTTCCTTCACTTTTGAGGGGACTTGCTGTCTGGCTTCTGGCTTCCCCAGAAAAAAAGTGGGGCTGAGCTATCATCCCTTTTTAGCACCCTGGCATTCCTCTCAGGTTGCTGTAAAACTTTCATCTCTATCTTTGATGCATGGCAGTTTAACTACAAAGCATCCAAGCTTGGGCTTCTTTTCCATCAGACAATTTGGGAATTTCATCATCAATTCTTTTTGAAGAATATGTCCTTTAGCTATTGTATCTATTGTTCTCAGAAACAATTAGATAAGGTCAGACTTTTTCCTTCTACCCCATCTTTTATACTTTTCTTTCATATTTTATATCTATCCATCTCTGTTCTGTACTCTTGGTAATTTCTTCCTAACAGTTGCTTGCACTGATTCCTCAAGCTGACTATGAACAAGTCCTCAAACAGTTTAATTACTGATTAAGTTAATCATTTAATTTCAATGACCACATCTTCTGTGTATTCTTTAAACTCTTTTGTAGGGATCCAGTGTGCTTTTTGGAAATGCTATTGGCAGTATGTTATTCCTCTTTCATGTCTCTCAATGTTTATCTCCTTTTTATTATATATGTTATAATTCCAGAACTGCAGCTCTAGGGAGTCTACCTGAATGATACTTTCTGATGACTCACGCTCAGAGGGAAGTATGTCCACCCTGTTCTATGTTTTTTATTTTTTTGTACTGGGGAACGAACTCACAACCACACGATTGCAAGGCAGGCACTTATGCCGTTGAGCTAAATCTCCAACCCTGTTCCACACTTTTTGACTGGAACTCATCTCATGAGATTTTCTCATCAAAAGTCATTGGCGGTCTGCACGGTAGGCTTGTCTCCTCTAAGGGGTTAGGTACCAAGACTACTACCAACCCAAAATGACTTTACCTCATCTCCTAATTTTGATTTCCAGACCACAAAAGTAGACTGGAAAACAAAGATCAAATTTAAATCCAAAACACAATGAATCGATCCTTTGGAAACCTTTCTGCAGTCCTTCAGAGAAACAGTCTTTCTTAATATTTTCTTTGCTGGCAAACAGAATGTTTTTTTCTGCAAACCCTTGGGGATGGGTGACTTTATTTGGATGTATCAGTTCCCATTCCCCATTTCTACTCTGTCAATCTCTGATGCTTTCAGCTGTGGTGGTAAGCTTTCTTTTTACTGCTGGGATCTTTACAGCAGATGGACCACTTTTACCTCCCTGTCATGGTCCTGGCCAAAGCTCTGTCACTGTATTCTTATTTCTCTGACTTCCACTAAAATAAAAGACAGATCAGCCTTTTCTGGAGGGTTCATTATCTTCAACATTATTTACTCTTATTTAGGTTCTTGCCTATGTACCATCATCCACAGAGTTAAGCAGAAGCCATTCATTTTGTATTTGGATCATTTCTCCTTCTCTTTCTCCTGCTGGTGCTGCTGCTTCTTCTCCTTTGTTGATGTATATTCCATGGGCTATAAGGAGGAAAAGCAAAGTGGTTGACACCTGTTAACTGTATCTGCTTCATTCTTTAGTTGATCTGAAGAATAAGTATGAATTTTTGAACTGTAGTCTTGTGTTCCTCCCATTTCACTGTACCTGTAAATGGTGCAAGTAGTATAAATATTCATACATGAATAATGTGAACCATGTAGCCCCTAGATGCAGCCTGAGCCATTCAGGTGCTTGAATTTGCCACCAAGAGTGTCTGTGTTCTTTCATTTCCATTTTATAAGACAACCGGTATGCAAAATAGCCTGTTTCAGAGGGAAGAGCACATCTAATGCAGAGATAGCCTAGTTAATTGTCTTTTTCTTTGAAATTTATTTATTGGTGATCTCTTAAAAGACAAGCAATGTGTTAGGTGTTGTACCTACACTGATAAACAGGACCTTCTCTCCTGTGAAGAGGCCACCATTAGTGGGAGAAACAGCCACAGACACACAACTTCTTACCAAGAAAACATTGGAAGATGGAAAGTTTCCTGCAGTGTGCAGAAGAGATTTCACAGGAGACAAACCCTGAAATAAATCCTTAAAAATTATTGAGAGTCCATGCCTTTGTGTAGCATACATATTTTTTATTTATCATGTGTGCAGGTGGCTAGCACAGGGTTTTGATGTACATCTGTTAAAACGTCACTACACACCGATCAGAAAACTTAAAGTAAAAAAAAAAAAAAAAAAAACACTGACAGCATCAAAGGCAGAGAAAGTCATTTAGTCATTTCTGGTAGAAGTGTAAAATGATGAAACAACTCCAGAAAACACAATAAAAGTACTTGGTGCTTCTTTGAAAACTAAAAACTTAGATTAGGGTTTACCCCAGAACTTGTACTCCTGAAAATATATTTATTTCCTAAATGAATACATTTCCTGATCAGAGAAAGAAAGACTTATTTTCATAAAAAGCCAAAGAACCAATAAAGGAATGTGCTGTCAGCGTTATACATCATAATCCTAAAAAGTAATCTTCATTGTCTTCAGTGAAGGAAGAGTTAAATGATGGTCAAATTGTACTAGAGAGCACTTCAAAGAAATACCACGGATACTCAGAATAACCTTGGCAAACCTCAGAGAATTATGCTGAGTGAAAAAGTCACTCTCAAAAGGTTTACAGACTGTAGCATTTCATTTACATAACAGTTTGGAAACAGATAAATTATAGATTTGTAGAACAGATTAGTGGTTGCGGGAGTGGGGGGTGGAGAGGAAGATGAATGTGAATGTGGTTATGAAAGGCAACAAGAAAGATTCTCGTGCAGATAAAACTATTCTTCATCTCTCCATGGAGAGGGTACAAGAACCTGTACAGGTGATGAAATTGCATAAAACCAAGTACACAGGCACACACACAAAGTAAAACCTGGGCAAGACCAGTGAATTGTAGCAGTTTCAATATTCTAGCTGTTCTCTTGTACTGTACTTTTACAAAAGGCTATCATTGAGAGGAAATGGGTAAAGGGCACACAGGAATCTGTTTTTGTGGGTCTACAATTATGTGAAAAAATATTTAAAGTACAAGTAAAACAATCTTTGAGAAAAAGCAACAGGAACAGTTTAGCTTTTGACAGTGTGATTCCCACCCGACATTTTCCGCTCATCTGTGAAACTGTCATTCTCTGCATGATGCCCATCTGTCTCCAGCTGCTCCTGGGAAACACTGGGCCCTGAACTGTTGTGCCTGAGGCAGAGATGCCAGCCCTGAAGCTGAGCTCATTGCCTGGCTGTTTCCCCAAAGCCAGATTACTGGCCACATATATGGCATGCATGACGAAATCCAAGCTCCTGTGCCACAGGCTGTGTGACCGCAAGACATTTCCATCTGTGGAATCTGGAGAAGGCTCCTTCCGACCAGTGGAGAAGCCACCAGAAAGAGAAGATGGGCAGAGATGGCAATCATGGGTACTACTGACCCATGGGCTTCAGTCCTGCAGGCCAAGGTGAGGCCCTCAAATTTCTCTACAATGACTTCTCTCCGGATCTCTGTGTGGCAAGTGTTAGCTTAACTTTGAAAAGCTGCCTGGATTTGGAGACAGATGTCGAGGCTTCATTTCCAAAGAGAGGCAGTGGTATTAATGAGTCTGGGAGAAAAGACTGCATTTAAGTCTTGCATCTATAGAATGGGCTAGAATAAGGGAATTAATCTCCCCAAGCTTCTACTCCCATCCCTGAAGCATGATGGTTACAATTTCAACAGATTAAAGTGGATAAAATTTGATAATGATTAGTCCTACATTAGTTGGCTCTGGCTTTCATTGCAAAATATAATGGCCTGGGTATTGTAACCAACAGATATTTATTTGTCATAGTTCCGGGCACTAAAAAATTTGAGACCAAGATGCCAGGTGCTCTGGTTCTTGGTGAGAGTTTCTTTCCTGTTCTGCAGATGCTGCCTTCTCTCTCCTTTCCTCACTGTGCAGGCAGAGAGAGGAGACAGAGAGAGAGAGAGACAGACAGACAGACAGAAAGAGCTTTCTTATCACACAGAGTCCTGCCCTTATAACCTCATTTAACCTTAAAGATCCTGAAAGTTCTGTCTCTTGGAGTTGCCTGAAGGGCTTGGGCTTTGATATCTATTTCCTTGAACTGGTTTTCTCCTCTTTTCTGGGTATACAGAAGAGCTGAAATGGTCACACCATGGCTCCCATGACGCCATCTCCTCGGTTGGCAGAACACCAACAAAGATACGCTCACTTACAGGCCCAGTTTCTTTTTGTAAAATTTATTTTAAAAAAATAAGAGAATAAAAATGATGATACAAAATTTCAAAGCAAAATAATAGGAGATTAACAGTGGTTAATACATTACATATTGTTGTCTTCAAAGTAGTTGCTCAGATTATAAGATATAGGCATGACAAACTGATCAAACAATGAAATCACAAACTCTTCCTTTTGATGAGCTAACAGAGATTAGTAGTATAATTATCATATATCATATATCATATATCATATATATATATATGCATCCCTTCTTTCTTTTCTTCTTTTCCTCATTCCAGATTCCAGTTTTTCTTTCCTTTTGAGCACTTTCTTCCTCTTTCACTTTCACAATATGTATTGTGCATTTTGGATCTTATTTACTTTTCACCTTTATACATTAGGGGGATTACATGATATTTACACATGTGAGTATGATTTATTTCACTTATGAGTATGATCTCAAGTTGCATCCATTTACCTGTGAACGCCTCGAGTTTGTCCTTTTTTATAGCTCAGTAGTACTCTATTGTATAAAAATACTGCATCTTTTTATCCATTCCTTGGTTGACAGGCATTTGGGTTGTTTCCAAGATCTGGCTATTACAAATTATACTGCTATAAAACATGGGTGCACATATGTCAATGTGGTATGATGTTTTCAGTTTTGTTGGGTAAATACCCAGAAGGAGAACAGCTGAGTTGAATGGGATTTCCAATCCTAGTTTTTTGAGGAATCTTCACACAGATTTCCACAGAGATTGTACTGGTCTATACTCCCACCAACAGTCAGGAAGCATTTCTTTTTCCTCAGATCCCTGCCAGCATGTGTTATTGGTTGATTTCTTGATAATAGTGATTCTTTCTAGCATGAGCTCTTTAGTGAGAATCTTAGCATTGTTTTAATTTGCATCTCTCAGACCAATGATGTAGAACATTTTTTTGTTTCATATATTTATTTGCTACTTGCATTACTTCATCTGAGATGTGCATATTCATCTCTGGTGCTCATTCTTGGATTGGGTTTTTGAATTTGAGGACCTGTCTTAGTTACCTTTTACCTGTTGCTGAGGCAAAATACCTGATGCACCAAGTTGGGAAAGAAAGGTTTATTTCTTACAGTTTTTGGAGGTTTCATTCCATACTCTATTGGCTCCAAGGCAGGGTGACGTGGCAGGGCTGCCATTCATGGCGGCTGCAAACAGCAAGCTGAAACTGCAACAGAGAGAGACACGCCTTCTTCCAGCCTTTACGTTGTATGCTGGCTCCACCCCAAGGTGGGTGTAGCACTGACACAATCAATCCAAGCACTAGACAATGAACCAATCACAGAGGCATAATGCAAACACATGAGGCCTGGGGGCCACTGACATACACAATGACGGGACCTGATTTTTTTTCAATTCTTTATATGTTCTAGATAGAAGTCCTTTGTCTGGGGGACAGTTTGTTAATTTTTTTTTCCCATTCTATGACACTAAGTCTACTAGAACACAAGGTAGGTAGATATCTTGAAGACACAGAGATAGGCAGACAGTGCATAAACAAAACCCAAGGTACACAAAAAGTATTTCAAAGAATCAACAGCTGGGATCTCATCTTATTACTAAGCTTTTGCACATCAAAAGAAATTATCAACAGAGTGAAAAGACAACTCAGTTTCTAATTTCTAAAAGCAAAAATGAGCTTCTGCAGCCAGGTCAAAGTCCTTACTTGCTCTGATCCCCAGTGGCTGGAGAGCAATCTTAACAGACTTACTCTTTACTCTCACAGAAGGCAAGCAGCATGAGTGTGCGTTGTTGTGTGTGCATGCATGTGTGTGTGTGTGTGTGTGTGTGTGTGTGTGTGTGTGAGAGAGAGAGAGAGAGAGAGAGAGAGAGAGAGAGAGAGAAAGACACACAATGAGAGAGAGAGACAGAGAGACAGAGAGACAGAGAGAGAGAGATCACCACCCTACACATGCTCAGGCATTGCTATGAGGTCTGATACTAGAACACCAGACGAAAGCTGGGTTGATGGCACCCTGACTCTACCTACCTACTTTGTGAAATCATTGCCTTCTTTCAAAGCCACCACACATGTACTCAGTCACACAATCCTGCCACCTCTGCAGTTGGGGTTTACTACCAAGTCTTTTCAAGCCCAATGATTGTTCATATGTGATTTTCAGACATGGTTATTCCAGATATACTGGGAAACTGTGTCCAAATGACTCCACACCATTATGAGTCCAAGTCTGAATGACTGCAAAGCTATTCCTCTGCTGAGACACCAGTCTTGCTATTACCTCCCAGAACTTCCAGGCTCTCTGAGAATACTGGGAATGCTGACCTCTTAGGCAACATGGGAAGAGTCCTTATCCCCAATTAGTGTAATTTGTTTATGACTTAAGTTTTTCTACCTCAGAACTATCTTTAGCCACCCTGACCCAGTAGATCAGCCTGAAAGGCAGGATCCTCTCTTCTCACTGTTCCCACACCAGGCCCATAGCAGCTTGCCAGTCCTGGAAAACAGGAACTGAAAATGTATCAAGAACTCTGATTCAGGACCCATTAGTGTGAGGCAAAATCGTAATGTATCATACTGGCCCTGCGTCTCCTTCCATTGTCACTGGGAACAGCTGACCAGCTACAGTAAAGTCACAAGTGAAGCTTAGATGTCCTTCTGGCCCTGTAGCAAGACACAAAGGTCATTCTATGTGGGAAAGAATAATCAGGGTGAGGAACCTGCACAAAGAATGGCAAAAACTCCAAGGATCAGAGCAGATGAGAGGAGAGACACCATGTCATTTCTATTTTCTGGTCAACCCTCCTCCTCAAAGAATCATTGGATTGTGTTGCCCAGTAATGTTGATACCTGGAAACTGTTAAACTTTCAATTTATTTTCATTGAATTTTGAAAACACTTGCAGCCGAAGTTCTCCTAACTTGCTCTATTTAGCTGACTTGCTTGGTGAGTCAACAAGGCCCAGTCCCCTGGAAAACATTCCAGACTGAGGCTATCAGCAGGGATCTCTCACCCCCAACTAGACGCATCTGCATTTGCTTAGTGTCCTGGCGTTTTCCTGAAAATTCTCTCATAAACCAACAATGTATTATAGCACAAGGAAAAAATATTGTTTCTATGAGAACTGCTGTGAAAAACTTTGCATCTTGCAAAGATTTAAATAAGTATATTGTTTAAAAACTGCTGAACACTTATGTACACTCATTATGACTACGAAAAATGGAAACAAAATGATATAAAATCTAGCAGCATCCACTCAGAGGTAATTCAAACATCTTCAATTCTTTCTCTAAAAGAAAGCCCAAAAAAGGATACAGGATACTTTATGGGTGTCATTTTTCTAACAGAACTCTAGAAAAGTAGTAGAGTTAAAGAAGCAGCCTTCTCTGCTTTGCTATAGGTAGGTACAAGTACATTTATATTAACTGTTTTGTAATTGGACATAATAAATTGTTATGTAATTTGTTGAAGCTCTATGTGTACTTTTTAAATGTTCCCTAATCTATTTATTTTTCATCTAATCAGCAAAACTCTGGCAGCAGAAGTTTCCAGGCAGTTCCCTTGTGTCATTAACTTGAGAATCTGAGAAGGAGTTCTGAGATATGAGTATGGCCTGGTATTCAAATCTCTAAGCTTCAGATTCCTCGCCTGTAAAGTGAGTGTAATACAGGCCTCATAAATATGGTAGAGTGCAAGATAAAATGATTTCTGTGAAGAGCTTAGCACATGTCCCAGCACATACAAAGCATTTAGTGCATTCTGGCTTGGAGGCTAAGCAGACAGAAAGTGAATTAATCTGCAGGGATGGTTTCCTCTTGCCCCACCAAGCTTGTCTGTACCAGTGTGTACAAAGTGACCACAACATTCTGCACAGGCTAAACTACATGTGGATAAGTAATAAGCATGCCTTTTAGGTGAAACACATGTTTCTTCCCAATAACCGTTGACCCCTTTCACAGATCTGATACAGACAGGTGTCCTATTGTGAAACTTAGGGGTTTTATGTGGGAACCAAAGCTGTTAAGCATGTCTAATCTGGTATTTCAGTGTGTGGCTATTAACATAATCCAGGTGCTCTTGTGAGGTAAGCAGAGTGCAAGCTGCCCCCCGAAGAAAGCCTTCCTGACATTATTTTTGATCATTCCTACCCCTTTCACAGCCTTAAGCCCTTACCAAAGTTCAGCCCTAACAAGGTAGCATAGTAATAGATCTGCTCTGGAGGCCACAGAGACGAATCAAGTTGAGAGAAGAGAACACTCAATTTAGTCTGCATTTAGAATTGTTACAACCCAGGAAGCCTCTCAGAGGAGGTAACATAGTGCAGAATTGTGAAGAATCAGGGGATGGTCTCCAACAGGAAAGGGTTGTCCAAGGCAGCCAGCTCTGTATACAGGGGCTGGACCCCCAGTCAGAAAGAGAAATGAGGAGGATCCCGGACTGTATAATTAAACCCAGGCAATAGGAGATTCTCTGGAAAAGCAGCGTTAAAATCCAGGACACAGGAAGTCAAGCCCCAGCCTGGGGCACACATGGAGAAGACTGCAGGGTCACTGAGTTCCCGCAGGGTAAAGAAGGGATGAACAGTGGACTGGGGCACTGGCCCTTTAATGGGATCATAAAAAGGAGGACTCCTAGAGAGAAACAGACACATTTCCCCAAGCCTAGATGACATTATTTCAGTGAACCAGAATCTTGGAACAAGTGGTATGTGAGTGACATTTCTGCAGATTGCATTTGGAAGGTGGATTCCAGAGCAGCATCAGAGAATATGCACAACAGTCCAGCGGACAGCGTAAGGCAAAGTAAGCATGCTCCCAAATCTCTTTTCCTCCAGTTTCTGAAATTATCTTCCCTGATACTTTAATCTCTAACAGCTAATTAATATAAAATTAATATAAACATTACCTAAAGTACATAGTAGCTTAATATTTCCTATATCCCAAGCAATAAAATTTTGCAAGTGCTTCCAACTATCAACATAAAAATCTGGCAAAAACAGTGAAAGAGAAATGTGTGAACTGGTTTTCTTTTAATTTGTACTCAAAGGTAATAGTGTACCTGAGAAAATGAATAGATGATCATTCTGCATTACTTTAGATCAGAGACTTGCAACAAGGCAATATGGCCTGAGGAGCATTGGGCAATGTCTGGAGATACACATGGTTATCACAACCAGGGACTAAGGGTGGCATTCAGTGGACAGAAGACAGAGGCCAGAGAGGCTGCTCAGCGTAGTACAATACACAGAATATGCCCTGTGACAGAATGAGGCAGCCAATGGATTACCAATAACCTCAAGATTAAGACACCCTGCTTTAGATCACAAAAGAATCTTTTAGATTGTGCACTTAGAATTTCTGATTCTGCTGATATAATGTGTAAAATTAAAGACATGAACTGATCTATGCCAAGCTGGTCGATCTGAATGTATGGAGCCCAAGTCTTCTGCAGCAGTGCTTTCTATTCTGATGCCCCAGGTGCCCTTTATATTTTGTATGAGCTTGTGCTTTGATGCTGTGAATCTTTAATTTGCACAAAGAACAAAGTTAGAGCATCAGTACTAACTACTCAGGCAGAGATATAGCTTTGAGGTCAGGCCCAGAGGGGGAAGGAGGGATACGAGTCTCAGAGCCACAGCCACCCCACTGAGACTCCCAGGATCCACGCTGGAGAAGGATATGCAGCAACCCATCCATCATGTGGCTCTCTTTAATTGGGAGGAGAAGATGAACAGCTGGATTCTGCTCTCCTTCTGGAGACATGGGAGTCATTCAAGCTATGAGCGTTTTATAAATCATTTAGCAAAACGTAAGAGAAGAAAGCCAGTTGGTGAGTTTGAGAGCTCCAAACTTCTCCCTACCACTGAGGAATATGCCAGATCCTTCATGCTTGCAGGGGAGCCACCTGTGATGAAGTGAACAGCAGCAAGAGAATGAGTGAAAGGGAGCTGTCCCTTAGTCCCTGTTCTGTCCAAGCTCTGCCACTTACTGGCCAGGTCACTTTGGGTGATACACATCAGCTCCTGTAACCTCAGTCTCCCAGCTTTGGGCGATGACACCTGACTCACAGGGCTTCACTACTGATTTTGTGTTTCAAATCATGAGGTTGAGTGTACCTCATTTCCCAGACGAGGGAACTGAGCCCCCCAAAAGTTCAGTGAGAGACAGAGGGGCATAGAACCAGATCCCTGATGGCCCAAAGTGAATATTTGCTCCATTTTGATTTTGGGGAGCAGTTTTTTGGGGGTAGCAACTTTTAATAGCTTCTTTGCATTAACAGAAAAGGCATCATACATTGTAAACATTTTAGGCTGCAGTTGTCCTGGCCCCAGGTTGAGCACCAAGCATTTGTGTGATCTCTTGGCTCCCTCATGTTCTATCCACAAATGGGTCACCTTCTCAAAGCCCCAAAGCCCCAGGAAGTGGCTCCTGCTCTTATCAGTTGCTTTCTGAGGACTGGCCAAAAGCCCAACTCTGACACAATCATCAATGTCTCTCAGATCAGGAAAAGGCAGATGGATATACTAAGAACTCCTGATGTTGGATGGTAGCTGAACTGCTTGACCCTGGGAGAGATCATGGCAGGGAAATGAGTTTTCAAACAAAGAATTAGAAGCAGGTGAAAGCCAGAAAGCATCAGACAGGAGACATATTCATTAGCAAACATCCATGGGGGGCAATTAACCAATGCCTTGGAGACTTGCTTGATGGTAAGTACTCTGGGATAATAAGTTGGTGAAAATGGAGTAATTTGTGCCCTGCAATTGCTTTTTGTGCCCCTAAGACGAGGCAAGACTAATAGAAACGGTCTGCACCTCCAGAATCAGCAAATATTAGGAAGATCAAATAAAATTTGCAGTCATTGAAATGCTTTTTCTGTGGTGAATTGGCACAGAATTCTTTGAAATCTTTAAGCCTGAGGCTGGTGGGCTGTTCAGTCACATAATGTGCTGCTTTGGAACTAACCCTGCATTTTGGGAGGGAAGAGGCAGTCCACAGCGAGGCCTACAGGGAGAAAACACAGATAAATGTGTTGTCAGGATGTTTTAAATCAGTGATCTGAAGTACAAAGTCTCAGAAGTAAGGCAAATTAGAGATTTAAGTCTTTTTCTTTTCTGTTCACATTTGGCTGTTTCCGATTTTATGTACAATATGAGCAATTCTGACTCTTTCCTGGGAGTCACTGCTTAATGGTTAGCCCAGGAGAAGCAATATGACCCTTACTGTGGGATGAGGGGGCCAGCAGGCTTGATCTTGAACCCTACTTAGCTGCAGAGCCTTACATAAGTCAGGGAGTCTACATAGATTCTGACATAGTCAACGCTAACTTAGGGATAATGAAACTGAGCACTTCACACACCTCCAAGGCACTTCCCTACATTAAGTTCTTGATTTTTTAAAAAAAATTCTCACTTAATTTTGGCAGTATTTTTTAAAGAAAACGAAAAATTTTTTTCATTCCTTTTTTTCATTGCATATAGCCAGCAGAGGACTGCAAATCTCAGAAAGAGAACAATAGTTTTCAAATTTCTTATCAACTAAAAATTCCAGTACTCTCAAAGCTTAAATATGATCACAAACAGTCAGATCTATATTTTCCTCAACCCACAGAATAAATAGACATTCAGACCTCCTCTGGAAGGGGACAGTTATTCCAGGATTCACAGGGGAAGAATCAGAGTGAATGCATGCAAAATTAGAAATTACAAAACAAATAAGGACAGAAGCCATTAAGAATACACAAAAACAACCCTTCTATCAAGAGATATTTAGTTTCCATAGACCATAAGATTATATTGCCATTATAGCTTAGGAAAAAGTATGTTTTAAAAAATTGTTTTAAATTTGGAATGAAAATTGAAAATGAGATAGAATCAATATCTTTTCAAAAGAGAACAGATATTTTGTAAAAGATCAAAATATAATTCACAAAAGTAAAAAATATAGTCTTTGCTGTCAAAGTCACAATGGACAAAGACAGTACATACACTCACAGCTGAAGAAAGACTCAGGAAACTGGAGGATAGAATTGTATACATTTACCCAGAATGCAACACAGAAAAATGACATAGGAAAATGTAAGAGAGGTCAGGACATAGGGAACCAAAAGGGAACACTTCCACTTACATATAACAGGAGTCCAAGAAAGGGTAGGCTTGCGGAGATTAATAAGAAAGGGTGAGACAACATTCAAATAGCCGTAGATTTCCCAAGCTGGTGAAAAATGGATGCACTGTATGGTTAAGTCTCACCAAACTTGTCCTACAGGAAACAGATTATATAAATATAGAGAATTTAAGATCAAGAAAAAAATGAATGTTCTTCAATAGAACATTCAGTCTGAAAAATGATATTGGCCTACTATTGAGGCAGTTAAAGAATAAGTAGCACATAGACTACCATACTTACTTTCTTATTTCTGGGACAAAAATATTCAATACCCACAAGTTAAAAGGGGAAAAGTTTATTTTGGCTCATGTTTTGTGGAATTTTCAGTACATAATTGACAGGCTCCAACGCAGGGTGATTGGGGCCTGGCAGAGGAAAAGTAATTCATGGCATGGCAGGCAGCAAGCAGTGAGGGGTCAGGGAGGATACTGTTGCTGTATCCTCCTAGGGAACACCCACACGACCCACCAGGTATAACCTTCCAACGTCACATCTGGCTGTAACCCTGCAGTGGACTAATCCAGCAATGACTATCAAGCACCTATGACTGAGTCATTTCCAGAAGCTTGGCAGGGAGTGGGAATCTAGATACAAACCATAATGCAAATCATCTCATCTGACTTCAATACAATAAAGTAAGAGGTAAATACTAATGTGTAAGTTAGCCATAGACATGATGGATATGTTAGTATTATTAATGTTTTTGCACAGCAGCTCGTACTAACGGCACACAAGCATCTAATGTGTAGGATGTATTGCTGTGACTCAGGCTCACCAAGTCTGTGCTTGGTAACTGGTTACTGAGGAGGTGAAATTTGAGAGGATCTGCTTCTTTCTTCCTGGGTAATTTCCTCCCCTGCTGTACTGGTCAAGAAAATGTTTGTAGCGGTAACGAAGTAAAGGTATTTGAGTTTAAATTAATATTTCCCTGACTATGAACTGTGTTAGAGATGAGTTCATGAAATTCTGTTTCCTCATTTGTAAGATGGAAGTGCTAATAGCAGTAATTAAGAGGATTAAAGGATGTGTTAAATTCTCAGAATAGTACTTATCACTGTCTAACTTTATTCCCTGTTGTCATAACACAATACCCAGGACCCGATAACTTATGAAGAATAGAATATTGGGCTCATGATGCTGGGGGCTGAGAAGTCCAAGAAGATGGTGCCAACATGTCCTCAGCATTGAATGAGGCTATTATGGCTGCATCATAGCACAGCAGACAACTCCACATGATGATACAGCAAGCTTAAGTCTCTCTTCCTGTCCTTCTGATGCCACTAATGCCATCATGGGAGGGCCCTATCCACAGCGACTCCTCTAATCCTAAAACACCACCTCCAATATCACTAACAAATTAATTTGAGAACTCAATATGTAACACAAGAGCTTTTGGAGACACATTCAAACTGTAGCCATAACCTAGTTTAAAAATATTGACTCTCCAATTTTGAAAGGTACATTGTTTGATTCAGGTTATCTTACCATCAGAGTTTGATGAGACTGGCTTACTGTATTTTGGAGAACAGGAGAAAGATAGAATGTTGCAGAGAGGCTGAGGGACAAAGACCACATATTGTCGAACTTTATTACTGTAAATCTGAGTGAAAGACTTTATAAAGGGAACAAAGGACTTATCAGAAAAAAGTCTGTAATGAAAAGCAGAATGAGTGTGGAGGTAAGTCAGCTCCTCTGGGGTTTTCTCCATTACGGAGCCTGCTCCTAGAAACCCATGTTTGTAGGGTTGTTCGAGGTATGGCTTCAGCAACTGCTGAGTAGGAAGTCACAGAATGCAGATGTATGAAGCTATAGCCAGGTAAAGAGATCAAAGCATTCAGTCTCAAGGGCAGTGAGAGGTGGAAAAAAATGTAGGGCAAGGTTCAAAGGAAAGGAAAGTTCACAAATTGGTTGTTAAGTCACTGATGGGGGATGACAAACGAGAAATGGTTTTCTCCATGACTTGCTCCATCTTAACTACATGGCAACTTAAAATAGCCATCGTTCATAATAAATCCATTAGTCAATTCTATAAAGTGAAAACAATGCCTGCTTATGAAATGAAACACTAAAAGAAAGCCATAGTGATTATAACGAATAAAATACTTCATTTGTCACTTCCCTCTTCTATAAAATACAGTATGTAATTTACCAAGCTAGGTGGTCTTGAAGAATACATAATGAAATATATGAAATCTGTCTGAAAGAGCTTCTTAGAAAATTGTAGTCACTGCAATTAACCACAATCTCTCCATATATTTTTCTGGGTAGTGTGTGGTCAATTTTCTCCTGTGCTGGTTTCTAATAATTGCCTTTTGTGTATATAGTTGTGAACATACTGTTTGTATAAATTTACATAATGCCTATTTCTTTATGTCATGTTCCACTGTGATTTTTCAAAGTATCCATTGTGCCTTTTTTCAAACCATATCCTTCTGTTCTCAGTCTTTCCTCTCTACTTCTCCTCTTGGCTTCCTGCTCTTTTTGTTTTCACAGGACAGTAATTTCTTGGAAGGAAACAATTCTCATTTCTGATATAATGTGCTGCTTGTTCTTTGTCTAGGAAGTTAGTTAGCCAGCCAGGCAGCCAAGGTCCTGCCTTGAACTCTGTCTGTATTGTCATGAAAGATTTATTTCATATGTGACCTACTTGCCACTGGTTTCTCCCCACTTCTATGAGTCTGTTTTTGAGGCGAGCACACAGACAAAAGTTAGCCCTAACTGACTGGCGTCATTCAGATGAACAGAACAGCAGGGGCTTACAACAGATCATTCAGTGCCTTCTCAGGCAATAATTTACATATTTCCAAAACCTCCTGTTGGACCAAGACTCAAAGAATGAATACAAGATGCCTGAGAGCTCCAGTTGCTACTTAGAGTATCCAGGCCTTCATCTGGCTCTGATTTTATTAAAATTCGATACTTGGTGAGCGAGTGAGACTAAAAAACATCATGCAGCAAAGAGTCTGAATGTTTATACGAACATCCTAACCCTAATAATTTTTCTAAATAGCATAGCTGGTATTTGTACAGAGAGTTTGTTGTGCTTGACTCTAAATTTATACATAAAATTCATTTTATTCTGCTAATAATTGAATATAATATTACCCTAATGTAAAGACTGAGAGAGTAGGGTGTCATAGTTACTTTTTACTGGTTGTTGGGACAAAATAGCCGGCACCCAAAATGAAGGAAAAAAAGTTTATTTCTTACAGTTCTTGGAGATTTCAATCCATACTCAATTGGCCCCAAGGCAGCATGGCATGGCAGGGCAGCCCTTCATGGTGGTTGCAAACAGCAAGATGCAGACACACCCTCTTCTCGCCATTACATTATATCCTGGCTCCACCTTTGGGTGGGCTCACACCACCAATCCAAGCGCTAGGTAATAAACCAGTCATAAGTGCATAATTACATGAGGCTTGGGGGCCACTGACATAAACCATGACAGGGTTTTCTGAAGGTGACCTCAGAGAAAATCCAGAACTGATTCTGGAGCCAGCAAATGGAATCTCCAGTCTGAGTTCTGTTACTAGTGAACCATGTGATCCTGGAAACACCACAGTAGTTTCCTAAATCTCAGTCTCAACTTCTGAACAGAATTCATAGAAACAGCTAAGTCACAGAATTGTTGTAAAGACCAAAGCAGATAAACTTTGATGCAGAGAAATAGATTTAAAAACTATATCTTTCAAACTACATATATATATTTTTTTCAAAACTGCATATATATGTATAAAAATGACAAATAATCTTAGTTAATGTTAACCTAGAACATGCTCACTTTAACCACAGAATACCCCAAAGCCATTATTATTAATCTCCACAAAAAATGATTTGGGGAAAAATGTTTTTATGGAACATTCTTGCAAAGTCTTAAACTAATGCTGGGTTAATTGTTCCCCTCCTCATGTGTAGGCACAGTCCATGCCTACTCTGATGATCCAGCTTCCTCCACCTCCATCTTGCCCTTCAGGATGCCTTAGGGTACAGAGGCAGACACCCTCGCTGCCTTGCCTAGAAGAACTGCTGCATCCTCCCCAGGTTCTGAGAAGTATGAGCTGTCAGTCATGAGCCCACAGTAGAAAGCCACATGATAAACCGATGAATTCTGAGCAGCTCTCATTACCGTACTTCTGCTGCCAGGGAATGGAGGCAGCATTGACAGCAGGCAGGAAGAAGCTGGAGAGTTCTCCTAAAGTTTCCTCTCTAGTGAGTAATGCCACCTGGAGATCCACTTTTTTAAAGGCTCAGGTATTCTGAGTTTCTGAAGGAGGCTTAAATACTTTGCTACCCAACTTTCTCAAAATGATGGCCAGCATTCTGAGATGCCCTGTCTCTGCTTTGAATTTGTCTGTTTAATGAAGAGTTAAGCACTATGCAGCAGAACCTCTAGTGGAATATGAATGGGGGCACCAGGGAGGTATCACAGGAAAGCCCCAATTTTAGAGTCAGGAGAAACCAGTTGATTTATGACTCCAGAATCTACCAGTACGGCATCATGGGCCATACCTCAGTTTCCTTCTTAACAGCCGGGTGATTTGCTCTAGCAGTAGCTCTGCATGGACACAAGGCAGTGGCTCATTGGAAGTCAGGACTCACGGTGGAGGTGCATTTGAAGCCAAGCTTAAGGGAAGTGAATGACAGTTCGTATAGGCCACTCACTGTGCTGAACACTTTCCTGAGCGTGGAAGTGAATTTATATCACACCAAAGTCACTGTGGTGAGTATCTTGGGAAGCCGTTTAATCCACTGATCAGGACTCAAACACTTACTGTGTGCTGCTGCTGAGAGTCAACATCTGAATCTCGCCCTTCCTCCAGCATAGCCCTCTGCTGTAGTTACCCACCCCTCAATGAGAAGAGCATCCCCTATCAGGGAGGGGCTCCTATAGCACAGCCTCCTAGCCCCAACTCCTGAGGGTCATCCAATCCCCAATATTCCTCTTAGGCCAGCTGAGGCATCTGGTGAGGTTATACTGGAGCTTGCCCTCTCCATCTGCCTGATCCTCCATCTCTCATTGTGTCTTAGATGTTGCCCTACAGAGAACACACTGTAACCCTCTCTTGATGCCACATCCTCACCCCATCTCAGAGCCATGGTTGGGGAAGCCAGCCTCCAGTGAGCAGATACCATGCTCCAGGCACTGCACCAGCTCCTCTTTACCTGCAAGACTTCATGTAATCTTCTTTGGAGCCCTTCTTCAATCCCATCCCCCAGGGAAGGTCCTGAGCTGTGTAACACATCCTAGGCAATGAGGGGCTGGCTACAAGGAAGCATAGCAGTGAGCTGCAAATTTCCCAGGACCATGGTAAGTTGTGTGGTGGGATATGAATGGGGGCACCAGGGAGAGGAAATGCCATCCCTGTGGGGAGACATCTCCCCATTCCTCCCTAAATGGGCACCCAACAGACCTGATACGAATACTCTGCATTCTGCCCTGTTTTCTGTATCTTCTCAGCACTTGTCACAACTGTTGTTTATGTTTTCGTTTGTTGAGTCTTTCATTTTCTTAGCCTTGGGAATATGGGTTCTATTTAAGCTCAGGCTGTGTTCATCTTGATTACAGTGATATCCCATCACTGCGGTAGACATTAAGAATTCCGTGATACTCTTCTGCCTCTCCCTCTCTGCCTCCATATAGCATAAGCCCTGGGCCGGTATGGCCCTGTTTGCTTAGCGACTCTTCTGTCTTCAGATCTCACACAAAGATCAACATAGTAAGATTTAATAGTGAGTTTGTTAAGAATGGATAAATTACAAGTGAATTTTTCAATTACTACTCATAATGTTGATAAATAAGTCCGCAAGTGCAAGAATAGATGATTAAAACTATCAATGATCAAAACTAACTCTACATTCTATGTTTAAAACTGCATTAGGATTTGGGCTTGTCTGAATCTAAACCCCCTAGCACCACACAGGCACAGCATTCTTTACACTGTACCACACTGCAGAAGAGAATACAGCAGAAAACAAAAATACTGACTGGGTAGGAGGATTCCTAGTCCAAGAGCAAAGGACTCATTTATTCATTCAGCAAGCATTTATTTAATAGTACTATGGATGTAGTCATGGGCAAGTCAGTGAGAACTTTTAGTTCAGCAAAGACACATGTGCTTCTCTATTAATTACAAAGTTGGAAAAATCATTTAAGTTGCTGCAATAGAGAATCAAGCAGTGCTACAACTTGTGATTCAGTGTGCCTGATTTTCATAGTTTTGTTTGGTTTTGTTTTAGGACATTAGGGATTGAACCCAGGGTCTTTGCACTAAGTTATATTCCCTAAATCCTTTTAACATTTTTTAAAATTTTTGATATAGGGACTTGCTAAATCATTAAGTTGCCCAGACTGGACTGGAACTCACAGTTCTCCTGCATCAGCCACCCTGTGTGCTGGAATTACTGGTGTATACCGCCATGCCCAGTTTCTGGTTTGAATGGCACCCACTCAATGGCTCCAGGCCGCAGCCAGAGCAAGACTGCAGTTAGCATCTTTGTGAGACCTTAGTGCCCGCTGTTCCTTCAGAAACAAACACTAATTCTGTGTGCGAATACGGGGAGCAGAGTCAGAAAGATACGAAGGGAGAATGTTTGGAGCTCAGAAATGCCGCTCCTTAGGGTACGAAAGGAAATCAAATCCCACGGAGGGGAGAGGAAGCAGCAGCACTAGTTACATGTGGAGTATGACTGAGTAATGAGTTCAGCTTTAAATTTTCTGGTAAGAAAGGCACAAGAAACCCAGCATTTACAGTGGTCTTGTGAGCTTTTTTTCTAACTAAAAAAAAATCTTACTTATAAGTGAATTTAGAATTTTCAAGTACAAGAAGTAATTTTGGAGGGATTCAATTCCACATGTAGAGAGTCTGATTAAATCTTTAGCATTGCTGTGACTACACAAATCCAGCCTTTTTATGGTCCTGTCTGCTAATTGGAGATGGAGACTGAATTTTATTGCTTTACTCCTATTATTGTGCTATAGACCTGGCCTGTGAATTGCAGGACAGGTGATGTAAGGCAAATATATCAGTTATTTACTGTTGGAGTTAAAATGTGATGACATTTTTATATTTGAGAGACAGGAAGAAAAATAGAGATTCTCTTTTCTATGTCTTCTAGCACCCATTGCTTGCCAAACAAGATGTACAGCATAGAACACTCCTTTAGGGCCACAAGGAGGAAGTTAATCTCCTCTTGTAGTTCTGCAGGGGTGAGGAAATATACCGAGTTTAACTGGGAGCCAGGAATCCATGTGTGGGAAGAGCGATGGGCAAGTGATGCAGTGAGACTCTGCAAGGTTGGCTCAACCAAGTACAATGGTGTATTTCAGTCCGACGCACTGGGATCCTTTCTAGAAGTACACAGGTTAAGCACGGTGAACTAAAGAATAAGCATATTACAGAGGTATCCAAATTGCAGGTGATTGTACATTATACTTAGTGTAGTGTTTATAGAACAATGATTATTATAGGGTTGTGACAGAAAAGAAAACAAGTCCAGAGAAGAAAGATAAGGGTTTGCAAGTATGAAAGTTGAACATCAGCAAGAGACCAGACTTTAGAAATCTGTCTTGTTCAAAAGACTGACAGCTTAGAATATATAAAGAAGAATAACAGCAAGAAAAAAATCAGACCCCCCCCCAAATTTAAAGACCTGATTCAAAAATGGGCATCTGAAATAAATAGATACTTCAGAGATGAAGAAGTACAAACAGCAAAAAATATATGAAAAAATGCTCAATGTCACTGATCTTTTGAGAGATGCAAATTAAAACAATGTTGGGATTTCATCCAAAAAGAATGACTTTCATCAGGAAATCAGCCAATAACAAACGCTGGCGGGGATGTGGGGGAAAAGGAACCCTCACCTGTTGATGGGAGTGTAGACTGCACAACAGTTGTGGAAATCAGTGTGGAGGTCCCTAAAAAAAATTGGATTAGAGGTCTTATTGGACCCAGCTATTCCCCTTGTTGGTATCTTCTCAAAAGATTTAAAGGCATCCTACCACTGTGATGTATGCATACCTGTTTAAAGTGGCACCATCTGTAATACCTGCATCTTACAAACAGCTCAAGTATCTATCAGCCAGTGAATGGATAAAGAAGATATATTTTTATATATAATAGGGTACTACTCTGCCATAAAGTGGGATAAATCTGAGGTATTTCTAGGTAAATGGATTCACATTGAGACCATACTCTTAAATGAAATAAATCAGACATACATGTCTAATATCACACTGTTTTTCTGGTGTGAGAAACTAAAACGTTAAATAAAATGTCATTAGGAAATGAGAAGAAAATGTTCAAATGGAAAGGGAAACAAGGGAAGGGATGGAGGGAAGGAAGAAAAATAGAAGGAAAAACTGGAGACAAAGTTTTTTAAGTAAGGAGGGGAAGTGAGGTTGAAATTAGAGGAGGAAAATGCGGAAAAAAGAAGAAGGAGATATATCACGTACTCATAAATTTCTTAGGATGAATGTGATCATTATGTATATCTAAAATGTACCAATAAAATTAATTGAAAAAGGAATTTGTCTTGTCTCTCTCCTGAGATAGGAAATCCTAACTCAATGTTTGCTTCTCCCTTTTTCTCATTCTCTGCACCCACTCTGAGCAATCTCCTTTTATGGGGAAGGCTATTGGGAGGCCTCCAGTACCTGTGAATTTGAGCCATATTCCCACGACAGAGGGGGATAGGAAGCCAGAGATCTTCAGGAGACACTGTGTAGTACAAACCAGCAGCGTAATGGAGCTGATTATTAACGGAAATAGTGCTGAGAGCAGGTTTTAGATCTGGTGGAGGATGGAGCAGGAATTGGTGCTAGATCCAGACAAAAGCAGTAACATGTACATAATTATAAACAAAAAGTGAAAACATTAATTTCCATACATAAATCTCCAAAAAAAGACACATAATTGTGGCATGATACTTGACTCAACAGACTACCCTATTCCCGGAGTCCTGTTAAATTCATTACATAGTCACAATTAAACACTAAATATTGACTTCTCCAGAATTACTGTGTCATCTTGTGAGTGTCAGGTAAAGGAAGGATGTATACTTTTTAGTGGAAGTTAAGAGCAGTGAAATACTATACAACAAATGATGAAAACAGAAATATTTACGTATACATAATTTTATATAGTATTGTAAGCATGCTATATATACACATACATATATGTGTGTATATATGAATTTAAATGCTGAAACAAACAGCTATAAGCATATAAAGTAACTGTCTCTGTGGGAGGCGGGTGGGAGTTTTCAAGCAGACAGGGTGAAGAATGGGACATGAGAACACGTAGAGTTCTTCAGCTTTAACACAGCAACAAAACAGTGTGCATATATTTCTTCAGAAATAACAAAAATCAACCATAAGAATACTTCAATAGCACCATATCAGTCACATTTCCATTACTTGAACAGAAGCCTGACATACATGAGGAGGAAGGATTTATTTGGTTCTTGGTTTCAGAGGTTTGAGCCCATTTTCAGCTGATTTCAAGACTAAAACATCATAGTGAAGGGCTTGGCAGAGGAAAACTACTCAACCCATGACAGTTAGAAGCAGAGGGAAAATTTTAGAGCCAGACAGAGAGAAAAGGGGCCAGAGAAAGAAAGCATACTTCTAAGTCATGCCCCTGGGATCCTCCTGCTCCACCAAGGACCGCAACCCCCAATACCCTATTCAGCTGTGAACTCATGAATGAACTGATCCAGTGGTAAGGCCAATGCCCAACTTTCAAAAAACAGTCCAGTTGCCTCTGAAAACCACACCTCTGAACACAGACAGCTAGACAGTGTGGGAGCAGGAGCTCACTATGCACAGTTGGCTTATGTTCCTGTTGGCCAGCTCAACTTTCATTGCAAAGATAGTGCATCATGAAATTATTTAGTTTTCCTTTGAAACACATGACATTTCCTGACATATTTACTGTCAAAAATATTATATTCCCGAATGCCTAAGAGCACTAGTGTCCAATTTCCTGAGTCTTACAAGCTACCGAAAAAAAATCAATCTAATCTATGTTCCATGGCTCTACTCAGACTCTTTTCTCAATGCTTTAAAACTCTAAAATTGGAAGTTCTATCATCAGCACTCAAAGCAAAAATGCCCCTACACCAGATCCTTGACCAAACAATAGTCAGGCTCCAAAATCTTCTCTCAGACCAATCTGTGCAGCTCATTGTAAAATCCGCTGTTAGAAAGAACTTTGCTAAGTCAGTTTAGCAATAACTCCATGAATCTTGATATCTCATCAAATTTCTCATCCTCCACTATTCCTCAGAGAATGTCTGATCACTCTGACTTGACTTTAGCAAGAATCCTGTTAGGTCCGTTTAGCGACCATTTTCCTTAGCTTTGATATTTCCTCTCAGTAATTTTCCATCCTCTGACCCCCAACCCCTGTTCCTTGGTTGTAAATTCCACTTGCTCATGTTATATTTCAAAGTTATTCATTTTATATATATATATATATATATATATATATATATATATATATATATAAAATTGGTTAAAAGTAAACATAATGGAAAAAAAGTTCCTCGATATTGACCTTGGCAGTATTTTGAGGGGGATACTTCACCAGAAACACAAACAACAAAAGCACAAGTAAACAAGTAGGACTACATCAAACTGAAATATTTTTACATAGTAAAGGAAACTACTGACAAACTGAGAAGAATGTCATTTGGAGCAAAAGTACGTCTGAGCCACACGCCAGATAAAGGGTTGTGATATACATGTATATATAAGAATCACATCCAGAGAGGAATAGTATCTAGTTTTTAAACACAAATTGTGTCATTTCCAATACACAGATGAACCTAAAGGATATTATTCTAAGTCCGGTAAGCCAGGCACAGAAAGAAAACTATTGTGCACTTTATTTATATACGGAAACCTAAATATTCACCTAAACAGAAGACAAGATGATGATTACTAGAGTGGAGCTTGGATGACACGGGAGAGGTGGAGAGATTTAGGGCAAAGCCTTGAAGGGGCTCCAAATCCCTCTCAATGTGTCTGTGGTATTCTCGGTTTATTTAACACTCCCTGTATTCTTAGTCAAGGTATTTTCCTCAGACTGTCAGTGTGAGCTTCCCCCCTTCCATTCACCACCATCTACATCAGCAGGTCTAGTCTTTCAGCTTTCTTAGTCTGTACTTTCCTTCCATGCCCAGGTTGCCTGCTTTAGTTAAGATGTGTGTCTCTCCATTGCTGTATCCCTGCAGCAACCCCATGGAGAGAGGTTTATCTCAGCTCAGGCCCAGTCTCATCTATTCTCTTCTCTCAAATTAGAGCAATGTTTCACAACTCCATCAATAGCCATTAGCAAATGTGCAACTAATTAGCATAGATGAGGGTCTTTAAATCCCTAGACGTTGTTTCAGTATTACCTTTGTCACATCCTCTAGTCATATCAAGTGGCTGCCAGCTGACCAGCAGCCAGCTCAAGATGAAATGCTGCCAGGTCTGCAAGGCTGGTGCCATGACTTAAAATGCTAAATTACACAGCAAGCATAGCTGCTGTGCTATTAACTAACCAACTACTTTTGCATTGCTGACCAGCTTCTGCTAGAAGAATCTAAAAAAGAAAAAAACAAACTAAATAAAAAGACACACAGATAACAAAGAAATAAGTAAACAAACTTAAATCAGTGCATCAAAACATTGGCAAACAAAAACAATGAGATCAAAAGCTTTGGAAAAAACCAGTTCTGGCAAAACTGATAAAGAAAAAAAATACATGATATATGTTATCAAAATTAGATATCAAAGAAGATATATTGCCTTACTGCCAGAGCATTAAAATTATAGGGAGGGAATATTATAAACAAAATAGCAAAAAATATAATAGCTTAGTCAAAATGAGTAGGACAGAAATCGTGAATTAATAATTATAGAAAAATTTAAAAGAAAACTATATGTAATAAACCTTTATGGATGTCAATGAAAAAAATATAAATTTTAAAAAGTGATGAGAAAATGACCCCCAAAATAAATTGGGTGGAGAAACTGGTAACACAAAATATGCCAGTTGGAGCTTCCAAACGAAAGCACTCCACAACAGCAAATGCAGGTTAGGGTTTTCTCTGAAGTTTCCTTGTCCATCTGCCTAACAAGAACGCAACCAATCCTTGCATGGAAAAGTCATGAACAAAGGAAATTAAATACACAACTTGTAGGAAGAAGCTGAAAGTCAAACTCCACAACCAGAGCCCAGAGGAGCTATGCTATAGATTATGGTCCACTCATTTCCCATAAAATTCTATACTTTCCTTCCAAATTGCCCACAACCTCTATCTCTCTCTTCTCTATCAGCATAGTTCTTAAGACTCGACCAGATGGCCTTTCTTTGATTTTTGACATTTCATGTGACTCCTATACTCTTACTAGTGTTAATATAGATGCATGTTTTTCCCTGTTAAGCTATTACTGGTTCATTTCAGCAGACTCAATTATTGAATTTTCAAGGGGAAATTTGACTTTTTTTTAATAAGATGAGGCACTCAGACTAAGTAGAGTTTGCACTGAGAAAGCAAAACAAATTCAACATTTACGATCAATAAATAAAATTCACCATAGTAACAGACAAAATAAGAAAAATTAAATAGACACAAAAAAGCGTTTAAAAACTCATCATTCCTATTTTTCAAAAAAAATAGCTCTCAAACATAAAAGGAGAGTTTCTTACTTGATAGAGGGCATATACCAACAAAACTAGAAGCAACATCAATATTAAAGGTGAAAAAGTGAATCTTTTTAACCTGGGAACAATAAAGCTCATGGCTATTGTTCAAAATTATATTTGTGGTATTAGCCAATGCGGTGAGGTGAAAAAGAGAGAAGAGAGAGAGCAAAAGAGAAACAGAGAGAGAAGACTGTAAAATGACCTCCTGATAGATAGGTGTAACAAGGTTGCAAAATGCAAGATCAATATTTATGGGTGCTAGCAGTGAACATCTGAAAATCAAATACAGCATGACCATCTACAATGAAGTAAAGAAAATAAAATGCTTACATACAGTACTTACAAAATATCTTCAAGATCAATGTGCTAAAAATATAAAACCTTGATTAAGGAAATCAAAGTAGATCTGAATTAATACATCATGTTCATGAATCGGGAGAGTCAACTTTAAGATAATAACACTATTTAATCTAGATATTCAGTGCAATTCCAAATGAAATACTAATAGGAATTTTGATAAAAATAAAATGGATTCTACAATTTATATATAAATAAAAGTAAATACTGTAGTCAAAACAACTTTGAAAGACAAGCAATATTAAAGTTCTCACAGTAAATATTTTTCAGTTTGACTACAAAAATATAGTACAGATAAAGTAGTATTAAAGAAAAGATATAAATCAAACAAATGGAATAAAATGTTCAGTCAAAGCCTCACAACTATGTAGTCAATTGGTATTACATAAATATACAAAAGCAATGCAATGAAGAAAACACAGCCTTTTTAATAGCGTTGGAATAATTGGATATCCAAATTCAACATAAGAGTACTAACCTGTGCTTTGCATTCTCTAGGAAAAATAGCACAAAGTTTACCAGACACAACTGGAAAACCTAAAGTGATAAGAATTCTGAAAGAAAACCAAGGAGAAATTCTGTGTGACATTAAATTGCACAAAGATTTCTTAAATACAAAACAAGTAGTATGACCCATCAAAACAAATCAAAAATTAGTAACCCTGGATTTCACAAAAATATGGAATGTCTATTGCTTGAAAATATTAAAAGAATGAAAAGATAATTCACAGACAGAAAATTCTTACAAACTGCATGCTTGATAAAGGATTTATATTCAAATGCGTAAAGAACTTTCAAGACTCAAGTAAATAAAAAGGACAAAAAATCAATGAAAAATGGGTAAAGAGTTAGAACACAAACTTCATGAAACAAAATATACAGATTCAAATGCCACAACTTTGTTAGTCATGAGGGAAATGCAAATAAAAACCATATCATAGTTTAAAATGAATAAAAACTGTTATGTCACCACCCACCCCCTTTGAGGATGTGGAGATGCAAAATTATCAAACACTAGCATGGAGAATGTAACACACTACAACCTGTGTGATAAACTTTTTGATAGTTTTGTATACAGTTAAATATGAGTAACTCCACAGTCCCACTCTTAAATTTTTACTCAACAGAAATGAAAGTTGTATTTTCACAAAATCTACATACAAACTTTACAAAAATAGTGCTTATGATTTTCTCACAGTGGAAACACCCAAGTGTCCCTCCCCTGAAGAATGGGTAAACCAAGTGCAGTATAATCTTGGTTTGTGAGCACGATTTATTCTGCAAACACACTTGTAATCCAAAGCACTTCCATATCAGAGTGAATTTCCCTATAGAAATCAGATGATTAGTTATACAACTCAAAATATTCATATAAAATTGAGTACAATTTTGTAATGTAATACAAAATAATAAAAAATAGACAATATAAAGAAAAATAAATAAATTCACCTTCACTAACCTTTAAAAAGACAGAAGGGTTATTGTATAGGACTATCACTATCACTAACGGAATCACTGCTATCTATTGGCTCAATGGAATCTTTTTCTTTTCATGCACCTTTAATAAGAAATCCACCCAATAGCAATTACTTTTGCCTGCTTTTGAAGATCCTACAGTAATGTGACTTTGTATTGTCATTAAATGGATTCATCTTTTGCACTGCTAATGCCTTATTTGAGTGGTGAATTTCTATAAGATTTTGTACTGTTTCCCTAATCTCATTTGAAATGAGGGACACCTGTACCTTTTTATCCTTCTCTTCAGATGATATCTCCTCCATAACCTCTTGCTGTTGGGAGGTAATCACCCACAACCCCACGGTGAGAGAGAGAGAGAGAGAGAGAGAGAGAGAGAGAGACAGAGACAGAGACAGAGACAGAGACAGAGACAGAGAGAGTTCACTGTCTCAGCTGTGATCACATGATTTTCGTCATCGCCTGTTAAAATATCAACTCATTTAATAAGTTGAAATTTATTAGAACTGTTTGTTAATCTTGTGGAACACACTCAGAACAAGTTACTTGTAATCCATGGTTTTACTGTACAGCCATGCAATGGAATATTACTGAACAATAAAATCAAACACTAGCGATCTATGAAACAATGAGAAAACTGTTTTCTTGTGCATTATGCTAAGCAAAGGAGGCTACCACTAAAAAAAATCTACCTATAACATTATTCCATTTATGTGACTTCTAGAGAAGACAAGATTGTAGGCTTGGAAACAGAGAAGCATTGAACAGGAGTTAGTAAGAGGTGAAAGGCTGGCCTACCAGTCATACAAAGAAATTTTGTAGATGACACAACTATTTCATTTGTAGTGTTGGTTATAGGCTTGTCAAAGCTTGTGAGATCATATATCTACAAAGTGAATTTCACTGAATATGATTTTATACAATGAAGCAAAAGCAAATCAAATAAAAATAAAGATTCTAAAGAAATATAAGCTGGATGTTGTGGCACATGCATGCAATCTCAGCATGGGGCTGAGGCAGGGGTGTTGCCATGAGTTCAAGGCCAGCCTGGGCTACATAGTGATATCCTGTCTCAAGAACAAACAAAATCTCGATAGCCTTTATCTAATAAAGAAAATGTATCAGAATTTAAGTACTTTCCCATAAATAAAACTGCATGCCCATAGCTTTGGTGATAAAGTCCAAAATTTAAGAAAGAAATTGTAATTCTCTAACTTGAACTGTATCATAAAACCGATGTGGAAATTCCATGACCAGAAGTAACCTGATACCAAAACCAGACAAAGATATCACAAGAAAAGAATATTTCAGTACACATTCATCACATGAACAGAAACATAAAAATCTTCAATAAATATTAGTAAATCCAACAATATACACAGCAGTCATAATTCTACCATTAAGAGGTGTGCAGCCCAAAATTATGAGGTTGGTCTAATATTCAAAAATCAATCATGTAATTTGCTGTGTACCATAAATGAAGCTACTATGTTGATCAATACAAAGAAGCATTTATTTTTACACAAGTACCCATTTAAGATTAAAGTGCACACCGATTTATGAGAAAAGCTCTAAACAAGCTAGAGTTAGAAGATAATTTACTCAAACAGCAAAACCTCTTCAAACCTTCTAGAGTTAACATCATTTTCAATGTAAAAGGCTGAATCCTTTCGTCAAATAAACGTGAAGAAAGAAAGAATGCTTGTGATCATAACTTATATTTAATTTGTGCTAGTACACTAGAGGAAGAAAAAACAGATTGAAAAAGAAGCAGCTAGACTGTTTTCATTCACTGACTGTCTGTTTTTTACTTTAATAAATCCCAGGGAATATCAAAAAAAGCTATTAAAATTAATGAGTTAAGATCAAAAAGTAAGGTCAACATAAAAACTAAATTATATAAAGAACAGTCAGTTGCAAAACACAATAAAATGCATAACAATGACACAGTGTCGCAAATTCTAAATACAGAAAATTTAAGATGATGTTACACTGACAGTTAACTTCCCTGGCTCAGAGAAGTTAAAGGAAACATGATTAAAATAAGATTTATCATATTCCTAGATCAAAAGACTAAATATTTTTGTAAACTCTTTCCAAATTCAGGTACAGAGTCATAACAACTCCAACTTAAATTGTTTCAGTTTTAATTACATTAGTAGAAAAAGACTGAGAATTTGGAAGAAGAATTATATTACAAGATATATACTAGCTACCTCAAGACTTATTTAAGGTTATAATCATCAGGTGTAAGGATATCATATAGCTCAATGGCAGATATTATTTTGACATGCGTGTTAAAGTAATTGCATGTGAAAAAGGATAATAGTTACTGAAATAACTGACTATCGAAAGGAGGAAAAACTGACTCTACCTGTATGAGGCATCCAAAAGTTAATTCAGAATGGATAATAAGACTTTTCAACTAAAGAGCTAAAACTATAAATTTGTAGAAAAGCCATAATTTTTCCTTTAAAAAATTTTTTTTCAATTTCTTCCTAATTTACCGGATTAAACTTTCTCAGATCCCAGGAATGATTGTAAATTGGGCTCTCCTTTCTAGTAAAACACTAGCCTCTTCCTCTCTCTTGGCCAGGTGGATTTAATTGATGTCTAAGAACCCTCATCTCCAGCAGGGGCTTCCTGGGGGACCTCAGGTTGGCAGGTACTTTATTACATTGCTTTGATTTCAATCATAGGCATAGAGCACTTTAGGGTCACAGGGGTATTGGTTCCCACTGTGTCAAGAGGGAGTTTCTGCTTTCACTCTCCATGTTTACTCCTCATGTTACTGATGAGAGACCACCATCAATTTAGAGCAACACCATTCTCTTTATAAAATGAAAATATTCCAACTCTAAAATGTTTTTTTTTTATTTAAAGAAAAGGAAACAAAAGAATACATGGAGATTTTAAAAAAGGGTAGAAATGATACAAACTTACAGAAAAACAAACGGTAAGAAATTGCTGGTTGATAAGTTACACATTGTCATCTTAGAAGTAGCTGTTCATGTTATGGAATTGAAGCCTTTAGAATGACATTCATAAAGTGACACTACAAACCCTTCTGCTCTATGATTGAACAAGAGCTCAGTAACATGGTTATCAGTCCTACACATTTGTTTTACTTCTCAAAGAGGGTAAGATTAAACATATCAAAACAGAACATAGCAGTTAAAAAAACAATTTAAAGAAATACAGATTTCATAGGAAGCCCACTGGAGATCTTGATTGTCTATCTAACTGTCTCTAGTTTTTTACAAATAGTTGTCCCCTTCTTCATCCACCTTATATACTTAGTGTATATTATAGAACTAATCAAATCATTGAAGACTTTTTAGGTCCTCAAGTACCAAATTAGGGAAGACAATAGTAACTACCAACTCATCTCTCCTTCTCTTTGTGATAGCTGTCCCCATCTCTACATATGCTGAAATTGAACTCAAGAAACCAGTCCAATGTCATTCTAATCAGCAAACATTAGTATTGCTAGAATTTCTATCATAATGCTACTAAATTAGCCTCGAGTTTCCTAGTGTCTCTTCCTCAGAGTATCTGTTCATTACATCTTACATTATATAATCTGTTCCCATAAATAATTAAAAAGAAAAAAAGAACCCATGTGTGAATTTCCACATATATATATATCCTCTCTGTGTTATAGGGAATACCAAGTCATAGCAAGCCAGCAAAACAATTTCCTAGAAAAACATGCAATGGATAAAACATTTAAGACCACAATATAGATGATCTTCCATAGTTACTATGTTTCCTCTTGTTATTTTCAATAGATTTGACCACCACACTGGCTTATTATAGTTAAATATAGTATCACCTATTTTTATAAAAACTTAACTTTGGCAGCATTGTAGGGTTTGGAAGCTGTTACTAATTAATACCAGTATGGATATTCTTTACAACTTGTCATCCTCAGAGTAGTTGCCTCTACTTTTAGGGTTGATACTGACAAGCATACCATTTTCAAATAAAATCAGCCATGGCCAATCCATAGTCTTACGATTCAGATTCAATTAAGATCAGTCATAGTAAGACAATGTAAGTATTATAGGATTTCAGTTTAAGTTAATAGGAAAGTAAGGATAGTTACCATGGTATAGCCTGCTATTTTTGAGTCAAGATGTCTGTGTCCTCAAATCTGACGTGAGCGGACAGACCAGAACAAATTAAATTCAATCTAAATATGGCACTAGGGCTACTGTGTCTTTTAAATCATTATACACCATTAGCCATGACCTCTGCTTTTTTTTTTTTAAAAATATAGTTTCAGAGCTGTCTATACTAAAGACTAGCTTACCGTCTCTGCCTCATGTCTGCTACTACACTTTTCTGCTATAATTTGTCCACCTTATTCCCTCATTCCATGGTCTGCCCCGTTCACTGAGGCCTCTCTGCCACTGTTGCTGGAATCCTGATATCTCTTCCTCTCTTTCTCTGTAATGTCCTTCAGCGCTCTCTGTAGGGTTGGATTGGTGGTCACGAACTCCCACAGTTCCTCCTTGTCTTGAAAGTATCTTATTTCTTCATTAATTTTTAGAGAGAGTTTTGATGGATATATGAACTTTGGTTGCATATTTTTTTCTTTCAGGACTTGGAATATTTCTCCCCACTCCCTTCTTGACTTAAGAGTTTGTGTTGATAAGTCTGCTGTTATTTTGATAGATTTCCCATTATAGGTAACCTGCATCTTTTCTCTGGCTGCTTTTAATATTCTGTTTTTTTGGTGGATTTCTGGGATCTCGATTATTATATGTCTAGGCGTAGATCTGTTTTGGTTGTAGGTAGCTGGTGTTCTGTATGCTTCTTTTATCTGGATATCATTTCTTTTTGCTATACATGGGAAATTTTGCTTTAATATCTCTGTGAATATTTTTTGTATTTCATTTTTGGATGTTCCTGCTTCCTCACTCACATTCTTTATTCTTAGGTTATGTATCTTTTTGTCATCTTCCAGTTTTAGAATTGCTTCTTTCTGGTTCCTTGTTATTTTTAAGAGGCTTTTTCTTTCACGTTCATATGTCCTAAATCTTTCTTCAAGTTTCAGAAGGCTATCTTTAGTTTCTGTCAAGGCATTTTGCCAATGTTCAATGGAGTTTTTAGTTTCCTGATTTTCTCTTTGGATCTGTTTCATGTATTCTAGGTTACGCTTAAATTCTTCTTCAGATGCTTCTCTTTCTTTTCTGATTTCCTCAGTTCTTCCATCTGTGTTCTCTTGGGCGGGGCTTGTCATTTCTTTAATTAATCTCTTTATATCTTGCCTCACTTGGATCAGGAGTACAGCTTTAAATTCCTCTATGAGATCATGTAGGTACTTTTTAATTTCAGCTGATGCTGTGTCAAGTAGTGGATGGTTACTGTGCTTGTTCTCTTCGGTGTTTACTTCTCCTGGGCTTATTTTCTCCTGTTGGGCAGCTGGAGATTTTTTTTTTATTTTTATCTCTTGTCATGTTTCTGGTTTCTTTCAGACTGTCCTGGAGTTCTCTGGCCCTCTCCGAATTGCTTAGGGCCTTTCAGAAGCGTGCTGGCTTGAGTTTTTGCTGTCCTCCCCAATTTACTGTTATCTGGGGTAGACTGGGCTGCAGGGGCTGTACAGGCTAGTCTCTAGCCTCTGTGCCAGTTAGTTCCTAAATTAGGCTGTACTTTCTGGTTGTCACTGAGTTGTGACTATTTTGTATCCGCTCATTGGGCCCCAAGCAGAGGCTTGGGTTAGCCCCAGTATCTCCTGCCAGTTCTCTTTGTACCAGAAGCAGCTGACTAATGTCACTATGGCACAGGGTCCTGCCCAAATCTCAGCTGTTCTCTTCCAGACCTCTCTGTGTCAGGAGCACCAGCACAGCAGAACTGCCCAAACTCTGTATGAGGCTGAAGCCAACACATACTCAGGCTCTGCCCAATTCCAAGATGCCTTCCACTAGCCCTCCCTACAGGGGGCTCAGTGACGCCACTGAGCTGTAGGTTCTGCCCAACTGTAAAATGGCTGCCACCAGACTCTGTGTTATTGATGTCCCCGTGGTGGCGGGCACTGTCCCGTTCCAAGATGTTTTCTGGCCAACCCCGGCAGTCGCAGGGTCTCTAGTACTCACCAGGGTCCACGCCGCCCACCTTTCCCACGTTCCCAGCACAGCACTGATCGGTCAGAGATCCGCGCAGCATGCATTCCCGGTACAGGGTGGAAAGGTCAGGAATCCGCGCTGCGTGCACTCCCGGCTCAGTGCGGAACCGTCGGAAACCCGCGCGGCGTGCCCTCGCGGCCCGGCGCGGAGCAGTCAGAAATCCGCGCTGCGTGCACTCCCTGTACGGCGTGGAGCAGTCAGAAATCCGCGCTGCGTGCAGCCCCGGCTCAGTGCGGAACCGTCGGAAACCCGCGCGGCGTGCCCTCCCAGCACAGTGCGGAGCAGCGTTTGGCTTTGGAGCTCGAGAGTCTTTCACAATCTCCTCTGGTGTAGCTGGGCAGTCAAAAACCAACACAGCTTTTCCTGTTGCGTCCGTGGGTTAAACTGTTGATTTAAAGGCGCAGGATTGGCATCTTCCCGTTTTCAGCCTTCACAGTCTCAGCACGACTTTAAATCCTCCAGCTGCACTGTCTTGGTTAATAAGAATCGTTATCCATTTGTCTGGCCCTCTCCATGTTGTGATATTCTAGCTTTTAATATGATTTCTCCGGAGAGACTCTCCGCCCGATACTCTAGTTAGCCGCCATTTTCGAGACCTCCCCCAACTCTAAAATGTTGATGCTAAGCAGAGAGGAAAATGGCGGTCAGCAAAGGATTAGGGTGTAGGAGATGGTGTACAGGGAGATGTTAGTCCAAGGTCTGAAGGTTTAGTTAGACAGGAGGAATAAGATTTAGTGACCTATTGCTTAGTGTGCTCACAATACTTAATAATAATGTGTTGTATATTTCCAAGTTGCTAAAGAATAAATTTTAAATGTTCCCAACACAAAGCAAGTTGAAGTGACAAGATATGTTGATTAAATATTTCTACAACGTACACAAGTATCAAAATACCATAAATGCATAATTATGTTTTAAATTTGAAAATATTCACAAAGCCTTCTTTTTTTCTGCACTTATTATCAATTTTTCTGTCTTTTTCAGTAAAATCCCAAAAGTTTTCTGTGATAAACGTTACCTAAGGCACAACATTCCAAACAAAAAGACTTTAACTTACGCACTTTTCCTATCCATTTTCTTTTTATTTATTTATTTAAAGAGAAAAAAGAAAGGAAATTAAAAAACAAAGCAGTAACAGGGTACAAATAATACAGAATTTCAAGAAAAAAATACAGTAAGAAATCACTAGTTAATAGGCTACACATTGTCATCTTAGAAACAGTTGTCCAAATTATAAAATTAAAGCATATAAAGTGCACATTCATACAGTGAGATTGCAGACAGTTCCGTTCAATGATCCAACAAAAGCTCAGTAATATGTTTTTCCATCCTACACACTCAAACATACATGCAGTTATATCCCTTAGACCACCTTCCTTTCCTCTCTTTTTTACAATAACAATTACACTTTTTGGGTTTTTTTACTCCCACAATTCTTATTACTTTTTTTGAAGTGAATAAAACCTAACGTGACTAAGCAGAAGAAAATCATTTAGAACAGAAGAATGGACATAGTACATGTTGTAAAAATAGAATATCAGGTGATCAAAAATGGTTACCATTGTGCCTCTTGCTATTTTTAAATTGAGTTGCCTATATCATCAGGTATAATACAATTGATCAAAACAGTACAGAATAAGACCAATAAAACCTACACTGCAGACCTTGCAGGACTTCAAAAAAAAAAGGATAATAGTCAAACCATAATGGGCATCATAGTATATCTTATTGCCTTCAAAGTGGTTGCCTATATCCTCAAACTTGATACTATCAAACAAAATAGAATATAGAATAATCAGACAGAACAAGATGGGGAGAGCAATACTGGGGTTCAAATCAGGTTGATAGGAAAACAAAGAAGTTACTATAATATATCCCACTATTTTTAATTTAGTTTTCCCTTAATTGAAAAAAAGTAGATTAATTTTTTTAAAAAGGTGACAATAGAGATAAAAGAGGACATTGTAACAGAACAACGCAGGTCAGAACCGAACAATTTAAGCATCATTGTGTTTCACCCCCAGATAATCTAACATAATAGTAGTCACCATAGTGCCTCTTTCCTTGAATTGAGTATAACTTCGTATACTATAGCATCAAGCATATCAAGACAGTGTGAAGCCATTCAAGAGAATTAAAGAATTACAGGGTATTTAGAACCAGTTAACAGAAAACAGACAACAATTTCTATATTATCTCTTTGTCTATAAAAAGTTTTGTTTATACTATCACATCCTATCTATTTTCTTGTAAGGAAAAGAAATACATATCCTCCATGTCTCAAGGGTTCCTCAGTAAAGCAGTCCAAAGTTTCCCCACTGATAGCCAACTGCAAGCAATTTGATTACTTTGGGCCAATTTTATGTTTGCTTACCTCTATCAAATCATAGAAATAATGACATGTCTTGGGTCACTGTCTTCTTGCGTACCATCCTAGGGCTATCTTTAAGGACATTCCCTCAGATCACAACCCAATAGATCCTCTCTGAAAGAGGAACATTATTCACATTCTCCAATACTTCCCATTTCCTGCTGACTCACTGGTTGGAGTTTTCAGCATAGCATTTAAAAGTGAGTAGAGGAAGACCACTACCCTTCTCTATGTATTTGAACATCTTCTGTCAGCCTACTGCTGACCACCCTGTCATTTAGAAGGCTCTAGAGTAGCATTTTCACATCCAGCCACCATTCTCAATCAGAAGAAGAGATGACATGGTGGAAGTGAGATCGGAGTGGTGAACTTGTAGATGGCCACTGTGCCCAGTTTCCGCTGATTGTCTGCTTTACACTGAAGGTCTTGAGTCATCTCATTTCCCACACTGGCCTTGATCTCCAGAGGAAACACTGCTTCTACCAAATTCCATTTCTGCCTTCGAACACCAAAAGGATTTCACACTTTCCTTCCTTAGTTGGGCTTTCTCCCAAAGAAAATCCTGATACAGGGACTGGATGATGTCAGCACCCACCAGGAGAAAGGTGACAAATGAGACAGAATGGGAAGGAAGTGGTCAGGGGACTTCTCTGCATCAGTGACTTCTGGAGGAATCTCAGGCAGGGCATTAGAACTACCCACCCACATAGCGAGGCAACTTGGTGGTTGATATAACACCTTCCAGCAGTCCACACCGAGGATGGCTGGAAGGAGGTGCTAGCACCCTGGTAGTGGACAGTGGACACCAGTAAAAGGCACTGTGATGACCATGGAAATACCATTGGCAAGGGAGTAAAGGATCTGCCAGTGAGTCCTGAAGGGATAAGGAAGGGCATCCATGATACCTGGAGCACAGATCCAGTCTGTCTCCCAAAGACACTTTCTGCAGAGTCGTAATTACTGCCCAGTTCATTAGCAAAGCCTATGAAAACATTTTCAAAGATATTAATTGAAGCTATAGCTAAGTAAGAGGAAAAAGTTCTGATATTCTATTGCAAAGTAGGGTGATTATAGGAGATGATGGTATCTGTGCATTTCCCCAAAAAGTGGGAGAAATAGCTTAGAATGTTTTCCCAGAAAGAAATAATAAATGAGGAGATAGGTATTCTTACTCTAATCTGAAATTACACAATGTGCACATGTGTAATTGAAATTACACATGAAGGAAATTCCACATGCTCCCCCAGATGTATGTACATAGGCATTAATTTAAAATTAAATTAAATTAAAGTGACACAGATGAAAAACTCAGACACAGCATTTCTGGCTGGACTTCTCTTCCCACTACTTCCCAGAGGAGAGGTGAAAATGGAGTCAGCGGCAATCAGCTGCTCTGTGACATAATCAGTGACATTTTCACATACCTTCTATTTTACTAGCTGACAATTTTTCTCAGTATGTGGGGTCAAAGTGTAGACTATTCCCAAGTTTTTCTCTGACTTACACTATTTCTGCTGCTCTTTATCATTTCTCTTCCTGGTGCCTAAAAAAAAAGCACTTCACCAGAGGTAAGGTTGAGGTCAGGGGCTCATGTAGTCAAAATATATGATCTCTTCTTGTACAGGTTCAAGCAAACCATGTCCCTTCCCACCTCTGCCCCCTCAAGAACTAGTTTTCAAGTATTTCTTAGCTTTTTGCTGAAATCTATCAAAGCAAAGTCAAGGACCAAGCATCTTTGCACTTATTTCCTGTTCTGCAAGAGAGTGAACTTAAGAGTCCTTACTTGTTGACAGGCATCACATATCAGGCAGCAATGGTTGACCACAAGTGTGTCACAGGCATTTCTGCAGCAATATTTATTAATAACAGTGGGCCAGAGGGCTGAGACCAAAACTATTTCACAAGGAGCAGTCACTATAGCCATGAGGCAATCAAAGCCTCCCAGTGAGAGATAGGGTAAAGGAGGGAGTGTAGCCTAGCTATCTTCATTATGCTAAGTGTTCCTCTACTATGACCATAGGAAGCGGACGGATGAAAAGTAAAGGAGGGTTTGATGTGTTGTGGGTACCTTAGAGAGGGAGCAAGATGTCTTGAGTGAGTGGTTTCCTTCTGAACAGGGAAAGAAGGCTGTTGGGCAGATAGCTGTAGGAGGAAGAAAGGATGAGCTGATCCCACAGCAGTGGTAGAGATACAAGTAGAGAGGATAAGAGGGGAAGGGACCCATGTCTCTGATCACGGTGTTTCACAGGGCCAAGCTTTGGTGGAAGTGCTAATCTGAAGTCCAACACCATGCTCTTCTGAGAACGTTCACGTAGAGATTCTTTAAGGTGCCCATGTACACATGAGTTACGTGGGGAAGTTTGCATAAACCTGTTAGGGCAGTCATTTGTTGTGTTCTTCCTGGGACCAGGCATCATGCTCAGACTCTATCTTACTTGCTTACTCATCACAGCAAAACTATGAGGGAGCTACTGGGATTCCTATGTTGGAAATGAAGAAAGTAGGTTAAGAATCTCCCAACACACATCTTGGAAGCGATAGAGAGGCCACAGTTGACTTCCTTTCAAAGCCACACACAGGAAGACCAGGCTGAAGCCCTGAGACTCATCACCACAGCTTCTTATGCTCTGTATACCACACATCAAGAAATATATCTGCCATCCTTCTATTCATGCTGCTTCCATATTTCCTGAGTTCCACTCTGGGAAGCATTGTGCTGGACCCTGGAGATTCACAGATAACAGAGACACTGTTTCTCCTAGGAGTGACCTTATAGTATTGGACAGTTTCAATGTCCAAAGACTGGACAAGAAAGGAGAACTAAGATAACTCTGGGGCTGACTAGAATCACATTGACAGCTCATTCTTCAAATTTTCCAAATGAGGACTGGGGATTTAGCTCAGTGGCATAAGCACCTGCCTGGCAAGTGCGAGGTTGTGAGTTCAGTCCCCGGTACCAAAAAAAAAAAGTTCTAAATGGTAAAATACAGAGCACAAATGATTTGGGAAAATGATGTTTGTTTATGGTGCCATGAGACCCTAATAAGGCATGCCATGTTGTTCAATATATTACACAAGGTCACTATTAAGATTTTTTCCTCCTAAGTTTCTTTACATCCCTCAGCTCTGTTACAAAAACATGACTAATAAACCAGTTGGCTTCCAGCTCTAATTCAGTGCTCAGTATCCAAATTTCAATGTGAATATGAAAACCCAAAGGAATTCCACTTGACATCATCCCCATCAATTTGAGGTTTATTTGCCTGCAAATCTATGACAGATATAGCTATCTCCATTGGGTTCTCTGATTTTTATGAGGGAGTTTTGGCAAGAAATGCTATTTTAAGCACCATTTAGGCTTTGCTCAGACTGTTTTATGGGAAAAGTTATGATTCTTGGTAATTGCTAGAGTTTACTTTTTACGCCTCTTTCTTGGACATTAATGTAGGCTTCTTTGCCTTTCTGAAAATCTCATCGTGGTTGCTGTTGCATGGCATCTTCCTCCATTTCTAGGCTGATGTTATCTAAAAGTTAAAGACAGGGCAATAAATATTGTAGTAAATAGTTGTGCAGTGACATTTTCTGAGCCAGAGTTACAGGCAGCTGGAGCCATTTCCATACAAAATTGCCTTCACCATTCTTCCCATTACAATGATCTATGACACAGACAAAAATGCATCCAAATCCCCTCCCCAAATGACTTGCTATGCCTTTTATAAGATCAACAGACCGTTCAATGGAAGCCACTTCATATGCATCTGTCCTATGAGAAGCCTGTGGCACACTTCTATGTTCCATTCAGGGTTAATTTGTATAGGAGCTGAACAGTACATTTCTAATTTTTCTACATCAGTTCAATTAACCACATTTATAATGTCAACTATGTGTGAGATGAGACAGCCTCATGATTGATGTTGTGATGTAGTACTTCCTTCAGACAACTCAAACTATAGAAAAAAGACAAGAAGCACATGCAAGCCGTTCAGCACACAAACAGGTACACACAGAAATACACACACTCGGTAATGTGAACCTGTCCAAGTGCAGAGAAACTGGTATAAATGATTAAGATACATTATTTTATAAACTATGCTGATGGGAACTATGTTGACCTAGTGTCTTGATGGATATGTAGGATCCAGCTTTTCTCTCTAGGGAACAGAGTATTTCACTTGTTAGTGATCACATCACTTCAGTTTTGTGAGTCTCATTTCTTTCATCCTCCATGAATTTCATTTTAGAAGTCAGGTAAAGCATCATTCCTGCAGGAAGCTTTCCCTATTTATTCCCCAGGCTGGGTAGGTACCTGCACTTCTATCAGAGGCTGATTTGTGTATCTTTCACATTGCTTAGGAATGTGTGTGTCTTAAGCACCCAATCATAAATCCTTCCTAATGTAGACAACAATTCACTCATTTTTTGGTGCATATCTTGCCGCACAGTGGAACTTAAAAGTCATGTAATCAGCAGAGATGAATGGCTGAGAAATGAGGTGGAAATGAAGGGCATTCCAAGTGGAATGGAGTGGATGGAGTTATAGGAACAAAGCTCTTCAGGCAGTAAATCCAAAGTATATGAAAGAAATGATAAGCAATAAGATCCTAAAGGGAACATGGAGTGAAATCATGAAAGCGTTAGGCTGAGCATTAGGGAATCTACATGAGACATAAAAGACAATCAGCCTACAGACAGAAGTAGTTGTGTAGAACAGAACGCTCTCTGTGGTTGTACTTGTATTCAGCTACCATTTTGGGGGAACAGATATCCCTATTTTTACTTGCCTTAGGAGTTAAAATGGCACTGCACACTTTGTACAAGACCCTACTTCCCATCTGTAGCAATTGATCAAAAGCTGGACACTGAAGTAATAGGAGAATATTTCTAGTTTATCCAAGACTGTGTACACAGCCCCAGTCATGCCAGTAAGACAGCTACTCTGGAATCCTTTTTCCACCTACATCAGGCAGGAAGTATTTTCACTGTGACAGTATATGCTGTCATTGACTAGCTCCCCTGACACATACGTAACATAGTTATAGAGACACTCAATACAACATGGGAAGAACAGCCAAGATGAAGAGAAATGGAAGTGCTTCAGACCAGTTGCTAGATTATATCCATTTTTCTTTGCTGAGCCGTGAATCAGATGGATTAGATGTTAGTGATTATAGAGCTTCTCTCTCACTAAGATACTACCACCAACAAGCAGGGGTTAGGAGAGTCCAGAGCAAACAGCAAGCTTGAAACCAACTCCTTCATCACTACATACTGCACAGAGACCAACTACAGAAGGAAAACTATCACGTGAGTAGAATTTCCTATAAGAGAATCAAGATGGGGTCCATCATGTCTACATTTCCTGTTTATTCCTCTCATCTCTAGGACCACCTCCTGAGGGATGTTTACTAGTTAAACCCTTCAGAAACCCCAGAATTAGCTGTGAGATTACCTGAAGTTAGATTACCTGAATTTTTCTACACCAAAACATCCAGCTGAAGACACACTTATAATCTATCTCTGTCTTCTCTTTTGTTACCACCACCCTCCACTTTAAGCCAGTCTCTCTATACTCCACTACACCCCAACTCGTCTTCCAAAAGAGAACTCAGGTCTTGTGCTCTACTTCTTTCTGTTCCATATTATTAAAGTTTGCTCCATCTCCTGGATTAATCTCAGGCATTTTTAAGTCTACTGTCACATTTTCCAAAGTTCTAGAAGAAAAGGAAAAATGCTGAACTGCTGTCCTCCAGCAAACACTCATCTCTCTTCCTTTTCAAAGGCTAAATTCTTTAAACAGTTAGAAATAGTTTAATATGTCAAACAAGGGAGATAATACATATGTAAACTAAGCCAAATTAGGTGTTTAAAGTATGTAACAACATAATAACCTTTTTTCCAGGTTCTTGGAGACAAAGATGATATGAGAAAGCATGCATGAGAAACTTAATAATGTAGAAAGACTTCCATATCTATTTTGGGTTTTGTTTCATGGAATGCAATAACAGGAAAGAAAAAAGCAAGAGCTTGCTGAGAAGTCCACTTTTTAGAAGCTATTTCACTCTTGTCTTGGCATAAATTAGCATCTCATTAACATCGAGCTGATAAGAAGTCTTCTTTTCACATTTTTATACAATGAACTATCTCTCTTCAATGCAACTTGACTCCAGTGTTATACACACAGTACATGAAATGCAGATGAAGTTTTAAGCCTATCATGCCCATGTTTGATGAGAAGAAATGCGATAACAACTATATATAATTTCTGAAACCACATATTAAATGTCACTTACTCTATGCCGTCTTTCCAAATAACTATGGCAAAATTAATCACTTGCTGTTTCTGGTTCTATAGAATTTTTGAACCTTATTTCTGTACACTGGTGTAGATACTATAGGAAGAAACACAGTCACAAGTTAAAATATACACTGCAGGTATCTTAACTACAAATGGCTGTATTATAAAATCTGCCACTTAAAATTTAAGAGTATTAAAAAATTAAAAGTCATATAAGATCAATATCAAAATCCCTGGCACTAACTGTTCCTTATGCATGCAGTTTACTTTCTTCCTTTCATCTGAAACAGGAGAATTGGCCAGCTTCCCCCTAGTAACTGACATTTCACTTCAAAACAATCACAGTTGAAATGACCAAGAACCTGTTTTTAATATTTTAAAGAAACTAGGAAGAAAAATGAAAAGAAAGTCCTATTTTCCTTGGAAGGCCGATATTTAATAGGTGGCCAGATTTTTTTCTAACTGCATGTTTAACTACCTAAAACCAGAGGAAACATAAACAATAAGAAACATCATTTGCTACCACAGCTGTCATCTTTTGTCTTTATTTTATGGGCTATGGAAGCTCGGTGGTCTCTGTATCATGCTGCTGGACATTTATTAGGATTTCATTGACGGTGACAAAACACAGTGATGTGTGCAGAGTTTAATGAAAATGTGAAATTAGGGGTTGTAGATATTTATATATATGGCAGAGGTTTTTTGTCCCTAAATAGGCCTGTGCTTATTATTGTAAATTTTTGTAACTTTTCTTTGTAACTTACCTTCTTGAATATTATATCATCTGTAGGCTATTACTATGTGCCTTAAACAGTATCAAACATAATATTAACATCTTCAGGCAACTGTGAGTAAGATCTAAATAAGGTGCCAAATAATTCATTAATAAAAAGGCAGAATAGCACACAAACTTTGAGATGATATTTTGATTTCCTTTATCACTTTCACTTGGAAACACTGAGGTCAATGTAATGAATACTTTTGATAAGTTATTCCTTTATGTTTATAATCTATTTGCCATGTATGTTATTTTAAATTATGCAAGTCACCTAAGGCAAAAATTAACATATATAATCATGTTACCATGGGCAGAGAAGGATCAAAATTCAGTTTTGCGATGTATCTGGTTTGTGTAACCCCCTCTGTCTCCATCTCCTTCTTCTTGTCCTCTATACTGAGCATTTCCCACTTGGGATTCACAACTCAGTGGTAAACAAACCCCAAGTTTCATTTCCATAAGGTGATGGAGGGTTCATACCCTGCCTTCCACTCTCTATCTGAGGAATTCAAATCAACAGATTCGATTTAAAAATGTTAAGGGTGTGTAATTAGCATTCAAAGTGCAATTGGAAAGGACAGGCTGGAGTCATTCCTGCGCCTGGAGATGCAAAATGGCTAATGAGTGCTGTTCTTTTTCTGTGCTGCCTCCTGAGACCCTGTGTTAGAGTATTTTCTTGGTGTAGAGTTCAGCTGATCTCAGATACTCAATACCCCAGGAGGAAAGGCCTCTGTCTTTGCCCTAGATTGGCAGGTAGACTAAGTGAAAAACTTTGAAATTGCATGAATTCTCCAAGTGAAATTACTTTGAAATTACATGAAATTCTCCAAGTGATTTTACATCAGGTGTAGTGAGCTTATATGTTCAAATAGCTGTAATTCATGAACATACATGACATGCTTAGAAAGAATGTGACTCCAGTGTGTGTTGATTAACTGACACTGACAGCAGTAGCATTGTATACTAATTCTGGACATTGCATTGTTTTTCCTGGGGTTTTATCAACTAAACAAGCATTCAAGTAAAACATTTCCTTGTTCACAATACATGCATGCACAAGACAGTAAGTCCAATGCCTCCATGTGAAATGATTATATAAAGAACCCTGGTTACACCTCCTGGAGTAGCAGGGTAGGTGAAATACGAGGTTCACAATCAGGAACTGCTTATGCATAGAGCAAAAGAAAAGAGACTTTCACCAACAAGGTGGGAGCAACACAGTCTGGTGGCCTTAGAGAGTTTCAAAAGTCCCAGGCTTTTCAATCTGATATGAAGAATAATAAGGATAAATGAGTCTAGAGAGGAGTAACCAGTGGCTGACTTGGGGTACTGAATGCTGCTGTGCCAAGGACATTGAATCACAAGCCATAGGAATCTACCTGATAATTTCAACAGCAGTGTAACAGGATCCGTGTAAATAATGCAACCACAGAATCGCACTCAATTGAAACTCCTTACATTGACTTCCTCACCAATGGAGTAAAGCTTATTGAGGATGGAAGGAATAGCATGACAAAGATGAAAGTATTGCTAAAACTCTTGAAAAGAAGCCCAGAATTTTGTGTTAGCATGAATAATTTGAAAAATCTAGGGCGGGGTAATTCTAATCGGATATCCATTTACCTTGCTTTTTTTATTCTTATAGACGTGCAGTAGTTTGAGAACATAGTCAACAAACCACCAGAAACATAATGTTAACTCTAATGTATTGCTATTCCACATGTAGTCATTTTACCTGGTCAAATAAACACACTGAAAACAAATACATCTATCCTGGGGGTTCACAGAGCACAAACAGGTAAAATCTGGCCTCATCTTTTTTGAAGAAAGTTTTATTGGAACAAAACCATGCCCATTGATCTATGTACTATACTGCCTATGGTTGTTTTCATGCTGAAGTGTGGAGTTAAATAGTTGTCACTGAGACTATATGGCTCATGAAACCTAACTTATTCACTATCTTGCCCCTTTCAAATGTTTGTTGCTCTCTGCTCTGTCTTATTAGACAACTCAAGAGGACGCTGAGTTTCTTAGCACAGACAGAAATACACTTGTCTAAATTACTCCAGGCTATGATAATTCATGCTTTCTTTAAACTACAGTCCACAGGAACTTTGATCATTTTCATATTCCATAGCACATCTTGCAATGAACTTACACATATGATATCTTTCTGGGAGGACTAGGTGATCGGAAAGTAGAAAGTGCTTTAAAAATTTACAGGCTACCTTGTCTCATTTGTGTTTCAAACTAATTTCAGTGGAAAGTAGAATGGTTATTACTGGAGACTGAAGAGAGCTAGGATATGTTGATCAAAAGATGCAGGTTTTTAGTTAAACTAGCAGATAAAGTTCAGGGGAGCTATTGTAAAACATCAGTTATGGCTAATAACATGGTAATGTGTGCTTAATAGCTATTAACAGTGATTTTAGCTTTCTCACTACAAGAAATGATAAGTATACAAGATAATAAATATGTTAATAAGCTGATTTTGTCATTCCAGAATATATACATAATTTTATATACTCTAAAATGTACATGTATTTACTTATAAATTACTAAAATAGCAAATAAAAATATAAAAGTGACTTACATAACATGATGCAGAAGATATAAGTATCAGAGAGAGATAGACCTCTTAAATTAGCTATGCTAATAATGATCTGACCTCTGCTGAGTCACTTGAAGCCTTAGGTTTAAGGACTCAACAAAGATTCTCCAGCTGAAAGAGACTATGGTTTAAGCAGTTGCCTTATGATCCACCAGACCCAACAGTTTTCAGTGTGTCTGTGGCCAGTTAAGAAATACATGAAGTACATTACCAATGACAACTGGAGAATTAACAGTGCATGCCTAGACTTTTGAAGCAAGGCCAGCTATTTTGACACAGCCAACAATTCTGTGCTGAAAAAGATCTCTGAACCCACTACTAGACCCTGGTTAAAATATGAATCACAAAACCATAAACTTGTTCCTTCCTCCATCCTGCTGCTTGGAAAGCATATACCAACTGGAAAGCAATATGACAGGACTGGTTCAGGGATGAATTAAAAGAAGCTTTGATCTGTAGGTCTTCTTGGCACAGAGAAACCTCTCAGAGCCTTGTATTGCAGAACCTCAGTATGTTTTAGGAAGATCCTGTTGCTGTCTGGAGTAATACACTAGAGAACAGAGAAACAAAAAATGATTGCCTTAACTCTATACAGGGGTAAAAAGAAGTGCTTTATGTCTTTTACATAACAGAGGAAAATCTGAGGGTTTTCATTTAAAGGACATATATAAAAGGAAGAACACAGCCTTTCAAATTTCACAGACCCACACTTCAATCCAGTGTTTTCCACTTGCCAACTATATGGACTTGTGAAATGCACTTCACCTCTCTGAAGCTGCATCACTAACCTCATTTACAAGATGAAAACTGTAATATCTTATATAAGGCTCCTATGGCAACTAAGTGGCAACCTATATGCAAAATGCATTAGAGTTCCTCAATAATAAATGACATTTATAATCTCTGTCTCTGTACCTACCCATTGTCCCCTCACAATCAACAAGCAACTGTAACTGTAAAACAGAACACAAATCATAGCCATCTGGATGTGATATTTAAACTACAAGTGAGAAACAAAGGGTAAAAAAGCAGAGAAATTGAAATTTGCATGGCATGACTTAAATCAGTGATGCTGAACCTTTTAGAGCTTTCAATGATACAAATAGCTTACTGCAGCACACATGACCTAAATCTAAAATTATCTGAAAGGTTATTTCTACAAATACGTACAAATATGATGCTCAAAGTTCTATAATTCTACAAGCATAAAGAAGATATAAATGAGACATTTTGTCATTTCATTCATGCATATTTCTCTAACTTTTGTATAAGTGCAATAGCTGAAAACTAGTAGTTACTCTTAGATAACCGGATGCATGAAATTCTATAGCAGTATATGATATTTAATGTGTGCATGTATTTGAAATAAGTCATGGGAGAAAACTTCATATTGGAAAACTCATGAAGTTTCCTGTTAGTTTTGTACATCTAAGGAAAGAGGTTGAATACTGAGACCTTGGGAGTGGAAAATAGTGCATGTAAATGGTAGCTCAGTTCTTCAAATTTGGGAGTGGAAAATAGCGCATGTAAATGGTAGCTCAGTTCTTCAAATATCACTTGGAAAACAAAAATAAGGGGAAGAAGAGCTAAAGAGGTAGTGTTCCAGTTTAGATGTAAAATGTCCCCCAGATGTCTTGTGTGTTTGTTTGGTAACTGGAGCATGGGAGCACTATGATTAGTCCATTGACAAGTGCACAGCTGACTGTGCTGCTGAGGTGGGGCGTGGAAAATACAAGTGGGTCACTGAGGTTGTGATCTGGACAGGGAAATTCTTCTCCCTGGTTGCACCATCCTCCACTTCCCAGTTGCCATTGGGTGACCAATTTTCGTCCATGATGCCCTCCCACCGTGCCTTAAAGTCAGTGAGCATGGACAGAATCTCCAGCAAGCTTGAGCCAAATTAAACCTCTCTTCCTTTAGGTGTGCATATTAGACAAACAGTCTAGTTTAGAATTAAGAGCAGAATAAGGTCATGTCAAATAACATGGGTGGTTTGAATGGCTAGTGTGTCACTTCACCAAAACGGTTTTGCAAAACAAACAATTACAAACAAGTGAAGAGACAAAATGGGAAAAATCTTGTCCACATACTCTTCTGAGAGAGAATATCCAGAATATATAAAGAACTTAAAAATAATACTCATAATCCAAATAACCCAGTCAAGAAGGGCAAATAGATAAAATTTTCTCAAAAGAAGAAATTCAAAATGGCAAATAAGTATATGAAAAAGTATTCAGTGTTTTCAGTTGTCCTGGAAATGCAACACAAAACACATTGAGAGTCCATGTTACTCCAGTCACCATGGCTATCATCAAGAATACAAGAATAATAAATACTGGTAAGGACCCAGAAAAAAAGAACTCTTCTACACTGCTGATAGGAATATAAATCAGTACAACCACTATGGAAATCAATATGGGGTTTCTCAAAAAACCAGAAATAAGAGTTACCATTCAGTCTAGTTCCACCCATCCCCAGCTGTACTTCTGAAAGAAATGAAGTCAGCATACTGTATGGACACCTTCACACTCAGGGTTTTTGCACGATAAACTCACAAAACCTGAGCTATGGAAAAAGTCTAAGTATTCTCTAACAAATGGATAAAGAAAATGTGACAGATATATAAAAATGGAATATAATTCAACCATACAGAAGAATGAAATGTCATTTGCACAGCAATGGATGGAGCTGGAGACCATTATCTTAAGTGACATAGGCAGACTCAGAAAACCAAAGATTGCATTTTCCCTCTCATATAAAGAATTTATTGAAATTGTTTAAAAGGAGAGATGCCATAAAATTAATATTTTATTTTTAAAATGAGCAAGGAAAGCATTTCATATTAGTATTTCTATTATCTATTGTTGCCCCTAGAATAAGGTAAATAAGAATATGTACATATATATATTTGGTCTGAGACTACAGTAGCCAAGACAGCATATGGTACTGTTGAAAGAACAGATAAATAGATAAATACATCAGTGGAATGGGAAGGAAGTCTGAAATAAATGCACACCTAAGTTCCAAACCAATTCAGTGAGCTAAAGAAAAGACTTTTTAATAAGAGACAAAAATCAAATGCAATTCTTACTTTATACCATATGAAAAGTTAAACCAAAGTGGAACACGAATGTAAACACAGAAATTAAAGCTAAATTTTCTAGAAGCAGACATAAGATAAAATTTTTGTGACATTGCAGCAAGTACTTATTTTTTAATGAGGTATTACAAAACACTTGGTATCTTTCACATGGTAAGTCAAGTTTTTTGGAAAATTAAATTTTTTCTGTGAAAAAAAATCTCATTAGAAAAGGGAATAGAAAACCTATAGTCCAAAAGAAAATATTTAAAACACATATATCTGAAAAAAACTGTATAAAGAAACCTTACAACTCAATATCAGAATGACAATTTGATTAACAAAAAACTGGACAAAATCTCACAGAGGCACTTTGTAAAGGTCACATACCAGTGATCTGCTGGGAGTTGAGGCCATGGTGAATTTCCACTGTGTGGACCTAGTGACTGGCAAAGCGACAGAGGGTATGTGTTTGGTGGGACAGGAAGCCAGTCACAGGGTCAGTGACCCCCAAGACTCCTGTTTGACCTTGCATCCACTCAGCCCTCTAGAACTAGAAGGAATGCACCTTCTTTCTGTTCCCATCCATGGACCAGAAACAGCCACAACACAAAACCCAAAACAAAACAAACCCGCAGCGATGGAGTGGTACATGGGTATTGCTGCACAGAAACCTCCAACAGTTGGAGCTTTTTTCATAGCAAAGCGAGAGATGATGATGGTTTGAGTCAGGGTGGTAATGGTAAAATGGAGAGAGATGCATGAGCATCAGGCGTATTTCTCATGTATCATTGAAAAGACTCAAAGGAGTATAAGTTGAAGCATGGAAGATGGGATTCCAGAGAAGAGAATAAAACAAAAATATGTTAACAGTTAAAATATTAATGTGTATTGAATGCTAATGGAAGGTTTCTCCCAAAATTCCACCCAAAAGGAGGAGTCGAAGAAGGCATTTAAGAATCAAGCTATTAGTCTATTTTATTATTGTGTATTCTGATCTTACATACTTACCAGGAAGCAGAGATTTATGGCATCTCTACTGTAATCTGTAACATAGAGACAGACATATAGGTCGCTTTAATCCTCCATCTGCCTTCTATCAACTCAGAGTGGGATTTGAGCTCGCATTTCCATCCTCTTCAGTCAATGACTGCATTAAGTATAGTGTGCTTAGCCAACAGCCTCAGTCCGGATGGGGACAAGAGCAGGCTAAGGTCACTGAAGGATGGGCTCTAGAGTGAACTAGGAAACCGATGGCACACCAAGATGGTGGCCTCACTCACTCTACATCTCTGGCTGAGTAGAGAATCCTTCCTGGAAACAAGATGTTGGAGAATGAGGGCATTTATACTCCACTCAAAAATCAGCACTTCTAGGTCAGTGTCCTTCTGCACAGCAGAAAGAGCCAAGCACATAGTAACTCCATAAGAAATCTGTGCTTTACAAAGGAATCACAGTATACAGGGTATTGATTTAGATTTATCCTGTCTCCTACAGTGACTCATTGTGTTTTTTATGACATGGCTGACTTTCTCTTATTCAAACAAATATAAAGACATCTTTTAAAATAAAAAAAAAATATTTCCACTAATTTTCTTTAAAATCTGTATACAAGTAGGACAAAATTTTTTTGCTTAGGAATTTTCTCCTGCTGTTCTTCGCTTCTGTCTCAAATTCCTGCTTTCTGCAGTCCTTGGCATGCTGTCTGAAGGACGTTCTAGTAGGCTGTATTTTGTTGCCAGTTCTTAAAAGAAGTGTTTGTGAGTAATGTACGCTGAAAGACATTCATCTGTTGCCTTTATCCTTGGAAAACAATTTGGCATCCAATTCTTAGGTAAAACTTTGTCGTAGAACTTTTATTTCTGATACATGAATCCATCTTGAAATATTTTTCTTTGTTTTTAGGATAATTTCATCTATTGGCTCTTTGAATAGATTTTTGCTTCTTCCAGGATATTACCCTCTGAAAAAGCTCTCGATAAATTCCTCTCAATTGCTTGGTTACATAAGAACCAGCTTCTCTGTAATCATTATTTGTCTCTGCCCTTCCCGGCCTTGCATTAGGTCCTGTTCTTAAGAACAAGACAACTTATATCTAATTGTTTTTGCATGAATGCATTCTGTCACGGTTAAGGCAGCCTTAAGCATATTAACATTTACCATTCAATTTTATATCTTTTACCTCTGACTTGTAGTTTATTTATTTGATCTTAATTTTAGAATTTTACTTTAAATTAACTTCTTTGTAATACAGCACCTCTCTCTCTCTCTCTCTCTCTCTCTCTCTCTCTCTCTCTCTCTCTCTCTCTCTGTCCGTCTTTTGGTTGGTTGGTTGGAGATATCCTCCATTCAAACTTCTCTGACTCTTAATGAATAGGTATACAAACAGCCTCCAGAATTGCACTGGGCAATTAAGCCTTGAAATAGATATCTTTTTCATATTATTTCCACTTAGTGTACTGTGTTTACTTTTTCTAATGTTTGCACTAAATGCTGGGACTGGCTATTTTTGGGTCCTCACTCATATTTAAAAGACTCAGGTCTCTAGTGATGGGGTGGACAAGAGGCAGGGGCCACATAGATCCTGCTCCCACTCTGCCTATCATCTTCAGTGTCCTTTCTTTATGTCTACTTTCTGGAGAGGGTTATCTGTCAGGCGTTATGCTCACATTCAACATTTATTCACTCAGTTTTTATTCAAACATTTGTGTTACCTATGCTGAGAAAGCCTCATATGGCAAGTCTATTCCAGATTGAGATATGCAGTAATGGGCAGAAGGTGCCAGGATCTACTGCCCTATTAATAAGGGTGGTAGACATTAAATTAAACAAACAAGTAAATTGCAAAGTACGCAGTTTCTTATTCTCATCATTAAAGTTACATTATAAATTTGCTTGTGTTAGAACTCTGTAAAGTGACAAGTTGTTGGATGCCTCAGTGTTTTCATTGAAAAGTAGATAAAACTTCCCTATGCTGAGTTCTGATGGCTCATAGGTTAGACAGTGTACAAGCATCCTTTGAATCCACGGAAGATGAGTTCGGAGGGTCCCTGAATGTGCCAAACTCCAAGGATGCTCAGGTCCCTTATATAAAATGGTATAACATTTTTATATAGCCTACTCATATAGTTGTACACATTTTAAATCATCTCTAGATTACTTATAATACTGAACACAATGTTTACAAAATGTTTCATTCATGTAAACTCAACATGATACTCAACACAGAGCAAATTCAAGTTTTGCCTATTTTCCAGAACTTTTTCCTGATCCCCAGTTAGTTGAGGGCAAGGATGTAGAACCCAGAGATTCATAAGGTGTACTAGTTAGGTAAAGGGTTTAGGAATAAATTATATAAATCTTGAACGTTGCTAAAATAGTTTTAAAAGTTTTTACTTGCAATTATCTTTCTACTTGAGTGGTGAGATAAATTTACATGTGCATAGAAGAAAATCACAGGAACATCTTCCATTGAACATCTCCCCTCCTCCAGCTCCTCACTACACCTGTGAGGGAAGAAAGTGCTGTATAGGTTAAGAACCATTTTGTTGTGAGTTACCAAGGACCAGACAAGGGGACTGTGATCATCTTCCACAGGGATCCCTGGCACCAAGACATGTTGGCTCTGGATAACTCTCAGTGAGAATAAGGAACACAACATTATAATCTACAAGTTAGCTTGACTGGAGATCACTGAATGAAAAATCAATTCCCAAGTGTCTAATTATTTATATGAAGCAAAATCAGTGTTGGTTACAGATTTGCAATTTCGAGACCTGCTGGTTTCATCTGGTTTAGAGATTTCCAACTTCCCTGAACTCCAGCCTTCTAGTGCACCATGTCTATTGAAGTTAAAGTTCCAAGTAAATCAACCCCTTAGAGAAGTGTTTGAAGGGTGAGTGTTGAAACTGGGGCAGGTTTTTGCAGAATTCTCAGTTACCATAGACAGAGCAAAAGATAGTTAAAGAACCATGGGCACATTGTCCAAATTCCTGGGGAAAAAAATTGTTAACCAAGATTAAAAGCAGTTGAGTTATTAGAACAAAAAACCATTATTGGCACAAGGGCTGTGTGATTTGAAGGAGAATGAATCATTCAGGTTTGAGTACTTGCTATATTCTAGTACCTATGAGTGAACAGATTTCATTTCTCCCCTGTGGTCTAGTGAAGGAAAATAAAAATTCAGTTAATAGCAGTCATGTAGGAGAAATGTAAACAGGGGCTGTGAGATTCCAGACCCCTGTCTAATGGGGGTAGGGAAAATCTTTCCCTAGGGTTGACTTCTGATCTGACCTTAAGATTGAGTGGAGTACTGTCAGCCATAGAAAGAGAACCTCCCGAGCAGCAGACACTGAAACTGCAAAGGTTTATGTCTCCATGAAATAGTCTTTTGGTGTTATGCAGGAGGAAGACGTGAGAGGTCAGCCAGAAGGAGCATTGACTGCCAGCCTTAGTTTAGAGATCAGATAGTACTGGAGAGCTGTCATAAAAGTTAGACAGAGGGGTTATGTAATTCAGCATATAGCAAAAAGGTGATAGTCACCGCCAAGTGGAATAGTGTTAGAGAGCATGAGAACTAGATCTGGAGGTGGGACATGAGCTGGTAGTGGGGCCCTGTGGAGAGGTACCAGCTGGCAAATGCTGAGCAGCAGCCACCTACAAAGTAGCAGGGCACTTCCCACATATTTCCTCAATCTCTAAAGCCCACCAAGATCTTTGTGTTTCCATAGCATGGAGGATGAGTGGTTCAGCATATGAAGCATGTGAGTATGTAGTGGAGTCAGTGAGTAAGCACACATCGCAGGACTCCAGGTTGCATATTATTAATCACCTGGGAGGAAATTATCAGTGTAAGGTAAATAAGAACTTTCTAAGAGATGTAAGTCATGGAGTTACTGTGATAAGGTATTGTACTTTAAAGAGTTATGAGGCATGAGCTCACGTGCAAGAAGGTGAACAACCAGAGACTCCACTGAAGTAGCATATCAGTACCTTGCCCAGAGTCAGGTGGCCAGCAGATTAGTTTGCTGTCCAAGTGCAAGCTCCTCTGTCCAAAAGCTTGTGCATTTGAGTCCCGGTTTCATTCTGACAATTTAGATTCCTTATCCTTCAGTCTTCACAACTCATTCTTCAGTTCCCTTTAAGAAAGTCACCTATAGCATGCTTGACTTCAAACTCTCCTCACAGTTTTCTTAATTAGGCTCCTCTCTACTGAGAAGCTGTGCTGAAGTGCCACAGAACCACAATGAATTGCCAGCCCCTGAGAGACCTTCTGGTCTCCTTCCATCTGACTTCAAAGAGAAGGTGTAATAGAAAAGAGTCGGATTTATTTCTGGTTATCCTTGCTAATTCTAAATGTCTCTAGTGCAGAGCAGAATGCTATAGCAAAGTTCTTAAGACTGGAAAATGGAATTTTTCCTTGTGATTATGTGTAGCTCTGATGGCAGAAGGGACAAAAATGTGCATTGTCATTGTTTGTTGTTACTCTCTAAAAACAGGCCAATGAGAGTATGAACAGAGGGAAATTTTTCATTTAGGAAATGAATAGATGTGTTGTGAATTAGAAAGTGCAAGAGTTAGAAATCCAAATTCCTAGGTTCAAATTCTATTGCTTATAAGCTCCTGTGTAGTTTCAGACAAGTTAGCAATCTTGGATTACCATTTTCTTTTCTTGTAGTATGAGAGTGATGACATGATGTATCAATATACGGTGAGGTTTTAATTTGAAAGAACTTCCTTACAGTAAAAGACACATTTCTGTGAACTCTCCTCAGAATGTTCACTCTAAATTTAAACATGTGGATCCCGTCCTTCTCAACACCTTCTAAGCAGTTCCGAAGATTCTTCTTCATGAATATCTTTAAAGTATGTCACCAAAAAGCAGTGAATGCTGTTGCCAAATGCCATCTACTGGAAAGTCAGGCTGGGAAAATATCATGGTGAGTTTTCAACACCACATTTGCCGGATCTGGCAACATGCAACTTCTGGCTCTTCCTCAAAGTCAAAATGGCCAGGAAAGGTAAATACTTAGATTGATTCAGGAGATGAAGGCAGCCATGACATCACAATTAAAAACAGACAACAGGACTTCCAGAACTGCTTTAGAAAGTGATAAGAATGATGGAATAAGTCCATTTGAATTTAGGAAGAGTATGTGGAGGGGGATAAATGGCAATACTTT